>NC_083404.1:115992623-117245123 GCF_020745735.1 Hemiscyllium ocellatum
GTTTTTAAAGGTCACAATACACATTACAGATGCAACCCATCAGAAAAAAAAAACTTGCATCTGTAAAATGACTTTCACACATATAGCAGTTCCTAAAATGCGGTTCATCTGATTAATTGAAATGCAGTAACTGAAGCTTCTGTAATCAAACTGGGCAGCCATTTTGAACATAAACAGAAATGATCAGAACTTGCATAGAGTAAATTTGGAATATGCCAAATAAAAGAGTGGATTGACTGTAAGGGAATGTTCAATTCTCGTATTTCCAGAAAGAAAGGTTAATATAACCACCCATTCATCCATTTTCTGATCATGTTGCTGAAAAGTTACATATAATGAAAGCAACCACCTGCGTTTGTATAATGTTTTTCACAACTTCAGCGTATGTTGCAAAATGTTTTGTAGCTAGCAAACACTTTATAAATATTATCACTGTTGTTTTGGAGGGAAATGTAGTGACCAATTTGTAAACAGCAAGTTATTACATAATACATTAAATAAATGACCATTTAATCTGCATTTTGGTGATGTTGGTCAAATGGGAAACATTGAACCAAACACTAGTAGAATTCTATTTCTCTTCTTTGAACAATACGATGGGACGTAATATTAGACTGGTGCTGGAAAAGTACAGCAGGTCAGGCAGCATCCGAGGAGCAGGAAAATCGATGTTTTGGGCAAAAGCCCTTCATCTGAAATGATGAGAGGAGGAGAACTTCTTCAAGGTAGGCACCCTTTGAAAAGGATTCACAGTTAGGTTAAAATCAACTAGGCAGAAGTGGGTGCTGCAGATGCTGAAGATTAGAGTGGTGCTGGAAAAGCACAACAGGTCAGGCAGCTTGCAAAAAGCAGGAAAATCGACAAATCGGGCAAAAGCCCTTCATCAGGAATGACTTGATGAAGGACTTGTGCCCAAAACATCGATTTTCCTGCTCCTAGGTTTGCTGCCTGACCTGTTGTGCTTTTCCAGCATCATTCTAATCGTGACTCTAATCACCAGTATCTATGGGATGTAACATTTCCATCTAAGAAAGCATGTTTAATTTCTCATCTGAAAAATGTGCAGTGCAGAATTTGGATTGTTCGTGTTTATGTTTTGGTATCATAGGTGACCAACGTGATAGTAACTCTGGCAACTTTATACAAACTTCTGATGTGAGTTTCAATGGATACCATTTTGAAATGAGCATGAACTTAGACAGATTGACCAGCCACTGCAATTGTCAGATCATGATGTCTATCAGAGCTGAAATGTGTGGTGCTGGTAAAGCACAGGGCAGCATCTAAGGAGCAGGAGAGTCAATGTTTCGAACATAAGCTCTTCATCAGGAATAAGGGGGTGGCCCAACAGGGCTGAGAGATCAATGGGAGAGAGGTGGGGGCTAGTGGGAAGGTAGCTGGGAATACGATAGGTCGATAAAGCTAGGGAGTGATGGTGATAGGTCGGAGAGGAGGGTAGAATGGATAGGTGGGAAGGAGGATGGACAGGTAGGACTGTTTAAGACGGCATTGCCAAGTTGGAAGATTGGATCTGAGATAAAGTGGGGAGTGGGGAAATGAGGAAACCGGTGAAATCGACATTGATCCCATGTGGTTGGAGATTCCCAAGGCGGAAGATGAGGCGTTTTTCCTCTAGGTGTCGGGTGGCTAGAGTTTGGCAGTGGAGGAGGCCCAGGATGTGCATGTCCTTGACGGAGTGAGAGATGGTGTTGAAGTGGTCAGCCATAGGACAACGGGGTTGTTTTGTGTGTGTGCCCCAGCATTCCACAAGTTAACGACTTGTCTCCTCAATGTACAGGAGACCATATCGAGAGCAACGGACACAGTAGATGACGTGTTTGGAAGTACAGATAAATCTCTGTCTGATGTGGAAGGATCCTTTGGGGAGTGACAGGAGAGGTGTGGGTGCGGGTTTTTTACTTCTTGCAGTGGCAAAAGTTGCCAGGAATGGTGGGTTGGTGGGGGGGCATGAAGCTAACAAGGGAGTTGCAGAGGGAATGGTCTCAGTAGAATGGAGATTAGGGTGGAAAGGGAAATATATCCCTAGTCATGGTGTCTGTTTGTAGGTGACAGAAATCATGGAGGACGATGTGTTGTATCCAGATGTTGGTGGGGTGTAAGTTTAGGACCAATGGTGTTCTGTCCTTATTGCGTTTGAAGGGGTGAAGTTCAAGGGCAGAGGTGCGGGAAGTGGAGGAGATGCACTGAAGGGCATCATCGACTTGGGAGGGGAATGTACAGTCTTTGAAGAAGGAATCCCATCTGGGATATTCTGTCATGGAATTGGTCCTCCTGGGTGCAGAAGGAGTGGAGGCAGTAGAGTTGGGAGTAGGGGGTAGCATTTTTACAGGAGGTAGGGTGGGAGGAGGTGTGGTCCACCTAGCTGTGGGGGTTGGTGGGTTGGAAGTGTTGAATTGGTCACCAGAAATGGAGATGGAGAGGTCCATGAAGGGGATGGAGGTATCCGAGATGGTCCAGGTGAACTTGAGGTCAGGGTGGCAGGTGTTTGTGAAGTTCATGATCTGTTTAACCTCCTACCAGCTGACTTTCTGCCAGTAATGCCATTTTGGAACATAACGTTTTCATATAACGCCCTATTTTAGTTGGTGTTGGGTCAATAAGATGAGATTGGTAGGTGCATGGCTCAAAGATTGTCATGGGAGAAATGGGTTCTGGTTGTTCAGCACTGGTGCCAGTATTGAGTCAAGACAGAACTGTTCTGTTGGGTTCAGCTTTATTTCAAATATGCTGCGATCAGTGTCCTTGCAAATTATACACTTAGAGTTATCAAAAAGAAATGAGAAAGAAAAGGTGCAGGGTAGTGAGAAGGTGAATGACAATCAAAGTATAACAGGAAAGGGTAGAAAATATAAGCAGCAGAATGCAGAACAAATTAGAACCAGAATAAATAACAATGATAAAAAAGAAGGCAAAGTTTAACATTCAAATCTTAATGCATGCAGCATTAGAAACAAGATAGTCAAGTTGATGACACAAATCAAAATAAATGGAAGTGATTTGATAGCTATTCCAGAGATGTGGTTGCAAGGTGACTAGGATTAGGATCTCAATACTCCCTCAAGCATGAAATGTAGGAGCAACTAGCCCTGACATCCGGAATGACTAGATATATTTAGAACCAGATTAGAAGGAAAATGAAGTGCAGGGGAATCTTAAGAAAGCTATTAGGAGAGCAAAGAGGGAATATGAAAAGACACTGGTCGTTAATATTAGGGAAAAAATCCCAAGATGTTCTTTAAGTTTAATAAGTGGAGGATAATAACCAGAGTAGATCCTATTATGGACCAAGGAGGAGTATTGGGTGGGGAGGAATCTGCCTGGAGCTAGAAAAAAATGCTATGATTTTAAATGAGTACTTTACATGTCTTCAATTTTGTGAAAGATAATGTTAGTACAGAATTCAGGGAGAGGGACAGTGAGGTTCTTGAGCAGTTTTCCAAACAATATAAGGAGGTACTGGAAGTTTTGACACGCTTAAACATGGACACATCCCCAGGTGTGGATGCACTGTATCCTTGGTGCAATAGGAGGCAAGGGAGAAAAATTACAGGAGCTTTTCTCCAAATTTTTAATTCCTTTCTGGCCATAGGAGTGGTGCAAGAAGACTTGACGGTTCCACACTTCAAGAAGAGTGGTAATGGTAAACCAAGGAATCATCAACCATTGAGTCTCATGTCACTGGGAGGTAAACTACAGGAGAAAATACTGAAGGACAGAATTACTTGGGTATTCTACTTTTTGTAATTTACATAAATGATTTGGACACGAGCATAAGAGGTACAGTTAGTAAATTTGCAGATGACACCATGGTGTAGTGGACAGTGAAGAAAGTTACCTCAGATTACAACAGGACCTTGACCAGATGGGCCAATGGGCTGAGAAGTGGCAGATAGAGTTTAATTCAGATAAATGGGAGGTGCTGCATTTTGTGAAAGTAAATCTTAGCACGGCTTATACACTTAATGGTAAAGTCCTAGGGAGTGTTGATGAAGAAAGAGACCTTGGAGTGCAGGTTCATAGCTCCTTGAAATGGAGTCGGCAGATAGATAGGGTAGTGAAGAGGGTGTTTGGTATGCTTTCTTTTATTGGTCCGAATATGAGTGCAGGAGTTTGGAGGTCGGGTTGTGGCTGTACAGACATTGGTTATGCCACTGTTGGAATATTGTGTGCAATTCTGGTCTCCTTCTTATAGAAAGATGTTGTGAAACTTGAAAGCGTTCAGAAAAAATTTATAAGGATGTTGCCAGGGTTGAAGGATTTGAGCTATAGGGAGAGGCTGAACAGGTTGGGGCTGTTTTTCCTGGAGCGTCAGAGGCTGAGGGGTGACCTTATAGAGGTTTACAAAATTACGAGGGGCATGGATAGGGTAAATAGGCAAAGTCTTTTCCCTGGGATTGGGGAGTCCAGAACTAGAGCGCAAAGGTTTAGGTTGAAAGGGGAAAGATATAAAAGAGACCTTGGGGGGAACTTTTTCACACAGAGGGTGGTACGCATATGAAATGAGCTACCAGAGGATGTGGTGGAGGCTGGTACAATTGCAACATCTAAGAGGCATTTGGATGGGTATATGAATAGGAAGGGTTTGGAGGGATATGGACCAGGTACTGGCAGATGGGACTAGATTGGGTTGGGATATCTTGTCAGCATAGATGAGTTGGACTGAAGAGTCTGTTTCCATGCTGTACATCTCTATGACTCTATGACTCTATGACATGGAAAGGAAATGTTTAATCCGGCATTCTTAGCATAGCTTCATCAGGTGGAGGTCATGCTGAATAAATTTTATTGAATTTTTCAAAAAGATGATCAGATGTCCAGAAAATAGCCAACTGCAGCAAGGTTGATTTATCTCATATTTCTCTGCCATGGAGCCTTTATCGAAAAGTTAGAAACTTTTACATTGACAACAACTAGAACTCCACCAGCAACAAAGCAGCAACTAACTAAAATCAGAAATCTGATGTAGAACGTGTTCAGGTCAGAGAATACTGCAGTGAAGGCCTGTGTGTCACTCAATCCCATTGTCCCAGATAGTGCAATGAACAAAGGGGAATCTCAGTATAGTTATAGCCTCAAAGTTATACAGCATGGAACCATACACTTCAGTTTAAATTGTACATGCCAAGCAGACATTTAAAACTGATTTGGCCTTATTTGCCAACATTTTACCTATATCACTCTTAAACCTTTTTATTCATGTACCCATCCAGATGCTTTTTAATTGTTGTAATTCCTCAAGCAGCTTGTTCCATACACACACCACCCTCCATGTGAAGAAGTTACCTTTCAGGTCGAATTCAAATCTTTCCCCTCTCATCTCAAACTTATGTCCTTTGGTTTTTAATTCCCCCATGCTAGGAAAAAGACCTTGACTATTCACCCAATCCATGCCACTCATCATTTTACATAAACTCTATAAGGTCACCCTTCAGCCTCTAACACTTTAAGAAAAATGGCCCCTGCTTATTCAGTCTCTCCCTACAGCTCAAACCCTCTAATCCTGGCCAGGTCCTTATAACTCTCTTCTGAGCTCCTGCAGGGAGACCAGAACTGAATGTAGCATTCTAAAAGTGGCCTCACCAATGTCCTGTACAGCAACAATTCCTTCTTCACCACCCTGTCTACTCCGCTTTCAAGGAACAATGCACCTGCATCTCTAGGTCTCTTTGTTCAGCGACTCCCCAGGGATCTACCATTAATTGTATAAGTCATGTCCTGGTTTACCTTATGAGAATGCAACACCTCATGTTTATCTAAATTAAGCTCCATCTGCCACTCCTTGGTTCATTGGCCCATCTGATAAAGGTCCCATTGTACTCTGCTCTGTTTGTTGCATTTTGGGAAGACTGTTGGACAAAATATAGTAAAGATTCATAAGAATGATTCCAGAGATGAGAGTGTTAAGTCATAAAAATAGATTGGAGAAGTAAAAAAGGCTGAGAGGAGATTTGGTACAGATATTCAAAATCAAGCCAAGTCTAGACAGAATAGATAGCAAGGACTTGTGAGAGGAAGGAGAATGAAAATACACAGATTGAAAGTAATTGGCAAAAGAAACAAAAGCGACATGAGAAAAAAATATTTCATGCTGCCATGTGGTTAAGGTCTGGAGGACACTGCCTAAGAGTGTGGACAAGGTGGTCAACAGGGAATTAGATTGCAAATGAAAAAGAATAATGTGCAGGGCTGTTGGGAAATGATAGGAGAATGGAACAAAGTGAATTAGTCATTCTGAGATCTATCTATCCATTTCTACATCTATCCATCTGTTTGCCTATTCAAGCACTTGGTAGCAAACACATGCACTTTATTTATATTGATTTTGTTAACTAGACATTAAACAATGGATTAAGTAAAGTTAGATTGTATTAAATTGAGAGAGATTTTATTACTTTCTATGTGTATATTTCTGTTTGTAAATAAAAATGCAAATAAATGATTCAGTTTATAAATTTGCCAAATTTATCCAAATCAATATTATCCAAATCAATGTTGGACACCTTTATCAATAATTGACAATTATAATCATTAATTATTGGTTTTGGCTATTTCCTTTTTTGCTTTTCTCCTCTTGGCACATACTCAATAATCAGGCAGCCGTGCTTCTACTGGCAATGATCTACTTGCTGTTTACATCAGCATTTGTTAACATTGCAGACTGTCAAACCACACCAACAATCAAAAACCGTACAGATTCATCAAACAAACATTTCCCTGTAGGTAGAAGTAGAAAAACCTGCAGTGTCGGGGAAAGGTAAATGTCACACTTTCTTTGCATTATGCTTCGTTTCACCCTCACTCTGTCTCTCCAGCTGAGTTGAATGAAGTACTCATCTGCTGACAACACGTGGAAAATGTGAGCTACTGCATAGTGTACAGCCAATTAAAATGAAGGAAATAGTAATGTTTCCTCAGCTTCAAAAGAAGATGCACATAAGATATACCCCTGTAGCTCACTACCCTTCCTCAAGAGAAAACAAGTTAAAAGTTTCATACGTCAAGTTTATGCTTAGCCCTTCCCCTTTTACTGCTGAAGGCTGTCTCAAGCTTGCTGCATTTTTCCAAGAATTTAATCCAACTGAGTATTCTTCATGAAGAGCTTCAAATTGACAGTGATTTCATCAGGTCAAACAGCAAATCTGCAGATTGAGCCTGTGTTAACTTTTTTGAAAGGTGGGTCCATTTGTCCCACTGTTCTTACTCCATGGATCTTCCAAGCACATTTCCATTTGATCACAATGGGCTTCATGGGAGTGAAATGGGATATAATTGATTCTGTGAAACATTATATACAGATCAAATTTGGGGCCTAATGGGTCCTCAGTGGATATCAGGTACCAGAAACTCCTTAAGAATTTCAGGAAATATTTGACAGCATTGATGCTAATAACCCAACTGCATGCTGCACATTCAGAAGTTCAGTTGTAACTGCTTTATCCTCTGAGATCCGATAAGCAATGATATTGTATTATAATCTTCACAGCTTCATTCTTCAGATAACGTGCTTAAGCAGCTGTTAGCCATCATATACTTGATGAGCATCCTAGTTCAGAGCCATACTGACTATCCCTAGTAAGACCACCTATTTCCAAAAGTGAGTAAATCCTGTCTGTCAGAATCTTCTCCATAAATTTTCAACAACTGATATAAGACTCACTGGTCTATAATTTCCTGGATTATCCCTGGTGCCCTTCTTGAGGAAAGGAATAACATTGGCTACTCTCCAGTCTTCTGGAATCTGACTTATGGCTACAGATGATATATAAAATCTCTGTCAAGGCCTCAGTAATCTCTTCCCTTGCTGCCATTAATATTCTGGATTAGATCCCATCGTGCCATGGGACTTATCAACCTTAATGTTTTTCAGGACACCAAATACCTCCTCCTGCTTAATATCAACATCCCTCTTGCCAACATCCATGTTCTTCTCCTTGCTTTTAGTTTCAAGTGTAAATTTCCTCATTTGTCATTGATAGGACCTACCTTTACCCTAGCTACCTTTTTGCTCTTAATGCACATTTAGTATGTCTTGGGATTCTCCTAAATTCCCACTTGACAAGGACATTTCATGGCCCTTTTTAGCTATCCTAATTCTTTATTTAAGTTCTTTCCTGCTTCCTTCATATACCCCAAGGGCCTTGTCTACAAGTTCACTCTCCTGTCTGCCCATAATAACCGTTCTCCCAATTTGTCTATTGTTACACTACCTCAATCAGCCTTAAATAAATTAATTGATCAAACCACAACTGATTAATGGGGAAGAGAAGACAAATCTTCATCTTCACATTAAATGCAAAATTTCTTATTCTTAAATTGTGTTGCCTTATTCTTGAGCAGCCATATGAAAAAAAATCTTCCTGGTATCTACCTTATTAAATCCCCTCAGCATTTTCGTTGTTTCAATAAGATTACTCCTCATTCTTCTAAACTCCAATGGTTATAGGTTTAACACAAACAACTTTTTTGTTTGAAAGATTAATCCGTCATTCCAGGAATGAGAAAAGTTTCTTTAAACAAACAAGTTAGCTCGCTGAGTTGGAAGGTTTGTTTTCAGCTGTTTCGTCATCATGACTAGGTAACATCATCAGTGAGAGACTCCGGTGAAGCACTGGTGGTATGCTCCACCTCTCGATTAATAGGTCTTGGTTTCTTAAGGTACATGATGTCATTTCAGGTTCTTTTTTTCAAGGGAAAGTAGATGGAATCTAAATTGATACGTATATTGAAGGAGTTCTGGTTAGAATGCCATGCCTCTAAGGATTCTCGTGCATGTCTTTTTTTCGCCTGTCCTAGGATCTGTGTGTTGTCCCAGTCAAAATAGTGTCCTTCTTTGTTGTATGTATGGAAACTAGTGAGAGTGGGTTGCATCTTTTGGTGACTATTTGGTGTTCATGTATTCTGGTGGCAAGTTTCCTGCTTGTTTGTCTGATCTAGTGTATTTTACAGTTGTTGCATGGTATTTTGTAAATGACATTGTTTTGCTGGAAGTATCTAATTGATCTTTGAGGTTCATTAGTCGCTGTTTGAGTGTGTTGGTAGGTTTGTGGGCTACCATGATGCCAAGGGGTCTGAGTAGTCTGGAAGTCATTTCTGACATGTCTTTGATGCAAGTAATCTGGCTATAGTTTTTCGTTGTGCTGTTTGAAGCTGGTTTGAAGCTCTCCGTTGAATGTACATTCAACTGTCATGTCTAGGAATGCGAGTCTGTTGTCGTTCTCCTCCTCCTTTGTGAATTTTATGCCTGTCAGGGATATTGTTGATGGTGTTGTATGTTTCCTCTAATTTGTTCTGTGATAGTTGAACGTATATTTAATGGAGAGCTTCAAACCAGTGTCCACAGAAAAAACAACAAACACAGACCAAATACTTAACTTCAGAAGCAATCATCCCAACACCCATAAACAGAGCTGCATTAAGACATTATTTCAATCAGCTACATCACACCCAGGAACCACGTACAGCAGAAGAAAATATCTATGCAACGTTTTCAAGAAAAACAGGTACCCAATAAACACAATCTGCTGATTCCTCAGAAACACACCCAAACCAGCAGACACAACACGACCAAAATCTATAGCCACATTACCATACATCAAAGACATATCAGAAATGACTTCCAGACTACTCAGACCCCTTGGCATTATGGTCGCCTGCAAACCTACCAACACACTAAACAGCGATTAATGAATTTAAAGGATCCATTAGATACTACCAACAAAACTAATGTCAATTCTGGATCCAATTTGCTAAATTTCCTTGGATCTGACAGGGTCTTACTTCACTATCAGTCTCTCATGCAGAAACATAACAAAAGACCTTGCTGAACTCCAAGTGATTTCACCTGATGAAGGAGCAGCACTCCAAAAGCTTGTGATTTCAATTAAACCTGTTGGACTATAATTTGGTGTCATGTGACTTCTGATGAAATCCAAGACAACTACTTCAAACACATTGCCCTCATCTATGCACTTGGTGTCTTGATAATTTATTGCACGTACCTTGTACATAATACACATTACTGATACTATGTGTTATTGGTAAAGGAAGTGAATATTGAATGTTTATCAAGTGGACTGTTTTGGAACTGAACTAATCAAGGCAAGTATGGAGTATTCCATCATACTTCTGACCTGTGCCCTGTAGGTAATGGTCAGGGAGTTACAGGGTGAATTCCTAGCCTCTGATATGATGAGTTTAGTTCTGCTTCTTCTCATTTTAAACCCCCGTGCTGTTGATAGTATATGATTTAGCAATGCGACTGTCAAGAAGCGATGGTTGTATTCGCTCATGCTGGCGATGGTTATTTCCTGGCACCGATGCAGCACAAAATGTTACCCTGCTCCTCAGCAACCCCAACTTCTATATTTTTGGGTCTTCCTAGGTATCAAAGCACTAAACTATTCACCTCAAGACCCTAAAAGTATAATTTAGATGAATATAAACAAAGCGTTGGAAAAACTAAAGTCCCAGAATTTCCGAGGCCAGTCATTATTCCAACAGGATGCGAGTTGTGTATGGGGACCCTAGATTTTTGATTGTCATAAGCTCTAAATGCTTGCCCGGGAAGTTGAAGATTCTGCTGGACAATTCCACTACGTGTGAAACCCTCTGAAAGTCTCCCTTTAAATCAAGGGATTTAGAAGATTTCAATGAAATGAAGTAAATAGCTAGTCATAAAATACATAGTTTAACTCCTGATGAACTACTGAACTTAAACCGTACTTACCTCACTCCAATTATACCTCTCCAGCCCACTTACATCCCCCAGACTCTGACCTGACACCGCATTGTCTCTTGTCTGAACCCAGCATCTTGGCATCGCTCAAGTCCCTCTTCCCTCTAGCCCTGGACCCACGCTCATTTGCTTGGGACTGGCTTGCTTTTTTTCTCTCTGGAACCTGATCCTTCTTTGTCCCCTATGTCCTAACACCCCACTCTGACTCCAGACTTGACCATCTACATTCATCATGTTCAGGATTTGAGACAATAGATGATTCTTCAATTCTAGGGCCCAAGTTTGGAAAGTGTAATAACACAGGAAAACCCATTACAAAGACTTCACTCTATTTACTTGTTCATCATTGCCTGGAATCAGTTACAGCATTCCTACTGAATCTGAAGGCTTGGGTTTAACACTGACTATGTAATCTCGACTGACGTTTCAGTGCAATAATTGAGAGTGCAGCCATTCTGATGAGACGTTCAACAGAAATTGTACAAAAATAATCCCATGGGACATTTGAATGAAAAGCAGCAGTTTCTCAGTGAGCTGACTGACATTCTTGAAAAGAATTGGCTAGTCATTCTTTCAAGTCTGTTGTTTCAGCATACTGAGGAAAAGACCCATTTGGTGGAAACTTTTCTTCTTGCATTCATTAGAACAATTCACGAAAGTGCAAATTTAAAGGGAAATGAACATTTATAATGTATTAGGCCAGAGTGCTGATCAAGTGGACTCTGATTGGTGGAGACGTTGCCATGGAGCACATATGAGTTAATATTGACTGACAGTTAGCTGCAAGGCTTTGGTATTTTTGGGATCCTGTTGAGCTTAAAATGGTCATTATATTTGCCTAGTTATCAATTGTGCCCCATGCTCCAAAGAAACGAAGAAGTCCGACACTAAATGCTAGTTTTGTCTTTCTTCTTTTAAGCCCACGCCTGTCTAAATTGCATTATGAATTAACAAGGTCAAAGCATACAAATGGTGACCTGCACATATGATTTGCATAGTGCAGAAACCCGTTTGTGCAGGTACTGAAAAGAACCCTCACAAAATTTGAATCTAGTTTATGACACCTCCACATAAGACCCAATATGGCCTTGAGTACATTTCTACTGTATCTAAGCCTACCCCAAATATTATTTTATGAATTTCAAACCACTAGGATGAAGCTTCACATGAAGTGACTATATAATCTCACCTTATTAACACGTTTCACATGCTTTAAACAGCTTTACAAATGCAAGATGCTGTTGGGGTCTAAAACTTTCCTTATTCTTAAAGTCAGATTAATAACTCACTGAAATCCAACTCAAGATACTCAAGTCTGGATACTTTCCCTACACTTTATTTGCATGCTATTGGCTGTAGAGTGGTTTGAGACATCAGAAGGTTATTCAAGACACTATATTATCACAGTTCTTTCATTTACTTGCTTTGAATGTGCAACTTCCATATGCAGGAACAAATTTAAGTTCTTCATTTAATAAAGTGAAGAGGTAGATCAGTAAAAGTTGCAACAGGAAGTATCAGAAAAAAAACACTTTGTTTTAAGTGAACATATTATTTGGAGAGCAATGAAATATATTGGTTTCCTGTAATTTGAAGTCCTGACTGTTTTAAATTTAGGAAATTCTCCAAAATGTGCATGTGTCTATTTCACAGCAACCAGTCACAGTATAAGAAAGTGCTTTTCAAATATTTTTGCCACATTGACCCTATTTCAAGGCTGGAAAATAGCTGTGCTCCCGCCCAGTGAATCATATGAGGAGGAGGATCTGTTGCAGCAGGAGCACAGCTATTGTAACTTGCTCTGAACTCCACAACAGATATCATTACCTTGGATTTCACAACCAGGAAATGGTATCTCCCAACTGACGTATTGTCCAGACACCTACTTTGGGAGCCACAAGTGTAGGAAGTCTTCTGGTGTAGTAATAGTATCTTGTCTCTAAGCTAGAAGCTCCAGATTCAAGTTCTGCTCCCGGAATTGATTGTCAATGAAGGTTCATTTATAATAGAGTCAAATGAATTGAACATCCATTTAAAAATTCTTCCAAGATATGCCAATGACAGGCAGTGAGAGCAGGAGAGATTCTTCACAGATCATAGAATGGAAAAAGAATTGGAACCTTTTCCATCACAGTTCACGGCTCCAGAATGCTGCAGCAACATGTAAATATTAATGGAAGAAGTGGGAGGGTTGCTATTTGGCTTAGCTGATTGGTCAGTTTTTTTTTAAAGATAAGATCCCCTAAGGTGTGGAAACAGGTCCTTCAGCCCAACAAGCCCACACCAACCCTCTGAAGAGTAACGCACTCAGACCCATTTCCCTCTGACTAATGCACCTAACACTATGGGTAATTTAACCTGGCCAATTCACCTGACCTGCACATCTTTGGACTGTGGGTAGAAACCAGAGCACCTGGCAGATTGGCGCCAACATGGGGTTTGTTTCCCAATCCAATTGATAGGGTGGGGGTGGGTGGGGGTTGGATTCAAGATCTGCCTCCTTGTGCTATCTGGATAAAAATAATTAAAGGGAAAGATCACCACATGACATCATCACTAAAAAAGCTTCTTCGCCACAAAGGCTGGGGATTTCATATCTGAAAATTAAAACAAAGGACTGGTTTCAGATTTTGAACCTTTGCATTTATCTGGTCCACAGAAATGTTAATGCATTTTGTTTTTAACTTCCATGCTTTCTGTCACCTCCATTATTGTTACCATCCAAACGTGTGCCATTCTCTTAGCACCACATCAAAGCAGCTGCCTAGATTACATTCTTATATCTGGGATATGTGGTTCAAATCTGGAACTTTGCCATTCCAAGAGAGGTGTGACAGCATGGAGCCAAATCAAATTGATTGTTGATGAGAATTACTTTCAACTTTTCCAGTTCTACTTGATTGAAGGTTTTTTTTTGTACTTGACAACGTACATATTTTAATGTTGTAATGTGATTATGGAAATGGCTTATGCAAAATGAATAATTAATAATGTAAAATCTAACAAGCATCACACACTTACTGTTTAACAAGCTAACACAATTGTTACCCCTTCAATAAGGCACTGGAAATGCTCAGAGTAAAAGTGACTTTGATTTTCAGCTTTTATAATGTCATCATGCTCACAGGATAAGGACAGATAATGTAGTCCTTGGTCAGCAGGACTGTGTCTTATGGGCCTAGGATACTTCATGAACATTCAGAGCAATTAGCTGACCTCACATTAAGCTAACTTGGGTCATATAGGAAATATGTCAGTGTATTGCTTAATGGTGCAAATGATTCTATAGCAGAGTATTATACTGATCCCCTTTGATTAAGAAGAATCCTACATCTTTTTATATGAGCCAGCTTGCATCTGCATAGACTCAACAAAAGGGCACTGAAACATATGGCAGAATAGATATTTCTGGGAATTCAAATGTACGAGTCCCTGAAAATGCAAGATAAGAAGATAAAAACACAAAAAAAACATTTTAGGTAAAAGATTTAGTGGTGAAACTTTAAACTTGGGCAGGTAATAATGATACTTGTTCATTATAACCTCACTCAATTTTCCTTGCCATTGACACTGAGAACCTGTTGATAATTTTTGAAGAATTAGCAGAAAAGGTTAATGAAGGGAAAATGAGAGTTGTCCAGTTGGATTTCAAGTAATAATTTGCCTTACTAAATCTGTTTATAATGGTTGTGGCTCATGGAACTGAAAGACCAGTATCAATTTTATAAAAATTGAATTGGCTTAAAGACAGACTTGATGATAGTGGCATTGATATTCGGAATACGGAATATAGTTTCTAGATGAACACTTAAAATGTCAAGGAACCAAGGTAAGATAGAAGGGATTTGTGTAGTTTAGTGTTTATTGGTCAGGCTTGATGGGCTGTAGGGCCTGTTTCTATACTGTATGATTCTATCATTCTTTTATAGAGTGTCACCATTTTCCAATGATACCAAATTTGAAGTATAACAGTGAAGAAAAATATACAAATCAACTGCAACCAGGGCATAGAAGTTAGATAGAATGGGCAGATGAAGTTGAATGCACAGAAAAGTGAGGTGGCAAATTTTGGCAGAAGGGATTGCAGAAGGCAATATAAATTTGATAGCAAGAGTTCTAAAGAGTGTGCATTGACAAAGAAACCTTGGGTAAATGTGTACAAACATTTTAAGGTGACAAGACATATAGAGAGCATAGTTAAATTTTAATTGGGGAACTTGACAAAGGTATGAACTGTAAAGAAAGCAAAGTTCTGTTGGATCTCTATAAGATTCTGATTAGGCTTCAACACATCCACAAACGTTCACCCATTCCACTACCAATGCTCAATAGTGAGAGTGCACACCACTGACAAAATGCACTGGAGAAATTCACCAAGTGTCTTTCGACAGCATTTTCCTAACCCATGTCCAGCATCATTTAGAAGGATAGAGTAGAAGATATATGGGAACACCGTCACCTGCAAGTTCGCCTCCAGACCACATATCTTCCTGGCTTGTAAATGTATTACCATTCCTTTGGTATCACTGGGTCAAAATCCTAGAAATCCACTGACTAACTGCATTGTTGGTGTAACAATACCAAACTGATTTCAGCATTTCTAGAAGACAACTCACCACTGCCTTCTTCAAGGTAACAATGGATGGACAATAAATGCTGGCTGATTGGGTGAACATAAATGATCCTATGGTGTTATTTCAAACAGAAGTGCTATTGCCAGAGTACTGGACAAGACCTGTTCCTCAATCTAAGTCATAAGAAAGCATTAACTGATTATTCTCGTCATACTCTTTGTGGGAACTTTCTATGCACAAGTTATCTCCTCAAAGTAGTGCAATACATGTATGGGGTATGATTTTCCCGTCAGGAAGCCATGTTAAGTTTGTTTGATTATATTATGTATTTCTAACAGCTTTGTTATTAATCCTTCATAATAGAGTCTAAAGTTTTCCCAAAGCTAACTGGTCCAGAGTTTATGTCTCCCTCCCTTGTCGTATATGGTTTTACATCAATCTTCCAGGATTTTTCCTGTACCTAAGGATTCTTGGAAAATTACAGCTCATGCATCCACTATCTCTGCATTTCCTTTAAAATCCTAAATTGGGCCCCTTGAGTTCCTTGGGACTCATCTGCTTTCAGTCCCAATAGTTTCCCTTGTACTTTTCTCTGGAGATGATGATGTTTACTTCCTTGGGCTTCTTGATTCCTTGGAGTTATTTAATTTTGGAATGCTATTCATGTCCTCTATTGTGAAGTCTGATGAAAAGTATTAATTCAATTCCTCTTCCATTTCTTGGTTCCCCATTATTATTTCCCTTGTCTTATTCATTAAGGAGCAATTGTCATTTTACCTTTATTTTCCTTTTGAAATATTTAAAGAAGCTTAAAGTATTTTTTTAAATCTTACTTCACATTTATTTTTTCCACCTTATTAATTTTGGACATCTTTTGTTGGCTTTTTAAAAATTCTCTGATCCTCTGTTTAGCACTAATCTTTACAGCATTGTAATATTTTATCTTTCTATTTGATACTAATTTTAAGTTCCCTAGTTAATCATAGTTGTCTTATCCTATTTCTGGAGTCCTGGTTCCTCAGTGATATGTATCTTTGCTGTGAGTCATGAACCATTTTCTGAAATAACTGTTACTTTCCCTTTGACCCATTTTCTGCTGAACTCTTTTCCCAATCCACTCATGCCAACTTAACACCAATGCATATGTAACTACCCTCATTTAAGTTTCACGCAGATATTTCTGACCTAAGTTTCTCACTGCTGAAAATGTGTTGCTGGTTAAAGCACAGCAGGTCAGGCAGCATCCAAGGAACAGGAAATTCGACGTTTCGGGCCAGAGCCCTTCATCAGGAATGAGGAGAGGGTGCCAGGCAGGCTAGGATAAAAGGTAGGGAGGAGGGACTTGGGGGAGGGGCGATGGAGATGTGATAAGTGGAAGGAGGTCAAGGTGAGGGTGATAGGCCGGAGTGGGGTGGGGGCGGAGAGGTCAGGAAGAGGATTGCAGGTTAGAAGGGCAGTGCTGAGTTCAAGGGAATCGACTGAGACAAGGTGGGGGGAGGGGAAATGAGGAAACTGGAGAAATCTGAGTTCATCCCGTGTGGTTGGAGGGTTCCCAGGCGGAAGATGAGGCGCTCTTCCTCCAACCGTCGTGTTGTTATGTTCTGGCGATGGAGGAGTCCAAGGACCTGCATGTCTTCGGTGGAGTGGGAGGGAGAGTTAAACTGTTGAGCCACGGGGTGGTTGAGTTGGTTGGTCCGGGCATCCCAGAGGTGTTCTCTGAAGCGTTCTGCAAGTAGGCGGCCCGTCTCCCCAATACAGAGGAGGCAACATCGGATGCAGCGGATGCAATAGATAATGTGTGTGGAGGTGCAGGTGAATTTGTGGCGGATATGGAAGGATCCCTTGGGGCCTTGGAGAGAATTAAGGGAGGAGGTGTGGTCGCAAGTTTTGCATTTCCTACGGTTGCAGGGGAAGGTGCCGGGAGTGGAGGTTGGGTTGGTGGGGGGTGTGGACCTGACGAGGGAGTCACGAAGGGAGTTGTCTTTGCGGAACGCTGATGGGGGAGGGGAGGGAAATATATCCCTGGTGGTGGGGTCCGTTTGGAGTTGGCGGAAATGACGGCGGATGACATGCTGTATACGGAGGTTGGTGGGGTGGTAGGTGAGAACCGGTGGGGTTCTGTCTTGGTGACAGTTGGAGGGGCGGGGCTCAAGGGCGGAGTAGCGGGAAGTGGAGGAGATGCGGTGGAGGGCATCGTCGATCATGTCTGGGGGGAATCTGCGGTCCTTGAAGAAGGAGGCCATCTGAGCTGTACGGTATTGGAACTGGTCCTCCTGGGAGCAGATGCGGCGGAGACGAAGGAATTGGGAATATGGGATGGAGTTTTTACAGGGGGCAGGGTGGGAGGAGGTGTAGTCCAGGTAGCTGTGGGAGTCAGTCGGTTTATAGTAGATGTCTGTGTTGAGTCGGTCACCCGAGATAGAAATGGAAAGGTCTAGGAAGGGGAGGGAGGAGTCTGAGACAGTCCAGGTGAATTTGAGTTCGGGATGGAAGGTGTTGGTAAAGTTGATGAACTGTTCAACCTCCTCGTGGGAGCACGAGGCAGCGCCGATACAGTCATCGATGTAGCGGAGGAAAAGGTGGGGGGTGGTGCCAGTGTAGTTGCGGAAGATGGACTGTTCACGTCGAATTCTCTATTCCTGAGATGCTGCCTAACCTGCTGTGCTTTGACCAGCAACACATTTGCAGCCACATATCCTCCCCACCAACCTCCGTATACAGCGTATCATCCACCGTCATTTTCGCCAACTCCAAACGGACCCCACCACCAGGGATATATTTCCCTCCCCTCCCCTATCAGCGTTCCACAAAGACCACTCCCTTTGTGACTCCCTCATCAGGTCCACACCCTCCACCAACCCAATCTCCTCTCCCGGCACCTTCCCCTGCAACCGCAGGAAATGCAAAACTTGCGCCCACACCTCCTCCCTTACTTCTCTCCAAGGCCCTAAGGGATGCTTCCATATCCGCCACAAATTCACCTGCACCTCCACACACATCATCTATTGCATCCGCTGCACCCGATGTGGCCTCCTCTATATTGGGGAGACGGGCCGCCTACTTGCAGAACGCTTCAGGGAACACCTCTGGGACGCCCGAACCAACCAACCCAACCACCCCGTGGCTCAACACTTTAACTCTCCCTCCCACTCCACCGAAGACATGCAGGTCCTTGGACTCCTCCATCGCCAGAACATAACAACACGACGGTTGGAGGAAGAGCGCCTCATCTTCCGCCTGGGAACCCTCCAACCACAAGGGATGAACTCAGATTTCTCCAGTTTCCTCATTTCCCCTCCCCCCACCTTGTCTCAGTCGATTCCCTTGAACTCAGCACCGCCCTCCTAACCTGCAATCCTCTTCCTGACCTCTCCGCCCCCACCCCACTCCAGCCTATCACCCTCACCTTGACCTCCTTCCAACTATCACATCTCCATCGCCCCTCCCCCAAGTCCCTCCTCCCTACCTTTTATCTTAGCCTGCCTGGCACCCTCTCCTCATTCCTGATGAAGGGCTCTGGCCCGAAACGTCGAATTTCCTGTTCCTTGGATGCTGCCTGACCTGCTGTGCTTTAACCAGCAACACATTTTCAGCTCTGATCTCCAGCATCTGCAGACCTCACTTTTTACTCTAAGTTTCTCACTCTCAATCTGAATACTAAACTTGACCATGTTCCCCAAGGGATCTTTTACACTGAGATACTTTCTTATATCTGCCTCGTTACATACTATCAAATCCAAAATGGCCTGACCCTAGTTGGATCCATAACATATTGTTCCAGTAAGCTGTTTTTTCGTACCTTTGTACTTTTGATGTTTAAAACTTACATGAAGATTAATGTCACCAATGATTAGTGTACTATCTTTTAGCTGTCCCACATTTTATGATGATTTATTCTGTGATCTACAGGCAGCTATTGTTAGTGAACTGATGAGCTATTCCACCCAGTGTCTTCTTTCCCTTATTTAAGTAAGGTAGACAATTAGGTGATGGTGCTGAAAATGTGTTGCTGGTTAAAGCATGCAGGTTAGGCAGCATCCAAGGAACAGGAAATTCGACGTTTTGGGCCAGAGCCCTTCATCAGGAATGAGGGACGCATGGCTGCAAGGGTGGAGCGGAGGATCCGGAGGGACGTCTGTTGCTGGAGGCTTCGGATTTGTTGTAGGTACAGGTTGTCCTGGTTTGGTCCGAATTTTGTTGGTTGGAATGTAGTCCAGAGTCCGTGCGGGATCAGTCGGTTCCATAGGCAGGTGCTGAGGAAGGAGATGTGGCTGTGGTAACGAGTCTGTTTGAGAACGTGGCTGAAGAGCTTCTGTGCAGAGGAGATGACCTGGGGGGTGCAGTGAGAGAGGGACTCACTGGAATCCTTGTAGAGGGAGGAAGAGAGCTTCTTCAAGGAAGGCATCCTTGCAAGAGGATTCGCAGTAGGTTAAAATCTTCGAGTAAAAAGTGAGGTCTGCAGATGCTGGTGCAAGGTTTAAGATACACAGATTTAAGAAAGAAGACTGTTTTGTGCAACAATTATAGTAATGACCTGAAACTCTGTAACTCTAAGTTTAGAGCAGCATGTACAGAACGGCACTGTTGGATTCATACTTGGATTGTGTCTGAAAGAAAGAGCATGGTCAGGATTGAATAAATGGTCTCCTTCCTCAATATAAATACTTTTATGGCTATAAGTCTTGAATGGATAAAAAAGACTTGCATTTATATAGCATTGTTTATGGTCACCAGATATCTCAATGTGCTTTATAGGCAATTAATTACTTTTGTTGTCATACATAATACAGAAAATGTACAATCAACTTGTGCATAGAAAGCTCCCATACAGAATAACCGGTTAATTTTTATTTATGGCTTAGATTGAGGATTAAGTCTTGGCCAGGAATCGGGCAATAGCACTTCTCCTTGAAATGATATTTTATGTATTTTATATTCACCCAATCATGCAGATAAGTACTCAGTTTAGCATCTCTCCCCAAAAGCTAGCTGATCCAACAGTGCAGCACTCCCTCATGACTGTGGTGAAATGTCAGCCTTGATTTTTTTGTCCTTCAGTGGACTTGAACCCAGATCTAATGACTCAGAAGTGAGAATATATTTTTTCTCAAATCTCCAATAGTTTAAGAAACTGTATGATCAACCTTTAACACATGCAATTACTAATTCCAAAGTATCCTGGCCCTCTGAGAAAATAAGAGCCACTTCATCTCTGTTTTAAGTAATTGTCCTTTATTTAAAATGATGCATCCTTGATAAAATTTCACCTGCTAAGTGGAAACAGCCTCTGAACATCTACCTTGTTGAACATAAACATGTACCACTGTCACTGACAGTAGATTCAGTGACAGAGTCTGCCTCTTATAAAACAAGGTGACAAGCTGACATTCCAGCTGAATCAATCAAGTACATTGTAAATAGTTATAAGTAACTGTTTGTGGTGAGATTGAACAAAGGAATTAGCATCTCCTGAAACATTAGCATACTCCTGAGAACCAGTCATATTTTGGTTGAATACGCTGGGGCTGTCTTCCCTGGAGAATTGGAGACTGAGGTTTATAAAATCATGAGGGCCATGGATAGGGTAAATAGACAGAGTCTTTTCCCTGGGGTGGAGAAATCCAGAGCTAGAGAGCATAGGCTTCAGGTGAGAGGGGAAAGATTTAGACAGCCCATTTAAAATTGAAAGATTTTAAACAACTACAGAAGTACTTATAATGCAACAGAATATCACCTGCAATTCACTGGACTGAAATCCTCAACATGAAAAGAGGGATAGCAAGACATCGTTGGTTGAGGAGACAACGTAGGTCAGCAGACACAGAAGTGATGGATGAACAGGATTTGTATTGTGTTTTAAGACAGCAGTAAAAAGAATGTGAAATGACCGTCTATATTTTTCCCCACTTGCGTTCAATAATATTTAAACTGGTGCCCAGTTGATTGAATTTACAAGCACTTCTTTTGTTCGATAATTGAGCATGTTTGTCCTGCATGCTTCATCTGTAATTCCTTTCCTTCTTTGTTTTGGTGACTTACACAAATGGCTCACTATTATCCCCTTGGCATGTGTTCCAGGATAATTATTACGAAGACATGTTAATTGCCTGACTATTGTCTGTTTTGTTAGTGAGTAATGCTGAATCAATTGTGAAAACTAAAAATATGAGAAGTACTCAGCTTCAGTGGAGAGAGAAAGAGTTAACATTTCATGTCTTTTCATGTCTTTGTGACCTTTCATCCGAACGCAATATCGCACTCTGTTTCTTGTCACCAGCCATTTCATTCAAATTTTAATTCACGTGTTTCAAAGTAGAGGTTATATAGCAAGGGCATTTCAAATAACGTTGTTACTACAAACAATATTAATATAAATCATGATTTAAGAGGACATATGATATAGACCAGATTTAAATGGAAATTAATGACCTTTTAATGAAAATTTAACAAGGTCAAGTAGTGAAGTGGTCAATTATTTATTCTGCAACTGAACGTAAATTAAAAAAGGCACAAAACACACTTCAGAACCTTTTAAATAAATGTTCTGAAAAATTACTTTGACAAGAATGTGTTAATGGATGAAATATTGCAGTTCTAACATGCCTCACTATCTTTAGCTGGAATGAAATAAGTGATTGATGACTTTCAGTGTTCTATGTACAGTAAACATGAGTAAATTGTAGACAATTTGTGTTGGAGAGGATTGACACATCTAAGTGTTATGAGAGTCAGCTGGAAACTTTCCAGCCTATTGGAGTTCTTGATTGTATTTCTGGGTATTGCTTAAGTCCCACTATTGAGGTTTCAACACTGAGCAGTCAAACTTCCTTGGAGTTGCGCTGAGATCCTGTTGTAAGGAGGTCACATAGGACAGAATGATCAAAAAAGCTTGAGAAGATGAGAAGACTCTAAGCTATAGGAACAAGACTGCTTCACACTCAATAGGATTATGCCTCATCCAACAATCCTCACATCCACTTTCCTGTATTTTTCCCCATAGTTCTTGATTTCCCTACTGATCAAGAGTCTATCTATCTATCTCAGCCTTAAATATAACAAGAACTCTGACTCCACAGCCAACTACGGTAAGGAATGCCAAAGACTTAAAACCCTCTGAGAGAAGAAATTCCTACTCATTTTAGTCTTAAATTGACACCCTTTATTCTCCTCCTATGCCCTCTTTTCCTAGACTCTCCCATGACAGGAAACATCCTCTCAACATTTAGGTTGACAGATTCTTTAAGAATTCGATATGTTTCAACAAGATCACTTGTCATTCTTCTAAATTCCAGTGAGTGGAGTACCAACCTGTTTAACTTTTGCTTATAAGAAAATCCCTCCATATTAGGGATCATGCAAATGAACTTTCTCTGAGCTGCCTGCAATGAAATAAATAAGTGGACCGAAACTACTCTCAGTACTCTAGATGCGGTCTCACCAGCTCCGTGTAAAATTGCAGTAAGGCTTCCTACCTTCATATTCTAAACAAGGGCCAAACAACATTGCACTAACCTTCCTGATTACTTACTGCCCCTGTGTGTGAGCTTTGTGTGTTTCATGCACAAATCCTCCAAATCTGTTTGTGTCGCAGCTTTCTTCAGTTTTCATCCATTTAATTAATACTCTTGTCTTTTTATTCTTCCTTCCAAAATGAACAACTTTATGTTTTCTGACATTATACTTCATTTGTCAACTTTTTGCCTACTATTTAACCTATCAATATCTCTTTGTAAATTCTTTATATTCCTCTCAAAATTTGCCTTTCCACCTATTTTTCTGTCACATTCATATTCTTCCTTACACAAATTAGATACGGTCACTGCTCCAAAAAGACCTCCTGACCTTGTTTTTTTTTAAGTGTTGTTCAAGTCTTGCTGCATGTGGCCATGAATGGCGCTGAACATTGAGTGAGCATTTCTGAAGGTCATTGTCATGTTGAAGTTGTACAGGAGACATAGGTGAGGCCTCTTTTGAGGTACTATGTGAAGTTCTGGTCGCCCTTCTGTCGGAAATTATATTATTAAACCAGAGAGGATTCAGAAAAGATTTATCAGGATGTTGCTGGGCATAGAGGATTTGAATTATAAAAATAGCTTGGATAGGCTAGGACTTTTTCACTGGAATGTAGAAGGTTGAGTGGTGACCATGAGTTTAGATAAAGTGAATAGCAAGGGTCTTTTCCCTCGAGTGAGGAGTTAAAACTTGGGGGCATATTTTTAAAGCGAGAGAAGAAAGTTTTAAAAAGGATATGAGGGACAACTTTTTTATGTAAAGTGGTCTCTGTGCAAAATGAACTGTCAGAAGAAGTGATGGCTGCAGATACAGTTACAACATTTGAAAGACATTTGGATAAGTTAATAAATAGGAAAGGTTTGGAATGGTATTGGTCAAATGCAGGCAATTGAGACGAGCGTCATAGAGTCATAGAGATGTACAGCATGGAAACATACTCTTTGGTCCAACTCGTCCATGCCAACCTAATCTAGTCCCACTTGTCAGCATCTGGCCCATATCCCTCTGAACCCTTCCAATTTATATGCCTATCCAGATGCCTTTTAAGTGTTGCAATTGTACCAGCCTCC
The DNA here is from genome assembly GCF_020745735.1 of Hemiscyllium ocellatum. NCBI lineage: Eukaryota > Metazoa > Chordata > Chondrichthyes > Orectolobiformes > Hemiscylliidae > Hemiscyllium > Hemiscyllium ocellatum. The sequence goes on from NC_083404.1 coordinate 116,016,536, forward strand.
ACCACTTCCTCTGCAGCTCATTCCATACACGCATCACCCTCTGTGTGAAAAAGTTGCCCCTTAGATCTCTCTTATATCTTTTCCCCTCACCCTAAACCTACGACCTCTAGTTCTGGACTCAGCCACCCCAGGAAAAGGACTTCATCTATTATTTCTTGTCCATGCTCTTCATGATTTTATAAACTTCCATTAGATCACCCCTCAGCCTCTGCGCTCCAGGGAAAACAACCCCAACCTATTCAATCTCTCGCAAAAGCTCAAATCCTACAATCCTGACAACACCCTTGTAAATCTTTTCTGAACTCTTTCAAGTTTTACAACATCCTTCCAATAGGAAGGAGACAAGAATTGCATGCAATGTTCCAAAAGTGGCCTAACAATGTCCTATAACATGACCTCCCAACTCCTGTACTCAATACTCTGAGCAATAAAGGAAAGCATGCCAAACGCCTTCTTCACTATCTCATCCACCTGCAACTCCACTTTCAAGAAACTATGAATTTACACTCCAAGGTCTCTTTGTTCAGCAACACTCCTTCGAACCTTACCATTAGGTGTAACTGTCCTGCTCTGGTTTGCTTTTCCAAAATGTGGTGCATTTATCTAAATTAAGCTTTGGGAACATGGTCAACTTGGACTGGTCGGACCAAAGGAACTGTATCAATGCTTTGTGAGTCTATAATTCTATGATGATGTAACAAAAGTTGATTGGTCCATGCCACTATCCTGAGCAGTTCCTGTAAAATGACCTGGAACTTAGATCATTTGTAGCAACCACAATTGTTGTCTTTTGTGCTAGGCACGACTCTATCTGCAACTTTCCTATTTATTCCAGTTTTGCTGGGGATCCTTGATGCCAAACTTGACTTGCTATCAAGGTGGTCACTGTCACTTCACTTCTGCAATTCAGCTCTTTTTCCCACAGTTGCACGAAGGCTGGATTGAGGGCAGGGGCTAAGTGGCTCTAGCTGAAACCCAAACTGTGTGTTGGCGAGCAGATTGCTCATTTGCGAGTAACACTGACTAGCTACATCAATGACATTTCCATCACTTTACTGTTAATTGACTGTAGATGAAAGGACAGTAAGAAGCCAGATTGGATATGCTCTGCTTTGTTCATATTGATCGTTAGCTGCCACTTCTTGTAGCCTTACGTGAAATAGCTTGATGAGAGACACAGTTAGATCTGCAGTACATGTCTTCAGAAATATTTCTTGAATATTATTTGATTCTTGATAAAATGGGATGCATAGCATTTTCAGAATCCAGTGCATTCAGCCTTTTCATGATATCATGGAAAGTCTATTGAATTGACTGAAGATTAGCACCTGTCATGCTGGCAGTGGCTGAGATGGATCATTCACTTGATACTTACATCTGAAGACAGCTTCAAATGTTTCAGCCGTGTCTTTTGCACTGATATGCTAACTCCCTCATCATTGAGGATGGGTATATTTGTGGAGCCTCAATCTCCTGTTCTTGGCTTGTCCCAGCATTGCAGAGCTTAGATTTGAGTGTTGTTAGTGGAATCACTAACTCCCATCTCTAACCTGCTGTGTGTGCTTGTTTGGTTTGCCAGTAGTCCTGTATGCTCACTTCATCAGGCTAGCAACTCATTTTTAGGACCGACTGGTGCTGCTCCTGACCTGCCTTCCTGCATTCTTTATTGAACCAGTATTGACCTCCTGGTTCGATGGCAATGATGATGTAGGGAATATTTTGTGGCATGCGGTTACAGATTACTTTTAAATAAAATTTCTGCTGCTGCTAATGGCTCACAGTATTTCATGGATAATTAGCTTTGAGTAACTTGATGTTTAACATGGTGGTAGTGCTACACAACACAAGAGAGGACATCCTCAATGTGAAGGCTTTTTTTATCCATTAATTGTAGAATGGGAACTCCTATCAACTCTGTTATAGATAGCTAACTTAAAATTTTAGAAATGTTTTGTTTTTTACATTCATGAATCACTGGCTGTGCCCATTCTTGTTGCATTTGAGAAGGTGGTGTTGAGCTTTCTTCTTAAACTGCTGCAATCCATTTGACATAGGCACACCCAAAATGACATGAATCAGGAGGAAAACCAGGCCCTACTGAATTAGTCATACAGGTTGTTTTGGTATTACGTGTTTCGTCAATGTGAATTGGCTATAACATGATTAACGAATTGTGGGACGCTGTGTGGATAAGGCAACCTTTCCATTGAGCTGTTATAGTGATTTTCCATAGCGATCTTCTACAATGCGATATTCCCTAGCAGCTTTCCATAACATGATTTTCTGTAATGTGAAGTTGCAGAGGAATGTCCCATTATATCAGAACACTCTGTCCAGTATGCTTCTTTTCACTTCTTTAAAATTCAAATTTGAACTTTACACCACCTTTTCCTGAGAATCTCATTAGCTCACATCAATATCTGGAAGAAAGGGAATAGAAAGCTTCGGCCCGAAAACTTCTCTGATATTTTTGCACTTATCTATTCCGTCCCCTTGCAAGTTTCTGATTTCCATCACCACACCATTGAGTGTTTTGTCTTCAGACGCATGAAATCTAAGCTCTTGCATTTCCCTCTAAACTTCTCAGTGTTTTTACATGCAATGTATTTTACTATCAGCTTCAGCCATAAATTTAAATATGGTTCTTCCACCTGACTGCTGACCTGCATAGGCTTCCTGCCCATCAGCTCCTCACCATTTCTCTACTTTCCCTTAGAAGCTCCTTAAATTGATCTCTTTGAATCAGCATTTAGTCAGCTGTCTTAATATCAGTTTATGCAGGGTTTGGACACACCTTCACTAATAATGTTCTCGGAAGTACCTTAGAACATTTTGTTATGAGTACAACAAAAGTATCAAACCAATGACATTTTTCTTTTAGGCATGAAAATTAACAGTTAAAGTCATGAAATTACTTTGTGAAAAATTAACATAAATCATCAGAATAAACTGAAATATGACCCAGGGCTGCTCTGTCTAAATCTTAGGTGTAAATTTCCACCTAAGAATGTAAGAAATATGTGTAGAGGTCAAGTATGGTAATGAATAGTGGGTGGTTTCTGCAGTGACATCACTGTATTGGTGTTCAAGATTCATGGAGCCCATGGAAAACTGCAAAAACAGATGCAATCCATTTGGACTTGACGTCCCCCAATATTTTGCCCTGAATATTATCCCATCATGCTGTTGTTCTGGATGCATGTTTTCATAAATTCTGGGCCCGTTGTGTCAAACTCTTAAATCAAGCTCAATGCACTTTAATTGAGATCCTTTTTATTACTCTTCCCTGAATCCTCAATCACTTGCTTGACATCGAGGTTGTACCCTGTACCCCAAAAGGTTCTCTCCAAATTTTAAGTAATTAAATTTTATGAGTTTGTGTTGAATAGTCCATGCAACATGGTCCTGATCCTTTTCCTCTAACCTGCAGAAACTAAACTTGAACCAGTTGTTAATAATCAATCCCAAACCTTTTCCTCCCTCTCAGTTTTAACCTGCAGTAAATCATACTGCACTCTATGAATTTCTTGTGACCAGGAAAGGACATGCTTTTTAATAAACTGAGATTGCATGCAGATTATATCTTCTGTTTAGATTAATCTGATCTAATGACCTTCAGGATGCCAGGTTAAACAAAATTTCTCCTCGGAGAATCTGTCTACAGCACTTTGTAAAATGATGTATGAAGCTGTAAAATAGAGATTCAACTATCTTTTAAGATAGATGTAGAGAATGAAGATGAGGATCAGTCTGATAAATGGCAGTATTTATGGCATTCTCTACAGTTTTGAGGGATGAAGGGTGATCTCATTGAAATGAACAAAATTATTACAGGGCATAACATGTGGATGTGGATAGTAACTTTCTTCCGATTGGTGACTCTAGAACTGGGGAAATAATCTCAGAATGAAGAACAGACCATTCAAGATTGTGATGAGGAAGAATTTCTTCACTTGGAGTGAGGTGAATCTGTGACATTATCTACCCCAGAGGACAGTGGAACCTTATTCACCAAGCAGATCCAAGGCAGAAATCAATAGATTTCTAGACACTAATGAAGTTAAGGGATGTGGAGATCACTTTGGAAAATAGTATTAAGGATGATCAGCCATAATTTAAATGATGCGTTGGCTAATCAGGCTGAATGGTTTCCTTCTGTTCCCATATAGATAAAATGAATGATTAACAAGGTAACTCCACACAAAAAAAAATCAATCAATACCCTGGTTTTATATACAGATGATGTTTAAATCTATTGCTGAAGTTATATTGTCATAGAACAGGATTCAACTCAAAAGATTGGGACGAGATGCTCTCAATGTTTAAGCTACTAATTTCTCTTTTCAGTTATCATCGATACTTTTGACACTCATGATGCCCTGATCTGTCACATTTTGCCATTTGACTTTGTTTTTTTCAGTGATATAAACTGAGTTACATATCCACAAATGTTCATGGAATCCTAGTTTATGAATATACTCACAGGCACAGACTCAGGAGAATATCCAGATTGACAGCTTTCTATTTCTGATATTAGATATCCTACAATCCTTGTGAAAGTGACCAGAACTGCATTTGAAAAGTTAGCATCTAGATCTTTCTGTTATCCTCTTAACAAAAAAGCCAGCTCAACTAAGGGTGTTGCAATGTCACTTTCCACATTTAAATATCACAGGTCACTGCTCCTGCAAGGAAACAAGCTCATTACATTTTCTGTTTTCCATTTTCCAACAATAAGAAAAACATATTCTTAATTATTGTTTAAGCACAGCAAACTACTGAAGGATAAAATCTGTATCTGAGTGAAGGGTGATCTTGTGATCTGTTGGTAAATAATTCAATTACTTGTCACATCACCATGACTATCACTGCAGTGTTTCTTGCTGTGAAGTTAAATGAAGCTATGAAGTCTCTCACTGATATTGTAATGGACTGTTTCTGCTTATCTGCATAAATTATCAAATAATCATCTGTTTTTGTGAAATATTCATGATTGAAATTTCTCGTCAAACAAAGATTCAAAACCTGCTTTGTGCTGAGTAATCTGTTGTCTTCAGTTGGCGATCTTAGGTATGCCCCCAGCAATGGTGTGTAACCTATGTACATTATAGTATGATTGGAGATATATGCTACCATATATGGTGAAAGTCAGTACTGCAGATGCTGGAAATTGGAGTCAAGAGTGTGGTGCTGGAAAAGCACAGCAGGTCAGGCAGCACCTGAGGAGCAGAAAAATCGGTGTTTCAGGCAAAAGCCCTTCATCAGGAATTTTGCCCGAAACATCAATTTTCGTGCTCCTTGGATGCTGCCTATCCTGCTGTGTTTTTCGAGCACCACACTCTTGACTCAAATCTCCAGCATCTGCAGTACTCACTTTCGCCATATATGGTAGCACACTCTTGATTATACCATGTATGCTTATTAATAATTTGTTACCCTTTGTGACTCTTTCACTCACGAACATAGAGATGTATATTTCATAAAAGTATTTGACATTTTACTTCTGTTAGAGACCTTTCCATACCACACATATTGAAACATCTTCTTTTTCTGCTCTTGACAGCCTCGCCAGATGAGGTTCCTTGACCTATTGGCATTGAATGTAAGTATGTCTATCTGACTGTTCTAAATGTTAGCACACTAGGTTACTGTGGGCAAAGGGGGCTGTACCTTATGAACTTTGTTGAGAAGTGAAGAAAAGCTGCAGTACAGATTAACAAGATGGAATTTAATATGCTCCTCTTGAACGGCTTGGTGGTGATGGGGTATTTAATCAGACAGAAGGGTGGTGGTTGGCATTCTGCTTCCTGTGTGGCTCCATCCTGATTAAGGATACAGTGCAAGAACCCATGAATGGCTTTCCTCTTTTGCCAACAACTAAGTTATCAGCAATAATCTTTATCGCAGCAGTTTGCATCACAACCAAACATACTGCAGAAATAGGCACGATGGGTAATCGAATAATTTACCAACAGATCACAAGAAGAGCTCTTCATTCAGGTACTGATACATCTTAGTAGTTCACTGTGCTTTAGAAGTAATTAAAACGACTTGTTCCATATTATTGTCAAATTAAAATAGAATGTGTAATGAGCTTCTCTCCTTCCAGAACCATAAGACATTTTCACTTCCTCGGATGTTTACAAGATATTGGGTAACAAAAAGAAAACATTTCCACTTTAGGGTCTTGCAATGTCACTCATGACTGCTTATTGGCTTGAGCCAAACAAGCATAGCAACTTGCCATGCAGGAAGCATGATAAGCAAAACTGTGTGTAATCCGTGCGGACTCCAAGTGATAGAGATTAGAGATTTCCTCATGCAGTGGTACTCAATATTTAATGACTGATGCACTTAACAGCATTTGTTGGTGACCACATTTCCACACAAACTCACCATGCAATCCTGGCTCTCTTTGCCACAGTTACTCACTTCATAGAATAACCTAGATCATTCAGCCCATTGCATCTACACCAACCCTCCATAAAGCACCCCATCCATACCCAATCCTTGAGACCCCACATTTATCAATGCAAACCCACCTAGCCTGCATATCCCTGGACAGAATGGGTAATTCAGCATAGTTAATCCACCTAACCTGCACATCTTTGGACTGTGGGAGGAAACTGGAGCTTCTGGAAAGGATCCACACAGATATGGGGAGATTGTGCAATTGAGTTTGGAATTGAACTTGGGTCCCTAGCACTGTGAGGCAGCAGTGCTAATCTCTGAGCCTCCGTGTTGCCCTTATAGCCTAAGATACAGCAAGAATGCTGAGCTTTTTTAGGATGTAGAACTGGAAGTAGATAATAGTCAGCCTTCTCTTGAGGAGATGATGCAGAACCTCTTCAGACTCCAAATGGTAACTCTGAGGACACAAAACCGTCAATGCAACCTCATCCTCAGAGTGCGTCCAATGCAGTGGACACCTAAGATGTCTGCCAGTGTCACTGCTGATGCTGCTCAATGACTAGCTCCTGTGCTAAAATCGGGATCACAGCCATCTTTTTTAGCAGCCACCGGCAAACATACCTCCCCACCACCAATTCCATTGCCTACCTCAGAATTGCTCGCTACTTTTGATCCTGAATGACAATTCAGATCTTTTAATTTTTTTTATTGTCATCCACAGCTAGGTTATTTTAACTCTGGGTTCAGGACCGCAGATTTGGGGCAATTTCCAACTATGCAAATCCAACCTGGGAGCAAGTTCTTTGGAATTTCAGATTTTTGCCATAGACATCTGGGAGCCATGGCAAGTAACTCTTAAAATAGTTCATAGTAAATCAGATGTCAAGAGGGACTGGGCAGATGGTCAGGTTGAAAACATCAGCAGTTGGTCAAATATTCTTTAAAAGCAGTAAAGATAAAAGATACTTATGTAATATCCACCAGGGACAGAGCTCAGGATCTACATGGGGATGAGATAAATTAAAGTTCTTAATATTCACCATTTAAGAGAAAGAAAAATAAATCCCATGATGAAAGACCCATTCACTGCCTTCCTTTCTTTAATCCCTTCTCAAAAGAAGTGCTGGAATTCATAGTCCAATTTCAAAGATTCTACCATCACCTTGAACTGTCACACATACTGTGAATTGAGGGGGACCTCACTTTGACAATAGAAGGTGTGAAGTCAGTCCTACAGTATTAATGCAACAATGATAACCGTTAGGCTGATGTCACATTGAAAACAAAGATTTTCTTTCAACAATCTATGCAGTTTTGTTTCAAACAATGCATTGAGAAACTAATTGGGAAACAAGTCATCCTAGATATGGTTTTCTGCAACGGGAAAGGGGATTAATTAATAATCTTTATGCAAGAGGTCTTGTCAAGAACAATTAACATAACAGAATTTGTTATTATAATTGAAAGTGAAGTTAGTCACCAAAACTGGTGTCCTAGATCTATACAAAAGAATCTACAAAGATAGATGGCAAGAGTTAGCAATGATAGACTGGGTACCTTCATCAAAGAAAAAGCATGACCAGGGATAGACGGTAGTTTCTATTTAATGACTGAGTGCATGAATGGCAACAATTTAACATTCCTTTTGAGTAGAACAATTGAACAGGAAAATTTGCTTCACCATCTTAGACTTGACTCAAATTTTGCAAAGGAAGACTAAAATGTTCATTAACAGTAGAGTAGGGGAGTAATCTTACAAGGCACACAAAAGCTTTTATAATTATGTAAAAAGTAATAGATTAGTGAAGATAAATGTAGGGTTGTAAAATTAAATGCAGGGCATGATAATCTGGTCAATGTATTAAAGGACAGAACCACAAAAATAATGGTTGTCACCTTTTAGCATTCTGTGGCAATTTTGGAAAATGCCAGTAGATTGGAGTGTGGAAAATGTAATCCCACAAATTAAAAAAAAGAAAGGAGTGAGAAGACTAAAATTAAGGCTGGTTAAATTGACATAGACTAACAAATCTTGATAGTATGGAAGGCATCCATTTGACCCATCATATCCACATTCGTCAACAAAGATTTAACTCCATTAATCCCATTTTCCAGCTTATATTTCAAACCCCCGGACACAATCATTTGGGAAGGCAAAGATTATCCTTTCATTGCAAGAGGGGTCAAATGTAGAAGCAAATATGTTTTACTAAAGCTCAACAGGGACTTGGTGAGACCACACCTGGAGTATTGTGTGCAGATTTGGTTTCCTTAGCGAAGAACTGATATATTTACCAAAGAAGAGGCTCGCTACACTGATTCCTGAGTTTGCAGATTTGTTGAATAAAGAGAGATTAGATTGACAGGGCCTGTATTCAGTGGAGTTCAGAAGGATGAGAGGAGGTTTCTATGAAACTGATGAACTTCTGACAGAATATAGGGATGACATTGCCTCTGATGTCAGTGTCCAGAGTAAATGGTCTCAGGAAATGTTAGAGATCATTTTCAACTAAAATTTTTCACTCCTGGAAAAGTGAAACTGTGAAATTCTTGACCATAACAAGCTGCAAAGGACAAGACATTGAAAATGTTTAAAAAAAGAAATAGATAGATTGCTCAGGGTTAATGGTGTGAAGGGGTATAGGGAGAAAACAGAAGTACATCTTTGAGATAGAGGATCAGCCATGATCAATTTTCAGTTGTGGAGCAGGTTTAAGGCTCCTATTTTCCTGCTGCTATTCTCTGTGTTTCTAAATTTGGCTCATAGCAGCTCCCCAGACATCTGAGCTGACTGACTCTTTTCGTAGTTCTTTTTTGACAGTTACTTTTGACAGCTTGACAATTCCAATGACTTTATGCAATCTCTACATACATTTGTGTTTACTTTTAAAAATCCCAAAGGACAACTTACCACTCCCAAAGAGACAGCCAATCCGATCTAAAGCAGCACTATATCCAAAAGGGTACTTCACTTCACTAATAGGCTACCTTCACAAAATTGCTCCTAGCATTTCTAATCTCTATACAGTATGTCCACACAAAAGTCAGACATGATTGGAGGCAGCTACTTTTTCATTTGGACCAACGATGTGTAAAATGCGACCTGCCTTCATCCTCTTCAAGCTCTGTGAGAAAGGTTTCAATTAAGTTTGAGGTGAACTTCTAAATTTTGGGCTCTGCTACCACTTTCAAAATGTTGGAAAATTTCTCAGTTGCTGTGAAAATTTGAGACAGTGTGATGCATTTCCAGCAGTTAATAATTTGCTGTCATAGTCAGTCTAAAGCAGCTTATTTCTGTGGACAACATCAGTATATTATCCACACAGAGTTTTATATAAGGCAGATTTGAATTGGATTGAGAAAACTGGGATCGGATCAATCCTTGTTATTTTTATTCTGCTGAACTCTGGCCAATTCTGTTACCACAAATGTGATTACAACAATAAGACACTACAATATGCCCACAGTCTTGCAAAATCAGGATATTTCTAACTAAATCTGATTTCTTGCCATTTTCTAATAATCTCTTTATACCCAACTGATTTTCTTCTCCTTCCCCAGATGGGCGGATTGATCTTTCATATATAACCTATCATTCTCACAGTTACTGATCTATCAATAAGCACAGTAATTGGTACAGACATTAACCTTTACATTATTATAGATCAGGGTATGTTTTATCCCCATCCTTATTATCTTTCCTTACCTTCTAGTGATGAGTAATGTAATGGCATGATTGCAGAGATGCAAACAGCCTTCAGCACAATAGCCACCCAATATTAAAAATATTTGCCACAAGTATACCCTGAAAGGCATCCTTTTCATTTTGAGAGATTACTATAGGGAAATGGTACACTGCCATATAAATGGATGGAAAACATTGATCTATTTTAAATTCAAAACCATCATAACAAATTCTCATTTTATCCTAAGTCACACCTACTTCAATGTCACCACAAGGCAATGACCAAGCTGTGCTAAAACTTGAGTGCTATTGACATAACTGTGGCTAAAACCTCTTCCTTTGACTAAATATAAGGTTTAGATTAGAGTGGTGCTGGAAAAGCACAGCAGCTCAGGCAAATTCTGAGGAGCAGTAAAATCGACGTTTCAGGCAGAAGCCCTTCATCAGGAATATAGGCAGAGTGTCTGAAGGGTGGAAAGATAACTGAGAGGAGGGTGGGGGTGAAGAGAAAGTAGCATAGAGTACAATAGGTGAGTGGGGGAGGGGATGAAGGTAATAGGTCAAGGAGAAGGGTGGACTGGATAGGTGGAAAGGAAGCTAGGCAGGTAAGACAAGTCATGGGGAGAGTGCTGAGCTGGAAGTTTGGAGCTGGGGTGAGGTGGGGGAAGGGAAAATGAGGAAACTGATGAAGTCCACATTGATGCCCTGGGATTGAAGTGTTCCAAGGTGGAAGATGAGGCATTCTTCCTCCAGGCGTTGGGTGGTCAGGGAGCGGCAGTGAAGGAGGCCCAGGACCTCCATGTCCTTGGCAGAGTGGGAGGGGGGGTTGAAATGTTGGGTCACAGGGTGGTGTGGTTGATTGGTGCGGGTATCCCAGAGATGTTCCCTAAAGCACTCTGCTAGGAGGCGCCCAGTCTCCCCAATATAGAGGAGACCGCATCGGGAACAACGGATACAATAAATGATATTGGTGGATGTGCAGGTAAAACTTTGATGGATGTGGAAGGCTCCTTTAGGGCCTTGGATGGAGGTGAGGGAGGAGATGTGGATGCAGATTTTGCAATTCCTGCGGTGGCAGGGGAAGGTGCCAGGATGGGAGGGTGGATTGTAGGGGGGCGTGGACCTGACCAGGTAGTCATGGAGGGAACGGTCTTTGCAGAAGGCAGAAATGAGTGGGGAGGGACATATATCCCTGCTGGTGGGGTCTGTTTGGAGGTGGCGGAAATGTCGGCGTATGATTTGGTTTATGCGAAGGTTGGAAGGTGAGCACCAGGGGCGTTCTGTCCTTGTTACGATTGGAAGGGTGGGGTCTGAGGGCGGTGGTGCGGGATGTGGACGAGACGTGTTGGAGGGCATCTTTCACCACGTGGGAAGGGCAATTGTGGTCTCTAAAGAAGGAGGCCATCTGGTGTGTTCTGTGGTGGAACTGGTCCTCCTGGGAGCAGATACGGCGGAGGCAGAGGAATTGGGAATAGAGGATGGCATTTTTGCAGGAAGTAGGGTGGGAAGAGGCATAATCTAGGTAGCTGTGGAAGTCAGTGGGTTTGTAAAAAATGTCGGTGTCAAGTTGGTTGTCATTAATGGAGATGGAGAGGTCCAGGAAGGGCACGGAGGTGTCAGAGATGGTCCAGGTAAATTTAAGGTCAGGGTGGAATTTGTTGGTGAAGTTGATGAATTGCCCAACCTCCTCGTGGGAGCACAAGGTGGCGCCAATGCAGTCATCAATGTAACGGAAGAACTGGTGGGGAGTGGTGCCGGTATAATTATGGAAGATCGACTATTCTACGTAGCCAACAAAGAGACAGGCATAGCTGGGGTCCATTCAGGTGCCCATGGCTCCCCCTTTGGTCTACAGGAAGTGGGAGGATTTGAAGGAGAAATTGTTAAGGGAGAGGACCAGTTCGGCCAAACGAATGAGAGTGTCGATGGAAGGGTACTGTTGGGGATGTCGGGAAAGGAAGAAATGGAGGGCTTGGTGGCCCTGGTCATGGCGGATGAAAGTGTACAGGGACTGGATATCCATGGTGAACATGAGGCAATGGGTGCCGGGGAAACGGAAGTCTTAGAGGAGGTGGAGGGCATGGATGGTGTCTCAAATGTATGTGGGGAGTTCCTGGACTAGGGGGGATAGGACAGTGTCGAGGTAAGTAGAAATTAGTTCAGTGGGGCAGGAGCATGCTGAGACAATGGTGGTCAGGCTTGTGGATCTTGGGAAGGAGGTAGAACCGGGCAGTGCGGGGTTCCCAGACTATAAGGTTGTAAGCTGTGGGTGGGAGATCTTCTGAGGTGATGAGGTTCTGTATGGTTTGGGAGATGATGGTTTGGTGATGGGGGGTGGGGTCATGGTCGAGGGGGCGGTAGGAAGAGGTGTCCTCAAGTTGGCGTCTGGCTTCAGCGGTGTAGAGGTCAGTGTGCCAGATTACCACTGCGCCCTCTTTATCTGCTGTATTGTTGGTGAGGTCGGGATTGGAGCATAGGGATTGGAGGGCTGCACGTTGTGAGGGTGAGAGGTTGGAGTGGGGGAGGGGGGTAGACAGGTTGAGGTGGTTAATGTCCCGGCGGCAGTTGGAAATGAAGAGGTCAAGGGCGGGTAATAGGCCAGCATATAAGGTTGACTTGGCTCAGTGAGTTTTAATGAGATAATACTGTTGTCTTAAACAATATAATATTTTTGCATGACAACAACCAGCCATATGTTACAGCAATATGGTAGACATTGTTACTAAGACGACCAAGATGATAAGGATATAAATCTAAGCTCTACAACATCTTTTCTGCAACAATCTTGAGTTATAGTGACTGTCTGCTCGCCCATTGATACTTCAACCACGTGGCCCAGCTTCATTACTTAAAATTAAATGCAGGACTGTCCCCTTTCTTTTGGGGACTTCTGTGTACTGGCTTAAAACTGTTCTGGATGCAGAGGGCAAAAAGGGGACATGAGATAGCTTTGGCAAATAGAGTTCAGGAGAATCCAAAGGGTTTTTAGAGATACATTAAGGACAAAAGGGTAACTAGGGAGAGAATAGGGTCCTTCAAAGATCAGCAAGGTAGCCTTTGTGTGGAGTCACAGGAGTTGGGAGAGATACTAAATGAGAATTTTGCATTAGTATTTACTGTGGCAAAGGACATGGAAAATATAGAATGTGGGCAAATAGATGGTGACAACATGAAAAATGACCAGATTACAGAGGAGGAGGTGCTGGACATCTTGAAACACATAAAAGTAGATAAATACCCTGATTAAGTGTACCTTGGAACTCAGTGGGAAGCTAGAGAAGTGATTGCTGGGCCTCTTGCTGAGATATTTGTATCATCCATCGTCACAGGTGAGATGCCGGAAGACTGGAGGTTGGCAAACGTGGTGCCACTGTTTTAGAAAGGTGTTAAGGATGAGTCAGAGAGCTAAAGACCGGTGAGCCTGACCTCGGTGGTGGGCAAGTTGTTGGAGGGAATCCTGAGGGACAGGATGGACATGTATTTGGAAAGGCAAGGATTGATTTGGGATTGTCAACATGGCTTTGTATGTGGGCAATCATTTCTCATGAATTTGATTGAGTTTTTTTGAAGAAGTAACCAAGAGAATTGATGAGGGCAGAGCGGTAGACGTGATCTATATGGACTGTAATAAGGCATTCAACAAAGTTCCCCATGGGAGACTGGTGAGCAAGGTTAGATCTCATGGAATGCAGAGAGAACTAGCCATCTGAATACAGAACTGGCTCAAATGTAGAAGACAGAGGGTGGTGCTGGAGGGTTGTTTTTCAGACTGGAGGCATGTGACCAGTGGAGTGCTATAAGGATCAGTATTGGGTCCACTACTTTTCACTACTTATATAAATGATTTGGATGTGAGCATAAGAGGTATAGTTAGTAAGTTTGCAGATGACCACAAAATTGGAGGTGTAGTAGACAGCGAAGAGGGTTACCTTAGATTACATTGGGATCTTGATCAGATGGACCAATGATCTGAGAAGTGGTGGATGGAGTTTAATTTAGATAAATGTGAGGTGCTGCATTTTGGGTAAGCAAATCTTAGCAGGACTTATACACTTAATGGTAAGGTCCTCGGGAGTGTTTCTGAACAAAGAGACCTTGGAGTGCAGGTTCATTGCTCCTTGAAAGTGGAGTCGCAGGTAGACAGGATAGCGAAGAAGGCATTTGGTATGCTTTCCTTTATTGGTCAGAGTATTGAGTACAGAAGTTGAGAGTTCAGGTTGCGGCTGTACAGGACATTGGTTAGGCCAGTTTTGGAATACTGTATGCAATTCTCGTGTCCTTCCTATTTGAAGTATGCTGTGAAACTTGAAAAGGTTCAGAAAAGTTTTACAAGGATGTTGCCAGGGTTGGAGAATTTGAACTATAGGGAGAGGTTGAATAGGCTGGGGCTGTTTTCCCTGGAGCATTGGAGGCTGAGGGGTGATCTTACAGAGGTTTATAAAATCATGAGGGGCATGGATAGGATAAATAGATAAGGTCTTTTCCCTGGGGTGGAGGAATCCAGAATTAAATGGTATAGGTTTGGGGTGAGAGGGGAAAGATATAAAAGGATCTAAGGGGCGACTTTTTATCCAGAGGGTGGTATGTGTATGGAATGAGCAAGTGGTGGAGGCTAGTACAATTGCAACATTTAAAAGACATCAGGATGAGTATTTGAATAGGAAGGGTTTGGAGGGATATGGGCCAGGTGCTAGCAGGTGGGACTAGATTGGGTTTGGATATCTGGTCGGCATGGACAAGTTGCACCGAAGGGTCTGTTTCCATCCTTTCTATGATTCCATGACTCAAAGTTTTTTGCCTTTCCCCTCTAAATCAATCTGACATCAACAGCATATGTGGAGCTTCATGCAATCTCCAGCATCAACCTGTCCAAAACTGTTACCTTGTATCAAAGTTGATGGGATCATTTGCATTATAACCATTTTATTTGTGATTGATTTATAGGTTTTAGCTTTTATTTGTAACTTAGAGCAAGAAGTATTTCCCAAATAACTTCTGTTTATTACATTCAAGTTAGTTAATTTAGCTTTGAGTTTGTGAGATTTAGATAACCATACCCCATCCTCCAAATAACCAACTTAAATTTAAAAAACTATAAATATTACAGATATTTGAAGAATCCAAGATGACTCTCTTCAGAAAATATACTTCCTGACTTAACCAAGTGTATAGGACATTAAGATTTATGTCAGTCATAGCAGAAAAAATTAAGACCATTAGACCATCAGAAATAGGAACAGGAGTATGCCGCACAGACTCTTGATCCTGCTCAACCATTCAATAGGATCATAGCTGATCCGACATTGCTCACATCCATTTTCCTGCTCTTTCCCCAAAACTCCTGATTTCCTGACTAATTAAGAATTTACCTAACTCAGCCTTACATATCTGCAAAGGCTCTCACAGCTCTCTGTGGCAAGGAAACTCACAAGGACTCACAACCCCCTGAAAGAAGAAATTTCTCCTTGTTTATAAATTGGTGGCCCTTTATTCTGTGATTATGGCCTCTGGTCCTCAACTCTTCCATGAGGGGAATCATCCTATTCACACTTTATCTGTTAAGTTCCTTAAGAATTAATGAGATCATCTCTCATTCTTCCAATGAGTAGAGTCCTGACCTGCTTAATCTTTGCTCATAAAACAATCTTTTCATGCCAGTGATCATTTTTGTGATGCCTTCCCTGAACTGCCTCCAATGAATAATATCGTTTCTTAAATAATGGGACTAAAATTGCTTCAATACTCAGAATGTGGTCTCATCAACACCTTGTACAGTTGCAGTGAGACTTCCCTACTCTTATATTCCAACCTCTTGGGATAAGGGGCAGTATTTCTGTTTTCATTCTGCTCTGTAATTTTATTTCATTTATTTTATTTATCTTTTTTTAAATTTTTTTCACTGTTCTGTACCTCTTATTTCTTGATTGTCTCTCTTTCTCTCGCTCCCCACTCTAGAATATAGAATATAGAACAGGCCCTTCAGCCCACAATGTTGTGCCGACCATTGATCCTCATGTATACACCCTCAAATTTCTGTGACCATATGCATGTCCAGCAGTCTCTTAAATGTCCCCAATGACGTTACTTCCACAACTGCTGCTGGTAACGCATTCCATGCTCTCACAACTCTCTGTGTAAAGAACCTGCCTCTGATATCCCCTCTATACTTTCCTCCAACCAGCTTAAAACTATAACCCCTCATGTTAGCCATTTCTGCCCTGGGAATTAGTCTCTGGCTATCGACTCTATCTATGCCTCTCATTATCTTGTATACCTCAATTAGGTACCCTCTCCTCCTCCTTTTCTCCAATGAAAAAAGTCCGAGCTCAGTCAACCTCTCTTCATAGGGTAAGCCCTTCAGTCCAGGCAGCATCCAGGTAAACCTCCTCTGAACCCTCTCCAAAGCATCCACATCTTTCCTATAATACGGCGACCAGAACTGGATGCAGTATTCCAAGTGCGGTCTAACCAAAGTTTTATAGACCTGCAACAAGATCTCACGACTCTTAAACTCACAGCCCCCCGTTAATGAAAGCCAAAACACCAAATGCTTTCTTAACAACCCTGTCCACTTGGGTGGCCATTTTATGGGATCTATGTACCTGCAAACTAAGATCCCTCTGTTCCTCCACACTGCCAAGAATCCTATCCTTAATCCTGTGCTCAGCTTTCAAATTTGACCTTCCAAAATGCATCACCTCCATTTATCCAGGTTGAACTCCATCTGCCACCTCTCAGCCCATCTCTGCATCCTGTCAATGTCCCGTTGCAGCCTATAACAGCCCTCTATACTGTCAACGACACCTCCAACCTTTGTGTCGTCTGCAAACTTGCTGACCCATCCTTCAATCCTCTCATCCAAGTCATTAATAAAAATTACAAACAGTAGAGGCCCAATGACAGAGCCTTGTGGAACACCACTCGCCACTGACTTCCAAGCAGAATATTTTCCTTCTCCTACCATTCGCTGTCTTCTGTTGGCCTGCCAATTCTGTATCCTGACAGCTAAATTCCCCTGTATCGCATTCCTCCTGACCTTCTGAATGAGTCTACCATGGGGAACCTTATCAACTGCCTTGCTTAAGTCCATATATACCACATCAACAGCTTGACCCTCATCAACTTTTCTAGTCACATCCTCGAAGAACTCGATTAGGTTTGTGAGGCATGACCTCTCTCATCACCTTTTTTCTCTCCACTTCCCCCTTTGCTACCCTTCTCCCCTGTTTTCCATTTTGCCTCTGCTTCATCCATCCCTCCCATCCCCTATATATTTTGTCACATAGCACTGGCTTCAGCCTTGGTCATTCACAGCTCCTCATCTCCCTATAATCTCTCTATGCACTGTCATTATCACCTCTTTATTGCTACCTTTGCTTCTGGAGCCATGACTCACCTTCTCTCAGCCTAGTATAAATACCTCCCTATTTCTCCCCTTTTGTTAGCTTTGACAAAGGGTCAGTTAGATTCGAAACAATGGCTCTTTTCTCTCCTTACAGATGCTGCCAGGCCTGCTGAGATTTTCCAGCATTTTCTCTTTTGGTTCCAGCATTCCATTAGCCTTCCTGGTTATCTGCTGCACCAATGACACCTTGTATTTCATGCATAAGTACTTTAAAGTCTTTTTTTTTGCAGCTTTCTGCAGTTTTTTTTCTCCATTTAAAAAATTCTCTTCTTGTGTTCTCCCTTCCATAATGGACAATTTCACATTTTCCCACATTAAACTGCATTTGCCAATTTATTTAATCTATCAATATCTCTCTGTAAACTTGATTTGGAGATGCCGGTGTTGGACTAGGGTGTACAAAGTTAAAAATCACACAACACTAGGTTATAGTCCAACAGGTTTAATTGGAAGCACACTAGCTTTCGGAGCTTTCGGAGATGAAAGGCTTAACAGACAATCAATTTTTCAATGTATAATTTCAGTTACATCACACTGCAAATTTTTGCTATAAATTCTGTGTTACGATCGAGCCCTCCACAATCACCTGATGAAGGAGCGTCACTCCAAAAGCTAGTGTGCTTCCAATTAAACCTGTTGGACTATAATCTGGTGTTGTGTGATTTTTAACTCTCTGTAAACTGTTTGTATTACTCCCACAACTTGCCTTTTGACATATTTTTGTCTCTTCGGCACATTCAGCTACAGTACATTTGTTTCCTTTCTCCAAGTCATTAATCTGCATGCAAATAACCATTTACGGTCCCAGCACTGATCCCTGTGGAACCCCACCGGTTACAGGTCACCAACCTGTGGAAGTCACACTCTCTCCTACTCACTGTTTCCTGCCTGTTAACTTGTTTTCAATCCATGCTAAATGATATGCTATTACTATATTATATGATATGATCAAATTCTATGATGGATTAATTTTACAATTTTACCAACAGAAATTAATAAGTAACATGTTGACGAGTAGGTAACTATTCTGATCATCATCGAAAGATTAAATAGGTAAAATGAGTGGACATGGACGAAGTCTTAAGTAAGTACTTATCATCTTTATTCACAGAGGGGAAAGGCATTGTAGCCAGGGTTCCAGAACACAGTAGAATGAATAAGGAGGAGACAATAAGACAGTTTAATGGGCACACAGATGCATATAAATTGGTGGTGAAGGTGATAGTGAGGACAATGATCTCAGGTTGCTGTCTGATATTGATCAGCTGGTAAATGGGCAGAGCAATGGCAAATGGAATTTAATCCCAAAATGTGCGAGATGATGTATTTTGGTAGATCCAATAAGGGATGGATATACATACTGAATGACAATTTAGGCAGTACCGAGGAGCAGAGGGACCTTAGTATACAAGTCCATTGATCCCTGAAGGTATCAGCACAGGCAAACAGAGTGGTGAAATAAAACATTCAGGCTGCTTGCCTTCATTAGCCAGGGTGTCAAATTTTGGAGTTAGGAAGTCTTATTACAACTTTATAAACATTGGTTAGGCCATAGATGAAATATTATGTACAGTTCTGGTAGCCACACTATCAGAAGGACGTGATTGCACTGGAGAGGGTGCAGAGGAGATTCACCGGAATGTTGCTTGGAATGAAAACTCTCAGTTAGGATAGAAACTGTATAGGCTGGGTTTATTTTTCCATGGAGCAGAGGAGGCTAATGGGGCATCTGACTGAAGTATGGAAAATTACCTAAGAATGTGGGAAGCTAGAGAAGTGATTGCTGGGCCTCTTGCTGAGATATTTGTATCATCGATCGTCTCAGGTGAGGTGCCGGAAGACTGAAGGTTGGCAAACGTGGTGCCACTGTTTAAGACGGGTGGTAAGGACAAGCCAGGGAACTATAGATCAGTGGTGGTGGGCAAGTTGTTGGAGGGAATCCTGAGGGACAGGATGTACATGTATTTGGAAAGGCAAAGACTGATTAGGGATAGTCAAAATGGCTTTGTGCATGGGAAATCATGTCTCACAAACTTGATTGAGTTTTTTGATGAAGTAACAAAGAAGATTGATGAGGGCAGAGTGGTAGATGTGATCTATATGGACTTCAGTAAGGCGTTCAACAGGGTTCCCCAAGGGAGACTGATTAGCAAGGTTAGATCTCACGGAATACAGGGAGAACTAGCCATTTGAATACAGAACTGGCTCAAAGGTAGAAGACAGAGGGTGGTGATGGAGGGTTGTTTTTCAGACTGCAGGCCTGTGACCAGTGGAGTGCCACAAGGATCGATGCTGGGCCCTCTACTTTTTGTCATTTACATAAATGATTTGGATGCGAGCATAAGAGGTACAGTTAGTAAATTTGCAGATGACACTAAAATTGGAGGTGTAGTGGACAGCGAAAAAGGTTACCTCAGATTACAACAGGATCTTGACCAGATGGACCAATGGGCTGAGACGTGACAGATGGAGTTTAATTCAGATAAATGCTAGGTGCTGCATTTTGGGAAAGCAAATCTTAACAGGACTTATACACTTAATGGTAAGGTCCTCGGGAGTGTTGCTGAACAAAGAGACCTTGGAGTGCAGGTTCATAGCTCCTTGAAAGTGGAGTTGCAGGTAGATAGGATAGTGAAGAAAGCGTTTGGTATGCTTTCTTTTATTGGTCAGAGTATTGAGTACAGGAGTTGAGAGGTCATGTTGCGGCTGTACAGGACATTGGTTAGGCCACTGTTCGAATATTGCATGCAATTCTGGTCTCCTTCTTATCGGAAAGATGTTGTGAAACTTGAAAGGGTTCAGAAAAGATTTACAAGGATGTTGCCAGGGTTGGAGGATCTGAGCTACAGGGACAGGCTGAACAGGCTGGGGCTGTTTTCCCTGGAGCGTCGGAGGCTGAGGTGTGACCTTATAGAGGTTTACAAAATTCTGAGAGGCATGGATAGGATAAAAAGTCAAAGTCTTTTCCCTGGGGTCAGGGAGTCCAGAATTAGAGGGCATAGGTTTCGGGTGAGAGGGGAAAGACATAAAAGAGACCTTAGGGGTAACTTTTTCATACAGAGGGTGGTACACGTATGGAATGAGCTACCAGACGATGTGGTGGAGGCTGGTACAACTGCAACATTTAAGAGGCATTTGGATGGGTGTATGAATAGGAAGGGTTTGGAGGGATATGGGCCGGATGCTGGCAGGTGGGACTAGATTGGGTTGGGATATCTGGTCGGCATGGACAGGTTGGACTGAAGGGTCTATTTCCATGCTGTACATCTCTATGACTCTAGATGTCTAAGAAAGAACATGCAACATTCCTTAATGACTATTGCCCAGTGGCTCAGATCTCCATATCCATGAAGTGCTTTGAGAGGTCGGTCATGACCCACATCAACTGTAGCCTCCCAGCCTGCCTTGATTCCTTGAAATTTGCCTACTGACATAACAGGTCCACAGCAGATGCCATTTCCCTAGCTTTGCACTCATCCCAGAAACATCTGCACAACAAGGACATCTACATCACACTCATCCTCATTGACTACAGCTCTGCTTTCAACACCATAATCCCTTCCAGAACGACCTCAAAAATCCAAGACCTAGTACCCAGTTCTGCTCTTTGCAACTGGATCCTTAGCTCCCTGACCCATAGACCACAATCAGTGAAGATAGACAACTCCATCTCCTCCACAGTAACTCTTGACACCAGAGCTGCCCAAGGATGCTTTCTCAGCCTCTTACTGTGCTCCCTGTACACCTATGACTGTGTTGCCAAATTCCAAACAAACGCCATCTACAAGTTTGCTATGACACTGTGGTAGGACAGATATCAAATAATGATGAGGCAGTATGCAGCAAGGAGATAGAGGGCTTGGTGACATGATGCAATGATGCCAATCTCTCTCTCAATGTCAGCAAAACTGAAGAGCCGATTATTGACTTCAGAAAGAAAGGATGAGAACACGCCCCCTTCCACATCAACAGAGCGAACTTTCAGAATGTTAAGAACGTCAAGTTCCTAGGAGTGATAATATGTGACAACCTGTCCTGAACTTTCCAGTAGGTACAGCGGTGAAAAAGGCACAATAATGTCTCTTCTTCCTTTGGCAGCTCAGGAAACTTGGTAGGTCCATATGGACTCTCACCAACATTTACACATGCAC
This sequence comes from Hemiscyllium ocellatum, assembly GCF_020745735.1. Lineage (NCBI taxonomy): Eukaryota > Metazoa > Chordata > Chondrichthyes > Orectolobiformes > Hemiscylliidae > Hemiscyllium > Hemiscyllium ocellatum. Next base: position 116,038,188 of record NC_083404.1, read on the forward strand.
CATTGAAAGCATGCTGCCTGAGTGCATGATGGCCTTGTATGGCAATTGCCATGCCCAGGACCATAAGAAACTACAGAAGGTGGTGTGAACAGCCCGGATCATCATGGAAGCCAACTTCCCATCCATGGACTCCATTTACACATCTTGTTGCAGAAGAAAGGCTGCCAACATCATCAAAGACCCCTCCTGCCCTGGTAATGTTCTCCTACCACCTCTTCTGTTAGGCAGAAGATACAAAAGCTTGAACACATACAGCAGCAGGTCCAAGGACAGCTTCTTCCCTGCACTTATTAAACTGATGAATGGATCTCTCTAACTTCAAATAATGTTGATCTTGCCTATTGCATGTCCTATATGGTGCAACCTGTATGCCTTACTCTGTCCATGTTTCATTTTCACTCTATGATCTGAATGCCCTTGCTGCCTGTACTGCTCGCACACAAAGCTTTTCACTGTCGTTAGGTACATGTGACAATAACTCAAATCAAATCAAAATTATGAGAGACATACAAAGGATCGAGCTTGAGAATCTCTTCCCATGGCAGATGTAGAAAATGAGGATTGCAGATGCTGGAGATCAGAGTCGAGAATGTGGTGCTGGAAAAGCATAACAGGTCAGGCAGCATCCAAGGAGCAGGTAAATGGATGGTTCGGGTATAACCTCTTCATCAGGAATGAGCTCCTCACATCACATGGCAGATGTGTCAAAGACCAGAGGGCATAAATTTAAAGTGGTTTAGAGGAGATCTGAGAAAGAATTATTTTTACCTTGGGTGAGAAATATCAAACATGCCCCTAAGAGGATGATGGCTGCAGGTACTCTTGAAACATTTAAAAAACATTTGGATAATTATTTAAAATGCTAGGCTATGGACCAAGTGCAGGAAAATGGGATTAGCATTCTTTGGTATTTGTTGGTCAGTACAGGCATGCTGGGCCAAAGGGCTCCTTTCAATGCTGCATGACTCTCATAACAAAAACTAATAGAATCCAGTTTAATGTTATTTATTATGTTTCAAGAAAATCTATGATTATCTGTAAATAACTAAGAACATAATATCTAACAATGTCTCAGAATAGAATATTCATCAATGTTCAAAGCTTTCACCACAGACATCTAAGATATGTTCTCTGAGTTGAAGAAAATCCCTTCCGAGAGGATTATTTGAATGTTTCTAATGCTTCTGAAATTTAAATGAAAGAGGCTTTATTTTTGAATAATTTGGATCCTTCTTGCATTGCAAATGTAGGTGTTGACTCTCTGTCTAGAATCATCTCACTTTCATGTGATGCTCAACTATTTAACTTTGTTCCTTAATTATTTGGTGACACTTATTTAATGAAGATGTGAGTTATTTTATTTGTGATATTTTATACTCCCTTCATCTCTCCCTGCTTCTTCAGTCTCAAAGGACTCTTATTTTAAAGCTTTATGAGCAAACATATTTCATTTTCACACCTGGATATCTCTACCATCTTTCCCTCAGTCTTAACATCTTAAAATAATCCTTTGTTAAAGAATTTATTGGTAAATAAATTTCATTCCTCTGTTTTCATGAATATTGTCTTATCCCTGATTTCTCGTGGTATTCATGTGATAAGGATCTTTGTTATTCTTATCAGTTTGATGGTTCAAATATTTTTTCTGTAATTATAACATTTCACAAGTGAGGTTGCCATCTGTCCCTCCAGGCTTCGTTTTTATTGATTGAATTTTTAAATACATTTCGTTGTCTCTCTGCTGTATTGTGTGTAAATTTAACTGATTATATAAAGATAGCTGCAAAACAAAATTACTGGTAAAGTACAAAACAGATCATGTGTTTTTGTGACAGGAGGTGAAAGAGGACAAGATCAATGGAAAGTGTGCCTTAATTTAACCCTTTTACTCCCAGTTTGTGTGTTTAAACAGCCTTCTAGATATGTTGGAATAAATCGGCTTACTACAAAATCACTTTAAATCAGAAGAATTTCATTGCTGGATGCAATCGCCTGTCCAAAATCTATTAAAACACTGCATTATGATTTCACCTCAGAATGAAACCTATGCTCATTCCATTGCCTTTACACATATTTGTGACTCTTCTGTCTTTTTCCTCTCTGTGTTTTATTAAATTGCTCATTTGTTAACTGATAAACATGGACACAGAAATGTTTTGCAACTGCATTATGTTATTGGCTTAAGATGGACATCGAACCAGTTAAAAACATATGTGAAGGAACTGTGGCAGAAGAACAGGACCTTCATGGTTCTGCATGGTCCTTATATATATGTCTAAGGTTTGTTCCTGTAGGTTACATAGATCAACAAAGAGCCCAGCACATGTTCCTGCCTCGCCCATATGCATACCTGTTCAAAATAAAAACAAAATTGTTATTTATCAACTCTATCAACTTAATAAGTCAAGAGCTTATTTATGCGGATAGGAAGAGTGCAAAGGCAGTGTTTTTAATGGCTTTTGATGGTGATTTAGAGGCTTAGAGTCATGAAAACTAAAACTACAAGAATAAAAGAGAATAAAAAAGTAATTCCATCAGACAGCCCATTATTTCTATCCCTCAGTAAGATTTTGAAGCTCTTCTGAAAAGTGGTGGATTCATGATAGTATCACAGAGCTAATTATCCAAAGCCCCAAGCTTATATTCTGAAAACATACATTTAAATCAAACTATAGCAAATAGTGAAGTCAATAAATATCTGGAATTATGATCTAGCCTAATTACGAGCATGAGCATATTAAAAAAAAATCTTGTTCATAAATGGCTTTCAGGGAAGGAAAGCTTCTATCCTTACCTGTGCTGCTCTACACATAACTCTGGAACCACAGCATGTGGTAGACTCTTAATGGCCTTCCTAGAGGGGAGAAAAAGAGCTAAAAATAAAGAGTCGTATTTCAAAACAAATATATTGGTTGTACTGGATGTCTTTTTTGAGGTATACCTGACAAGTCACATTTGCAAACTTTACTCATCTTCCCTCCTAGGATCTGAAATGACGTAGCTAGACACACTGTTGTATAAAAAGACCATGAGCTCTAACAAAAGGAATTCAACAACATGGACAACTTGACATTGAGATAGGCATCAGAAATAACAGTGACAAATGTGAGAAAGACTCTTCTCCTGACAAATCAGATTTGTGCCAAAACTGTGACACGTATTCCACAGACTCATTAAGCAACATGCTGACATAATCATCTTCACAAAATCATACCGTACGCACAATGGCCCAGACATACCATTACCACCTCTTGGACATCCTGTCTCACAGCAGGATGGATGCACTGACCTCACAGTGATGTGCCCCGGGAATACTCAATATTGACTCTGAGCTCCATGGCATTTCATGGCATCAGCTCAAACATGGGTAAGGGAACTTCCTGCTGAATGCGACATAGCATAACCACCTCAACCCTATCCACCCCATGACCAGCTGATCAACAAGTACCCCTCAATGTACTCAGAGAAGCACTGAAGTTGGCAAGGCTGTACTTTGACTGGGGGATTCAATGTCCATCACCAATAATGGTTCAGTAACACAGCTACTGGCTGAGCTGCTATGTTCTAAATGGCATGGCTGTTGAACTGAGTCTGTGGCTGGTGATGAGGAAATAAATAGAAGGAAATATCAATGTGACCTTATCCACTTTGCCTCACTTGTTGCAGATGTAAATGTCCCCAACAGCAACTCAGTGGCTAGCCTGCTGACTCACAGCACTAGGGACCTGGGTTCGATTCCAGCCTCAGGCAACTGCTTGTGTGGAATTTACATGTTCTCTCTGCGTCTGCATGGGTTTCCTCAGGATGCTCCAGTTTCCTCCCATAGCTCTAAGATGTGCAGGCTAAGTGGATTGACCATGGGAAATGCAGGAATAAGGTAGGGAGCTGGATGTGGGAAGGATGTTCTTTGGAGTGGCTGTGTGGACTTAATGAGATACAGCGGTAATTCTATGATTCCACAAACAGTAGTGGTAGGCTGAAGTACTAAATGAATACTTTGCAAAGAAGCAATTGTTACCCAGCCATAGTGACAGGGCAGGAAATTCAGTCACGAGGAGGAATTAAATGTAATAAGTAAGAGGTGTTGGGTAGGCTGTCAGCATTTAAAGTTGGAATGGCACAGAAATCAGTTGAGCTGCATTCAGAGATACTTAAAGGCATGTGAGTAGAAATTAGTCAAGCTTTCAGTCTTCTTGAGACTGATAGTTGGTACCTGAGGATTGGAGAATTGCAACATTTTACACTTGCTCATAAGATGATATAAGCCAAGGAACTGCAGATCATTCAATTCTGTGGGATGGAAACTTTCATAAATAATAATTTTGGATAGAATTAATAGTAGCAATAAGAAATGTGGGTGAAATAAGAAGAGCCAGCATGGATTTCTTGAGGGAAAATTGACTTGCTGGAGTTTTCCTTTTGGAGAGACTGTAACAGAGAGGATTAATGCAGGGAATGCTGTTGATGTAGTGTTGGTAAATTTCAAAAGGCAGTTCATATAATGCTTCACAACAGACTTATGAAATAAAAAAAAGTTAGTAGCGAAATGTATATAAAATCATCTGAGCGATAGGAAAAAGTGAATAATTGTTAATGGGTTTTTTTTGGGCTGGAGCAAGATTTGTAGTGGAGCTCCCCAGGGATTGCAATTGTGATCCTTGGTTTTCCAGATGTGTACCAGTTATCCGGGGTTGGTTAGCTCAGTTAATTGGATAGCTGATTTAGAATTCACTGTGATGCTAACAATGTGGGTTCAAGAACCAATGAGGTTACCATAAAGGACTCTTCTTCTCAAGTTCTCCCCTCACATGAGCTGTGGTGATCCTCAGATTAAACTACCATCAGTCATCTCTCTCTAAAGAGGAATGTGGGACTATGATAACTTCACCTTTAATTATTACTCAGAGAACTATTTCAAAGTTTACAGATGACAGGAAGCTTAAAGCATTGTAGACATCAGAAAGACAGTGTTGAACTTCAGATTGACATAACAAATTTGGGAGAAACGTGGCAGATCTAGTTTAATGCAAAGAAGTGTGAGATTACACACCTTGATGTAAAGAACATGGAAAGACTGTACAAAATAAATGGTATTTTTCTAACTGGCATGCAGGAGAAGAAAGACTTGAGTATAAATGTGCACAAGTCACTTAAGGTAGCAAGATCAGGCTAAAAAGCATACAGTATCTAGGTTTTATTACTGCTGCATAGAGTACAAGAACAAGGAAGTTATGTTAATTTTTTTGAGACATTACTTTGATCTCAGCTGCAGTACTGTGCACAGCTTTGGGTGTCATACAATGGAGACAGTGCTGAAAAGTTGTTCAGGAATGGTTCCCAGGATAATATGAATGGTCAGTTACAAAGAGGTTGAGAGTCTTTTCCTTGGAGAGGACAAGGCTAAGAGGAAACTTGATAGAAGTTGTCAAAACCGTGAAGGATCTGGACAGAGTAGAAGGGATCGAGAATGGCAGGACATGGTTTTAAAGTAATTTACATAAGAAATAAAGACAATCTGACAAAAATGTTTTCACACAGTAACTACTTAGGGTCGGGATGTACTGGCTGAAAGTGAGGTGGAGATAGGTTCTACCTAAAAATTAAAGATTTAATTAAACAATTATTAAATAAAAATAATGTGCAGAATTGCAGTGAATAGGCCATCATGCTCATTCAGAGAGCTGCTGCAGACATGAAAAGTGCAAGAAACTCCTTCTGCACCATAAACAATTCTGTAATTTAATGATGTTTGGGACTGAACACTCTCTTGATGTGTTTCACAGTTTGTGGGTGAGTTCAATTGTTAATTCATTATAACATAAGGGATAAGACTATGTAAATATTGACAGTTTGGTTTTGGATTATCTTCGTACTTGGAAGTCCTGTTTCTCAAAGGTGGCAGTAGCCCACCTGACCAGATGCAGAGATAGCTGCTCTGACTTGATCCACCACTTATGAGTGCAGTACAGCAATGGCTGGATGAGAGAGGATGAAGTATCTTGGTTTCCATTCAGGTGATCCTTGTCCTCAAGGAGTCAGAGTTAGATTAGATTAGATTCCCTACAGTGTGGAAACAGGCCCTTCAGCCCATTATGTCCACACCGACCCTCTGAAGAGTAACCCACCCAGACCCATTTCCCTTTGACTAATCTACCTAACACTATGGGCGATTTAGCATAGCCAATTCACCTAACTTGCACATCTTTGGACTGTAGGGGGAAAGGAGCCGAAAATGTGTTGCTGGAAAAGCGCTGCAGGTCAGGCAGCATCCAAGGAACAGGAAATTCGACGTTTCAAGCATAAGCCCTTCTTCAGGAATCCGGGGAAACCGGAGCACCTGGAAGAAATCCGACACAGACATGGGGAGAATGTGCAAACTCCACGCAGACAGTCCAAGGTTGGAATTGATCCTGGGTCCCTGGCGCTGAGAGGCAGCAGTGCTAACCACTGAGCCACCACGGTGGTGTCACTGTGCACTAGAAGAGGAGGAGTGCTAGCAAAGCACTCTGGGGGCTTCATCCCCAGTACTCTATAGCTCCAACTCCCCTCTCAGGCAATCCCATTGCCAGCAGCAGGCCAGGCTGAAGAGGATGTATTTGCTGATTAAACAATCTAGAGCGCTTCTAGGCCATGTTACAGCATAGCAGAGCATACCCACCAATGGCATCTTTTCATTTGATTAGATTTCTTATTGTGACATGTATCTAGGTACAATGAAAAGTTTTGTTTTGCATACAGTACAGGCAGATCATACCGTACAAAGTGCATTAAGGTAATAGAACAGAGTGAAGAATACAATATTACGGCTGTGGACAAGGTGCACAAACAGTGAGATCAATATTTAAGTTATAATTTGGGAGGTCCATTCAGAAGTCTAATAACAGTGGGGAAGAAGCTGTTCTTGACTCTGTTGGTCCATGTGTTTAAGCTTTTGTATCTTCTGCCTGACAGACAAGGTTCAAAGAGATTATAACCAAGAAGAAGGTGTCTTTGATGATGTTGGCTGCATTCCCAAGGTTGTGATAAATATAGATGGAGTCACTGGATGGAAGGTTGGCTTACCTGATGGACTGGGCTGGCTTCACAGTTCTCTGTAGTTTCTTACGGGTAGAGCAGTTGCCATACAAAACAGTGGTGCATCTATAAAAATGATTAATAGTTTTGACAGACATGTCAAATTTCCTCAGTCTCCTGAGAAAGTAGAGGCATTTCTGTGCTCTCTTGACCATTTGCATCAATGTGGGTGGATCAGGACAGATTGTTAGTGGTCATCACTCCCAAGAACTTGATGCTATCAACCATCTCCACCTCAGCATTACTGAAGCAAAAAGGAACATGCCCTCCATAATGCTTCCTGAAGTCAATGATCATTATTTCATTTCACTAATTTTCGAGAGAGACTGTTACTCTTATACCATGCCACCAAGCACTCTGTCTCTTTTCTGTATTCTGTCTTGTCATTGTTTGCGATCGGGCCCACAATTGTGTTGTCAGCGGACTCATAGGACAGAATTTGACCTGGAAGTTCTCCAGGAACAGGGCACAGCAGCCAGCAGGCTGTTTCAACTTTATCTGTGTATGTCAGCTTTGTACTTAGACATCATAGCAGAAAAGGAAAAGTAAGAAATTATATGTATATAGGACATGTGTTTCATAACTGTATTTATGAAATGCATTTTTAACTATATATTCAAGAAAGACTGGTCAAGAAGAAAGAAAGAAGCATCTTCTGGTTTGAACTTTGTTGTAATTTTCTTTGTAACACATTAAAATTAACTGGGGAACTATGGTTGATTAGCTCAGTTGACTGGACAGCTGGCTTGTAACACAGGGTTGACATCAACTGCATGTATTCAACTCCCATGATGTCTCAGGTCACCATGAACAATTCTTCTTCTCAACTTCTCACCTTATATAAGATGTGGAGAGCCTCAGATTAGCCACCACCAGTCATCTGTGCCAATGACAGTTCAGTCTTATTGTCTGCTGAGAGTATGTCAGCTTTATCTTCAAAACTAAATGCCCACAACATATAGTGCACAAAAATGCACCAGGCTCTAGTCTTTCACATCATTGATAAACTGTTTCATAATTTTTTCTGTCAATTGCTCATCATTCTATTTCACAAACCTTTTTGCATGTGTTTCTAATGTTCACTTGATTAGACGTCAGGCTTATATCTCAGTTTTCATGATTTTTCTCATTTTCTGAATTCTGCTAGTTATGTCCAGTGAGGAGCAGTTTCAACATATCATCAGAGTTGTTCCAGGGTCCTAACAGCCTTTCACGATATGTCCCACTTCCAATCTCCCCACTTCTGGAGGAAGAAAACTCCATTCAATTCAATTATTCCTTCACACACCATTATCGCTGATGCTCTCCCTTCTCTGTTCCACATGCCTTATAGCCATCACCCTTTGCATGGCTTCTTTCCTCTTTGAGCTAAGACTTGCTCCAATCCTGTCCTCGCCATTAACAGTGGTACCTGCATCATGTGATTCTTCTTATAAATTTCACAAGCGTAGAACTTAATTGAAAATGTGCACTTCATTTGGTGCCTTTTGATAATAATGCAGATGCCTGCAACAGGCCTCCCTGATGCTTGCTAACAGAAATTAAAGCTGTCTTCAAATTTTGATAACATGGCACAATAGTTTTATACTGTCGTTGGAAAGCTGATAGTTTGGTCACCCACACAATGAATATCCTCAATCTGCCAAGCTTCCAATCCACAGGACCAGCACAAGAATCCACTCACAGTGTTGAATACTGACTCAAGTACAGAAGATTTGATATGGATAGAACTTTGTGCAACTTTAGCATAATCTGCTCCCTTTAGTCAAACGTCCACTTGAGAGAAACTTCAATATTCCACTGGCCTTTTCATTGATGGCTTATTGTAGTGTCCACTAGTTTTAAATAATTTTAAATAATAATTACATGCCATATCTCTTTGGTGTTCTGCAGTTCCTAATTGTATTATTCATTGCTACTCATTAGTCTAAAGATACTCCAATCATTCTTTGTAATAACCATTAACCATATTAAATTCCATGCACCGTAGTTTTGCCCACTCACTCAATCTGTGTGTTATATAAATGTGAATGTACTGGTAGACATCAGTTCACTCATCAGTTTTTGATCTGGAAGAGGCTGAACTTTATTCATAACTGAAATGAAAACAAGAAATCCCATCCATTTTACTTTGCCTTCACAAGCAGATTAGGAGATAACTCCTTCACCTTTTTATCTCTGTGATGTCTGTGATAAAATTGTCATAATCTCTTCAGACTTTGATCCCAACTAATCGTCTTTAACACCCTGTGCGGTGGTTTCTTACATTTCTGACTGCATCAAGTGCATCATACTAGCTGCTCCAAATATAAAGCAGATGCTGAATAATTGAGCATTTATTTTGGACTGTGAAGTAAATTCTGCCTCTTTATTTCTTCATAGCTGAGTGATCAAAGAACCTAACCCAATTCTTCAGTTTGCAAAATCTGATGACAGTTTAATTTTTCACAGGGAGCCCCTGTTGATCACATAATGAGATGTGACATTATCTGTGGCCCCAAGAATAATTAGCGAACCTTTCTGGGAATGGGATCACATCACAAATATAGTTTCTACTAAAAAGCCCAGGCCCGCAAAATTTGGACAGGTCCTGGAAACAAGCTTGGGTATAACAACTTACAATTAACCAATACTGATTGTTTTGATGCAGATATCTAAGCAATGTTGCCCAATATTTGTGCAATGTCAACACTGCCTAAAACTTTTAAAGGGGAGGGGCATACTGGCCAAAGCAAGTTTGGAATTAATTCCAAAAGAGACGGAAAAGTATTAAATAAAAGTATTAGAAGTATTACATAGAACATGCTTCAAGTTTCTCTAAGGTTGCACTAAACATTTTGGTGAGTCAGTAGACAAGAAGAGAGAAGATCATTATCCAGAGGGGTCCAGGGAGCAGTACAAATAAGTTGGTGAAGACACTGGAATGCGTTTAGTTCTGAGGACATCGATGTGGTGGGGTTTAGTTGCCTGGATAAATCAGAATCAATTTACCTGCCTTAAAGTTTAAACAAAGCCAGACTTGTAACTTTTAATCATGGTTCATTCGCGGTGGTAACTCTTTTACTAATTAGAGCCCATTTGCCAGCTCTCAGCACTTTTCCTCACATAGAGTACAAACAGTTATTTCCTAGTAAAGTGTTATTCCTATTCTGATGAGTGCAAGCCAAAAAACTTTGACAAAATGTCTTTTTTTCAACAATGATTATGAAAGTCTTTACAATGTTTCAGGAAAACTAGTATAATATGATTATAAAAGTTAAAATAATTGTGCAAGAAGGACATTTTTCAGTTTTTGAAAATATGATTATTTAGGCAGGTAAAGAGAAAACTCTGTGATGCAGACTTTGATTTTGAAAAGGCAAATAGTGTCACACAAGATAAGAACTCATGAAGTTGAAAATGGTCAATTAGTATGGAAACGATCGGTTAATGGATAGAAAGCAGGTTAAATTGATCATTTTAAAGATGAAAGACTGAGACTAATGCAGAGCTAAAAGGAACAGTACTGAGGCCTTATAGATTTACAATCTATATCACTGACTTAGATGAACAGACAGGATAGTGTCACGAAGTTTGCTGATGATACAGTACTAGATGGGAATGGCAGCCATGAGGAAGACAGAACAAGGCTGCAAAGAGATACAGGCAGGTTAAATGGGTGTGCACCAAGATCCAGCTAGAGTATAATATGAGAGAATAGGAGGTTACTCATTATGGTTGTAAGAATATAAGAAAAGAAAATATTTTAAAAAGGTGTGAAACTTAGAAATGATGTTTAGAAAGATCGTTGTGCACTTTTACAAGGAACTCAAATGGTTAGTATTTAGGTATTCATTCCTGATGAAGGGCTCCGGCCCGAAATGTAAATTCTCCTGCTCCTCGGATGCTGCTTGACCTGCTGCACTTTTCCAGCAACATGCTCTTGACTCTGATCTCCAGCATTTGCAGACCTCACTTTCTTCTAGCATTTAGGTACTGTCAACAATTGATAAGAAAAAAGGCTTGCTTTGTTGTAGGGGATTGGAGTACAAGAATAAAGAAGTTCTGATTTAATTTTAATGAGCTTTCAAGGACCAAATGTTGTGTGTAATCCTGGTCTCCATATTTAAGGAAAGATAAATGCAAACCGAAGGCAAAATGCTGCAGATTCTCAATCTGAAACAAATACAGAATGCTGGAGAAACTCATGCACTCAAAAACATTCATACCAGATGTAGGATCAAGCAAAAATCCCCATCAGTTGAAATACTGGACAAGGTCTTGGACTTTTCCAATATCCAAAAGTTTGGTCAGAACCCTGAACTAAAGCTGTAGTGAATACACCAATAGAGCCAGCAGATTGGGGATTTCCGTTTGGGACTAATGTTCAGCCTGGAGTTCCAATTTACATCTCATCCCTAAAAGAACAATCAACCGACACTAACAGACTCTAGTCTTAGACAGCTCAGGCTATCCAGCACAGACTGTCTGGGCCTACAGAGATACTAGGTATTCAACGTCAACTGAAATCCATTCACACATATTATTAATGTTTGAGAAACCAATTGACTGGAGAAGGAATCACCAGAAACACAATCGAAAGCACAGACATGGCATGAAGATAATGGACCCACAATCAATATAATTGAAGACTCGGATCTCACTGGGATGGCAATTCCAGGAGCAATTCCAAGAGGAATCCTGAGGGCAATTCTGACAGTAATCCAAGAATGTTCCAGAGCTTCCAAGCAAGAACTACTGCACACAGACCAAGAGAACCAACAGCAACTGACCACAACCAGCAGATCTAAAAACTGACAAACTCCAAAAACCAACAACTCAACCAACACACACAAGACCTCAGATATATCCTGAGGTGAAAACCCAGATTGCAAAATCATCTGAAAGTAAAGAAAACCAAATACATACCCGATATATCCACCACAAACCTCACTGCATCTGCAGACTCAACCCAAACTGAAAATCCTACACAGTCCAAAGTCTTCATCCAAGCTCTGGATACAGCAAGCAGGAATAGTCAGGCACACTTCAACACCACATTTTCCTTAGTGATGAGCTGAAACTCCCAAGACCGCAAAGTTACAACCTGGGTAGTAGGGAGGGGAAAGCAGGCGGTGACAGTGCATTGGGATTCCTAAGGATATGAAGTCTGATTAAAGACTCTGAAATTAAAGCTGTCATCTTTAGTTTAAAATAATGCTTAATTTAGCTAATAGTGTATTTAATAGTAATCCATTCTCTGTATAGTTGATTGTCAATTTCCCTGTTTATTGTGCTTACCTATATTTCTTGTATTATCCTTAACTTTTGTATTTTAAACAAAGACAGAGATTCTTTTGCCCTGAAACATCTGATGACTGCTTTCTTCATTTCACATTCCCCAAATAAGTCTAATGTCTAGATCCAGAGATCTGGGGATGATTTGAACCACTTAAAAATCCTAAAATCACTGATAGCGAAACAAAACCCTCAACCGACTCAAAATGTTAACTCTGTTTCTCTCTCCACAGATATAGCCAGACCTGCTGTGTTTCTGTTTAAACAAAGATACACTTGCTTTGGAGGCAGGAAAACCTTGGTCCTTGGGATGCTTCATGATGAGAGACAGAATAAAATGGGCCCATATTCTTGAGTTTTGAAGAATGGAAGCTTGATATCATTGAAACAGTCAAGATTTTAAAGGGCCCCCCAAAAAATTGAAACTGCAAGATTGTTTCCCTTGCCTGGGGAAAGGCGCATCAGGAACTGTTCAAGGTGCCATTTAAGAGACAGTTTAATCCATTAATATCACAAGTGTGGACCTGTATTAAATGGGCAACTGAAGCACAAAAGACATTTTAAATGAAGTTATCTGTCTTACAATATGACACTTTTTATAAGCTTATATCTTAGGAACAAAACTGGGTGATTTTCTTCTCCTGCCTGGGAAATCTAAATAAAAGGAAGCAAATAGTTTCAGGGTAAGAAATTCATCACTTAGGACTGATAGGCAGATTTTTTTTTTAAATGCTTGGGGACCTTTGGAATCCATATAACTGAAAGATTTGCAAATGCACCATCAGGATATATTTAATGTTGAGCTTGATAGATTTTAAGAGAATCTAAGTATATGGGGTTGGGCAGAATAACTGAGCTGAAGTTCAAGCTTAGTAATGACGATATTGAATGGCAAAGCAAGCTCAACAAGAGATAAGGCTTTCTTCTGTTCCTAATTCTGTTTTTTATACAACATTCCACCTGAAGTCCAAAGCTAAGAAAATGTGTCATGTTGTAAGTTCCACAATTTGCTTTAAAATGTCTTTTTCTGCTTCAGTTATCCACTTAACACAGGTCCACACTTGTTCCATTGGTGGCATTAAATTGTCTCTGCAATGGCACCTCTAAAAGCTCAATCACGAATCATCTTTTTATCTCCTGATGCACATTTGTTGTAAATAGAACTGAAGAGCTTTTACTAGAGATTATGCCTGGCTGCCGAATGCAATTTAACTGCTTTTGTTTCACTGGTACTTCTGCTAATGATCTCTCATTTTCAAGGTGCGCAGTTTTAAAGACATGCACTTTGCATCAGAATTATGTTCCCCATGATGTTAGCAGTGTAGTGAGTCATGTAACAATATACAGTATAAAGTAGATTGCTGTCAGATCAAAGCTGATTGCCCTGTTTTTAAATGTATGAGAAGTTATTATTGGCCACGATATTGTACTAGTAAGAAGTGACTTTCAAGTTGCTGTTTAGGTGGTATGTAAAATAGAGTAAAAAGTGGGGTCTGCAGATGCTGGAGATCAGAGCTGAAAATGTGTTGCTGGTTAAAGCACAGCAGGTCAGGCAGCATCCAAGGAGCAGGAAATTCGATGTTTCGGGCCAGAGCTGTAAAATAGACCAAATGCTTGCTGTAGAACCATAGCATGCAATATTCTTGCTGCATTCAGAATATCTGAATTTGCAAAAAAAGAGAACTGCGGATGCTGGAAATCAGAAACAAAAACAGAAATTGTTGGGAATTTTGGGTCCAATATTTTGGCTGCAGTGATGCTTTTTCAGAATGGTCATCTGAATTTCCATGCTGTCTAATCAATGGTTTTAAAAAGATTTACTGAAAGTCATCACAAAAATTTTTAAAGGTACTTGACTGAAAGTGAAGCTTGCAGAAGGATTGATTAGTTCACTTCGGCTAGATGGCTAATTTTGCTGATGGTGTTCATAGAGTCATAGAGTCATAGAGATGTACAGCATGGAAACAGACCCTTCAGTCTAACCCATCCATGCCGACCAGATATCCCAACCCAATCTAGTCCCAGTGCCAGCATCCGTCCCATATCCCTCCAAACCCTTCCTATTCATATAACCATCCAAATGCCTCTTAAATGTTGCAATTACACCAGCCTCCACCACTTCCTCTGGCAGCTCATTCCATACACGTACCACACTCTGTGTGAAAAAGTTGCCTCTTAGGTCTCTTTTATATCTTTCCCCTCTCACCCTAAACCTATGCTCTCTAGTTCTGGACTCCCAGACCCCAGGGAAAAGACTTTGCCTATTTACCCTATCCATGCCCCTCATAATTTTGTAAACCTTTATAAGGTCACCCCTCAATCTCCGACACTCCAGGGAAAACAGCCCCAGCCTGTTCAGCGTCTCCCTATAGCTCAAATCCTCCAACCCTGGCAACATCCTTGTAAATCTTTTCCGAACCCTTTCAAGTTTCACAACATCTTTCCGATAGGAAGGAGACTAGAATTGCATGCAATATTCTAACAGTTGCCTAAAGCATGACCTCCCAACTCCTGTACTCAATACCCTGACCAATAAAAGAAAGCATACCAAATGCCTTCTTCACTATTTTATCTACCTGCGACTCTACTTTTTATCTAAATTTAACTCCATCTGTTGCTCCTTGGCACATTGGCCCATTGGTCCATCTGAACAAGATCCCTTTGTACTCTGAGATAACTTTCTTCACTGTCCACTAAATTACCAGGTTTGGTGTCATCTGCAAACTTACTAACCAAACTTAATAACCATATTTCTTATGCTCACATCCAAATCATTTATACAAATGACAATAAGCAGTGGACCCAATACCAATCCTTGTGGCACTCTGCTGGTCCCAAGCCTCCAGTCTGAACAGCAACCCTGCATCAACACCCTCTGTGTCTACTTTTCAAGCCAGTTCTGTATCCAAATGGCTAGTTCTCCCTGTATTCCATGTGATCCTAACTTACTAACCAGTCTACTATGCTGAACTTTGTCAAATGTCTTATTGAAGTTGATATAGGTCACTTCTACCACTCTGCCTTCATCAATCGTCTTCATCACTTCTTCAAGAATCTCAATTAAGTTTGTGAGACACAATTTTCCATGCACAAACCCAACACTGACGATCCCTAATCAGTCCTTGCCTTTCCAAATATATATAATCCTATCTGTCAGGATCCCCTCCAACAACCTGTGTGCTACTGATGTCAGGCTCACTGGTCTATAATTCCCTGGCTTTTCCTTACTATCTTTCTTAATAATGGTACCACATTATCCAACTACCAGTCTTCTGGCACCTTACCCATGGTTATCAGGTTGGAACTCAGTGAAATGAGTGCTGTGTGTAAATTGGAAAAGATTAACAGGGATATTAGTGGGATTGAAGAATTTGAGCTCTAAGGAGAGACTGAATAGACTTGGGCTTTCTCCCCTGGAGGGTATAAAGTTGAGGCAAGACCTTAGAGAGGTTTATAAAATCATGAGAGGCATTGATACAGTGAATGGCCAAGAACATTTCCCCAGTGTAGGCGAATCCTAAACTAGCAGGCATAGGTTTAAGGTGAGATGAAAAAAGATTTGAAAGGGAAAAAAGGGGCAGCTTTTTCACATAATGGAATGAACTACCAAACAAAGTAGCAGATGCAGGAACAGTTGCAATAATTAAAAGACATTTGGACATGTATATGAATGGGAAAGGTTTAAAAGGCTATCGGCCAAATGTAGGCAAACAGGAGTAGTTTAGTTGGGAAACCTGGTTAGCATGGACGAGTTGGACTGCAGGGTCTGTTTTTGTGCTGTATGATTTTATGACTCTCTGACTCAAATTGAAGTAT
Source organism: Hemiscyllium ocellatum (assembly GCF_020745735.1). NCBI lineage: Eukaryota > Metazoa > Chordata > Chondrichthyes > Orectolobiformes > Hemiscylliidae > Hemiscyllium > Hemiscyllium ocellatum. Next base: position 116,054,355 of record NC_083404.1, read on the forward strand.
GACATTCAGAATGTATTTCCTACAATATATAAATCAACATATTAGGAAAGTTTAGCTAACTTGTAACTGATTAAGATTTAATTAAAAATAGATCATGGAAGTGATGGAATAATATTATATCCATGTAGTCTGCAGTAGGAGACTATTTTGGGCACATACAAAGAGCTTTATTTTCCTTTAACTTGATCAGGGAAGTGGTGTTTTTGATACTGAGAAAATGTTCCACATCCCAATTCTCAGCAGGAACATTGCTCAACTTCTTTGGTATGAAATTCCTGAAAGGATCCTTAGTTCTGTCTCCATCTCAATGATTTCTGCTCCACCAACCCCATTCTGTTTAATTGTCCTGCATTTGCTGGGTGTCTCCCAAATGGCATTGCGATGTGTTGACCTCAAAAATATTCTCTCAAGCTGAGACGATAGATCAAGCTGGTAATTCCAAGAACCTTTCTTGCTTACTCTCTTCCAGGATGAAAAAAGATTAGGAAAGCTACTAACTGACATGATTTTTTAAAAATGGCTCATTAAATACCAGGGGAACTGGTGGATTCATAGAACTACACCTTTTATGAGGTTGTGGCCTTAATTCAACAATGCATTCAGAATTGCAGTTCTGCAAGGCTATTGTAATAATAATATCCAGTGACAAAACTTGATGCAGTTTTTATTTGTACAGTTTGAGGAACTGCTCCCCATGGGAAACTGAGTGGTGGATTCCTTTGTGAAAAAGATGATACATCCTGCATTGTTGGGGCTTTTTCATGACTTGAAGTAATGACACATTCTATTTTCAAACGTGTGGAAAAAAATAGTCCTGGTAAATTATGCAGCCACTTTAACTCCTACCTCCTCTAAAATGTTAATATCTCAATGCTGGAAGTTAACCAAATTAAATGAATTGGATCAGCAGGGTGACCTTGTGGTTATCACTTCCAAAAGCAAATTTTTGCAAATTAGGCTCTGATTTAAGAATCCAGTGAATATGCAGGCTTTTGAAGAAAGGATTCATGTTGCAGGCAGGTCTTAAGTAACAAGTTAGATGGGATTGTTCAGTTCCTGCTGTGGCGAGAAAGATGGCAAAAAAAAAATCTGATTCTTGTCATCAAGAAAAAGTGCAAGAAGATTGCAAGAAGCCTCTTTGCATGTATCTGCTCCCTATTAATATAGCTACATGTTCGAATTAACTTTGGTTTTCCCAAAAACCTTCAACCTGATTAAGAAACTCAATGTTTCAGAAACCCAATGCTTCAGAAACCCAACAACAAAAATGTAAATGAGGTGAGTCATACTGGGTTGTGCTTCAGTCAGTCCATAGGTTAGACTCCAGTCTGTCCAGGTCATGTTGGCCTAAAACTAATCTGGGCAATGAAGGATCTTTTAAAAACACCATCCCTATTGTGGGCAAAACATGCCTCAGGCTCAGTGCGGAGGCTGGTGAAGCAGAGAAACCAGTCATCGGGATGGGGGAAGGTGGATATTGTAGGTCAGGGATTCTGGAAGATTACACGGTGTCACAGTTGTGGACATCATGCCTTTCATCATGGTAGAGGCAATGGAACCTCAATGTTGAGGAGATTCAAGGAGAGGCTTGTGGCCCTCACTAGTAACAATACTTGCTGGCGCAGTAAGGAACATTGAATGGAGGATTATAAAGGTAAGAAGCATGCTTGATTGGTGATGTAACCAAGTTGGACAAGAGATGGAAGAGGGAGAGGAGGTTGGTACTTGATCAGTTCAATAACCAAGTTGAATCCCATCACCTAAGATTTCAGGTAAAAGGTGACAAATTCATTGAACATTTCCTCAGTTATTCCTCCAGTGTCATTTGAGATTATGTGCTCAGGTTTCTGGATGTAGTTTAAACCCAGAATCTTTCAAATCAAAGTAAAGGGTGCTGTCACTAGGCAAGGGTCACACAACATTAATTCATCACAATTACTCATAAAGTGGCTCAGTAGTTAGCACTGATACCTCACAGTGCCAGGGACCTGGATTCAATTCCATCTTTGGATAATTGTCTGTGTGGAGTTTGTATATTGCCCCTGTGTCTGCATTGGTTTCCTCTGGGTGCTCTAGTTTGCTCCCGCTGTTCAATGATGTCCGGGTTAGTGGACTGGCCATGCTAAATTTTCCATTATACCAGGGATGTACACGTTAAGTGGGTTAGCCATGGGAAATGCATGGTTTTAGGGAAAGTCAAGAGTTTGGATCTGGGAATGGATGCTCTTCAGAGGGATGGTGTGGACTCAATAGACTGAATGGCCTGTGTCCATACTGTCAAAATTCTATGATTCTTCTATTGTTAAGGGGAGGAAGAATGTCAAATACAGCTGTCAGAATTTTCCAATGTCTGTAGAAAACACAATAACAGATTAATAGCATAGATTTCAGTCTTCAGAGAAAAATGTCTGTATTTTTATTAAGAAACCAACAGGGAGAAAAAGGCCAGATTGCAACATTTTGCAGGTATGACTCCCAGTCCGCTTTTTATTTTCATATACACAATCTTCTGACATCTCTTCTACAAGTCAGAATGCTGACCTGCTATTGTGTCGCCTAATAAGAACAAATGAATTCCTTTTCATGAAATGCGAATGAAGAATTCTCAAAGGAAATGTACTTTGCTTTAGGTACTTTTTTACCCAGAAGTGCACTCACCAAGATGGCATATCAGGATTTTTTCAGCAAGAGATCTTTGAATAAACGTGCTGATCATGCAGCAATTATGGTCTCAAAATTGCAAGCAAATTTATTGTAATGGCAAAGGAGAAAGGAACAGGAAAGACAATTTAATGTTCGTATCATTATATGTTTCTACCTATGTACCTTTTTGGCCTTTTTATCATCAATTTTCCCTTTCATTTTTTTCTACTATCCTGAAGGTACTGGGTCGGGAGGTACATTGTTCAAGTCACCATTCTATGTAATCAGGTCTATCACGGGATGTGTTACAAGCAAGTGCAATCCTGTTTCTTAACTAACAACCAAATAATTGCATACCCCAGGAGTCAGACATCAGTTAGTAGATATCAGAAACAGGAATTGTAATCAATTCATTTCATTCCCTTTTCTACACTCAGTAAAACTAGTTATGATGGTCTCTGATACTGTAATCATTTTATCACAGAGTTGTTATAGTGTAGAAGGGAGGCTATTTAGCCCCTTGTGTCGGTGCCAGCCCTTACAATCAATATCTCACTGAGTGCCATTATCCTGGCTGTTCCCCATAACTCAATACATAGTTATTTAAAAAGGAACAATCTAAATCCCATTTGAATGCCTGGATTGAATCAGACTCCATTGAACTCTCGGGTATTACATTTCAGTGTGTGACATAGGTTCAACATAACCTCCTTGTTCTTGTGCTCACCAACCCAACTACTGAAGCTCTGAATACTGCATGTATCATTCATTGCTGTTACGGCCTATTTTGCCAACTTTACTGATTTGATCAAATATACATCCAAATCGCTTTATTCCTAAACCTATTTTAGAGGTCCCCTTTATTTTACACTTTATCTACATGTTCTTCCTTTCAAATATATCACTTTATATTTTTTGCCATTGAACCGTAGCTGCTATCTATCTGTCCACTCCACCAAATTGTTATTGAAGATCGACATTATTCTCCTCACAGCTTACAATACCTAGAAGTTATGTGTTTACCATAAGGTGTAGGTAATTAAGCTGTATCAGGAAAAACAAGGCCCCTGAGGTTTCCATTACAAACCTTCCCCAATCTGAATAAAATCCATGAAACATTCCTTTCTATTTTCTTTCACTCAATCAATTTTGCATTCAATACTGTCCTTTTTACTCTCTGAGCTCTAACCTTGATCATAGGTTTGTTGTGTGATATTTTATTAATTCCTTCTGGAAGTCTCTGTATACCATATCAACATTATTGCTGTGATCACTCCTCTCTGCTACCTCTAGTAAATTAGTTAAACATGATTTTTCCTTTAGAAATTAATTTTGGTTTTCCTTTGTTAACTTACATTTTTCAACGTGATAATTTTTTTTCCCCTAAATTGTTGTTTCTGGATGTATTGCAACTACAGAGCTTAATCTGACCAGGCTGTAGTTGTTTAGCTTCTCGGTGTAACCACTTTTGACCAAGTGTATGACAATTGCAGTTACCCAGCCCTCTGGCACTACCTGGAGTCTAAGACTGAAAAATTATTTCCAGCATTTTGCAATTACCATTCTAATTTCCCCCAGTGCATCCCATTTGGTTCAGTTCCCTGTCTATGAGTGACTGAATTTCCTCCTCTGTCCTGATAACATCATCTTCTTTGGGTAAGATAGATGCAAAGTATTAATTTAGAACTTCAACAATGCTTTCTGCCTCCATGTGCAAATCTAATTTTTGGTATTTATGATCTTAATCACTCCTTTTATCACACATTTAGAATTTATATATCTTGATCATCATTTATATGACTTTTATCAGTAGTGTAAAGCTATATTCGCCAATGATTACCCCTAGATTACTGCATGCATGTTGGCATAGGAGGAGAGAAATCAGGAGAATTAGCAAGTGGTTAAAGGGCTGGAGAGTGAAAGAATGTTTTCTTTTTCATAGGACACTGACATCAATTCTAGGATATTAAAGATCTATACAATGGAAATCAGCATCATCTGATCTAGGATGGGAACTCCTCTCTGGCAGAAAGGGTAAACAGAAGGCAGAAGAAGACCTTAAACCAGTAAAGGAAGGATGGATCCAAGAATGCTTCAACAAAAATGTGACAGGAAATCCGAGTAAATGAGTTAAAATGTCTATATAGGAAGGCACACGGTGTCTGCAGTAAAATAGGAGGGCTGGAGACAATCATATGTTTGAAAGAACCTGACATGGTGAGGATGGCTGAGACATGGCTACAGGAAAATCAGGACCATGACCTAAATGTCACTGCAATGGAGATCTTAAGTGGCCTAGTTTTCTTCTGGAAAATGAATGAGCGAAATAGGAGCAGTAAATCTTCTCAGGCTTGCATGGATGGCAGGTAGGTACTATTTCAGAACTGGCATGGACTCCTTTGAGTAGGTATAGGCAGCATCTGAGATGGTTTTTGACTTTTGAATCCTGGAAGAACTTTTCATAGTAATAGACTAAATACAGCTTCCAGAGGAACCCATAATTCAGGGGTGTTACGCCATGGCGAATCCTTTAAAAAGAATAAAACTGAACAGCAATAAGGCAATTATACACTCTTTAGAAGGTTATTTCAATTGAACTATGTTAGTATGTCAGTGCATCATTAAGAAACATGGTCTTGACTAATCACTATACCATAGTAGGCAACCCAAGGGTTTAAAAATTGCAGAATCTGTCTCAACAGGAATTCCTTAAAGCATGAAATGCTACAAGAGTCAGTCTGCTGTGTTTGAATAGCCTAATATCCCCCCCCAAACACTGATATGTCTGTGAATGTACTGTTTATATTAAAGAGCTAGTTGTAATAAACAAATTCTGTATTTTTCAATTCTATGTTATCCACAGCCCTGTTGCTGATGTTACAAGAATAATATAAGCATTACCACAACAGGTAAATTACATTGTGGGAAATAAGACCATAAGACTATAAAACATAGGAGTGGAAGTAAGGCCATTTGGCCCATCGAGTCAACTCTGCCATTCAATCATGGCTGATGAACATTTCAACTCCACTTACCAGCATTCTCCCCGTAGCCCTTAATTCCTTGTGACATCAAGAATTTATCAATCTCTGCCTTGAAGACATTTAGCGTCCCGGCTTCCACTGCACTCTGCGGCAATGAATTCCACAGGCCCACCACTCTCTGGTTGAAGAAATGTCTTCGCATTTCTGTTCTGAATTGACTCCCTCTAATTCTAAGGCTGTGTCCACGGGTCCTAGTCTCCTCGCCTAACGGAAACAATTTCCTAGCATCCAACCTTTCCAAGCCATGTATTATCTTGTACATTTCTATTAAATCTCCCCTTAATCTTCTAAACTCCAATGAATACAATCCCAGGATCCTCAGCTGTTAGACCTACCATTCCAGGGATCATCCGTGTGAATCTCCGCTGAACATGCTCCAGTGCCAGTATGTCCTTTCTAAGGTGTGGGGCCCAAAACTGGACACAGTACTCCAAATGGGGCCTAACCAGAGCTTTATAAAGTCTCAGTAGTGCAACGGTGCTTTTATATTCCAATCCTCTTGAGATAAATGACAACATTGCATTCGCTTTCTTAATCACGGACTCAACCTGCATGTTTACCTTTAGAGAATCCTCGACTAGCACTCCCAGATCCCTTTGTACTTTGGCTTTAGGAATTTTCTCACTGTTTAGAAAGTAGTCTACACTTTTATTCTTTTTTCCAAAGTGCAAGGCCTCGCATTTGCTCATGTTGAATTCCATCAGCCATTTCCTGGATCACTCTCCCAAACTGTCTAGATCCTTCTGCAGCCTCCCCACTTCCTCAGTACTACCTGCCTGTCCATCTAACTTCGTATCATTGGTAAACTTCACTAGAATGCCCCCAGTCCCTTCATCCAGATCATTAATATATCATGTGAACAGCTGCTGCCCCAACACTGAACCCTACAGGACACCGCTTGTCACCGGCTGCCATTCTGAAAAAGAACCTTTTATCCCAACTCTCTGCCTTCTGTCAGACAGCCAATCCTCAATCCATACCTCGAATACCATGGGCCCTCACCTTGCTCAGCAGCCTCCCATGTGGCACCTTATCAAAGGCCTTTTGGACGTCTAGATAGACCACATCCAATGGGTTTCCCTGGTCTAACCTACTTGTCACCTCTTCAAAGAATTCCAACAGGTTTGTCAGACACGACCTCCCCTTAATAAATCCATGTTGACTTGTTCTAATCAGACTCTGCTCTTCCAAGAATTTAGAAACCTCATCCTTAATGATGGATTCTAGAATTTTACCAACAACTGAGGTTAGGCTAATTAGCCTATAATTTTCCATCTTTTGTCTTGATCCTTTCTTGAACAAAGGGGTTACAACAGCGACCTTCCAATCATCCGGTACTTTCCCTGACTCCAGTGACTTTTGAAAGATCTCAACCATTGTCTCCACTATTTCCTCAGCCACCTCTCTCACTTGTTAAGTTCTCCTGCTATTTCCTTATCTCCCATCACTAGGCTTCCAGCATCAGTTTGAAGTGGCCCAGTGTCTACTTTTGCCTGTTGTTTGTTTCTTATGTATTGAAAGAACCTTTAACTATCATTTCTAATATTACTGGCTAGCCTACCTTCATATTTGATCCTCTCCTTCCTTATTTCTCTCTTTGTTCTCCTCTGTTTGTTTTTGTAGCCTTCCCAATCTTCTGATTTCCCACTGCTCTTGGCCACTTTATAGGATCTCTCTTTTTCTTTAATGTATTTCCTGACTTCCTTTGTCAGCTATGGCTGTTTAATCCCTCCCCAGATAATCTTTCTTTTCTTGGGGATGAGCCTCTGTACAGTATCCTCAATTATACCTACAAACTCCTGCCATTTTTACTCTACTGTCTTCCCCGCTAGGCTCTGCTTCCAGTCTATATTTGTCAGTTCCTCTCTCATGCCCTCATAATTACCTTTTGAATTGAGATGAGGAGGAATTTCTTCAGCCACAAGGGGGTGAATCTCTGGAACTTATTGGTGCAGACGGCTGTGAAGACCATAATGTTGAGTGTATTTAAGACAGAGATGGATAGGTTCTTAATAAGTAAGGGGATCAAGATATTTGAGAGAAGGCAAAAGAATTACAGGATAATGAGTGGATATCTTAAGCATTAAGGGATTAAGGAATCTTAGTTCAGGACTCTCTTAGGGTTAATAGGCAGGCACAGTTGATAGTTGGTATGAGGCTGCACCTTTGAGTGCTAGTTTTTCCTAATAGTGGGAAAAGTCTCCTCCAACTCCACTCAATCTTCTGAACTCCATCAAGTATGGACCAACCTGCTCTTCATATTACAAACCCTTTATCAGTAGTATCATTCTTGTAAATCACCTCTGAACCCCCTCCAATGCCAACACATCCTTCCTTAGGTACAGGGCCTAAAACTGGTTGCAATATTCCAAATGTGGCATGACTAGAGCCTTATACAGCCTCAACAGTATATCTCTGCTTTTGTATTCTAGCCCCGTTGAAATGAATGACAACATTACGTTTGCCTTCTAACAGCCAACTGAACCTGCCTATTAACTCTAAGAGGATCCTAAACTAGGACTTCTAAGTCCCTTTGTGCTTCAGATTTCCATGCACTATCCTGTCTTTGAAATTCATTGCTGTTCTTTCAGTGCTGCAGGGTCAAAATCCTGGAACATCTCTCTAATACCATTATGGGTCAATCTACAGCACATAGACTGCAACAGTTCAAAAAGTCAGTCCATTACCACTTTCTCAAAGGCAAATATGGACCAGCATAAAATGGTCCAGCCAGAGATGCCCATGTTCCAAGAGTGAACATAAAATAACGAGCAAGAGCTGCCTGCAGCAGGTTTACGGGAGGGGATTCTCTTCAGGATGGTTCTCGATTATCACTGTCAAGATCCTTTGCTGCTGCTCCATTGATCCTTGCAATCTCCCAGACATTCTGGGACTTCTTTTGCTGCAAAAGTAACATAAGAGTGATGAGTTCCATTTCTAGAGACATTAAAGCCTCAGGGTGAGGACACCAGTCTGTGACGAATCATTCTTCTGTATGGGCAGCATTCCCTCAATGCCAACACGTCATTCTCACACCGGCCCACTACCATCCAAAGCCAAGGAGGATGCTGTGGCTGTTTGGTATGGTTTCTGGTAGCACATCTTTCACTTATCCATTTCTATGGAAAAAAAACTACCATGCATGTAACCTGTATATTGTCCCATCAGTGTATGCTCACATCAAGAGCTATATTTATTGCTCACTCTCACCAGGGAAGGTTTGCCTGGCCTAACTGGGAGGCCTCCTTGATCTATCCTGCAGAATGAGAATCATCTACTGTTCAGTTATTGCCTACAAGAAGACTTACATGGTACAATCATAAAATGGGAGGGTGACCATTTCCAAACAGTGGCCTTACTGGCGCACTGAAGTTTGACTTCAAATCTTTCTGACTGGCAATGTATCAGGCCTCTACTGTTTAGGCTACAAGCCTTAATATTTTAATGGTCTTGTTCACTACTACTTAACATACACTAGAGGTTTTCTGGCACGGTGGATAGTCAGAGATTCTGGGTTCACAGCCCATCCTAGTACTTCTTGGTCAAGGGACGTAGATTCATAATGCAAAGTGTGATGCTGAAAAAAGCTCAGCAGGTCAGGCAAATCCGAGGAGCAGGAGAATCAAAGTTTTGGGCAAGAGCCCTTCATCAGGAATCCTGATGAGGAACCTCACTTCTCCTGCTCCACAGATGCTGCCTGATCTGCTGTGCTTTTCCAGCACCACACTCTTGACTCTGATCTCCAGTATCTGCAGTCCTCACTTTATCTTATATTCATAAAGCAACCAAATAGATTATATATCAACCTTCAGATCCTCCCAATTGGAAGTAGTAGCAGCAAGAACAATTCTTGGTCAACCATTTCATGGAAAAAGTTTGTAAGCTGCAGTCCATCACTACCAATAGCTCTAGACTGCAACATATACATTGTCATAGCAATGTGAACTCCTTGAGTGAATTGTAACACACCACCATTTCACTCAGTTTTGATACATTCAGATTGATCTATTAATTAAGATGTTCAATGTTCCTAGCAGATCCCTTGCCTCTTCCTTTTTCAGATGTTAATTGATTTCCTACACATTTCTGCTTCTATTTTCAGTTGCCGTTAATCGCACCGCTCTAAAAGTACGCACGGGTGTCAGTTATTGGATTGCTGTCATATTTGCAACAAGTAACCATCTTTGCCATACTGCTTTGACTATGTACAACTTAAATTCAATACTGGTTGTGGAGGCAGTAAAATTTCTGGCAGTCAAGGTCTTAACAAAAGCCTAATTGCAAACTTTACTTTCTTAATAAAACTATTGTGCTGCTAAATTGGCTCAGCTTCCTCTTTCTTAAATACTCACTGAGGAGGTGTTACTGCAGCGAGCAGCTGAGCACAAGAACTGACATTTATAGGAGCTAGATTTGGAAATGATCAACTGGCATAATCTAACACTTTAACATTCAGGTGGGACTTCTCAAATACAGAATTTATAAACATTATGTTTTATTTCTTTTTTCAGATTCTGACTGACCTGTTGTGCTTTCGTAACAATTTTTTTCATTTCTCTTTCCACATTTTTTAAACCTTTTTCTCTCCTAGTGCTTGCTGGCATTCTTTGTGAATCAATTGTTTCTACAGTCAACCCACTGCACCCCGTCAGTACACATAATGAAAAATGCATGCTTTTGTTTCAATTATCTCCTCTTGGCTCTTTGCCTCTCTTGCACCCATGAAAAAGCACCAACTACCACCTTGTAAGTTACACTTGTAGAACAGCTTACCAGCTCTTGCAGAGAACAGTGCTTAATGCCACAACCACACTTTACAGCTTGCATTGACGCAAATCCAAAATTACTTTGCATGAACACAAATTGCTGAGTAAATTGGCCAAAGAGATGGAAATAGAATTGACAGCTCCTTCTATAATGTAACAACACAACCAGCTCATTTTCACAAGTGAGTGAGTCATAGGGTAACAGTTAGTGCTGAAACTTAGATTACTTATGCTGCAATTTCATGCTTTACAATATAATTTCACAGTTCCTGAGAACAAAAGGATTGAAACTGACCCAACACATTTAAGTGAGCTTCCTTTGTTTCCACTATCTTTGTCTCTTATTTCCCGTTGACAGTTACAGTTATCCAAGGTAGATCCTTTGTTCAAAAATTGAAAAACCTTTCTTCTTTATCCACCTTCAATTCAGCAGACCACAATCACGAAGGGACAGTTTGACTCTTTCTTATAATAGGTGAGTGGTTTGGTTGCATTCAAAATGTCCTTTAAATTGTTGTAGTGAAAGTAACACAGAGGAATTAAATCGCTGAAAATATAAAGGAAAGAGGGTAGATTTGTTTGATATTGAAAATATGCACTTTTTTTATTCATTCGGACAATGTTTTTTTCACTAGCTGGACCAGCATTTATTGAACAGATTTTCTGTTTCTTTCTGCCCGTAAAATTGGGCAGAAAAAACTGCCCGGTCATGTAGAAGATTTTTCATTATTTCATGCAAATAGAACACATGTCACTTGGGATCTGTTCCATCCAGACCCATCTTACTGCATCTTCTGCAGCCAGTCAATTCAGTAAATCTAGGTTCAAGAAATTAATCAGAATCTCAGGAAATGTCTGCACAGAATCTTACTTGGCTGTGAGTGATGTGGACGAGGAGGAGATGATGGTTGAATGGAGTGAGATACTCAGTGAGTAGCAACTCAACATCATGATCAATTGGTGCCAATCATTCTTTGTTAAATGCCAGCCTCTGTGAATCTCTTGATCCATTAGAGGAAAAGGAGAAAGTGACAACAGCAGATGCTGGAGATAGTGCTGAAAAGTGTGGCGTTGGAAAAGCACAGCCTCATCTTCCGTCTTGGGACCCTCCAACCACATGACATCACCATCAATTTCACCAGTTTCCTCATCTCCCCTCCCTTCACCTCATCCCAGATTAAACCCTCCAACTCTCTTGAACTGTCCTACCTGTCCATCTTCCTTCCTACCTATCCACTCCAACCTCCAGTCCGATCTATCACCATCACCTCCCACTTGCATCTATCTATCACCTTCTCCCAGCCTCACCCTCCCTCCTATTTATCTATCAGCCCCCTTCCCACCCCCACATTCCTGATGAAGCGCTTATGCCCGAAATGTTTGCTGCTCAGATGCTGCCTGACCTGCTGTGCTTTTCCAGCTCCACACTTTCCACTTAGACGATCATTCTAGACTTCCATTGCATATTGGCTGTACCAATTATGATCACTGTAATGCTGCAGCAAGGATGCGGTTTGCTTAGGGACATGCACTCAGCTCATGGACTGGACGCAGCTATGTTGCTGGGCTCTTTGCTTGCTACCCAAGCTCTCACTCATTCTGGGCCTACCTGCTTGCTCACAGTATGCATTTCACCGCATCGACTTGCTTTGTGTTTTCGTGCATTGTCCCCTCATCCAGAGCTACCAAACTCATACTACTATAGTCCTGTCATGCCATTTAGTACAGGAACAAAGCCAGGAAGGTTAACACAGTTGTGAGGCCAATCAAAGCTGATAGCCTTTGCCCAGAACAGTAAGCCAATAATAGCTTCTGATACCTGAACAGCCCTACTTGGGGTAATCACTGCTGATTACAGAGTGGTGAGCTGAATATCAGGCAGCAGGACACATTTCATGATTCTTCCTGCCATATTATGGCCCCATTTGCTCAGAAATGGGAGAGAGGCAGGTATTGTGGAAGATGGAAGTGGATGGCATAGCTATTACTGTTAGTGCAGTAGAAATGGTTTCCAGAACAAGTGAGTAGGCAGTGCAGAGTCCATGCAATGTGAATGATGTCACAGGTTGGGCTGGTTAAGGGCTGCTAGGGAAAACATTGCATTTACTAGTAGAGCAGTAGAGCATGAGCCTTTGTTGAAGGTGGTTCCAGCAGCAGAGATAGAGTGAGTGGAAGGAATTAGAGAGGAGATGGTCATAGTTATCCTGATGGAGTGGAGAAGGACATTGATCTTCCTCCTACAGAGCTGAACATTCCTCCAGATGGATGAGACTGATCAAACCTGGCTGGTCACCTTGGACAAGGCTAGCATGGTGTGTGTTATGATAAGGCAGGAAATGGGTATGATTCTTACCATGAGGCCTCACTTCCAATTAATGCAGTGAGTTTGGTAATGAATATCATCAGGAGAAAACTGCATGCCCAATGAAAGTTGGAAGATCCCATTTGAGTGGCTAGATGAAAAAAAAATTGCATAAGAAAAGCTGTTAAAGGAAATTTTTTCCACCGACTTTAGTGATGCTGCAAATGCAGAGATTGCACTTCCCATAAATGCTCCTTGTCTGTGACATCAGTGCTTGTTATGTCCAAGGCACCTGTCTCTATTAAAAATGGTGAACAACCAGGAAATAAAATGGCCTTTCTTTCAGCAAAATGCAAATTATGTAATTAATTTGTGGGACAGCCACTCAGTCCACCTAGAATCATAGAGTCATAGAGATGTGCAGCACGGTCCAACTCATCCTCGCCGACCAGATATCTTAACCTAATCTAGTCCCATTTGCCAGCAATTGACCCATATCCCTCTAAATCCTTCCTATTTATGTATCCATCCAGATGCCTTTTAAATGTAGCAATTATACCAGCCTCCACCACTTCCTGTAGCAGCTCATTGCATACACGCACCACCGCCTGTGTAAAAATGTTGCCCCTTAGGTCCCTTTGAAATTTTTCCCCTCTCACCTTAAACCTGTGCCCTCTAGTCCTGGACTCCCCCACCCCAGGGAAAAGACAATGAGCTTCTGATCATTTGCCATTTATTTCTCTGCCTTGTTCTCACAAATGTATTTCTGTCCATGGCCTACTTCAACATTCCAGTAAAGCTTAACACATGGGGAACAGTGCCTTATCTTCCAGTAGTAACATTATAGCCATCTGGACAAAGCATTAAGCTCAAAGGCTTTGGAGCATGAGCTCCATTGTCCATTTCGATTCTTCTGTGGCCATGTGCAGTTTGATTCTTGTTTTTCCATGATTGTTTTGGACAAAGCTCATCATCATTCTTGCATTTACACTCAATCTGGTCAAGTATTTTCTTCCTTTGCTGACGCTATTACCATTCCTTTTGCTTTATGACATCTTTGTCATTTGATCTGTTCAGCCCTCAACACAATATCAGAGCTCCCTTATTTTATACTTCCAACCACTCCCTACCTTTGTCAGCATTTAATCCAGAACATTTCTACCTTATATCAGTTCTAAAAAGTTCTACTCAACTTGAAATTTATTTCTTCACAGATGCTGTCAGACCGACTGGATATTTTCTGTACTTTCTGTTATTATAACAAAGAACAAAAACAAAGAAAATTTACAGCCTAGGAACAGGCCCTTCAGCCCTCCAAGCCTGAGCCGATCCAAATGTACTGTTTAAACCTGTCAGTCCTAAGCTTTTGTATCCCTCTGCTCTCACCTACTTATGCATCTGTCCAGACACATCTTAAATGAATCTACCATGCCTGCCTCTACCATCTCTGCTGGCAACGTGTTCCAAATGCCCACTACCCTCTGTGTGAAGTACTTGCTGCATATATCCCCCTTAAACTTTCCACCTCTCACCTTGAAAACGTGACCTCTCGTTATTGAATCCATCACCCTGGGAAAAAGCTTGTCTCTATCCACCCTGTTTAAACCCTTCATGATTTTGTAAACCTTAATCAGGTCACTCCTTCAATTTCCTTTTCTCTAATGAAAATAAATCTAAGCTACTTAATCTTTCTTCATAGCTAGCACCTTCCGTACCAGGCAACATCCTCGTAAACCTCCTCTGTACCCTCTCCAAAGCGTCCACATCCTTTTGGTAATGTGGCAACCAGAACTGTACACAGTATTCTAAATGTGTCCAAACCAATGTCTTGTACAATTTTAACATGATTTGCCAGCTCTTATACTCAATACCCCGTCCAATGAAGGCAAGCATACTATATGCCTTCTTGACCACTCTATCCACCTGTGCAGCAACCTTCAGGATACAATGGACCTGCACCATCAAATTTTCCCAAGGCTCTTCTGTTCATTGTATAATTTGCTCTAGAGTTAGTCTTGCTTAAATGCATCACCTCACATTTGTCTGGATTTAAAAGCATCTGCTACTTTTCTGCCCAAATCTCCAGTCTATCTATATCCTCCTGTATTCTCTGACAATCCCTTATGTTTTCTGCCACTCCACCAAACTTTGTGTCATCTGCAAACTTGCTGATCATACCAACAGTGCCCTCTTCCAGATCATTTTTGTATATCACAAACAACAGTGACCCCAACACTGACCCCTGTGGAACACCACTGGTCACCTTTCTCCATTTCGAGAAACTCCCTTCAACTACTCCTCTCTGTCTCCTGTTGCTCAACCAGTTCTTTATCCACCTAGCTAGAACACACTGCATACCATGTGACTTCACTTTCTCCATTAGTGTACCGTGGGGAACCTTATCAAATGCCTTACTAAGGTCCATGTATACGACATCAACAGCCCTTCCTTCAGCTATCAACTTGGTCACTTTCTCGAAGAACTCTATTAAGGCAAGGCACAATCTCTCCCGCACAAAACCAGGTTGCCTATCACTGATAAGCCCATTCTTTTCTAAATATAAATAGATCCTATCCCTCAGACCATCTCCAGCAACTTCCCCATCCCAATGTCAGGTTCACTGGTCTGTAGTTACCCAGAATATCCCTACCATCCTTCTTGTATAGGGGGACAACATGAGCAACCTTCCAGTCCTCCAGCACCTCACCTGTGTTTAAGGATGACACCAAGATATCTGTCAGGGCCCCAGCTATTTTCTCTCTCACCTCCCTCAGCAACCTGGGATAGATCCCATCTGGTCCCAGGGATTTGTCCACCTTAATAACATCTAGCCTATCCAATACATCTTCCCTACTTATGCCAATGTGATCCAGACTAATCAGACTTCTATCTCTAATCTCAAGATTCATCATGCTTCTCTCTTCAGTGACACTGATGCAAAGTAATCATTCAGAATCTCACCCATTCTCTCAGATTCGACACACAGCCTTCCTTCATTATCCTTTAGTGGACCAATCCTTTCTCTAGTTACTTGCTTGCTTCTTATATAACAATAAAATGCTTTGGGATTCTCTTTAATTCTGCTTGCTAAAGCCATTTCATGACCCCTTTTAGCCCGCTTAATTTGTCATTTAAGACTTGTCCTACTCTTCCGATATTCCTCCAGGGCCTGTTCTGTTCTTAGCTGCCCAGACCTTATTGTTTTTCTCTCTCAGGAATATCTGCTAGGAACTTGTAATGGTCATGTGCACGCCATGCTGAAATGTTAGTTGCTGCAGTGTCAAAGATTTCGAGGTTTAATTGAGTGGATGTGTTTAATGCCCAGGCAATGTTATAGCAGAGCATTGTAAAGGATACACATTCACTGCACAGCAGCCTATGTTGCATTCAGAAATGAAATGCCTTCTTCAAATCAAAATAAACAGATTGTAGATCACATCTTTTATGCAATCTAAGAGTTATTACTTCCCAAGATCTTTACAGGAACTTAATTGAACATACACAGTGAAAGCCAAGTGCCAAAGTAGTAGCAAGAAATTATTTTTGGTATCCAAAAGAACACAGAAAAATTACAGCATTGGTGAAATTTTGTGAATTGTGATTTGGACTGAGAAATAATTTAGAAAGTTCATTTCATTTTATGCTGAAAATGTGTTGCTGTAAAAGCGCAGCAGGTCAGGCAGCATCCAAGGATTCCTGAAGAAGGGCTCATGCCCGAAACATCGATTCTCCTGCTCCTTGGATGCTGCCTGACCTGCTGCACTTTTCCAGCAACACATTTTCAGCTCTGATCTCCAGCATTTCCAGTCCTCACTTTCTCCCATTTTATTTTATGGCAATACACCAAAAAATAAGAATAGGAATGAGGACGTGTTGTTTTCTTTGAAGTGAAAAGGAGATACCATTTTGATTTGGTTGAAAACTGTAGCAAGTAGTTAAGTGCTGAGTCTATGGTAAATACCACAATTGCCAAAACATGTTGAGTTTTCGAAAGGTTTGTTTGCAATTTATGAATTTTCAGAGAAAATGGTATCAGAGAACAGTCCACTGTTTTCATTGGAGCAGGTCAGGCAGCATCCATGAGAATTGATGTTTCAGACATAAGCCCTTTTCCAGCACCATGCTCCCACCTCTGATCTCCAACATCTGCAGTGCTCACTCTTTTACAGTTTATATTCGAAGAGGTTGAAATATTTCCGTGCAAGAATGCATTCAAACTCACAAGTGGAGTTGCTGAAATGTACAGATTATGAAGCAGTCTTTGCACATCTATTTCCAAGGTCATAAGCAAAACGATAAACCACAGGTTTCTCTTGATACAGGCTCAACCATGCTCTGTTCTCTTACAGAATAATCACAAAGTCGACAAAAACTCCCCTGATGAGTTAGCGTTTAAATACTCTTCTCGGAAAAGTTGTGGTTTGTTTAAATCTGATAGAAGACAAGAAAAGGAAAGAGAAAGTGGAGATGAGTCATATTATTCCTGGTAAGAAACTTGGAGTTCAGTGTTGACCAGAATGTCATGGCAAAAAACCACCAAGACCACAACTAGAATATTGTATACAGTTTTAAACCCCTGAACTAAGGAATATGTTGTTGTGATAATAATGATAATAAAGATGTTGTGAAGACATTGGGTGCAGTCATGTATCTATTGAAAATTGAGGAAAAACTCCTTCAGAGTCAGGCGAATAATTTGTTTACAAAAGGAAATCCTAATGATATTCCTCAAGTCTGAACTCCTCCAATCATCACAACCTGTAAGCGTTGCTCTGTCCAAGCACCCTCTGATTTATATGTCTTTGCTATAATCTGCTCACAAAACAAAACTTTTTCACTGTGCTTGGGTACAGTGACTATAATAAATCAAATCAAATCAATATGAGGGTTCGAAAGAAATAGAAAATTTGTAGATATCACACACAATCCATTGGTACAGCAAAATGAACTATGGTCTTTGACAGATCTGTGAAGTCCTGAAGTGTGGTTGGTAAGGAGAGAACTATAAAGTTTGGGAGGAGTGAAGGAGTGGGAGGATAGGGGAGTGTATGATTTAATCTTCCTCTTCCCCAGTTCCCAGACAGTATTTTTTCAGGCAAGATGCACATAAAAAGGAACGCAAGTGTAGCCCACAATAATACATGCAGCCAAGAAAGGAAGAGCAAGAGTGGACAACTACCATCATTTGAAAAGCCAACAAAAAAAGGGAAGAACTCCATCACTCATTTCCATCAGCACTTACCTACCAGTCTCTGTGTGGATCACACTGCTTCCTTGGCACACAGGGTCTTTAATACACAATTGTCAGCTACCAGTCATTGTCTCCTGCATTCTGTATTAGTGCACAGACTTAGAGAAAGAAGAGGCAGCGTGTGATGGTGAGGAATACTGCACAGTCAATCTGTCATTCACATATAGGGTAGGTAAGTGGCACTGTGATACATCAATATTAGACCGCAGCATGTGCAAGCAATTCAAGCAGCTTGCACACAGAATGTGCTTCAGACACATGTGTGAAAGACATAAGTGAGGTCGAAGGGGACTGCTGTCATCACAGGTACCACCACATACATGCAAGGGGCTTGTTTCATTCCAGTCCACGGTTTGGTCATAGTCAACCAGGCACTAGGTCCTACTGGGGTCTGGGGGCTCCATGTCTCTGTGATCCAGGGGTTGAGTCACAGCCAATCCTGCAGGTCAAGTACCACCAGTCCAAGAATTACAGTTAAGATAAGCAAAGTGCTGTTGAGATATCAATATGAGGGGTTGGCCAGTTTCTCCTGAAATGAGAAAAAGGGAGGACTTGAGTATGATGGAAGTAGATGGACATGCTCTGTGATGCACGAGCGGGAGAGGTGTCCCCTCTAAGTGAGTAGCAAATGTAGAGGAGAATGAGTAAGCAGCTTGGAAGGATGAGGTAAATAAGAGCTGTTGAATGGATATATAGCGTGTAATACTGAGACTTGTAGTCCATGAGCTTTGGCAAGAGATACGCACAGTGGCAGATTTGGAATGAGTGATAATTCTGAGTGTGACATAGCAGACAAAACATACTCACTCTTACCCTTGAACAGTGTAGTTGACATTCTGGCCCACAGCATCTGAATTGGCATGCAGCTGGCCTTTTCATGTTTAATCAGAAAGTCCTCCCAGTGACAAGCCCTTCTGCCTCTCCAGCTATGCTGTTCCCCAAGAATAATTCCCAAAGTACAGTTACATAAACAATGGGGTAAACATAGAATGAAAGGTTGTGTGAAAAAAAATCACCATGAGCCATGGCAGACTGGGCACCATGAATCTCAGTTGACAAAACTGAAACATTTTAATGGAAAATGGGAAAATCCCACTGAATATTGTTCACTTAGTCAGATGGCTTGTAGTCCAGCAGTGTCTACTCCTGAGTTCTGTTGGCATTACTGTGCTATTGGATGCTTTGAATGGCAACATTTCCTTTCCTTGAAGTTTCACAATGACTTTGTTAATCTCACCTGAATATATTAGTACCCCCAGTGTATCAGCACTGTGTGCAACACCCTCAGTGTATCAGCACTGTGCAGGTCACCTCTGGCATATCAGCACTGAGTATGACACCCCAGTGGATCACCACTGTGCAGGACACCCCCAGTGTGTCAGCACAGTGTGCAACGTCCCCATTGTATCAGCACTGTGTGTAACACCCGCAGTTTTTCAGCACTGAATGGGGCAGCTGTAGTGTACCAGCACTGTGTGGGACACCCCCAGTGTATCAGCATTGTTCAGGACACCCCAGTGTATCAGCACTGCATTTAAGAGTAGGGTAGCATGATGGCTTAGTGTTAGCATTGCTGCCTCACATCAGCAGGGTCCCAGATTCGATTCCAGCCTCAGGAGACTGTCTGTGTGGAGTTTGCACATTCTCCCCCTATCTGCGTGGGTTTCCTCCGGGAGCTCCAGTTTCCTCCCACAGTCCAAATATTTGCAGGTCAGGTGAATTGACCATGCTAAACTGCCCATAGTGTTAGGTGTGTTAGTGAGAGGGAAATGGGACTGGGTGGTTTACTCTTCGGAGGGTCGGTGTGGACTTGTTGGGCCGAAGGGCCTGTTTCCACACTGTATGGAATCTAATCTAATCTAATCAAATAACACCCCTAGTGTATCAGCACTGTGCAGGACAACCCCAGTGTATCAGCACTGTATACAACACCCCCAGTGTTTCAGCACTGTGTGGGACAATCCCAGTGTATCAGCACTGTATACAACACCCCCAGTGTTTCAGCACTATGTGCAATATCCCAGTGTATCAGCACTGTGTGGGACAACCCCAGTGTATCAGCACTGTGTGCGATATCCCCACTGTATTAGCACTGTGTGGGACAACTCCAGTGTATCAGCACTGTGTGGGACAACCCCAGTGCATCAGCACTGTGTGCGATATCCCCAGTGTATCAGCAATATATACAACAACCCCAGTGTATCAGCACTGTGTGCGATATCCCCACTGTATCAGCACTGTGTGGGACAACCCCAGTGTATCAGCACTATGTGTGATATCCCCAATGTATCAGCACAGTGTGGGACAACCCCAGTTTATCAGCACTGTGTGCGATAGCCCTACTGTATCAGCACTGTGTGGGACAATCCCAGTGTATCAACACTCTATATACAACACCCCCAGTGTATCAGCACTGTGTGGGACAACCCCAGTATATCAGCACTGTGTGGGACAACCCCAGTGTATCCACACTGTTTACAACACAACCAGTGTATCACCACTGTGTGGGACAATCCCAGTGTATCAGCATTATATACAACAACCCCAGTGTATCAGCACTGTGTGGGACAACACCAGTGTATCAGCATTGTTTGCAATATCCCCAGTGTATCAGCACTGTTACAACACCCCCAGTGTATCAGCACTGTATATACAACACCCCCAGTGTATCAGCAGTGTGTGGGACAACCCCAGTGTATCAGCACTATGTGTGATATCTCCAATGTATCAGCACAGTGTGGGACAACCCCAGTTTATCAGCACTGTGTGCGATATCCCTACTGTATCAGCACTGTGTGGGACAACCCAAGTGTATCAGCACTGTATATACAACACCCCCAGTGTATCAGCACTGTGTGGGACAACCCCAGTGTATCAGCATTGTATACAACATCCCCAGTGTATCCACACTGTATACAACACACCCAGTGTATCACCACTGTGTGGGACAATCCCAGTGTATAAGCACTGTATAAAACAACCCCAGTCTATCAACACTGTGTACAAAAACCCCAGTGTATCAGCACTCTGTGGAACAACCCCAGTGTATCAGCACTGTGTACAACACCCCCAGTGTATCAGCACTGTGTGGGACAACCCCAGTGTGTCAGCACTGTGTACAACACTCCCAGTGTATCAACACTGTGTACAACACCCCCAGTGTGTCAGCACTGTGTACAACACCCCCAGTGTATCAGCACTGTGTAAAACATATCCAGTGTATCAGCACTATGTGCAATATCCCCAGTGTATCAGCACTGTGTACAACACACCCAGTGTATCAGCACTATGTGCAATATCCCCAGTGTATCAGCACTGTGTACAACAGCCCCAGTGTAACAGCACTGAATACAACACCTCCAGTGTATCAGCACTGTGTACAACACACCCAGTGTATCAGCACTATGTGCAATATCCCCAGTGTATCAGCACTGTGTACAACAGCCCCAGTGTAACAGCACTGAATACAACACCTCCAGTGTATCAGCACTGTGTACAGCACCCTCAGTGTATCAGCACAGTATATACAACAATTCCAGTGTATCAATACTGTGTGGGACAACCCCAGTGTATCCACACTGTGTGGGACAACCCCTGTGTATCAGCAATGTATACAACATCCCCAGTGTATCAGCACTGTGTGGGACAACCTCAGTGCATCAACACTGAATACAACACCCCCATTGTATCAACACTGCGTGGGACAACCCCTGTGTATCAGCACTGTATATAACATCCCCAGTGCATCAGCACTGTGTGGGATATCTCAGTGTATCAGCACTGTATACAACATCCCCAGTGTATCAGCACTGAGTGGGACAACCCGACTGTATCAGGACTGTGTACAACAACCCCAGTGTATCAGCACTGTGTGGGACAACCCCAGTGTATCAGCACTGTGTACATCACCGGCTGTGTATCAGCAGTGTGTGCGATATTCCCAATGTATCAGCACTGTGTACAACAACCCCAGTGTATCAGCACTGTGTACAACATCCCCAGTGTATCAGCACTGTGTGGGATATCCCAGTGTAACAGCACTGTATACAACACCCCAAGTGTATCAGCACTGTGTACAGCACCCTCAGTGTATCAGCACTGTATACACAACAATCCCAGTGTATCAGCACTGTGTGGGACAACCCCAGTATATCAACACTGAATACAACACCCCCATTGCATCAACACTGTGTGGGACAACCCCTGTGTATCAGCACTGTATACAACACCCCCAGTGTATCAGCACTGTGTGGGACAACCCGACTGTATCAGGACTGTGTACAACAACCCCAGTGTATCAGCACAGTGTGGGACAACCCCAGTGTATCAGCACTGTATACAACACCCCCAGTGTATCAGCACTGTGTGGGACAACCCCAGTGTATCAGCACTGTGTACAACAACCCCAGTGTATCAGCACTGTGTACAACACCCCCTGTGTATCAGCGCTGTGTGCGATATCCACAGTGTATCAGCACTGTGTGCAACATCCGCAGTGTATCAGCACTGAATTTGAGACCCTCAATGTCTTATCACAGTAGGACCGCTATTTTAAACACAGTTGTCTTACCACCGATGTGCTGCTGGTGACAATCAGTTGAGATGAGAAAATATGGAGTCTAAAGGAAATGTCAATAATGACCACACATGTCCCTCACAAGCTGGCAGGACGAAACCCCCAGACTAAGATAGATTTAGTAAATAACGATGATCGACAATTAATAGTGGATCCAATGTAATAAGGAATATTTACACACAAAATTTAAACTGAACAAGTACCCATGCTATCTCTGTTCTCTCAACAAGTCTTACATTGATGGTAATGGATTTGGCCAGGAGAATTGATGCTGTGATGAGTAACCTCTTTGTCTGAACAGGCAATTCTTCAATGGATTGCCTAAATCTGTTCCGTTGTCAGCTGCTGCTGTATTTCACTATTAAAAGGCAGCTCCCTGACTCCCATGCACATTGCCAGCTCTTTAAATTTTAATTGTAATCATGTAAGGACGATCAGAAAACAAGAAAGTAGAAGGGTCAGCCATTTTCTATTCTTCCATCGATAATAGAGTGTCACAGTTAAAATTCTGCCCCAGGACTGGTGGGAATGAGCAAAACAATCAGAAGGAGGTTGTAGAGAAAGACTAATCTGAAGTAGAAGAATTAGGAGCAAGTAAAGGATACACAATTGTCCAGATAGGGAGAAGATATTCTAATATCACCGAAAAGTGAATGATAACCAAGTGAAAGAGAGCAGAAGAAGCGACTATACATTATTCAGTGAGTGGTTCAAGGAATTTGCAGCTTTTCCATAAGTTAGCTAATTTTTTGAAGTCATTCCTGCATTTAAACGTAGAGTACAACATTTTGTTATATCTGTTCTATATTTAGATTTAGGAATTAAAATTTGTATGTGTGTTAATAAGATGACAGAAATGTAAATTGAATTGAGACATATTTTAACATGAGGTAATCAACAAAATTTCAGTGTTATTGACAATTACTTTTACCAGGGATGTAGTGTAGTGTTGGCTGACTCTGGCCAGGCTGTAAACAGAGTAATGCAGCCAATGTATTGAACCTTTGCCAGCCACAGAATCACCTGATTTTCCTGCCTCAATTCATTTCACTGCTTCAAGTGAAAGCCTGGTACATTCTGATTCTCAGAAGGGCCTAGAATGAATGGTAGTGTCAGGAAAAGTAAGGGCAACTGCAGGTATCAGAGATGTTGAAACCCTCTGCTGTCAAACTGAAATAACTGCACAATAGACTGGTATCCTGTCACTAAGTCACCCTTGATTTATATGTGCACAGTACATGGGCTCTGACCAGTCAGCTCGGAGCCAATCCCTAGACTGAAGAGATCTTCTGAATTTGCTATTTATCTGTCAGCCAGAGCATTTTGATTAGCCCAGATTAAGAAGCCCAATCAAGGATCTCACAGTCAATGAGCTCCACAAAGCTCTGATTTCAATCACTACACAATCCAATTTCCACTCAGTTTCCACTTGTTGTTCTTCACCTTGGGCCTTTGTGAGCCCTCTAATCTTGACCTTGAGTATAAGCTGTGATGTTGTCATTTTCATGCACAAGAGAAATTGGGATATATGCCCCTCCTGTAGTACTGCAAATAGTTTAAGTTACTTTCAAAAAAAAACTTTGGCTCTTAAATGAAATATTATGTTTATATTACATTTTTATTGTAATTTCTGAAGGAACATTTGAGAATGATAGTAGAAGTGTTGGTTGTAAACTAATTATTTACATGATTTTTCAAATGACACGGTAGTTGGAAACCACTTCAATGTTTGATAAATTGCATGGCCTGGTAAATTAGATCTTAGATTGATAAGGGCTTCACAATTAAATTATATATTGCTTGTGAAAAATGAAATAAATTTGAAATAAGGGTAGATGTCAGGTAGATCTTAAGTTCGTGTCATAGTAAAACAAGAGTGTTCATGAACCAAGAACAAATTTTAAAACGCTTCCCATTTTTATTTCCACAGAATCTACTGGAAGCTAAGCGATCTGAGGCCAATGGAAAGCAAGTTTAAAGGTTTAAAAAAAGATAGACTTAGAGCAATAAATTGTGCCATTCCCTGGTCATTGCCATGATTATTTTTCAGGCGAATTGGCAGCAGCACAAGGACTTGTATTTATCAAAAGGAATTTCAAACGCTATTGATTTTAATTGAGAGTAGAAGTTTAAAAATGACCTTCAATTATTCCTTGAGTGAAGGAAATGGCAGACTGGTCCAAAATGTCCTCAGAAATTCTGACATTGCTGAATAATGACATGAATCATAGAATCCCTACAGTGTTGAAAAGGTCATTTGGCCCATCAAGGTCTACATCAAGTCTCTGATGAGCATTCTACCCAGATCCATTCTATTCCCATAACCACACATTTACCATGGCTAATCCACTTAGCCTGCATAGCCCTGGACACTGCAGGTCAATTTTTAGAGTATCCAAGGAACAGGAGATTCGACGTTTCGGGCATAAGCTCTTCTTCAGGAAGGATTTCCTGAAGAAGGGCTTATGCCCGAAACGTCGAATCTCCTGTTCCTTGGATGCTGCCTGACCTGCTGCACTTTTCCAGCAACACATTTTCAGCTCTGATCTCCAGCATCTGCAGACCTCACTTTCTCCTCAATTTTTAGAGTAACCAATCCATCTATCCTGCACATCTCTGGACGTTGAGGAGGATACTGGAGCACCTGGCAGAAACCCATACAGACATGAAGAGAATCTGCAACTTGCACACAGAGACTGGAATCAAGCCCAGGTCCCTGGCACACTAAGGCAGCAGTGCTAACCACTGAACCAGCATACCACCCATGCCATGATATGCTATGTAAGCTATAATGTTTATTATAATTTATCTGGAATTTTGTACTAAAATTAGATGCTACAATGTGAATACACTATTGCGAGTATAAATCTCCAGGATAATTTTGGCATTAAGATTAATTGTGCACACTGGCAGGCGGTAATGTCTAGCAGGAAACTAGTAAGACTACTGAGTGGCTAATTTCCTCATTCCTTCAATACAATTCATTTGGGTCAGAAATATGCTGTAAATTTGTCATCCAACAATAATTATACATGATATTAGACGTGGAGCTTTTGTACACACACAGCCTAGTGGAAAATGCTTCCTGTGCTTGTACATCTTTGTTTCGGTCATTATTTAATATAGGCAAAAAATCAAGACTTCAAACAGACAAAAAGAGGAACATAATGCAAAAATGTTAACTATTCACTGATTGATATTAGCAATATTCTTTTAGTAATTGAAAACTTTTAGAAAAAGTTACTACAGAAGCTCATTAAACTAGACTCAAATAATTAAGACCGATGTTTCCAAAGAAAGGAAGGATGTGCAGGAATACAATACAATAAAAAAATAGATCAGAGTACTATATAAATAGTATGAAGTTTAGTGCCAGGTGCTGACAAGTGAGACTAGATTAGGTTGGGATATTTGGTCGGCATGGATCGAAGGGTCTGTTTCCAAGTTGTACATCTCTATGACTCTATGATATCCACAGAGACTTGGAGGCCAGGTGCATGAAAAAGTTCCTAAATTTGCCAAGAAAGCTAATGGAATGCTAGCCTTTATATCTAGAGGACCAGAATACAAAGATACAATTTGGGTTAGAACCCACTTGTAGCACTGTGAGCAGATCAGGACACTACACTTCAGGAAGGATATATTGACCTTGGAGAAAGGTAGGTTTACAAGAATGATAACTTAACTCCTGAAGTTCAGGTATGAGCAGAGATATACAAATTAGGTCTGTTACCTAGAATTTGGAATATCAATGGATGATCTAATCGAAGTCTTCAAGATATTAACACGAAAAGGCTAGGTAGATAAAAATAAGCTATTTCTACTGTTTGGAGATTCTAGAACCAGGTAGCATAGTCTGAAAATTGGGATCAGATTGGTCCCCAGAGATGTTAGGAAGTTTGTCTACACACAAGGGGTGGTAGACTTTTGGAACTCTCTTCCACAAATGGCAATTGATGCTGGGTCAGTTGTTAATGTTAAATCTGATAGAGAAATCTTTTTTGAGCAAAGGTATTAAGGGATATGGGCCAAAGGCAGGTATGTGGAATTTGGCCGCAGATCAACCATGATCTCATTAAATGGTGGAACAGGCTCAAGGGGCCTACTCCTGTTCATGTGAGAGATCAGATCAGGATAGAACATACTTCCTTACTTTCTCAAAACTTATTAATAGCAAAAGTTTGTCTGTCTCAAACTTCAACATATTCAATACTGGAGCATCAACTGTTGCCTGCCTTACAGCATTCCAAAATTTCACAATTCTTTAAGTGATTAAATTTCCTTCCATCTCAATCCTAAATGACCAATTCCTTATCTTGGGAGCTATGTTCTAGACTCCCCTATCCAGGGGAAATATCCTCACAGTGAAAACAACCTCTCAACAAATGAAATTGGCTGGGTGATTCAAAAACACACTCTCATTCATGGGCACACATTCTGTAAACCATTACATTGATTTTCTTGTGTTGTGTGAATCATTTTGAATCATATAACTTTTTTATTTCTTTCACATTAATGTATTTAGACTGGCTGTGGTGAAGTTGAATGTGACGGGTTTGTCTCATGATGGTGAAATGAGCATTGAAGAGGAAGTTGGGACTCTAATAAAAGAATCGCATTAGATGCATAAGAGCAGGGCTGCAGGGTGGGAAAGTATTGATCAAGCCACAGAAGTTTGCTCACGATGTGAAACTGTGTTTGAGCTATGAAGGATCATAAACCTATCACCCCCATTTCAGCATTGAGATAGACTGGAGAGAATCTCCCAGACCGTACAGAACCTCATCACCTCAGGAGATCTCCCACCCACAGCATCCAACCTCATAGTCCGGGAACCCCGCACTGCCAGATTCTTCCTCCTTCCCTAGATCCACAAGCCTGACCACCCCAGCCAACCCATTGTCTCAGCCTGCTCCTGCCTCACCGAACTCACCTCCACCTACCTCGATACTGTCCTATCCCTCCTAGTCCAGGAACTCCCCAGATATGTTCGAGACACCACCCACGTCCTCCACCTCCTCCAAGATTTCTGTTTCCCCTGCCCCCAATGCCTCATCTTCACCATGGACATCCAATCCCTCTACACCTCCATCCGCCATGACCAGGGGCTCCATTTCTTCCTCTCCCGACTTCCCAACAGTACCCTTCCACTGACAATCTCTTTCATTTGGCTGAAATGGTCTTCACCCTTAACAATTTCTTCTTTGAATCCGCTCACTTCCTCCAGACCAAAGGGGTAGCCATGGACACCCATATGGGCCCCAGCTATGCCTGTCGCTTTGTCGGCTACGTAGAACAGTCCATCTTCCGTAGTTACACCAGCACCACTCCCCACCTCTTCCTCCGCTACATTGATGACTGCATTGGCGCCACCTTGTGATCCCACGAGGAGGTTGAGCAATTCATCAATTTCACCAACACATTCCACCCTGACCTTAAATTTACCTGGACCATCTCTGACACCTCCCTCCCCTTCCTGGACCTCTCCATTTCCATTAATGACAACCGACTTGACACTGACATTTTTTACAAACCCACCGACTCCCACAGCTACCTGGTTTACACCTCTTCCCACCCTACCTCCTGCAAAAATGCCATCCCGTATTTCCAATTCCTCCTTCTCTGCTGTATCTGCTCCCAGGAGGACCAGTTCCACCACAGATCACAACAGATGGCCTCCTTCTTTCGAGATCAAAATTTCCCTTCTCATGTGGCTGAAGATACCCTCCAATGCATCTCGTCCACATCCCACATCTCCGCCCTCAAACCTCACCCCTCCAACCATAACAAGGACAGAACCCCCAGGTGCTCACCTTCCACCCTACCAACCTTCGCATAAACCACATCATCTGCCGACATTTCTGCCACCTCCAAATGGACCCCACCACCAGAGATATATTTCCCTCCATACCCCTTTCCACTTCCTGCAAAGACCGTCCCCTTCGTGACTACCTGGTCAGGTCCACGCCCTCCAACAAACCACCCTCCCTTCCTGGCACCCTGCCCTGCCACTGCAGGAATTGCAAAATCTGCGCCCACAACTCCTCCCTCATCACCATCCAAGGCCCCAAAGGAGCCTTCCACATCTATCAACGTTTTACCTGCACATCCCCCAATGTCATTTATTGTATCTGCTGCTTCCTGATGCAGTCTCCTCTACACTGAGGAGACTGGACGCCTCCTCACAAACCACTTTAGGGAACATCTCCGGGACACCAGTACCAATCAACCCCACTGCCCTGTAGCTCAACATTTCAACTCCTCCTCCCACTCTGCCGAGAACATGGAGGTCCAGGGCCTCCTCCACTGTCGCTCCCTCACCACCCGATGCCCGGAGGAAGAATGCCTCATCTTCCATCTTGGAACACTTCAACCCCAGGGCATCAATGTGGTTGTCATCAGATTCCTCATTTCCCCTCCCCCCACCTTACCCCAGTTCCATCCTTCCAGCTCAACATTATCCCCATGACCTGCCCTACCTGCCAATCTCCCTTCCCACCTATCCATTCCACCCTCCTCTCTGACCTATCACCACCATCCCCACCCCCATTCACCCATTGTACTCTTTCTTATCTTCCCCCACCCTCCTCTCTGACCTATCACCACCATCCCCACCCCCATTCACCCATTGTACTCTTTGCTACCTTCCCCCACCCTCCTCTCTGACCTATCACCTCCATCCCCACCCCCATTCACCTATTGTACTCTTTGCTACCTTCCCTCACCCTCCTCTCTGACCTATCACCTCCATCCCCATCCCCATCCACCTATTGTAATCTTTGCTACCTTCTCGCCAACACCCCCTCCCCCACTTATCTCTTCACCCTGGAGGCTTCCTGCCTCTATTCCTGATGAAGGGCTTTTGTCCAAAACATCGATTTTCCTGCTCCTCAGATGCTGCCTGACCTGCTGTGCTTTTCCAGCACCACTCTGATCTAAATTGGGAATTGTGTTCAGTCATCTTCTTGTCTCACATCACGCAATTTGATAAAACAAAATGCTTTATAAGTCTACTTCCGAGAGTGTTAAAAAGCTACCGCAAGTTGGGGTCTCTTTAAATCAGACCTTTTTTTGTATTTCCTGTGAAGCATGAGATCTTGTGTAACTGATGTTACAGGAACGAGCTGCTAGAGGAAGTGGTGGCGGCTGATACAATTACAACATATAAAATACATTAGATAGGTACATGAATAGGGAGGATTTAGAGGGATATGGACCAAGTGCTGGTAAATGGGACTAGATTAATTCAGGATATCTGGTTGGCATGGACGAGTTGGACAAGGAGGGTTTGTTTCCATGTTGTACATTTCTATGACACTGTCTGAATTATTTGCTTTCCATGAATGGTAGTTTCTTGAAAACAAAACAAAAGTGATCGTAAGTAGCATTATGTTCCATCAGTTGACATTAAATAATTATTTGACATTGTTAGTACGCTATTATTAATGTAATAATGTTTAGGGAAAATATGTTTTATTCTTAAAAAGAATGAAAAGTAACCTTCAAGTCAAGTTGGGCAAGGGCAAGTAGTAAATAGTTATTCTGATTTTGAGAGTTTACAGCACATTTGCTGAAGCATTCTGATGAATGCTTGACACAGAGTATATTGCCAACACATGAAACAGAGCATTTTCAAGTGCTCTGCCAGAGGGCAGTCATTATAGGCAACAATCATCATCAGGCAACTGAATTCTTCAGATGGAAGATGGATTAGAAGGAGGAAAGCTCCAGAGAAGCATTCCTGAACACTTTAGCTAGACATCAGGATGCTGCCTTCAGAACTTTAATAAGATCAACATATTTCATGCCAGTAGTCAATTGGTTCTCTGATGTCAGTGAACCATCGTCAATTGTCTTGGATTGTAAACATTTATTTTTCCTCTAATTATCTAATGTATCATATTTAACTGCTGCTTCTTAAGAAATAATAAATAATTTGAAAATTTCTTACAAATGACTGCCTGTATCAGGTAACTCTGGTATGGACTTGAATTTATACAAGTACTCTTGTACTCTTTGCTACCTTCCCCCACCTTCCTCTCTGACCTATCACCACCATCCCTACCCCCATTCACCTATTGTACTCTTTGCTACCTTCCCCCACCCTCCTCTCTGACCTATCACCACCATCCCCACCCCCATTCACCTTCAATGCGTAAGGCTGATCTGCATTAAATCATAATTATCATTTATTGGCAATGGCCTATAAAAAGTAAATATGTTTTGTTACAGCTGTCTAGAGCATTGGGTGAGGTCAAATTTAGCATACTATGTACAGTTTAGTTTCCCTATTTAAAAATGTTGCAAATGCATTAGAGGCAGTTCAGAGAATATTCACTTGATGGACCCCTGGGATAGGGTGTTATATGAGGGAAGGCAGGATAAAGCCTGGATTCTGTATTGATTGAAGTTTAGAAGAATGAAAAGTGATCTTATTAAGATATGAATGATCCCGAGGAGGTTTAGCAGAGTTTATATTGAAAGGATGTTTCTTCTTGTTCAAAAGACTAGAAATGCTGGACACAGTTTACAAATGAAGGATTTGCTATTTAAGACTGAGAGGAAGAGGAATTCTTTCTCTCAGAAGTTTATGTATCTTTTGAACTTCTATGAAATGTAACAGTGGCGAGATCATTGAACACTTTTAAGACAGAGGTAAACAAATTCTTGACTAACATAGGGACTCAATGGTTATTAGATGTAGGTGGAAATATGGAGCTCAGGCCTCATAGATCATCAGTTTTTTAATTGCATGGTGGAGAGGGCTCAGAGGACTAAATGACCTATTAATTCAATACAGATTGCGTGGTAGTGTAATCATTTTCTTAGGCAGGAAACATAATTACCAAAATGCGTATAGTATGATCCCAAAATGATCAGTGTATTAATGACAAATCATCTGTTTAAAGTTGGCTAAGTGTCAATTTCAGAGAGTTTCATATAGGGTTTCACTCCATGAACTCTATTGAGACTTCTCACACAATTCCCCACTGATCATTTATTATATATGCACTGTGTTTCTATTGCACCCCATTTCTACTGTTGTGCATTTACCAGTGGCAGAAGAACTCACTGCTGCCATGATCTCATGGGATTCCTTACACTGGTGCCATATTTAAATCCCAGCATGTTCCATGTCAAAAGCTGCCGTCAGGAACTGCCCCTCATTGTGCATGTTGTAGGAGGGGATTGATAAAGAAAAGATTCTGAGGGCTTATACGTGGCACGTGTGACATCTCATTGCCTGTAGGAGCTCATTATTATAAATATATGGCTATTTTACATTATCATGTGTCTGATTGCCAATCATTGTAACAGCAGCTCCGAGAGTTAAGCCACACAGGCTACATTTCTTCAATGTGACGCTATGTCAGATTCCTGTCTAAATGAGTGCATTCTTTCCCTAACGGCTAACATAGTAACACATTATTAAGTGCTGGATCAACACATCAAGGCTGGAAACCTTCAAATGACTAAAAGCATCAACTTTTATTGAACAACAGAAAAAGACAAGAAGAAAGAACAAAAAGGCTACATTTGCTTCAGACAAGGACTGCTTGCTTTTGAAGTAACAACAGATCAATGACTGATCATTTACTGCAGCTCTCAACTACAGGAACCGGGGCTCAATTCAGTCCTGCTTGGCTTGTGGGCGGCACGGTGGTACAGTGGTTAGCACTGCTGCCTCACAGCGCCAGAGACCTGGGTTCAGTTCCCGCCTCAGGCGACTGACTGTGTGGAGTTTGCACGTTCTCCCCGTGTCTGCGTGGGTTTCCTCCAGGTGCTCCGGTTTCCTCCCACAGTCCAAAGATGTGCGGGTCAGGTGAATTGGCCATGCTAAATTGCCCGTAGTGTTAGGTAAGGGGTAAATATAGGGGCATGGGTGGGTTGCGCTTCGGCAGGTCGGTGTGGACTTGTTGGGCCGAAGGGCCTGTTTCCACACTGAAAATAATCTAATCTAAATCTAATCTTGTTCTGCCCAGTGCTGCAAAATTCTATCAGAATCAAGGTGATACTATTCCTGCCCTACGTCCTTATCTTCCTCCACAGACATTTCCAATTCGTCAGCTTCCATGATATTTCCTATCTATCACCTGATGAAGGAGCGTCGCTCCGAAAGCTAGTGTGCTTCCAATTAAACCTGTTGGACTATAACCTGGTGTTGTGTGATTTTTAATTTTGTACACTCCAGTCCAACACCAGCATCTCCAAATCATGATATTTTCTGTTTGTCTGTTCCAGCTTTGCAGAATACAGCATGCAATGATTATATGACATACTCTTCCCAGACTCTGCTTTAAGAGTACCCCCAGACCAATTTAAACACTAGAACATCATCTTTAGGAGGGTTATTGTCTGCTTCATGATCACCCTGATCGAAGAACAGTCTAAGCCACTGTTACTGACAGCTCTCAGTAATATTCTTATAAGACATTTAGAATGAAGCAAGAACATGAGAGTTCCCAAGATGACAGGTATCAGAGCAACTTCCAGGAACCTAGTCAGACTTCTTGAAATGAGGTACCAATGATCACAGGTGACTTGAATGTTGGTGCAATGGAAATCTTTTCGGCTGATGAGGGGAACAAAGCAAAGCCTTCTGTCTGGACTGCAGCACCAACTTGGTCATGGTAAAATGAGGTGAAGTGATGTGATCGAGGAAGTAACAATGAGGATTGATGAGGGCAGAACGGTAGATGTGATCTATATGGACTTCAGTAAGGCATTCAACAAGGTTCCCTATGGGAGACTGGTTAGCAAGGTTAGATCTCATGGAATACCGGGAGAACTAGCCATTTGGATATAGAACTGGTTCAAAGGCAGAAGACAGAGGATGGTGATGGAGGGTTGTTTTTCATACTGGAGGCCTGTGACCAGTGGAGTGCCACAAGGATCAGTGCTTGGTCCTCTACTTTAAATGATTTGGATGTGAGTATAAGAGATATGGTTAGTAAGTTTTCAGATGACACAAAAAGTGGAGGTGTGGTGGACAGCAAAGAGGGTTAACTCAGATTACAACAGAATCTTGACCAGATGGGCCAATGGGCTGAGAAGTGGCAGATGGAGTTTAATTCAGATAAATGCAAGGTGCTGCATTTTGGGAAAGCAAATCTTAGCAGGATTTATCCACTTAGTGGTAAGGTTCTAGGGCATGTTGCTGAACAAAGAGGCCTTGGAGTGCAGATTCGTAGCTCCTTGAAAGTGGAGTCAGAGGTAGGTAAGACAGTGAAGAAGGCATTTGGTATGCTTTCCTTTATTGGTCAGAGTATTGAGTACAGGAGTTGGGAGGTCATGCTGCGGCTGTACAGGACATTGGTCAGGCCACTGTTAGAATGTTGCATGCAATTCTGGTCTCATTCCTATTGGAAAGATATTGTGAAACTTGAAAGGATTCAAAAAAGATTTATAAGAATGTTGCTGGGTTGGAAGATTTGAGCTATAGGAGATGCTGAACAGGCTGGGGCTGTTTTCCCTGGAGCGTTGGAGGCTGCGGGGTGACCTTACAGAGGTTTACAAAATTATGAGATGCATGAATAGGATAAATAGACAAAGTCTTTTCCCTGGGGTTGGGGAGTCCAGGACTTGAGGGCATAGGTTTAGGGTGAGAGGGAAAGATATAATGGAGACGTAAGGGGCAACCTTTTCACGCAGATGGTGGTACGTATTTGGAATGAGCTGCCAGAGGAAGTGGTGGAGGCTGGTACAATTGCAACATTTAAGAGGCATTTGAATGGGCATATGAATAGGAAGGGTTTGGAGGGATATGGGTCGGGTGCTGGCAGGTGGGACTAGATTGGGTTGGGATATCTGGTCAGCATGGACAGGTTGGACCAAAGGGTCTATTTCCATGCTGTACATCTCTATGACTCTATGACTCCGTGACCAGGTTATAGTCCAACAGGTTTATTTGGAAGCACTAGCTTAAGGAGCACTGGTCCTTCATCAGGAGACAACCACCCAAAGAAGGAGCAGTGTTCCAAAAGCTACTGTTTCCAATTAAACCTGTTGGACTATAACCTGATATTGCAAGATTTTTAAATTTGTCCACCCCAGTCCAACACCAGCACCTCCACATCATAGCACAAATAAAATTGCTGTGTTTGTGGATTAGAGCTTCAGAGACTCCACACAGATCCCCAGCCTATCTTAAGCCCTTCAAACCTGCTCAGCTGTTCAATAAGATCATTTCTAATCTGTTTATGTTCCAAGTTCTACACTCCTATCAACATCTGACAACCTTTGATATTCTTGTCTAACAAGAATCTACCTAGGTCTGCCTTAACAAAATGTTCAATGATTCTGCTTCTCTTGCATTCTGAGGCAGGTAATTCCAAAGTCACACAGCTCTCTGAGAAACAAAAAAAAAATCTCTTTTCTGTGTTCTAAAAAGAAAACTCCTAATTTTAGAACAGTCTCTCCTTGTTCTGGACTCACTCATGTTATGTGCTGTGCTTACATCCAAATACTTTATGATTCATGCCGCAGAAAACCAAGATCCCCCATACCTTGACATTCTGCAGTCATTTTCCATTTAATGATCTCACCTCCAGGACTTCTCTGTGGGAGTTCCTCAGGGTAGTGTCCTCAGGCCAACCATCTTCAACTGCTTCAACAGCTACCTTACTTTCATCACAACATAAGAAGTGGGACACCACAGGGATCCACGGTGCTTGCGTCTGACTATCCACAATATATATTAAATGATTTAAATCGGGAAAAATATGATATCTCCAAGTTTGCAGAAGACACAATCTGAGAGGGATAGTGAACAGTGAGGAAGATGCACAGATGACCTCCGTGTGACTTGGGCATGTTGAGTGAGTGGGCAAATGAATAGCAGATGAAAGTTATATGGATAAATGTGAGATTACCACTTTTCTAGCAAAAAAAAAGGAAGGTGGACTATTATCTGATTGGAAATAGATTTGTAAAGCAGGAGATGCATCAGGGCCTTAGTGTTTTGATCCACCAATCATTGAAAGTAAGTATGCAAGTGCAGCAGACAGTGAGGAAGGCAAATGGTGTGTTGGCCTTCAGAGAGAGAGGATTTGAGTAAAGCAGAAATATCTTGCTGTAAGTATTCAGACCACTCTTGAGTGTTCTGTGCAGTATTAAATTCCTTGTTTAAAAAAGAGTAGCTATGGGGAGAATGCAACAAAGGTTTAGCAGACTGATTGCAGGAATGGCAAGAATATGAAGAGAGATTACGTCTATATTTGCATGAGTCTGTAAAACTAAGGGGAATTTCATAGAAACTTTGAAAAATTCTGAAATGACGAGACAGGATAAAAGTAGGGGAAGGCATGATGATTTCCTGATAAACAGGAAGGTCAGCACCAGGTGTCACAGTTTAAGCAAACAAAGTAAGTCATTTCAGACTGAGATTAGGAGAAATTTACTTGCCTGGAGATAAATGAGGCTGTGAAATTTTCTGACACAGGAAGCAGTTGAGGCAAAAACGTTGTATGTTTTAAAGAAGTAATTAGACGGAGTTTTTAGAAATAAAAGGACCAAAGGGTATGGAAAGAAAATGGGAAAAGGGTACTGAGTTGGAGGATCAGCCATGATCATATTGAATGACAGAACAGGCTCAAAGGGCCTAATGGTCTACTTCTATGTTTCAATGTTTAATCCCCAAAAAGTGCCTTGACACATTTCATAAACATTTATGACTTATGTGATTCTTTTCTTGGAAGAAAAAGGTAACCAAATATTGGAAGCTCAAGAATAGTAGCAGAAAAAAGCACCTCAGTCCACTCTTCAACAAATTCCCCATTCAGCACACTTTACTTCTTGTAGTAAACCTTACTTAAATCACCTCTTTGCCTTTTACACCAAATTCCCACTTTGAACCAAATTCTCACATATATTCAGTTGCTGTTTCACTTCAATGATGTCTCTCTCACACGACTGTGTTCTTCACTGGCTGTGCATTCAAAAATTATTTTCCTTGTAGAGGGCTGAAATATCAAAAGGATGGATCAAAGGATTCAAAGAACTATACCACTCAGTTGGAGAACAAGTGACAGAAACATGGTCAAAAAATAAGATCTCCTCTGGCAAAGTTCATTCTGAATCTAACATTCCGCTATGTCGTGCTATATAGTGCAAAATATATAATCAGGGACAGTACTCTCCAGTGATTGAATAGATCACATATGATTTTAGAACAGAGCACAATACAGCAAAGAACAAACCTTTCAGTCCAACTTATCTGCACCAATCATAATACCTTTTAAACTAATTTCATCTATCTGCACTTGGTTTGTATCCCTCTATTCTCTGCCTGTTTTTGTGTCGATCCAAATGCCTCTTGCTATCATATCTGCTTCTTAAACCTTTCCTGACAGTGCATTCCAGGCATCCACCACACTCTTTGTTAGAAAATCTTGTGTTGCACACTTCCCCCTCTCACCTTAAACCTACGCTCCTTAGTATTTAACATCTCCACTCTCGGAAAATGACTCTGACTATCCACCCTATCCATGCCTGTCATAATTTATATAATTCTATCGGTTGCCCCTCAGCCTCTGACACTCTCGCAACAACGATCCAAGTTTGTTCAACCTCTCCTTATAACTAATAAACTCCAAGCCAGGCAACATCTTGGTAAACCTCTTTTATATCCTCTCTAGCGCTTCCACATTCATCCTGAAGTGTAGAGACCTGAACTGCACATAGTACTCCAAACGAGGCCTAAGTAAAGGTTTTTTTATATCTGTAATGTGACTTGCCAACTTTTATATTCAAGACCCCGGCTAATGAAAGCTAGCACTGGGTGGCATGGTTGCTCAGTGGTCAGCACTGCTGCCTTACAGCACCAGGGACCTGGGTTCAATTCCCACCTTGGGCAATTGTCTGTTTAGAGTTTGCACATTCTCCCTACGTCAGTGTGGGTTACCTCTCACAATCCAAAGATGTGCAGGTTAGGTGAACTAGCCATGCTAAATTTCCCACAGTGTTAGGTGTATTAGTCACAGGGAAATGGGTCTGAGTGGGTTACGCTTCAGAGGGTTCTTGTGGACTTCTTGGGCCAAAGGGCTTGTTTCTACACTGTAGGGAATCTAATCTAAGCATGCCACATACCTTTACTACTTCACTCACTCCTGTAGCTACTTTCAGAGCGCTACAGATTTGCATCCTAAGATCCCTCTATATATCAATACTCCTAAGGTTCTTGCCATTTACTGTAATCCTTCCTCTTGTATTTGACCTCTCAAAATGCATCAATTTACACTTGTCGAGACTAAACTCCGTCTGTTCTTCTGCCCAACTTTCCAACTGGCTTATATGTTGGAATATCCTTTGATAATTTTCCTCACAATCCACAACGCCACCAATTTTCATGTCATCTGCAAACTCATTAATCAGAACACTGACATTATCATCTAAATCACTTATATATATTCCAGCACTGATCCTTGTGGAGCTCCAGTCAAAAAAACATTTCTCCACAATTATCCTCTGACTTCTATGGCAAACACAATTTTGGATCCAACTTGCCAACTCACCATTGATTCTGTAAAATTTGATTTTTTGGACCAGCCTATCATGAGGAACCTTGTCAAATTCTTTAGTGAAGTCCATGTTGGCAACATCCATTATGTTATTCTCATCAATTACCTTTATCCATCCTTCAAAAAATGTAATCAAGATTGTGAGGCAAGAAGTCCCCTGCTTACCGCCGTGTTGACTATCCCTAATAAGTGTATTCTTTTCCAAATGAGAGTAAATCCTGTCCCTAAGAATTTTCTACAATAATTTCCTTCCCACGGCTGAAAGGGTTACCGGTCTATAATTTCCTAAATTATCCCAGTTACCCTTGTAAAACAAAACAGCAACATTGGCTATTCTCCAGTCTTCTGAGACCTTGCTTTTGGCAAAAGAGGATACAAAGATCTGTATCAAGAGCCCAGAATTTTTTTCCCTGTCCTCCCTCAATATCCTGGGATAGATCCCATCAGGTCCTGGGGACTTACCTACTTCAATGTTTTTCAAGTCACCCAACACCATCTTTTTTCCTAATATTGACATGCCCTAGAATATCAACATACTCCTCGCTAATCTTGCCATCAATCATGACCTTATCCTTGGTGAATACAAATGCAAAATATTCATTTAGAATCTCATTCACTTCTGCTGATTCCATGTATAAATGCTTTCCTTTGTCCTTGCATGGACCTAACCTTTCCCTATTTGCCCTCATGTACCTAAAGTATAAATAAAATGGCTTGGAATTCTCCATAATCCTCTTAGACAAGGACATTTCTCACAGCTCCAGGGTCCCAGGTTTGATTCCAGTCTTGGGCGACTGACTGTGTGGAGTTTGCACATTCTCCCCGTGTCTGTGTGGGTTTCCTCCACGTACTCCGGTTTCCTCCTATAGTCCAAAAATGTGCAAGTCAGGTGAATTGGCCATGCTAAATTGTCCATAGTGTTAGGTGCATTAGTCAGAGGGAAATGGGCCTGGATGGGTTACTCTTTGAAGGGTCGGTGTATCCACACTGTAGAGAATCTAATCTAATCCAATTTCATGGCTCCTTTTTGCCCTCAGGCTTCCCTGTAGAAGTTCTTTCCTCCTTACTTCATATTCCTCGAGGGCTTTGACTGATTGCAATTTTGAAATCTTTTCTATGCTCTCTTTCTATTTTTGACTAAACTTTCAATATCTCTTGCAATCCTTCTCTTCCATCCTCACAGAACCACATTGATCCTGAACTCTGGTCAATCAGGCTTTAAAAGATTCCTACATGTTAGATGTAGATTTATCCT
Organism: Hemiscyllium ocellatum; assembly: GCF_020745735.1. Classification (NCBI taxonomy): domain Eukaryota; kingdom Metazoa; phylum Chordata; class Chondrichthyes; order Orectolobiformes; family Hemiscylliidae; genus Hemiscyllium; species Hemiscyllium ocellatum. Next base: position 116,093,710 of record NC_083404.1, read on the forward strand.
GCTCCAAAGAGTTGCCCCAACCTAATTTCTCCAGTTCCTGCCTAAAACTGTTGCTATTACCTTCCCCAGTTTAGCACTTTCACCTGAGAGCCAGTCTTATCCTTATCCATAACCTTATCTTAAAACTTCTGGAATTATGACCACTGTTCCCAAAATGCTCCTCCACTGAAACTTCGATCACCTGTCTAGGCTCATTCCCCAACACAAGGTCTAGTGTGGCCCTTTGACTACAACTCCTCCCACCACCTGCCCCCACCACCAACCCTCTTGTAAAAACACAATCCCTTAATTCCAGTACCTCTGCCTCAGCTCCCAGGAAGAGCAATTCCATTCCAAGACATCCCAGATGATAAAAGCAAATTACTGTGGATGCTGGAATCTGAAACCAAAAGAAAAAATGCTGGAGAATCTCAGCAGGTCTGGCAGCATCTGTAAGGAGAGAAAAGAGCTGACATTTCGAGTCTAACTGACTTTGACAAAGGGTCAGTTAGACTCAAAACATCAGCTCTTTTCTCTCCTTACAAATGCTGCCAGACCTGCTGAGATTTTCCAGCATTTTCTCTTTTGATCCCAGATGACCTCTGATTTCAAGGGCTGCAATTTCCCCTCTTATGTGATCAACAACACCCTCCAGTCCATCTCCTCCATTTCCCACAACTCCTCCCTTGAATCCCTCTCCTCCAACCACAACAAGGATAGAACATCCCCTGGTCCTCACTTTCCACTTCACTAGTCTCTGGATACAATGCTTTATCTCCTGCCATTTCCACCACCTACAATCAGTTCTCACCATCAGAGATATATATTCCCTTCCCCCGCTGCATTCCACAGAGACCATTGCATCCGCATCTCCCCACTAACCCACTCTCCACTCCTGACACCTTGCCTTACTGCCGCAGGTGGTATAAACCCTGTGCCCAGATCTCCCCCGTCACCTCCATCCAAGGCCCCAAAGGATCTTTTCACATCCAACAGAGATTCTCCGGCAAATCCAAACATCTCATCTACTGTGTCCGTTGCTCTCGATGTGGTCTCCTCTACATTGGGGAGACAGGATGCCAACTCGTGAAATGTTTCAGGGAACATTTCTGGGACATATGCACCAAACAACCCCATCGCCCTGTGGCCAACCACTTCAATTCCCCCTCCCAATTCTCCAAGGACATGCAAGTCCAGATCCTCCTCCACCGCCAAATCTAAGCCATCGAATGACTGGAGACCTTTAGCCTTGAGACCGTTCAACCACATAGCATCAACATTGACTTCACCAGTTTTCAAACCTCTCCTCCCCCAACCTCATCCTAGATCCAGCCCTCCAACTCACACCACCCTATTGAACTGTCCTACCTTTCCATCTTCTTTCCACCTACCCACTCCACCCTCCCCACCAAAAATCACTCTTACTCCCCACCTACGTCCAAGTATTGCTTTCCCAGCTACCATCCCCTCAGACCCAGCCCTGGCCGTCTATTTATCTCTCAGCCTCCTTCCTCCTCCACATTGCTGATGAAGGGCTTAAGCCCAAATTGTCGACTCTCCAGCTCCTCGGATGCTGCCCGACCAGCTGTGCTTTTCCAGCATCACACTTTTCAACTAACATGGCCCCTTCCCTAGTTGAAGTATCGACATGTTATTTTTAGAAATCCTCCTGCGTTTAAAAAAATCTGCCACAACTAAACCTCTGGCACTAAGGGAATCCCAGTCAATATTAGGAAAGTTACAACACTCATTATAATAGCCTTATTGCTTTTACATCATGATCTGCTTACATATCTGTTCCTCTCCCTCCAGTTAGCTATTGGGAAGTATACAGTGTCACCCCAATATAATGATTGCATCTTTCTTATTCCCGAGTTCTACCCATATGGCCTCACTGGAGGAGCCCTCCAAGATGTCCTCTCTCAGTGCCACTGTGACATCCTCCTGAATCCATAATGCAACTCACCCCACCTCTTTTACATCCCACTCTATCAGACGCTAAACCCTGGAGCATCTCTCAACTTAGTGTCTATAATGGCTACAATATTGCAGTTTAATTTCATGATAATGGATTTTAGAAGTGTTAATAATATTTATAGCTTCAGCTGCATGATTAGTTGAGTACTTGGTGAAGACTGTAAGTCACCAGCTTTAATTACCAATCTATATTAAGTAAATTATGTATTTCTTCCAAAGTTTTTCTTCGAAGTTTAGGATAAAGTGAACAAAGGAAGGAGTTGGTTATACACATTCTGTCCAGCAGAATTTGGGGATTTAATTGAATCAGTATGAATTGTAGAGTCGTCCGAAGGGTTTGGAGTGGAAGCAGTCAAAGGAAAAGAAATAAGTCTAGGATATAGTTTTGAAGAATAGAGAATGGCAGAACTACACATTTGTAATGGTGCCTTTTAGCCCATCACGTCTGCACCAACTTGTCAAATCTACATCATTACCTAGTGCCAATCTCTTTTACCACATTATTTCTATTTTTAAAATCATCTTATGTCCTTTTGACAACCTCAATTAAACCTGCCACCACCACACTCCAGGTAATGCGTTCTTGTCCTGAATGACTCACTGAGTGAAGAACTTTTTCTTACATCACCTTTGCTTCTTTTCACATCACTTTGAATCTATATCCTCTCCTTCTTACCTAAGCAGGGACAGTTTCTCCCCACCTACGCTGCCCAGCCCACTCATGATTTTGAAAACCTGTATCAGATCTTCTCTTAACCTTCTTCTCTCGATGGAGAACAGTCTCAACTTCTCCAATTTATCATTATAACTGAAATACCTCATACCTGGAACACTTCTTGAAAATCATTTCTGTACTCTTTCCAATGCATTCATATTTTTCCTATGACGTGGCACCCACAACTTTACACAATATTCCAACTGAGGCGCAACAAGTGTCTTGTTCAAGTTAAAAATCACTTCCTTGTTGCTGAATTCTATGAATCTATTAATGAAGTCTAAAGGCATTGTTTGCTTTAACTGCCCCTTCCACTTGTCCTTCCATCTTCAATATGTAAGAAATCATCATAATTTCTGGAACCATTGTATATAGTTAGCTGCATGTTAGCAAGACAAGGAATTTTAGGACATGGGAAGAAATGCTGGCCAAAGCAGGGGTGAGGAAGCAAGCACAGACTTGTGAAGTTGTTCTGAAGGGAATATGTGAACATTGAACAGGATCTGGGAGTGCTTGAGAGACGGTGTTGCAGGTTGATGGGCTCCAATGGAGGCAGAGATTGCAGTTAATGTGGTTTTCATAGAGCTGGATGAACAGGTGCATGGAAAATGCTAGAAATGATAAGATACCAAAGGAGGGAATAAAATAAATATGAAGACATAAGTAACACAAAGTCTTAGGGGAGGAATCTTGGCCTGCAATGGACGATGGACTTTTGAATGTGTTTCCTAAGTAATGATCTAAGGAAGCCTGTAGTGTCACAGAGACGGATAGGTTTTATTTTTTAAAATGCACATTTTCAGAATTGACTACAATGCTTCAGTCCTGCAGAAGAGTCATATTTGACTCAAGTTAACAACCCTCTCCAATCGCAGATGGTGCCAAATCTGTTGAATTTCTCCATCACTTTCTCCTTTTTGATTTGGGCTTCCAGTGTCCACAGTACTTTGCCTTTGACTTAGAGTTGCAGAGCAATGCTCATAGAAGGGAGTAAAGGTTCCATCAGGTTTTGAGGGAGCCAAAGTCATGGAATCCAGTCACAGAAGCAATGATGGAACAAAGCTCTGATTTAAAACAATTGGAAATAACTATCTTAGGAAATCTCCGCGCAATGCAAGTAGACTGTTACAAGCCTCACAAGGAGCATGCCCAAATTAATCTCAAAATTATTGTATGGTGAAGGGTGGCATATCTCAGAAGGAAGCAGGTTCGATCAGTGGTCAGGGTCTTGAAACAGCTGTATATGGTTTCCAGTGAGAACCTTGAATATGTGCCTTTGCACTCTTTGTGGGATTCCATCAGGCTTTGAGATTATCCATACTTATGGTAAAGCTGTGGAAGGAAGTTGGGAAGCAAGTTGTTTGGATGTTGATGGAGGAGAAGATGTTCTTCATGGTGGTGTTGATGAAATTTTAAGTGCGAGCAGCAGCGGAGGTAGGACGAACTTGGAAGACTGCAGATAAGGTAAGGCAGTTTTTATTAAAATTACTTACTGGTAGCAGGCAGTGGTGTTTTTCTCTTTCGCAGAAGGAGCGGGAGCGCGGAGGAAGTGACGGAGACCAGAAGGGTAGCAGGGAAGGTAAGCAGTGAGTATAAATACTCACCCTTCAACGCCAACGGCCATTTTAAGTGCGAGCAGCAGCGGAGAAAGCGTGGGAGCAGCGGAGGAAGTGATGTGGATTATCAAGCACTAGGAAGGAAATTGAAGTACAGGTCCTCAAGGGTCATAATCTCCGGATTACTGCCCAAGCCACATGCCAATTGGCATAGGGATAAGAAAATTAGGGAAGTAAACACATGGCTAAGGGATTGGTGTGGGAAAGAGGGATCCCATTTCATGGGGCACTGGCATCAGCTTTGGAACCGGGGGGATCTGTACCATTGGGATGGTCTCCACCTGAACCGATCTGGGACCAATGTTCTAGCGAAGAGGATAAATAGGGTGGTCAGTAGGACTTTAAACTTCTGAGTTGGGAGGAAGGGAAAGTGAAAGCGACTGGGAGTATGGAGTTAAATGGAAAGATAAGCAGCAGGATAGCATGTATGCAGGTGGATTCAACCTTGAGGCAAATTAGAAATGCAACAAAAAGGAAGGATAACTTAGGACATCTTATGACTTCCAATATATCTAATGATAAGAATGTTAGCATTAAGGCACTTTACCTGAATGCTCATAGCATTCATAACAAAGGAGATGAACTAACGGCACAGATCATCATGAATGATTTTGATGTGGTAGGCATCACAGAGCCAAGGTTGCAGGGGTTCAGGACTGGTAGTTAAACATCTAAGGATTTACAACTTATCGAAAAGACAGGGAGGTGGGCAGAGGGGACGGGGTTGCCTTGTTAGTTAAGAACAAAATTAAATCTATGGCACTGAATGACATAGGATTGGATGATGTGCAGTCTGTGTGGGTGGAATTGAGGAACCACAAAGGCAAAAAAAAACATAATGGGAGTTATGTACAGACCTCCTAACAGTGGTCAGGACCAGGGGCGCAACATGTACCGGGAAATTGAAAAGACATGTCAGAAAGGCAAGGTCACGGTGATCATGGGGGACTTCAATATTCAGGTGGACTGGGTAAATAATGTTGCCAGTGGATCCAAAGAAAGGGAATTCTTGGAATGTTTACAGGATGGCTTTTTTGAACAGCTTGTCATGGAGGCCCACAAGGGAGCAGGCTATTTTGGACGTAGTGCTATGTGATGAACCAGAATTTGTAAAAGATCTTAAAGTAAGGGAACACTTAGGAAGCAGCAATCATAATATGGTAGAGTTCAGTCTGCAGTTTGAAAGAGAGAAGGCAAAATTGGATGTAATGGTGTTACAGTTAAATAAAGGTAATTATGAGGGCATGAGGGAGGAACTGATGAAAATAGGAAGCAGAGCCTAGCAGGGAAGACAGTAGAACAAAAATGGCAGGAGTTTGTGGGTATAATTGAGGACACAATATAGAGGTTCATCCCCAAGAAAATAAAGATTATTAGGGGAGGGATTAGACAGCCATGGCTGACAAAGGAAGTCAGGAAATGTATTAAAGAAAAAGAGAGAACCTAAAAAAGTGGCCAAGAGCAGTGGGAAATCAGAAGATTGGGAAGGCTACAAAAACAAACAGAGGATAACAAAGAGAGAAATAAGGAAGGAGAGGATCAAATATGAAGGTGGGTTGGCCAGTAATATTAGAAATGATAGTAAAAGTTTCTTTCAATACATTAGAAACAAACAACAGGTAAAAGTAGGCATTGGGCCACTTCAAACTGATGCTGGAAGGCTAGTGATGGGAGATAAGGAACTAGCTGGAGAACTTAATAAGTACTTTGTGTCAGTGTTCACAGTGAAAGACATGAGTAATATTCCAACAATTGAAGGGATTCAGGGGGCTGAGTTGAGTATGGTTGCCATTACAAAAGAGGTAGTGCTAGAAAATTAAAAGGTCTTAAAGTTGACAAATCTCCTGGCCCATCTGGGCTACATCCTAGAGTTCTGAGGGAGGTGGCTGTGGAAATAGCGGAGGCATTCGTTGAGATCTTTCAAAAGTGACTGGAGTCAGGGAAAGTCCCGGATGATTGGAAGACCGCTGTTGTAACCGACAAAAGATGGAAAATTATGGCCAATCAGCCTAACCTCGGTTGTTGGTAAAATTCTAGAATACATTGTTAAGGATGAGATTTCTAAATTCTTGGAAGATCAGGATCGGATTAGAACAAGTCAACATGGATTTAGTAAGGGGAGGTTGTGCCTGACAAACCTGTTAGAATTCTTTGAAGAGGTGGCAAGTAGGTTAGACCAGGGAAATCCAGTGGACGTGGTCTATCTGGACTTCCAAAAGGCCTTTAATAAGGTGCCACACGGGAGGCTGCTGAGTAAGGTGAGGGCCAATGGTGTTCGAGGTGAGCTACTGGCATGGATTGAAGATTGGCTGTCTGACAGAATGCAGGGAGTTGGGATAAGAGGTTCTTTTTCGGAATGGCAGCCGGTGACAAGTGGTGTCCCGCAGGGTTCAGTGTTGGGGCCGCAGCTGTTCACGTTATAGATTAATGATCTGGATGAAGGGACTGGGGGCATTCTAATGAAGTTTGCCAATGATACGAAGATAGGTGGACAGGCAGGTAGTACTGAGGAAGTGGGGAGGCTGCAGAAGGATCTAGACAGTTTGGGAGAGTGGTCCAGGAAATGGCTGATGAATTTCAATGTGAGCAAATGCGAGGTCTTGCACTTTGGAAAAAAGAATAAAAGCATAGACTACTTTCTAAACGGTGAGAAAATTCGTAAAGCCAAAATACAAAGGGATCTGGGAGTGCTAGTCGAGGATTCTCTAAAGGTAAACATGTAGATTGAATCCATGATTAAGAAAGCGAACGCAATGTTGTCATTTATCTCAAGAGGATTGGAATATAAAAACAGCGATGTGCTACTGAGACTTTATAAAGCGCTGGTTAGGCCCCATTTGGAGTACTGTGTCCAGTTTTGGACCCGACACCTCAGGAAGGACATACTGGCACTGGAGCGTGTCCAGCGGAGATTCACACGGATGATCCCCGGAATGGTAGGTCTAACAAACGAGGAACGGCTGAGGATCCTGGGATTGTACTCATTGGAGTTTAGAAGGTTAAGGGGAGATCTAATAGAAACTTACAAGGGTGGACACTAAGAAATTGTTTCCGTTAGTTGGGGAGACTAGGACCCGTGGACACAGCCTTAAAATTAGAGGGGGTAAATTCAGAAAAGAAATGCGGATACATTTCTTCAGCCAGAGCGTGGTGGGCCTGTGGAATTCATTGCCGCGGAGTGCAGTGGAGGCCGGGACGCTAAATGTCTTCAAGGCAGAGATTGATAAATTCTTGATGTCACTAGGAAGTAAGGGCTACGGTGAGAATGCTGGTAAGTGGAGTTGAAGTGCCCATCAGCATTGATTAAATGGTGGAGTGGACTCCTTGGGCCAAATGGCCTTACTTCCACTCCTATATCTTATGGTCTTAGGATATCTTTTTAGAATTAGAGGTGCAGGCAAATGACGGTTGCCGATTTTAGGAATAGTGAACAATATTCAGATGAGAATAACAAATCTCTATAGATTCTGGAGCTCTAACCAGGATGGCATTGTGTGGAACAGTGGGAGATGTTCATAGTAACTTAGCAACACTGTTTATGTTGGAGAATATGCTCAAACAGGGGCAAAGATTACTTTAACAGTCAAGATACCCTACAATTTAATATCACAGTCACAAACGTTAGGTACCAGCAGAGCTCCTTTGTATGTCAAAACACACTTTTTAATTTATAATTAAGGTTTTTACAAAAGTTAATTATTGAAGCTTTTAATTTCCTTGACATCATTTTTGTCATGTTTGCTGTTTATTTGTCACAGCAGGAGGCCTGAGAGCAGAAGATTAAAGACAAACATCTTAATTGGAGCTGTTGAATTGCTAATTTTATACTTTTCTTAAACAGCAATCTGTCAGATTGAAATTTATTTTTAAAAAATGTTTCTGTATAATTTGCCAACATGGAACCGATGGGAACTGACAAAGTTCAGACATAACTTTCACCCAGCTATAAAAAACAACAAGTGTGGATGCTGGAAATCTGAAACAAAAAGCAGAAACAGCTGTAAAATCTCAGCAGATCTGGCAGTGTCTGTGGACAGAAATCAGCGTTAATGTTTCGAGTCCACTGACCATTCTTCAGAACTGATTGTGACATAGAAAAGTGATATATGTGCTGAAGATTAGAGGTGGGGAAGGGATAAAGGAGTGAAAAATAGGTGCAGGTGAAGCACAGAGAGAGGGAACACCCACATCAATAGGGTCCCCCTGCCCCTCATTTATCACCCCACCGGCCTTCACATCCAAAGGATCATAAGTCACTAGTTTCTCCATCTCCAGTGGGATACCACCACCAGGCACTGCTTCCCGTCCCCTCACTAATCAGCATGGGGGCACCATGGTCCACTCCTCCTCCAATCCCAAGATCTACCCAAGTCTCATGGCACCTTCTGATGCAACCACAGAACGTATAACATCTGACTATTTACTTAATTCCTTCTCACTATCCAAAGCTCCTGACACAGTGAAGGTAGCCCTTTACCTTCACTTCACTCAATGTAGAATCATAGAATCCCTACAGTGTGGAAACAGGCCCTTTGACCAAACAGGTCCACACTGACCCTCTAAAGAGGAGGGTCCGTTCTCCTACCCGATTATCCGATTATTATCTCTGCCTAATGCAGCTAACCTACACATCCCTGAACACTTTGGGCAATTTAGCATGGCCAATTCTAACCTGCACATCTTTGGATTGTTTAGGGAATAGGAGCACCCAGAGAAAAATCACACAGACACGGTGAGCATATGCCAGTGGCTGGAATCGAACCCAGGTTCATGCTGTGAGGCAGCAGTGTTATCCACTGAGCTACCGTGTCACCCCAGGATGTAGTGTCCTGTATTCGTTGCTCACAATGTGGTCTCCTCTAAATTCGGGAGCCAAAAGGCAGACTGGGAGAGTGCTTTCTGGACAGAGCATTGATGTTCTGTCCAGGAAAATGACCCGAGCTTCTATTTACCCACCACTTTAACGCACTGCTGTGTTCCCTGGCCAACATCTGTCTTAGACCTGCTGCAGTGCTACAGCAAGGCTCAGAGCAAGCTGGAATAGCAGCATCTCATTTTCGCTTGGGAACTCTACAGCCTTCTGGTCTCAATATCGAGTTCACTAATTTTGGGGCTTGAACACCACCTCCCATGTCCTTTACCCACTCTCACACCCCTGGCCCCATCATCACATGGGATGCTTTAATCACACCTACTAATGGTCCTGTTATCAGATTTTCTTTCACCTGGACACTATACTCACTTGAGCTGTTCCTCATTCCAGATGTGAGTGCTCATCTGAATGTCCAAAGCTACATAAAAAAATTAGAATAATGACTAGATTGTGACCTGAATATTGAAGGGAACATGACATTTTGGAAGGACAGGAAGTTAGAAAAAATGGAGATGTGGCTCTGTTATTTAATGCCGGTATCAACACAATAGAGAAGGATGACCTATGTTCCGATTAATAAGGCCTAGAATGAAATTCAGTCACAATGAGGAATCAAAAAGGCAAGAAGTCAAATATGTGAATGATTTATAGGCCTTCTGATCATAACCATTTAGTTAAGCAAGGTATAAAGGAGACAATATCATAAGCTTCTCAGTCTTCATCATGGTTGATATTAATTTATGTTGACTGGAAAGATCAGATGGACAAAAATAGCCGAGATGAGGAATTCATAGATTTTCAGAATGTTTTCTTAGAACAGCTTCTTTCTGGGTTATTCAGTTAGTAGGCTATACCAGAGTTGGTATAATGAAATGAGACTGGATTAATTAATCCCCTCATTGTAAAGGTATCTAGATTTATGCAACATTCTATTAGATTGTAAAATTGAACGTGAAATTGCTCTATTCAAAAAGAATGGGAGACAGAAAGAAGGAAACTTCAGTTTGGTTATCTTCACATTTGTCATTGGAAGATCTTTGGATTTATTATGAAAGCCATGATGTGGAGCCACCAATATTGGACTGAGATAGACAAAGTTAAAAAGCACACAACAGGTGGTAATCCAACAGTAAGTAAAGTATTTTCAAATAAACCTGCTGGACTATTACTTAGTGCTGTGTGACAATTAACTTTATTATGAAGGACATCAAAGCAAGATACATAAAAAAAAATCAAGAAAATCAAAGGTAGTTAATATGATTTTTTTGAAAGGGAGATCATATTTAATCATGTTATTGAAGTTCTTGAGGAAGTAATGTGTCCCCTTAGAGAAAAGGAAACATGTAATTGTTATTTTTCAGGGGATTTGATAAGATGATACAACCATGGTTATGTAGGTCAATGAAAGCTCATGATGTAGGGCATAAAATATGAGTTGGACAGAAGATTGACGAACAGGGAGTAGATTAGAAACAGAGAGTAGACATAGGTGGGTCATTTTCCGCTGGTAGATGTAATGAGTGATGTGCCACAGGAATCGACAATGGGACCTCAATATTTTCCAGTGTAAACATAAATGGTTTTGAAGAAGGGAACCAAAGGCATGGTTGATAAACTTGTTGATGACCCAGAGATAGGTAAGCACAAGAATTGTGAAAAGGACATAAGAGAGAATTGATGAGGAATTTGCAACAGCAACAGTATGTGTTGGATGGCAGTTATGGGAAGGGGGAAAAGTCTCAGATACAGTCACATAGATGGGTTAACTCCAGGAAGGGTGAGAGAGGTCGGCACCTAGAGCAGGAGACTTTTGTGGATATACCCATTTCAAACAGATACGCTGTTTTGGAAAATGTAGGGAGTGATGGATTCTCAGAGGAATGTAACACGAACAGACAAGTTTCTGGTATTGAGATTGGCTCTAATGCAATGAGGGGTATGTCGACTTCCAAGAGATCAATTGTGTTATGGGATTCTGTAGTCCGAAGTACAGACAGACGTTTCTGTGGCCAGCAGAGAAAAAGCAGAATGGTGTGTTGTTTCCCTGGTGCCAGGATCCAGGACGTCTCAGAGAGGGTGCAGAATGTTCTCAGGGGGAGAGGGGCCAGCAGGAGGTCATTGTCCACATTGAAACCAATGGCATTGGAAGGGAAAAAGTTGAGACTCTGAAGGGAGATTACAGAGAGTTGGGCAGAAATCTAAAAAGGAGGTACTCAAGGGTAGTAATATCTGGATTACTCCCAGTGCTACAAGCTAGTGAGGGCAGGAACAGGAGGATAGAGCAGATGAATGCATGGCTGAGGAGCTGGTGTATGGGAGAAGGATTCATATTTTTGGATCATTGGAATCTCTTATGGGGTAGAAATGACCTGTACAAGAAGGACCGATTGCACCTAAATTGGAAGGGGACTAATATAGTGGCAGGGAAATTTGCTAGAATTGCTTGGGAGGATTTAAACTTGTTAGATGGGGGGAGTGGGGGACCCAGGGAGATAGTGAAGAAAGAGATCAATCTGAGACAGGCTGAGAACAGAAATGAGTCAAACAGTCAGGGCAGGCAGGGACAAGGTAGGACTAATAAATTAAACTGCATTTATTTCAATGCAAGGGGCGTAACAGGGAAGGCAAACAAACTCAGGGCATGGTTAGGAACACGGGACTGGGATATCATAGCAATTACAGAAACATGGCTCAGGGATGGGCAGGACTGGCAGTTTAATGTTCCAGGATACAAATGCTACAGGAAGGATAGAAAGTGAGGCAAGAGAGGAGAGGGAGTGGCATTTTTGATAAGGGATAGCATTACAGCTGTGCTGAGTGAGGATATTCCCAGAAATACATGCAAGGAAATTATTTGGGTGGAACTGAGAAATAAGAAAGGGATGATCACCTTTTTGGGATGGTATTATTGACTCCCTAATAATCAGAGGGAAATTGAGAAACTAACTTGTAAGGAGATCTCAGCTATCTGTAAGAATAATAAGATGGTTATGGTAGGGGATTTTAACTTTCCAAACATCGACTGGGACTGCCATAGTGCTAAAGGTTTAGATGGAGAAGAATTTCTTAAGTGTGTACAAGACAATTTTCTGATTCAGGATGTGGATGCACCTATGAGAGAAGCTGCAAAACTTGACCTACTCTTGGGAAATAAGGCAGGGCAGGTGACTGAGGTGTTAGTGGAGGAGCACTTTGGGGCCAGCGACCATAATTCTATTCACTTTAAGATAATGATGGAAAAGGATAGACCAGATCTAAAAGTTGAAGTTCTAAATTGGAGAAAGGCCAATTTTGATGGTATTAGGCAAGAACTTTCGAAAGCTGATTGGAGGCAGATGTTTGCAGGTAAAAGGACGGCTGGAAAATGGGAAGCCTTCAGAAATGAGATAACAGAATCCAGAGGAAGTATATTCCTGTCAGGGTGAAAGGCAAGGCTGGTAGGTAAAGGGAATGTTGGATGACTTAAAAAATTGAAGGTTTGGTTAAGAAAAAGAAGGAAGCATATGTCAGGTATAGATAGGATAGATCGAGTGAATCCTTAGAAGCGTATAAAGAAAGCAGGAGTATGCTTAAAAGGGAAATCAGGAGGGCAAAAAGGGGACATGAGATAGCTTTGGCAAATAGCATTAAGGAGAATCCAAAGGGATTTTACAAATATATTAAAGCCAAAAGGGTAACTAGGGAGAGAATAGGACCCCTCAAAGATCAGCAAGGTGGCCTTTGTGTGGAGCCACAGAAAATGGGGGAGATACTGAATGAATATTTTGCATCAGTATTTACTGTGGAAAAGGATATGGAAGGTATGGACTGTAGGGAAATAGATGGTGACATCTTGCAGAATGTCCAGATTACAGAGGAGGAAGTGCTTGATGTCTTAAAACGGTTAAAAGTGGATAAATCCCCAGGACCTGATCAGGTGTACCCAAGAACTCTGTGGGAAGCTAGAGAAGTGATTGCTGGGCCTCTTGCTGAGATATTTGTATCATCGATAGTCACAGATGAGGTGCCGGAAGACTGGAGGTTGGCAAACGTGGTGCCACTGTTTGAGAAGGGTGATAAAGACAAGCCAGGGAACTATAGACCGGTGAGCCTGACCTCGGTGATGGGCAAGTTGATGGAAGGAATCCTGAGGGACAGGATGTATATGTATTTGGAAAGGCAAGGACTGATTCGGGATAGTCAACATGGCTTTGTGCATGGGAAGTCATGTCTCACAAACTTGATTGAGTTTTTTGAAGAGTTAACAAAGAAGATTGGTGAGGGCCGAGCAGTAGATGTGATCTATATGGACTTCAGTAAGGTGTTCAACAAGGTTCCCCATGGGAGACTGGTTAGCATGGTTAGAGCTCATGGAATACAGGGAGAACTAGCCACTTGGATACAGAACTGGCTCAAAGGTAGAAGACAGAGGGTGGTGATGGAGGGTTGTTTTTCAGACTGGAGGCCTGTGACCAATGGAGTGCCACAAGGATTGGTGCTGGGCCATCTCCTTTTTGTCATTTACATAAATGATTTGGATGCGAGCATAAGAGCTACAGTTAGTAAGTTGGCAGATGACACCAAAATTGGAGGTGTCATGGACAACAAAGAGGGTTACCTCAGATTACAACAGGATCTGGATCAGATGGACCAATGGGCTGAGAAGTGACAGATGGAGTTTAATTCACATAAATGTGAGGTGCTGCATTTTGTGAAAGCAAATCTTAGCAGGACTTATACACTTAATGGTAAGGACCTCGGGAGTGTTGCTGAACAAAGAGACCTTGGAGTGCAGGTTCATAGCTCCTTGAAAGTGAAGTCGCAGGTAGATAGGATAGTGAAGAAGGCATTTTGTATGCTTTCCTTTATTGGTCAGAGTATTGAGTACAGGAGTTGGGAGGTCATGTTGCGGCTGTACAGGACATTGGTTAGGCCACTGTTGGAATATTGCGTGCAGTTCTGGTCTCCTTCCTATCGGAAAGATGTTGTGAAACTTGAAAGGGTTCAGAAAAGATTTACAAGGATGTTGCCAGAGTTGGAGGATCTGAGCTACAGGGAGAGGCTGAACAGGCTGGGGCTGTTTTGCCTGGAGCATCGGAGGCTGAGAGATGACCTTATAGAGGTTTACAAAATTATGAGGGGCATGGATAGGATAAATAGGCAAAGTCTGGCAGAGTGTGGTATGTGTATGGAATGAGCTGCCAAAGGATGTGGTGGAAGCTGGTACACTTACAACATTTAAGAAGTATTTGGATGGGTATATGAATAGGAAGGGTTTGGAGGGATATGGGCCGGGTGCTGGCAGGTGGGACTAGATTCGGTTGGGATATCTAGTCGGCATGGACCAGAGAGTCTGTTTCCATGCTGTATATCTCTATGACTCTATGACTCTAAGTTGGCTACAAAGAGATAAAGAAAAGTCAAGTGAGTAGAGAAAATTCCAGAAATTAGTATAATGTAGAGAAATGTGAAATTATCCACAGACCTGCAGAGTTATTATGGTGCAGAGGAGCTCATTTGTCCCATTATGTCTGCCTTGGCTCTCTGAACATATGTTTCAGTCTCTTGCCTTTTCCCAATAACACTGCACATTGGATAATTATTTTATCAGCAACAATGTCTTCTTGGATGCTTCAATTGAATCTGCAACCATCACACTTCCAGGCACTACCTACTCAATGTGTGAAATATATTTTTCTCATGTTCATTTGCTACTCTTGCAAAACAGTCTAATTTATGCTTTCAAGATCTTGATCCATTTAAAAATGGGAACAATTTCTCACTGAACACTCTAAATGGACCACTCAGCATTTTGAAAACTTTTACAAACTCTTTTATTTGTCTTCTCCTATCCAAGGAAAATAGTTCCAACATTTCCAATCTTTTCCTAATGAGGTGCCTCTTTCTTGGAACAATTCTCATGAACCTCTTCTGCATTCTTTCCAATGCATTTACAGCCACCAGTCATGTGACACCCAGAATTGTACTAATTGCCACCACTGTTACTCAGAAGCAGCAATGTATCCTATCTCCAAGCATTGCTGAAGTTCACCTAGGCTGCTTGGACTGCACCTTCCAAACACACAGCTATCATCCAGAAAGACAAAAGTAGCAAATACATGGCAATCACACCACCTTCAAGTTCCTTTCCAAACAACTCAACATCCTGATGTGGAAATATATTGCCATTCCTTTAGGATCCCTCGATCAAAACTCTGGCACTTCCTCCTTAACAGCATTGTATCAGTAACTATACCAAATGAATTGCAGAGATTAAACTAGGCACCTTACCACCACTTTCTCAGGGGCAATTAGGGACAGGTGATAAATGCTACCCCAACCAGCAACATTCATATTCCATGAGCAAATTAAAATAACATTCAGCTGAAGTCTGCCTTATATAAGTTCATCATAACCTCCCTGCTCTTGTACTTTATGCTCCCATTAATGAAATCTAGAATAGCCCACCATTTATTAACAGCTTACTTTACATGCCCTGCCACCTTTAATGACTTATATGTACATAAATACCAAAGTTTCCCTGCTCCTGCACATCCTTGTGAATTGTACCCTTCATTTATACTGTCTCTCCATGTACTTTAGATCATAGTGTTTCGCCTCACACTTCTCCATGCTGAATTCAATGAACAAGCACGGTGACTCACAGCACTGGGTCCCAGGTTTGATTCCAGCCTTGGGTGACTGTCTGTGTGGAGTTTGCATGTTCTCCCCATGTCTGCGTGGGTTTCCTCTGGGTGCTCTGGTTTTCTCCCACAATCCAAAGATGTCCAGGTCAGGTGAATTGGCTATGCTAAATTGCCCATAGTGTTAGGTGCATTAGTCAGAGGGAGATGGGTTTGGGTGTGTTACGTTTCGGAGGGTCGGTGCGGATTGGTAGGGCCGAAGTGCCTGTTTCCGCACTGTAAGGAACCTAATCTCACAAACACTACAACCTTGAAATTGTTCCTTACACGCCAAAATCTATACAATTCATAAAAATGAGGAAAAGCGATCGCTTCAATGTTGACCTCTGGATAACTTCACCATAAACATACCCCTCAGGCTAAAACACCAGGACTAGTAGTGCCTTCTTTCTTGTTTCACTGGATTGTAAACTGCTGGAGGAAATTCTCCTGAGCACAGACTATAACCACCTGTCTCTTGTTGCCAATTACACTATCACTATCCTAGTCTGCATACAAGCGATTAAGTCCCTCCACATTACTACTCATTGATGTTTACACCTCTCTATAATTTCCTTACGGATTTCTTCCTCTTTATCCTTCCCATTATCTGGTGATTTACACTCAATAATATAATTATTCTTTAGTTCTGTCCAAACTGATTTTGTTTTTGAATTATTTGAAATGTTCTTAGTCTCCAGTACAGCAATGCTTTCCTTAAATGAAATGCCTCCAGCTTCTCCTTCCCCATCTGTTATGAACAGCCTGTATTGAGGAGTATTTAACCCTCATAACTGCTCCACATTGGGCCAGGCCTCTATCATCACCACAATGTGGTAACCCCACATAACAATCCATGCTTGAAATTCAACAATCTTATTAACTGCTCATGCACTCACACAAATCCAGTGTAACCCTGGTTTTGATTAAATTACATTCTCCCTTCTTCCAACTCTAACTGTTAGCTTACAATTTAAAATTTTAGTACTATCTGCACCTTCCAGCACTTTGTGCACCTTGGTATTACCTTCTAAAATCCTCTCCTGATTTCCACATCTCTGCTAAATTATGTTAAACTCTCCTCAAAACCATTAGCAAAACTGCTGAGGAAAACAGTTCTGGCTCTGTTTAGATGCAACCTTTCTGACTTGTACAGATGCCATGTCCCCTGAGCCAGCCTCAGTGATGCAGGAATCTAAAACATTCCCTCCTGCATCACCTTTCAGGCCATGCATTCATTTGTCCTGTCATTCTATTTCTGTACTCACTTGCACATGACATGGAAGCAGCTGACAGTGACGACTTGAGAAATCCTGCTTAATAATCTTCTACCTAGCTTCCTAAATTCCGATTGCAAAACCACAGCCCTGTTCCTACCTCTGTCATTTATACCAATATGTACAATGACCCCCCGCCTGAGAAGAATGTATTGCAGACATTCTGTGACATCCCTGACATTGCAGAGATAACAAACCATCCTGGAGTCAAACTATGTGACTGTGATAGCCACAGATTTCGCTGCCTGTTCCCCTAATTAAGGAGTCTACTATCACCACTGCCTTTCAATCTTCTTTCTCCCTTTTTGCCACCTTGACAGGGAAAATCAACATGCAAACATATCAAAGTGGTGAGAGATTGCAGAACTCTGAGATGTGGAGGGAATTGGGTGCCCGAGTGCATGAATTTCAAGTTTGCAGATTTAACAAGTCTTCATGAAAGGCAACAGAATATTATTGTTTATTTGAGAGAAAATGAAGACCACAGTAGAACGAATACACTTCAGTTATACAAAGCATTTGTGACACCAAATCTGGAATACTATGTACAATATTGCTCACCTATTTAAGGAAGAATGCAAATGCATTGGAAACAGTTCAGAGAAGATTTAATTTGAATATGGATTATCTTTTGAGAAAAGTTTGGACAGGAAACACTTACATCTACTGGAGTTTAGAACAGTAAGAAATAGCGTAATTGAAGCATGTAAAAACCTGAGGGGTCTTGAGTGGGTGAATGTTTCCTCTTGTGGAGAAACTTTGGGATCGCCATTTAAAAATAAGAGTTTGCCCTTTTATAAAAGAGATGAAAAAAACTCTCAGAATTCTGTGCCATTTCAAGCCCAACCTGAAGGGATACTTGTCATTGTATGGTCACTGTTGCTTGGTGTGTAAAATATATTCTGGGATGCCTTGTCAAGACTCACTAAAACTTCAGCAAGTTATTCTGTAAATTCTCTGAGGGCTTTGCATAAAAAGAAGGTGTCACTTTGTAAGTTTGACCAGAAAAGTGAGACTGCTGGTTCATGGACATTTTATTCAGAGTTTTCCTTAGTCAAAGCTAGGAATAACAAGGACACACGGCCAAGAAAAGCAACACAATCTTCAGGCAAGAGGCAGCGAAATGACATTCTTTGCCTCTGTAAATGCAGCCATTCTTCCTCCAGTGAATCTTCCCCACCAAAGATTTCTAACTCATGATCCAAGCTCCTGCAATCACTTCCCTTTGAATTATGCTGCAATGTGTGACTAGACAACCAATCCGGTGTACAACTTCAGTTCAAAGGCGGTGCAAGGGGCAGAATTCTTACGATGAGTGTCTCGTTCAGTTAATGAAAAGATGGTGAAAGAGCCATGCTGACTCCTCAGAGGATGGCCTCCATTGTCGTGGTCACCCTCTTCACCATGCCTGCCAATTTGGCTCACCAGTCAGACAGCCGTCTTTGTATTGCTCCAGTAGAGGAAATTGCAGCTAAGTGGGCCATTAAGTGATTGACCACCCTTACAAATCTTGGGGCAGGGAAGACTTACATATACTTGCCTGACTGGGTCTTGCATCAGTGAAAGGAGTTGATTATCATCTTATTTTCCAGACACTCTGCTTTCCTCCTTGCATCCTGTAAATCCAGCAGATTCCACACGAGCATTAAACCTGCAGGTTTGTGAATTCTAATATAGAAATATAGAAACTAAGAGCAAGAGTAGGCCTTTAGCCCTTCTAGCTTGTTCTGTCATTCAATATGATCATGGCTAATCCGCTATATCAATGCCATATTCCCATTTTCCCCCCACTCACCTTGACAATTTTAATTTCCAGAAATATATCTATCTCAGTCTTGGATATATTCAGTTACTTGGTTTCACAGCCTCCTGTGTTGAGAATTCCAAAGGTTCATTACCCTTCGAGTACCCAATCTCAATCTGAAATAATCTATTGCGCATCATGAGATCGTGTCCCCTAGTTCTACTCTCTCCAACTGGAAAACATTCTCCGTGCATCTAGATAGTCCACATGTGTCAGAATATTGTATATTTCAGTCAGATCCCCTCTGCTCCTTCTAAACGCAAGTGAATGCGGGCCCAGTTTAACCAATCTCTCCTCAGAGGACAGTTCTGCCATCTCCAGTGTTAGCCTAGTAAACCTTTACTGCTTTCCCTCTCTGGCAAGTATATCCTTTCTTGGGTTGGATGTCTAAAACTGCATGCAATGTTTCAGTTGTGGTTGCACCAAGGCCATATATAACTGTAATAAGACATTCCTGCTTCTGAACTCAAATCGTCTTCCAATAGAACACTTATCTTCTTAATTCTGTACCTGTTTGTTGGCTTTCACTGAGTGGGACACCTAGATCCTTTTGAACATCCATACTTGCTGATATATTGTCATTTAAGTAACAGACTTTCTTTCCAATTTTTCACACAAAGTGTATACATTCACATTCAGCCACATTGTATCCCACCTGCCATGTGTTTGCCCACTCAATCAACTTGTCTAAATCATTTTACAGATCCTTGCATCCTCCTGATAACACACAATCCCACCGAGATCCCACCTATCATCAACATTATTTGGAATAAGTATTTGGCTCCCACACCCATTTCATGAATAACAACATGCAATTTTACTCTCATATTCCATTTCATCCCTTTTCATCAAACCTTTCAACCTCATTTGCTCAATTTTAAAATGCTCCCCATCCTTTTTTTCTCTTGTGCGCTAGGCAAGTTCATTTTAATCAGCAATTTGGACCAAAATGGTGTGCCACATCCATTTGTTTTAACAGTTTAGTTTTGTTAGAGCTGCATACACTGAGAAACTGTTTACACTCAAGACTAGTGTAAACTCCACAGTGCTTCCCAGAATTTAAAACATGACTTTACCAGCTGCATTCCAAACTGTCATGTTTCACTATTTGCTTCATTTGTCCAAAGCACCACTGTCTATCTTGGCTTCCAATGAGGAACTAGTTTTCACTGGTTATTTACTCAAACTAATAGGTATTGTATTCTTTTGAACTACAGCAGTAACGATCAATAATATTACACAATAGAAGCATGTTCCCCCTGCTGTTAAACTGATTGCTGTCATTGGAAAGGATTTAAAGATCAAATCCTCTGTGATTAGGAGCCACTGTGGCGGCTAAATGGGTCATCTGATTGGCTGATCATTACAGCATATTTTAAAATAAGTGTTATAACATTAGCAGCAACAAACATTGTCCCATAAAGGTCATTGAATGCCATTGAAAACTCCTTATTAAAAAAAAAGCCTCTCTGAAACCAATTGTACCTTAGTGAGCAGAACAGTGGCAAGATAATGCATAGAAATCAAATGTATAAAAGAATAGGCAGGCACCAGTTTTATACTCCATTCATTGGATGAGGTCATCAACTAGGTCAATACTTATTGTCCATCCCTAATTATCACTTAGAAGGTTCTGATGGTGATTGATGGAGTGACGGTTTATGGTGATTGTCTTCTTAAATTGCTACAGTAGGTACACCCAAGGGACAGAAGAAATCATGAGCCCTACCTCAGCCCTAATATGAGCACATTGGCTCCACCCCCACTTCAAGTACAGTGGGCCCCATAGATCTCTGGGCCACAATTACTGGGCCATAATGTTCAGCCCTTCGTGCATCTTGGATACACCCAGAAAAGGAGTTAGGAAAGGGGTTGCAGGATTGGAATCAGCCACAGCAATAAAGTCCAAAGATTGGATTGTGGGTAGAACATGCATTTATTAAAAATAATTTAGGGCGGCACAGTGGCTCAGTGGTTAGCACTGCTGTCTTACAGCACTAGGGGTCTGGGTTCAATTCCAGCCTCAGATGACTGTCTGTGTGGAGTTTGCACATTCTCCCTGTGTCTGCGTGAGTTTCCTCTGGATGCTTCAGTTTCCTCTGGCAATCCAAAGATGTGCAGGTAAAATGACTTGGCCATACTAAATTGCCCATGGTGTTAGGGGTTAATATAGGGTGGGGGAATGAGTCTGGGTGGGTAACTCTTCGGAGAGTCAATGTGAACTTGCTGGGCCAAAGGGCCTGTTTCCATACTGTAGGAAATCTAATCTAATCTAATTATGCTGGTGGTGTTATCTTGCATCTGTTGCCCTTATTCCTTCAGGTGATAGAACCCATAGATGCTGTCAAAAAAAAAGCCTTGCTGAGTTGAGCAGTGCATCTTGTCGATGGTACTCACTTCTGCCACTGTGTATCAGTGATAGAAGGAGTGAATGTTGAAGGTGGTGGTCGGAACCCTAATAAAGGAAGCCTCTCTGTTTTCGATAGTGTTGAATTTCATGAGTACCTTTGGAGCTGGACTCATCCAGGTCAGTGGAGGGATTTCTATCACATTCCTGACTTATGTCTTTTAGATAGTGGACAAGCTTTGGTGGGTCAGGAGGTTAGTCACTCACTGCAGAATTCCTAGTCATTGATCTGTTCTTGTAACTGCAGTATTGGCTGGACCAGTTTAGCTTCTGGTCAACAGTAACCCCCAGGATATAGATTGCAGGGGATTAAGCAGCACTAATGCATTTGAATATCAGAGAAGGATTAAATTCTCCCTTATTCAAAATGATCATTGCCTGGCATTTGTAACATAGATGTTACTCAACACTTAGCCTGGATGTCATCTAGATCTTGCTCACATGGACATGGACTGCTTCAGTCACTGAGAAATCACAAATGCCAATGACCATTGAGCAATCCTCAGTATATATTTCTATTTGATTGATTTATTGTTGTCACAAGTAACAAGATACAGAGAAAAGTGTTGTTTTGGGTGCTATTCAGGAAGATCTTACCATACAAAGTGCACAAGGGTAACAGAATAGAGTGCAGAATCTAGTGTTACAGACACTGATATAGAGAGATCAGAACTAACATTTGAGAAGTTTGTTTAAAAAAATCTGATAACAGTGGAGAAGAAGCTGTTCTTGAAACAGTTTGTGCGTGTATTCAAATTTTTATATCTTCTGCAACGAAAGAGGCTACAACAGAGCATAACCAGGATGGGAGGGTCTTTCATTCTGCTCTTATGATTGAAGCAAGATCATTAATGAAGCAGCTGAAGATCTAGAATGCTACAGTAGTGTCCACACTGATACTATCTCCATTGAGGCATACTTGGATCAATTCAAGTTCACCATCTGAGACACCTGTAAACAAGTGAATGGGTTTGGTCCATGATTGAACCAGGACTTGTTTGTTGCGAATGACATCCAAACCCATAAACTCCTCAAGCAGAAGTGAGCACCTTTAATCATCTGGCAATGCCATCCAAATGTGGTGAATGATGGCAATCTATCAGTAACTGAAGGTTGAGATCCAAGGACCCAATTGGTGAATAGAAAAGGTGTATGAGATTCAGGCAGTTTGCAGTGAATTATATTCTACAGAAAAAAAAGATGTCCAATCATAGGATAACTCTTGGCTCTTCAAGGACAATTACACCATTATTCAACACTGGAAGAAGCTCTTCAAACTCCTCCAAAATCAGTACCAGAGGAGAGCCTTGAAGTAATATCACAAAACCTCTGCAGGATTCTTCTGGACATCCAGCACCATCTCTGACGTTATGCATACTGTCCGTCAAATGAAAATCAACAAAGCTTGGGGCCCAATGGCACATCCACTGAAGCGCACCATCCCAGCAGCTCACATGGTAACTCCATTAGCTCATCTTCTACATTTGGGACAAAAGGGACATCCCTGGGATTTCAAGAAAGTGACCATCATGACTATTGAGGAGAACAAGGATGAATTTAATTGTGGAAACTATCGAGGAATCTTCCTCCCTTTAATTGTGTGGTAAGGTAATGGTCCGTATATCTTTGAACTGGCTTCACCTTGTCACGTCATCCCAGAATCCCAGTGTCACTTTCCCTGGCCACAGACCAACATGGTCTTCAGTGATAGGCAGATTCAGAAAAAATGTTGGGAGAAAAATTTACAATTGTTTCTTACCTTCTTTAACCTGATTGAGGGAATTGGTTCTCAAAATTGTGAAGTCTTATGCAATATCCATAAGTGCTTTGGTAGCCCATTGATGCTTGTCACTATCCTGAGATTCTGGTATGTTACCTTGACCATCACTGTCCTAAGTGGAGATCTGAAACTGACACCTCTTCCCTTGGTGGGCGGCACGGTGGCATTGTGGGCGGCACAGTGGCACAGTGATTAGCACTGCTGCCTCACAGCGCCAGAGACCTGGGTTCAATTCCCGACTCAGGCGACTGACTGTGGAGTTTGCACGTTCTCCCCGTGTCTGCGTGGGTTTCCTCTGGGTACTCCGGTTTCCTCCCACAGTCCAAAGATGTGCGGGTCAGGTGAATTGGCCATGCTAAATTGCCCGTAGTGTTAGGTAATGGGTAAATGTAGGGGTATGGGTGGGTTGCACTTCGGCGGGTTGGTGTGGACTTGTTGGGCCGAAGGGCCTGTTTCCACACAGTAAGTAATCTAATGTAATCTAATCTAATCTAATCCCTTGAGACCATGATCAAACAAGGTTGTGAAATCTCCCCCACCTTGTTTATTATCTGTCTGAGCATCAGCATTGACCTTATTTGAGATGACTTACACCTCAGTGTCTGCATCAGTATCACCTGGATGGGGAACTCTTCAAATTCAGTCTCTTCTGGGGAAAACCAAAACTCACCACCATGGATATCTATGACCTCCAGTATGCAGATAACTGAGTTGTGTTGGCTTACTCTATACAGGGCATGAAAAGGACACTTGCATATTTCAGACCTTCTATATTATGCTTGGCCTGACCTGACATATCATTAAGATGAAGGTCGAAAAGTGTGGCACTAAAAAAGCATAGCAGGTCAGGCAGCATCCAAGGAACGTGAGAGTCAACATTTTGGGCATAAGGATTGTTCATCCTGTAATTCTCATCATCAAATTCCAGATGAAGGGTTTATGCCTGAAACGTTGATTCTCCTGCTCTTCGGATGCTGCCTGACCTACTGTGCTTTTCCAGCACCACACTTTTCGACTCTGATCACCAGCATCTGCAGTCCTCACTTTCTCCTATTAGGATGAAGATGTTCCACCCTGATCAGTTGACCATCTACCCCAATATCAACGTCGATGGGGTGGCTCTGGAGTATGTTCAGCATTTCCCTTATTTCTGCAGCCACATCTCCAATGGACAAGATCGATGAAACCATCCAGCATCAATTCATGTTACCATGTGTCTTTGACAACAGGGATTTCTGGAAGTCAATAAGACCTTGAGCCAGGTAGGCTATTGTTTTGAGTACACTTTCTTCCCTGTTTGAAAGAAGCAACTCCAATGGTTGGACAATCATACCTGGATGCCTGAAAACTGGTTCTCTTGGAGTTTCTTTCCTCCATGCTCACCATTGGCCAACATTCAAATGGCAGCTAAATAAAAAAAAAATCAGGATATGCCCAAGGTTGTCTTAAACCAAGGAAGCTTTGACATCACTGATTGGCAGGAGAAAGCCTGATCCATCCAGGTACAAACTACACCACGGCTTTGTGACTCCAGTGCCAAGTGGAAACGTGGCAGCAGAGAAAGGTAAGCAAGCCAACCTGGAGCTGCCAATTCCATTTTCTCAAAGAAGAACATGCCCCCACTGGGGAAAAAAAATTAGAGAATTAAATTTGGATTGCTCAGGCATGTGAAGGTTCGGCTAGTCTAACAGACACCAGCCTTGATTCTGAGGTAGCACCAGCAATTCTGAGGAACTCTTGCAGCAATTTCCCAGGACTGAGGTGATTGGCTTCTGATGACCAAAACCATTTCCGTTTGTTCCAGGTATGGCTCCAATCATCAGAGAATTCTACTTTTGAAATCATTAGCTTCAGTTTGGCTCAGGCATGTGTTAAAATATCCATGTTTTGACCAGGTTTACGTCAAGAGCTGAGTAGTCCTGGTAGAAACTGAGCCTCAAAGTGTGGATTTTGGTAACATTGTCAATGATCCCTTGCATTACTTTCCTGATATGGAGAATAGACTGATGGGCCAGTAAGTGGCACGGTTGAATTTGTCTTGCTTTTTGGCGACAGGAAATACCTTGGCAATTTTTTGTAGTTTCTTTTAAACAAAAGTATTGAGTGGTATGAGCCAAAGTTAGGTACATAGAGTTAGGTCACAGATCAACTATGATCTCATTAAATGGCAGAAGAGGCTCGCAGAGGTGATTGGCCTACTCCTGTTCTTCCATACTTATATTTCTATATTGCTGAGGAGATGCCAGTGGCGTAGCTGTATAGAGCTATGTAGCTCTAGACACAACTAGTTCCGAAGCACAGGTTTTCAATATTATTGCTGGTATGTTGTCAATGGCAATTATCTTTGCAGTATCACTGGCTAAGCATTTATGGCCCATTCCAGAGTCAACCACATTGCTGTGGGTTTGGAGTTACATGAAGTCCAGACCAGGTAAGGATGGCGGTTTCCTTCCCTAAAGGACATTAGAGAAGCAGATACATTTTTCTCAACAATTGGCAATGGATTTATCATCATCTTTAGATTCTTAATTCCAGATGTTTATTGAATTCAAATTCCACCATCTGCCATGGCAAGTTTCAAGCCTGGTTCCCAGAGCAGTATCTGGGTCTCTGAATTAACAGTCCAGAGATAATACCATCTTCCCAACTGTGCCAATCATCTAACTACCTTAACTTAGAAAATTGATGAATTATTCTGTGTCAACTTCAAGTTATCATATCTGTCTCAATGTTTGCATTTTACTTAATGCTCAAGCATACACATGCAAACTGTAAAGTACTTTGAGTGTCAATTTTCATAGCACTTCTCTAACATTGTTTATTTTCAACAAAGCTGCCACATCGCTTAACTATCAGACTTTGTATTAAACAGATGCAGTTAAGTATACACTGGCCCAGAATTTTCTGGAATGACACATCTCACAGTCAGCAATCTGATCTTTGACCACACTCCTCAAATTGTGCTATTCTTACATTACCAGTTGCTGGAAATGTGAATTCATAATGATGCTGTGAGGTCAACATCACATCTGGAATCTCATGAAGGTCATGAACATTGACTATTTTCTTAACAAAGGAAACCAAAGATTAGGGAAAGAAACTGAATAAACAGAAACGAGAAAGCATGGATTCAAGTGAAATTAAATATAAAAAGAGAAAAGATAATGGATGGCAAACAGTGCAGAGAAAGACAATAAATGAATCACAAAATAAATTAGAAAGAAACCCGTCTGCACAAAATCCAAGGAAATCCATAGGAAGCTAGGTTTGGTCAGTCTGTTGATTTCGATGGCAAGAAAAAACAGAGTTGAGAATTAGCATCCCAGTTAGAGTATATTGCAAGTACATTTCAATCTTCTGCTTGTCTGCTGCCATTCGCGTTGGAGATGGCTTGCTATGGTGACGGGGTGGGGGAGGGGGCATGGTCGAGGGGTGGTACTTGAGAGCAGATATCACAAATCTATCACTTATCACATCCAACAACAGAGTATGCACATGGTACAATATAGAAAAAAATGGCACTGAAGACATGCATAGAGAGGCTGGGTATGCTTGGGCTGTTTTCTTTGGAGCAGAGAAGGTTGAGAGGAAGGACCTCACTGAGGTTTATAAGATTATGATGGGCATGTACAACTGTTTTCCTTAATCAAATGAATAAGAACTAGGAAGCAATGTGAAGCAATAGAAATGGCCTAAAGAGATTGTTGCTAATTATTAGTGAGTTCCTGACCTGAGTCATGAGAGAAGGTCTGCCGGATTTCAGTGGGATCTTCACTACAGGTTACATCAGAGGAGTTTGAAATAGTTTTAAAATAGGAATGGAGCCCGACACATACTATTATCACCATGACAACCAGAACTGAAAGCTGCAGCAGCAAGAAGTGTACAGATAGTGCAGAGGTATTTGCAGACGTATTGGCATGATGACAAGCTGTGCAGTCTGTTCCATGGTTCTCTTTGACAAGGATTCGACAATTATCTGTTTCTTACAGACTAACTCCATTGTCACCAATAGGTTGCTCACCTTAAACAATCTGCTCAGACAAGGTTTAGTTTGTTTGATCCTGACATCAATAGCAAGGTCAGAGAAAAGGAAGACAAAGTGAAGCTGAGGCATGATACTCCAAGCATTATTCTTCGAGGGTTCAGCGCTGGCTCAAATGTCATGGTGACGAACCACCGAGGTGATAATGAGAATTATGCAGTTGGTGTTGCTGTAAAAAGACCAGTTGTGTTCACATAAGTAATGGAAACTGAGAGAGACCGTGTCACTATCATTTCAATCATTTGTTTGAAAGAGGAGGTCTGACAAATGGAAAATTGGAGAAACCTCATATAAATTCATTATTCCCTCAGTGAAAATCAGAAAGAAAACAAAAGTCAAAAGGTAATTGAAAGTTTACCAATAATCCAGAACCCACCAGTAAAGCAAAGAAAGTTAAGACCTTTGATTATAAGAAAAATTAATCAATATTATATTGCCTTTATTAACATAAGTTAATAATAAGAGTGAAACTTCAGATTTGACCCAGTCAGAGATGTTGACAACACATAACTGAGTTAAAGAAAATGAAAGATAGATCAAGACAGAAAGACAAAGTAATCAGACAGGCGAAATGAATATACAGGCCATTCTGTTATAATGTGTGTGTGGTCAATGCAAATCTGCTGTAACGCGATTGACAAATTGGGGATGCTGTTTCTACAGCGCAAAGTTTCAAAACCGTACGTTGACTGTAACACAATTACATTGCCAACACTTTAAGTGTTGTTTCTAAAGCACGGTTTTTCTATAACACAGTGTTGCACAAGAATGCACTCATTGCATTATAAAAGACCTGACTGTATTGTAAAAGAATGTTATTCTTTTCATTACTTCTTGTCACCTGTTGATATTTTTGCTAAATGCAGAGTCTTATAGGGGTCTGAGTGAATTGAGCTATCGCGAAATGTGTGGCTGTATCAGCCAGAAAGTCCTGTAACGGTCACCTTTGACTTCATGAGTATCTTGCGCCACCTCTTCACAAGCATCGAGGTAAGTTTCTCACTAGGCAGCAGTGAGTTGTCAGTTAAGGGGGATTATTGCTTGGTAAACACCTTGGTGATGTTCTAACTCATCACATCAGTATTCAGCATTCTCATTGATTAATCTCATGAAACAGGCGTGACCTCCAGAAAACTCGACATGGAAATTAGAGCAGTACCTAGTGAAGTTAACTCGTTGCTTTCTCCAAATGACCTCCATGTTGGACACTGGCTACCAAAATCTCAAAGCACACTCCATGGTTACTTGCCAAATGCACACCACATTCATGGACATTGGCATCCAATATGTGTCAGCTTCTGAGAACCCTCATTACACATCTCCAATCAACTTACAGGGTGCTTCTGTCCCTCAATGGTATAGCTCAGGCTGCACCAGCAAAGGTTATTATAATGCCGCAGCAAGGATACCGTGCCCCAGGGACACATATCCAGCTCACGGACTGAACAGGCTCTTCTCTTACTGACATAGCATTCACTCACTCTGAACCTGGATGCTTACAGCATTCCTTTCTTGCCGTGGTTTATATCATTAACCCCCTCAGCCAGAGATATATGGCTCATATTACTTCTATCTTGCCTTTACATTTAGCACAGACAAAAAGGAAGGAAGCTGGTCATGGTAGTGAGCAGGCCTGTCAGTGAGGAAGAGTTCGAGACTCTGAGCATATTAAGACATGGACAGCTTCTGGTACCAGTGTAGGGGTCTGGAAACAGTCAAATAATCACTCGGGTAGGTTAGAGTCAGGATGGACTCTACATAAAGGGTGAGACATCAAATGGCAAGCAGCCAACCACTTATTTTGGGTTTCTGATTTCCCCCGGAAATAAGAGAGTGAGACAGGTTTTAAGGGAGAGGAAAGTGGGTGGCACAATTGTTACTTCTGGTGCTGATGGGAGGTTTCTGGAGTGAGTAATCAGAGGTAGATGGCTTGCGGGTCAGTGATGTTGGGGGTTGGGATGGGTGACAGTGTGTGAGGGAAGATGTTGTCAATGGAGACAGTGGAAGAGCATGAGCGTGGTGGAGGGGCAAGTTGGATATAGTAGCAGACATAGATTGAGTGTGATGTATTAGAGTCAGAGAGTCACAGAGTCATAGAGATGTACAGCATGGAAACAGACCCTTCGGTCCAACCGTCCATGCCGACCAGATTACCCAACCCAATCTAGTCCCACCTAACAGCACCCTGCTCATATCCCTCCAAACCCTTCCTATTCATTTACCCATCCGAATGCTTCTTAAATGTTGCAATTGTACCAGCCTCCAACACTTCCTCTGGCAGCTCATTCCATACACATACCACTCTGTTTTAAGACATCCAGCACTTCCTCCTCTGTAATCTGGACATTTTGCAAGATGTCACCATCTATTTCCCTACTGTCTATATCTTCCAGATGGAAGATTGCGCCATTTATCCTGGCAGAGTGGAGAAAGTCATTTGCTTTCTTCCTACAGTGTTCCTTCAGAGGGCTGATAATGCTTTAATCCAAGTGACGCCTTGGACAAGACAGGAATGGCCTTTATCGTGGCAGCCACTGCTGGGCCGGGGGAAGAGAAAGCCCTGCCTCTGCATCAGCCCATCCAGTTGGATCTCACTGTCCCTGCCCACACAGCAGCCAATGATCTCACACTGTCTGCCATATCCCAGTCAACTATCAGGAAATGTGAAATGCAGATCCAGATTAACAGCACTTGCCTGGAGGCACAAAAATGGCATGGTCACATCACATGGGACACTGGTGAATGATAAAATATCATAAAATGGGACCAGAATCAAATGTATGAAATGCTACAGAGATGGGTTATGTAGTGATTAAGATGTATTTGATAAATTACTGCAATTAGTTGATTAGACCTCACAGGGAAATCCCTACTTAAATCTCAACATAATTTGGACTTCGTAAAATACATATAAAAATCAGCACATAGTGGAGTTAAGGAAGAATTTTATTTTACATATAAGTTGCTCTGGAAGTATAAATGAGAAAGATTTGGGATGGAGTTTTAACTTTGTCCACCCCAGTGGACACACAGATGGAATCACAGTAAATAAAGCAAACTGTTAACTTTTAGGTATCATACTAACTGATCACATTATATTCTGTGAAAATATGTACATGTATCATCTTACCTTTGTTGCATAAGTTTTTTTTGCATTAGGATACATGGTAGTACATTGCAAAATCCAGGCATTTTGTTATATTATCCCTCTATGGGGAGGTAGAAATAAAGTTTGCTCCAAAATAGCTGAGCATTTGTTGTACTTACACTATATATCTAATTATACCAGTTCAGTAAAATTATACCTCACCTCAACCCCATGATTAATTTCAATAACTTTACATTAGACTTTCCTGCTTTTGTGATAGCAACTTGTAGTCAAAGGCCAATGTAATGCAGCTATTGATAGCCAGATTTCACAACAGGACTTGGTGGAAATACTCAGCAGGTCAGACAATGTCTGTAGTGAGAGGAACAGCTCACTTTTCAGGTCAATGTCATTTCTCTTTTTTACTGCTGCCAGCTTGACTATTCGCAGCAATTTCTTTCATTTATTTTGGAATTCCTGCATTTGCAGTAATTTGCTTTTGCATTGATAGGCAGTGTGCTGCATCGATCCATTTCAAGTCTTGCATCCCCTAGTTGTAACAGTTTATTGATCTGTTCCATTTTTTCTATAATGCTAACAGTTTGATCAGAGATAAGAGCAGTCAAAAGGAACTGGTTAGTACAGATTGTGCTCCTGGAAGACACTTGAATTCCCTGTCATCTTACATTTGGACCTAAATCTTGGGTGAAGCTAAAAATGAAAGCTTTTCACTGGCATGTGCAATGAAGCATACTTCTAAAAACAAGCTTGTATTTATATTAAACCTTTCTTGAACTCTGGACAGTCAAAGAAATACTTTTAAAATGTAGATAGCATAACAGAGAGAAATGTAGAAGGACAGCAAGACTACATAAATAGTAAGAAAATCAACGAAAAATTAAACAGGTTTTAGAGATTTTGTTGTGGTTCTGCTCGCCGAGCTGGAAGTTTTTGCTGCAAACGTTTCGTTCCCTGGCTAGGGAACATCATCAGTGCGGTGGGAGCCTCGTGTGAAGCGCTGTTTTGATGTTTCTTCCGGTATTTATATTGGTTTGTTCTTGCCGCTTCCGGGTGTCAGTTTCAGCTGCAGTGATTTGTATCTGGGGTCCAGGTCGATGTGTCTGTTGATGGATGTTCTTGCCGTTTCCGGGTGTCAGTTTCAGCTGTAGTGGTTTGTATATGGTGTCCAGGTCAATGTGTCTATTGGTGGAGTTTGGGGATGAATGCCATGCTTCTAGGAATTCTCTGGCTGTTCTCTGTCTGGCTTGTCCTATGATAGTGGTGTTTTCCCAGTCAAATTCATGTTGCTGGTTGTCTGAGTGTATGGCTACTAGAGATAGCTGGTCGTGTCGTTTTGTGGCTAGCTGATGTTCGTGGATGCGGATCCGCATCCACGAACATCAGCTAGCCACAAAACGACACGACCAGCTATCTCTAGTAGCCATACACTCAGACAACCAGCAACATGAATTTGACTGGGAAAACACCACTATCATAGGACAAGCCAGACAGAGAACAGCCAGAGAATTCCTAGAAGCATGGCATTCATCCCCAAACTCCATCAATAGACACATTGACCTGGACACCATATACAAACCACTACAGCTGAAACTGACACCCGGAAACGGCAAGAACATCCATCAACAGACACATCGACCTGGACCCCAGATACAAATCACTGCAGCTGAAACTGACACCCGGAAGCGGCAAGAACAAACCAATATAAATACCGGAAGAAACATCAAAACAGCGCTTCACACGAGGCTCCCACCGCACTGATGATGTTCCCTAGCCAGGGAACGAAACGTTTGCAGCAAAAACTTCCAGCTCGGCGAGCAGAACCACAACAACGGATACCCGAGCTACAAATCTTCAATCAGATTTTAGAGATTTTGTTTGATGGATAAATTGACCATTCTGTAGGTAATGCTCTGTTGCTCTGCTATGAATATCGCTATGGGATCAGTACATGCACAAGAATTAATAAATGGGAGTTTGGTTAATCTTTCTATTGAAAAGATGACACCTCTGACAATGCAGAGTACTAAAGTGAAATGTCAAATCTCTCTAATTTTTTTGTAATGATTTACGTTGCAAAGTACATAAGTACTTTGAAATGTATTTGCACTTTGGATATCTATAGGAATCATGTAAGACTGCTTGTTCCCTATCAATCTCTGTAACTAAATAGTCAGTTCTTCTCTAACACAGTGGCTGTATTCTTGTACAACCTTGCGTTAGCGAAAAATCATGCTTTGGAAACAGTGCTTGAAGGGTTGACAATGTAATCACTTTACAATCAACACATTTTAAAAGTTTGCACTTTAGAAACAGCATTCCCACTACATCAATCATGTTACAATGAATTTGCATTGATGAAATGTGCATTATAGCAGAACAACCTGGACAGAGTTTTGGGAGAAATTTTCCCTTCCTTGTTGTCAGAACAGTAAGGAAGCATCAGATTTTTGATATTGATAAAACTTCCTAATTTTTCCCTTCAATAGCGATATTAGAATTTCACCATTGAGTAGCGACTGCTTTATTTCCCTTTGCTTATATCTCCTTAAAGCTCTAATTCACTGTGTTTTCATTCTGCTTCCAATTTACCTCTCCATCACTGAGAAACAAGAAGGCACATCAAGTAAAACAGAGCTAGTACTTGGGGCCTCAGCTCACTAAATGCCTGTCACTGAACAATGTCACTGCATGCTCCATGATCACCATCCCCATCAATTCTTCACCCATGCAATTTGCAGCAGCAAACCATAAGCCTCACCACATGATCAGGCCTGCTCTTGGACTAGCTCAAGCCTTCAGTACTTTGCTCTGGAGCTGATGAATAGCTCTGACATATGTGCTTCTGCCATGTCACTTTGTGTACATGTATGGCCACACATCTCATGCAGGATTCTTTAGCTCTGACATCGAGTCTATTCTGGCTCTTTGCTTGCTTTCTTAGTACTTACAGACTTCAGCACCCAGTTATAGACTGGCAGCCTTTGTGTGGATTACATTTCTTTCTAATTGCACAGAATCATGGAGGAAAACAACCCTATACCATCCAATCTTTCCTCATAGCTACAACTTTTAAACCCTGGGAATATTCTTATAATACTTTTTCAATTGTATGGGAGCAATTATATCCTTTTTGTAATCTGGTGACCAGAAATGTACTCAAAACTCAATGTATGTGACCTAATGATATAGAAGTCTTATACATTATGTTACATCATGTCATTTGAAGCAGGACTCTGTACAGGAAGCATGCTCCTCTATTGTGACTGAATAGTTTACATTAGCCCAGATACCTGTGCATCTGAGGAATGTAATTTTGTACATAATAGTTGCTATCATAAGTACCTGTTGGATTTTTCAATAACGTAATAAGCATGCTCAATTTCTTATGTTATGGGAGAAAACATAAGCATTGCCATATGAGATTAAAAAACAACTGGTTGGAGGTAAATTCAAAACTGGTACCAGCACAGTCAGTCAACAACTCATTTGATTATACTACAAGGATGTAGCCTTGAGTAGTCCTATAGATCAAATAATTACAGGTAAGTCAGCTGGGCTACAACTGAGGGATGAGTTTTGAAGGGGTAGGCCAGGCTTTCCTGCAATGCAACAAAGGGAGGGATTGGGTATGCTGGAAGTGGATCCAAGAGCAGTTAATGGGGCTATGCATGAACAGGAGAGGTGTGCTGATGTGTCCTCAGTGGGTGAGGGGAAAGATCTGAAGAAATCTGTATCCATATGCAGCAAGACCTGGATGATATCTAGGATTTGGATGGAAAGTGACAAGTAACATTTGCCCCACATAATTGGCAGGCAATGAATATTTCCAGCAAGAGAGAATTAAACCTTCACAAGTTGACATTTGATGGCATTGCCATCACCTTGTGAATCACCAGTCAGACTGGTACAATTAAATTCTGTGTAGTCTAACAAAAAATGGTGTAATCAAGCATGTCCAGATCCAATATGCATAAAGCCATCCCTTAAACACAGATTACAATACTAGAGGAGTTGAATCTCAAATTCACAGGAACAAAATTCCTCTACAAGCTGGATAGCAAATGTGGATATTGTTTGGTAGAATCAACCTAAATAATGGCAGGTGTAATACAATATGAATAAATATGAGGTTATCAACCTTGGCAGCAAAACATAGGAAGGCAGATTATATTTGAATTGGTGTAAATTGAAAGAGGGAAATGTCTAAGAAGACTTGGATGCCCAGTCGCTGAAAGTAAGCACGAGGCAGCAAAGAAAGGGAACTGCATGTTGGCCTTCACAGTGTGACAATTTGAGTACAGGAACAAGAATGACTTATTGCAATTGTACAGGGTATTGGTGAGGCCATACCTGGAATATTGTGTGGAGTTTTGTTCTCTTTCTCTCAGAAAGGATATCTTGCTATAAAGGGAATTCAGTGAAGGCTTCTTGAATTGATTATTGGGATAGCAGAGCTGACGTCTCAGGAGAGATTGAGTCAGTTAGGACTGTACAGGACTAGATAGGTTAGAGAAAGGATGTTCCCCATGGATGGGGGAGTCAGAGACAGGGGTTATAATTTAGGATAAGGGCCAAACCTTTTAGGACCAAGATGAAGAGAAATTTCTTCACTCAGAGAGTGGTGAGCCTATTCAATACAACAGAAAGAAGATGAGGTAAAAAAGAAATGAGACATAGAAGCAACTCATTTTTGAGATGGAGGTCAAAGGGATCAAGGGACATGATGTGATGGTGGGATTAGGATATTGAGCTCAATGATCGTCCTCGATCACGTTGAAAGGCAGAACAGGCTTGAGGAGTTGAATGGCCTACTCCTGCTCTTTGGTCTATGTTTCTATATTTGTCACCACCATCAGAACATGATTTGGATGATATAGCTTCCAGACTATAATTTGATTTATCTGTCAGTTAGAATCTGTTCCAACAGCAGAATTACAGTAAATGTGTCTGGGTGCATATGCACTGCTGATGACATAGTCGTATTGCCCAATGATCTGAAGAGTATGATCAGAATTTTGGCTCATTTTCTACAGCAGAAATATCAGACAAATGTCAGTTACATATATATGGCTCTATGCATGCAAGTTGTTGAATCCAGAGTCAAACATTGTGATGTTGGAAAAGCGCAGCCGATCAGGCAGCATGCAAAGAGCGGGAGAGTCAACAGTTCAAGCAGAAGCTCTTCATGCTCTTGAATCCATCCTGACCAAGTAAAGTCAAAATGTAAGACGAATACATTGAGAGTAGAGTGATGGAGCAATGGGATGCCATTTAGATTTGTCCAGCTTTTGGTGCACAAGACATAACTGACAGTTTTTGACAACACCAGGTGGATTTATTATTTTTATATCTAGGTTGCCTGCTCTTTGCACTTCTTAAAAGTATTTAGAAGTACTTCTAAAACAGCATTTATCTTATACTTAAGCTATTTTAAATAAAAAGAAGGAAAGGAAAAGACTAGAAAACAAAATACAAACTGAAATACTTATTTTTACTTTAAAGACCATATATATTACCAATCCTGCTCAACACTTAACAACTTTCCTTGCATTAGCATCATGCTGTTATTCATGATGTCACTCCGATGCTGTTCCTGCTGCAGGTCAGTCTTTCAGTTTGCACGTTTTATTCTCTCCCACCCACTTCTAACTTTGAAAAGTTTACTTAGAGTCATAGAGATGTACAGCACGGAAACAGACCCTTCGGTCCAACCCATTCATGCCGACCAGATATCCTAACCCAATCTAGTCCTACCTGCCAGCACTCAGCCCATATCCCTCCAAACCCTTCCTATTCATATACCCACCCAAATGCCTCTTAAATGTTGCAATTATACCAGCCTCCACCACTTCCTCTGGTAGTTCATTCCATAACTTACCATCCTCTGCGTGAAAATGTTGCCCCTTAGCTCTCTTTTATACCTTTTCCATTTCATCTTAAACATATGCCCTCTAGTTCTCGACTCACCCGACCGAGGGACATGACTTTGTCTATTTATCCTATCTGTGCCCCTCATGACTTTGTAAACCTCTATAAGGTCACCCCTCCGCCTCCGATGCTCCAGGGAAAACAGCCTTACTCTGTTCAACCTTTTCCTATTGCTCAAATTCTCCAACCCTGACAACATCCTTGTAAATCTTTTCTGAACCCTTTCAAGTTTCACAACATCTTTCCGATAGGAAGGAGACCAGAATTGCATGCAATATTCCAACAGTGGCCTAACCAATGTCCTATACAGCTGCAACATAACCTCCCAACTTCTGTACTCAATACTCTGACCAATAAAGGAAAGCATACCAAACGCCTTCTTCACTATCCTATCTACCTGTGAACTCCACTTTCAAGGAACTATGAACCTGCACTCCAAGCTCTCTTTGTTCAGCAACACTCCCTAGGACCTTACCATTAAGTGTATAAGTCCTGCTCAGATTTGCTTTCCCAAAATGCAGCACCTTGCATTTATCTGAATTAAACTCCATCTCCCACTTCTCAGCTTATCTTGAAGTAAACCTTACTTAGAGTGCCTCTGTCCCTCTCTGAACATATTTTGAAGCAAATTCCCAGCTTTCATTGTTCACCCATTGCCTCACCCAGATGAAGTTTCATTCACATTGACTATGTTCCTTATTCCAAAACTCTACAACCCCTTGCAAAAAGAATTCCACCCAGATTTCATCCATGAATTATGGCATTAATTTGTGAAGCAAGCACGTTACTGTTGAGTCCCACTCCTGACTAAAAGATTTTCTCTTCTCATTCTTATTCAATTCCTTTTGTATTTTAAAGATGTAAAGTTCAAAGCACTATCAGTCTATGCTAAGAAACTTATCCTCAATATTTAATCACTTAACTGTCACTAGTCTTTCTAATGAATTGTATTGGAGCTCCACGAAAGGTCAATCTATCCTTCCTATGGTACAGTGTCCAAAGCTGAAAATAGTTTTAAACACAGCAAGTTAACTTACAGACTGAAAACAGTCTTTCCAGTTGAGATCTAGCCATTGCTTTACACAACTGAGCTATCACAGGGTGGCACGGTGGCTCAGTGGTAAGCATTGCTGACTCAGACCGCCAAGATTCCAGGTTCAGTTACAGTCTTGGGTGACTGTCTGTATGGACGTTGTGCATTCTCTCTGTGTCTGCATGGGTTTCCTCCAGGTGCTCTGGTTTGCTTCCACAGTCCAAAGATGTTCTGCTTCGTTAGATTGGCTATGCTAAATTTCCCATAGTGTCCATGGATGTGTAGGTTAACCATGGGAAATGTGAGATTATGGGGATAGGGTCAGGGTTTGGTGGAGGGGGGCATAGAATGCTGCTTGGAGGGTCAGGCTGAATGGCCTGTTTCCACACTGTAGTGATTCTATGTCCTACTTGAACTCCAGTCTGTTTGATACAAAAGGCAACAGATTATTTCATGTTACAGTATTTTGATAATTTGTGTATATTGACATGACAATCTATTTGCTTCTTCACATTCACCAGTTTGTCACAATTTAGAAAATGCTCCCTTTTTCAACAACATGGCACTCCACAGTTTTATCCATTTGCTTAATCAAATACACAGCTTTATAAGTTCTTCATCCTGCCTGCACTACTCAACTTAATGACTTCCAACTTAGTGTCATCATCAAATCTGAATAAACAACACAGTTCATTTCAAATACAAGGAGGAGAAACAAACTTAAATGGTTATAATTGTATATTTTAACTAAATGCCTGAGAGTAAGCTTGGTTTGAATCATTTTTTTTTATTTTTCCCTTTCATTAAACATTAACAGAAGGCCTCAGGCAAAAGATTAGTCTACTGTTTGCTTAATCAAAATGTTACATGAGGCCAATATAAATCAAGAAACTGCATGTATGAAAAGAGTAAACATTTTTGACATTTAAAGTTGGCCATATCTCTCTTTGATTACTATGTACACTGGCTGACAAAGATGAATTTGCTCTCTGGTTTTAACTTGTTATTAAAACCTCATTTAAATTAATAGGGGTCTTTCAAATAATATGTACAGGGGTCTTTGAAATTAAAAAAAATATGTAGAGTAACTTTCTCTCCAATTGGTTTCCATTAAACTGGCTTATGTAGGCATTTGATTAGTTATCAATTGATTTTTATATTTTGTTCAATTGACATTGTACTTTAGTTTTGAGTTAGCAATAAAATAGTTTGCATTCAGATAGATTTTTTAAAACATAAAAAATAGGCATTTCTCATGTATTCAGTCAATAATGAGGCCAATGAAAGGTGATTTGGCATCCCTCTGAAATCTATTTGCATAGTGCCAGCAGATCATTTATCTCTGAAGGTGTGGGGAAATATCACAAAAAAAAATCCCATTCATTAATAACTGTATTTATAAAGTACCCTGAACTGTGTAGCCTCTTCTCTGGCATGTGGTCAAAAGCAGTTGTCATGGAAACAAATGAGATTTTTGGTTGTTTTCAGGTAAAGATGTTCTAGAAACATTTCCCTTTTGGAGGTTGAGAGTTTTTCACCTCAAAGGAATTGAAAAGACTTTTTGCTGTTGTTGTAAAATGTGACCTCAATTTTGCTGTTGCTCCCAAACTATACAATAATAAAAAAAACACATCTCCTTTATAATAATGCTGCATGACCATACAAAGTGCACCCACAGTGATGCAAAGGTTACATCAATGCATTTCCCACCCCCAACCCATCGATCTGGATTTTAGGAACATACCTTGTTACAGGACTCTATTAGGAGAAAGTGAGGACTGCAGATGCTGGAGATCAGAGCTGAAAATGTGTTGCTGGAAAAGCGCAGCAGGTCAGGCAGCATCCAAGGAGCAGGAGATTCGATGTTTCGGGCATAAGCCCTTCTTCAGGAATGAGGAAAGTGTGTCCAGCAGGCTAAGATAAAAGGTAGGGAGGAGGGACTTGGGGGAGGGGCGTTGGGAATGCGATAGGTGGAAGGAGGTCAAGGTGAGGGTGATAGGCCAGAGTGGGGGTGGGTGCGGAGAGATCAGGAAGAAGATTGCAGGTTAGGAAGGCGGTGCTGAGGGATTTGACTGAGACAAGGTGGGGGGAGGGGAAATGAGGAAACTGGAGAAATATGAGTTCATCCCTTGTGGTTGGAGGGTTCTTAGGTGGAAGATGAGGCGCTCTTCCTCCAGCCGTCATGTTGCTATGGTCTGGCAATGGAGGAGTCCAAGGACCTGCATGTCCTTGGTGGAGTGGGAGGAGGAGTTGAAGTGTTGAGCCACGGGGTGGTTGGGTTGGTTGGTCCGGGTGTCCCAGAGGTGTTCTCTGAAACGTTCTGCAAGTAGGCGGTTTGTCTCCCCACTATAGAGGAGGCCACATCGGGTGCAGCGGATGCAGTAAATGATGTGTGTGGAGGTGCAGGTGAATTTGTGGTGGATATGAAGGATCCCTTGAGGCCTTGGAGAGAAGTAAGGGGGGTGGGTGTGGGCGCAAGTTTTGCATTTGTTGCGGTTGCAGGGGAAGGCGCCAGGAATGGTGCCATCCCATATTCCTAATTCCTTCATCTCCACCGCATCTGCTCCCAGGAGGACCAGTTCCAATACCGTACAACCCAGATGGCCTCCTTCTTCAAAGACTGCAATTTCCCCCCAGACGTGATCAAAGATGCCGTCCACTTCCTGCTCCTCTGCCCTTGAGTCCCGCCCCTCCAATCGCCATCAGGACAGAACCCCACTGGTCCTCACCTACCACCCCACCAACCTCCATATACATCGTATCATCCATCGTCATTTCCACCACCTTCAAACGGACCCCACCACCAGGGATATATTTCCCTCCCCTCCCCTATCAGCGTTCTGAAAAGACCACTCCCTCCGTGACTCCCTCATCAGGTCCACACCCCCCCACCAACCCAATCTCCACTCCCGGCACCTTCCCCTGCAACCGCAAGAAATGCAAAACTTGCGGCCACACCTCCCCCCTTACTTCCCTCCAAGGCCCCAAGGGATCCTTCCATATCCACCAAAAGTTCACCTGCACCTCCACACACATCATTTACTGCATCCGATGTGGCCTCCTCTATAGTGGTGAGACAGGCCGCCTACTTGCGGAACGTTTCAGAAAACACCTCTGGGACACCCGGACCAACCAACCCAACCACCCCGTGGCTCATCACTGCAACTCCCCCTCCCACTCCACCAAGGATACGCAGGTCCTTGGACTCCTCCATTGCCAGACCATAGCAACACGACGAATGGAGGAAGAGCGCCTCATCTTTCGCCTAGGAACCCTCCAACCACACGGGATGAACTCAGATTTCTCCAGTTTCCTCATTTCCCCTCCCCCCACCTTGTCACAGTCAAATCCCTCGAACTCAGCACCGCCTTCCTAACCTGCAATCTTCTTCCTGACCTCTCTGCCCCCACCCCCACTCTGGCCTATCACCCTCACCTTGACCTCCTTCCACCTATCGCATTTCCAACGCCGCTTCCCCAAATTCCTCCTCCCTACATTTTATCTTAGCCTGCTGGACACACTTTCCTCATTCCTGAAGAAGGGCTCATGCCTGAAACGTCGACTCTCCTGCTCCTTGGATGCTGCCTGACCTGCTGCGTTTTTCCAGCAACACATTTTCAGCACAGGACTCTATTAGCCATGTTTTAACAAGGAATGGCCCTCAAAAGTGCCAGGGATTTCCCCGACCCCTGCTTCTTTTGCCAATCTTGCCCCAGCTACTGCTACCATTTACACACTTGGGCAAAGGGAAATATGAGACAGTGAGATGTAAATAATGTGAGAGGGAAAGGAATAATTATTGCATCATTGTATACTGCTACATATAATGACAGTTATCCTACTACTTTCTCCTTTTGAGTTAAGCATTTAACCAAATCTCACAATTGCACTTTAGGTTAAACCATTCTTTGTCTGCATGCAGACAATGTTGGCAGATTCGGCTGTATCTGTAAAAAGAGTTAGTGTTGAGTCTAATGATTTCAAGCAGAACTGATGAAGTTCTGATGAAGAACCATTGGTCTTGAAACATTAACTCTGCTTTCTTTCCATTGACGTTGCCAATCCTGCTGAGTTTTGCTCCAATTTCTGTTTCAGCTTCAGATCCCCAGCGTCCGCAATTCTTTGTTTTATTTTAGTTTTGGCACTTTATTTAACTCAAGAGGATATCACAAATAACCCCGGTTCATCACCTTGTTCTCTGAGCACCAGCAACAACAGTTATTTGGAGCGTCATCACTCACTAATCATATACACCATCTGTAGCTCGAGTTACTCAACCCAACTGTTGCAATAATAATTTAAAATCAACGATTGAACATTGTTTGGATTTTAATATTTCTGATTTTGTTTCTATACTTTGGGACCTATTTTCTGTAGGAAAAGTGCTATTTTAAAAAAAAGGTTTTTTTAGTTTCTTTGCTGCTGCAACAGGTAGTGACTTTGTCAGTCAGGTAACACAAGAACCCTATGTGCTGTTACTATTAGCAACAGTACAATCCAAAATAGCTGGGAGAATGTGACCTTGTCTAACATTACATTACTTTCTGATGGGTCTCCACAGCGTAATTTTGATAAGAAGATGGCCGCACACTGAGATTGCAGTTCTGTTTAACCTCAGAAAACTGACGAAAGAATTTGAAGCAGATTAGCAACCCAACACATCATATCAGCTTGTGCCAAGTGATCACAGTCTGTTTACATCTTGAATTTCTGACTTACAAGCCAGAGATGGCAATTCACACAGCAAATCTCCGCAGACTGTGTATCCCATATCATTATCACCTTTTTTAGCAGCCTTAGTTTGACAGGAACTCGCTGTTTGATTTTTTTTTTGCTTTTCAGTTGAGAAATACGTTCCTTCTGGGGTAATGCTCAGCTACTCATAATAGTTCTAAAACTCAATTCACGCAGCTTGATTTTTATGTGTGGTTTATTGCACAAGACAAGCTGAGAGCATGAACTTATTTTTCATGCCCAGGGCCATTGCAAAGCCAGATTTTTTTTTGCAACATATTTAAATTCAAGTCATTCAAATAACACAAATTTTAAAGGATATATTATACTTGTACACTGCACTTGGTTCATCCTAAAATGAGATTCACTTCAGATCTCTTTTGTTGTTGAAGATTTATTTTTCAGCTGTATTTCTTATATGATACTCATGCTGAGGAATGGAACATTGAATGAAGTCTTGACTTTGAGTATTATCAACGTAGGCAGAGACCACTTCAAAACAATAGCAACTATGAAGTTCCCCATATGCTGGGAAGTAGCACAAATCAATTTAGGTTGAGGAGAAGGTTTTGAGGAGTTGTTTTGAAAGTAAGGGGAATATCAAGACAGAGAGATCTATTTATGACACAGCAGGAGTTGAAGAATGGACATCAGAGGAGGAACCAGGTGTTTGAGAAGCAGTAAGTATGCATGGAGAAGTAGAAGTAGAGGCAATTACTAAGGTGCGATAGAGGCATATGAAAACAAGAATTACCTTATCAAGTTTTAGTGAAGAGATCTTGTAACTGTTCATGTGAAGGAGGCTACTTGGAGCATTTTAAGACTGAGATTGAGCAGAGGATTGTTTGAGAATTCAAAACCTCAAGTTAGTGAAAGCCTTTGTAACCTTAATATCTTGTAACCCTTAGGGGAAAGCTTGGGTTGTGGATAGACCATAAGTAGGCCATTCAGCCTATTGAATCTGCTGTGCCACTCCATGAGATCATGGCTGATCTGATAATCCTCATTCCATTTTCCTGCCCTTTCCCTATAACACTTGATTTCCTTATGGTTTAAAAATTTGTCGAACTCAGCCTTGAATACAACTAACAACCCAGCTTCTCCTGCCCATTGAGTATAGAATTCCATAGATCTACTACTTTCTGATAGAAGAAATACTTACTCATCTCCTTCTTAAATGGGCAATCCTTATTCTGAGATAATGCCTTCTGATCCTAAGCACTCTCACAATTGGAAATAGCACTCCAAATCAAATCTGCCACACTCACTAAAAATCTTGCATGGTTTAACAATGTTGCTCCTCATTCTTCTCAACTCCATTGAGAATAAGCCCAACCAAGGGTGGCAGGGTGGCTTAGTGGTAAGCACTGCTGCCTCTCAGCGCCAGGGACCTGAGTTCGATTCAAACCTTGGGCCACTGTCTGTGTGGAGTTTGCACATTCTCCCTTTGTCTGCGTGGATATCCTCTGGGTGCTCCAGTTTCCTCCCAAAATCCAGAGATTACCCATAGTGTTCAGGGATGTGTAGGTTAGGTGCATTAGTCAAGAGGATAGTAGGAAATGGGTCTGAATTGGTTACTCTTCAAAGGATTGATGTGGACTTGTTGGGCTGAAGGGCCTGTTTCAACACTGTAGGGATTCTATGATTCTACTCATCCTCTCCTCTAAGACAATCATTCAATACTCATGCTCAACCCAGTGAACCTTCTCTGGGCTGTTTCCAATGCCAGTATATATATTTTTACATAAGGCACCCAAAGCTGTGAACAGTATTTCAAGTGCGATCCAACTGGTGCCTTTCATAGTTTTACCAAAATTTCCCTAGTTTTGTATTCCAGCTCAATTGGCTGGATCATTGGACAGCAACACAAAGACCAACAGCATGGACTCAATTCATGCAGTTACCATAAATGTTCTCAACCTCTCCCCTGGCCTGAGATGTGGTGACCCTCAGGTTAAACCAACACCAGTCATTTCTATCTAATAAGAGAGAGGTCTTATGGTCTGATAGGACTATGGTGACTTTACCTTCAACTCCATCCATCTGTGGACTTTTTGTGTCATCCTCACCACTTGCTTTCCTACCATTTCTGTGTCATCCCCAAACTTGGCTGTGATATGTTCACTTTCCTCATCCAAGTCACTAATGTATATTGTAAATAATTGTGGTCCCATCACTGATCCTTGTTGCACTCCACTAGTTACAGGTTGCTATTCTGAAAATGTGATCCTTATGCCAGCTCTCTGTGTTTTGTTAGTTAGCCACTCCTCTATCCATGCTAATATACTCTCTTCAAG
This sequence comes from Hemiscyllium ocellatum, assembly GCF_020745735.1. Lineage (NCBI taxonomy): Eukaryota > Metazoa > Chordata > Chondrichthyes > Orectolobiformes > Hemiscylliidae > Hemiscyllium > Hemiscyllium ocellatum. Next base: position 116,137,946 of record NC_083404.1, read on the forward strand.
AGCATTATTAAGCTAACGTCCAGCCTAATGTAAGAGCAGCCTTCTGGAAATCAAAATATGTTACTCCATTACTTTCATTTTCTCTGATGCTTGTTATCACCTCAATAAATTTGTCAGACATGATTTCCCCTTCATGAAGCTGTGCTGACTCTGCTTGATCATATTATGCATTTGTAAATGCTCTGCTACTGCGTCCTTTATAATAGACTCTAACATTCTGTCAAATTTGCATATTAAGCTATTTTGCATTTACTTATTAGCATTTATTCCCATTTAACCATATTTACTATGGTTTTTCAATACTTAGATTTTTTCCTTCCTGTCCCATTCTGGTTACATCCAAATAGCTGCCTTGTAATGCTGCCACATCCCTTTTTCTTTGCACAGCTTTCCTCTCCCAAACCCTCCAACTCTCTAATTAGTTTAAAGCCCTCTCTACAGCCATAGTTATTTGATTCACAAGGGCATTCGTCCTAACATGATTCAAATGAAGCTCCTACCCCATCAGAACAGCTTCCTTTTACCCCATTACTGGTGTCAGTACCCCATGAACTGAAAACCCACTCCATGTTCACCAAGTGTTGAATCATGCATTTAACTCTCTGACTTTAATTTCCTTATGCCTACTTGCCCGTGGCTCAGGCAATACTCAAGGGGTAATTATCATGGAGGCTCTGCTTTTCAAGGTTGTTCTGAACTGTCCAAATTCTTTCAGCTGAACCTCCTTTCTGTCCTAACAATGTAATTGATAAGTATGGGATAATGGCTATTTGATCTCTCTCCACTGTCTCAGAAGTTTACTCTCACACTGAGGAAATGTTCTTAACCACAGTAACAGGCAGCCAGCACTGCCATCAAGTCTCATTCTCATGACTGCAGAGAATAGTATCCAACACCCTAATTACACTGTCCTCAACCATTACCACATGCTTGTTTACTTCCTTCACTTCAATTGCTCCTTTTACCAAGGGGGTGTGGTCTGTTTGCTTATCCTCCCTAAAGGCTCCACTCTCATCCACACAACTTTACATGTTAAATATTTGTAGGGGTTGAAGTTCCTCAGTTGAAACCCCCGGGTTCCCTCTACACATCTCACCTGCAGTCGTTCCTTCCAGTTCTTGAACACGGACCAATTTTAAATTTATAAAGTAAAAAATGAAAATGAACTGTGGATGCTTGAAGTCTGAAGCAAAAATAAATTGCTGGAGCAGCTTAGCAGCTCTGGCAGCATCTGTGAGAGAGAAAGCAGAGTCAACATTTTGGGTTCAGTTATGAAGAAGGGTCACTGAGCCTGAAACATTGACTCTGCTTTCTCTCACCGATACTGCCAGACCTGCTAGGTCGCTCTAGCTTTTGCAGTTTTTAATCACCTAACTGGAGGGTATGACTACTCTCTAGAGCAAAGTATCCAGGTTACTTTCCCATTCCCTGATACAACACAACGTCTGCAGCTCAGGTCTCAAACTCAGATCCGAAGTTTGTTGAGTCGCGCATGCTTACTCCAGATGTGTTCACTCGAGATCACATTGGTATTCAGCTGCTTCCATATGTTACAGCAGCATTACATCACCCATCTTGCCATCACCATCGTGTTTGCTTTAATTGATAAATTAATTATTCTGGATTCAGTGCTCTTTACACTTTAATGATACTTGTATTTTATGTTTGAAAACAAGTCAGCACCACTAACATTCTCCTTAACCAAGTATTACTTTTCGCTAGATATTCACCAGTCCCTCACTGATAAGATTCTTTCCCTGTCTGTGCTTCAGGCTTTGGTTTTTGAGGTCACCCCATCACTGGACTCACTGTGCGTCGGCCTTGTTGATCATATTTTTTTATCCTCTCCCACTTACCTCTTGCTCCAGAGAGTTTTGTTTTTGTGATAAACCTTAGTTAAAGTGGCTCTATCTCCCTTTGGATCGCATTCCCACTTGGACCACACTTCCAGCAGTTCACTTACTTCAGACTTGTCTCTCCCAAATGAAGTTTTCATTCATGTTGACAGTGTTCCTTACTGACATTATGCGTGATGGCAAGGGATAAAAACACTTAAAGCCATAACTTTCAGCCGGCAGTGTTTCAACTCCCAGGCCTCTTTTAGTTCAGAAACAGGCAACTGGTGGGAGGATGGAAGAGTGTCACATGTCTTAAAGAATACCTGCCAGGGTTAAAGGAAGATGCATTGACATATAACTCAGGTGGGGATGGTGGATGCTGCAGGCAACTTGGGCTGCCATAAAATCTCGACTTTCTTTCTGGAAGACAGAAGAAAAATCCTATATCTCACAACTCAACAAACACAACTCTTCACTTTACCTTGGAGTCCCTCTGTTACATTAAAGTTAGGTGTCACTGAGTGACTTTTAGATACATATTAAGCTCTAATTTCTGAGACAGAGCTCCTAACATCATTGTTGTCAGCAATCCTTGGCGTTCTTCAGTTGGATTTTACTTCAGCCACAGTGAACTTACAACTTAAAAAAAAACTTGTCTAGATTTTAATTTATTTTTAGAGAAATACAAGGAGGAGCAATGATCAAACATTAGATTTGAAGGCAAAAAATACATGGCATCTGCACATTGTGTATGCCTACACCAAAGTGTACAAGTCAAGCAAAGGAGTAATGCTTACTGAGGCTGAACTTAACAAAGGAACCATGGAGTTAGCTATGACCTATTCCATCCCAGTCGCTGCATTTTCAGTGACCATGAAAGTCATAACAGCTCTGAATTTTTATATAATAGGGCTATCCTTAGCTACCCAAAAATGTAAATTACATTCACCAAACAATAAGCAATAATGCATAAATCAAGTTACCAATGTGTAATTTGCTAAAGTCAGGTGCATCACCTTCTCCATAAAACACTGCAGGCTGAAAGTTATGGTTGTAAGTATTCTTATCCCTTGCCGTCACTCTAATGCATGCATAAAGCCAGAAAGGGACACTGTCAACATGAGTGAAAACTTTACCTTCTCCACTGTCTCCTGGGATGGCATGGTGGCTCAGTGGTTAGCATTGTTGCCTCATAGTGCCAGGGACCCAGGTTCAATTCTTGCCTCCATTCCCGTCTGTGTGGAGTTTGCACATTCTCCCGGTTTCTGTGTGGGTTTCCTCTGGGTGCTCCAATTTCCTCCCACAATCCAAAGATGTACAGGTTAGGTGAATTTGCCATGCTATAATGCCTTAGTTTTAGATGCATTAGTCAGCGGAAAACATAGAGGAATGGGTCTGAGTGGGTTACTCTTTGGAGGGGTGGTGTGGACTTGTTGGGCCAAAAAACCTGTTGCCATACTGAAGGGAATCTAATCTGAACAATTTGCAGTAGTACAGACGTCTTTGATAGTACCTGCCAAAACTGTGGCTTCTACTATGCAGAATTACAAGTGCAGCAGATACATGGGAATGCTGTCACTTAAACATCCCTTCTATGTGACTCACCATCCTGACTTGGGAAAATGTCACAGTTTCTTAACTGTCAATGAGTTAAAGTCCTCACTTTAAGAAACACATTTCTTAACTGTCACTCTGGATTCCCTACACTCCAAGGACTACAGTGTATCAAGAAGCCAGCAAATTATCACCTTCTACATGACAATAAATTATGGTCTTGCCAGAGATACCTACATTCCTTGAATGAATGAATGAAAAAAAGGGATACAAACCTGCAACAGAGAATAGCAGAAAGTCCCACAATTGCAAATCATACCTGGTTTGGAGAAACTGTTAACAGTATGAGAAGGATTGAGAATTACAGGACACAGATTTAAGATAATCACCAATCATTGGGAGCCAGCAAAAATTCATTTCTCAACATGAATATTTAGAATGTGGAATGCACGGCTGGAGTAGTTAAAACAGGATGAATTGAGGCTTTCAAAAAAACAGAAGGTGATTAATTGAAGATTAAAAATTTGCAGAGCTGTGGAGAAAGACAAGATTTCAAGAGTTGGTGAGTACTCAGATTGAACTATTGCAGATATGATGCTTCTGATGGGATATGGAGATCATTGGCAAGGTCAACTTTTATGGCCTTTCTTTGTTGTCCTGAAGGAGGTGGCAGTGAGCTGTCATTTTGAATCACAGCAGTCCATGGAGAGGGTTAAGTCTACCAATAATTCTGCAATGAGAGAATTCAAGGATTTTGACCTAGCAATAGTGAAGACTTAGTGATACATTTCCAAGTCTAGGTAGTGTGCAACTTGGAGGGGAGCTTGTAGGTTGTGGTCTTCTTTTATGTGATAACCATCCTACAATTCTACTCCAAAAGCACTCTTTTGGTGGTGAAATACTTTGAGATGTGCTCTGATAATGAAAGGTGCTATATAAATGCAAGTCTCTCTTTTCCCTCTTTGATAACCAGGACAAGCAGGTGGAATTTTGAAAGAAAGAAAACAGGGAGCGAAACAGCTATAAAGCTACTTTCTGCCAATTCCCTCATTTAGGGACAAGCTAATGATTTCAGAAGTTGACTCAAGCTGTACTTTCCTTTTATATTGAAAACCTGGCTTTTTCGCATTTGCAATTTCTGAATCACCAATCCCCGAACAATTTACCCTGCTGTGCTTATTTTACACTGCCACTGGGCTTTCAATCCTGTAGCAACATGCAATTTGTTTGCCCTGCCCAAGAGGTGACTGCTCAGTCACAAGCAGGACAACCTGGAGACTCATACACACTAAAAGCAAAATCCAACTGACCCTGCAAAGATATTGCAGGTCCAACCCACTTTATTTGTGCAGCGGGCAGCATTGGTATTCTTGCATTATGCTGCTCAATGCTCTTTTCTCAGTCATGTTCGTTCATGAGAAATGATCACCTTTAGGGAGTCTGCAAGAGCCTTTCAGCACTTGTGAAGCAATCCTTACCAGCAACTAGGGCCTTTTAAATGAAGAAAATAGGCTGAAGAAAATTTTCACTATTGAAATGATGTATGTCAGCATTTTCCTTAATTCAGACTGCCAAGCACTGAAACAAAATTATAAAAATGAATTGATACAGCTGGAATAAATGATCAACAATGTTGCACAAATGATTGAACACAATGACTGTCATATAATCCTATGGGTCAGATTACATTCAGTTTATTTTAGCTCTGCTGTTGTTTCAATGAGATTTGATCTCTTTAATTTGATCTTGCCATCATTATCCATCAATCTTCTTTCCATGTCTACCCTGTGTTTTTCTAGCACGACATTTCACAATTTTTCATTCAGGCGTTTTCCCTGGACAATAGATGTGGCAACATTCAATTCACTGGCCATTCACATGAAATCATTTGTGAGGAGACTTTGAGATGCTTAGTTGGGTGTTGCTGTGATGATACTGTGGCTTTAAGAGGTATATTTTGTCCTTTTTTTTGAAGGGAGGTTTTACGGCAGAGGTAACAAATAGTCTACCAGAGCCACCAGCGTAAACAGTTTCTGAGGTTTTTGGTTTTATTTAAAGTTGGAACAATAGAAGTATAGAGTCAAAGAGTCATAGAGATGTAGAGCATGGAAACAGACCCTTCAGTCCAACCCGTCCATGCCGACCAGATATCCTAACCCAATCTAGTCCCACCTGCCAGCACCCGGCCCACATCCCTCCAAAGCCTTCCTATTCATATACCAATCCAAAATGCCTCTTAAATGTTGCAATTGTACCAGCCTCCAACACATCCTCTGGCAGCTCATTCTATACATGTACCACCCTCTTCGTGAAAAAGTTGCCTCTTAGGTCTCTTTTATATCTTTCCCCTCTCACCCTAAACCTATGCCATCTAGTTCTGGACTCTCCGACCCCAAGGAAAAGATTTTGTCTATTCATCCTATCCATGCCCCTCATAATTTTGTAAACCTCTATAAGGTCATCTCTCAGCCTCTGACACTCCATGGAAACAGCCCCAGCCTGTTCAGCTCAAATCCTCCAACGCTGGCAACATCTTTGTACATTTTTTCTGAACCCTTTCAAGTTTCACAACATCTTTCCAATAGGAAGGAGACCAGAATTGCATGCAATATTCCAACAGTGGCCTAACCAATGTCCTGTACAGCCGCAACATGGCTTCCTAACTCCTGTACTCAATACTCTGACCAATAAACCAAACGCCTTCTTCACTATCCTATCTACCTGCGACTCCACTTTCAAGGAACAATGAACCTGTAGTCCAAGGTCTCTTTGTTCAGCAACACTCTCTAGGACCTTACCATTCCGTGCTTAAGTCCTGTTAAGATTTGCTTTCCCAAAATGCAGCACCTCACATTTATCTGAATTAAACCATCCTGTCCCTCAGGATTCCCTCCAACAACTTGCCCACCACTGATGTCAGGTTCACCGGTCTATAGTTCCCTGGCTTGTCTTTACCGCCCTTCTTAAAATTTGCCAACCTCCAGTTTTCCAGCACCTCATCTGTGACTATCGATGATACAAATATCTCAGCAATAGGCCCAGCAATCACTTCTCTAGCTTCCCACAGTGTTCTCGGGTACATCCGATCAGGTCTTGGGGATTTATCCACCTTTAACCATTTCAAGACATCCAGCACTTCTTCCTCTGTAATCTGGACATTTTGCAAGATGTCATCATCTGTTCCCCTACAGTCAATATCTTCATATCCTTTTCCACAGTAAATATTGTTGCAAACTATTCATTTAGTATCTCCCCCATTTTCTGTGGCTCCACACAAGGGCCGCCTTGCTGATCTTTGAGGGGCCCTATTCTCTCCCTAGTTACCCTTTTGTCCTTAATATATTTGTAAAACCCCTTTGGATTCTCCTTAATTTCATTTGCCAAAGCCATCCCGTGTCCCCCGTTTGCCCTCCTGCTTTCCCTATACTCCTACTTCCATTAGCCTGAATGAGTGTGGTCAAGCTCCCACAGAACCAAGATGTTTCATTTTAGCTTTCAACAATTGCTGTTTTGGTCTTGAAGAAGTGGAAGCTATTTATTTTCCCTCTCTCAGTTACAGCCAAAAGCTGAGGGTTCTCTTCCTGCAACTGTTGTTGCATGTGAGACTGTGTTTTCTGAATTTGCCTTTTGCCAAGACCATGTTTATGAAATGTTACTAGATTGGAACAGTTAATTAGTAATAGCTACTGTATCTATTATTCTGTTAAGTTTTCTAATAGTGTTAATTTCTTCCAATTTCTTCTTCTTTTTGATATATTTTAACCACAGTGGCTGAATAAAGTCAGTTTTGTTATAAATCCGGTAGTTTGACCAATTGAATTACATCTGGAATGCAACACCTTTCATTTACCTTTAAAATAAGAAAACGTTAGGGTGCAGACTATCTTCTGAATATTTTGAGGTGGTTTGGTCTGCTCGATAACATTACACACATGCTAAATATCTATTCTGCATTTGACAGTCAGCATTCAGAAATCATGGTTGATACTCCATGCTGTTGTCACTGTGGTCTCCATGTTTAATGCCCAGAGCTTGCTTAGTCAATGGATTTAATCAAGTGCTTCTGAGCTATAAGTAAAGCCTGTCACTTCAGCAGAACTTTTAGTTGTCCTCAGCTTCATATAAAAGTGAAATTCGGGCAAGATTATGGTGTAGTGTTAATGTCACTGGGTTAGTAATCTAAAGGCCACAACTAATCTCACGTGGTATAGCAGTTGTGTCCATACCTCTGAGTCTGAAGTCTTGGATTTAAGTCCCACTTGCTTCGTAACTTGATAGAACAGGATGACTAAAAATCCTGAAAAGTGAAATTTAAAGCATTCTTATGGTTGCCTTCTATCCTGGAGATGGACTCGATTGGTCTGGATTTCCTTCAACAGCCTAGTTTAGTGAAGTAGCTGAAAAAGCAGAGAAAGGAAAATAGCCTGGAGAGCTAATTCAACCATTTTCCAGTAATCCTCTATTACCTCTGGGATTTTCTTCCTTGCATGATTGTGAAGGATTTTCAAGGAAAATGTAGGCAATGATAATCTGATATATTTTTCTTCATCATCCCCTTCTGAAAGGATGATTGCATTCCGGTGCTTATTGTTACTAAGGAGGTAGAATGGAATTTATCAAGTGTAGAGGGCTGTTTTGTCTAATGAAATTGACCGTAGGACCTTTGCCAAAGCACGATTGTCCAAGCAAGTCATTAACCTTCAGAGAGCTTTCCCTATAGTGTCTCATGTAACAGGCATCCCCTCACCCAGACGAGTTGAATGTCATCAGTCCCCACTCATATGGATACATTTACCTTGAGCCCAGGGAATGGGATCAGGATGAGGAACAGAGGTGAGTGGAAGATATAGTGTAATGTTCCACCAAAACTCTCCCAGCATTGTGGAAGAACAGAATAAGAGTTGTATCTTTTTGCCTGGAAAGAAAATATTTTCAGTGGAGAAAAATCTATTTTCTTTTCCTTGTAAATCTTCTTTCACTTGGAACTTAATACTTGTTTCACATTGAACTCACATGTAGTTAACTCGTGATTTTATAAAATTCTTCAAATTATTATTTAGCTTGTTCATGACACACAGTACCTGGTGCATACCCTCACTACCCCCCACCCCACACACAGGAAAAAAAGCTTCAATTAAACTTGACTCATTATGCAAAGCAAAAGTTTGCTTTACCTACATATTTATTTATTTATTCTCTTTTCACTCACTCCTTTTTAAAGCTACTACCATCCTTATTTTCCAATCTGCTTCTGATATCAGCAAAATCCATTCCTGTCCATATTTTATTTTTAAATATTTATTTGTATCGTCATCTGTCAAATGGACCCTTAGTTGAACATCTTACAAATGCTGTTACAAACAGACTTCTGTGCATACAGATAAATAGAAAAACTGATTAATTGAAATCTGCTGTTCTTTTTAATGAGCTGTTGTTGTTGCCATAGCTACTGTATAGCCGATTAGTAATATGTATTGCTTCTGCATTGATTCAAATTTAAAAACAAATGTAGTATATATTTTTATAAACATTTAGACTGCAACCTAAATATTTTATGGGATAAAAGCATTTAAATGTAACCTTTCAACCTGTGAGGAATGAAGTTGATTTGCAATGGCAGTGCAAGAGACTCTCGCGGTAAATCCACAGTACCTTTTTCATTGGGCCAGTATGTCTTTTTCATTATGCTGTAAAATGTTTCACTTTCATTTTAAAACAAATTAATGTGGCATTGAGACTAGGACACATGTGTCCAAATAAAGTATTAAGCTTAAACTATTGTTCTGTGAACTTCAGTGAAAAATTGATCAGATCCAATGAAAATAAAATGCTTCCAATTTGGTAGAAACATGTTTGCACTGTTGACTTTGACCAATTTGAATCATAAAATTTGCTTAACTTAAAAAGATAGGACCAGAAAGAGGTCATTCAGCCCCTTCTTTCTGCTCCTCAATTCAATATGATTACCAAGTTCAATGCCTTCTTGCAAACTATCCCCATATCAATTTCTTTCTTATTTGTTCATGAGATTTACACAACCATTTGGGCCGTGATTTATTGCATATTTCTAATTTCCCTGGAACTGGTGGAATTGAGTATGTTGCTCTACAATTTCAGAGAAGAGTTGAGTCTACCATATTTCTGTGTCTGGATGAAAGACACCTCTGAACTAGATGGTTTTTAATGATGGTAAACAGTGGTTACACAGTGAACACTAACAAGTCAGTTTTAAATCTAATTTTTAAATTGCATTTCAATATCATGAGCTGCTGTGTCCCCAGCCTGAGATTCTGGATTCCTGGTCCAGTAACATTACCATGAAGCCTCTACATTCCAAACCTATGACTTTTACCATCTGGTAGGACAAAGGCAGCAGATATATGGGTGCATCACCATCTTCAAATTCCCCTACAAGCCATATATCACATGGCCTTGCCATAAAGCACAGTCCCTGACATAAATTCCTGGAACTCACTCCTTTACCTTCTTAAAGATAATTAGGGATGAGTAACAAATACTGGCCCACATTGGGTGAATAAATAAAATCAAAGCTCTGTATTCTTGCTGCCATATGTCCTTCTTTCATTAGTAACAGTATAATAGTAAAATCAATAATAAAAGAGTCAGCTAAGTGGTTTGGAGAAACTCCTTAGGTTAAAAATTGTTGTCACAATCAATACCATCTTATTTTGAAAACCAAAACATCTCTGGAGAGTAGGCTGAAGATTATCAGCAGAGAGAAATGTAGACAGTACCAACATGAACTGGAATACTGTGGTCAGGGGAACAAAGGTATTTGAATAAACTGGAGGTAGAAAGCTAAGGAAGGTGGGATGAAGGGAAAACTATTGCAATGAAGTAGAGTGTGAGAAAGTGCGAGAATAGCTGGGAGAGTGGAGCTGCAGAGTGCCAGTGTACATGTGTAGTCTGTAGACAGAATGTATCATCTTACACTGTTAGAACAGGGAAGAACATATCTTTGCATCACTGCAACAACTACACCATCAATTTTAAAATAACATACTCAGTGTTAAATACAGAGAGTTCTAGTGTATGGTCATAATAGATAATTTTAGCATGATGAACAAGGGGAAATATTTACCACAATTTTCATCTTGACAACAGTTTTTGCCTTCCATAAATGCAGACTGTTAACTGCCTTTGTTGTTCATATTATGACAAATCTGTGTCCCATGTAACTCAACATATGCTGCCACCAATCTTCCTTTATTTGACTGGTCTAAGGATTTATTTAGATTCCAGCAGCAAAGGATCAATCACTATTGACTCTTAACAAGAAGATGTTCTTGTCTTAACAAGATATAGTTTATTACTTTAAGCAATTAAGTTTCAAGTTACCTAATTATCAGTTACAACAATGAAATAAACATTGTCACCAAGACTGCAAGGAGACATATAGATATAAGCCTTCACTCCATGATAGCCTAAGATGCTCTGCCTTATCTGCACACAAAGATGTAATTCAGTATTTCACAACTTCAGGTCACCTGACAATGTCACAACTCTTGTAAAATATGTTTTCTTTGACTTGGTAAATTGATATGTACTTGGCACAGTCTGAAGACTGTTAACTTAATTCTGATCTTTGACGTTGCATGGCTTTTAAACTTCCCATGTTTTATCTTCAGGCTCTCCTTCATGGAGGGCTGTGTTGGTGTGGGTAGTTTAACCTCAGGGTCACCACACCTCAGGTGAGGGGAAAGGTTGAGAAAGAGAGTCATTCATGGTAACCATAGCCAGCACAGGAATTAAACTCATAGTGTTGGTATCACTATGCATTGCATTGAACTAACTGATCCCAGCCTGGTTGGCTGGACACTTGTTTGCAATAACATCTTCTAAGAATCCTTAATCTGACTAGTTTCTATTAGAGACAAAGTGGAAACAAATGCTTCCTTCGTTGCAGTATCCTTGATTTCTGAGCCATATACTACCTTCTTTTTGACCATGCTTTTATGGATGCAGCTCATTTTCAATTTGCACAAAAAATCTTTGTTCTCAATCTGCTGATAGATCTGTATTCAAATATATAAACCTTGAGCTCAGCTTGTTGGTTAGATTAGGTGTCTTCATTCTTCTTCTCTGGTGCACTGGTAGATTGTTCCGTTCACTCTTGCCAGTATTTGCTTCTGTTTACCAACTTTTTATTGATTTTTGTCATTTAAAGATTCTTGTGTGAGGTTAAGATTAGACAACTTTGTCTTTCTCTCACCATCTCATCCATCAGGAGTTCCAGGTCTCAGTTGGTAAAGTGGAGTAGCGATTTGCCTCTGATCAACCATCTCCAGGGCAGTTCTTCACACACAAGAACTGGGAATGAAAGTTCTTCACTGACTGTGCTTAATCTGGTGCACAGCTGGAGTTTAAATATGGCACTGGTGTTGAGAATCCCAGGATATCTTGCCTGTTGTAGTACCCCCAGCACTTTCAGATACAAAATGATATGAATAGAACACCAAAGAGTTCTTTCCAAAATGGCAAGCTCCTGAGAATTGTGAAACTTAACTCATGAACAAGAATCCTGAAATTAATGTTTAGAGAATTGTTTGTAAAATTCATCGTCTGGTATCCATGGTTTATCCTAAAGTTTGCATTGTTTTGTCACATGCATCTATAGCTTTTAGACTTTAAAAGTGAATAGTTTCTGTGTCTCCCATGGTGAGTTAGTCATTCTCATCTCAGGATTTGTCTTGAAGTTTTCCTGGTTTCTGAATCCAATACAGTAACATTCTCCAAAGTCAAATCTTCTTTCAAATACAGCAGCGCCTCGACATATGAACTACCCCGTTCATGAACAAATCAGTTTATGAAAAATTTATAAAAGTTTTGCTTCAACGTACGTATGAAATTCAAGTACGAACGAAGGTACGAATGCAAAAAGCCCGTGTGCGACCATGTGGTTTCATTGTTCTTCTTTGCTACGCGCTTGTTGAACGCAAAAGCTCTCGGGCCCCACATGATCTCATTCAATTCATCTTTGGCATGTGTGCTGTGAACAGCCATCCTAGCATTCTTAAGCTATCCGAACAATGGGAAAAATTGATTCAGTTCGTGAACTTTACGGTTCGCGAACCAGGTCTCAGAACAGATTAAGTTCATAAGTCGAGGCGCTACGGTATAATAAATTTGACAAAATCTCATCAATACTTTCAATAACAATTCAGTATTATGAATTCTGAGTTCAAAGTTTCCATGTAGCAGTTTTATCCTAATATGTAGAGATCATTAATGAATTAATATTTAGATTCCCCGGAAGATAAGCTATTTATGTTTGAAGCTATTATGTATCTTAAGAATTGTTTTCTCCAAGTTGTCCAGTCATGTATTCTAGTTTGTCAATTCCACATGTTGAATCTTGCAGATAGTATTACCTCATCTGCTGTGTCTTCCTACTGTGAGTATAGATTCTTCTTATGTAAAATGTTCTAATTCTGTTGTATTTCAATGTTTCTGTAATTTCATTCTCTTAAGATCTTTTACTTCTGTCAATAACAATAGTATTTTATTTTCCTTATCATAGAATTTTAAAACTTTACCAATAGCTGTTTAGTTTTTCTTTTTTAAAAATCTTTTTAATTCTGCTAAATTGTAACATTTTATAACTATGTATTTATAAGCATGTAACTGCATATCTTACTGGGAATTTGATTTATATTTTTGCAGTCAAAACTGCAGGAAACTTACATTACATTATCTGCAGGAAAGGTAGAAATTTCCATATAAGTAAAATGTACAAAAGTTGCAGAATTGGAAATGTCACAAACCAGAATTAAGTGGCAGGAGGGATCATTCAAAAGTGAAACCCAGCAGAGTCGAACATGAACAGATAATTGGAGGACTGTCAAGGTCATGCTAAGGGTGATAGATTCATAATTTAAATTATGATTCTGATGTCAAAAATATATTAAGGCCACAGATGCAAGATTTGATTTGGGAAAGTAATAGAAAGTGGTGTGTACAGTGGATTAGGCAATGAAAGGTTGGAAATCACCTGTGTTTCCCTTGGAAAGGTGAGAAATCAACAGAGGTTCTATCCCCCAGCGTGAAAATTGGATCCAATCTCACTGCTCCTCTTTGAATGGTGTGAAGCAATACTTCGTGTCTACCTATGAGTACAGCTGGGACATGAGTTTAAAATGTTATTCAAATTCTAGCACTCTGGCATTGCAGCATCCTCTTCATACTGCATTGTACTGCAGCATCAGTCTTGATGTTTGTGCTCAAGTCTCAGATATACACATCAACATATGAATTTGGAACAGGAGTAAGCCATTTGACCCCTCAAGCCTGCAGCATCAGTCAATAAGATCATCACTGTTCCAGTGTGATCTCAATCACATTCCTACTTATCCCACCCCCACACCCCATAACCTTAGAATCCCTTGTTCGTCAAGAATCTTTTGACTTCTGCCTTAAATGCCTTGAGTCAGAACACTACAACTTGAAAGTAAAGATATTCCAAGCTAAGCCATAGCAAGACAGCAGTCTGTTCAAAACATTTTTAACAACTTTTGGCACATCAGTCAATTCAGTAAAATATCTCCCTGAGATTCCAGCAATTTAAGATTACATTTTGAGACATTCTGAATTGTTTTGTTTGCCTCTGGCTGCACCTTGCTATTATACCACCTCAAATCCAAAAATAAATTCAGCATGACAAGCTCTCTTTTACATTTATTTTTGGACAAACTCAGTGAACCTTTCCAATTACTTCAATTTTCTTATCTTCCAACTTTGCCTTCAAATCTTTGACTGCAATTTACTTGTGGAACTCAGCAAATACCTATGCTCCTGCAATGGTTTGCTGACTGTGTGCTATTAGCAGTTTTGACATGTGTGTGTACACGTCAGCACAGAAATTTCATATTGACTTCATCAAAATTGACACCAGCCCCAAAGCACTGATAGCTGATGAATGGCCCTTGATTATGTCAAATAACATTAAAAAATAAATAGTTACATAGGCTTAATACCTTAATCTGTAAGTAAACAGAATATTTCTTACTAAATCAGAGGAAAACAGAATTTAAATTCAAGAAAGCCCAAAGGAGGAAGTCTAAATATTGAAGCTACAAGATGGGTACTTATTTTCCTCATAAATTTACAGAGACTCAAAAGGATTTTAATGTTTTTATACATTGAAAATGATTGTTCATTTTAAATTAGATTAGGTTTCACTATCAATTCTGACAGGGAAGTTTTATAATGCGACTGAGATGGCACTTCCAAAACAATAACTGTTTGGCATTGAATGTCTCTGCACAAATTCACAGATATTCAAATCTGCTCCAGACCTGGTCTCTTCATCCAATTCTCCAGGCATTTGTGCAATACTCTTCTCCCCAGCTGATCCACTTCTTTCCCATTGAAACTGGCATTATTCTCATTGTACACTTATTCATGTTGGCACTCATGTGCACGCTCTTCCTCCTCCCCATCCTCATCAAATATTGCTGCAACTCCCTGCTTCTTTCACCCCACTGAGCATCTGCCTCACTGCTTCTTTTTCCATCTGCTCCTGTTCTGCTAGCAGAGATAGCCCAAAGTTTATGGTAAAGGATTAATAGACTGACACCTGTTGCTTATCATGCCTGTAGTTGCCCTTGGACTTCTGCAGGTTTCAGAATGGTGACGTTCAGCTCAGAGAGACAATTTGTAGTACTCTCCACATTGGATCTAGGACTTGTGCGAGCAGGATAAGCCAAAGTGTGACTTTGCAACAATCAAATTGAAGAAAAATCATTGCGACACAGAGGGGATCAAATCAGATGATGTCCATTATTAAGTAAAGGGATCATGATGTGAAAAGACTTTGCAGAGTAGGGAGTATGCAAAATTTGTGCTGCTAATTCAACAACACATCTCTCACAAGAACCCAAGTTCCAAAGCATTCACTGAGTACTCCAATTGTGTAGATAGCCTGAATGGTGTACTTTTAGCTTTCATGGGATGCATTTGTGATAAAGCAGTTGGTGGCTTGGCTGGGTTTGATGAAAGAAAAAGTCTGCTCAGTGAGAGTTGCGTCAGCTTGTGGGATGCAAAGACATAGTCCAGGCAATGGGATCATGGGCCAGATTTTCAATTTGCAAACCTTTGGATCTCCACAACAGGAAACAGTATTCAAAAATACGAAGCAATCTTGGAACCTGAGCACTTCCAACTAACTGGTCACTGGGCCAACTAACTGGTCACTTGTGGATTCCACTAAGAGATCCTGAAGCAGCAGTTTAAAATCTCAGTGGGTAGAAATGGGGAAAACAGACTGTCTGGGACATGGAATATCTATCCTAAATCCTGTGGTGAGTGTTAATAGTCAATATATTTAAGACATTAATATCTATAGTCCATTGTACATGCAGTGCTCAAGCACATTTTGACATAGCTAGTTGCTATGCACAGTCTGGGCTCTAGATTTTGAAGTTTCTGCAATCACTTGGGCACCAGAGGTGGACGGTGGAAGCCTTCGACCATAAATCCATAGATATACGAGCAGAAGTAGACCATACAGCCCATTGAGTATGATCTTCCATCAATGAGATCATGACTGACCTGGTAATCCTCAACTCCACTCTCGTTTTCCCCATAACCCTTGGTTCTCTTATTGATTAAACATCTGTCTATCTCAGCCTTGAGTATACTTAATAACCCAGCCTCCAAAATCTCCTTTGGCAAAGAATTTCACATATTCATAACCATCTGAGAGAAGAAATTCCACCTCATCTCCATCTTAAAATGGTGAGTCCTTATTCTGAAATAATGATTTCTGAACTAAATTTGCCCACGGGGAACAACAATCTCTCTGCATCTAACTGTTAAGGCACATAAGAATCTGATATATTTCAGTACGCTTATCTCTTATTTTTCTAAACTCCAATGAGTACAGCCTGAACCAACTCAACTTCTCATAAGACAATCCTTTCATACCTGGGATCAGCCCAGTGAGCATTCTCTGGATTGCGTCCAAGACTAATATCTTGTTCCCTACATACAGGGCCCGAAATTGTTCATGGTATTCCTACTATGGTCTTAAAAATGTCATGTATAGTTTTAGAAAGGCTTCCTTGTTATTATATTCCATTCTCTTTGAAATAAAGTCTAACATTCCATTTGCCTTTCCTGCTGAACATGAATGCTGGAGTTGGAGAATAATGTACCAGGACTTCCAAATCCTTCTGTGCCACAGCCTTCTGCAGTCTTTCTTTAATAAGAGCTCTTTTGTTCTTCCTATCAACATGTACAAATTTACATGTTCTCACATTGCATTTTATCTGCAAAGTTTTTGCCCAGTTGTTTAACCTATTTCCCTTTGCTTCATTCCTCACTACTTGTCTTCTTATCTATTTTTGTGTCATCCACAAATTTGGTGACTGTATAGTCGCTTTCCTCATCCAAGTCATTAATATATATTGAAAATAACTTTGGCCCAAGCACAGAGGCCTACAGCACTGCACTTGCAATCCTGAAAATGTCCCTTTTACGCCAACTCTCTGCATTCTATCCATGAGATAATCCTTAATTCGAGCAAACACATTACTTCCAATACCATGGTGCTGGATAAATCTGACGAATGAATAGGTGCCTACTGAGTAGCAGTGGGTTACACTAAGTGAGTAGAGGTTTGGGTGAAGGAGGGTGAAGGGAGTGTTCTTGTGAAGGGTATTGTCCTGGCATTAAAGAAATATTACTGAGATATCCCAGTCTTCCCTGGTATGAACTCATTCATCAAGTGCACACATCTGAGATAACCTACTGCCACCTAAAAACATTGAGAATAGGTTTTCTTTGCCAATGTTCTCCCATGTCTCAGACTATTGCTTTGTAGTAAGTGCAGCTCCCCAGAGAACAGTGCTCCTGTCCCTTAACTCATCTCTCTTTTGACATCAACAACAATAAGACAGGATAAGCAATTATTATGAACCTAATGAACAAAGCTACATCTATTGCATGCATAAAGTACAATTAGAAATGTTTTCAATTCTGTCAGGTTCTTCTTCCATGACAGAGGATGATGTGGAGGCAGCCTGATTTGTGGGCTCTGCTCACCACTGTGATACTTTTGTTCTTTTCATGAGGTATGGTGGGGACGGTTCCAAATCCTGCTGCATCATTGCAGGGCATTGGGCATTGTGCATTGGGCTTCTGAATTAGACTTTGAGCAGGAATGGTTCCTGTGTCAAAAGTGCTGAAGGGGTTCCCCCCCCCCTCATCAATCCTTTCAACTGCTTCAACCCTTACATTGGTCCCTTCTGTCCTCGTTGACACTACCAGCTGACAGGTACTTGTCATCGACTCAAAGTATCTCAGCAAACTTAGTGATGCGTTGTTGTGGTTCTGTTCGCCCAGCTGGAAGTTTTTGTTGCAAACGTTTCATCCCCTGGCTAGGCGACATCATCAGTGCTCTGGACCCTCCTGCGAAGCGCTTCTTTGATGTTTCTTCCGGTATTTATAGTGGTCTGTCCTTGCCGCTTCCGGGTGTCAGTTTCAGCTGTCCGCTGTAGTGGTTGGTATATTGGGCCCAGGTCGATGTGTTTGTTGATGGAGTTTGTGGATGAATGCCATGCCTCAAGGAATTCCCTGGCTGTTCTCTGTCTGGCTTGCCCTATGATAGTAGTGTATATAGTATATAGACAATATACCAACCACTACAGCGGACAGTTGAAACTGACACCCGGAAGCGGCAAGGACAGACCACTATAAATACCGGAAGAAACATCAAAGAAGCGCTTCGCAGGAGGCTCCAGAGCACTGATGATGTCGCCTAGCCAGGGGATGAAACGTTTGCAACAAAAACTTCCAGCTCGGCGAACTGAACCACAACAACGAGCACCCGAGCTACAAATCTTCGCACAAACCTTAGTGATGCGTGTTAAGAGAGTTTCATTCATTCTGGGCATATCAACTCCTGTACCCAAACAGCGTGGGTCTACATTTAATTCTTTACGATGTTGGCCCATATACTTAAAATTTACAATTATGATGAGGTATCTGTCATGATGGATTCCTCCACAGTCTGTCTGTGGCTCTATGATCACTCAAGAATCATTGGCGCTCAAGAATCCATCTGCCTTGCATACACCAGAAAACGCCTTCATTTCTGTGATATATCTTCATTCAATGGAGTATGACTGCATTGGTCCTCAGTTCTCTACATTAGAGTGACTACAGGTCATTCTGCCTCCTATGATTTGTATCTCAACCAATGCTCCCTGTTCTAAGTGTAGCCCACCTGAGGGAAGTGTTGCCAAGTAATGATGAGACTGACTAAATCTGAAATATCTTTCTCTGCTGAGGAGACTGTTGATGATCAGGTTGGGACATTTTGAATCCTCTCTGGAACAGATCCTACCGGAAACATAATAGAATGGCAGTGAGAACTTGGACTATTCAGCAGTTGCCTCTGCCAATGCAATATGTGTTCGTGGTTGGACAGTGCACACTGTGCAGGAAAATTCCTCCATGCTCTTCACCCAAAGATAAACCTTTTCAAGAGTCCTACTCTTCACAAACTCTCATCTTGCCGAGGCTTAAGCTTAAAACCATTAGAAAACAGCAAAAGATGTTCCTAGAAAAGAAAAACATTCATAGAATCATACAGTACAGATGGGGCCCTTTAACCCATGAAGTCTGTTCCAGAAAAAAATACTACATCGTCACTTATCCAACTTTCCTGTATAAGGCATATAGTCCTGCATGTTACAATACTTCAAATGTTCATCTAAGAACTGTTTAGAGGTTGTGAGGTTTCCCAGGGATTGCATTACAGACCCTCACCATCCTCTGGGTGAGAAAGTTTTCCTCAAATCACCTCTGAAAGCTCCTGACTTCCTGTTTAAAATAGCAACTAGAAATAATTATAAAAACATACAGTAAGGGCTTCTACAACAGTATGAAAAGAAAAGCATCTCTCAAGTAAATAATGACAGGAAGGGAGAAGTAATAATGAGGAAAAAGGAAAAGGCAGGGACTTCAAGTAGATATTTTGCATGAAATACAATTTTATGGTAGAATATGCAAAAATGTAACATAGAAAGTCAAGAGACAAAAGGAGGGATGAACTTAAAACAATCATGGTCACTGAAAAAAATACAAGCAAAAGTAATTGGATTAAAGCACGTTTCCTAGAAGTTAAGCTAAATAACTGTAACCTTCCATAAATCCCTCGATTCCAAAATGGTATCAAAGGATTGGAAGAGCCAAAACACAGCACCCCTATTGCCTGTCTTCCTACATAATCCCCATACTGAATAAAGAAAAAGAATTTCAGTTTTGTGCAATTGCCCTCCCACAATAGTTTTTTTAAAGAGAAAATTCCAGATTTCAATTGCCCTTTGTGTGGAAAGGTGTTTCTTATTTATATTGCACGTGGTCTAGTTTTAAGTTTTAAATAATAACATCCCATAATTTTTCCTGTGCCCACCAAATTCTGCAGTTTTCTGTGTTTAACGTTTTGTGACATTTTAACATTTAAATGCCTTTGATCACGTCATCACTAAGTACATTTACAGTCGAAAAAAATTTCACCTTTACTGCAAGCCATTGCCATTGACAAATGACATTGGCACTGAATGATGTGTGATATTGAATGGGTTTAAGATTCAATGCACACAGCCGTTCAGATCTTTGTGCCCTTCATTGCAAAAATGTCTTCAATTTCATTTCAAGGTTCACACTGGCAGATCCATAGGATGCTTCACAGAGTACATGTTGAAAATGTTTCCTCTTATGGGAGGGCCTAGGACAGGGAGCTTGATCTCAGGGTCAAGGGTCATCCATTTTCAGTAGAGATGAGGAAGAACTTCACTTTTGCGAGGATAGTGAATCTATGGAATTCTTTACTGCAGGGGGATTTTGAGGCTGGGAATATAAGGCTGGGGCAGACAGATGTTTAAGCAGTAAGGGAATCAAAGATGATGAGAATAGGGCAGAAAAATGAAATTATGATTTATCAGATCAGCTAAGATCTTATTGGATGGTGGAGTGGACTCAGTAAACCAAATAGCCTACTTTGCTCCTTTGTCTTATGGTCTTCTGCGCAGTGAGGACAGTATAGGGGTTTCCAATGTGCAATTTCACACCCACATATTGAGAATTTGCAACATGTTTGTTGAGGATCAAAGAATAAATAATTCTGTTCCAGTTAATGTCCACTTAACTGCAGCTAATCCATCCAAATCTGAAATGAAATACCAGAATATGACAATTCTAATCAGTGGAAAATGACAATCAGGTGCCTGGTTTGAAAGATCAACATAGCCTGTCAATTGTTTCGTTCAATCTCCTCTCTCTATGTTTTTGCCTTTAGAATTCATTCTTACTGAGTATTCCAAACATACAACAGAATCACAGCAGGTGGACACGATACCCAAAGGCTGTATGTTACATGTTACATTGACTGTGAAATGCAACCTATAAAACGTGTAACATTACAAGCAAACTCATAAGTTAAAAAGGTCTCCGCCACCAACCCCCACCCCCACCCCACCACCGCCCACCCCCATTCTAGATTGATGTTGAAGTCTCTAAGTTGCATCACTACACATCCACTTAAAACCTATTTGGGCATTCGAATCAGGTCACGTATATCACATAAACAGCACTGTGAATCACATAGACTCTTAATTCCTGCCTCATATCACCCTCCAGGCGCTGTTTATCTTTGCTTCCATCCAATGAGCTTTTCCTACCTCTGTGCTGTAAATTTTATATAATTCCATCTAAACCTACCTGGATGTAGCTGGAACTGTGCTAATTTTGTAAGTCTGCAGGCTGTTGCATATCTTTATTATATGTTAAAGGATGGCAAAGCTTTCCTCAGGTAGCCCTTAATACTTCCTCAGTCTGCAGTGACCTAGAAATAACTTTGCAAAATCTTTATATCTATGGTTTGGAAATTCATAACTTTTCAAAATTGATTGCTGTCTTCAGGGTAAATGATATTGTCTCCATTAATGAACTAGAGGTTGAAGTTATAATATTATTAAAGTGCCTCAAGTGAGACTCGATATGGGAAGCTTTATTTTTAACGGCCTTGTGAAAATTGACTCTGAGCAAAAGCGATTATTAGTGTAACCATTAACTCTTTCAGAAGTTGAATCAACACCTGACTCACAACAGAACTGAGAGAAGCAGAGGTAATTAAATTGTGATATAATTAATTGGAATTTGATGCCTGGAGTTGTTGGGCTGTGAGATGGTGAGTGAGGACGGTTGGTTGGGGTAGGCAGAGTCAATTACTTTGGAATTTCACTCGATTTCTATCACAATCAATCCAGTCAGATGACCCCAAGAAGTTATCAGCTTGGCTGTTCTGGTGCCATTCTGGTGTAAAGGGTTGAAGATTTGAGTCCCATATTGGATTTTAAAGTCATGGACTGACAGCAAATGATGCATTTAAGAACTGCTGTGCAATCAGCCCTAACCCAGCGGGAGAAAAAAACACAATAGCTGTAATATTTTTAAATGAATGTACTGTTCAGACAAGTCCAAAGTATACATGTGATAGAAGGATAAAGCCAAGTTGATCCAGTATATCTCATTTGCCAATTTGACTGGTTTTTTTTCCCATTCTAGGCATCTTAAACTTCACATTCTTCAAAGCCACTAATGAAAATAGCATGGAATTCGATCAGTACAAATGAAAGCAGGCTTTCATACTAAGTCTCTAAACTCTTCTGTTAGTTATCAGGGGAAGAGCACTCTGCTCATATACATCTCCTCCCAAGGCCCTCAACAGACCTGTACTGCTGTGAAGTATAATAACTAGTCTTAAATAATGTCTTACTGTCAATTTCAGCTACTTCTCTTTCAAAATCATGGCTTGCAAGTTTCCAGAAGGAATTCTATCTATATTCCTGAAAGGTCCACACTTTGCAGACTTTAATAAGTCAGGCAAAAGCTTTTTCTGAACATAAAAAGAAAACCACTTCATTTGCGGCCTTATTGGCTTCAGTAATCATTAAAGTTTTGACCAGTCTTCAATTCCCTTCCATCAGTCTCAGGTGATAACAGCTCCGCCTCCATCAATCTGACTATTCATATATTTCAAGCATTAATCTGGGAAATGTGGGACTGTAATAGCCCCGGCTCTTATTGTCATAGATTATAATTAGATGGCTGAGTACAATGCAGCCCTGTATTCACACATTCAGCAAGTAACAATAATAATCATCAAAAAAGAATGCCACAATGGATCAGAAAGTCACTTGAAATGGTTATTTTAAAACCTCCACCCCTAGAAATGAACAAGTCCACCTGTTGCCTGCCACACAGATAGTGTGTTCTTGACAGACTAACATGATGAATAGTTGGATATCTGCCCTTCACAGAGGAAGTCTGATTCGCCAGCAGAGTTGATTACTGCAGATCTGGCTACACCTAAGCTCCATAATGGGCACTGCTCGGTATGTAGGCAGACATACAAAAGAAGCCCGATGCATTCCAGAGTGAAATCGAAGTCACGAGTTTTGACCAGAGGTATGTTTGACACTTTAAGGAGGTCAGACTGACAGAAGTGGAGGTGGGCTTAGTAGTAAAGATGTGTAGGAAAGAAGGACACTATCATCGTCTTGAGGGTGTTCCCGATAGACAAAGGGCACTCTCCCAAAGATACTACTTTTCCTTCTCTCCATTTTCGACATTTTAGAACAAAATGGAATGCCTAATACTGCCTACCTGACCATGCCAACACTGTTATCACATGTGTAGAGTTATATTGGAATCAATTAATAACCTCAGGCTTCAGGAGAGTGCAATATAAGGGATTTTGACATAGAAAACTATAAAAGGCATGAAAGAGGTTAATAATTGATTCAATAGCCTCTTTTTGCCAGCATGCCAAATAGTGATTATTGTTTCCTGTGTGTAGGTTGGAGTAAAAACCTGAGGCAGCCTCAAAGGGAGGTTTTTCAGCAAAGCCGATGCAGTTTCTGATCTATTCAACAGAAGCTGCTTGTCACATATTGTCAATGACTGTCAAGGTGACCACACCCATTTACATATCAGCTCCACCTATGGACCAATTGGTGACACCAGTAGAATCTCCCAATCTGCAGCCCACAACTGAATCTTGAACTATAAAGCCACTTATTTATTAATGTAAAGCATCTTACATGTAACAAAACATTCCTAAGCCCTTCACAGGATAATCATAAAACAAAACATGACAAAGAAATTTGGCTAAAGAAGTAAATTTTATGGAGTATCTTAAAAGTGGAAAATACAGAAGGAAGAGAATTCCAGACCATAGGCAACAAAATGTATAACCAGCATCAGTGGAGAAGTTAACAAAAGGTATATGCAAGAGAGACAATGGTTAAGCAGATTTCACTGATGAATTTAGATGAGGAAATATAAGAGCAAGACTGATTGACGAATAAATAGCAACTTGACAGGTTGGGTCAAAAGGCCCATTTCTGAGATGGACATTGTAATGTAAAGAATTACTTTAATGCCAATAACTCAAAGGATTGTAAGTTACAGATGATTCCAGCCAGAGGGAAGGGTGAGGCTGCAAAAGAATTGAAAACAAGTATAAGAATTTTTAAATCAAGATGATACTTGACAGAGTCAGTCCGTGAGTACAGGGGTGATAAGTGAATGGAACTTGGTAAGATTTGACTGTAAGTTTTGAGTCATCTCAGGTTTAGAGATGACGGAATCTAAGGGACTGGCCAGAAATGTTTTGACACAGACGAGGCTTGAAAGTGTTTCATGTTGAGCATAGAAGGAGGAAGTGGAAGTGGAAGAGCATCATGGTGTATTGTTCAAGCTAAGAGCTGCTGACCTGCCTGCCAGAGAAGCCCTCATTCAAACATGTTTCACAACAAAAACATCCCTCATTACTCCCTCCCTACAGTCACCAAGCCAAGAATTATATTCACTGCATTACCACCTCATCAATGCCATTCCTTATTTCATTTACTACATGAAGCTGGTCATGGTAAATGAGAACCTACAAGGCCTCTGTCAAAGACTGTTCCACTTTTCCCTGGGCAGTAGTAAACTTTGCCATGGGTCAGGAGATAGCAGCTGCAGGGGGAGGGTATGGACTGTGATGTGGAGATGCCTTGAGATAAAAACAACACAAGTTGTCATTCTTTCCCCATCTTTTCTCTCTCTTTGTCTCTCTATGTGAGAGAGAAATTGGCTACCAAAGCAAGGTAATTTTAACCCACATTGCATCAACTGTTAGCCAGAGTGCACAAGCCAGTGGTGTGTATTTGCTTGTACTTGGTAGTTTGTGGTATTTGAGATTCCTTGATGTTTGTCCACTTTTTCAATGGAAGCAATCAATTAATTCCTGGGATGAAGACATTACCTTATGAAGAAATGTTAACTTAGGTTAAGTTTACATCCATTAGAGACTAGAAAAATAAGCAGCGATCTAACATATACATTTTTTAAAGGACTGGATGTGTTGGATATCTGGAGATTGTTTCCTAGGGGACAGACTTTAAGAAGTCTCCATTTTAAGATAGAAATAAAGATTTCTTTCCTCTCAGAAAGGACATTTGAGTGTGTAATTTTCTTCTCTGGAAGGTAGTGGAGTCCACTTCTTTAAGTATATTCAAAACAGAGCTAGGTAGATTTTTGATAGACAAAGGCATCAAGGATTATGGGATGCAGACAGGAAATTGCAGCTGAGACAACATTCAGATAATCATGATTCAATGGAATGATAGGGCAGATTTGAACTGTTGAATGGCCTATTCCTGCTCCTTGATCTGATGTCTCTACATTCTCAAGCACTAGAACAAATATCTGAGACATCAGCACACGATTGCCTCTGGAAGACCTAATGGCAGAACTTGCACTTTTACTAGTCCATGAGCTCCCATTCAGTGCATGACCCACAAGGAACAGCGTTTGAGTCCAGTTGTGTAGAGTTTGAAGAGCCCACCTCTCTTTGATGAAGAGCATTCACTGCTGCCCTTGTTCGCTTGTCCTTACGTTTCATGTAAATATGCTCCTCAATCTGCTTTTTGGTTTCGTTTATTGATTCATGGGATGTAAGCGTCCCCCGGCCAGGCCAGAATTTATTGTCCATCCTTAAGTGTTCTTGATAAGGAGTTGGGTAAGCTGCCTTCTGAAGGCAGAGGAACACCATCAATGCTGTTGAAGAAGATTTTAACACTTTGATTCAGCAATCGTGAATGATCAGTGATATAGTTTGACTTCAAGATGCTATGTGGATTGCATGGATGGTGGTGGTGGTGCTCCCATGTATCTGCCACCCTTGCCCTTCTAGGTGATAGACGCGGTGATTTTGCCACACAATTGCCCTGTGATGTCAGACCCACTGAGGGGAACATCCCTAACCACACAGATGTGCCCAGGAATTGTGTGACAGCAAATCCATACAGAGCTGGTTCTCCTCTGAAGACCCCTCAGCTCACTATTCATCTCTTCTGGTGGCAATGTCCATGGGAGAGATGAGTTAGTGCTAAACTTAGTTGAAACAGAGTTACAGGTTAACACGTTGCAGTTCATGTGTGTTAATGTATTGATCGCATTGAGTAAACATGAGTGACATTCAAGTGCTACTTATGGTAGTGTGATATCTAATGCTGAAAACGTGTTGCTGGTTAAAGCACAGCAGGCCAGGCAGCATCTCAGGAATAGGGAATTCGACGTTTCGAGCATAAGCCCTTCATCAGGAATGAGAGAGAGTAGCCAAGCAGGCTAAGATAAAAGGTAGGGAGGAGGGACTTGGGGGAGGGGCGATGGAGGTGGGATAGGTGGAAGGAGGTCAAGGTGAGGGTGATAGGCCGGAGTGGGGTGGGGGCGGAGAGGTCAGTATGGAGATTGCAGGTTAGGAGGGCGGTGCTGAGTTGAGGGAACCTACTGAGACAAGGTGGGGGGAGGGGAAATGAGGAAACTGGAGAAATCTGAATTCATACCTTGTGGTTGGAGGGTTCCCAGGCGGAAGATGAGGCGCTCCTCCTCCAGCCGTCGTGTTGTTATGTTCTGCCGGTGGAGGAGTCCAAGGACCTGCATGTCCTCGGTGGAGTGGGAGGGAGAGTTAAAATGTTGAGCCACGGGGTGGTTGGGTTGGTTGGTCCGGGCGGCCCAGAGGTGTTCTCTGAAGCGTTCCGCAAGTAAGCGGCCTGTCTCACCAATATAGAGGAGGCCACATCGGGTGCAGCGGATGCAATAGATGATGTGTGTGGAGGTACAGGTGAACTTGTGGCGTATATGGAAGGATCCCTTGGGGCCTTGGAGGGAAGTGAGTGTGGAGGTGTGGGCGCAAGTTTTACATTTCCTGCGGTTACAGGGGAAGGTGCCGGGGGTGGAGGTTGGGTTGATGGGGGGTGTGGATCTGACGAGGGAGTCACGAAGGGAGTGGTCCTTGCGGAACGCTGATAGGGGAGGGGAGGGAAATATATCCTTGGTGGTGGGGTCCGTTTGGAGTTGGCGGAAATGACGGCGGATGATACGTTGTATGCGGAGGTTGGTGGGGTGGTAGGTGAGAACCAGTGGGGTTCTGTCTTGGTGGCGGTTGGAGGAGCGGGGCTCAAGGGCGGAGGAGCGGGAAGTGGAGGAGATGCGGTGGAGGGCATCGTCGATCACGTCTGGGGGGAATCTGTGGTCCTTGAAGAAGGAGGCCATCTGGGCTGTGCGGTGTTGGAACTGGTCCTCTTGGGAGCAGATGCGGCGGAGACGAAGGAATTGGGAATATGGGATGGAGTTTTTGCAGGGGGCAGGGTGGGAGGAGGTGTAGTCCAGGTAGCTGTGGGAGTCAGTCGGTTTATAGTAGATGTCTGTGTTGAGTTGGTCGCCCGAGATAGAGATGGAAAGGTCTAGGAAGGGGAGGGAGGAGTATGAGACAGTCTAGGTGAATTTCAGGTCGGGATGGAAGGTGTTAGTAAAGTTGATAAACTGTTCAACCTCCTCGTGGGAGCACGAGGCAGCGCCGATACAGTCATCGATGTAGCGGAGGAAAAGGTGGGGGGTGGTGCCAGTGTAGTTGCGGATGATATCTAATGCTGTCATAAGAACTCATCTGAGTTTGAATTTGAATTGAATTTATTGTCATATGTACTGAGGCACAGTGAAAAGCTTTGTCTTGCAAGCAATACAGACAGATCATATATTTAAGTAGCATAGATAAGTAAATAATAGGTAAACAATGGCAAAAACAAAACACAGGAATGTTAAGAGTTTGTGAGTCCATGCAATATTCTAAAAACAGTAGGGTAGAAAGTGTTGCCAAACTGGCTGGTGCATGTGTTCAGGCTTCTGTACCTTCTTTCTGATGGTAGCAGTTGCCAGGGTGGGATGAATCTTTGAGAATCCTGCGGCCTTTCCTTGACAGCAGGCCTGGTAGATGGATTCTATAGATGGGACCTTGGCCTTTGTGATTGTCTGGGCTGAGTTCAACACTCTTTGTAACCTTCTCCAATCTTGAATGGTACAGTTGCCATACCAGCTAGTGATACATCCAGACAGAATGCTCTCCATGCCAAATCTATAAAAATTGGCAAGAGTATTCACCGTCAGGCCAAATTTTCTCAGCTGCCTGAGGAGGAAGGGACATTTTTGGGCCTTTGTAACCAGTGCATCCACATGAAAATCCAAGGAAGCTTGTTGTGAATGACCACTTCCAGGAGCTTGACACTCTCCACTCGTTCCACCTCAGTGCTGTTAATGTGTAAGGAGGGCATGAGTAACATCCCGCCAAAAGTTGATCATGAGTCCTTGGTTTTGCCGGCATTGCGAGCTAAGTTGTTCTCAGTGCACCATTTTTCCAGGTCTTCCACCTCCAGTCTGTAGTCTATTTCATCGCCATCTGAGATTCAACCGACTTTGATAGTGTTATCAGCAAACTTGTAAATGGCATTAGTCTGGTATTTGGCGATGGTATACAGTGAGTACAGTAGGGGGCTGAGTACTCACCTGTGAGAGGCTCCAATGTTGAGTATTAGTGAGGATGAAATATTGTCCCCCATCTTCAGTGATTGTGGCCTGTTGCTCAGGAAACTGAGGATCCAGTTGCAGAGTGGGACTTAGTCCAAGATCACTAAATTTAGTAATCTGTCTCGAGAGGATATTAGTGTTGAAGGCTGAACTGGAGTCAATGAGTGGGTAAACTGATCTGACCTCTGATGCAGTGACTGTTAGGATAGGCTTGTCAGGACTTGTCAGAATACGTGTTACCTCTTCGCCGAAATTCCGCTCAAAGCGAGCATAGAAGATGTTGAGACGTTATCACCATGGTGATCTCCAGACTGTCCTCTTCTGTCACAATAAGTTGGCCATTCTTGAAATTTCTCTGGATATCCGGTATGTGGTCTTCTCTTGCAGTGAGGAAAGGCAGGGAGAGTTGTGAGAAGGTGATTGGTGAGGGTGGAGAATTAATATTTGAATAGGAAGTTATGGGGAATGGGTGTGACAGCTGTCGGTTGAGTTGGGGATTAGGGTGAAGGATAGAGAAAGGAATGTGCATGGCAAGAAGGTTTGTCTATGAGAGTCAGAGACGAGCCTGGACATAGGAATGTTACAAAGATTGGACAGCATAGCGACTAGATATGGATTGCTGGAGACATTTTGTGCTAGAAGTTTGGAGATCATTGACACTTCCCTGGTACTGGATTAAGATTCTCAGTACCATATGTCAGTTATTGACTGTCTCTACAATTCAGATCAATGTTGATTTGGTGACCGGAAGTCATGAAGTAGTATATTAATTTAATAATAATATCAGTTTAACTCATGGTCTAACTTTGCTAATTCAATTAATGTACTTTGTCATGTGTAAACAAATAAAACCAGTTCTCAGTAGCAGTAACATCACTTCCTTCCTATTAAATAACAGCCTGTGTTGGCTGGCAGATGGATAGGAAATATGCAACAACATGACAGAAGAACGATTTGGCAAATTTTAGTTATGCTGCCTGTGAGCGTTCATGGAGACAAATGATAATTGGTTTTTAACATAACACAGCAGTAGCAAGCGGTTGTCAAGTAGTTAATCTTCTTAAAGCATTGGCTGCCAGCTAAGCAGATCATTTTTACAATCTTGAAGATGGGTTATGACTTGATTTGAAAAAAAATAATTAGCTCAGATCCAATCACATAAATCTGTGCAGTGTACTCAGAGATGAGTAGGAAGCTTCCATCTTACACACTGCATGCAGGACACAACAACACCTTTGAAGTTTACTAGGGCTCACAGCAACTCATGATGATGAACTGTGACTTTCAATATTCTATTTTAGCTATTATTTACTAAAATATTATTGGCTTAAGTTGTAAGAATCTGTTGCATTATTTATTATGCCCTGAGACAATTCTATAGTATTCTTGTTAAGCTCCTGAAGTTTCATGAAATGTTTAGCAAAATTCCAATAATCTCCCTTCCTGAATGGTACAAATCTGTACAATGTTATAAACTCTTTATAAGATGCTGGGCCACTGCTGCATTTCTTCATGAGAATGGGGGTGCTAAAGAAGTCCCTCTACATAATAAATTGTAAATGCAGAGGCTTGACATGCTTTTTTTTTGCATTTCAACCTATAATCAAAGCGAATGCTTTTTCATTTATTTGATGAAGATCCATGCAGAAGCCATTCTGCATGTTTTCTGACATTATGTAATTTCCCGTATGTTCATTAATTTAATTTCCCATATGTTCCTTCGCAGTCTGTCCCAACTGTGATGCATTCCAAGTTGTCATTTCAACACAGTCTTTTTAAAAGGTTTTATCATTTCTTGTCCCCATCAAACACGTTAGAGAGAGAAATGAGTTCAACAATGACTTCCAAAAAAACCTTGCCTTCTGTTGACATGGATATTGCCATTCTTGCAACCTACTCAAAATCACACAACACAACAACACCTCAGCTCCATACGATCTTGCCAGCTAGTCATCACTAAGTCAAATACACCTACCACTACAAAGAGCAAATGGTGATGTTGGTGTGCTATCTGTTTTATTACAATTAAGTACAAGGTATATCCAAGTTTTTTTCTAACACGCTCCATCTTAATAAGACTGCAGCAGTTCAAGGAAACAGCTTACAACCACCTTCTTGAGGACAGTAATGGATAATCAATCGATGCAGGCTAAGCCAGAATTGCCCACGTCACATGAATGAATAGAAAACAGGTTCCAATGTATTTCCTATAAAACATAGGAATATTGGAGCATAGGACTTGGAGCAGGAACAAACCATTCAGTCCTAGGTGAGATGTGAGAGGCAGTATTGCAAACATATCCTAGGATTGCACTAGTATTCCATCACGGAAATTTCTGACTGCATCTCTGAAGCTGATGGATCTTGATGTAACCTTACATGTACCACTCTTCTGATACTCTAAAGTCAAATACTTGGTGGTTTGACCCACAAACAGCAGTAACCAAAGAGTCAGCGAGATGGGCTATCCAGCACCATTACAATGGGTTCTGGAAGCATTCATCCACTGAACAGCAGATTTTGTTTTATTATTCATTCATTAATATGAGGCATCACTGCTGGACCTGCATTCACTGCTCATCCCTAGTTGCCCTTGAGAAGATCATGATGAATTGCCTTTTTGAATTGAAATGTAGTCCGTTAGACCTAATGACAGTGAAGGAGCAGTGACATATTTCCAAACCAAGATAATGAGTAGCTTGGAGGGAACTTGCTCGTGATGGTTTTCTCAAGTATTAGCTGCTCTTTTGCTTCTTAGTACTTTTTCATGGTAGTGGTTATGGTTTTATGAAAGTGCCATCTGCGGAGGACTGATGAATTTCTGCAGGGCATGTTGTAGATGGGACACGCTGCTCCTAATTTGCAGTGGAAGGAGTGAACACTTATAGATTTGGTGCCAATCAAGCAGGGTGTGTGGTTCTGGATGGTATCAAGTTTCTTGAGTGTTGTTAGAAATGCACTCATCCAGGCAAGTGGGGAGTATTCTGACACTCTTGAGTTGTGTCTTGTAGGCAATTGTGGGAAGTCAGAAAGTAAGTCATGTGCTGCAGAATTCCTTATTTCAGATCTGCTCTTGTAGCCAATTTATTTTATACAGCCAGTCCAGTTCAGTTCTGGTCAATGCAATGCTGCAGCATGTTGATAGTGGGATACTCAGTGATTGTAATGCCATTAAATATCATAGAGGTTGACAGTGTATACATTCAACCCATGGAATGTACTGGAGAGAAACAGCCACCTCACTCCTCCATTTTGCCCATGGCCTCTATACCTTTACATCACAGGTATAAATCTAAATTTAAAATCTAAATCTAAATGTACCTTAAATGTAATGAGGGTTTCTGCCTCTACTACCCTTGAGTTCCAGACTCCCATATGCTCATATCCCCTCTAAACCCTTTGCCCTTTGCCTTAAATATATACCTCCTGATAAGATCATAACAAATAGGAGTTATCAAAGGATAATACCTAATTTCCCTGTTGGTGGAGATGGTCATTACTTGGCACTTGTGTGGCACGAATGTCACTTGCCATTTATCAGTCCAATCCTGGATACTGTCCAAGTCTTGCAGATTGATAACTATCACATACTAAAAGACCAAACAGACTTCAGCAGGGTTGTAATAAACATGGTCTAAATGTTATATTTAGGATGCTCCAAATTTCCAACTCTTCAGCACACCTCCCATGGCTATGTGAATTTCAGTGTTTTTTTTTCAATGGTGGAGGCCATTGTGGATAAACTGAAATCTTGATGCTGCTACCATAAACTCTGATAGTCTTTGCAAAAGAGATAAAGTGTGTCATTGCAAATAAGAATTTGCATTCCATGTTGCAGCTTATCCCAGGAGTCTGACTTCACAGTGTAAATTAACTCCTGATTTTCATCAAAATTTTTTTCCTGGCATTTTCCCCGATTGGTCTCATTACTGCACAGTGATCATAGCCCTTCTTGTCCTGCTTGCAGTGAGAACATAGCACATGTATCTCACCTGGGATTTGTAACTATGCCTTGTTTCCTTGATGGTCTTTGAATCACCTCACCCATTCAGTTGGATTTCTCTAAGTGAATATATCTGAGCTTCAGGTATACAGAAGCAAGTGGTGTGGATGGTTCTTTAAACAGGGGTTGAGCAGATGAACCTGGGGCATGACATCTGTAGGTTCACAAATTCACAAAACACTGGTGATGACCAGGTCCCAATGTAGTAAAAAGCTGAGTATATGTGAATGGATTAGGAGGAGGAGAAGGCCAGTTGGCCTCTCGTGACTCACTCTGCCATTTAATAAGATTGTGATTGATCAGTTTGTGGCCTCATCTTCACTTTCCTGCTTTGCCTGAATATCCTTTGACCTGTCCTAACACACATTCTTATTAGTCAAGAGTCTATCAACCTCTACCTGTCTTCTTCACCACCAGTTCCAGCACAGTGGTTCATCACAGGATAAGATTGCAAAGGTCCTATTAGTTAAAGCCACCTTAGAAACCTTGAATGGCTAGTACAGCATTGATCATGTCACTCCGTTTGATGAACTATTCAATTAAACTCTCAACGTTAGATTGCGCTTATATACATATATCTGTTAACAAATGAACACATTGGTAATAAACATCATATTACTCTAGATTCACAGTTCAACCACACATTGTGACAGAGTGGGATTTACTTCTTGTGGTAAATTCACTTAATAAATTAATAGTAAATTTAATAAATTTAAATGTATGAGACAGTGTAGGGATTTAAAGCCAAAGTTCCAGATTTGCACGTCATGTTTTTCTCTCATGAATGCCTTAGCTGAGAACTAAATGTTATAAAATTCTTCCCCACATCTAATCCACACCTTAATCCACCCTGACCTGGCACTATTAAAAGAAAAGCAGCAAATATTGTGTGAAAGACATTGCAAATCTGTCAACATTTAAATGAAGTTCCTGAGAATAGGAAGCATTGGAGTTTGCAACTCAATACTGTGAGTGAAACATGTTTAATTTCCTCAGCACTGATATATTTCTTCCTGATTAGTGAAAAAAATCAGATGCATAGTTTACATTATGCAACTTTACAGTGGAGACTGTGCACTGGAGCAGAATTATGGTAGATTTATAAAGATATCTTAATTGTGCAGTGGTCTCATGTTGCTACACCAGGAAAATAAATATAAACATTACTTGTGACATTGCTATTTGAAGGATAACAACCTTTTCTACCATGACTCACTAGAATTGCCACTCTTTTCCTTGATGCTAACAATCATTTATAAAGCACAGTGATGATGCATATGCAAGAAAATCTACTTTAAGTCTTAGAATTAGAATCCCTACAGTACGGAAACAGGCCCTTTGGCCCAACAAGTTCACTAACAATATCCCACCCAGACCCATTACCCAACTTTTTCCCCTGACTAATCCACCTAACCTACACATCCCAGAACAATATACGCAATTTAGCTTGTCCAATTCACCTAACCTACACATCTTTGGACTGTGGGAAGAAACTTGAGCACCCAGAGGAAACCCACACAGACATAGGGAGAATGTGCAAACTTGACACAGACAGTCACCCAAGGCTGGAATTGAACCCGGATTCCTGGTGCTGTGAGACAGCCGTACTAACCACCATGCCGCCATCACCATCTTATATATTTTCAGAATTTAAAAGAAATGTCTTTATGGTTATATTGGATAAAAAGACTACTCAAGAGTAATGTGTATTTGTTCATTTAACAGATTTATTCCATTTGTAGCATTTGTATGAGTCAGATGAGCTGAGACATGAGCAAGCAACTTTTTTAAAACACCAAATTTGTTGTATATACATGTTACAACAAAGAATTGTATAAAATAACAGTTAAAGGGTTGCTTATTCTTTATTTTTTAGATTATCGTTAATCATTTTTATAACTTGGTCGTTACTGTGATTCCTGAAGAAGGGCTCATGCCCGAAACATCGATTCTTCTGCTCCTTGGATGCTGCCTGACCTGCTGCGCTTTTCCAGCAACACATTTTCAGCTCTGATCTCCAGCATCTGCAGTCCTCACTTTCTCCCATTACTGTCAAGGTCAGCCCATCTCTGTGTGCCCTTATGGGAGTGAATGGAGTGCTAGGTTACTTTAGAGGAAAATCAATAGTTCATAGATGGCGTGGAATTGAAGGTATATACAGACCAATTAAGGCAAAGGGTATTACTTGAGACTTTACAACAATCTGATAAATCCATGACAACAACCTTTTCATTTCTTGACTTGCTTGATTTCAGATTCTCACATTCCTTTAACAGATTTTGTGGGCGGCACGGTGGCACAGTGGTTAGCACTGCTGCCTCACAGCGCCAGAGACCCGGGTTCAACTCCCGCCTCAGACGACTGACTGTGTGGAGTTTGCACGTTCTCCCCGTGTCTGCGTGGGTTTCCTCTGGGTGCTCCGGTTTCTTCCCACAGTCCAAAGATGTGCAGGTCAGGTGAATTGGCCATGCTAAATCGCCCGTAGTGTTAGGTAAGGGGCAAATGTAGGGGTAGGGGTACGGGTGGGTTTCACTTCGGCGGGTCGGTGTGCACTTGTTGGGCCGAAGGGCCTGTTTCCACACTGTAAGTAATCTAAGTAATCTAATCTAAGTAATCTAAGTGACATCAAATTCTCTAGATAAAACTTACTTTCAGGTTAAAAATTGCCATGAACCTAAAGAGAATTGAGGCAAAAGAGTTGTGAGGTGGTAGGTAGTGGAGTGTGGCGTCAAGCTGTGGGATGAAAAGTGTTTCTACTAAAAGGTGGCTTTCGCTTCATCCTTAAACAGGAGAATTACACTGAGAGAAAGAGAGTAGTTAGCTGCTATAACCAAAAACAAGTCTAAAAAGTTGATTTTTAAAAACATCAAAAGATAGATTGACCACCATTGAAAAATATGTGCTGATTTTGCCTAATTCTAATTAGCTTACTAATTTTAGTTACAATATCTGCACATAATCACTTTTCAGTTAATTAATTAGCTTATATCTGATGGAGAAAAGGAAACATAAACTTGAACTCTACTCCTTCCTTAAATTCACATACACATGTAAACACAGTCAAAGATATAAGACAGAACACAAATATTACAGCTGGAGAGGCAGAAAGGTAGTTAGAGAAGCACAATTCTGGGATCAGCCAGATTACAGATATTGACAAGTTGTTTTCTTTCAATTCCTATCTATTTCTTTGATTTGTCTTGACTCTTTGATAATGACACAAGGTTGGGGACATGCTGATGCTCAGTTTTTCATTCATTGATTGGGAATTTGCTTTTTCACTGTCTCTGAAGGTGGCTTTCACTTCATCCTTAAACAGGAGAATTACAGTGAGAGAAAGAGAGTAGTTAGCTGCTCAAAATTCCTTTTATTTCTACACACATGCAAAAGGGAGAGAGAGATGGTTTCTCTTTGGAAATTAGATGTCCTTGCTGTATTTGATTTGATTTATTGTCACGTGTACCTAAGTACAGTGAAAAGCTATGTTTATGAGCAATACAGGCAGACTGTAGTAAACAAGGAAATATTTATCATAGAGTGAAAAAAAATCTTGGACAGTAGCATACAGGTTACATCCCACAGAATGTGCCCTAGGTAAGATCAACATTACCAAGATCAGCATTATTTGAAGTTAAAGAGTCCATTCATCAGTTTAATAATGGCAAGGAAAACAGATGTTCTTGAACCTGCTGGTGTGTCTGTTCAAACGCACATGTGGGGCAGTGGAGACCTTCCCAGGAATCAATCAAAGCTTGTTACTGTACTGAGTTCTCATTAACCCACACAACTATTCAATTAAAATGTCAATAAAAGAAACAAGTTTGTCAGAACAGATTTACGCACGCACATACACACACATACACTCTCTCCCTCTCTATCTCTATTATTGTCCCAGTTGTCTGCTCCAATAGGCAATGTTATATCTACAACTCACAGTATTGAACTTCTTTTGCTCAAATTGCAAACATTTTCTTACACAGCTTTACTGGTTTTAAACTCGTCCTTTTCCATTTTTATTCCATGCACCAAAATGTAAGAAGTAGTCTTTACAATTGAAAGGTGCCTCACAGCTTTTTGTTTTCAGTCAGTTCTCCACAGGGGTCATTTGTGGTTTGGAGTATGAAATCCAAATATTTAATTTGTGAACCTCCACCACTGGGAAAACCCATACAATATGAAACCAGACTTTAGATCATCAGAGTAAATTACGAGATTGCCAGTTCACTCATACAAGTTATGTTCTACTTTCTCACATTGTCAAAATGTTCAAAGATGGTCTTGGAGGTCCGCTGCCTTTTGATTTTATTTAGGAATCATTATATATTATCTGAAATTGTCTGTACTAACAGCTACACATGTACATATTTATTAATGCATATGATAATATTTATCAGAAGTAGCTTACCCACCAAGTCATTGCTATTTGGAGAGAGTATGACAAAATGTTTGTTCATACATAAAAATAAAAATAACAACTCAATTTTGGCACTGAATCAAAGAATGTAACGCAGGTTCTCAGCAACAAAAAAACTGACATCAACATGTCCCAAGTTAAAATTGGGTTGTTATTTTATTTTTAACATATGAACAAACATTTTTTTCATTTTTTTTCAAATGACAGTGACTTGATAGGCAAGCAATTTCTAATAAATATTATCATATGCATTAATAACTACGCACATAGCTTGCCCATCAAGTCATTGTCATTTGGCGAGAGTATGAAAAAATGTTTGTTCATGTGCAAAAATAAAAGCAGCAGCCCAATTTTGTACTGAATCAAAGAATGTAATGAAGGTTCTCAGCAAGAAAAAAAAGTATTGAAGTCAACATGTTTTAGAGTCCATATTCTTATGGTGTTCCTTGTGGAATAAATATGGCCAGGGAAATGGAGAGATGTACATATAGACATACAAACAGTAAGCAGGAATGAGTAGTTCAACCCCTCAGATCTGTACTGCCCTTCACTAATCTGATTGCCAATCTGACTCGACACTCAAACCAGCTTCATGCTTAGCCAAATAGTTTTTGACCCCCTAGCTTGTCAAGAATCTACAAACATCAACTGGTTCTCTGTTTCCACCACCTTTTCAGGAAGAGAGTTACAATGGTTCATGACTGTCTGTGAGAAAAGATTTCACTTCATATCTCTTTTAAATTAATGCCACCTTATTTTTCAGCAGAGACCCCTAGTTCTAGATTTTCTTATCAGGGGGAGCATTCTCTCCAGAAATGCCTTTTCAGAATGCGATTTTATACGTTTCAGTGAAGGAAAACTTGCCTTTTAATTCCACCTGAGGGTGGGTAGTAATTAAGAGTTTTAGCTCTAAGGCAATGCACCAATCCACCAAACTGACTTGATTTTATTTTGTTCTCAAGCCCAGAGTGAGACTTGATCTTCTGTCTCAGGACCTTTTCAACCTTGAATCAAGTACATCTTCTGAAATATTATTCCACAAATTTGCTTACCTAAGGGAATGAGAAAGTATTCTAATTCTAATGGATTTCATATTTCTTGGAGAACTGTGGTAGCATTAAATCCATCAGAAGTTAGTAGGATATTGTGCAGGAATTTCAAAGTGTGAAATATTCCCTTTGTTTTGCCAAAAATTTACAGTTTGGGATCCAATTTTGTTGAAGATGCACAGCGAATACATTGAACAATTATTCGAAAATGATTTCATATTTATAATGGAGTGACATTTCTGCAATGCTGTCAGGTCACAGGTTTATAAGTTATGTAATAATCACATGTTTGCTTGCAACCTTTGGGTTAATCAGTCTTTCTAACACAAGGCAAGATCATCCGGAACTGACAGTGTGCTGTGTAAATTCTATTTATTTGTACTGTCAATGGTCATAGCAAACCAAATGGATAAAAAAAAATGTATCTCAAATATTTACTCCCTTGTAGGTGCTGCAGAACATTTTGACTTTGAAATAACAGCAAAACCTCATTTTGTGAATATGAAGAATAAACAACAGTAAGTGTATTTGCAACCAGATATTTATATTATATTCAAAAAAGACCTTTAGGTTGCAATGACTCATTGAAAATAAATGCCACTCTTATGAAAGCGTGAATTACCCTTTAAACTGCTGCAGAGAACTTTACACAAAGTACATTTTTGCAATAACTGTGATGATTCACAAATTTCCATTTAGCTATTAACACCAAATCTGTCCAGATTTCAGTGGTTTGCAGAGAAAGGATCTTTGAAAATCATCCCTACTCAAAAACATTATGGTGATTGCACAATTCTTTAAAGCTTCTTCTCTTTTCTATCAATGGGAAGGATGTCAGCATTAGGAACGTGGTCTAAGTTTCAGTGTCAAATATTCCTAAGTTTAAGGGAGAGCTGCAAGTGTTTCACAGATGTCAAAACCGTCTCTACTTGACTTGAATCATTCTCAATTTCAGATATGTTCCTCGACCTCACTGATGTCCAATTCTCCTGCTGGACCTCAATCTTGTCATAAAAGATCCGCTCGGAAAAAAGTGACCATAAAGAACACTTCATTGTGATAGAAAGTGAAGTAGGTAAAAACAATGACTGCAGATGCTGGAAACCAGATTCTGGATTAGTGGTGCTGGAAGCACACAGCAGTTCAGGCAGCATCCGTGGAGCAGTAAAACCGACATTTCGGGCAAAAAGCCCTTCATCAGGAATACAGGCAGAGAGCCTGAAGGGTGGAGAGATAAGTGAGAGGAGGGTGGGGGTGGGGAGAAAGTAGCATAGAGTACAATAGCTGAGTGGGGGAGGGGATGAAAGTGATAGGTTGGAGGGGGGAGGGTGGAGTCGATAGGTGGAAAAGAAGATAGGCAGGTAGGACAGGTCATGGAAACAGTGCTGAGCTGGAAGTTTGGAACGAGGGTGAGGTTGGGGAAGGGGAAATGAGGGAACTGTTGAAGTTCACATTGATGCCCTGGGGTTGAAATGTTCCGAGGCGGAAGATGAGGTGTTCTTCCTCCAGGCGTCTTGTGGTGAGGGAGCGGCAGTAAAGGAGGCCCAGGACCTCCATGCCCTCGGCAGAGTGGGAGAGGGAGTTAAAATGTTGGGCCACAGGGCAGTGTGGTTGATTGGTGCACGTGTCCCAGAGATGTACCCTAAAGCGCTCTGCTAGGAGGCGTCCAGTCTCCCAATGTAGAGGAGACCGCATCGGGAGCAATGGATACAATAAATGATATTAATGGATGCGCAGGTAAAATTTTGATGGATGTGGCAGGCTCCTTTAGAGCCTTGGATAGAGGTGAGGGAGGAGGTGTGAGTGCAGGTTTTGCAATTCCTGCAGTGGCAGGTGAAGGTGCCAGGATGAGAGGGTGGGTTGTAGGGGGGCATGGACCTGACCAGGTAGTCACGGAGGGAACGGTCTTTGCAGAAGGCGGAAAGGGGTGGGGAGGGAAATATATCCCTGATGGTGGGGTCTGCTTGGAGGTGGCGGAAATGTCGGCATATGATTTGGTTTATGCGAAGGTTGGTAGGATGGAAGGTGAGCACCAGGGGCATTCTGTCCTTGTTACGGTTGGAGGGGTGGGGTCTGAGGGCGGAGGTGCGGGATGTGGACGAGATGCGTTGGAGGGCATCTTTCATCACGTGGGAAGGGAAATTGCGTTCTCTAAAGAAGGAGGCCATCTGGCGTGTTCTGTGGTGGAACTGGATCTCCTGGGAGCAGATACAGTGGAGGTGGAGGAATTGTGAATATGGGATGGTACTTTTGCAGGAGGTAGGGTGGGAAGAGGTGTAATCCAGGTAGCTGTGGGAGTCGGTGGGTTTGTAAAAAATGTCATTGTCAAGTCAGAGATGGTGAGGTCCAGGAAGGGGAGGAAGGTGTCAGAGATGGTCCAGGTAAATTTAAGGTCAGGGTGGAATGTGTTGGTGAAGTTGATGAATTGCTCAACCTCCTCGCGGGAGCATGAGGTGGCGCCAATGCAGTCATCAATGTAGCGGAGGAAGAGGTGGGGAGTGGTACCTGTGTAATTACGGAAGATCAACTGTTGTACGTAGCTGACAAAGAGACAGGCATAGCTGGGGCCTATACAGGTGCCCATGGCTATCCCTTTGGTCTGGAGGAAGTGGGAGGATTCGAAGGAGAAATTGTTAAGGGTGAGGACCAGTTTGGCCAAACGAATGAGAGTGTCGGTGGAAGGGTACTGTTGGGGATGTAGGGAGAGGAAGAGATGGAGGGTTTGGAGGCCCTGGTCATGACGGATTGTGGTGTAGAGGGATTGGATATCCATGGTGAAGATGAGGCGTTGGGCACCGGGGAAATGGAAGTCTTGCAGAAGGTGGAGGGCGTGGGTAGTGTCTCGAACATGTGTCCTATCTGCCTATCTTCTTTTCCACCTATCCACTCCACCCCCCGACCTATCACCTTCATCCCCTCCCCCACTCACATATTGTACTCTATGCTACTTTCTCCCCACCCCCACCCTCCTCTCATTATCTCTCCACCCTTCAGGCTCTCTGTGTGTATTCCTGATGAAGGTCTTTTGCCCGAAACATCAATTTTACTGCTCCTTGGATGCTGCCTGAACTGCTGTGCTCTTCCAGCACCACTAATCCAGAAAGTGAAGTAGGCCAACCCAAAAATGGATCCTATATTTAAACAATGGAAACTACAAGGGTACGAGGGATACGTTGGCTGCAATAAATGGGTAATTTCATTAAAAGATATAACAGTGGGTGTATGATGGTTAATATTGAAAGGATGAAAGTGTGAATACCAACTGTTTTAAAATCCCTTGATGTGAAAGAACTCAACAGGAAAAGTGGTCAAATCATGTTGAACAAAAGAAACTAAGGATAATATTAGGCTTGAGGACGAGTCATATAAAGTTGGTTAAATGTAACAAGCATGAGAACTGTGAGCAGTTTAGAATTCAGTGAGGAAGAACCAAAAGGTTGACAAAGAGTGGAAAAAATAGAGTCTGAGAGAAAACCTTTCCGAAACATATAAGCAAGAGTGTAAGTCAGAGTTTCAATAAGTATGTAAAACAAAAATAAAAATGATTAAAACAAATAAATAAAGGAATCTTACAGTTTGAAATGGGAGAACATAGAACATAAGACAATACAGCACAGAACAGGCCCTTCGGCCCATGATGTTGTGCTGAACATTTGTCCTAGCTTAAGCACTTATCCATGTACCTATCCAATTGCCGCTTAAAGGTCACCAATGATTCTAACTCTACCACTCCCACAGGCAGTGCATTCCATGCCCCCACCACTCTCGGGGTAAAGAATCTACCCCTAACATCCCACCATACCTTCCACCCTTCACCTTAAATTTATGTCCCCTTGTAACACTCTGTTGTACCCAGGGAACAAGTCTCTGATTGTCTACTCTATCTTTTCCCCTGATCATCTTATAAACTTCTATCAAGTTACCCCTCATCCTTCACCGTTCCAATGAGAAAAGGCCGAGCACTCTCAACCTATCCTCGTACGACCTAATCTCCATTCCAGGCAACATCCTGGTAAATCTCCTCTGCACCCTCTCTAAAGCTTCCACATCTTTCCTAAAATGAGGCGACCAGAACTGCACACAGTACTACAAAAGTGGCCTTACCAAGGTCCTGTAAAGCTGCAACATCACCTCACGACTCTTGAATTCAATCCCTCTGTTAATGAACGCTAATACACCATAGGCCTTCTTACAAGCTCTATCCACCTGAGTGGCAACTTTCAAAGAGCTATGAAGATAGACCCCAAGATCCCTCTGCTCCTCCACCTTACTAAGAGCCCTACCGTTAACCCTGTATTCCACATTCTTATTTGTCCTTCCAAAATGGACAACCTCACACTTGACAAGGTTGAATTCCCTCTGCCACTCCTCAGCCCAGCTCTGCATCATATCTAAGTCCCTTTGCAACCGACAACAGCCCTCCTCACTATCCACAACTCCACCAATCTTCGTATCGTCTGCAAATTTACTGACCCACTCTTCGACTCCCTCTTCCAAGTCATTAATAAAAAATTACAAACAGCAGAGGACCCAGAACTGATCCTTGTGGAACTCCACTGGTAACTGGGCTCGTGGCTGAATATATACCATCTACCACCACTCTCTGACTTCGACAGGTTAGCCAGTTCTCTATCCAACTGGCCAAATTTCCCACTATCCCATGCCTCCTGACTTTCCGCATAAGCCTACTATGGGGAACCTTACCAAATGCCTGACTAAAATCCAGGTACACTACATCCACTGCTCTACCCTCATCCACATGCTTGGTCACCTCCTCAAAGAATTCAATAAGACTTGTAAGGCAAGACCTACCTCTCACAAATCCGTGCTGGCTGTCCCTAATCAAGCAGTGTCTTTCCAGATACTCATAAATCCTATCCCTCAGTACCCTTTCCATTACTTTGCCTACCACTGAAGTAAGACTAAATGGCCTGTAATTCCCAGGGTTATCCCTATTCCCTTTTTTGAACAGGGGCACAACATTCGCCACTCTCCAGTCCCCTGGTACCACCCCCGTTGACAGTGAAGACGAAAAGATCATTGCCAACAGCTCTGCAA
Source organism: Hemiscyllium ocellatum (assembly GCF_020745735.1). Taxonomy (NCBI): domain Eukaryota; kingdom Metazoa; phylum Chordata; class Chondrichthyes; order Orectolobiformes; family Hemiscylliidae; genus Hemiscyllium; species Hemiscyllium ocellatum. Next base: position 116,180,798 of record NC_083404.1, read on the forward strand.
TTCCCACTCTTGCTTCCCACATAATCCTAGGATATATCCCGTCAGGCCCAGGGGACTTGTCTATCCTCAAGTTTTTCAAAATGCCCAACACATCTTCCTTCCTAACAAGTATCTCCTCTAGCTTACCAGTCCGTTTCATACTCTCCTCTTCAACAATACCGTCCCTGTCATTTGTAAATACAGAAGAAAAGTACTCATTCAAGACCTCTCCTATCTCTTCCGACTCAATACACAGTCTCCCACTACTGTCCTTGGGGTTATCCTTGATCGTACCCGCCAAAGATTTTTCATGCCCTCTCTTAGCTCTCCTAATCCCTTTCTTCAGCTCCCTCCTGGCTATCCTGTATCCCTCCAAGGCTCTGTCTGAACCTTGTTTCCTCAACCTTATGTAAGCCTCCTTCTTCCTCTTTACTAGACATTCAACCTCCCTCGTCGACCAAGGTTCCCTCACATGACCATTTCTTTCCTGCCTGACAGGTACATACATATCAAAGACGTGTCATATCTGCTCCTAGAAAAAGTTCCACATTTCAATGACATCCTTCCCTGACAGCCTATGCTCCCAACTTATGCTCCCCAGATCCTGTCTTGCAGCATCGTATTTACCCTTCCCCCAATTGTAAAACCTACCCTGTTGCATGCACCTATCTCTCTCCATAACCAAGGTGAAAGTCACAGAATTGTGGTCACCATCACCAAAATGCTCACCCACTAACAAGCCCATCACTTGTCCCGGTTCATTACCAAGTACCAAATTGAATATGGCCTCGCCTCTGGTCAGACAATCTACATACTAAGTTAGAAAAGCTTCCTGGACACACTGCACAAACACCGCCCCATCCAATCTACTTGATCTAAAGAGCTTCCAATCAATATTTGGGAAATTGAAATCGCCCATGACTACTACCCTGTGGGTTCTGCACCTTCTGTTTCCCAATCTGTTTTTCCACATCTCTGCTGCTATTGGGGGGCCTATAGTAAACACCCAACAAGGTGACTGCTCCTTTTCTATTTCTGACTTCAGCCCAGACTACCTCCAAAGGCAGATCTGCCTCGAACTGCCTTTCTGCTGCCATTATACCATTTCTAATTAGCAACGCCACACCCCCTTCTTTTTTACCACCCTCCCTAGTCTTACTGAAACATCTGTAATTAGGAACTTCCAACACCATTCCTGTCCCTCATCTATCCACATTTCCGTGATGGCCACAACATCGTAGTCCCAAATATCAATCCACGCCTTATTTCTGATACTCCTTGCATTGAAGTATACACACTAGAACCATCTCTGTGTCGCAAGTATTCCCTGTCAATGCTACCTTCTCCACAGCCTCCCTACATTCTTGGACATCCTGAAAAACAGCGAACTACTTGCTGGACTACAATTCTGGATCCCATCCCCCTGCCAAATTAGTATAAACCCCCCCCCCGCCGACGAGTGCTAGGAAACCTACCTCCGTCCTGCTTGTACAGGTCCCACCTTCCCCAGAATGCAGTCCAATTGTCCAAATACCTGAAGCCCTCCCTCCTACACCATCCTTGAAGCCACATGTTCAACTGCACTCTGTCCCTATTCCTTGCCTCACTATCACGTGGCACCGGCAACAACCCAGAGATGACGACTCTGTCCGTCCTAGCTTTTAGCTTCCAGCCTAACTCCCTGAGCTCCTGAATGACCTCCCCACCCCTCTTCCTACCTACGTCGTTGGTGCCAATGTGCACCATGACTTCTGGCTGCACATCCTCCGCCTTAAGGATTCTGAAGACACAGTCCGAGACCTCTCGGATCCTGGCACCCGGGAGGCAACAAACCAACCGAGAGTCTCGCCCATGTCCACAGAACCGCCTGTCTGTCCCTCTAACTATAGAGTCTCCTATAACTAGCGCTCTCCTCCTCTCCTCCTTTCCCTTCTGAGCCTCAGAGCCGGACCTCGTGCCAGAGACCCGGTCACTGCAGCTTACCCCTGCTAGACCGTCCCCCCCAGCAGTATTCAAAGCTGTATACTTATTGTTGAGGGGAACAACCACAGGGGATCCCTGCACTGCCTGCTTCCTCCCCTTCCCTCCTCTAACTATTACCCAGCTACCTCTGTTCTCTGGCGTAACTATGTCCCTGCAGCTTCTATCTATCACCCTCTCAACCTCTTGAATAATTCTCAGTTCATCCAACTCCAGCTCCAGTTCCCTAACGCGGTCTGTGAGGAGCTGGAGCTGGCTGCACTTCCTGCAGGTGAAGTCGGCAGGAGCATCGGTGGTCACCCCTACCTCAAACATTCTGCAGGAAGAACATTCCACTGCCTGCGCTGCCAAAGCTCTACACTTAGTCTCCAAAACAAGAACACTAAGTAGCTTACCTATTTTTTAGGTTAGAGGAGGAGGGAGGGTGGGAGACACTACACGTATAGGGTCTCGGGTTCCTTCTCCACTCAAATAACAATCACAACCGATTGTTCAGTGCTCAGAACTGATAATGGAGAACAAAAGAATGGCACAACAATTAATCAACAAATTTTAGTTCTGTCTTCATAGAAGAAGATATAAATACCTTGCCAGAAATGTTGCGCAAATGTGTCTATTGTGAAGGATGAATTGAAGGAGATTAGTATTGATGCAATAAACAATTTCTGTTGAAATGAATGCCACTGAAAGCTGATAAATCCCCACTGCCTGATAATCTACATTACAGGGTATGTGATTGTAATGACAATAACGGATGTGTTTGTTGTCAACTTCCAAAATTCTTTTGACTCTGGAACAGTCCCAGCAGATTAGAGGGCACAAATATAACCACATTATTGAAAAGAAGAGGGATGGAGAAGACCAAGAATTACAAATTCTTCAGCCTAGCATCAGTGGTAGGGAAAATGCTGGGATCTATTGTAAAGTCAATATTGAGAAGACACTTATAAAATACCTTTAGATGATACAAATTGAGTGTGTATTCATGAAAGGGAAATTCTATTTGATGAACCTACTGAAGTTTTTGTTTCAAAGACTAATAGAATACATAAGGAGAAACCAATGAATCTGAAAGTGAAGGAAAATCAACATCTGCCCTGTCAGCCATTAGGGGTGGACAATAAATATTGGCTGAACCAGAGACATCCATATCCCATGAGTACATTTTTTAATAAAAAAAGTATATATATATATTGTATGAGAGCAGAATGATGGAGTTATGAGCACTTATCCCAGATATTGAAAAATGACAATGATACACACTGCCCAATTGACCTTACTAAAGTCAGTCCTCTTTACTAGCTTCATTATTTGGAAGTGCTAGCTTTCAGAGCGCTGCACCTTCATTAGATGTTTATGGAATACACAATCGTGATACACAAAATATATAGCAACAGTTTACATTGTGACGCAACTGAAATTATATTTTGAAAAAAGACCTGGATTGTTTCTTAAGTCTTTCATCAAAGTTCACTTGAGAATATAACTTTTAAAAAAAGTTCTGGGATTTACGTATGAAAGAACTGAAACCAACATAGTCATTCTAAAAGATGAGAGACTTAACAAGCAATCCAGGTCTTTTTCAATATATCATTTCAGTTGCATCATACTGCAAACGTTGCTCTAAATTCTGTGTCTTATGATCTTGTACTCCACAATCACCTGATGATGGAGCAGCATTCCAAAAGCTAGTACTTCCAAATATAACCTGATGCTGTGTGATTTTTAACCACGCTAAATGGAATAGATTAACAACGCAATTAGTTGCCCAAAACTGGTAATCCATGAGGTATTTGTGGGCCACCAGAAACAGCAGAATTGTATTTGGCAACAAACCATAAGGTTGCAGCTCAGCATATTCTCCATTCTATGATTATAGGGACAAACCCTGGTCCAAAGAGCAGAAGAGACCATGCCAGGGCCAACACCAGGTGAAATATTATGTCATCTTGGAGAAACTATAAGCACTGAAGTTCATGGATGCCGAATAGTAGAAGCAGATTGTGATAGATGAAGCTAAATAGATCTGATCAAACCTCTGCAGTCCTGCTCCATTTAGTCATGAGTGGTGATGGACGATTAAAACACTAGCCAGAGGAGGAGGTCCAATAATTAACACTATCCTCAATGATGTAGAAGTGAAGGACATCAGCGCAAAAGTCAGGTTGAGTTATTTTGACCATTTTCAGCCAGTAGAGCTAAGTAGATGATCCAACTCAATTTCTTCTTCAGGGTTTTAATATTCCAAATGCTAGTCTTCCATCAAATCTATTAATTATAAATGATATCAAAAATGGCTGGAGGACTGGGTGCAGAAATGGCTTTGGCCACCCACCTGACTATGGTATTAAATAAAAAAGGGAATACTCTCAGGAAACATGGCAGGCCATTTTGAATTGAGATGAAGAAGAATTTCTTCACTTAGAGAGTGTTGGTACTTTGGAATTCTCTCCCACAGAAGGCTGTGGAGGCCAAGTGATTGAATATAATTAAGAAAGAAATAGATAGACTTCTAGAGGTTAAAGGCATTGAGAAGTAGATAGAAGAAATGGGATTGAGATAGAGCATTAATTATGATAATATTGAATGTGGAACAGACGAGATGGGCTGAAAGTTCTTGGTTCTATTTTTTATGTTTCTTAGCTTTGACAAGAATCCTTGTGATGTTTGAATCTTTTGTAGCTCAGTTAAAAGTCATGGAAAGGATGTCTTACATGTGGAAAGCCAAACAATGAAACCTCGAAATTTCATCTGAGCATCCTCGTGAAACAATAAGTAAGATATGCATACTTATTTCAGGGCACATTCAATCCAAGATTGCATAATAAATATATATTATATATACATGTGTATATATATTATATATGTGTGTGTGTGTGTGTGTGTGTGTGTGTGTGTGTTCAAAGCAACATGCATCTGATCCTGCTTGCGAACAAACTCCAACTTCCAGATTAACTGATTATTAGTTCAGATCTAGCATAATTAGATTGTAAAATTAACATATTATGGAGTGACATTAAGAGGGTGTCAACCTGCAATTGAAATAAATCATTATATGCTGTTCTAGACTGGTTTCAAAGCACTCTTCATAACCTCCACTGCATTCTATTAGTAGAAGAACACACAAAAAAAAATCAGACTCACATTATAAAAAGAAGGTTTGAAGCTGAAATGGCAAACAGATTCTCCTACCTCTGTTTCTATTTGCAAAATGGTGTTCATTCATCAAATGTATGTTAAAGAGACAGATACTCAAGTGATTTCATCTGGATTCTCAGTCACTATTTTAACTCTAACTGGAGATAAAGGTGACTCCTCCCCTCATTTGTTCTAAAGGTTGTCTCTGCCCATGTCAAGGAAAATTCAGTCCCAACGATGAGGTGCTACTCTCCAAACTTTAGAACCCTGTTCATATCAGCTAATGTTTTGACACAACACATGTAAAGTAAAGAATGAGGAACTAATAGGAAAAGCTACTGATTAATGGTGTGTGCTAAAATTGCAGTTGTTTAATTGATATGAACTCACATGCTTGCTCCTTTGTATAAATAGAGGTTAACACATAGGGGAGGCAAGTACTGGCAGATGTGTTGAGGGTGTGAACGTTGAGATGTGAGATAACAATTTACTTGATGTTTTTTATGAATCATATAAGAATGAGAAGAAGTGTGATGATTGAGTCCAATAACAGAAATACTGTAATAGCTTGTGTTTATATTATGCTTTTAACAGTAAAACACTACATCATGCTTCAGAAGGGTGTTAGCAATGAAGTAATCTGCTTTACCTTGAAGTTTATCAACTGGCGAAGTGTCATTGCAGCACCAGTATTTACAGCTTCTGCCTTTAATCTAGTAGACGTCTGAAGTCCCTGGACAGTAGCAGGTGGCACAATGGCTCAGTGATCAGCACTGCTGCCTCACAGCACCAGGGACTCGGGTTTGATTTCCACCTCAGGCTTTTGTCTGTGTGGAGTTTGCACATTTTCCCTGCATCTGTGTGGGTTTCCTCCAGGTGCTCTGTTTTCCTCCTACCTTCCATAAGTCAGGTGAATTAGCCATGCTAAATTTCCCATAGTGTTAGGTGCATTAGTCAGGGGTAAATGTAAGGAAATTAGTCAAGATTGGTTACCCTTTGGAGGGTCGGTGTGAACTTGTTGTGCTGAAGGGACTGTTTCTATGGTGTAGGGAATCTAATAACCTCTGAATCTTAATGATAGTGAAGTAATTGTCATGTCTCTCTGATCCCACAGGAAAGTGACTGGCTTTCCCAATTCAGAACTGATCACCAATTGGCAGAAGTGTTACAACATGGGGTAAACACTCCTGCTTAATTTTAAAAACAGCAACATAGCAAAGATTTATCCCATGCAGTAATCTGCAAAAATTTGAGTGGCCAAGAACTATTTAAATAAAAATTTAAAACTTTATTTCTTAAAGTACAGCAGAGAATAATTAACTAACAACTATTTACCATTTCTTCCTCTAACCTATCTTTTACCTTCCCTTCTATAATACTAGTCTGATAAAACTCCCAGTTAAGATTTATAAAACCAGGTAGCTTTCATTTTTCAGTTTAGATCTTCCTGTGTCTTATTTTCTTTATCTGAGGAATTTCTACATGACGGGTTACTGATCGAAAAGGTACATTTTTAAGACAATTTTAAAGCTATTTTTCAGGCAAGTTGTTTACCTGCTAGGCTTTGCAGTTCTCCTCTCAGTTGTTCAATTTTCCCCAATCTTATACCTCCAAAGCATTGGATTGTGTCACTGGCGTTTAATATTGTCAATATACTCAGTTTTAACTGGATTAGGGTTTGATACTTTTTTTGGGGGGGATATAATTTTAACTGATTGGCCAAATTTGAATTCGTTTTTGTCTCCAGAAAATAATCTAATCGAGTTGTTCCACCAAGTGTTACATTGTTGCCTTATTGAGAACACTTGGTGCTGTGTCCTTTGGATCTGCTGCTTTTAACTCTATTAAAGGTACACCCACAACTTCATAAAACCTCCCCCTTAATAAAAACAAGTAATGAAAAAATGGCTTCATTTTTTTCTCCACTTTTTAAACATATTGCCCTAACATACAGGTAATTTTAATATAAGTTCTCCTTAACTTCTTCCCATATACCTGTATATGCATAACATTAAATAAAGACAAATCTCATCTAAAGTCTATCAGTTAGATCCACGATAATGCATCTGCGATTATGTTCTTCTGACTCACAACATGTATGATTTTTAAATTAAAAGTCTGTCACATAAGACTCCAATGAAATAGTCTCATATTCTTATCTTTAAAACATTCTAAGAATGTAAGCAGATTGTGGTCAGTGTACACAACCGTCTCCAACACATTGTTTATGACATTAATTTTAAAATGTTGTAAGACCAGTACGAAACTCAATAGTTCCTTTTCGATTGTGGAGTATTTCCTCTGATGGATGTGGATCCTCTTCGAAAAGTAATGAATCCCATCCTTATCTTCCTGTCGGAGTACAGCTCCAACTCCAATGTCACTATCATCAGTGGTGACTTTAAAAGATTTTGAAAAGTTTGGTGTAGCTAAAACTTGTTTGGTAGTTAATATTGAGTTCAAATGGTCAAATGCCTCCTGGCATGGTTCTGTCCACCAAAACTTTGTGTTCTTTTTCAGCAATTTGGTTAACAGTGCCACTACTCTGCTGAAGTTTGGAACAAACTTCCAATAGAATCCACTGAGTTCTAAGAATCAAAGTACCTCTTTCCTCAAGGTTGTTCATGGAAACTCCTTGATGGCCTTCATTTTTGCATTCTGTTGGGTCAACCTTTCATGACTGATGTTATGTCCCAAGAATGTCACCTCTGTTTTAGTAAATTCCATTTTATTTAAATTTATCACCAGTTTTGCTTCTTGTAGTCATTCAAAGGGCTCTGCTAACTGTACTGTGTGATCTTTCCAGGACTTACTAAAGATCACTACATCGTCCAAATTGACTGCAGCCACAACCCAGCCACAACTCTATTCATGAGTCTTTGGAATGTGGCAGGTGCATTCTTCATTCCAAAGTGCATGATTTTAAACTGATATTGCCCACTTGGGGTTACAAATGCAGAAATTTCTTTCGCCGTCTCTGATAAAGGTATCTTCCAGTAACCACGCATTAAGTCCAACTTGGTGATGGAACTGGCTTATCCGACTTTCTCGATACAGTCCTCCAAGCTAGGAATTGCATATGAGTCCAATTTTGTAACAGTGTTGGCCTTCCAATAATCCCTGCAGAATCGTTGAGTCCCGTCCAGTTTGGGAACTAAGATGATGAGCGAACTCCATTCACTCTGGCTTGGTTCGATGATGTCCTCATTGAGCATGGCCTCCACCTCCATGTGGACCTGTCTGGCTTTGACAGGATTAAACTGTTAGAGGTGTTGTTTTATCAGAGCAGTATTCCCTATGTCTACTTCATATACAATAGCATTAGTCCTCCCCATCTGATTCTTATATATGTACTTGTACTGTATTAACAAATCTTTCAACTGCATTCTATGCTCCTGAGACAGGTAGCTTAATAACCTATCCCACTACTCAAGGAATTCTTCATTTTTTAATCTATTTTGAGGCACATCAAAATCCATATCATCTGGATTTGATTCTTCATCCTGCAGGGCAGTAACTAACACATGTTTCTCCAGTTCTTTCTCTCTAATGTAATACAGTTTCAACATGTTCACATGACATACCCGATAACTTTTTTTTCTATCTGGCATCTTCACTAAATATTTCATCTGACTCAACTTTTTTTTCAATTTGATAAGGACCACTAAATCTGGCTTTGAAGGGATCTCCTATCACTGGTAACAGTACTAACATGTTACCCCTTGGGAAAAAATCTGAATCTCAGAGCTTTTATCTGCAACCTGCTTCATTCTATACTGTACCTTCTTTCGATGCTGTTTACCTAACTCGCATACTCGATTTAGTCACTCCCTCACCTCTGATACATAATCTCAGAGTGAGATATCCTACTTTGTTTCTGTCAATTTTTCTTTAATTAATTTCAAAGGGCCTCTCACTTCATGCCTGAATATGAACTCAAGTGGAGTAAACTGAGTAGATTCATTTGGGACATTGCTAATGGAAAATAATACGAGTGAGATACCTTCATCCCAATCATTCGAGTAACCCTGACAGTATGCTCTTAACATGGTCTTCAAGGCCTGATTTCTGAAGCTCCCTGGGATTCGGGATGATACACACTGGATTTAAAGTGCTGCAGACCTAAGCTATCCATAACTTTCTTCAATAGCCTATCAGTAAAATTTGTCCCTTGGTCCAAATGAATCTCTTTGGGTAGCCCATACCATGTAAAGAAAGCTACTAATTCCTCTACTGCCCTTTTTGCCTTGATATTCCATAGTGGAATTGCATCTGGAAATCTGGTAGACACATCCATTATGGTTAATAAGTACTAGTTTCCACTTTTAGTTCTCGAGAGGGGACCTACACAATCAATAATAACCCGTGTGAAAGATTCTTCAAATGTGGGAATTGGCAACAAAGGTGCTGGTTTTATTACCACCTAAGGCTTACCTACCATTTGGCATGTATGACACGTATGACAAAAGTTAACCATATCCTGATGCATTCCAGGCCAATAAAAATGTTTTTGTACCTTAGCCTGAGGGCTTTCGTCCCCCTCGGTGACCTCCTATAGATAGTTCATGTGCTACCTGTAACAGTTTCTGTCTGTATGCTACCGCCAACACAATCTGGTACACTTCGACCCATTTGTCCTCTGCATTAACCTGCCATGTTCTCCATTTCCACCATAGGATTCTATATTTTAGATAATAACCATCCAGAATATTCTCCCACAGAGGAAAATTCTTTGTCAAGATCGGGTACTAATTCTATAGGATGAAAGTGAGGACAGCCGATGCTGGAGATTAGAGTCAAGGTTAGAGTAGTGCTGGAAAAGCACAGCAGGTCAGGCAGCATCCGAGGAGCAGGACAATCGATGTTTCGGGCAAAAGCTCTTTATCAGGAATTCATCTGAACTAGCATTACCCATAAATCCTCAGACCACTCCATCTGCTGAGCCAATGTTTCAAATGAAACAAAGAAGGCTTCAGCATCTTTCTCATCAAAATGTGGCAGAGTTTTGGCATATTTATATATTAACTATTTTCTCTTTTAATCTCCATGCTGTTAAATTCACTTAGCTGACTAAGTCACAACTTCGCAAGTTCATATTCTCCTTCTCTTTTTCTCTCACTTCTCTCTCTCTTTCTCTTTCCCTTTCTTCTCTCTCTCCTTACTCAGCAAAGAACCTTCTCTCTCTCTTTTTCCTCTCTCTTCTCTCTCTTTCTCTTTCTCTCTCCTTCTCTCTTTCCTCTCTCTCTCTTTGTTTATCTTCTAACTCCATTTTCCTCAATTGTAATTTAAGTTTTTCTACTTCTGTTGCACTTATCTGTTTCTCTGACACACCATTAAAGATTTAATACAATTAGATATGTTGTAGAATTGAATGTAATTCACTTATTTAAAAAAAACAGTTTACAATCCCATTGAGGGACAGAATCAAATTTGTCAAGTTACCAATTGCCAATAAAAATTTCTATTTGTCCCCTACACACCAGTTCAATTTGGGAGAAGTATGAAATAATAGGCAAATGACGCTTACAAATAATAAGGTAAACTTCACTGAAATAACTAACATGATAAAAATAAATCTTCCTGCTCCAGGCATCTATATTTAACCCTCCACAAATACAGTGTTGTATAACTGCATGATTCCAGAATATAGTTAGGAGTCCTTTCCATCAGCAACTTTCATTATTTGAATTTCAGCTATTTAATTATCATTACCAAGACCGACTTCTGTGACCGCCTCTCTGCTGGCTCACAGTAGTCCATTCACAATTTGTCTTCAACTGTGTAAGCAATAACATCCCAGATGGTTTGATCACTTGCAGTAAAATGTCCAGCTCATCAGCAGTTCTGAACTTTTCACACTTTAATGTTTGAACCATTTTAGCTAGCTTTTACATTTTGTCCAAGAGCTCCTGTCTTTTTTTCAGCAAACAGTAAATCCTGAGTGATTTGATTCATCTGCTTCCAAAGATTTGGTGCGTTTCTCTTTCAGTATCTGTTCACTGCCTCTTTATCTATTTCTGTGCATTATTTACTATCAACCTTCACAACCTGAGCTTGAAGGTTTCTTTTATGTCTGCATTTCTCCTTTTTACTTGATAGTTATGCAGTGCCTGGTCATAACTTCTTTCCAATTGGTACAGTGTCAAGGTCAAGGGTCACCAGATTACATGGACTAGTATTTTATGTTATCTAGAAAATTGCTGCTGACCTCTTTATAATGGATTCAAACAATTAAAAGTATTTTTTGAAATATTGTTTTAAAACTACAGATTCAACACATATTTTATGGAATTACGAAAATCCCTCACTGTACTGCCTCTGGGTAAAAATTTCACAACTGCAATTGCTTACATAATGTTTGCACTCAGATTAGAAGAGTCTTTTGACAGATGTCCTGACCCATTTGTGACACATTGTGCCTCCTTTAATAATATCCAGGATCATTTGTGCAGAACATAATTGCACTTGTGCATGTATACTAATTGACGGAATAGGTAAATAAGTGAATTAATGCTTAATTTTCTTGCATGTTCGCTGTGTGAACTGATCTCTTATCCAATGTAAAGTATGGCTTCCACCGCAGAAACTAATGAACCTACCTACTACTTTTAAAAATTATTAGAAGGTTTGAAATGAATTACACCTAGGAATAATATATTTATTCATTGCACTTGCAGTTTCCTTAAATCAAAGGATTAATGCCATTGTGATGACCTCTATCTTCCCAACTACCCGAGGCTTCAATTCTGGTATTTTAACAAAATACTTAATTTCGTCTCATTCAAGGAAGAAATCCTTTAACAATCCCAATATATCAATTCTTCTTCATTTCCTTATGACCCAATTTTCTTACTAATCTTATCCTTTGCACTGGAACACTTTCACAATTCTCCTCTTGAAACCTGAGCTAAAGCAAAACGATGACTTGAAACTTTCACTCTATAGATCTCTCCACAGTATCTGCTCAGGCTGCTAAGAGCTTTCAAGATTTTATTCTAGGCAATGATGTCAGTGCAAATGGTTCAGCTGCCTTTAGATCTTGGGAAAATGAGATTTATCATGACCAACATCTCAAAAGCAGGTTGTGTATGATCGATTTATAGAATCCTTGAATTAAATAATAAAAAATACATAGATTAATAAGTGTATTAGTTGATAATATTGTAAGTAATTTGAACCATAAACTCTTTGGAAGGTGCTACTTCATGTCACTAAAATAGAAATATTAGCATTATGATTAGAGCTAAAGGAAGTGCACTGGCATGGAAGAGCATGGATCTTTGTAAGAGACACTTTGCCTGAGTTAGATAGAGGCCGAATGAGTATGTATGACAATTTATTTCAAACTGGAAATTCAACTAGTAAAATTTTATTTTGTTCGGTTTTGGAGTAAAAGTCAGATTTAAACCCAGAACTAATTGCCCTTAATTTAATTAAAAGGGCTTTCCTGATAATGGCAATTGTCTATCAAATACCCAAAATCCTTTGCTTGAATGACACGTTGATTACCAGTCAAGAGTGTAGTGCTGGAAAAGCACAGCAGCTCAGGTAGCATTCAAGGAGCAGGAAAATTGACGTTTCAATCAAACACTCTTCATCAGGAATGATTTACTATTGTAGGAATTAGAACTAAAAAGTGACTCATCAATGCTTGATATAATACCACGTTTAAATTTGATTTAAACCACACAGTCATTGAGGTACATGGTCATTGTCATGGTAACTTTGCCTGACTGCGGTAGGGGCTGTGCGAGCATATCTGGGAATTTGGTTCAACTTTATTGAAATTAAGGGACTTGACAAGGCAACTGCTAAGAGGTTGTTTCCCCTTGTGGGAAAGTCGAGGAGCAGAGCACAGAATCGCAGAGTGAAGGGAGTAAATGCCAATTGGTTTTTCAACAGAGTAGAAGATAAAAGAGAATGCATAATCACAAGCTCATTAAGAAAGCAACACAAATGGATAAGTCCATAGAAAGATAGATCCACAAATAGATAAGCAACACAAATAGATATCTACCAATCCTATGATTGAATATATTGAGTAATCAAAATTGAGTGTAACCTAACACGCAACTAATATGAATTCAACATTACCCAATTGCTTTTGCTTTTACTATTTCAAAAAATAGTCATGGACTTTAACTTTTGGAAGTACTAGCTTTTGGAAGCTCCGAAAGCTAGTGCTTCAAAATAAACCTGTTGGACTATACCGTGGTGTTGTGTGATTTTTAACAAATATACTAACACTCGATTTAAGGCAATAAGTTGAGCTTGTAACATTACTCATTTATGGCTTCTAGAATCAAGACAAAAGGTAGTACATTTAAATGTTTTTGTTTTCACTTATCTTGGAAGTTGAGGAGCCAATAATTCTCTATGGTAGCACATCTTCAAGTCAGTCTGTTGCCAACTGATCAACACCCTTTTCTCCTGTAGCATCAATTATTGTGATGATTTGACATTTGACATTCTTAGACTTGAAGTGTGCTAGATGAAAAACTTTGACAACAGGCTTCCCCTTTCAGTGATATTCCAGTTCCGTCCTTACAAAGAACTGAGCTTTTAAAGCATTGTCATTGTTGTAATGTAAGAACATAGTAACCAAATTGCACACATTGAGATCCAATAAGCAGGGAGATACCCCAGTCAATCTATTGATGTGACGTTGAGGGATGTTAGTCAAGAGCCCAGAGTAACTTGACTGCCCTTCTTTACTATAATGCCATTTTCTTTTCATTCACTTGACTCAGCAGGCAGGGCCAAGATTTAACAATAGAAACTATGTCCATAAATCCTTTAAATAATTTTTTGATAACTGCTTGAAAGTAGGAATATTAAAGGAACCTGAAAGCAATCAGAAGAACAACATTGAATTAGTTGGGTTTTGTGAAGAGTGTGCTTGCAATAATGTGCTGGACCAAGGAGCTATTACTGTGCTGTACAGTGCTATGACTTGAGTTAGTTAATCAGAGAGTAGCACAGAACCAAATTATGGAAAAGTTGATGCATTAGTTTTACTACGTCACCGTGGTAAATAAGGCTTCATGTAAGTAAAGCTTTAACAACGAAGATATTTAAATTCAACTAGTATAACAAGTTCATGGTTGAGCAAAAGCCTCTCTCCTAACTATATCTACAATTGGTGCTTGCTTTCAAACTCAACAAGCTTGACAGCAAGAAGACAATGGATACAATTTTACTTTATTTTCCAGCTAAGTGCGAGTTGCATCTTTAAATTTGGCTGGATTTTTCATTGTGAAGATGAGTGCTTTTTTTTTGCCGCATCTTACAAAACTCAACTTGTTAGTGATGCACGCATCCTCTCATCTAATTCTAGCCAAAAAAAAAAGCCCTCCCTCTTCTATGTCAACATGTGAAAAGTATATTTTGGTTTCCAATAGACTTAAGTTTGGGTTTCTTTGTCAATAACATTCAGGTCATCCAAGCCTGTCAAGTCGACTGTGTTGCCTATATCACGATCAGTCTTTTTCATGTTAAATTACAGGAGACATTTTAATATATAAATTATAAACACAACTAGTAAAGTTGTTAAAATGGAACAAATGATATGCTGCAGGGGATTGGTGCTGAGACCTCACTTTTTACAATTCACACAAATAACTAAGACAGTTCACTCAATATGGTAACTAAATTTGATTGCGCAAAGATAGGAATGAAAGTGAGTTGTGAAGAGGGTACTAGGAAGTTATAAAAAGATATAGATAGGCTAAGTGAGTTGTTATTAGAGTACAAAGTAGGAAAAAGTGAAATTATCCACTTTGAAAGGAAAGAAAAACAGGTTCCAGCTAAATAGTGAGAAATTGCAGAGCTCTGAGATGCACAATTAGATGGCCATACAAAATCACTCATAGTGTCAAGGGATCTGCAGGCTAGATGGATTGGCCATCGGAAATGCAGGGTTATAGGGATGAGGTGGGTCTGGGAGGGATGCTCTTTATAAGGTTGCTGTGGACCTGATGGGCTGAATGGCCTGCTTCCACGCTGTAAGGATTCTATGATTCTATGAACGTTTGTGGATGTGGCATCATGTGGCTGGTGCTTATAAACTGGGCTCAGAAATGCCCAGTGTGCAACAACTTGATCCTTTGGAGCAACCAGTGAGCTGAAGTCGCCAATACTCACTCTAATGTTCACATTGAGAATTCTCAGCATCCAGTTTTTTTAGCTGTTTGGAGAAATGGGAATATATATGACTCAAGGCTCAGTGTTAGTAAGGGATTTAAAAATACATAGAAAATACCTTTAACTGGCAGCTCACAACTGCTCAGTGAGAAACTAGCCACACCACTTGATAGACGCAGATAAGATCACTCCCGACGTTGATGGGCCTTGCCAGATTTTATGCATGATTTTGTCACAAATCTTGCCATAGCTCATGTAATTCAGGCTCCTCTAAGACTGCACCAATTCAAATTTTTACTTGTGGAGTACATCTGAATTCAATTCACACTAAAATGCTGGAATTTACACCAGCTTCTTAGGCATTATTGCCAATTAGCAGCCTATGTCGAAAGTCATGTTAACATATGGCAGAACAAGGAGGGAAAGTGTCAAGCAAAGTAGAAATCAAAGGAAACTAATGAGCCTAAGGAAAGCTAAAAAATGATGACATAGTTCTTCTTCAAATTGAAAAATCAAAGAATGAAATCACCTAATCATCATTCATGCACATTAGGAACACATGTTCAAGTACAACTTGGAAGTTGTGCATTTTAATATTGTACAACAAATTTTAATATTATTATATATTAAGAATACAATAAATATACTGGAGGTCTCATTAAGTAGAATTATAAAGACATAACAAATGCTTTACAACAGCAGAAATAATAAGCCTGGTTCGTCTTTTGTCTGAAATTTTAAGTAATCACTTCTAGCTCTTCATTTATAACCGGCGTAAACAGAGCTAACTTCAACTCTATGCTGTTTTACAAATAGTTAGGGCGCTATATTAATGATTTATGATCCCCATATATACTGGCTCTTTGAAAAACATATTCTGAACTAAAATAAAACAAGCACAAGATTTCAAATTTTACTGTGTCAAACCATCAAAATCAACACAAAACCATTATTTCATAAAAGGCACTAAATAGTTTGAAAAAAGGAAAAGGCACTTTTGCATTAAATAGTGTAATTGGGATATATCGTACAATCTCTTTCACTGTATATTACACTATTTTCACTGCCTAGCATTGTAAGAATGAATCTTCAGTTACTTTCAGATTGCCAGCACAATTACTCTTCCTCCTATGCCTAGGCCAAATTCTAGTGGCTTTTGAAAATCTTTCTACTCAGCCTGAGTATTAACCTCCAAAGTTCACCAGCAAGACCCACTTTGTTCCTTAACTCTCCCAAATACATCTATTCTCCAGCTGTTTGAACTGTGAATCAAGCTCTCATGAGCATCCTGTGTGGTTGTTGACACAAAAAAAGCCTTTGCCCTCTTCTTCACAGTCATAGGGTCATAGAGTCATAGAGATGTACAGCATGGAAACAGACTCTTCAGTCTAACCCGTCCATGCCGACCAGATATCCCAACCCAATCTAATCCCACCTACCCATATCCTTCCAAACCCTTCCGATTCATATACCCATCCAAATGGCTTTTAAATGTTGCAATTGTACCAGCCTCCACCACTTCATCTGGCAGCTCATTCCATACATGTACCATCATCTGTGTGAAAAAGTTGCCCCTTAAGTCTGTTTTATATCTTTCCTCTCTCATCCTAAACCTATGCTCTCTAGTTCTGGACTCCCCGACACCAGGGAAAAGACTTTGTCTATTTATCCTATCCATGCCCCTCATAATTTTGTAAACCTCTATAAGGTCACCCCTTGCATAGTCACTCTCCTTATGTCTCAATACTCTGACCAATAAAAGAAAGCATACCAAATGCCTTCCTCACTATCCTATCTACCTGCGACTCCATTTTCAAGGAGCTATGAACCTGCACTCTAAGGTCTCTTTGTTCAGCAACACTCCCCAGGACCTTGCCATTATGTGTATAAGTCCTGTTAAGATTTGCTTTCCCAAAATGCAGCACCTCGCATTTATCTGAATTAAACTCCATCTACCACTTTTCAGCCCATTGGTCTATCTGGTCAACATTCTGTTGTAATCTGAGGTAACCTTCTTCACTGTCCACTACACCTCCAATCTTGGTGTCTTCTGCAAACTTACTAACTGTACCTCTTATGCTTGCATTCAAATCATTTATGTAAATGACAAAAACTGATTGTCTGCTGTCCTACTCAAATGAGTCTTAATTTTAACATCGTCATAATACATGGAAGAAAGGAATGCAGAGCTGTGTCTTTTTTAATTTAATCAGATTGGATTTTTTGTAATCTAGGGCTGACATGAGGCTCTTCATAAATAACGATGCTATTTAGGCAGCAAGTTATTCTCACATTGAGTATAAAATGCTTCTGTTGATGAGAACCATCTTAGAATCAACAAATTCATCTGGTAATCAGAATGAAGTAATGGCAGATTTGACTGCTCTGAAAGCACAGATGTTGTTTGAAATAAATAAACCTGATATAGCTTACTGCCATATAATAAAAGGTGGTTTATAAAATAAGCCTTGACAAATGTGTAATTTCCAGTTATTGTTTCTAACTCGGTAGTCAGTTCTTAAACCAACTGGAGTTTCCAACGATAACAAGATGAAGACTTGTATTAAAACAATTTAAAAATATTGGGCCATCAATATGTGGTTAGACATATTCTGCAATTTGTCATATGGTAGCCATAAATGCCAGACTCTGATTAAGGTATCAGTGAGATGTACTGTCACTTCCTCACTTGAGAGAGGAAAAGTATGGGATAGTTCAATGCGGGCCATCTTTTATGCATTATTTCATTGGAGTGGATTTTCAGCAGAGTTCTGCTGCTTGTTGGCTGTAAGTTTGATAGTAGAGCTATGGGAATGCTGCAAATAAATGTAATTTTTGCAGGGTTTCTCTGCTTTCTACTACCCATGTTATGGGCACTTCTGTTTAATCTTATTAAATAGTGGAACAGCAATTGTTTCAATACTGTTTAGGGGTTTAGTTCTGCATTGAAGGAAGTGGAGACTTGTCACTCTTGAACAATATCCTTTGATAATGCATCACTGTTGCTGCTGAAACCAAAATTGTGAAAAAAAAGGGCTATTTTGAACTGGATAAAAGAATAACGTCCTTGAAAGATCTCCTTTTCTGCAGTCTAACATGAAACAAATTACTTGAAATCAAAACAGAAAACATGAAAACTTGGCTGGTTATCTAACATTGTGTAGAGAGAGAATTAGGATTAACATTTCAGATCTAAGATCTTTCATCAGAACTGTTAGAAGTTGACATTTTAAGTTTTGAGTAAGAGGTGGATTCAACAAGGACAGGAAGAACATCTGTGATTGTTTGAAACCCATGAGTAATAGAATTACAGAAAAGTTAGTCATTTCTTAATTTCCGCTTGGCCTTATAGGACTAACATCTTTACTATCCTTTTGGATGCTGACAACTTCCAACATATTGCGAGTTTATTTCAGATAATCAGCATCCGCAGTTTGCTATTTTCTGGCAAAAGGTTTGAATACGGATCAGAAACAAAACTGTTCTCTTGAAGAAATCACAGGAAAGGTTTGGAGAATCTCATAAATGCTGTGCATTAGCGAGTTGCTGACATTTGAGACAGTCTCTAATTTAGAACATTTATGTATAGATAATACAATTAAAACTGTGAGGAAATTTTAACCGAACCAACTGTGTCTGTCCAATTTACACTTCATCTAGTATCACTTTCCATTGACTTCAATAGCAAGTTAAATCCATTTTTGTAGAAGACTTATCCAAACAGTTTCCCATTGTTTGCATTCCATTGAACTACCTCATCTGAAGAGGAAGGGGCATGTTCCCACCCCACCCTCAGCCTTCCTCCTCATAAATCAACTTTCACATTCAAATGAGCAGGATTTAGGGGAAAAAAACTTAAAGAACTGTAGATGCTGCAAATCTGAACAAAAACAGAAATTACTGGAAAAACAGTGATGTAGGGTCACTGAACCCACAACATTAACTCTGTCTTCTCTCCACAGATGCTGCTAGACCTGCTGAGGTTTTCCAGCAATTTCTGGTTCTGTGAGTAGGATTTCGACATGGCTTCCCCCCTCCAATATTACTTTATTTTCTGTTCTATGCCTCATGACTTATATTATGCCTATCCTGATAAAGGGCTTTTGCCTGAAACATCGACTTTCCTGCTTCTTGGATGCTGCTGTGCTTTTCCAGCACCACACTCTTGAATCTAATGGCTTATAAGTCCATTACTAGCAGTCCCCATCCCTTGTTTAGTTCTTTTCATGGCAAACTCTCCTGCATTTTCCCTCATTCTCATCATTTTCTCCTGTCCTCATGGCTGTTTCATGTCTCAATATACTGACCTCTCATTTAGTCACTACTACTTCTCTCCTGTCATCATGAAAACTTAAGACCATAAGACACAGAAGCAGGAGAAGACATCCAGCTCCACAGGTTTGGTCCACAATTCACTGTACTCCATTCTCCCTCTAATCCCGCCCCCGCCCCGCCCCCTCCCACCTCCTACTGTCTTTTCAAAAATGTTAGTTCTCTAATTGAAGTATGTAAGGTAGTGACACACTAATTCATGGTCACAGAGTGAAGAAGCTGCTGTGAGAGCACCTAAAATTCAAACATTTTCAGCAGGATTTCTTGAAGAATATTGAGCACTGGATGTACTTTTGATGCACGACCGGTATTGCAATCTGATTGCAATCGACTACCCTGATATTTCTGCAGTTACATGTTGTCAATTACTGTAGAATGTTAAGTTCACCTTGATTATGTTTGTTTCTTTCTGACATTTTCAACAACTTGCTGCAGAAGACAATAAATTTGGGAGATTGAAATGTGGACTCTGTGTGTGATACAAGCATCATGATTTTTGCGAACACCAAAACCATTGCTTCACAAAGCCAATTATAATTTCAGTAATGCAGCTTTATACAACAAAGGTCTGATCTTCAAGGATCCATTCTTTCAGTCTTCCACGAGCTTGAAATGAATCTAGTACAGGTTGGTGCAAAAGCACAACATATACATGTTTCCCAAGAGACTGACATTTTCCTTCATCACACAGAGCAGGCACAGAGTGAAATAATTTCTAGTGAGTTTACCATTGTATTGTACCTTGGGGCCTGGATGGCAGTGAAGGTACAATCCATCTACAGTGATGAGCCAGGTTGATGCACTTAGGTAGATCTGTCATGTATTTATAATATTAAACAAATGTTACCGGATTAACTCTTTCTTGGTCTAAACCATCCTTGGTCACAACCCCTGTACACAATGACTGCCTCGCTTTGCAAAATTCTCATAACTCATATAAAAATAAAATGTCTTCTGATGCTGATTAGAATCCATCATGTTCCATCTCTGCTCTTGGTCATTTCTCTTCACTTAATTGAGTAGTGAATGAACTTGAAAAAGCAACTCTCTAACAAGCTATCAATATGGTAGCTTTTTCCCATTTACTAAACTCTATTAGAAATAATCTAAGTATGCACTTTAAGAGGAAAGAAAAACATCTGTTCACTGATGCTTAGTTTTTAAAAAAGTCTGTAAGGATCAAATCTCAAATTAATATCATTAACCACACAGCTACATGTCACATAAGGCATCGTCTTTTCATTTACTAAAAATAAATCAACACTGTCCTCTAAGATTAGTGATTCAGAGCAAACCAAATAGCAAAACCACAAGCTCTTGTTGTCTGTGCTGTGAACACTTTGACAAGTTTAAGTATTAAAACACTTTAGCCAAGTAATATGTCAGTGAGGCAGACAAAGGGAGACAAAATTTAATTTGCAGTACAACTGAATTTTATTAACAAATTATTGCTTATTAAAAACACCATTTGAGCATTTCTCAAATTCTTATAATATTTACTCAATCTAGCTCTAGGCATTAGAGAAAGGATATTTCCCAGAATGATCCATATGTTAAAGTTGGACAAATGGAATCTCTTTTCTCTCCAATGTAGGGCTAGCTCAGGCCAGGGTGGGTCAGACCAGATCTTCCCATGGGTCTTCTTTGGGTCTCATGCTATGGTCTTTTGCCATGAGTCTTGTGAGTCTTCGCTGAGGGGGTAACTTCCAGATGGGCGTTATTATCCCCTCGCTCACGACCTTCCGGAATGTTTTGTGGCCTTTGGCTAGTGGGATCATAAGCGAGGTCCCAAGCATTGAATGGGATTGATCCAACATTCTTCACTTTTGCCATGTTGTGGAGGTGTAAAGTATACATCCTCAGGCATCAAGGTGTCAGAAAGTCAAGGTGTCAAAAGGTCCAATCGATACTTCTCTAAAACACAACCCTTGGGCTAGAACCTTTATGATCTCTTTGATGTTAGATTTCAATGTTCTCTGTAGCTGTTTGCTGCTGGCTGCTGGTTAATTTAGTTTGGCACATTTGCTACAAGGTTAAATATTTCTGGCTGTGGATCTGTATAGAAGGTCCAACTTTGGGCTCGTGGTCACTTGGCCACACTCTTATCCAGTGTGATTAGAACAACGATTTTCCAGACAGTCTCACAAAGGACACCTCACACCTTAAATGCATTATCTGGGCCGACATGACATCAATTATTAAAGTTCACTTGAGAATGTAACTTTAAAAAAGTCTGCGATTTACACATGAAAGAACTGAAACCAACATGTTCATTCTAAAAGATGAGAGTCTTAACAAACAATCCAGGTCTTTTTCAATATATAATTTCAGTTAGATTACACCATAAACTTTTGCTATAAATTCTGTGTCTTAAGATCTTATAATCCACAATCATCTGACAAAGGAGTAACTTTCCAAAAGCTAGTGTTTCCAAATAAACCTGTTGGACTATAACCTGGTATTGTGTGATTTTTAACTATGTACACCCCAGTCCAACACCAGCACCTCCAAATCTAGAGGTGAAGTGAGATTGAGGCCTTTGCCTCAAAGCAGCATTTCACTGGATGTGGTGGCAATGGACACTTGTAAATTTAATTTGGTCAAAATAAGGAGAATTTTTTTTAGATTAGATTAGTTACAGTGTGGAAACAGGCCCTTCGGCCCAACAAGTCCACACCGACCCGCCGACGCGCAACCCACCCATACACCTACATTTACCCCTTATCTAACACTACAGGCAATTTAGCATGGCTAATTCACCTGACCTGCACATCTTTGGACTGTGGGAAGAAACCGGAGCACCCGGAGGAAACCCACGCAGACACGAGGAGACTCCACACAGTCTCCACACAGTCAGTCGCCTGAAGCGGGAATTGAACCCGGGTCTCTGGCGCTGTGAGGCTGCAGTGCTAACCACAATTCTCCACTGGTAGGAAATGTAAGAGTGACACGATGGTTCAGTGATTATCACTGCCACCTCACAGTGCCAGGGGCACAGGTTCAATTCCAGCCTTGTGTGACTGTGTGGAGTTTGCACATTCTCCCCATGTTTGCATGGATTTCTGTCATGTGCTCTGGTTTCCTCTCATTGTGTAAAGATCTGCAGGTTAGGTAGATTGGCTATGCTAAATTGTCTCATAATGTCCAACGATGTCCAGGACAGGTGGATTAGCCACAGCAAATGCAGGGTTACGGAGATACGGTTGGGGGCCGAGTTTGGATGGGATGCTGTTTGATGGGTTAGTGCAGGCTCAATGCTCTTTTTGCACCAAAGGGTTCTATGATTTTATAATCGAACTTAACACAATGGCACAGGATTAAGATTATAGGAGGCCAATTATATTAGTCCCGAGAGATGACTGCCCTTCATTCTATGCATCATTTTTATTTGTAGAATGGACATTCTAACATACTCTGCAGAGATTTACAGAAAAAATGGCCCCGAGGCAAACAAGAAATAATTAAAAGGTGTGACCAAAAGTTTTGTTAAATAGATGAGGAACTTTTGAAGAAGTTCCAAAAAAAAGGAGGAAGAGGTGACAAGACAGATTTGCTGAATGACTTCCTAGAGCCGTGATGTACATGGGTATAGGGGATATTGCACCACATATCATTCTATCAGAAATATAGGTTTTCAAATATGCAAGGGCTTACTTCATCATTCATGCTTAGATTCTAAATCAGGAATTAGAGAAACAAAGTTAATGTTCCATTCTGTTATGCTAAACCACAGCTTTCAAATAAATTTCATTACTGGTCTGTTATAATGTTCATTATTAGAGATTGACAAACCTTTTACACATGATATAATGAAAGTTATTTTATTATTTGTAAACATAGAAAAGAGTTATGATATTGACACTCTGCCCAACGTAATTAAAGTAATCCAAACAAAATCTATGCAGCTAAATAATTTAAAATGTGTAAAACAAAGAACTGTGGATGCTGGAGATCTGAAACAAAAACAGAAATTGCTGGTGAAACTCAGTAGGTCTGGCAGCTTCTGCGGGGAGAAAGCAAAATTAAAGCTTTGAGTCCAGTGACTCTTCATCAGAACTCAGACTTGCTGAGTTTCACCACCAATTTCTGTTTTAGTTTAAAATGTACACTGTATTACCAATGATCAATTATTTTATGAAGCACTTTGCCACAAAGTGTCCTGCAAGTGTTGACCAATTCAAAAGTCTAGGTTGCATATAGATGCATTTCTTTCCTCGAGATGTTCCACACCATTTTATAAAAAATCAATTTAGGTGAGCATTATAGACCTAATAAAATACGATGCCATCTGGCTTCTGAAGTAAATTTGTCATCTAATTTGACTCTTGACTACAATAGTACACTATCTGATGTGTCCCTGAATGAAGGGATGAAGTGACGACGTCATAGCAAAGTAATGTGTTACTTTGTCAATTAACGCGTGAAAAAGTACAACTTAATTTCAACTGCTGCTGCCAATTGATATGGAGTAGACTAATGAATGAAGAATAACATTGACTTAGAGACCAAGTAATGTCACCAATTGTCTAGTCTGTTCAGTGAAAAAAAGCACCATCAGTAACTCTATTATGTTGCTGTTGAAGTTTGCATTGTGAGCAAATAAGTAACTTCATGTTAGGTGAGAGATTACTCACTTGAATTTTTCTTTTTATTTGGAAATTGCAAAATCTAGAAATGAACGTCATTTTTGTTGAACAATATTAAAGTTGAATAAAGTATGTTAGAAGGTGACCTGAGAACTAATGATGAATGAGGACTGTTGGTTTGGTGATGCCTGCGATGTTCTGAAGTACATTATGGCGCTGCTTTTTTTTAGATTAGATTAGATTACTTACAGTGTGGAAACAGGCCCTTCGGCCCAACAAGTCCACACCGACCCGCCGAAGCGCAACCCACCCATACCCTACATTTACCCCTTACCTAACACTCCGGGCAATTTAGCATGGCCAATTCACCTGACCCGCACATCTTTGTGACTGTGGGAGGAAACCGGAGCACCAGGAGGAAACCCACGCAGACACGGGGAGAACGTGCAAACTCCACACAGTCAGTCTCCTGAGCCAGGAATTGAACCCGGGTCTCGGGCGCTGTGAGACAGCAGTGCTAACCACTGTGCCACCGTGCCGCCCTTGAAAGACCGCTTTGTTCGGTCTTTGTCCAGTTCTACATAAAATGGTTATTTGTTGTCATGTTTCAAAATACTGAAAAATTATGAGATGAAGTAAGAAAGAATGAATTACAGTAGAATATAATATAATCAAGTGTATTCCAAAACAGTGTGGGAAACCAAAAGCAACTGAGGCTTTTTCAAGGCATATTTAAAAGTCAAGCATTATAGTAAGTTCTCATTAATACTCCTATTCCCAGACTGAGATTCAAGCAACATAGTAGATTGCCCTCAGTCCTTTTTAATTCTTCTGCCACTGCTCCTCTTACAGTTCAATAGTTATCAAGGAACATGATCAACTTTGTCAGGATCCATCTGCATTGTTTTCTAAAAAGCTGGACCATTCAAAATGAGGCATGTTTGGCCTCCTAACTCTTCTACTTAATTGTAATTACTAAATTGTTAGTTATATTACCTAAAAAAAGGAATTTAGCCAGAATTCTCAGGATCTAAAGATGGTTTGTCTGGAGGTGTGAAGTGAATTTAATGAGGCAGTTGGTGGTGTTACAGAACCTTCCCTTCTTTTCACTAACTCAATGTTGGTCGAGAAGACCCAAACTCCATCTTCAGAACCACTACTAACTGAAGTCAATGAATTACCATTTAAGGACCTCATCCTACCTGGACTACAATTATTTCAGTTCCAGGTAGGATGAGAAGGAATCAAAATCCTAACTATTGTGGATGACTGTCAGTTTGTGAGGCATGGTGGGGTATTGGGAATGTCAGGGATCTCTCAATCTGCACAAATCTGTGTGATTAGTAGACTAGTATCCAATCAACTGTGAGATTCCTGGATGATTCAGCAGGTGATTTTCTCACTTTCACTGGGCATGGATCGCTCTCAGGGAAACTGCCCAGCTTCCATACTTTTGCAAAAAACATTTGAAAGATTCCACGCATAGAAATAATGACTTTGGATCACAAAATGAGTTTGCTCTCAGAAGATCCAGTAGAAATAAGGCAAGTTAATAGAAATTATCCCAAAGCTTCTTATCAAATACTAAATTCTTTCTTTGTAGAAACTGATTCTTTCGAGCATTGACTATATCCAACAAGTGAGAATCTAACCATGGCCCCTTGACATTCTATTAAAATAGAAATAAAATAACTGAATCCCCCACTATCAACATCTTGGGGTTACCATTGAATAGAAACTCGACTGGATTATGTTTTTTTCACTTGGGTGCAGGTGTGAAGGCCTAAATACATGTGAACTAATTAAGAACAATTTACAAATGCTTGGGTATTATGAAGGTTGTTTCTGTTAACTCTGTTTTTTTTGTACCCAAGATGGCATCCATGATTGGCAACTTTGTACACTTTCCACTGTTCTCTTATATCCCTGTATGTGAGTGCCCATGACAAGAAAACCTAATTCTCATTCTGTTCAACTTCCTGTGTACTGATTGAGCTGCATTCATCCTGACAAGTGGAAAATATTCCATCACTTACCTTGTGTCATTTTTGACAGTGCCAGAGAGTGTTTGGCCTCTGACTTGCTCTTGTAACCACAATTTATATATGGCGAATCCAGTTCAGTTTCTAGACTATGGTAACCCCAATATGTTGATAATGGGGGATTCAGTTATTTCAATGCCATATATTATCAAGGGGGTCATGGTTAGATTATCTCGTGTTGGAGATAGTCAATGCTTGGAATTTATTCACCTGATTGATGCATGACACTTGCCAGTCCTGCCACATCCAGTCATGAATGATGGTAGGCAATTAAACAAGCCATTGGAGGAGAGGCTCAGCAAATATCCCCACTCTCAATGTTGGGAGAGCTCAGCACATGAGTACAAAAATAAGTCTGAAGCATTTGTAACAACCAGAGGTGCTGAGTGGATGATCCATCTTGGCCTTCTCCAGAGTCTCCAGCCAAGCGATTCACTCCGTGTAATATCAAGAAATGGCTGGAAGCATCAGATCCAAAGGCTTTGGATCTGGACAACACTCCAGCAAGTGTCCTGAAGGCTTATTCTCAAGAACATGTGACATCCCTCTTCAAGCAGTTCCAATATAGCTACAACAATGACATCTATCTAACAATGTGAAAAATGGCCCTTTATATCCTGTAAATAGAAAGCAGGATAAATCTAGCCTGGTTAATTACTGCTCCATCAGTCTACGCTCATTCACCAGTAAAATGATGAAAGGAGTCACCAACAGTGTATTCAAGCAGCACTTGTTTAGCATTAACCTTCCTGTTGGCACTCGGTTTGGGTTCCACTAGGGCCACTCAGTTCCGAATCATATTTAAGCTTTGGATCATACATTGACAAAAGATCTAAAATCCAGAGGTGCGGTGAATGTTACAGCTCTTAACATCAAGGCTGCAATTGACCAAGTGTGGCATTAAGCAGCCTTAGTAAAACTGGAGTCATTGAGAATTGGGAAAATCTTTCTGCTGATTGAATTCATTTTCTGGTTGTATTTATCAGATTTCAGTCAACTCAGCCTCAAGATATCGCTGCAGGAGTTCCTCAGGATAATATCCTAGGCCCAACATCTTCAGCTGCTTCAACCATGCCCTTTCCCTCTAATAAGGTTCAAAGTAGAGAAATTTGTTGACGATTGTGTAAGTTTCACAACTCTTTAGATATTGAAGCTGTCCAAGCACAAATGCAAGAAATCCTGTTTTGAGATGGCAAATGCCATGTAGCATTCGTACCAGGTGCCAGTCAAAGACCCTCACCAACAAGAAAAAAATCTAACAATTGACCTTTGACATTCAATGGTATGAGCATCACCCCATTATCAACATCCTGCAAATTACCATCGACTATCAACTTAACTGGACTAATGATATAAGTACTGTAGCTACAAGAACATGTCAGAGGCAGGGAATCCTGTAGTGAATAATTCATCTCCTGATTTCTCAAAGCTTGTCCACCACCTACAAGGCACAGCTCCAGAATGTGAATGGAAAAATCCCCACTTTCCTGGAGAAGTGCAACTCCATTAACACTCAAAAAGCCTGTCACCTTTAAGGACAAAGCAGCCCTGGGGGATTACTTAATGGCACCATATTCACAAACAGGTAAAAACAAGGACTGCAGATGCTGGAAACCAGAGTCTAGATCAGAGTGGTGCTGGAAAAGCACAGCAGGTCAGGCAGCATCCAAGGAGCAGGAAAATCGACGTTTCGGGCAAATGCCCTTCATCAGGAATAGAGCCAAACATTCACTCCCTCAGTAGCTAAAAATCACACAACACCAGGCTATAGTCCAACAAGTTTAATTGGAAGCAGACTAGCTTTCGGAGCAACGCTCCTTCATCAGGTGACCCAGTCCAACACCGGCATCTCCAAATCATCCCTCAGTTGCAGCCATGTATGCCATCGGCAAGATACACTGTAGAAATTTACAAGGTTCCATAAACAGCATCTTCGTATTCACAATTGCTATGATCTGGAACGGCAATTACAGCAGATAAATGGAGCCACCACCCTTATTAGCCACTCACCATTGTTACGTTCCCAGCTGAGGTCATAACTGGACAAGTAAGATCCCAGACTGATATCTGACTGATAGGTCATATTTTGTTTTATTTCAGCTTTAATGAGGTGTCTCTCACTGAAACATAAACATGTTATAGATTTTATTTTAATTATGAAATAGAAATTTATTAACCAAAAAAAAGATAATATAGGACAAATTAAGCCATATACAAAGATTTTAAGCCATTTCAAAGATGTTCATAAATATGCAGTCACACCAAAACACTACTTTACCTTGTTAAGTTGTGAAACATTCAAAAGGAAGCAAAATCCCATTGCTTAAGTAAGCAAAAGCTCTCACAAACTGTAAGAAAATTACCATTCCTACAGAAATACTTGCAAGTTAATTATCAACTTCAGATATACAGAAAACCTATATATACAAATTATTAATATCCATAAATTGCACAATTTATATCATGTCATACTGACTTAGAAAATATCATTGTCCCTTCAGTGTCGCAGCAACAAAACACTGAGATTCCCTCATTAACCGCATTGCGGGTTTGCCTCCATCAATTGTTCTTCAGCAGTTCAAATATACAGTTTATCTTCACCTTCTCAAGTGCGGCTAGAGATGGGCAATAAACATTGGCACAGCCTTACAATGTGACACACCCTTTGAATGAATAAAAAGAAGACATGCTCCAACTTGAATTATCGCTGACACCTGATTTGGTATGCATCTGAATAGCTATCTGTTCTTCCCAATCTATGACTTTCACATGCCAAGGTGAAGCACTTCTTGAGCTGAATTTTCCTTGAGGTACATGTATTGTTCAGCAGGTTAGGAAAAAAGTAAAATGGACGAACATTGCAGAATGCTTTAACTTTACTTGTCAAATATTGCACGGAAATAATTTTAACCAGAAAGAAATGCTAGTCTCATGAAGTCAGTTGAAAATTTGACTGCCTTCAATTGACTAATAAACTGTAATTTGAGGTCAAATAGGTTTATGTCCTTTTTGGCCCATTTTCCCCATCTTCTGCTGGAAATTGGTGTCACCATGACTTAACTTCATTGAAAGACGGAATTGAAAACTGCTGTTTATCTGCTTATCAGATCTATTCTCTGATCTGATTAGTAATTTGAAGGCTTTATCAGGATTTTTGCAGTTATTTAAGACTGATCAGAGAGCAATAAAGTTTTGGACTAAGGTTCTGTTTGTTTCTATCTCCTGAAAATAGATGGATGAGGAGACAGAAATTATTCGATGGGAGCAAGACAGCATGGAAACCATTTGACCTTAATTCACAAAACACTCATCTGGATGAGGACAAGAGTAAATGCCAGCATCTGAGAAAAGTCAGTTCTCCTTAAATTCCCATGGTGATCTGTCAACTGTTGGTTGAACGTCAGAAACCACTTCCATAGGGAAAACTACACTGTCCTTTATAAGTCAAATACACCACTGATTTCAACTTATGCTGTGTCCTTCATGGCAGCATCTGGTGACTTTATCCTCATTATACACAGAATAGCTCATCAGAGTATCAAGGAGGCCATTGAAATTCATCAGAGCGATGCTGGAGGAATACCTATTGATACTGACAGTACAGGTGATGCTGTCCTTTTGTTTTCTTTGTCCTTGAACATAGGCTTTAAAAAAGTCCATTGGCCCTATTTTGAAGAAGAGCAAGGTAAATCTCTATGGTGGTCTGGCTAATAATTATCTATAAATGAACATCACACAAAAGAAAATCACTTGATTAATATTGCATTGTTGCTTGTAGAACACAAAAAATGACAGCTATGTTTGCTGCATTATAAAGTAATTTCTTTGCTAAGAAGCATTTTGAGGTTGTGTAAGCTTCTATTTAAAAATATGTATTTCTTTCTCAGCTATGTGAGTTTACAGATTGTTTGTAAGTTCAGGTAGCGTTTGAATGTTTGTAGAGATTGTAGTTTGTATCATTGCGCTCCCAGAACATATATGACATGACATAGAAAAGTATAAGAGGTAAAGAGTTGGGCAAAAGGTGATACCTGTAGTAAAGGATTTGGTGTGGTAACATTGACTTATCTTGCCTACTCTGACAGCATTAGACTATTCCCAACTTTAGCAGTTTTTGGAATTGTGCAAATTGAACTGAAAACTCCTGGAACTTTCTTCCGTGGAGGAAGTCAGCATGGAACATCATTGCAAGAGTTTTACAGAGTAACATCATACTCAGCTACATCATCATCTTTGCTCCACCATTAGGGTTGCAATAGGGATATTCATTGATGATTACTCAATACCAAGCACCATTTGTGGTTCCTGAGATACTAAGACAGTCCGTGTATATTTGAACCAAAGCCTGGACAGCATTCACGCTTCAGCTTATAAATAGTAAGTATATTAGCATCACGAGTAACAGGAATTGAAAATTCTCAACAAGAGAGAATTGAAACATTTCCCATTCATATTCATTGAAAAGAAATTGGACTGAACAATCCACACAGATACTTGGAATGCAAGAGTTCATCAGAGGCTAGGAATTCTGCCATGAATAACTTATATTTTTATTCTCCAGAGCCTGTCCAAAAGGCACAAGGAGCACAATGGACTTGACTGGATGAAGTTAGCTCCAGCAACAGTCAAAAGCTTAATCCCATTCAGCCTGAAGCAGAACCATCACCTTCCACATTCATTCCCTCTTCACTGATGTACTGTTGCAAAGTGTGCGATGTATACACGATGCAATGTAACACCAAGTCTCCTTCAACAGCATTTTTCAAACACACCACTTCTACCATCTAGAAGTATAAGGGCAGCAGATGAATGGGAATGCTGCTTTCTCCAAGTTTTCCTCCAAGCCACATACCATCTTGGAATGATATCACCGTTCCTTCATTGTTGCTTGATTAAAATGTTGCAACTGACTCCGTAACAGCCATATGGTTTTACCTACACCACAAAGACAAGAAGGCAGGAATTCACCACAACCTTCTCAAGCTGAGCCATTAAAACCATTTGTCATTGAATAAACAAAACACAATCCCTTTCTATTCCATAAATTTCTTTAATTATGAACACCACAGTTAGATGATTCTAACTACTAATTATTTGAGACCACATCTTTTATTTGACTTTCAGTAATATGCTACCCCTCTAAAAACAATGTTTTTAAAATGAAATCATTTTTCAAATACTTTCTGGAACAAAATATTTCAAAACAGTCTGAGAAGGAACAGAACACACCAGAATGTTATTTTCTGAAATGGAGTCAGTTTTCTAAATGAGAGCTATATAGGTCAAACTAAGGTAATTTGAGAATCACAAAGGCAGCCTGGATACCTACGGTGCATTGAAATGTGAACTACAGACCAAGAGATGGAATAATAAACTAATAACAAGTCATAGAGGTCTCCAGCACAGCCAAAACTCATTGAGATTGAGCTGTTCAAAAACCATATTACTATTCTAATATTTTGAAAACTTTTATGAGGGTTTCTGTTTCGTGGGCAGTTAGTTCTAGATTCCCACCACCCTCTGAGTGAAAAATGCTTTCCTCTCATCTCCTCAAAACCTCTTGCAGAAATATCTTTGACTTTTCCCCTTGATGAAAGGATCAATGATCCGGGGGCATAATGTTTCTTCCTCTCTACCATGTCTATGCTGTACATAATTTTTTAAACATCTCAATCATGTCCCCTCTTCAGTCTCTTCTGTTGGAAGGAAAACAGCCCCAGTCTGTTCAGTCTCTTGTCATGACTAAAACACTCCAACCCAGGCAGCATCCTGGTAAATCTCATTTGCATCCTCTCTAGTGAAATCACATACCTCCTATGATCTGAATTCCAGAACTGCACAGAATTATTGCAAACATTAGTTGTGGCTGAACCAATATTACATTCATTTCCAGCACAATTTCCCTATTCTTAAACTCTACGTCTCAGCTAATAAACACCAGTATTTCTTCTGTAATGAAGAGAGATTGGAGAGATTGGGGTTGTTTTCCTTAGAACAGAGGAGATTGAGAAGGGGTTATGACTGAATTGAATTAAATTGAATTGAATTTATTGTCATGTGTACCACAAGATTATGAGGGTCAGAGATAGGGCAGGCAGGAAGAAAGTTCTCCGCTTGATAGAAGAATCAATGACGGGGGGGCATAGATTTAAGGTAAGGGGCAGAAGGTTTAGAGGGGACATGAGTAAAACTGTTTTCACCCAGAAGGCAGTGGGAATATGAACCTCAATGTTTGTAAGAGTAGTAGAGGCAGAAACCCTCAAAACGTTTAAGAGTTTTATATGTGCACATTTGATGCCAAGGTGTGCAGGGTTAAGTTCCAAGTGCTGAAAAAAGGCATTAAAATTGTTAGATAGCTGTTTTTTATTGGTGTGGATATGATAAGTTGAAGGGCCTTTTCTGTGCTTTAGATGAGTATGACTATGACTCTACCTCCTATACCTACTTAACCATTTTATCTCCTTACTCTGTTACCTTAAAGACCAGTAGACATGCACACCAAGGTCTGTCCTTCGCAGGATCCTATCATTCACTATGTATTCATTCACCTTCTTTTAGATTAGATTAGATTTACAGTGTGGAAACAGGCCCTTTGGCCCAACAAGTCCACACCGACCCGCCGAAGCGAAACCCACCCATACCCCTACATTTACCCCTTACCTAACACTATGGGCAATTTAGCATGGTCAATTCACCTGACCCGCACATCTTTGGACTGTGGGAGGAAACCGGAGCACCCGGAGGAAACCCACGCTGACACGGGGAGAACGTGCAAACTCCACACAGTCAGTCGCCTGAGTCGGGAATTGAACCCAGGTCTCCGGCGCTGTGAGGCAGCAGTGCTAACCACTGTGCCACCGTGCCGCCCAAATTTATTTATTCACATATATCTGGGTTGAATTACATTTGCCACTGATTAGCCCAGCTATACATTTTCTGTAATCTAAGGCTTTCTTCCTGGGATATAATTCATCCAGCCCTGGAGATGTATCTAATTTTATATCTGCCAAACTACTTATAGAGTCATAGAGATGTACAACATGGAGACAGACACTTCAGTCCAACCTATCCATGCCGACCAGATATCCCAACCCAATCTAGTCCCAACTAGCCAGCACCTGGCCCATATCCCTCCAAACACTTCCTATTCATAGACCTATCCAAATGCCTATTAAATGTTGCAATTGTACCAGGCTCTACCACATCCTCTGGCAACTCTAAGTGTATCACAGTTCTCCCTGATTTCTACATTGACACTGTCCTTTCACCAGTGAACATCAAGAAAAATATACATTTGGAACCCTATTTGCATCTTCTGCCACCCAGCACATATTACCATTTTGCTCCTTAATGAGCCCAACTCTTTCCCTAGTTATCCTTTAATCCTTAATGTAATTGTAAAATAAGTTAGGATTTTCTTTGATTTACTTGTCATTATTATTTTATGCTCCTTTTTGATTTCTTAATTTTCTTTTGAAGGTTCTCTTCCATAAAAGGACGTATAAAAGCCCAGTGAAGGTTACAATGTATGTAGGAGCTAAATCTATTTAGTAATACATTCTGATGTACTTGTTGACTCTGTGGTACCAGACCAGGTACAAAATGCAGACTACTGCTGTAAGTGTTGAGTGTGTGCACCTAAACTTATACTGTGTCGGAAGGTTCCATCTTCCATACTTTGTCTGAGTTAGCTGTTCTTTGGCCAGTAACTTGTATTGTGATGTGTAATGTGTGTGCCTCTGAGACTGAAGCTCTAGGTTTAGATGTCAGTCCAGGCCATGATGAACAAGGAAGGTATATTTATAATTAGACCAAGCAGGTTAAATATCTGTTGAATAAAATAATGATTCAGAAAGAGTTTATTGCTGACACTGCAATAAGATTAACCCAGTCTGATGATGTCACATAATCGGAGAAGATGTGTTAGAAAGGATGTTAGAAATGTCGAAGTCACACAACACCTGGTTATAGTTGTGTGTTGTGTGATTTTTAACTTTGTCCACCTCAGTCCAACCTCCACATCATAGTTAGAAATGCAGATAAATATGTAATCTCTAGGAGAAAATGAGGACTGTAGATGCTGAAGATCAGACTCGAGAGCATGGTGATGAAAAAGCACAGCAGGTCAGGCATATGTTCTGGGCATAAGCCCTTTCCTGATGAAGGGTTTATGCCTGAAACTTTGATTGTCCTGCTCCTTGGATGCTGCCCAACCTGCTGTGCTCATCCAGCACTACATTTCCAAATATGTAATCTCTGGCTCCTGATAGCCTTTGCAATTATATTGAATGGTGGAAGATGGGGCATAAATTCCTATCAGATACCCCGGATTGAAACCCTCTGACCTTGGGACATGGGTTTGTGGAATTCATATTTGAACTCAGAGACACTGAGAGAACTCAGCTGTCTGGCTGAGACAGACTGGGCAATATACAAGTGTAAGGGCAGGTGTCTGGAACAGGGAAAGCCAAAGGAAGATTCCCACAAATGTTTCAGCTCAAAGAAAATGAACACTAGCCGGCAGAGCAAACAACTGAGACATTCTAGAGCCTACAAAAATACAAAACCATTAAACTTTTACTCATTTGTTCAGACATAGAAACAATGAACATTTCACACCATTGTACTATATACCTTTGAATCTGAAGGCCTTATACGACCATTAAAACTTTAACTTACATCCATCCAAGAGAAATACTGGAAATTCAAAACTATTGGAACCCATTCATTTTTATTGGAGAACCATTTACACCTCATCTAATAATTGGAAGTTCACACAACCCCAAGAGGAGGAACAACAGCTCAGTGATCCAATCCAGATTTGGTGGGAGATAAGGGAAACCAACAGTCATTATAACTGGGGATCTCTGAGGTTTGTTCAGCAAGATGTCCAGCCAGCATCAAGATCATCAGCTACAGCCCAGTCTCAGACTCAGGAAAAAAAGGAAAGTGAGTAATCTTCTCATCCACAAACTTTCACATACTGACGAGAAGTGACTGGAGAGCTGAGAGATCTACTGAGGGCAATGCCAACAGCATCCACCACAGTCCAAGCTAACAAAAGCCACTTTGAGGGTGGGTGTAATGTCATCGAGAGGCTTTGTCCCAGCTCAGTAAGATAGGGTAAGAAGGGTGGACTTCAGGGCCGATGGTGCAGGGAACTTCCCAGGGAAGGGAAACAAGATAGAGTCATAGAGTCATAGAGATGTACAGCACGGAAACAGACCCTTTGGTCCAACTTGTCCATGATAAGGTGAAGATAGACCCAGTAGCCATATAGAAAATGGCGCTCGGCGTGTCGGTTAAAATGGTCAATGTTTGTGGGGGATTGACTGTACTGACCGACATGCTGAGCGACACACAAACTGCTAACACAGCAACTTGTAAGGTTCCCTGAAATAAGCTGAATAAACAAGCCTGTTCCCACATGTCAGAGAATAGTATAGTACTTAGCACCAGGTCAAGGGGCGGCTACCAGAAGGATGCTGGTGCCTGAATGCCTAACTTTAAAACAATGCTGATGTCTTAAACTAAAAAAATGCTAATAGCTTATCTTCAGAAAAATGCTAATGTCTTAACTTGAGGTAATGCTGGCATCTGTATGTCTGACTTAGAGCATCCCTGATGTGTACCTTTACATTTAAGTATAACTTGATTACATATAAGTATAATTTGATTAACGTACTTTGTGATAACCCCGTGACACGGGAAACTGTCTGGCGTAAGAACTTCTGTATATAATGACAATGTTTCCAATCGAAAGCTGAGCAACTATGGACTAGCAACCGGCGTGGGCTAGCGTGGATCTGCTCCCAAGCTTGTTAGTATACGTATATACTTGCAATCTTGAATAAAGACAGTACTGTTGACGCTATTAATCAAATGGTGGTTCTCTGTTCTCGGACAGGCGTTCGCAAGAAGCCAGCAAGCTCGGGCTGGGCTTCCACATCCATGCTGGCCAGATATCCTAACTTAATCTAATCCCATTTGCCAGCGCTTGACCCATATCCCTCTAAACCCTTCCTATTCATATATTAATCAAGATGCCTTTTAAATGTTGCAATTGTACCAGCCTCCACCACTTCCTCTGGCAGCTCATTCCATACACGCACCACACTCTGCATGAAAATATTGCCCCTTAGGTCCCTTTTATATCTTTGCCGTCTCACCCCAAACCTATGTGTTCCAGTTTTGGACTCCCCTACACCAGGGAAAAGACTTTGTCCATTAATCCTATCCATGCCCCTCATGATTTTGTAAACCTTTATAAGGTCACCCCTTAGCCTTTGACTCTCCAGGGAAATCAGCTCCAGCCTATTCAACCTCTCATTGTAGCTCAAATCCTCCAATCCTGGCAACCTCCTTGTAAATCTTATCTGATCCCTTTCAAGTTTCACACTGCAGGAATCTCATTTGTCTCTCTCTCTTTTCCCCATCAACCAGTAATTAAAAGCTCTCTGTAATACAAAACCCACTCTACCAAGTCAGTCTGCAAGGGTTAACTGGGTTGTTAGCAGCTGTCAGACAAGTCTCATTTCACTTGATGCATCACATTGTTTTTTTTTAAATACTCATTTTCTTGTCAAGGATTATATATATTCTCAATTTTGATTGTTTTAATAAAATCAGAGTTTCTTTCACCTCTGAAGCATCTGCTTCCTGTATTTTTCATTGGATCACATCTCAATACATAAGCTCAGTGTCAGAAGCAAGGAGCTGTTGTACAATAAACCAATCAGCACTCCCTACAGTTGTCAATGTCGCTTGTACCTATTGTTATCAAGTAATAAATTACACCTTGTGTATGTGCCTCTTCTCATTTAGACTTACTAGTGGTTTATCCTCTACAAACAATAATTAGATGGGGCCTTAGACGTAGCTTTAGTGAGTGAGAAAAAGGCTATTGTCACCTGCTCACCAGGGTGGAAACACACAGCACCTTCCCCTGCAACCGCAGGAAATGTAAAACTTGCGCCCACACCTCCACACTCACTTCCCTCCATGGCCCCAAGGGATCCTTCCATATCCGCCACAAGTTCACCTGTACCTCCACACACATCATCTATTGCATCCGCTGCACCCGATGTGGCCTCCTCTATATTGGTGAAACAGGCCGCTTACTTGCGGAACGCTTCAGAGAACACCTCCGGGCCGCCCGAACCAACCAACCCAATCACCCCGTGGCTCAACACTTTAACTCTCCCTCCCATTCCACCGAGGACATGCAGGTCCTTGGACTCCTCCACCGGCAGAACACAACTACACGACGGCTGGAGGAGGAGCGCCTCATCTTCCGCCTGGGAACCCTCCAACCACAAGGTATGAATTCAGATTTCTCCAGTTTCCTCATTTCCCCTCCCCCCACCTTGTCTCAGTCGGTTCCCTCAACTCAGCACCGCCCTCCTAACCTGCAATCCTCTTCCTGACCTCTCCGCCCCCACCCCACTCCGGCCTATCACCCTCACCTTGACCTCCTTCCACCTATCCCACCTCCATCGCCCCTCCCCCTGGTCCCTCCTCCCTACCCTTTATCTTAGCCTGCTTGGCTCTCTCTCTCTCTCTCTCTCTTATTCCTGATGAAGGGCTCATGCTCGAAACGTTGAATTCTCTGTTCCTGAGATGCTGCCTGGCCTGCTGTGCTTTGACCAGCAACACATTTGCAGCTGGAAACACACAGACTCATTCGTCCTGACCTACTAGAAGACAATTCTTTTCTAAAAGAAACAAGAACATCGACAACAAAAGAGCAGAAGTATTGAGAGTTTAACATCATTTCTTTTTGCTGTAAACTGCTCGGAAGTAGCAGACTCTGTTGGCCTCGCTTGTCAATGGTACGACCTTGTTCAAACAAATAAATAGCCTCAATAACTCTCTTCAACAAGCTGCTGAGAGACTAGTGGGCCGAGGAAGAAGTCCATTTGTAAATCCACACTCATACCCTGCTACTGCTTAGAGTGAGAAGAGAGAGAGAGGCATTTAAACATAAAGTGATAAAGGAAGAGGAAAAATAAACAGCCTTTGTTCAAGGAGATGGAGCCACCAATATCAATGAAAACAATGACAACAAGGACATTGATTAAAAACAACCAAAAGACAACTGTCGCTTTGCATTTTCTTATAATTTGTAGCTAAAAGGGCAGGGAAAACAGGAAGTGTGGATGAAATGAAATATAATTAAATTCCACTAGGACATTTCCTGTTTATTAATTGTTCCATTAAACAGTCATCATCCTTGGTTAATCTTATCGATTATCATCTACAATTGTGGTAACACCAAAAGAAGAGGTACCCCCTCCTGTTTTGCATTAACCCCCCCTCTCTCTCTAAGCTTCTTGAGTTGGAGCTGCACTCATCCAGACAAATGTAGAGTATTCCAGAATAATGCTGACATGAGCCTAGAATACAGGCGGCAGGCTTTCTGAGTCAGGAGGTGAGTTACTCATGACAGTTTTCCAAGCCTTCAAACTGTTTTTGTAGCCAATGTATTTATGTGACTAGTTTGGTTCAATATTTAGTCAAGGATAAACCAGGATGTTAATATTAGGGGATTCAATAAGGATGCCAAGGAGTGATGGCTAAGTTCTCTTTCTTTGGGGATGGTCAGTACCTGGCATTTGTGCAATGCAAATTTTACCTACCATTTGTTTTGTAATTGATTTAATTTAAAATATAGAAAGGAGGATTGATGGTAGTAGTGTTCATAAACAGCAAGCCACCAGAGCTTGGTACCACAACATAAGACAATATCCCTTTAGAACTTCTTCCAATTCTTTGGAAATTGTGCCAATGGCAGGTGGTAAGATTGGCAGAGATTCTGGTCAGCCATGTGATGGACTTGGACTAGAGCATGTCTGTAAAAATAAAATATTTCGTAGCAACTCAGACTCCTTGCATGGAATCTGTACAGGCTGGATGGCTGGTGTAAATGAGATTGATGCCAACAGCATGGGATTCAGTTTCCACTCTGGTTGGATTGGATTAAATACCTCTCTTCTTGTTTGACAGTTAGTCGTACCTTCCTTCAGGCACAGAACTGAGACAATGAAGTTGTATCCAGATTGACAGGAGTGTATAATAAAGCTTAGAGTAAGCATCAATTCATTGTAGTTCTCAAAAAGACAGCCTATGGATAAAGTTAGTGCAGCCATTGCCACAGGACAAGAATACTGCATGCAAGGTCCACAGCATGAAAGGGAAAGCTATCATTGCCACCACATGACACACTGAGATCATGTTGTACACTGAGATGACTTCATCATCTGCCTCCCCTCCATAAATTAGCAAGCTGATAAAGTAATGATGTATTCGTTGAGAGTTTGGGGAGTCTTACAACTCACTCTCAGCACTTACACACCTTTGACTGAAAACAAATATCAAGGAGAGACATTTAATTTGCAGATGTTGTGGATGGGGAAATAAATGGGTATAGGCGTACTGCAGTGGAACACCAGCTTTAAAGCAAGGTACTGATTACTAGACCCGAAGACATCTGTTACTGGGACAGTTGCAGACCAGCTAAAAGCCAGGTTGTGTGGTATAAAATTGGATCAATGGCCATCCTAGGTGAGGCTCTTGGGATGTCAGCACTTGAGTATACCCAAGGAATATGTGTAAAAGGAGCTATGTCAGATTGATGTCAGAACATATGGAGCCTGAATCTGAAGACCTCAAGATAAAATGCCCTCTCATGCTGTCTTCTGTACAGACACATTCAATAAAGTCTATTGCTGTTCACTCAGATGACTGCTGACCTCACATGAGCATATCCTGAGAGTTAAAATCTTTTCAAATGTTGAAAAGATAAAGGGTAGTTCTAATTATTTCTGAGTAATCAGTTTTTAAGCTTATTTTGTTGTCTTTCGGAATCAGCGAAGAATTTATAATTAGTTTTCTGCATTTTTTTGCCTCCCACAGTAGTTGCTAGAGACAGCAGGATTGATGGTGCTTAGAGGACAGGTTGGATTGGATAGTTGGCCTTTTCCAGACTCCTGCTATCTGTTTATATTTTGTGCTTACAAAAGGATGAAGTTACCATTGCTTCAGCTCCTGTTTGCTGACATAACCTAACTGAAAGCATAGGTAGATTTCTGCTGAGCAAGGTTCTCAATGGCCTGCCAATACTCATTATTAAAAATCACTCAGTAAGCTACTGGAGGGTATCCTGTCTTCACAAAGCGCTGAATTAAATTGATCTGAGTTACATAATGGAGACTGTTCGATAAATTTTTGTTTTGATTAGGCAATTACTGGCCTACTTCCATCCAGTGTTTATGTTCATTTCAATGTTGATGATACATAGAACCACAAGATGTAATAAAGCAAAGCATTAGAAATAAAATAATTCAATGCAAAGATGTATCTTACTGTTAAAGGGATCTGAAAACCAGCTCATGTTTTTGTGGATCACAAGCATTATGCTGACCCAAGGAGATATCTTGTTTGTAATATGCTCCAACATCAGCATCACTTAAACCTTCACTCCATCTCTACCTCAACATTAACAATAATACTCTGATACAATCAAGGCAGCGTCACTGTGCCCAGAGGAACTGAGTATCATTCCAAGCTGTGGCCTTCAGAGAACGTGCTCAATGAATGCTGTGATCACACCCCATTCCCCCATTACTACCATGTATTGTGCCTCACTTTCAACACCAGGAATAGTCCATGGGCAGAAATAGAATGTCTTATCATATTCCTGCTTTTTCACAATAGTGCCTGTCAGTTACTGTACAGTCTTCTGAACTCCACCTTTCAATGCAATGAATTTTAAAGCTTTGACATCAAACTATTACCACTAAAACAGTCCTGTAGCATAGGCAGACTGGGTAAGACATTACATTATTTATTGCCCCATATCTAACACACCCATTTCACAGCTAGTTCAAAGGTTTTCAGATCTCAGCCTCCCCATCATAGGGGGGAGTTAAAGAAGATAATAACATAAGAAATAGGAAGAGGAATAGGCCCTTCAGCTCCTCAACAGTGTCTTGTCATTAAATAAGATCACAATTGATATGGCCCAGGTCTCAATGACTCTCTCATGCCATCAACTATCCAATATTTCTAAAATGTATTGACCTCCTCTTTAAACATTTCCAGTGATTGAACCTCCATAACTCCATGAAGTTATTCCAAACAGTCCAAACTCACGCTACCCTCTGGGAAAAGAAATTCCTTCACATCTCCAATTTCAAATGAGCCTCCCCTTCTTCTCTATGTTCCCTAGTTTAACATTCTCCTTGTTTTGACTTTTTTAAAAAATATATATAATACATGCTTCAATGTCTGCCATTACTCACCATTGATTTTCTCCTTGGTCTATCTTTCCAACCCACTTTAAACAAATATTTTTTCATATATTGGTAATTACCCTTATTTAAGTTTGGTAATTTTATCCCAAGTTGCTCTCCCTAAAATTAAATTTGAAATTCTAGCATGTTATAATCTCTACCTGCTACAGGATGCTAAACTATAAGATTTCTTATTAATGTGACATTATTACATACCATCACATTTTTTAATTGGTCTGTTGCCAGGCAAGTTTTGTATCATAATACACTTTAATAGCCAGTTTCTATGTTACCCATGACCACCTGATTTGCCCAGTACAGATTAAAATCACCCATGACAATTGGAGTGCCCTTTTTATTGTTTCTTGATTTATACATTGTCCTACAGTGACGCAAAGAGCCTAAGGGGGACTGCAGATGACTCCCACCATTAATTCTTTCTCTTGCTATTCCTTATTCCCACATCACAATCTATTGAACCTATATTACTATTCACCACTGCAGTGATACATTCCTTTATTAACAAAGCTACACACCTCCTTTTCTCTTTTATCTATTCTGTCAGAATGTCAAAGACTATTGAATATTGTGTTTGACATTTTGGTAGCCCTAGAACCACATCTCTGTAGAGCTATCAAATCATATTTATTTATTTCTATTTGTGTCATCAACTCAGCTATCTTGTTTAAAATGTTGTGTGCATTTGCATACTTCTAGGCATTCTGCTTACACTTCTGGAATGGTAATTCAAGGATCCTGGATTGGATTAAATACTCCTTCAAGCTCCTAATTTTGGAGCTTTTTGGGGGAAATGAAAGGTGGAACATAAGATCGAGTCATATGCGCCTGGGTCTAACCCCACCACAATTAAATGAGGGAGAGCAGAGATGTTGGGTGGCTTGCATACAATTTGGCCTACTGATTCCCTTAATTGACCAATTAATAATTGATTAAGTGCCTCATCCCATTATTTAAGGCCAAGTTGGAGTGAGGCCTATACCATTTGAAAAACAGTTTTAGTTGCATAGGCTGGTGTAGAGAAAGGTGGTCGTAAAGTGATTGCAATGAGATCAGCCAGGAGGACTGCATAGAATGAGCTCACTCAGCGAAGTTGTTAATCTGGTCCAGTCAGGGAGTCCTGGCTGAAAGATATAAACAGGAGTGTCAGATATGCTGTTCACTCAGAGGAAGATGGATCAGTGTCAAGGACTTTCCACATTTAAATAAAGGCTGACTTGGCAACAGGATGCCTGCCTCTGAATTCATTTTGGTAAGACAACTCCTCTTTAGGTTGCATCAGCCCACAGGTACAAACTCCGTGCAATGTCATTCCCCTCCTTTTAAGCTTCCAAACTTAAATTTCTCCAAACCATTTACATGCGTTACAAATATCTGTAAGTATGTGCTTCATCAGCTTCTCAGGATGATCAATACCAATTTCTCCTCTGATAGCAATCTGGAACTACAGGTGTTCTGTATTTGACTGTGAGAGTCTGATAACTGATGTATATTCACTGTGCTTGGTTGGTTCAGCCTCAGTATTTTCATGGCTAAGTAAACAGGCATCACAGAATTTACTACAGATTGACTGAAAGCTTAGGTGCAGACGTTTTCTGATTGCAGAGATATTTTAGAAATCATGTAAGTAAACATGTTGCACACTTACAAAATGTAGAGCAAGGGTTCATATTCAAATAGTGTAAGAGAGATTACATTATGGAAAGACTCTGAAGAGAAATAATACTGTGTAGACCTCACATTAGGTTGAAGAGTCTACATACTTCATAGAGTTTGAATAAGTGGCATTGGTAGCCATCTTTTGAAATTCTATAGCTTCTAGTCTGAGACATTTCCTGTATTTGGATGTAGCTCATGTAACCCCACTATTTAAGAAAGAACTTAAAGTGATACAGGGAATTATCAACCAGTTATCCTGGGTATTGGTGGTGGGAAAAATGTTCAAGTCTATTATAAAAGATTTAATAGCAGAGCATTTGGAACACAGTGACAGTATCGAAAAGTCAGTATGGATTTATGAAAGGAAAATC
This sequence comes from Hemiscyllium ocellatum, assembly GCF_020745735.1. Taxonomy (NCBI): domain Eukaryota; kingdom Metazoa; phylum Chordata; class Chondrichthyes; order Orectolobiformes; family Hemiscylliidae; genus Hemiscyllium; species Hemiscyllium ocellatum. The sequence continues at coordinate 116,224,339 of NC_083404.1, forward strand.
AGGCTTGACAAATCTACTGGAAGTTTTCAAGGATGTATCTGGTAAAGTTGAGAACAGGAAGCTAATAACTGGGAAACCAGTGGATGTGGTTTACTTGGGTTTTTAGAAGACTTTTGATAAGATCCCATATAAGAGATTACCATGTAAAATTAAAGTGCATAGGATTGGCAGTGATGTACTGAGATGGATCGAGACCTGGTTAGCAGACAGGAAACAGTTAGCAGTTGGAATAACACATATTTTTCCAAGTGGCAGCCAGTGGTTCATGGAATACTGGAGCACTCTATATTTGGACCCTAGTTATTTACAATATATATATTAATATTTAAATGAGCGAATTAAACATAATGACTCTAAGCTTTCAGATGACGCAGAGCCCAGTGGAAGGATAAGTTGTGAGGAGGATGCAGAGATATTTCAACATGATTTGGACAAGTTGAGTGAGTTGGAAAATGCATAGCAGTTGAAATATAATGTGGGTGAATGTGAGGTTATCCACTTCAGTAGTAACCACGGGAAAACAGAATGTTATCTGAAAGACGATATTTTGGAAAAGGAGGGAGGTGAACTTTTTTTTTAGATTACTTACAGTGTGGAAACAGGCCCTTCGGCCCACAAGTTCACACCGACCCTCCGAAGAGCAATCCACCCAAACCCATTCCCTACATTCACCCCTGCACCTAACACTATGGGCAATTTAGCATGGCCAATTCACTTAACCTGCACATCTGTGGATTGTGGGAGAAAACCGGAGGAAACCCACGCAGACATGGGGAGAACATGCAACTCCACACGGACAGTTGCCCAAGGCAGGAATTGAACCCAGGTCTCTGGCGCTGTAAGGCAGCAGTGTTAACCACTGTTGTCACCATGTTGCCCATATTTGGGTCCTAGAAGTCCATGACCAGTTATAGAGTCAAAGAGTCATAGAGATGTACAGCATGGAAACAGATCCTTCAATCCAACCCGTCCATGCCGACCAGATATCCCAACCCAATCTAGTCCCACCTGCCGGCACCTGACCCATATCCCACCAAACCCTTCCTATTCATATACCCATCCAAATGCCTCTTAAATGTTACAATTGTACCAGCCTTTCCACATCCACTGACGGCTCATTCCATACACATACCACCCTCTGAGTGAAAAAGTTGCCCCTTAGGTCTCTTTTATATCTTTCCCCTCTCATCCTAAACCTATGCCTTCTAGTTCAGGATTCCCCGATCCCAGGGAAAAGACTTTGTCTATTTATCCTATCCATGCCCCTCATAATTTTGTAAACCTCTGTAAGGTCACCCCTCAGCCTCCGACGCTCCAGGGAAAACAGCCCCAGTCTGTTCAGCCTCTCCCTGTAGCTCATATCCTCCAACTCTGGCAACATCCTTGTAAATCTTTTCTGAACCCTTTCAAGTTTCACAACATCTTTCCGATAGGAAGGAGACCAGAATTGCACACAATATTCCAACAGCGGCCTAACCAATGTCCTGTACAGCTGCAACATGACCTCCCAACTCCTGTACTCAATACTCTGACCAATAAAGGAAAGCATACCAAATGCCTTCTTCACTATCATATCTACCTGCAACTCCACTTTCAAGGAGCTATGAACCTGCACTCCAAGGTCTCTTTGTTCAGCAACATTCCCTAAGACCTTACCATTAAGTGTATAAGTCCTGCTAAGATTTGATTTCCCAAAATGCAGCACCTCACATTTATCTGAATTAAACTCCATCTGCCACTTCTCAGCCCATTGGCCCATATGGTCCAGATCCTGTTGTAATCTGAGGTAACCCTCTTCGCTGTCCACTACACCTCCAATTTTGGTGTCATCTGCAAACTTACTAACTGTATCTCTTATGCTCGCACCCAAATCATTTATGTAAATTACAAAAAGTAGAGGGCCCAGCACTGATCCTTGTGGCACTCCACTGGTCACAGGCCTCCAGTCTGAACAACAACCCTCCACCATCATTCTCTGTCTTCTACATTTGAGCCAGTTCTGTATCCAAATGGCTAGTTCTCCCTGTATTCCATGAGATCTAACCTTGCTAATCAGTCTCCCATGGTGAAACTTGTCAAACGCCTTACTGAAGTCCATATAGATCACATCTACTGCTCTGCCCTCATCAATCTTCTTTGTTACTTCTTCAAAAAATTCAATCAAGTTTATGAGACATGATTTCCTACGTACAAAGTCATGCTGAATATCCCGAATCAGTCCTTGCCTTTCCAAATACATGTACATCCTGTCCCTCAGGATTCCTTCCAATAACTTGCCCACCACTGAGGTCAGGCTCACTGGTCTATAGTTCCCTGGCTTGTCTTTGTCGCCTTTCTTAAACAGTGGCACCACATTTGCCAACCTCGTCTTCCGGCACCTCACCTGCTGTTGCAGCAGGCAATGAAGAAATGAAATGGCATGCTGCCCTTCATTGTGAGAGGATTCCAGTAAAAGAACATTGATATCTTGTTGCAATTGGATAGAGCATTGTTAAGACTGCACCTGGAGTTTTGGTGTCCTTATCTGAGGAAGGATGTTCTGGCTGTGGAGAGAGAGCGACAAATACTGATTCCTGGGATGGCAGATCTGACATATGATTATATTCATTGGAATGTAAAAGAATGAGTTGGCATCTGATTGAATTCTAAGAAGTCTAGAAAAGGTAAATGCAGGAAGGATGTTCCCAATGACAGGCAAGTCCAGAACTAAGGGCTACATTCTAAACAAATGGGGTACCCTATTTAGGACTGAGATGAGGAGAAATTTCTTCATCCAGAGAGAGGCAAATCTCTTGAATTCTCTATTAAAGAAAGTGATTGAAGCCAAATCACTGAATGTTTTGAAGAAGGGGTTAGATGTAGTTGTTAGAGCTAAAAGGATAAAAGGGTATGGGACAAAAATGGGGTCCAGGGTATTGAGTTGCATCATGATCATATTGAAAGACAGATCAGGCTTGAAGAAATCAATAGCATCTTCCTGCTCCTATTTTCTATGTTCCTGAGTGACTGTTCTTATGGAGGTTAAATATGTTGAGCTAAGGAACAGCCTCTAACATCACATATTAATACTGATGGATGGTAGTATGGTTATGTCCTGAACCATGGAATTTCTCTTCCTGATATAGTTTACAGATGTGAGACAGTCCGTCTATTGTCACTGAAAGTTTCCTCAGCATAGAATGCTAGTTTAATGTCATCAGCACAGAGCAACTCTACAATGAGAATGTGTTGCACTTTTGATTCAAATCTTATGCAGCAGAGGCAAAACAGTTCTTTCAGCTCTGGAATAAATGTGCATAACCTCTGTCAGTGAACTGAAGGCATATGACAGCAGGAAAACTAATTATTAGCCAGAGAGTACGAGTGCCGGAACACAATCTTGTTTGGCCCCACTGCAGATCTCAAGGGGTTTAGATATTGCCCTGTCACAGATGACTTTACCCATTATGCTGTCATAGTGAAAAAAGATCATACTGAATAGCTTTAGAAGAACTTTAGTTTTCTTCTGTAGATTAAACAGATCACCTTTACTGACATTGTGAAATGCTTTGGTGCAACTGATTAAGGCAAAACAGTGATCCTTATTCTTACAGCTGGTGGACTGAAAAGATCATGCCTTCTGCAGATCTTCCAGTTCTGAAAGCTCTATGGAATTTGGGATATGCATTTAGCCAGGGTCTGCAGACTGGCATGAACAAATTACTAGTCATCAGTGCTCATCAAGAGGGTATCTCAATAGTTCCTGCAACCACTGCAATTCTCTTGTTTTTGTTACTGGGTCACAATCGTTGCCTCAGGCAAATCCTTCGCCACTTCACCTGATGAAGAGGCAGTGCTTTGAAATCTTCTGATTTAAAAAAAACCTGTTGAAGTATAACAGGGTGTCATGTGACTTCTGACCTTGTTCACCTCAGTCCAACACTAGCAACTCCACATCACTTTTGTTATGAAGATGTAGGTGTACTGTACTTTAAGAGAATTAAAACTAACAGAACTACCTGACAGCACCAAGTGTTCTGAAAAAGTATATAATTTAACCTTTTGGTATAGTAGCTAGGGTAGCTGGTTGCCTGGAGACAAAAATAGATTTGAATTAGGCCAATTGGTTTAAATTATACCCTAAACAAATACCACATTCCAATCCAGTTTGAATTGAGTATATTGACAATTTTAAAAGCCAATGATACAATCCGACGATTTGGGGATATAAGACCAAAGAACATTGAACAGTTGAGAGGACAACTGCCAAATCAATGACATCTGCTAACTGCCCAGAGAAAAATTCTTTTAAAGGTACCTTTATCGATTAGTGACCTGTAAAGCAGAATCCCCAAGATGAAGAAAAGAAGATCGGAATACAGAGGAGAGCCAAGAGCTGCTTGGTTTTGAGATAAGAAGTTTTGTTTTTTGTAAATCTTAATCAGCAGTTTTATCAGACTAGTATTGTAGAAGGAGAAGGTAAAAGATAGGTTAGAGGAAGGAGTTGTAAATTGTTGTTAGTTAATTATTCTCTGTTATACTTTAAGAAACAAAGTTGATAATTTTTACATTTAAATAGTTCTTAGCTTCTCAGATTTTTACAGATTACAACATGGTATAAATCTTTTCTGTGTTGCTAATTTGAATTAAGCAGGAGGGTTTACCTCATGTCATAAGAGTTTTCATGTTGTGTAAAGGTTGGGGTGGACGCGGGTTGGGGTAGGGTCTGGAGCTGGGGTGGATTTGGGGTGGTGGGGATGGGTTGGTGTAAGACGGGGGGGTGGATGGACGGGGTTGGAGGGGTCGAATGGAGGGGCAGGGGTGCATGAGGGGAGTGAGGGCGGGAATGTGGGCACATGGTTGGAGGTGGGGACTCGCGCGTGGTGTGCTACTGCCCAGTCTCTTGAATGGGGAGCAGACATAGGAAGTGCTTGCTGTGTCAACCGCTTGAACTGACGGAAGGTGTGGTGTGGTAGGAGGGGGGAGGGGGGGAATTCAGGAGGCTTCAGCAATGCTGCAGATCCCTTACACACAAGTGTGTGTCGGCTCAGGAACAAACCTTGAGACTAGCAGAGGGAGCAAGGCAGGCAGAGTGAGGAAAAAGGAAACTTCAGAAAACTCCAAGCCCCAGAGGAGAGACATTGAATCAATTAACCGAATAATCAATTTATCCGAATGAAATAGTGCCCACCCATCTCATTCGGATAATCGAGCTTCCTCTGTACACAGATAGGAGATTAACTAATCGGCAAGTTGAAATTGGATTACATTGTTAGAGAGAAGCACATGTTAAGAATAACAGTGAGAGTAAAGCCTGGAAATCTCAGAGTAACTATGCATTGTGCTATTTTGTATTAATGCAATAAACAGTGTTTGAAATAACAAAAACAGACGTCGATAGAAAAGCTCAGCAGGTATGGCAGCATCTGTGAAGAGTAATCAGAGTTAACATTTCAGATGAAGATAGGGTGGAGGGTAGGGAGTAAAGAGTGAGCAGTAGGTCTGGATAGATTGCAATGAAACAGAAGAACAGTTGGACAGACAAAGTAGTCAATAACAACCTGGCTGGGATGGTGAATAGCTATTAATGGAGACTGTTAGTGGCTAACAATAGGTAGTATGTAATGACAGACTATGTGATAACAAGTGTGTGTGTGTGTGTGTGTGTGTGTGTGTGTGTGTGTGTGTGTGTGTGTGTGTGTGTGTGTGTGTGTGTGTGTGTGTGTGTGTGTGTGTTAAGGGGCTAGGACATGGGGGAGTTCAGACCTTAAAATTACTGAACTTGATTTGAATCCAGAGGACTGCAGGGTCCCAAGTGGAAAATCATCTGTTGTTATTCCAGCTTGCGCTGCATTGCATTGGAGCACTGCAGCGAACCTGAGACAGAGATGTTGGTCGAGGAACAGGGTGGTGTGTTAAAGTGGCAGGCAACTGGAAGCCAGGGGTCTTTTTTGTGGGCAGAAAATATATGTTCTGATGAAACAGAAAAGTAGGCCATAAATTGATTTTAACTGCCTTAAGGTGAATCCATCTACCGTATTTATTTATTAAATTAATAGCCAGTCTCTATGAGAATAATTTTACGCAGATAGAGGGCTTTAAATGCAAAACAGATAAAATAAGTATTTTAAGAGGAGTCAAACAAGGTGATGCCCTATCACGTATCTTATTTAATATAGTAATGGATCCCCTCATTGCTACCATCGAGGAAAGAAAGAAAGGGATATTTCTAGGGACAGATGGTAGAAGTCATCACTGTGCTACACTGGCTTTTCTACACTTCGTATCCCCATTATAGAGGCCACATTGTGAGTAGTGAATGCATTCGAGTAGAATGTGGGAAGTGCAGGTAAAATGCTGCTTCACCTGGAAGTATGTTTGGGCCCTTGGATATTGACAAGGGAAGGGGTAAATGGGTAGGTGTTCCACCTTCAGTGGTTGCAGGGAAAGGTGCTGTCAGGCTGTGGGGTGAGTGTTGGGCGTGAAGGAAGAATAGAACAGGGAGTCCCGGAGAAAAAGGTCCCTGTGGAAGGTGGACATGGAAGGGAAGGAAACTCATAAAATGAGATCCACAGAGACAAATAAGTTTGCACGGATGTTGCAGCTATGCGTGATGAGTTTACAAAAATACTATCAGTTTCATATGTAGCCAATGAGTCATTAAGTTTGGAAAGGTTTTCAACTAAAGGTCTGATACTGAGTTCTTTTGTGACAGTTTTGATTTCTGTAGTGTGCAGGTCACCCTCAGTGATTGTGTTGAATAATTAAAACACAACTCAAGGTAGTATTCCATCCCTCTCTCTAACTGGGTATTACATAGAATCATAGAATCCCTACAGTGTGGAAACAGGCCCTTCGGTCCAACAATTCCACACTGCCTCTCTGAAGAGTAACCCATGCAGACCAATTCCCCCGACCCTATATTTATCCCTGACTAACGCATCTAGCCTACACATTCCTGCAGTTTCTAATGATCTTTCCTTTCATTGGAACTAGTTTCTTTGCCGGTGGATCTGTTGCCTGTTTGATCCTTGAGCAATCCTCATGTCAAAGGACATCTGGATATTCTGGCAACAATGCCATCAGTAATGATTGGCATTGCCACTGAGAATGTGATGGTACAGAACTTATTCTGGAAGTGGAGACAGTAGCTAGCAAGATTGGTTCTGTGAAGGAAATGGACAAAATTTGCTGAGCTACCAGACAGGGTTTTCATCAAGGGAAGAGAACCAGCAGCAGATAAAAATTTTATTGGCTTTGTTCTCATCATCTATCTATTTCAGATGCTTTGTTAGGAATAAAAATCACCTATCCTTACGAAGACAAGCTCACTTTTTCACCATGACGCCACCTTTCAATGTGTTGTGTGGCCCTGACATAACAAGCTTGTGATTAATTTGGTTGCCCTCTCACCTCTGAATCAGAAGGCTGCGGATTCATGTGCAACTCCAGAGCTTCAACACAGTATCAAAACTGCCATATTATTGAAGCACTGAGGGGAGCTACACTATAGGAGCTACTGTTAAATTGATTCCCCATCTGCCCTCTCAGATGAGTGTAAAAATCTCATGTTAACTATTCCTACTATCTTAGCCAGTATTATTGAGACTGTTAGACTGTGAAACATAGGAGTGGAAGAAAGCCATTCAGCCCATTATTCCAGCTCCTCAATTGAATGAGATCATGCTAATCTGATTGTTCATAATTTTACCCTCTTGTTTTTTTTTCCCGATAACCCTTGCTTCTCTGAATTGTCTCAGCCTTGAATAAATTTAATGACCCAGTCTTGACAGCACCCTGTGGTAAAGAATTCCACAGATTTGCTATTTTCTGAGTGAAGAAATTCCTCCTTGTCTCTATCTTAAATGTGTGACCCTTTCTTCTGAAGTTATGCCTCCTGGTCCTAAAGTCTTCCACAAGAGGGAATAACCTCTCTGCATCTACACTGTCAAGTCCCCAAAAAATCTAGTATTTTTCAAGCTGCCTCAATCTGCATCAAGAAAACATATTCTCTGGTCAATGTCACATTGCTGTCTGGAGATGCATGCTGTGTGTAAGTTGGCTGCCACATTTCTGACAATGACCACTTTTGAAAATTGACTATAATGTACTTCGAATGTCCTGTGGTCATGAAATATGCTACAGACACAAGCCTGCCTTTCTAAATGTGGAAAATTAAGTCAAATTATAAAAAATTAAGAACTGAACAATCATGAGATGCTAAGGGCCCTGAACAGCAGAATTCTATCCCAACACAATCCATCACTATCAAGCCAGGAGACTAACTGATTTATTGAGGAGTTCAGCTGAGCATGTCAAAAGCAGCAGCAGGGGTATAAGACTATAAGACATAGGAGTGGAAGTAAGGCCATTCGGCCCATCGAGTCCACTCCGCCATTCAATCATGGCTGATGGGCATTTCAACTCCACTTACCCGCATTCTCCCCGTAGCCCTTAATTCCTCGAGACAACAAGAATCTATCAATCTCTGCCTTGAAGACATTTAGCGTCCCGGCCTCCACTGCACTCTGCAGCAATGAATTCCACAAGCCCACCACCCTCTGGCTGAAGAAATGTCTCCACATTTCTGTTCTGAATTGACCCCCTCTAATTTTAAGGCTGTGTCCATGGGTCCTAGTCTCCTCGCCTAACGGAAACAATTTCCTAGCGTCCACCTTTTCCAAGCCATGTATTATCTTGTACGTCTCTATTAAGTCTCCTCTTAATCTTCTAAACTCCAATGAATTCAATCCCAGGATCCTCAGCTGTTCCTCATATGTTAGACCAACCATTCCAAGGATCATCCGTGTGAATCTCCACTGGACACGTTCCAGTGCCAGTATGTCCTTCCTGAGGGGTGGGGACCAAAATTGGACACAGTACTCCAAATGGGGCCTAACCAGAGTTTTATAAAGTCTCAGTAGCACAACGGTGCTTTTGTATTCCAACCCTCTTGAGATAAGTGACAATACTGCATTCGCTTTCTTAATCACGGAAGTGTCATTCTAGTGAAGGTACAATGAGGGCTATATGCATATTAAATAGTTGAAGCAGCTATGATCACTGTTGGCATCTCATAGTATTTAGCCACCTTTTGCCAGTAGGGCTGGTTAGGATCATTTGAGGTAGTTTGGGGTAGCAAGGTGGCTCAGTGGTGAGCACTGATGCCTCAAGCGCCAGAGACCTGGGTTTGTTTCCAGGGGTGACTGAGTGAATTTGCACACTTTCTCTGTGTCTGTGTGGGTTTCCATTGGATGTACTGGTGTTCTATCACAGTTCAAAAAGATGCAGGTTAGGTGGATTGGCCATGCTAAAATTATCGTGTAGTGTCCAAGAATGTGCTGGCTAGGCAGATTATCCATTGTAAAATGCAAGGATATAGATAGGTCTGGCTGGGATGCTATTCGGAGGGTCAAAGCAGAATCGATGGGCCAAATGTCCTTCTTCCACATTGTAGGAAGTCTATGATTCTCATTTGTTTCCAAAATTTGTCTTGCGCTCATGGATTTTGGCTTGTGCCCATCTAAGGATTAGTAGTAGAAGCAACATATTAATACTATCCATCGAAAAAAGGATATTCTCAAATCACAATGTTTATTGCATGATACCAATAAGTCCAACCACATTTGGGTAGGTAGAATCACTTTCAGTGGACACATCCACTCCCACTAAAAGCCCAAATAGAACATTTGCCATTAGCCACAGATTGTGAAACATCAGTATAATGGGTAGAGCAAACGTGACTGAAGTATTCAACACTTTAGAATAATTCAAAGATGCAACAAGCAAAGTGGATATTGAGGATCCTGTAGATGTAGTATATCTGGACTTTTGGAAGGCATTGATAAGGTGCCACACAAAAGGTTTATTCATAAACTTGGATCAAATGGGATTAGGGGTAATTTATTAGCTTGGATAGGTTACAGGTTGATGGACAGAAGACAGTCAGGATAAATGAGGTTTTTTTTTCTGGCTGGTAATGAGTAACTAGTTGGGTTCCACAGGGCTTGGTCCTTGGGCCCGAGCTATTTACAATCTACATTAATGACTTGGATACAAGGATTGAAGGCTGTATAGCCAAATGTGTGGATGTATAGCCAAATAGGCGGAACGGTAAATTGAGGAAATAAGAACCTGAAGAAAGGATCTAGATAGGTTAAGAGAATGGGTGAAAATGTGGCAGATGGAGTTTAACACAGATAAGTGTGAGGTCATACATTTTGGTTGGAAAAATGCGAAGGTGACCTATTATCTCAATGGGGAGAGACTTCAGAGGACTACGGTACAGAGGGATCTGTGTGTCCTCATTCATGAGTCACAGAAAACTAGCATGCAGGTACAGCAGATAATAAAGGAAGTGAAGGGAATGTTGGTTTTTATAGCTAAAGGAATATAATATAAAGGAAAGGAAGGATCATTGCAACAAAGCATTGGTGAGACTGCACCTGGCGTATTGTGTGCAGTTTTGGTCCCCTTATTTGAGGAGAGATGTTGTGGCATTGGAGACAGTACCGAGGAGGTTCACTAGATTGATCCTAGAGATGAGGGGTTTGTTGTATGAAGAAAGGTTGAACAGATTAGCCCGATACTCTCTGAAATTTGGAAGTATGAGGGGAGACCAAATTGAGGTATTCAAGATGATAAAAGGTGTGGATAAAATAGAGATGGAGTGGCTACTTCCTCTTGTGAGCATTCTAGGATGAGAAGTCATAGTCTTAGGATAAGAGGTATAAATTTAAAATAGAACTGAGGAGAAACTGGCTATCTCAAAGAGTTATGAATCTGCGGAATTTGCTACTCCAAAGTGCATTGGCTGTTGGAACAGTGAGAGCATTAACGGAGGAGCTAGACAGATGTTAAGTGGTAATAATTTGAAGTGATATTGGGAGAAGGCAGGAAAATGGGAGTGAGGAGAATATCAGCTATGATTGAATGACAGAGCTGACCAGTTGGCCAAATGGCCTAATTCTACTCCTATATCTTAAGAACTTATGAACTCATGAATTATTTCAAACAATAGCAACATAACCTAGGGAGAGCTTCCAGAACCAACATCAGATTAGAGCAAAGCTTCACATTTCTGCCAAATGTAGCATGAACAATGCTAGACAATTAAACAAATAACACAAAGAGTTGCTGTTAGCATCCCCAAACTCAGTAATAACTGTATTGACAGGTGTGCATCGACCTTTAGATATGCTGAGAAGATGTTGCATCTTGAACTGCATCTGTGAGTCCCACTGTCATACATGGTCAATTCAATTCACTGCAGCTAGGTCAAAATCCTGGAGTTAACCCCCCTACAGTACTGTGGAAACTCATGCCAGACACAAATGGCAATGTTTCAGGAAGGCAGCTTACCACCATCTTCCCCTGGACAATGAGGTTTGGAAAATATACACTGGTCTTTGTAGTGATACCCACATCCCATGAATGAATAAAAATAAAGTTCTAGCAGAATTGATAATGGTCAAGATTTTCTCTTTTTCCCAACAAGTCCTCAGGGAGGCTTCAATAATGAATGTGCAGATATTAAAATGTCAGCTAAATTACTTGAATAATAAAAGAGAAAGGATAATATTCCAAGGACAGATTATGTAACAGATTTTAATGCTGCTGTAAGTGAACTGTACACTTATCAAAATAGATGGAAAATATCGCTGCAAGGTAAATATGTGGTTAAAATTTTGCACAAATTTAAAAAGGCCATTTTAATCATCATGAAGATCAAGCCAAAAAATTTACTGCAACACATTCTCTCATTTTGCTTTTACACCTGGCTTCCTGCATTTGTTCTTTTTTTTTGTCCTTAATTTATTTTGTAGAATGAAATTTTGGCTCTTTCATTGTGTACAATTTCATTGCAGATTGCCTAAATTACTCTTAATAACTGCCCACTAATAGCCTTTCTCCTTACAGTCAGGTAAGTATCAGTGGCAAATAAGAAGAATACTGAAAACTGTGTTACATTTATTTCACCTTTGTTTTGAATTGCATCTTTCCAGGTTGGAGGGATATGTTTTATTTCTTTTTAATACAATATTGATGAAGGACCCAGTGATGGAAAATGGCAGCATCTCACTGGTAGTCGTGGTTTGAGTTTCAATTAAAGATGAACTAACAGACTCAGTCCACAAGAATCACAACACAACATCAACAGGGGACAGTCAGATTCCATAAATAAAAATCAAAAATTACAAATGCTGAAAGTCTGAAATAAAAGTAGAAACCACTGAGATTGCAATGCAGAATGATTAGCTGTTGAAAGAGAATGATTGAAGCATAATAGTGTGAGCTCCTAGACATAATCTGTGCTATGAAAAACAAATTCTGCAGTCTCTTGCTTGCATCCCATCCATCTACATCCCTTGTCTCCTTTAAGCACTGATGCAACAATCATAATTTTCAATTCCACTGCAGTATTAACATGTCCACAGCAACTCAGGACATAATTGAACAAAATTTGACAATGTATCAAATCAAGGAAATATTAGGACTGGGGGAGGATGTCACTTCTAAGGACAGCCTTAAAGATGCAGTGAGAGATATAGGAGCAGATATTTCAGAAGGGAATTTGAGAAATTAGGACCTTGAGAGTTGATGCTGCAATGTTTGGTGCAATGTTCAAAATCAGGGATAGATATGTAATCAGAAATGGAGGAGTACAAAAATACAACAGTTATTTAGAGCTAGAGAAGGCTACAAGAATAAGAATAGGGAGGCCATGGAAGGTTTCTACATAAGAAAAATCAGAATTCCAAAACTGTGATGTTGCATTAAGATGCCAAAGGAAGTCAGTGAGGACAAAGGTAATTGGTGAATGTGACTTAGTTTGAGTTAGGAGATGAAGAAGCAAGTTATGAGTGAGTTTCAGTTTAAGGAGGGTGGAAGAAGGAGTTGGGGGGGGGGGGGGGGGGGGGGGGGGGGAGGCGACCTGATACCATTGAAGGAGGAATAGTCTAAAGTAACAACGGCATGAATGAAGTCTTTAGGAATTAGATGAGCTGAGTTCAGATACGGGTTTATGGAATATGGGACTGGGATGGCTCAAGGTCATTGTGGGGGCACATTTCTCTTGTAGGCAGGAAACCGGAATCATTCTAGATTCCAAACATTTTTTTTCAGAGGAATGAGGTCAGGGAGGGACCACTTTTAGATATGTCAGGATTGCTGTGTCCTTGCACCAGTTGACCACCTCCAGGCAATTAGCGTGACTACTCATCACATTGCAAAACTTTAAAGAACCCAAGTTAGCCCACTTCATCCTTAGTTAATGGTAAACTTCATTGCCTGGTTACTTTGCTGGATTCTAAAACTTACCTGGACCTCAATGACCAAAGCCAGGAACGAAGTGAGAGCCAGCGATACTTGCTAGTATTGTAATCCTTAAGCCCCCTCTGGATGTTTTACTGGGATCATAGAAGTTCAGATCAATGTGTAGAAATGGAGAGTGAATGCCGCAGGTTAGCTGGGCAGTTCTGAAGACTCCTTTCCATATTCTAAGAAATCGTATTTCTATTGAAATGATGTTAAAAATATTCAACCCATTTACCTTTCACAGGCGTAAAGCCATCCTGATGTATGAGAGCAGACCTCCATTACTAATTAACAACTTTGTCACTTATGTGAGCCAGAATCCACATACCCAGTATTCAAATGGAACACAAGCTTGTCAGTGGAGAGCAAGAATACCATCTGTAAAGAGACAAGGAATCTTGGCAATGTCTCTAAGATTTGGACGAGTGTTGTTACACACAGCAAGGAAGCTATCACTAAATGTGAGAACTAAAGTTCCACTGACCTCATCTGTCATGTTAGCAGGATCATTGAGGAATGAAGAAGCCAACTCAATCTTCACAGTAATGAGCAGATGGCGAAGGATTGAGTTGGTTTCAGAACAGGAAGGCATACTATGCAACAGACTTTTCTTTTCAATCATAGTGAGATTTCTGCAAAGAACCTAGAAATCCAAGGAACAGAATTATATAATATTATATTCAGCATAGTGATATTCAACTGAGTATTAAAGAAGTTTTTTCTAAAACTTTAAATTCATTTGAACACACAGGCAAAATTCAACTCAATAATTCAAAATTTGTGTTGGCACCTTGAGGATAAAGAGGACTCTGGAAAAAAAAAACACTGAACAGCTCATGAGCCTTGCAGCTCCATTACCACCATCTTGAAGCATATCTCTTTGATTCAAGAAATAATGAAGTTTTCATTCTAGGGACAAGAAATTAATGGCTCTTCCAATGATTTAGGATTGACATTCAGAATCACAGAATCCATCACATGGTTGACCAGGAAGTTTTCCCACTGCTACTGCCTGCCATTAATAGGTATTGGAAAGATCTGCAGATTGATATTCAATCTGTTCGGTTATTTTGAGTGCATCATCCTTGACCATGGAAATGGAAATGGGAGTAGTCCACTCAGCCTTTTGAGCTTGCTCTGACATTCAATATAATCATGGTACTGAGCAGGATGATCCGCCATGTTCCTGCTTTCTCCCATACTCTTTGATCCCTTCAGCCATAAGAACTATATCTATCTCCTTCTCGAAAACCTTTAACGTATTGGCCTCAATCACTTTCTGTGGCAGAGAATTCCATAAGCTCACCATTCTCTTGGTGAAAAAAAATTCACCACATCTCAATCCTAAATGATCTACCTTGCATCCATACTGACTCCTGGTTCTTGACTCTCTTACAGGACTTACAGGAAACACTCTTCCTATGTTTACCCTGTCTTGCCCTGTTAGAATTTCATTGGTTTCTGTGAGCCTTCTCTCCCACCACCTTCATTCTTCTAATCTTCAGTGAATGTAGTTCTAACCAATCCAGTCTCTCTTCATATGTCAGTACTGCCATCCCAGGAAACAGTAGGGTAAACCTATAGTAGCCAGAATGTCCTTCCTCAGATGGAGGGGACTAAAACCAATACAATAGTGTGGTCTTACCAAAGCTCTGTACAACTGCTGGAAGACATCTCTGCTTCTGTAATTGAATCATCAGAGTGGGATTGAAACCTAGAGCTTCTGGCCGATAGGCAGAATATTTTTATAATTCAAGTTGAAAAGGAATACAATTTGGTTTCTAAGGAAGCAAGGTCATGTGGATACTGTGGGAAGATGTAGCTGAGCATTGAAGATGAGCCATGAAACATTGGAATCAGTTATTGTGCTGAATGGTTGACTATCATTCTTGTTTATTATGTTTTTATGTGTTATATTCCTCAAGAACAGAAAGGCGCTGACACTCAAACTGCAAACAAAATCTAAACAGATGATCACTGGAAAATATTAATACCTCAAGAGTTCTATGGGTTCTGATTGACCAAGTGAGCAGCTCTCCTCTCCTTCATGATCAATGGATGCCATGACTGATAGCCATCAAGCAAAGAGAGAGTTGACATAAAATATCAGTCACAATCATTGTTTCCCCAAAGACCTATCTGCAATGCAGGGAAAGGTTCAAATATCTTACCAGGATTGTTGCCCATCATCAAATCTCTTGTATCCAATCTAAACACCAACAGGACCCTGCTTTAGATTTAGCATTATTTGTCCTTCCCTCTCCTTCTTACTGCCAGTGGGGTGAATTTAACATGTAAACATTGCTAGGCCCTCTTTCTCATTACATGAAACTCTAACAACTATCTTACCCTCTTCTCCCTACTTGCAGCTGCCCCCCAGTCATCAAAAAAACAATCCAAGTTGCCTCAGACTTCTTGAAACTCCTCAACTTGGTAACTATCAATCAACTTCCACTAATCTTGCAGCAGAAACCAGCAGACCACATGAGAATACCAGAATAGCACAAAGTCCTATGACACTACAATACTGACACTAACAGAAAAGCAGATGATCATTACAGGAAGAGCTGCAAGCAGTAACAGAATATGTAAAAGCCCTTGGATAAACAGGTTTATAAATGGTAATAGAAATTTGCCGAATATATACCTAAGGATAAATTCCAACTAACTTGACACATTCGTTGTTCATTAGGTTACCTAGGAAACTTAAAGCAATTGAGTTCAGTCATTTTAGAACTGAATCATTTCCTTCAAGTGAACTTGAAAATCATAATTGAAAAATTTCATAACACATTTGGAACAGAAACTGTGAAACACAGTCTGGAATTAGACCAGGAGTAGGAACAAGGGAATATTTTTAACCTAAGAACAATCTGTGATAAATATCCAGAAGTAAACGAGAATACTTAAATATGCTTCATAAACAATGAAAAAGTGTCAATCAGCAAAAGCTAATCAACATGTTGCTGAAATATGACATTGACAGTAAAGATGTGAAACTTACTCACAGTCTATATTGGGAGTAATTATAAGTACTAGGCTAAAAAATGGACAACCAAATGCGCTTCCAGTGAAGTGAGGAGAACACCAAGGTAGTGTACCACCACTAAAATTATTCAGTCTTTTTGTAGAACAAATAGCCAGAGGAATGAATATATGTCTAGGGTAAGAATTGGTAACAAATAAAATCCAACAATAGATTGAATCATAGAATCCCAAAGTGCAGAAAGAGGCAATTTAGCCATTACGCCCATACTGACCATCCAAAGAGTATACCACTCAGACACAACCCTACCTCCTTAACCTGTATTTCCCATGCCTAATCTACCTAACCTACACATAAAGATTGAAGATTGATTTTTTTTTATTTTAGGACCAATGATAAGAGAAAATGATCGGTGCAATGATGAAGTTGAAGGAAATAAAGTGACATCCATAAAAAATAATATCATCATTTTGGTCATTTAATAAGATCTGAAAAGTTACAGAGTCTACTAAAGGAGAGACAAGAAGAGAAGAACATGGGGTCAAACTAGTTGGATGAGGAACACCACAGAATAATAGCAAACAGGCAACAGTGGATATGTGAGGATGCTTTGAGACGGATAAGTTAATATTCCATGAGAGCAGGAGTAGCAACAAGCAGCAACAGCAAACTATTGCTGAGGAGTGTGAGAGTGACAGCAGTGACAGCAGTTTTCAGCAGGAGCTGATAAAGTCAGATTGCTCGATGACCAGAATGGGTCCAATTGCCATTCCAGCTAACGTAGACTTAGGAACTGTCTCCTCATCAAGAAAAATAGCATGAAAACAGAGGCATTAGCAGTCAGTGAGCCAAGGATCTGGCTTTGTGCAGAGTTCTCATGCAGGAGTATTTGAGCAAAGCACTACCCAAAGATGGAACTAGTTAATTTATCATCTAGATCAAAATCAGTCCATTCTCCTAAATCCTATTTGTGACACCTGTTACTGCTCCTTGGTAGCTTCCAAGGGGTGATTTTTAATACTTTTCATTTGTCATTTTCTTCACTAAGTCTGTCATTATCAAACTAGTGTCATTGCCATACTTGACATAATAGAATGCAGTATTCCATTCTAAAGATATAGTCTTACAAATAAGGCTGTCTAACTGAAAATTATAGTTACTGAGTTTACCCACAAGTGCTGAAATGATTTTGCTATTGTGTGATTTTAAAGAAATACAACCTTATATTAGGTAATTGTTATTTAAGTTATGTGAAAGTCAATGAGTTCTCCTCAATTTGACCTTATTGATTCTTTGTCCTCGAACACAATTTTATAACACGATAGTATCTCTTTAAAAAAAGCTGAACACCTGTTACAAGAAAACAGTCACATTTTTATTTTCACCATCTGTCTTGTTTTGATTAAGCAAGGTAACTTTGTCAATAAAACTACAGTGAAACTCAAGGTGATGAGAGTACATAAATATTCTCCTCTTGACTTTTTTTTATGAAGTGTATCCAATTACGAACAGAGCTGAGCAAACCAGAAGTAAAAGCAACATCATGGAGAAGAGACCGTCATGAGATGAAGAAGTATGGTTTGATTAACGTTGTGAGCAGCAGATAAAGAAACAATAAAATATCTGTATCAAACCTTCAGATTTAAAAGATTCATTGAATCTTACAGCTCAAATTGCGGTCATTTGGCCCATCATTTCTGTGATGGCTCTTTGAAAGGACTATCTGTTAATCATGTTCCCTTGCTCTTTTCTCATTGCTGTATAAGTATTTCCTTTACAATGTATATCAAATTCCCTTTGGAAAATTACTAGTGAATCTGCATCTACCACAGCAGCTTAAAGCAACAAATTGCTTGTGTTTCACTCAATCACAAAGACCACCCAAACTCTACCAGCCATGTCCTTTTGCCAAAGGTTCTCAATGTGTAACTTTGATTCTTATCTATCCTTTCAAAAGTGCTCGCAGTGAGAAATAGGAAGAGAAAGGCACACATCTCACTGGCTCCTCATCTCTTTATTTAGCATTTGTACACAGGTGGCATTTTGATGTTATTTATGATTGCACACAAATCATTGCCAAAGGCAGTAATAGATCAAGCCCAGCTACTGCGTAGCCCATACTATCCTGTCCTAAATCGAAGCTTCTATTGGAAGAAGAATGTGTGAATTAACTCTTAGTCACAATTATATTCATTATATGTAGTAGTGTTATTTGGTGACTGAAAATGTAAATTGTGCTACCATCCTTCCCTGTTTCATTACTCAGAACACTCTGATATGATCAACTGATGTCATTTCGATGTTCAACACAGGGGTGAAAAATCACGTTCTGAACAAAGAGGTGAATTCAATACCTGCGTGGGTGCAGTAAATTAGAGAGTTGCCTTTATGTTCTTTCATGTCAGTACATATCTATTCACAAGAAGGAATTTCAAATCTTCACTGGCTTCACTGTCCCTAATGCCGGAATCACCTCCAGGACCACAGTCCTCAGGGATATCGCCACTTCTCCAGCCTCAGCTTTAGTTTGTTTCCAACATTAGTGGCTACGCCATCCACTCTCATGGCTCTAAATTTTGGAATTCCCTGCATACACATCTGCATCTCTCTAGCCTACTCTTATCTCCTTTAAAAACATCTTAAAACCTACATCTTTAACAAAACGTTTCATTGTGTTACTAATAATTCCTGATGTGATTTTGTTTTTTATAATGCTTATTGATGTTTCATATTTATAAATAGTCTGTAAATTAATGTATTGCTGTTAATGCTATTGTTTGCTATAAAAACCTATGTACAGGTGACTGTACATGGACAGCACAGTGGCTCATGTGGTTAGCACTGCTGCCTTACAGCACCAGGGGCCCAGACTAGATTCTAGCCACCAGTGACTGTTAGTGTGAACTTTGCACAATCTCCCTGTGTCTGAATAACAGAGAATTAAACAAATCTAGAAGAACACATTGGGTTTCAAACAGCAATTGCAAAAATAGCAAATGAGAAAGAATGATGTAAGTGAGCGACAGTGAGAGAAATCTACTTTTTGGCAAGCGTGCAATAGGGTAAGAGATGAGATTCAGAGTGACCCTAACATTGAGTTTGAGTGTCATCTACAATGTTGCTTTTTGTCCCAGAAAATCTCAAGAAAAGCACAGCTGGTCAGGCAGCATCCAAGGAGAATTGACATTTTGAGCTTCAGCCTTTCATCGGGAATGAGGCTTGTGGGCCGGGGGGCTGAGAGATAAATGGGAGGGGTTGGGGCTGGGGGACAGGCTGCTGGGAATATGATAGGTAGGTGAGGGGGGGGGGGGGGATGGAATTGATAGGTCAAAGAGGAGGATAGATGTGTGGGAAGGAAGATAGACAGGTAGGACCAGTCAAGGGGTGGTGCCAAGTTGGAGGCTTGGGACTGGGATAAGGTCAGGGGAGGGGAAATGAAGAAGTTGGTGAAATTCACATTGATCCCGATGCAGAAGATGAGGCGTTCTTCCTCCAGATGTCGGGTGGTTAGGGTTTGGCAGTGGAGGAGGCCCAGGATCTGTATGTCCTTGATGAACTGGGAGGGGGAGTTGAAATGTTCAATCACAGAGTGATGGGGCTGCTTGATGCAGATGTCCCAGAGATGTTCTCTGAAATGATCCGCAAGTTGGCGTCCTGTCTCCTCAGTGTAGAGGAGACCACATTGGGTGCAACGTATACAGTAGATGACATGCATGGAAGTACAGGTAAATTTCTGTCGGACGTGGAAAGATCCTTAGGGGCGTCGGATGCTGCCTGACCTGCTGTGCTTTCTCAGCATCACATTCTCGACTCTGATCTCCAGCATTTGCAGTCCTCACTTTCGCCCAGAAAATCTCCATGAGTTTATTCTGTATGTTTATGTCAAACACCTGGGGGAGGGTCCAAAATGACCAGTTCACAGCTTGATGCAATCAGCTGGTTTATGACTAAGACTCGCACCCTGTCAGTCTGCCCAGTCTCCTAAGTGAGCCGACACCTTGGTTTCCAGTTCTTGCCAATTTGCCAGCCAGGATTCCTTGGCAGAATTAAGATCGCATCATAGATAGTGGGGCTGAATAGTACTCCACCAGGGAGTCCATCTGCTGACCAGCAGACCCAAACTGTTATTGCAGTTGATAACAAAGAAAGTTACAGAGTAGACCTTTTAGTACTCATGCATTCTCCAAAGGTCAGCTGGGTCTGTGACCATGAACAATAGGATAAGGGAATGGGTCTGGGTGGGTCTCACAGCGCAAACCAAAAGGACTACTTCCGTGCCCGGCCCACACAGACCTATACTTTCTCAAAGGGCCGTCTTTCCTCAGGATATCCCACAATGCCTTGACAAACTCCATGGTTAACCTTTCCAGTCTCAGGGTACTTCTTAAAAATTCACTCATGGAATGTAGGTATCACTGGCTGGGCCAGCATTCACTTCCCACATCTAACTGTCCTTGAGAAGGTGATTTGCAACTGCAGCCCATTGGTTGCAGATAGAACCACAATGCCATTAGGGAGGAATTTCCAGCATTTTGACCCAGTATTTCCAAATCAAGATAGTGAGTGGCTTGGAGGGGAATATGCAGGTGGTGGTGCTGTCCCCATCTGATACCCTTACATAGGCTTTACTGCCCTCTGAATGAGAGATCATCATTGTCAAGCAGTACAAGGAACTGCTGTCTGACCTCGTGTCTCTTTACCAGTAGATTAAAGAAATAGGATTTGCAGACCTTACATATGCAGCCTGAGACCAGACAGGCCACCGGTCCCAAAGTGCATCCTTCTTCTCTTCGTTCCCCCCTCTGGTGAAGATCTCTGGCATGGGACAAGATTACAGCACATGTATCTCTAAAGTGATGGTTATACTCATTTTCCCTTAACTGCTGAGGTATTCTTTAATTGACCCTGCAAGATCTCGGGGAGACCCAACAACCAGGATAACGGTGCCGTATGCTCCTATAAAGAGGAAAAACACCCAGCTTTTTTCACATTAATGAGAATAAAAGAGATCAGAATGCAATGATTCACTGCAGCTGGAATGGAAGCTCTGATGCATCTGCAAGTAGATGGACTTCAAGTGAAAGAATTTATTGACATGGTATCAAAACTGAGAGATGTTAGCCTTGGGAGACTCCTGCAATTATTGGAAAAGCCATCAGTTGATGAGCCATGAACAATAATATAGGTAAAATTAGATTAGATTACTTACAGTGTGGAAACAGGCCCTTCGGCCCAACAAGTCCACACCGACCCGCCGAAGCGCAACCCACCCATACCCATTCCCTTATATTTACCCCTTACCTAACACTACGGGCAATTTAGCATGGCCAATTCACCTGACCCGCACATCTTTGGACTGTGGGAGGAAACCGGAGCACCCGGAGGAAACCCACGCAGACACGGGGAGAATGTGCAAACTCCACACAGTCAGTCGCCTGAGTCGGGAATTGAACCCGGGTCTTCAGGCGCTGTGAGGCAGCAGTGCTAACCACTGTGCCACCGTGCCGCCCACCAATGATTTGTGAATCACTAAAGAACCAAAAGCATAGTTTTGGTTGAAGATGAAAGGGCTGTAACTTGACTGTGAATGCAAAATGCCAAACACTATCAGACTTTCATGGTGTCCAGAGTAAATTAACACCAAAATGACAAATACCCAGATGCATCTCGACAAAAATGTATATCAATCTGAATATCACATTAATCATTATGAATTAATACATTTCAAGTTAATCAATAATTAAAAAGTTAAAATCAGCTTCCTTTCTTTTCGCAGCCTTGGTTGGATAAGCAATGGAATAATGGCTAGTGGAGAGGAAAAGGGATATATCTTCTTCAAACTGAAATCAATGCAAGTACAGCTAGACAATCCTTTATTCAAAATCTGAAAACTGAAGGTATTTTGTGAAGTTTTTTTCTCAGTAACAAAGTTGTTTGGAATGCAAACAGTTAACCCAACTCCACACCCACTGTCTCAGGGCCCATATTACTCAGTGAGTCTGCTCTTTGGTAAGATTTTTAAAAAATTTCTCCATCAAACTGTCATTTATTCTGAAAGTTGAAAATTTCTGAATTCCGAAAACCAGCTGGTCCTGAACATTTCAGTAAAGGATTGTGCACCTGGACAAAGAAGTTTGAGAATGGCAGAGATTTGCAGCAGCTTTAGATTGTACTACGGTCTTGTTGAATTACAGACTCTGAAAGTTCCGATGGAGACAGCAACTATAAATTGAATTTAATTTATTGTGTTTCAAATGAAAATGAGCAGAAGAACCCAAATTATTTGACAAACTAATTAATAAGAAAAAAATCAATCTTTTCCTTTATCGAAGAGTGTGGTGCTCGAAAATCACAGCCAGTCAGGAAGCATCCAAGGAGCAAGAGAATCGACATTTCAGGCATCCATCAGGAATATTTTCCTTTAGCAGAGATAGCAATCAAGCCAACAACAATTTGATATCCAAACATATAAAAGAGACCAAAGGTGCAGTGTTTTCATGCAGAGGGTGGTGCGTGTGTGGAATGGGCTGCCAGAGGAAGTGGTGGAGGCTGGTACAATTTCAACATTTAAAAGGCATCTGGATAGGTATATGAATAGGAAGGGTTTGGAGGCATATGAGCAGGGTGCTGGCAGGTGGATTAGATTGGGTTGGGATATCTGGTCGGCATGGTCTGTTTCGGTACATTTCTATGACGCTGACTCTAAGTGATCTTCTCAAATGTCATTCAAGAAATTATCCTTCTGTTACAGTGATTTAACCAGTCAAAGAAATGGAAATTTTGTGGATGAAAAACCACACAATCTTGTTTCAAGTGAAGACTTATTTTTTGCTTATGCTTTTCTTAGCTTTATTTTATAAAGTTGAGCTTATCTAACTTGATTGAGGTTAACACCATTTGATGGGAAGTAAAACTGCTAACAGTGTCCACCACAAATGTCCAGGAAAGGACACAAATCAGCACCCAAGAATAAGAAAGCTGATATTTTTTCAACCCAACTCACTAGTCAAAGTCACTAAGCCCTGTGGGAGTCTCAGTGGGATCAGCTAACCTAAATAAAGCTTGGTTCATGAGACTCAGTATTTGAAAGGAGCATATTCAAGAATAACATTTGAATAAAAGCTTGAAAGAAAATGTTTGCAGGGCATTAAGGAAAGAACAGTATGACTCTTGAAATATTTCACTCAAGCAGAATGGGATCAAAGCCTTCAGTGCTTGACCATGCCATGATTCTAAATTTAGATAATGTTTTCCTTTGCCAAAAAATAAATTTAAGTAATTTCTACTTGTGTTGTGCTCTGCAAGAACGCTACTGAAAATATTTCACAGCGTTCATGCTTTTTTAAGGATGTGAGAAAAGAATTCACAGCACTGTTAAATGACCTTTCAATCTGAAAATTTTTTTTCTATTTAGTTTTACTGGAACTGCCATTCAACGATACATAAATTAACATAATATGTTCATTGCAATTTCTCTCATTCACCATGGAACAATTTGTCCCTTCAATTCCTCTCAGCAATAAAATTAACTAGAAACTCAGCTAATCACAAAAAGTTCACCAAATATCATACTTAATTTTTACATAAATACATATCAGTACTAAAAATTGGTGGCAATTATTTGTGATGACAAGATGGAGATATCAATGCCCGAAACTCATTAAGCAGAACAGCAAGATTTATGACACTGCCTGAGGGTCCCTTGTACTCTATAGCTTCAACAAACTAGAAAAAAAAATGTATTTGATGAGGCCACAGAACTTCTTCTTGTGTAAACTTAGTTTCAAGTTTCATTCTTCTAGATTTTAATATTTATACCTTACATAAATTGATACCTCACCCTCATTGCTATCTATATATATTCACAGCAAAATTCAATTTGCAAATTTTTATATAAAACATCCTTTTTTAGGAACAATTTACTGCAGATGCTGAAATCTGTACTGAAAACAAAAAGTGCTGGAAATCATCGCGGCCAGGCAACATCTGTAGAGAGAGAGAGCAAGCTAACATTTTGAGTCCAGATGACTCTTTATCAGAGCTTCAAGTCACATTGCTTTTTTCTCAGTATGGAATAGGTTATTTTGGTGAAAGTGTTCTTACTAATTGGTTATTTGAGTGACTTTCCTTATTTTCCCCTGTGGTCCCCTAATGTTTCGGGTCTGAAGAGGAGAGATCATTGTTGTGTGCCCTTCCTTTCAGCTTCCTGCTACCCCTCCTCTGTTTGAAGTGACTGTAGCCTTTAAATTTCCCTTTCAGGCTAGAGGACTAAGAAGTGGCAAGCTTTAGCCTTTATCTGATGAAACAAATAAAATTATTGTTAAGTCAAAGAATGACTTTACCTGAAATAAAAATAGAAAATGCCAAAGAAAATTAGGAAGGCTGGCAGCATTTGCAGAGACGAAAACAAAAATGTTTTGAATCCGATTTGTCTCTTCAAAATACATTACCTATTTTGTGACAAGTGTTACAGGATCCATTTTCTGGTCGGTACAGCTGATGGTGCCAGACTAGAATAGGTAATCAAGAGTACACCATTAAATGAAACTCAATTTGCCTAAAGGACTAGTCCCAAAGGACTAGACACACTACCATACATCAAGAGCATTTCTGAACTGACAGCCAGACTACTGCGAGCACTAGGACTCATAACAGCACACAAACCAACAGCCACTCTCAGACAACAGCTGCAAATGTGTTGCTGGTCAAAGCACAGCAGGCCAGGCAGCATCTCAGGAATAGAGAATTCGACGTTTTGAGCATAAGCCCTTCATCAGGAATAAGAGAGAGAGAGCCAAGCAGGCTAAGATAAAAGGTAGGGAGGAGGGACTAGGGGGAGGGGCGATGGAGGTGGGCTAGGTGGAAGGAGGTCAAGGTGAGGATGATAGGCCGGAGTGGGGTGGGGGCGGAGAGGTCAGGAAGAGGATTGCAGGTTAGGAGGGCGGTGCTGAGTTGAGGGAACCGACTGAGACAAGGTGGGGGGAGGGAAATGAGGAAACTGGAGAAATCTGAATTCATACTTTGTGGTTGGAGGGTTCCCAGGCGGAAGATGAGGCGCTCCTCCTCCAGCCGTCGTGTAGTTGTGTTCTGCCGGTGGAGGAGTCCAAGGACCTGCATGTCCTCGGTGGAGTGGGAGGGAGAGTTAAAGTGTTGAGCCACGGGGTGATTGGGTTGGTTGGTTCGGGCGGCCCGGAGGTGCCTGTCTCAGCCTGCTCCTGCCCCACTGAACTCATCTCCCAATACCTCGACACGATCCTGTCCCCTTTAGTCCAAGAACTCCCCACCTACGTTCGGGACACTACCCACGCCCTCCACCTCCTCCAGGATTTTCGCTTCCCCGGTCCCCAACGCCTTATTTTCACTATGGACATCCAGTCCCTGTACACCTCCATCCCCCATCACGAAGGACTCAAAGCCCTCCCCTTCTTCCTTTCCCGCCGCACCAACCAGTACCCTTCCACTGACACCCTCCTTCGACTGACTGAACTGGTCCTCACCCTGAATAACTTCTCTTTTCAATCCTCCCACTTCCTCCAAACTAAAGGAGTTGCCATGGGCACCCGCATGGGCCCCAGCTATGCCTGCCTCTTCGTAGGATATGTGGAACAGTCCATCTTCCACAACTACACTGGCACCACCCCCCACCTTTTCCTCCGCTACATCGATGACTGTATCGGCGCTGCCTCGTGCTCCCACGAGGAGATTGAACAGTTCATCAACTTTACTAACACCTTCCATCCCGACCTGAAATTCACCTGGACTGTCTCAGACTCCTCCCTCCCCTTCCTAGACCTTTCCATTTCTATCTCGGGCGACCGACTCAACACAGACATCTATTATAAACCGACTGACTCCCACAGCTACCTGGACTACACCTCCTCCCACCCTGCCCCCTGTAAAAACTCCATCCCATATTCCCAATTCCTTCGTCTCCGCCGCATCTGCTCCCAGGAGGACCAATTCCAACACCGCACAGCCCAGATGGCCTCCTTCTTCAAGGACCGCAGATTCCCCCCAGACGTGATCGACGATGCCCTCCACCGCATCTCCTCCACTTCCCGCTCCTCCGCCCTTGAGCCCCGCTCCTCCAACCGCCACCAAGACAGAACCCCACTGGTTCTCACCTACCACCCCACCAACCTCCGCATACAACGTATCATCCGCCGCCATTTCCGCCACCTCCAAACGGACCCCACCACCAAGGATATATTTCCCTCCCCTCCCCTATCAGCGTTCCGCAAGGACCACTCCCTTCGTGACTCCCTCGTCAGATCCACACCCCCCACCAACCCAACCTCCACCCCCGGCACCTTCCCCTGCAACCGCAGGAAATGTAAAACTTGCGCCCACACCTCCACACTCACTTCCCTCCAAGGCCCCAAGGGATCCTTCCATATCCGCCACAAGTTCACCTGTACCTCCACACACATCATCTATTGCATCCGCTGCACCCGATGTGGCCTCCTCTATATTGGTGAGACAGGCCGCTTACTTGCGGAACGCTTCAGAGAACACCTCCGGGCCGCCCGAACCAACCAACCCAATCACCCCGTGGCTCAACACTTTAACTCTCCCTCCCACTCCACCGAGGACATGCAGGTCCTTGGACTCCTCCACCGGCAGAACACAACTACACGACGGCTGGAGGAGGAGCGCCTCATCTTCCGCCTGGGAACCCTCCAACCACAAAGTATGAATTCAGATTTCTCCAGTTTCCTCATTTCCCCTCCCCCCACCTTGTCTCAGTCGGTTCCCTCAACTCAGCACCGCCCTCCTAACCTGCAATCCTCTTCCTGACCTCTCCGCCCCCACCCCACTCTGGCCTATCACCCTCACCTTGACCTCCTTCCACCTATCCCACCTCCATCGCCCCTCCCCCTAGTCCCTCCTCCCTACCTTTTATCTTAGCCTGCTTGGCTCTCTCTCTCTTATTCCTGATGAAGGGCTTATGCTCGAAACGTCGAATTCTCTATTCCTGAGATGCTGCCTGGCCTGCTGTGCTTTGACCAGCAACACATTTGCAGCTGTGATCTCCAGCATCTGCAGACCTCATTTTTTACTCTCAGACAACAACCCACCAGAACGAAGGACCCGATACCCAGCATGAGCAAAACCAATGTAGAGTACAAAATCCTATGCAAGGACTGCACAAAGTACTACATAGGACAAACAGGAAGACAGCTAACGATCTGCATCCATGAACACCAACTAGCCACGAAACGACACGACCAGATATCCTTAGTAGCCACACACACAGATGACAAGCAACCTCAATTTGACTGGGACAACACTACTATTATAGGTCAAGCCAAACAGAGAACAGCCAGGAAATTCCTAGAGGCATGACACTCATCCACAGATTCAATCAATAAGCACATCGACCTGGACCCAATATACCGGCCACTGCAGCGGACAGCTGGAAGTGACAACCGGAAACGGAAGATTCAAACCACTACAAATGCCGGAGGAAACATCACAGAGGCGCTTCACTGGAGGCTCCCAAGCACTGAGGATGTCACCTAAACAGGGGAAGAAACGTCTGCAATAAAGATTCCCAGCTCGGCGAACAGAACCACAACAACGAGCACCCGAGCTACAAATCTTTTCACAAACTTTGAACATCCAGACTATTTCTCCTTATTTTAATATTTGAGCGACATGCAAATCAACAGAGATGTGATGTTCTAGCTTTCTCACTTAGAGTTTACATTAAGTTTAGTTTGCTGTCTGTCTCTGAGGATCTGATATAATGCGGGAAGATTAGAAGTCAATTTCTTAAGGGGATAAGTTAGCTCTAATTTAATTCAGAAACATGGATTCAAACTTCACCTTCATGAAATCTAAATTCAATACCTTTAATTTTAGCCAGCTTATTGGTTTTGTAGATTTATGTCTCCCAATCATTGGCAGCAAGATTTAAGAGTGTTACAGTTCCGAATTTAGAGACGTATATTCTTCTCTAATTGTGTTATTTGGAAGAGGAATAAAAAATGAAGAGAGGAATGTGAGTCATAGAGTCATATAGCCCTGACACAGACCCTTCAGCCCAACTCATCCATACTGACCAGGTTTCCTCAACTGAACTCGTCTACATTGCTTGTATTTGGTCCATATCCCTCTAAACCTTTCATATCAATGTACTTATCCAAATGTATTTTAAACATTTCTTATATTCCTCTCAACCTTTTCTAAAGTTATATTTGTTTTGCATTAAGATCCAGTCCACTTTTACCCAACTCTACCAATAGTGACCAGTACATTACATCGAAATGTAGTTCCTGCTGCAATCCAAATCATTTCTGTCTCAGACCCACATCAATCATTCGACATTTCATTATTTTCAGAGCAGACTATCATCACACTTACATAACAGAAGAGGAAAAGAAGATGTGCGGCTCCCACAACACTCTTGGAAGTTGCATAAATAAAGGTTCATATGTGGACAGCATTGGCCTCCTTTTCAGTCATTATTGGTAAGATCAGCATCATTGAAATGTCCACATTCAATTTGCAAGCACAAATGGCATGGTACAAATAGCCTTTGACCAACATTTGATGCTTAATCACATTTACTCTACATGCTTTACAAATAGATAATGAAATGATTGTAAATTAAATGTCACTGGAGTTTGCAATTGCCTGTTTCGTGTATTTGCCCTTCAATGGAATAGTGTAGGTTAGATAGACTTCAGATCGGTTTCACAGGTTGACACAACATCGAGGGCTGAAGGACCTGTACTGCATTGTAATGTTCTATGTCCTATGTCCTATGTTCTATGTCCTCTGTCTGATGTCGTATCATCCAGCAAACATTGATCCCACACTTTCACCCATCCAGCTGACCCTGACTCTGTCCACGCTGAGCATTGTCAGCATCACTTTCCAGTTGGATTTCACACCTAGAGAATGCCAAGTGATAGAAGGGAATGTTGCTTGTGATGGATACTATCAGACTTTGCATGATCACAAGCTATTCTCCCAGAGCTTCTACTTCTCCCTTCCTCTGAATTCTTATTTCAACCTACTCCCTCTATGTGTAGGTCCACTGCACTGAATTTCTCCAACTATCCTACCCACACCTGAGAAACAACACCCTTCCCCACTCCACACCCCTCCCTCCGCCCCCACAGGTGAGCCATTGCCAATATCAATGTGCTCCTGTTGTCTACCATGCCGCTATGTAACCCCATATATCTTGACTTTACTATCACTAGAATTGTCCTATGTCTGCACATGCCTCTTTCTCCCAACCTTGACTCCCCAGATCCTTTAGCCAGTAAACATCCCCCAGCCTCCCACCATCATCCCTACCTTGCACCCTCCTGAATGATCAGCAGATAGATCCCCAGGTTTGTATTTACCCCCACCTTCTGACCAACTTTGACAAGCAGCCGCCTAGACATGACTGGCCAGACCCTGACTTCAACACTGATCACCTGACAGGACAGACCACTGTTCCCTCCCCAGACTGTAGTTTGACATATCCATTGACCATGAGCAGATTTTTGACAGCAGCCAATCCTCTGAACTATGTGCAGACCACGCCTATGGTCTTTGATTCCTGCCTTCGATTGGACTGACATTCAGCCCCCTGTGATGACTGGGCCAATTGGTTAAATAAACATTCGGTTTGTGTACAATGATGGTAGTTGGCACATGCTGTTGGTGTTAGATTGATGTCACGCTGTCCATACACCAAGAATGACCATAGCTTGTACAGATCCCTATTAAGCAGCCTGTCTCTCTGCCTATCTACGCAAAATAGGTTGTCAATGCATTAGCACTGATGGCTCTTGGCTCTGGCTGAGAACAGATATGGCAGAGCATGACAGAGCAAGACATAGATGCTTTGACCATGCAAGTTGGTGCTAATTCAGGAGAAATGAGATCAGCTGGCCTTGATCTTTCCTGCTGCTGGTCTCGTACTTTACCTCTCCTGTATTTACAATGTACCCATCTTCAATGGCACGGTAGCCAAGCATATCAGCCGAGCACATCAACACAAGATAGAAGCATTTGTAAAGTGGCAGTACAGTGGTGTCATCAAACTCATGTTCCAGAAGTGCAGGCTAATTCTTGAGAGACAATGTAATTAAGGCAAATGATGAATTTAAATTCTATTCAATAAGTATGTTTGTAATTAAAAGCTAGCTGAATAGTGATGATGGAAATGAGACTTGGGGAGATCTTTCCATGGTTTGAGTCATACCTAGCACAAAAGAAGATTTGATATGGTTGGAGGAGATTAGCCCTGACATCACTGCAGGAGTTCCTCAAACCTAACCATCTTTACCTGATTCATAAAGCACTGTCTGCAATTCTTCAAATACTGCATATCTATATGCAGCAAGAACTGGACAATATCCAGGCTTGGGTTAGTAACACAACTCCCTCATTAGGTCCACGCCCGTCCATCAACCCACCCATTACTCCCGGCACCTTTCCTTGTCGCCACAGGAAGTGCAAAATTTGCTCCCACACCTTCCCCCCTCACCTCCATCCAAGGCCCCAAAGGATCCTTCCACATCCAACAGAGATTTTCCTGCACATCCAAAACCTCATCTACTGTGTCCGATGCTTTCAAAGTGGTCACCTCTACATTGGGGAGACAGAACGTCAACTCTACCAATAGTGACCAGACCATTACATCGAAATGTAGTTCCTGCTGCAATCCGTTTCAGAGGACATCTCTGGCCCACTGCCTCATTGTCGATCACTTCAACACCCCCTCCCATTCTGCTAAGTACATGCAAGTCTTGGGCCTCCTCCACACCAAATCCTAGCCACCTGATACCTGGAGGAAGAATGCCTCATCTTCCACCTTGGGACCCTCCAACCACATGGTATCATGGTTGATTTCACCAGTTTCCTTATCTCCCCTTACCCCACCTTATCCCTGATCCAACCCTCCAATTCAGCACTGTGCTCTTGAACTATCCTTTCAATCTTTCTTCCCAACTATCTGCTCCAAACTCCATCACCCCCCAAACTGCATCTACACATTGCCTTTCCAGCTGCCTTACCCCAGCCTCACTCCACCTCCTATTTATCTCTCAGCCACATTCACCACCACCTCCATATTCCTAATGAAGGGCTTATGCTAAATAATTGATTCCCCTGCTCCTCGGATGTTGCCTGACCTGTTGTGCTTTTCTAGCACCACACTTTTCAACTCTGATTGCCAGCATCCGCAGTCCTCATTTTCTCTTAGTAATACAATACTAGTTCAATAACCATTCCCAACAAGAACTAACCCACCCATTGCCTCTTGTCATTTAATGGCATCAACATTGCTATATATTCCATTGTCAACATCTTGTGGGCTAACAAGAACTGAACTGGACTAACCATTTAACTACTGTGGCTACAACAGCAGGTCAGAGTTGTGCATTCTGAGTAATTCACTCTTTACTCCTCAAAACCTTTCCATAAGGCACAAGTCAGGGGTACAATGGAATTGGGGTGGCATGGTGGCTCAGTGGTTAGCACTGCAGCCTCACAGCACCAGGGTCCCAGGTTCAATTCCTGCCTCGGGCAACTGTCTGTGTGGAGTTTGCATGTTTTCCCTGTATCTGTGTGGGTTTCCTTTGGGTACTCCGATTTCCTCCCACAGTCCGAAGATGTGCAGGTTAGGTGAATTGGCTATGCTAAATTGCCCATAGTGTTAGGTGGATTAGTCAGGGGAATGGGTCTGAGTGGGTTACTCTTTGGAGGGTCGGTGTGGACTTGTTGAGCTGAAAGGCCTGTTTCCACACTGTAGGGAATCGAATCTAATCTAATGCTCCCCATTTTCCAGTACGAGTACAGCCTCAACAATACTCAAGAAATTCAATGCTATTCAGGACAAAGCAGCCATATAATCATGACATTATACATTGGGGGCTGGCATGGTGGCTCAATCATTAGCACTGTTGCCTCACAGCACCAGGGACCCAGGTTCAATCCCAGCCTCAGGCAACTGTCTGTGTGGAGTTTGCACATTCTCCCTGTGTCTGTGTGGGTTTCCTCTCACAGTCCAAAGATGTGCAGGTCAGGTGAGTTGGCCATGCTAAATTGCCCATTGTAGTAGGTGCATTAGTCAGTGGGAAATGGATCTGGGTGTGTTACTTTTCAGAGGGTCAGTGTGGACTTGTTGGGCCAAAGGGCCTGTTTCCACACTGTAGGGATTCTAATCTTCTTCACTACCGATGCACCATAGCAGCAGTGTGCACTGTCTAGAAGAGGTACTGTGTAAACTCACCAAGGCTTCTTTGACAGCACCATTCAAATATGCAAAATCCAACATCTAGAAGGACAAGAGAAGCAGATACATGAAAAGAACACCTCCTGCAAGTTCCCCTTCAAGTCACTCACCACTTGAAAATATGTCACAATTTCCTGAGTGTCACTAGGACAAAATTCAGGAACTCCCTCTCTCATGGAATTGTGAGTAAAACTACAACCCATGCATTGTTGCAGTTCAAGAAGATCAGAAGTAGGAAAGTAACACAAGAGGACTGAGTTTGAAAAAAGGTATCTAAGAGTATCATCACATGAGTAAATTTATTAATCTCGAGTATTCAGTTAAATCATACAGAAGTAAATTTAAGTAATAGCAGGGCAGCTCAGCCATATGAAATGCCCATCCTGTACCATGTGAGGAACCATGGACACTTCACTTAACTTAGAGCATCACATATTTGTTTGCAGGAAATGTCACAGGCAGCAGAAACATAAGTTCCAAGTTTCAAAACTCAACTGGTGTCTGTCATCAATGTGGTACATCCACAAAGCTGAGAGTATGATCAGAGGACCACATACAAGTGATTAGAGAAATAGAAGGATAAGACAATAAATGCATTGCTGGGCAAATGGTTGTGAGCTTTGAGAAGATAGTGATGGAGGGAGTGCTTCAGAATTCCTGTGAAACTGTGACTGCGTCTGTGGAGATGGCAGTTGTAAACGCCAGGTGGATTGCACCTGAACAGGGCCAGGACAGAGTTCCATGAAGAGCATTTTGCTCTTATGGAGGTTGTAAACCAACTCTATGCGGGTGTGGGAGCCAGGAAAGAATATTAGAGAATAATATCAAGGTGCAAAAACAATCAAGAAACATCTAGGTAGAGTAGACAGAGAGATACCGTTTCTGCTTAGCAATGGACCAGTTTCAAACAGTACAAGTTTAAAGTAATTTACAAAATTGTTACAGTCCATTAGAATATTTCATCATAAACTGATCTCCTCTCTTCCAGCTGTTATAGCAAATTTGAAGTTTTAATTTAAGATATGCATAGTACCATAATTTACCTGATGTTCAGACGAAGATTGATAGAAAGCATGGACAAGGATTTCTTTACAAAACAAGAATTGTTATTTGTTATAAGCAAATAGACCATAAGTGCACCATAGTCCCATAGAAACACAGGGCTGCTCTCTTATTACAGAGAGGCGACTAATGATGGTTTAACCTGATGGTTACCATGCCTCAGGTCATGGAAGAGGTTGAGGAAAAGAGTTCTTCATGGTAACCTTAACCAGTGTGGGAACTGAACCCTTACTGTTGGCATCACTCTGCATTCTGCCCAGCCATCCAGCCAACTGAGCGAACCGACCCCCCCCCCCCTTTTTGACTATTGCATTAAGTAAACAGATACAAATCTTGAGTATTTAACACTACTGACTAAAACTCTAATCCCTTTATAAACGACAACTTACACACACACACGAAAAATAAATTAAATAGATCATTGGCAGAGGTAGAAAAACTGGAAAGTCTGTTTGGTCATAACAAAGAACAAAAAAAATTTACTGCCCAGGAACAGGCCCTTCAGCCCTCCAAGCCTGAACTACTCCAAAATCTACTGTCTAAACCTGTCACCCAACTCTTAAGCATCTGTATCCCTCTGCTCCCCACCTACTCATGCACCTATCCAGACACATCTTAAAAGAATCCACCGTGCCTGCCTCTACTACCTCTACTGGTAACGCATTCCAGACACCTATCACCCTCTGTGTAAAGTACTTGTCGCATGTATCCCCCTTAACCTTTTCACCTCGCTCCTTGAAAGCATGACCCCTCATTATTGAATCCCTCACCCTGGGAAAAAGATTATCTCTGTCTACCCTGTCTATACCCATCATGAATTTTAGATCTCAATCAGATCCCCATTAACTCTCCTTTTCTCTAATGAAAACAAACCTATCTTACTGAACCTCTCTTCATAGCTAGCACTTTCCATACCAAGCAACATCCCTGTAAACCTTCTCTGCACCTTCTCCAAAGTGTCCACACTCTTCTGGTAATTTGGTGACCAGAACTGTACACAGTATTTTAAATGCGGCCAAACCAACATTGTGTACAATTTTAACATGACCTGCCAGCTCTTATATTCAATACCCCATCTGGTGAAGGCAAGCATGCCATATGCCTTCTTGACCACTCTATCCACCCACTCAATCTTCAGGGTACAATAGACCTGAACTCCCAGATCTCTCTGCTCATGAACTTTTCTCAAGGTTGTTCTATTCATTGTATAATTCGCCCTAGAATTAGACTTCCCAAAATGCATCACCTCACATTTGCCTGGATTGAACTCCATCCGCCACTTCTCCGCCCAACTCTCCAGTCTATCTGTATTATCTTGTATTCTTTGACGGTCCCCTCTGCTTTCTGCTACTCCACCAGCTTTAGTGTCATCTGCAAACTTGCTGATCATACCAACAGTGCCCTCTTCCAGGTCATTTATGTATATCACAAACAACAGTGGCCCCAACACTGACCCCTGTGGAACACCATTGGTCACATTTCTCCATTTCAAGAAACTACTACTCTCTGTCTCCTGTTGCTCAACCAGTTCTTTATCCACCTAGTTAGAACACCCTGCACACCATGTGACTTCACTTTCTCTATTAATTTACCATGGGGAACTTGACAAATGCCTTACTAAAGTCCCTATATATGACACCTACAGACCTTCTTTCAGCTATCAACATGGTCACTTCCTCAAAGAACTCTATTAAGTTGGTAAGGCACGATCTCCCCCCCCACAAAACCATGTTGCCTATCACTGATAAGCCCATTCTTTGCTTCCTAATTCTGATGTTGAAATGCTTTTACTTCAGCTAGCCAAGCCTTTGGTGTTCTGTTCCTCCTGCATTTAGGAAATAATTAATTCTCATTCACTCATTCATCAATTCAAAAGTTACAACTGCTACAGGAAAGGTAATTGGTTTTCTTCAAGTTTAACTAAGATATTTTACTGCAGAGCACAGGCAGGTCTGGCAGAGGCAAACAACAGCACATCTTTCTTTGTCTTTCTCTCTCTGTGTGTTTGTGCCTTAGTACCATGTCTCCAGTTTCAACTTAGTCAGCTGAAGACTAGTTAGCTTCAGTTGCAAAGATTCATTGGCTCCTGATCATTTGCGCATTTCAGGAACCCATAACCAGAAGAAAGAAAGAGTTCACAATTGCCATCAAATTCCTTGCTGTAAAAATCTGCAGTCATTTCAGTAAATCATCATTTTATGTTTAAAAAAAATCACCTTGCAGTCCATAGTTTTAAAAGATACAAAAATGAAAAAAAGAAACTGGCACTTCAGAATAAATAAATATTTATGAAAGAAAAATAAAGTTTCTCACACAGAGAAAAATTAAGTTTCTCACATGCCTGGACTGCATTGTCTGGAAGTGTGATGCAGGCAGGTTAGGTTGAAATGGTCAAGAGGGCATTAAATGATTAATTAAACTGAAATAATATGCAGAGTTATAGAAAAGGGAGGAGAAGGAAAGGAAGGTTAGATCATGATGTTTATTTGGTGAGACTGAGTTTGGTGAAGACCTTCTTATGTTCTTCAACAATTTGTGTCTTTTTCAACCAATGAAAAAAATACAACAGACTGTCATAATTAATATCTTTAAAAGTACCTAAAACAAAGGAAGGTGGTCCTGGTTTCTTGTTTAAAATGTATTCCATGATGTCTGATTGTCACAATGAAGTCCAGTATTTGTTGCCTATCCCTAATTGCCTTTGGATTGAATGGTTTACTAAACCTTTTCAAAAGGCAGAAAAGAGTCAGATTTGTTGCTGCAGGTCTACCATCAAATGTGGGCCAGACAGGATAAGTGTCGGTTTTTATCCTAACTTTCCCTAGTCATAAGGTCATAGAGTCACACAGCCGTACAGCATAGAAAGTGATCCTTTGGTCACATGTCCATGCCAACCAGATATCCTAAATTAATCCACTCCGATTTGCCAGCATTTGGCAAAATTCCTCTCAACCCTTCCTATTTATATACCCATCCAGATTCCTCGGGCAGCTCATTCCATACACGCACCACCGCTTAGGTCTGTTTTAAATCATTTCCCTCTCACCTTAAATCTAAGGTCTCTAGTTTTGGATTCCGCTAACCTGGGGAAAGGACCTTGGCTATTCACCCCATTCATGCCCCTCATGATTTTATAAATTTCTGTAAGGTTACCCCTCAGCCTCCGACACTCCAGGGAAAGTAGCCCCAGCCTATTCAGATGCTCCCTACAGCTCACACACTCCAACCCTGGCAACATCCTTGTAAATCTTTACTGAACCATTTCAAGTTTCACAACATCCTTCCTATAATAGGGAGACCAGAACTGAATGCAGTATTCCAAAAGTGTACTGTCAATTTCCTATGAAGCTGCAACATTAACTCCCAACTCTCATATTCAATGCACTGACCAATAAAAGCAAACATACCCCCAAGTGCCTTTTTTAGTATCCTGCCTGCCTGTGATTCTACTTTCAAGGAACTATGAACCTACACTCCAAAATCTCTTTGTTCAGCAACACTGCCCAGGACCTTATCATTAAGTGTATAAATCCTGCCCTGGCTTGCCTTTTTGAAATGAGGCAGCACACACTTATCTAAATTAAACTCCATCTTCCTCTCCTTGACCCACCTTGGAGGCTGGGAAAAAAATAAGGCTGTGAGATCTTCTCCTTTCTTTGAGGTATTTTCAGTATTGTTGATCCATTGGTTGCATTCTAGATATTAAAAAAATCAAGACAATTCTAACAACAGAATATACACAACGTTCTTTATTAAAGCAAAATATTCTACAAAAGTACTGTAAAAATCTTGTCCAAACATCAGATCAGAACAGGTGATTAGCCAGCTCCATCTCAACTTCTCATTGTAGGTTAGTCAATCTTGCTGAAATAGCTAAACCTTACTTTGAAGCAAGCTGCTTTATATTCTTCCCATACAATGGAGCTTTGCATTTTATACTTTTGGCAGCATCCAGCTTCCAGAAAATGATCAGCTTGACCATGGGTAAACATCATAAACATGTTATGATTTTTCCATTGGTTTGATCAATAACTACATTAAAACTCGCTTGTGTCTCCTTGGAAAAATTCTACTATCTTGCCCTTAATGAACTTTGACATAAAACTTTCACTTGTGCCTTGCTGTTCACCTCTTATACGTCATTCAGTCAACTGCATGATATTTACACAGCACAATTCCATGATAATCACATTTTTAGCTGGTAAATATAATAGGCCACATTATCACTTCTGATTCACTGTGTTTGTTTTAACCAAAACTTCAACTTTTCCAAAGTTACTGTGACAGTTCAGCCCAATACTGTTTGAGTTACTAAGTTTGATATAAACAAGGACACGCATTCCTTCAGCCTAACAAAACTTATTAAAAACTCATGACCATTCTAATCATTAGATCATTATCCAGTTTTCATACATTTTCTCCTTATCATTTCATTCAAATATAGCTTCATTTAACTTCATTTCGCCTACCCCAGCATATGTTAAGTTGCTATGTACACAAGCATTCCTCCCCTAAAGAACACTAGTGAACCAGATAGCCTTTTTATGGCAGTGATGGTCACCATTACTTACTTTAGCTTTATCTTCCAGATATATTAATTTAATTTGAATTCCATCAGATTCCATAGTAGGAATTGAATGCTTGCTCCCAGAGAAATTCTTCTGGATAATCCAACAAATTGCTCTTCTATTCAACCACCCTCATAGGAATTCCTCAAAGTTTTGTCCAAGGTCCAGTCACTTCAATTCCTCATTAATGACTTTCCTTCCATTATAAATTCAGAATGTTAATGTTTAATAATCAATTTACAGTGTATAATTCCAGTCATAACTCACCAAATACTGAAGCAATCTGTGTCCATATATGGCAAGGTCTGTCAACCATTCAGAGTTGAGCACAACCTGCTCCAGAGGCATGTAATAACATCTCTGAACAGGTTGAATTAGCAAAATAGGCACTGATATTTGAGTCATAACATTTCCAAGCAATGACTATCTGCAACAAAAAAAATTCAACCTTCACTATTGACCAGAAACTGAACTGAACCAGCCACATAAACACTGCGGTTACAAGAGCAGATCAGGGATATGATATTCTATTCTGAGTAACTCCTTATTCTACAAAGCTTTACCACAATCCACCAGGCAAAAGGCAGCAATAAGATGGCATATTCTCACTTGTTTGGGAAGAGTGTAGTTCCAACAACACTCAAATAGCTCAATGCCATTTAAGACAAAGCAGTTCAGTTGGCTTGCATTGTAAGTGCCTCCTTATGTATTCACTGCTGCCATGGTCTACACACATTGCAGAAGTGTGTAGGATTTACAAAGTACACTGCAACAACTCACCAACCATCCTTCAAAAGCACTTTCTGAATATGTGAGCCCTACCAATTCAAAGGACAAAGGCAGCAGAGGAGGAGGTGATGGTGTTGTGAGAGAACAGTGAGTGTATTGTTCTGATTTGTGCACTCTCAGAGAATACTGTGAATGTTAGGGATATGAATATAGTACCTGAATGTAATATGCTACTGATATATTATGCTGTCCTGAAATCTTATACCCTCTTGATGTAATGCCTGCAAATTGGAGGGCACCCATTGCAGTGACAGATGTCCTTGGACACTTCTAACAACACGTCCTTAATGACACGATCTCTTCCACCCCTCACTTTTCCTCAAGCTCTCAGTACCCTCAGCTAGACCAACAGGTCAGTTGAGAGATGCAAAGAAGAACCTTCTCAATTTTGTTCATCATTCCTGAGATGGAAAATTCCAGTTGCTGGAGAATTTTCATAAAACACATTGTAGTCCCTTAAAACAGAGATCTTTCCTCGAACACACTGATTGTGTCACCCCATCTGCCTTGCCTTCACTAATCGGTCTGGAGCATGAGAATGGCTCTTTGTTTTCCCATGCCAAAGAGGATCTGGAACCTTTTGCCATTCTGGTGATCAGATTCAGGATTTGAAAATCAAAAGTATTCAAGAGGTCAAAACTAGAAAAACACAGAATTGTTGAAGGGTTATTGGAATGGAGGATTTGAAGGCAAGGATGATGATTTTGAAGTCAAGGTACAGCCTTGATCAGATACCATTGCAAGTCAGGAGTTAAGGTAATAGGGTATTGGAACTTGCTGTGAGTTAAGATATAGGCAGCTACATTTTGGCTAAATTTAAGATTGTGCAGAATAGAATGTGGAAGAGGAGCCAGGAATGAATCAGAATTTTCAACAGTAAAGAAGGTATGAATGAGCATTTCTGAGGCAGATAAATTAGATCGCTAAACTTGGGATCAAATATGATGTCAAGTTTAAACAGATTGGCTTAATTTTAAACTGATACTAAGGATAGCTAGGGGAAAAAAATCCTAGTGTCACTGAAGGATATTAGTAACTTAGTTACTTGATTATGCTCCTGCCTACACCATTTATGTCTTGGGTAACAACATGGTAAAGTAATTGAAGTAGTGATGCCATCTGAGACACACAAGTAGATGGTTTTCAGCAGCAACTCTGTAGCTGAAATGGCCCAGATTTGTGAAAATATGCCAGTAGAGATATAGACCACTTATACTCTGACAAATTCCAGGCTGAGTGCTCCCATGGAGTGAGTTAGATTTTTTCCTATTTATAAATCTATACATGATAACCATTAGGAAAGTACACCACCAAGCTTCAAAGTCGTGAATCATTTCATTAAGATAAATTTGCTGTCATTTCTTTCTCTGTTGTTTTTACACTATGAAATCCATTCATGATACAAATGGGGTGATTTCCACAGTACTGGAGCCCTCAGGCAATACTACAGAGCTGTTTCGTAAAGCAGTTCTGCAGAATAAGTAAGCGATTAATTATTTCTCTCTTCACGACATCCTGCTGATAAGCCTGGGTTGGTGCACTAAAGATAGTTTTACAAACTCAGAATTCATGAAGTCAACTTCTCCATCAATAAGGCCTTCTTGCAACATGCGCTAGTGAAGGAGAATAAGAATTAATGCCCT
Source organism: Hemiscyllium ocellatum (assembly GCF_020745735.1). Classification (NCBI taxonomy): domain Eukaryota; kingdom Metazoa; phylum Chordata; class Chondrichthyes; order Orectolobiformes; family Hemiscylliidae; genus Hemiscyllium; species Hemiscyllium ocellatum. The sequence continues at coordinate 116,264,926 of NC_083404.1, forward strand.
TGATACTGCTCTCCTCGCATTTATATTCTGACAGGAATTTGATGAAATTCTACCTCTCAATACCCAGAATCGTGCAGATTATCTACACCTTCAGTATGAGCCAGGGAAATCATAGTTGTTCAAATTAGGTGGGAGAAGTCATTATATCCAACTTCCCTGCCCACTCCCTGCTGAGTATGTATCTTCAAAGAGATTTTGTTTTTCATTCTTTCACAAGATGTGGGCTTTGATGTCTGGGTCAGCATTTTGACAATCCTTAATTGCCTTGAGAAGGTGGTGGTGAGCTGCCTTCTTGATCTTTGCAGTCTTTTTGATGTCAGTACACACACGGTGCTGTTGGTGAAGGAATTCCTGGATTTTGACCAAGTGACAGTGAAGGAATGGCAACATCTTTTCGGAATGGTGTGTGGCAGGGAAGGTAACTTGCAACGTGTGGACTTTTATATTTCTGCTGCTCTCGTCCTTCTAGATGGAAGATGTCATGATGTGAGGGTGTTGTCTGAGTAGCTTCAGTAAGTTGTTGCCATGCATCTTGTAGCTGTAATTTTAACCTTATAGAGGTTTGTAAAATCATGAGGGGCATGGATAGGATAGATAGACAAAGTCTCTTCCCTGGAGTGGGGAGTCCAGAACTAGATAGCATAGGTTAAGAGTGAGAGGGGCAAGATATAAAAGAGACCAAAGGGGCAACTATTTCATGCAGAGGGTGGAATGTGTATGGAATGAGCTGCCAGTGGAAGTGGTGGAAGCTAGTACAACTGCAACATTTAAAAGGCATCTGGATGGGTAAATGAATAAGAAGGGTTTGGAGGGATATGGGGCAGATACTGGCAGGTGGGATTAGATTGAGTTGGGATATCTGGTCGGCATCGACAAGTTGGACCGACAAGTCTACTTCCATGCTGTACATCTCTATGATACTATGACTCTAAGAGGGACCAACATGGTGAAGCTTCAACATTGGACTATATATATATATATATTAAACAGCAGATGGTCCATGTAATCAATAGAGCAAGGAGATTCCATGTGAACCTATCATATAATTTCAGGGTTCCACAATCATGCCATATGAAGCCATATATGGAATTGGTCAATTAAACAACTATTGGGCTCAGAGGAACTCCATGGGCATACTCAAAATGGAGGAAGTTCAGCATGTGAATGCACAAGTCAAGTCAGAAGCATTTACAATGAACTCTGCCAGACACACTGATAAGATGATCCACCTTGGTCTTAGTCTGAGATTCACATCACCACAGGGATCAGTCTGAATCCAATTTGATTCAGCCCATCGTGATATCAAGAAATGACTGAGTACGCTAGATATTCAAACCATTTGGGTCTGCAAATTCCCTGTTATTGAGCTGAAGACCACTGCACCACAACTGACCTCTCCTTCCAACTAAACTGGATTAATACAATTACAATAACTGGAATGGAAAATTGCCTTCTTTAGCCTGTCCACAAAACCAGGACAAATCCAGTTCTGGCAAAGACCATTCCAACAATGTTGATCACTACCAGTGTGATGGAAGGAATTATTGAGAGTGCTATCAATTGCACTTGCTCACTAAGAACCTACCCATTATAAATTTTGGCTAGGAACAATCATCTTCTGGTCTCATTACAGCCTCGATTCAAACATAGATGTAAGATATGAATTGCAGAGGTAAGGTAGGAATGATAGCTCTTGACATCAAGGCTACATTTGAGCAAGTGTGGCATGAAGGACGCCTGCTAAGATTGAAGTTAATGAGAATAAGGAAAGCTACGCTTACTGGCAGCATTTCACTGGCTACAGTCATGCCTGACATAAACTATGTGCTTATTGATGGCCAATTATCCTAGTCTAAGGTCATTATTGCAGAGATTTCTCAAGGATTGGAAAATTACCCAGGTATGACCTGCTTAAAAAACAGGACAAAAAATTGCTCCATCAATATCATCTAGGGCCTCACCAAATACCAATCCTCAGTGGAAAAAGTGATCCAGCATCTGATTTGTAAGTGACTTTCCCTCCATCATAAAATCAGAAATGAGGATGTTCATTTAAAGTTCAAGTTTTCGATTCATAACTCCTTACAACGAAGCAATTTGTAACTGCATTAAACAATACCTGGCCCATGCTGGTGGTGCAATGTTGCAATCAGTGAACAAAAATTCCTGTGACCCAGCCTAATGCTTGGGGAACTTACGTTTAAATCCCATAACAACAGCAATGAAAATTAATGAAGAAATCAGAAATGTCACACCAGCTAATGCTGATTGTTGCAAAAATCCATCAGGTTCACTTCTGATATTCATGTCCTCATCTTTACCCAATGGAGCCTATGTGTCACACCAGAATCACAGCAACGTAATTGACTCTGATATACCCTCTGAAATAGTCTGGAAGGCCACTCAGCTGCAGAACAATGTTCTCTCTTTTACCCCTTGTGATGAATATTTTTTTTAAATGAAGTGTGAATGGAATGGACTGCAAGTTTTGACATGGTATTTACTTGACAGAGTGGCACAAAGCAATTCACCTTCGGAAGATCCATTCTGCATTGTTTGGTAAGAGGTAGCAGTAGATAGAACCTCTAACAGTAAATGCATAAATCCCAACAAGTGTGTTGATTGACGAATTGACAGTGTGAGGATAGCATTACCATTCAAGTACAAAACAACAGATGCCACCTCCAAAAGTTCACAGCAACATCACAAAAGCCTCCTCTATGAAGATATCACTGTGCAGGGAAAAAAATCTTACCTATTTAATACTATAAAACCATTTGGTTTTGCAATCACTTATGCAAGCAAATTACAAAAATATGTTTGTTAATAAATTTGCAATTCTCATTAGAGCATTGCATATGCATTCTGCCATAGCTGATCAAGACAGCTGGCTTTCAGCATAGTCATCTAAAACATATGCAAACAGCAAACCACGCAGGGTTAGAACAGCGACTTAACTCTCGATTTGTTTTAGCATAACTGCATATTCATAAAATGCTACAGACATTTCTAATTAATTTTGTATGGCATAAATGATGCCTAATTGTAAAGTCCTATTAAGTGAAAAAAATGACTGCCAGATGCCTCAAGAGTGAATGGCTTTGGAAATAAAACACTAACACAAAAGGACTTATTTATATTGCTGAGATATTCAGTGCAAGTGAATCTTTGAAAGAGTTTTCGTCACCATGAACAAAAGACTAAAATGCACATGTATCCATTGCTTCTAACTTGCTGCAAATCTTTCTTGAATGTGGCAAGCTCCTGCAAGACGAGAGGGAAAATTTGAAAGAGTGACAACTATTAGTGCAAGATGACCGATATGATCATGCTAAGAGTCAGAAGATGTTCATTTGAGGCTGATGGCCATTGCTGTTGTGGTATTTTCTCAGAGACAAAAGTACCGCACATGTTGGAATCTAAGATGGACATGCAGGAGGCTGGAAGAAAATAGCAAGCCAGTCAGCATCAGGAGTTGAAGAAGTCAACATTTCAGGTACAGCCCTTCTTCAGGATTGGGATTGGGGTTGGGGGTGAGGGGAGCTGCAGATAAAGAGGGGTGGTGTGGCGGAGGGCTTAAGGTGGGGAGAGGGTGGCGTGGTGAGGTAGGGATAGGTGAACACAGGTAGAGGGTACAACCTGTTTGGTCAATGAGAGGAATGAATCCAGTTGGTGGCTGGAAGGAAGGGTTGGTCAGAGGAATGGAAGGGAGGGGGAGGGGCTGGAAAGGGAGTCAGGGGATGGGAAGAGAGGTTATTTGAAATTGGAGAACTCAATGTTGAATCCTCCAGGCTGTAGACTGCCAAGATGGAAGATGAAGTGATGTTCCTCCAATTGGCCGTCTGCTTTGCTGTGGCAATGGAGAAGGCTGAGGTTGGTCATGTCAGAAAGGGAGTTCCCATCTCCTCACTCCCTGTCCAGCCCCTTCCCCTCCCTTCCATTCCCAAAACCCTCCCCAATTCCCCTCAATTTATCTGCAGCTTCCCTTACACCCACACTCCCAGTCCTGAAGAAGGGTTACACCCGAAACTCTGACCTCTTCACCTTCTGATGCTGCCTGGCTTGCTGTGTTCTTCCAGCAAACCAGGCAGCAAGCTTGTGTACCGTGGTATTTTCTCAGATGACTATGCCTTGTACCTTGTGCTATTTTCCACCTTGACCAGTAAATGGTATTGGGTAGACATTTGAGGTGGTTTGGTGCCACCTGTCCTCCTTCATCTTTGTTTTGTCTCAGGTCAACCTCCTGATTCATGGAGTGTTAACAGAAGCAGCGCTGATCTTAGATAATGAGAAGGCCAATTCCACAATTGCAATTAATAAAACTGCATTTGGTCAGGCATAATTACTTTGAGCTCAGGTATCTGGTGCAGTTGTACCTGCTCCATCCAAAAGCTAGAATAGAACTGCATGGCTCAACCCACAGACTATGATATTAGTGGATTGGATTCAATGTAACCTGACTTTAGAAGCATTAACTTACACAACAGCAATCAGGTGTCTCATGAGTCTGTAACTCAAGCTCACTGGTTTGTCAGGCACAGTCCTTTTTATTAAACAAATGACGTCCAAACCACACTTTTATTCAGAGCTTTTGGGTGTCCAAAAGGAAAAGAGACCTAGCTGATTCTTTCCTTTCCTAGAACAGATACTGATTGGAGCAGCTCAACTACAATCTCATTTGGGTGCTGCTAAGTAAAAAACATGGAAGGACAGGATCACTATCTAAAGTTATTGAAATCAATATGGATTCCTAGAGGTTGCAGGGTCCCCAAATGGAAAATAAGATGCTGCTCTTGCACTGAGGCTTGTAGGAATACTGCAGCAGGCCTGTCACAGAAATGGTGTTGTGTTGAAGTGGCAGGCAACCGAAGCCCAGGGTCATTATGCACATGTTCTGCAAAGCAGTCACCCAGCTTGCATTTCATCTCCTCAGTATACAGGAGACCACATTGTGAGCAGCGGATATAGTAGAAGAGATTGAGCGGAGTGCAGGTAAATTGCTGCTTCACCCGGAAGGGGTGTCTGGGACCTTGGATGGTGAGGAGGAAGGAGGTAAATAGGCAGGTATTACATCTTCAGCGATTTCAAGTGAAAGTGTGTGTGAAAGGAGATATTGGCAATGGAGGAGAAGTAGACCAGAGTGTTCCGGAGGGAACAATCCCTGTGGAATGCTGACAAGAGAGTGAAGGGGAATGTGTGTCTCATTGTAGCATCCTACTGGACGTGATGAAATGGCATTTAATGATGCTTTGAATGTGAAGGCTGGTCAGTGAGGACCAGGGGACCCTATCATTGGTGTGGTGGGGGGGGGGGCAGGAGAGGGAAAGGGTGAGGGCAAAAATATGGAAGATGGTTCTCACAAAGCTGAGAGTCCCGCCAACTGTGATAGCAGGGAATCCTTGGTTGAGCAAACAGGCCAACATTTCTGAGGCCACCCTGTAGAAAATGGCATAATCGGAACGGATGAGATGGATTTGGAGAAACTGAGAAAATGAGATGGAGGAATAAGGTGTGTGGATATGTAGTCAAGGCAACTGCATGAGGTAATGAGTTTGTAGTGGATATCCAGAGCCCAGACTATTTCCAGAAATGGAAACAGATGTTGAGGAAGGGAAGACAGGAGTAATTGATGGACCTGGTGAGGGTGGAAATTGGAAGCAAAATTGATAAAATTTTTCCAATTTAAAATTACAGAGGGAAGCAGCACCAATGATGTCATTGACATTCCAATGAGTTATGGAGAGGGACACAAGTTGGTTTGGTACAAGGAATGTTCCATGTATCCCACAAAGAGGTGGGCATAACTCGGGCACATGTGGCTACCCATGACCAAAGCTTTAAACTGAACTATTAGCAGTTGCTAGAAAAAAGAGGTTCAAAGTGAGGATGAGGTCAGCCAATAGGCAGAGGCTGGTGGTGGATGAGAATAATCAGGCCTTTTATCCAAGAAGAAGCAGGGAGACCTGAGGCCATCCTGATAGATGATGGATGTGTAAAGGGATTACCCGTTGTAAAGGGGATTTCTCCTGGTGAGCTTAGGCAGCCCTGGCAATTGGAAGGGTTATCACTTCAGAGACTAAATTAGGATTGTGAGGGCTTTCATTGCCCCTGAAGCAACTCTCTATGTACCAGTCAAGAACAAGAATGGAATACTACCATCCCAGGAACACATTGGGTGAGAGCCTGTCCACCTGCTGTTATTTCTATACAGCTGGGGCATTTCCCTGATGTGGCGAAATGCTGGTAGGCATAGAATTTGGCAACTTAATTGAAATAATTGCTTGCCTGCCTCAAATCGCTAAGTAACCTCACCCATGTCACTTACACTTCTGGTAATATTGTTTGACAATTTCTCTCCCAACATCTTTTGCCATGATTTTAAGAACTTCAAGCCCCTTAGATGGCTGGTCATATTCACCCATTGCTTTTGAAATTCACACCTTCACATCCCTCTGTGGTCTTACCTTGATCTTATCATTGGAACTTCTTCCACCTTATATTTCCTGTCCTATCTCCAGTCTGGTATGTGTGCACCTCTCCCTCCAGACCAAGCAATATGTTATTCAGAAACTTGATCACTCTCTATTGAACTTTCCACCAACAAACTATTTCACTTCTCCTCCCTGATAGCTTTGTTTTAACTCTCCTTAGAGCTCAACTTTTCAAATAAACTTTCTGCTAATGCTCCCACCATGTTGAATTTGCACTCCTTTTATGAAAATTGGATTGTGATACTTGGCGAACTGAAAGATACTGTTTAAGTGCAAGCAGAAACAGACATTTCTCTGTGGTTGTAAATGGGCCATATTATTTTCATGGTTTAAAAGGAAGGTTAATATTTTTAAAAACTGTCATTAACTGATGATGTAAAATGGCTATTGTGCATCATCTTTATAAGTAGGTTATTTCATGCTGCACAATTTCATTAGCTCAAACTGAAAAAAATTTCACAGTACACCTGTCCTAATGATCCTTTAACACTTCTCAAGTAACTAATGATCCACTTAACCCATATAAATTATGAAAAGTTTGTTAATTCGCTTGGTCCATGCATATTATGAAAAAGCTGAGAATAAAGTTTATCATGGAATGAGTCTTGCCTCTCTCAGTGACTGACCAGACTACTGATAAGTCCAAAGTTAAAAATCGCACAACACCGGGTTATAGTACAATAGGTTTAATTGGAAGCACACTAGCTTTCGGAGCACTGCTTCTTCATCAGGTGATTTTCACAATCACCTGATGAATGAACAGCACTCCGAAAGCTAGTGTGCTTCCAATTAAACCTATTGGACTATAACTTGGTGTTGTGTGATTTTTAACTTTGCACACCCCAGTCCAACACCGGCATCTCCAAATCATGACTGATAAGTCCTGTATGAACGGACACTAAGGGATGAATTTTGACCAAAAACTGCTAATAAGTGTCAGCTTTTGGGAATTTCATTGAGGTTTTTGTGTCTTGAGCTGAAGTGAGTCATCTCTTGCAATTCTCTGCTACCTATCTCATTATGCCTCCATGGCACCATGCCTCAATGGCACCACTTTCATGCTATATTGCTCTTACCAGTGGTGGAGGTACTCGCTAATAACAGGACTCCTGGGATTTCAACCATGGCTAACCAAGAATAAATGCTTACAGTACACATACTGGGAGCTAAATGGAAAAGAAAAACTTCCGAGGGCACCAAATTGGCACAGGTAAATAGCACATCATTGTAAATAGAAGCTCACATTTATGTATGTGTCACTACGTAGTCATCTCCTATTTGAACGACTCTCATTCTAACTGTAGCTACAAGACTCAAGTATCACAGGCTACCCATCCTTCATGCAATATTAAATTAGAATATTGTTAAAAGAAGTGCTACTTCTCCCCTAATGCCCAGTATAGCAATGCATTTTGTCACTGCTCAGGACAGACCATGACTCACCCTCCTGGCTGATTTGGAAGGACAGCGCCAACTGATAAATGACCAGACTTCGACCTGATTTCTGGGCAGCTCTCTAATCATTACCATTAACCTTACCATTAATCTACCAACTTGTTGCACTGGACTGTTATGGAATCACTGAGCACGAGCACGCCAAGTAGCTGACAGACCATGTCCAAGACCCTGGAACCTGATAGGACACTGCCCTTGACTAACTGTGACAGGGCCCCAAATGACAAACTCCCTCAACATGAGCAGTGACATGTGATAATGATCTGTGAAAGGGCCTCAATTACTCATAGTATTTATTAACAACTTGGATAATAATATAGAAGTCACGTAATCAAATTTACTGATGTCACATAGTCAATTAGCGTTGTAGACAGTGTAGACAATATCACAAAATTACAAAGGAATATTGCTAGACTAACTGAATGGGCAAAATTGTGGCAGGTGGAGTTCAATGTAAGCAAATGTGAGATTACCCATTTTTGACTGATAAAGGACATTTCAGAGTACTTTCTAAATGGTATGAATTTTAAAACAGTAAACATCCAAACAGAATTGGGGATTCAGGTGCATAAATCTTGAAAATGTCATGGACAGGTCGTAGCAAATAAATCAGGAAAGCAAATGGTATGTTGACCTTTACATCTAGGAGACTGGAGTACAAGAACACAGAAGTTATGCTGCTGTTTTACAAAACCCTGGTTAAGCCACACTTCGAGTATTGGAAGCAGATCTAGGTGTTACACCTTGGGAAGGATATATTGGCCTTGGAGTGAGTACAATATAGGTTTACAAGAAGAATACCTGGAATTCAGGAGTTAAGTCACAAGGAAAGATTGTAGAAATTAGGCCTGCTTTCTCTACAATTTAGAAGGTTAAGGGGTGATTTGATCAAAGTTTTCAAGATAGCAACAGGAAATAAAGGTTAGGTCAAGGTAAACCATTTCAATTGGTTGGGGATTCTAGAACTAGGGGGCATAGCCTGAAACTTAGCACCACACTGTTCAGGAGAGGTGTTAGAAAGAACTTCTATACACAAAGGGTATTTGCAATTTTCTTCCATAAACTGCAGTGAATGTTGAATCTGTTGCTAATTGTAATTAAAAGTAATAATCACCAATTCCCTGTGTAATTACAGCAAGACATCCAGGTACCTGCACTTGAATCTTTTTGCTGTGCAGGCCATTACACTGTTTGCCTTATTTTACTGCCTTCTGCACTACTTGCTTATGAGAAAGGTGGTGCTTTAAGGAGATTTAAAACAAAGTGGTCAAGGAGGAGAAGTGAAAGAGTTTGTTGGTGGAGAGTTCACTAGAATGGGATCAACTTGCTGAATGGCATATTTTCTGGTCTGGAGGGACAGGTGTACAAACACCAATTTGGAGATAGAAGAATAGAGAACATAAGGTAATAGAAGTTTTTAAATTTAAATTTAAATTTTAAATCTTTGCTTAGCAAATGTTTTAAGGTATCTGGACCAAAGACATGTATCTGGAGATAGACCACAGCTCAGTCATGATCTCACTGGGACAGACTCAAGGAGATGAATGACCTACTCCTGTTCCTATGTTGTTATTATTAAGGATACTCCCTTTAGACTTTGGAACAGGTTTATTTGATTGAAACATATTTAATATGTTTGTCACATCAGCTGCTGGCAAAATCTGTAGACGTGACATTGATAGAGCACAGTGTTGTGCAGCTACATGTCTACCCCCGTGACTGATCAATGCTGACAAGCTGCCTGGCTCATGTTAAAAGGTAAGACTGGAGTAATGTGAAGTTGCACGTTCAGAATGAGCAGACAAAACACAATAAGGCAATTAAGTACAAAGCAGAAATGCTGTGAAAAACCAGGTAGTTGTAAAATGCTAAGAAAGCAAGCAAACAACCCTGAGATGCATTTTGCTCCAATGCAAATGTGTTGATGGGTGCCTGTCTCTCTGTGCAAAGTTGCCTGGCAGCAACACACCATCCAATGAAAGGTGTTGGTGAGTTCCAACATATTAGATGAGGGAACTGAATGAGACATCTCCAATTTTGCAAAAGACACAAAGCGGAATGGGAGAGTGAGCTGTGGGGAGGATGCAGAAATACTTCGGTGTAATTTGGACAAAGTAAGCGAATAAACAAATACATGGTAGATGAAGTATAATGTGAACAAATGTGACGTTATCCACTTTGGGAGCAAAAACAGGAAGGCAGATTATTATCTGAATGGCTAGAATTGAGAGAGGGGAATGTTCAGTAGGACCTGGGGGGCCCTTATATACCAGTTGTCAAAGCAAAGCATGTTGGTGCAGAAGGCAGTAAAAGAAGGCAAATGATATATTGACTTTCATAGCAACAGGATTCAAGTGCAGGAATCTGTTTGCTGTTAAAGCAGTTCATAAAGATCATTATTGTAGGCACATTTAACATTGCCTGTCACTTCAAGTTACAGTTAATGAAATTGAATTTCCAGAAATCACATCTTTTAAATAAAAGCTAATTCCATTATATCATTAGTAACTCATTAACTTCATTAAAAATCAGGCCATTTATCCATTTATTGAAAGAAAACAGAAATATCATTATCTATACATTAAAGGTAATAGCCTTTTTTTATTCATAGAGTCATAGAGTCATAGAGATGTACAGCATGGAAACAAACCCTTCGGTCCAACTAGTCCACGCTGACCAGATATCCCAACTCAATCTAGTCACACCTGCCAGCACCCGGCACATATCCCTCCAAACCCATCCAGATGCCTTTTAAATGTTGAAATTGTACCAGCCTCCATCACTTCCTCTGGAAGCTCATTCATGCACGTACCACCCTCTGCATGAAAAAGTTGCCCCTTAGGTCTCATTTATATCTTTCCCCTCTCACCCTAACCTATGCCGTCTAGTTCTGGACTCACCCACCCCAGGGAAGAGACTTTGTCTATTTGTCCTATCCATGCCCCTCATGATTTTATAAACCTCTATAAGGACATCCCTCAGCCTCCAACGCTCCAGGGAAAACAGCCCCAACCTATTCAACCTCTCCCTGAGTTTAAATCCTCCAGCCCTTGCAACATCCTTGTAAATCTTTCCTGAATCCTTTCTAGTTTCACAACATTTTCCAATAGGAAGGAGACCAGACTTGCACGCATTATTCCAAAAGTGGCCTAAGAAATGTCTTGTACAGCCACAACATGACCTCCCAAGTTCTGTACTCGATACTCTGACCAAAAGAGGAAAGCATGTCAAGCACCTTCTTCACCATTCATCCAGGAGCTATGGACTTTACTATCTGGGCCAGCACTTATTGCCCATCCCTAGGTGCTGTTGAGTCGGTAGTTGTAACCTGCCTTCCTGAACCACTGCAGTTCTTTTCATTTAGGAAATCCCACAACACAATCAGGGAGGGGGTTCCAAGTTTTTGACTCACTAACACTGAAGGAAAGCCAATATATTTCCAAATCAAGATTGTGAGTGACTTCGCGAGCGATTTGTAGCTGGTGGTGTTCCTATGTATCTGCTGCCTTTGACTTTCCAGATGATGGTGGTCATGGCTCTGGAGGGTAAAGTTTAAGGAGCTTTTAACTTAAGTTGCTTTTGTTTTGAAAATAACATGTGATTGAATTAATACATGTAATTGATACAAGTAGTTCTTGGATGTATATTCAAATAAGGAAATAGCTGCAGAATATTTTGACCAGTAGACCTTCTTCTGTTGAAAAAGAAAGACAGTAGAATGAAAAGGTCAGAATATTTGCACAGATATAAGAATGTTAGATAAATCCAATAATGGACAATATGTAAAAATGAGCAGTAGGGTGATCTGTGACCCCTATCTTCTTTGCGTAAATTGATTATGAAAGTATTCTGCATCTTGAGTTTCTGCAAGAAGATAATATCAATTTAGAAAATATCAGGCTTGTTCATAAAAAAAGTTATTTGATCTCTTGAGGCAACCAAACCACCTCTCAGATGATTCATATGACCTAATATATATTACAGGGGCAGTAATTCTTGTATAAATGACCATTACATCAGTTGGAAGCAAACTCAGCTCTTGGTTAACGGAATAGAATAATTGACTAATCGCCCTGACAAACAGAAGCTTACTTCATAAGAACTTTGTACTCTGACAAAAGAAAAAAACGTTTGGCAGCCAATCAAATTCTACCCTTTTTAATTTGGAAGCATGACGGCTGGTCCTACCTTCAGCTGAAATGAATGATTCAATTAAAACCTAAAGTAATCCCCTCTTTAGATTAGAAATTTGAACGAGGGCAGCATAAAAGCTCAGTGGTTAGCACTGTTGCCTCACAGCACCAGGGACCCAGATTTGATTCTAACCCTGGGTGACTATCTACGTGGAGCTTGTACATTCTCCCTGTGTTTATGTGGGTTTCGTCTAACAGTCCAAAGATGTGATGGTTAGGTGGATTGGCCATGCTAAGTTCAGGCAAACAGGGATAGGGTACGTGGTTGACTCTGGGTAGGATGTTCTTCAGTGGTTCAGTGTGGACGTGATGGACCAAATGACCTGTTTCCAGACTGTAGGAATTCTATGAAGAGCTAGACCATTAATTCAGAATCTCAGCTAATGTTCCAGGGGCAAAGAGTGTGGTACTAGAAAAGCATAACCAGTCAGGCAGGAGGAGCAGGAGAATTGACATTTTGAGCATAAGCTGTTCATCAGGAATGAAGGGGTGGCCCAACAGGGCAGAGAAAAAATGGGAGGGGGTGAGGTGGAGGGGTGGGAGGGGAGGGAAGTAGCTGAGAATGAGATAGGTAGATGAAGTTGGGGATGATTGTGATTGGTTGGAGAGGAGGGTGGAGCGAATTGGTGAGACGGAAGATGGACATGTAGGGCAGGTTAACAGAGCAGTGCTGAGTTGGAGGGTTGGACATGGGATAAGGTCGGGGAAGGCAAAATGAAGAAACTGGTGATATCCACATTGCTACATTGATCTGGTATGGTTGGAGGGTCCCAAGGTAGAAAACGAAGCGTTCTTCCTCCAGGTGTCGAGAGATTAGGATTTAGGAGTGGAGGAGACCAGGACCTGCATGTCCTTGGCAGAGAGGGAGATGGAGTAAAATTGTTCGGCCACAGGACGGTGGGGTTGTTTGATGTGTGTGTCCTGGAGATGTTCTCTGAAGCATTCTGCAAGTGGGCAACCTGTCTCTCCAGTGTAGAGGAGACCATATTGGGAGCAATAGATACAGTAGATGGTATGCGTAGAAGTGCAGGTAAATCTCTGATGGATGTGGAAGGCTTCTTTGGAGCCTTGGACAGAGGTAAGGGTAGAGATGTGGGCACAGGTTTTGCAATTCTTGCGGTGGCAGGTGAAGGTGGTGGGAGGGAAGGGAATGGTCTTTATAGAACACAGATAAGCGTGGGGAGGGAGATATATTCCAGGTGGTGGGGTCTGTTTGTAGGTGGCAGAAATGATGGATGCGATGTATCCGGAGGTTGTTGGGGTGGAAGGTGAGGACCGGGGAGTGTTCTGTCCTTGTTGAGGTTGGAGGGGTGGGGACCTGAGTTCAAATCCTACCACGGCAGACGGTGGAATTTGAATTTAATAAGGAACCTGGAATTAAGGGTTTAGTGATGGTGTGGAGGAGCCGGTGTTGGACTGGGGCAGACAAAGTTAAAAATCACTCAGCACCGGGTAATAGTTCAACTGGTTTATTTGGAAGAACTAGCTTTCGGACCGCCACTCCTTCATCAGGTAGCTGTGGAGCAGAATCATAAGACACAGACGTTTTAGCAAAAGATTACAGTGTCATGCAACTGAAACGATATATTGAACAAACCTAGGTTGCTGTTTAGTCTTTCATCTTTTAGAATGGGTTGCAGGTTTTGAAAATTAAGTTCTCTAATATAAACAGAATTATCTCCATTTGTCTGTTTGGCTAGCTAAGACGATTGAAAACGGGAATGAAATTTGTGATTCTCTTTTGCACATTTTCTAAAGCATCAATAGTCCCAAAGAAGTAAGGAGATTAAAAATACACAGCATTATAATTGAAACAAGAGTAAGGTCTTATACAAGATTAAAATCATAATAAATTGTCTGTGACTATTGTCTTAGTTCGCTTCAGCTAAAAGTTTGCAACATTTGGTCATTAACCTTTAGGAAGTGAGGTTGCTGAGGCACGATGATATCTTTTTCTTTCATGACTGCTTCCATTTCGGATGCACATAGAATTTGACCTACCTATTTGCAAAACAATGTACTTTTGAGCTCCGACTGCAAATATTAACTTTTTGTACAGACTAACACTTGTGCATAGCTTGTTATTTCCTATAAGCATATTTTCATAACCTAAGATCCTGTTTTTAGAGTTAGAGTAGTGAGTAATATGCTTATAACTCTTCGTTGACGACTGCCTTTGAACTTGTGAGTGAGCTTCAGTTCAAGATCAATATCATGGGGTGAGAATCAATCATATTAAGTTTGTAAGTGAGCTTGCTGAGCTGGAGGATTTGTTTTCAGACGTTTTGTCACCATGACTATTTAACATCATCAGTGAGAGTCCCTAGTGAAGCACTGGTGGTATGTCCCACCTCTCTATTGATAGGTGTTGGTTTCTTAAGATGGGTAATATCATTTCCAGTTTTTTTTCAAGAAAAGATAGATAGGATCTAAATTAATGTGTTTATTGATGGAGAATGCTATGCCTCTAAGAATTCTCGTGTGTGTCTTTGTTTCACCTGGAGAGGATGGACATACCACCAGTGCTGGTAACATCTCACTGATGATGTTACCTAGTCATGGTGACAAAACATCTGAAAAAAAAAACCTTCCATCTCATCAAGCTGACTTATACACTTATTATTAATCTGAGCTACAAATTTTCTCAAATCACCAATTAGATGAGATTACTTACAGTGTGGAAACAGGCCCTTCAGCCCAACAAGTCCATGCCGACCCTCCAAAGAGCAATCCACCCAGACCCATTCCCCTACACTTACCCCTTCACCTAACACTACGGGCAATTTAGCATGGCCAATTCACCTAACCTGCACATTTTTGGACTGTGGGAGAAAACCGGAGCACCGGGAGGAAACCCACACAGACACGAGGAGAATGTGCAAACTCCACACAGACTATTGCCTGAGGCAGGAATTGAACACGGGTCTCTGGTGCTGTGAGGCAGCAGTGCTAACCACTGTGCCGCTGTGCTGTCCATAATCAATCATATTGGCACATGTAATAATATCAGAGCAGAAATTTTTCAGTTTGTTATTTGTGCTAAATTTCAAAATGCATTTTAAATACATTATATTCCAAAATTAAAGTAAGTTAATTTTAAATTAAATTTAGTTAAACGTCTTATCTATAATGTCCTATAGTGGAGGATATCTGCCTTTCTCACCTGATCTAGTCTAAATGTAACTCCAAGCACTCAGCAATGTGATTAACTCTTAACTGATCTCAGAAATGGCCAAATAATCTATTTAATTCAAGGGCAATGCTTGATAGACAATAAAATCTGGAACAGTTAATGACATTTAGCACTAAACAATTGAAACCGTCAAAGAAGAATTTAAGATCACAACAAATGTCAATTTATTCTTTGTTCTTTCGTGGGATATGGGCTCTTTTGACAGGACCTGTATTTGTTGCCTTTCTCTAATTGCCTTTAAACTAAATGACTGGTTCAACTATCTGAAACAGATGTTAGGAGCCAACCACAATACAATGATTCTGAAGTTTAATGAAGACTGGATGAAGATGGCAGACTCCTTTCCCTTGAGAAGATGAGTGAGCCAGATGAAATTTTGAGAAATCAAAACTGGTTTCATGGTCACCAATATTCAGATGAGCTTTCAAATGCAGACTAATTAATAACATTTTCATTCTACCAGCTGCCATGGGCATCTGGATTACTGGTACAGTAATCATCACACCAACAGCTTCCCAGCTTTAGACACTTCATCTAAAAAGGGCAAGGAAAACCAGAATTAGGCCCCTTGAATGTGTGAATTAAGCGTAATGCCTCTGAGTGTTATTTTTTATTGTTCATGAGATGTGGAAATCACTCGCTCAGCCAATATTTATTCGCCACCTAATAGCCTTTGAGAAGGTGATGGTGTGCTGCAGTCTTCTTGAATCACTGCAATTTTTTTGGATGCAGGGAGCCCAACTGTGCTGTTGGGAAGAGAATTCCAGTGTTTTGACCCCATGACTAGAATGAAACAGCAGTATGGTTCCAAGTCGAAGTGGTATGCAGCTTGGAGAACTTGCAGAAGATGGTATTCCAATGCATCTGGTGATCTTGTTCTTCCAAGACGTAGAGGTCAAAGGTTTGGAAGGTTCTGGTGAAGGAGGCTTGCTGAGTTTCTGATATGCATCTGATATGTAAACAATGCTGCTACTGTATATTGCTGGTGAAGCAAGCGAATGTTGATGATGGGAATAAGATGTCAATCAAGCAGGCTGCTTTGTCCTCAGTGGTGTCAAGCTTTTTGAGTGTTGTTGGAGCTGAACCTATCCATACAAGTCGAGAGTGTTCCTTCACATTTTTGACTTGTGCTTTGCAAATGGTAGACTAGCATTGGGGAAAGAGCAAGTGAGTTACTCATCTCAGAATCTTTGGCCTCTGACTGGCTTTTGTGGCCATTGTGGTAGTCCAGGTTCATTTTCTGGTCAATGGTAATCCCAGGATATTAATAGTGGGAAATTAAGGACAAAAGGACAAGATTCCTCATCATAGACTAGTTAGCAAGTTTTATCACACGGAATATAGGGAGAACTAACTACTTGGATACAGAACCGGCTTGAAGATAGAAGACAGAGGGTGGTGCTGGACAGTTGCTTTTCAGACTGGAAGCCCCAAGGACCGGAGGTGGGTCCATTGTTTTTAATCATTTATACAAATGATTTGGATGTGAAAATAGGAGGTACAGTTAGTAAGTTTGCAGATGATACTAAGATTGGAGGTGTTCTGAAAGATGAAGAAGGTTACCTCAGAGGACAATGCGATCTTGATCGTAGAGTCATAGAGTCATAGAATCATAGTGATGTATAGCAAGGAAACAGACCCTTCGGTCCAACTCGTCCATGCCAATCCCAACCCAATCTTGTACCACCTGCCAGCACCCGGCCCACATCCCTCCAAATCCTTCGTATTCATATACCCATCCAGATGCCTTTTAAACATTGCAATTGTACCAGCCTCCACCACTTCCGCTGGCAGCTCATTCCATACTCACACCACTCTCTGAGTGAAAAGGTTGCCTCTTAGGTCTCTTTTATATTTTTCCCCTCTCACGCTAAACCTTTGCCCTCTAGTTCTGGACTCCCCCACCCCACGGAAAAGACTTTGTCTATTTATCCTTTCCATGCCCTTCATAATTTTGTAAACCTCTATAAGGTCACCCCTCAGCCTCCGAAACTCCAGAGAAAACAGTCCCAGCCTATTCAACCGCTCCCTATAGCTCAAATCCTCCAACCCTGGAAACATCATTGCAAATCTTTTCTGAACGCTTTCAAGTTTCATAACATCTTTCCAATAGGAAGGAGACCAGAATTGCACACAATATTCCAAAACTGGTCTAACCAATGCCCTGTATAGCTATAACATGACCTCCCAACTCCTGTGCTCAATAAAGGAAAGCATACCAAACTATGCCTTCTTCAGTATCCTGTCTACCTGCGACTCCACTTTCAAGGAGCTATGGACCTGCCCTCCAAGATCTCTTTGTTCAGCAACATTCCCTCGGAAATACCGTTAAGTGTATAAGTCCTGCTAAGATTTGCTTTCCCAAAATGCGGCACCTTACATTTATCTAAATTAAATTCCATCTGCCACTTCTCAGCCCATTGGCCCATCTGATCAAGATCCCATTGTAAACTATGGTAACCTTCTTCACTGTCCACTACGCCTCCAATTTTGGTGTCATCAGCAAACTTACTAACCATACCTCTTATGCTCACATCCAAATCATTTATATAAATGATGAAAAGTAGTGGACCCAGCAGCGATCCTTGTGGCACTCCACTGGTTACAGGCCTTCAGTCTGAAAAACAACCTTCTACCACCACACTCCGTCTTCTACCTTTGAGCCAGTTCTGTATCCAAATGGCAAGTTCTCCTTGTATTCCATGAGATCTAAACTTGCTCACCAGTCTCCCATGGGGAACTTTGTCAAATGCCTTACTGAAGTCCATATAGATCACATCTACTACTCTGCCCTCATCAATCCCCTTTCTTACTTCTTCAAAAAACTCAATCAAGTTTGTGAGACATGATTTCCCACGCATAAAGGATTCTGGGTAATCCAAGATGGAGGACAAGAATAATTTCTGGCTGTAACAGCTGCTCCTTTTTTGGGGTATTTTAAGTGTTGGAGGTGATTTCTTTGAATTCTAGGAGCAGCAATTACTGTTTTATATGCTGTTGCATTGCTTTGGAACTTTGGAGAAAAAAAAGCCAAAACAACAGCAGTTTTAAAAGGAAGAAGAACAAACAAATGAAGCACATGGTGAGGTCAGTGCAGGAGGAGAGAGAGAGAGAGAGAGAGAGAGAGAGAAAGAAAGAGACATTGGAGTGTGTCTGGAAAAATTAAAGAAAACAGTAAAATTCATAACTGATCTTGGACGAACCTGTTTGGGAAAGGTTACAGCACAGGAGCAGATAAGCGGATTTTAATTGCAGCCTTAAAATAAGTCTGCAGTAGTGAGAAGAGTGGTTTCTTTCCTGATTATATGTCTTATTGACCTACGTCTCTTGATTAATCTTAAAATATAAGCCATAAGTATTAATTTAACCTGGAGCAGTGTTTGTAGAGGAAGAAGACAGTGCTATTTTCTAGGTCTGTAGATTGAAAGAAGCAAAACTGGCCCTTAGCAGAGTGATATCCTCTTCTTGTCGGATGCGGGAGTTTAAGGAGAGTTTACGGGTTACTTACAATTATATCTGCAATAAGTGCTGTTGGTTGTGAATCCTATCAGATCAGATGGAGCTTAATTTAGATAAATGTGAGGTGCTGCAATTTTCGAAAAGCAAATGAGAGCACGACTTATACACTTAATGGTAAAGTCCTGGGGAGTGCTGCTGAACAAAGAGACCTTGGAGTGCAGGTTCATAGTTCCATTGAAGTGAGATCGCAGGCAGATAGGATAGTGAAGAAAGTTTTTGGTATGCTTTCCTTTACAGGTCAGTACATTAACTATAGGAAGTAGGAGGTCATGTTGCAGCTGTACAGAACATTGGTGAGGCCATTTTTGCAATATTACATATAGTTCTGGTCTCTCTCCTATAGGAAGGATATTATGAAACTTGAAAGGGTTCAGAAAAGATTTACAAGGATATTGCCAGAGTTGGAGGGTTTGAGCCAAAAGGAGAGGCTGAGTAGGCTGGGGCTATTTTCCTGCAACATGAGGGCTGAGGAGTGAACTTATAGAGGTTTATAAAATCATGAGAGGCCTGGATGGGGTGAATAGGTAAGGTGTTTTCCTGGGTGGAGGTCTCCAAAACTAGAGATTTAAGGCTTAAGGTGAGAGGGGAAAGATATAAAAGGCACCAAAGGGGTAAATTTTCCAGAAAAAGGGTTGTGCATGTATGGAATGAGCTGCCAGAGGAAGTAGTGGCGGCTGGTACAATTATAACATTTAAAGGGGATCTGGATGGATATATGAATAGGAAGGGTTTAGAGGGATCTGGCCAAATGCTGGCAAACAGGACTTGATTTATATAGAATATCTGGTCAGTATAGCCAGGTTGGAATATATAGCCTGTTTCTGTCCTGTACATCTCTATGACTGTCTTTTGTTAAAGATGATCACTGTCTGACACTAGTGTGGCATGAAATTGCATGTCAGACAAAATCTGAACTAAGCCTTGCTTTCTTGATTTTGCTGCATATGGACACAAAGTGCTTCAATATCTGAGGAGTTCCAAACAGTTTTGAACATTGTGCAGTTTCAGCCACTAGAAGACAGTGAGGAATAGATCCAACCCAACAACTCAGCACTACCCTCTTGATATGACCTACCTCTCCATCTTCCTACCCACCTCTCCATTCCACACTTCCCACCGACCTATCACAATCACCTCCTACCTTTGCCCAACCACCACCATCCCAGCTACCTCACCCCTAGCCCCTCCACCCCTGATTGACGAAGGGTTAAACCTGAAACATTGACTTTCTTGCTTCTCAGATGCTGCCTGACCTGCTGAGTTTTTTATAGCACCATACTTTATCAATGTAGTTATCTGCCACTTCTGACCTCCTGCAGGGACGCAAGCCACTTACGAAGCTCTGCAGGTTGTTGGCCTTAAGACACTGGTCATGGGGAACTCTTGCAATGATGGCCTTAGGCTGAGATGATTGACTGCCAACATCCACAGGCCAATTGTCTGAGCAAAGTACATGTCCAATCAGCCGAGGTTTCTATTGAGTTAAATGTTGCTCGGTCTCCTTAATGCTGCACTCAGTTAAATGCTGCCTTAATGTTAAGGGCTGTCACTCTCATCTCCCACTTCGACTGGAAGTCACTGCCACTTCCACTGAAAATAAATCTGAAGTGAAATGAGTCTTTGACAGCAAGACAGGTAGCAAACCAGCTTCATTTCGGTAATTTATTGGCTCCGATTATCCTGATTATTAATAAAACTACATTTGACTTAAATGTGGACTACTTTGGGGCTCACATATCACTGAATCACAGACAAAGGACAAACAAAGATTAATTTCTACTATATTCTTTCTTTCTGCTATTCTTGCAAGGCTTAGTTCATTTGGGTAGTGTTGTGGAATATGTTAGCCATTAGATATGTGGCATTGACTTTGGTAATCTGTGCTACAAATTACATTTCTGATTAATAAATCTGAAAAGTGTGAGTAATATGTGCTATCATTGGGTTATGATCTCAATACTCATTTTGATGCAAATTTTACCATGCTTTTCATTTATCAATAAAATGATGAGATGCATACTATTTTTTTGTCTTTGTTAGTGTTTTGATTTCTTCGTTATTGAAAGTTAGCAAATTGTCTACTAAACGGTGATAGCTGGTTGTTCACCAAATATGCAGATTTGGAGTGCACCTGCATTTTGTAATTGCATGCAAATCATTTTCTAGTCAAATTGGTGCATAGTCTAAAATTATGTATTATAACAAAGTAGTCAGTGATGTTCAAAATCTTATACATTCTCCACAGGCATAATGCAAGGAGCATAGCAAAGAAAGAAAACTGAAGGGAAACATGAAAAAAGATCTTGAAAATAAGAGCAGCAAACTATGAGTTGAAATAAGTCTTTGCAGCGTTCTCCGAAAACTACAGTTGTCTTCTTGATTTGATGGTTCTACCTATAAACCATGCACTTCATTTTAACTATCTCATTAAACTCAATCAAAAGAGTCTGGTTTTTCACAGTGTTGTGGCTTTCAGAGGCAATGTGAAGCAATGACCCAAGATGCTCATCATATTAAACATGATGCACGCTTACAATTCAGGACATTTTGTAAAAATACATTCAGAGAGTTACGACAGTCTTTGCAATTTAACACAGTGGGATGCCACCTCCTGTGACATGCCAACCTGCAACATTGACATTAAAATAGTGGCACCTTGAAATTACAAACGTTAGGGGGTAATACTAGGAAATTATTGTGAGTCAAATATTACAATAGCAAAATCTTTAATATTCATATTTCATGTTATCTTAAAATGATAAGCCTTTTGAAATGTAACAGTAAAAACCAATAAATAATCATTTGCTGCAAAAGTTTCTAAAATTATTAACTGCCTTTTCCCATAATTGAAAGAATTGTTTTAAATTGCTTCATTTTCACAGTTTTATCCAGTTATCACTCTAAAATAATTGAAGAACTCGAGTCAGGAATGCTGTCACCCTCTTCTACATTGAAATCACTGGGTAATTCTCCAAGTATAAGTATATTAGAAAAGTCTCTTCTCTCCCCTGATCAGCCAAACTATTTGATTTAATGACACTAAATCATTAATATTGCTTGGGGGGCTTAGTTTTTGAAGGATTGTAGAAAAGGAATTTATTTTGGATAATCTTTATAGTAGTTTTTTTTAAAGAGGCCATTGAAAGTTCATTGTGGACATTAGAGATTTTTTAAAACAAGGCTTCCAAAAAATCAAATGATTGTCATAACTGCTCACATTGCTGTCAACCTTACTGTCGTAAGTTAAAAATCACACAACACCAGATTATAGTCCAACAGGTTTAATTGGAAGCACACTAGTTTAAGCACAGGTTTAATTGGAACCTGTTGGACTATAACCTGGTATTGTGTGATTTTTAACTTTGTATACCCCAGTCCAACACTGGCATCTCCAAATCATTACTGTCGTAGTTTGTTACAGCATGAAGAGATGTTGTTTGGTCCATTATGTCCATGTCACTCATCAAATATCCATTTGTTCCAATAGACTTATATACTATGGCATTTCAAGTACGCATCGAAATAATTCTTAGATGTCATTAGTGTTTCTGCTTCTACCAACCTTTCAGGCAATGAGTTCCAGATACTAAAATAATTCAATAGGATCATGGCTGATCATTTTTCCCAACTATGTTTGATTCCTTTGCCTGACAAGAACATGGTTACCTCTGTCTTAAGATTTAATGACCACACTCTCAACAACTTCTGAGGCAAAGTTCAAAAGTCAAATAATCCTCCGAGTTCCTTAGCAGTGCTTTCCAAAGCAATGGCCATGATCATACAGAAAAACAAGGGTGGCAGATACATTATGAAACCTGCACATTTCCCTGCAAGCCACTCAGTATCCTGACTTGGAAATTAAATCACCATTCCTTCAGTATCACTGAATCAAAATCCTGCAACTAGCAACAGTATGAATGCCCCCACTGCAAAATGAACTGGTTTAAGGAGACAGTTCGCCATTGCCTTCTCAAATTCAATTAGGGATGGGCAATAAGTGCTAGCCCAGTTGGCGACACACATATCCTATGAATGAAGAATAAAATAACAATTCTACTGATGCCTGCCTCAAAGATCAAACCCAATTTTAAAGCAATGTCCCCTAGTTCTGAATGGATCCACAAGAGGAAACCTCCTTTCCCCATCCATATTATTAATACCATTCAGGGCCCTGTACGTTTCAATGAAATCACTCCTCAATCTTCTAAATGTCAGCAGATATAACCTTGTTTAACCTTTCCTTATGAGACAACAGCCTGTCTACTATTGCAGGTAACAATCCAATAAACCTCCTCTGAACTGCCTCCAATACATTTGCATCCTTCCTTAAATAAGACAACCATCATTGTACAGTATATCCAGCTGTGGACTTAGCAGTGTTCAGCAAAACTGGAGCAAAACCCATACCATTGTCTTCAATTCATTTCACAATAAATGATAACATTCCATTAACTTATTTAATTACTTGAAGCATCTGCCTATTAACCTTCTTTGATTCATGCACTAGGACATTAAATCGCTCTGCACCTCAGTGTTCCTGCAATCTCACCATTTAGCTTTTTTCTGCACTGCCAAGTGAACAATTTCACATGTTCCCAAATTTAATTTCATTTGCCAGCTCTTTGCCAACTTATTTAGCCTAACTTTATCTTTTTATAAACCCCTTATGTCCTCTTACTTTTCTATCCACCTTTGCAGCATTAGCAAATTTGGCATCCATACCATACCACCCATTGCTTCAGCCAGGTCACTGACATGAATTTTAAACAGTCCAGTTCCCAGCACTGATCCCTGTGGCACGCCATTCTCCCCACCCTGTCAAACTGGACAAGATCCATTTACGTCAACACCGTTTTTCCAGTTAACCAGTCTATCTCATAGCCATGCCTGTATGCCACCCTACCCTATACCATCAGCTTTCATTTTCCACAATAATCTTTGAAGTGGCAGCTTATCAAATGCCTTCTTGAAATCTAATTATCCACTGAATCCCTTTTCTCTCCAATATGTATTTCCTCAAAGGCAAGATGGAGGACGGGAAACAATATGGAGGTTGGGAAAAAAATTGTTAGCTGTAACAGTTGCTCCTTTTTTGAGGTATTTCAGGTGTTCGAGGTGATTTCCTCAAATTCCAGGAGCAGCAATTACTGTTTCATATGCTATTGCATTGTTTTGGAACTTTGGAGAAAAAAAAATAAAAACAATGGGACTTTTAAAAAGAGGAAGACAGACAAAAGGCAGCGACCACATGGTCAGTGAGGGATAGAAAGAAAGAAACATACATTGCTAACTGACGCAGCAGTGAATCTGCACAATTACTGCCTTTGCCGTTTGAGTTCATGCAACTCTGGACACCGGAGTCCATCTAGGAAAAATGAACAAACAGTGAAATTCACAGCTAACCTTGGAGAACTGGCGTAGATGATCTCACAGCACTGGAACAGATAAGTGCATAGTTTTATGTGTAACCTTGCTGTAAGTCTACAGCAGTGAGTAGAGTGGGCTCTTTCTTGATTATATCAATTGTATTTCTTGATTATATTTATTGAAATCTGTCTCTTGATTAAATTTTAAAAATATAAACCAAAATTACCAAGTTAGCCTAGAGCACTGTTTTTTTAGAGCAAAAAGGTGCCATCTTCTGGGTCTTTAGTAGAATGATATGGGCTCCTTGTTGAATGTGGAAGTTTAGGGAAAGTTTCCAAGTTACTGAGGATTATGTCTACAGGAAGTGACTTTAGTTGTGATTCCTATCAGATCACATGGATCAGTTAGAGCGGCAGTTAGAGGCAATAAGGAATTTACAGGAGCTCGGGGATGTGATGGATGGCAGTTATAGGAAGGGAGAAGAGCTGCAAATACAGTCAGATAGATAGGTTCCCACCAGGAAAGGTAGGAGGGGCAGGCAAGTAGTGTAGGAGTCTTATGTGGCTATCCCCATTTCAAACAAGAATGCTGTTTTGGAAAATGAAGGGGGTGAGGGACTCTCAGGAGAATGTAGCACCGACAGCCCAAGTTTCTGGTATCAAGACTGGCTCTAATGTAATGAGGAGTACACTGGGTTCCAGGCAATCGATTGTGATGGGGAAGTCTCCAGTCAGAGGCACAGACAGACATTTCTGTGGCCAGCAGTGAAAAATCAGAATGGTGTTTGCCTCCCTGGTGCCAGGATCAAGGATGTCTCAGAGAAGGTGCAGAATGTTCTCAAAGGGAAGAGTGGCCAGCAGGACATCATTGTACACATTGGAACCAATAACATAGGAAGGGAAAAGGATGAGATTCTGAAGGAGAATACAGAGAGTTAGGCAGGAATTTAAAAAGGAG
This sequence comes from Hemiscyllium ocellatum, assembly GCF_020745735.1. Classification (NCBI taxonomy): domain Eukaryota; kingdom Metazoa; phylum Chordata; class Chondrichthyes; order Orectolobiformes; family Hemiscylliidae; genus Hemiscyllium; species Hemiscyllium ocellatum. Next base: position 116,290,101 of record NC_083404.1, read on the forward strand.
GTCTTCAAGAGTAGTAATATCTGGATTATTCCTGATGCTGTGAGCTAGTGAAGTAGGAATAGGAGGATAGAGCAGATGAATGCTTGGATGAGGAGCCGGTGTATGGGAGAAGGATTCACACTTTTGAATCATTGGAATCTCTTCTGGGATGGACGTGACAAGAAGGACAGATTACACCTGAATTAGAAGGGGCCTAATATTCTGGCAGGAAGATTTGCTGGATCTGCTCGGGAGGATTTAAACTAGTAAGGTGAAGGGAGCAGTGGGACTAAGGGAAATAATGAGGAAAGAGATTAATCTAGGACTGGTACAGTTGAGAAAATGAGAGTGTCAAACAGTCAGGGCAGGCAGGAACAAAGCAGAGAACAAAGTAGGACTGGTAAATCAAACTGCATTTACTTCAGTGCCAGAGCCTAACAGAGAAGGCAAATGAACTCAGGCCATGGTTAGTAACATGGGACTGGGATATCATACCAATTACAGAAACGTGGCTCAGGGTTGGACAGGACTGGCAGCTTAATGTTCCAGGATACAAATGCTATAGGAGGGATAGAAAGGGAGGCAAGAGAGGAGAGGGAGTGGTGTTTTTGATAAGGGATAGCATTACTGATGTAGTTAGGGAGGATATTCCTGGGAATACATCCAGGGAGGTTATTTGGATGGAAATGAGGACAGGACCTTATTGGGATTGCATTATGGAATGCCCTAATTGTCAGCAAAAAATTGAGAAACAAATTTGTAAGGAGATTTCAGTTATCTGTGAGACTTAGTGGTCAGAGCATTGAGCATAAGAGTTGGAAGGTCATGTTGCGGCTGTACAGGAATTTGGTGAGGCCACTTTTGGAATATTGCATGTAATGCTGGTCTCCTTCCTGTCAGAATGATGTTGGAAAACTGAAAAGGGTTCAGAAAAGATTTACAAGGATGTTGCCAAGTTGGAGATTTTGAAGTATAGGCGGAACCGGCTGGGGCTGTTTTCCCTGGAGCGTCAGAGGCTGAGGGGTGACCTTATAGAGGTTTATAAAATCATGAGGGACATAGTTAGGATAAATAGACATGGTCATTTCCCTGTGGTGGGCGAGTCCAGAACTAAAGGGCATAGGTTTCAGGTGATACAGGAAATATATAAAAAGGACTGAAGGGGTAACATTTTCACACAGAGATTGGTGCGTGCATGGAATGAAGTGCTAAAGGAAGTATTGGAGGTGGGTACAACTACAGCATTTAAAAGGCATCTAGATGAGTATATGAATAGGAAGGGTTTAGAGGGATATGGGCCATGTGCTGGGAAATGGGACTAGGTTAGATTAAGATATCTGGTCGGCATGGACAAGTTAGACCAAAGGGTCTATTTCCGTGCTGTGCATCTCTATGACTCTACGACTCTAATAATAGGGTCATTATGGGAGGGGATTTTAATTTTCCAAACATCAACTGGGATTGCAATAGTGCACTGGTGGGCCTGACATCAGTGGTGGGCAGGTTCGAACATAGAACATTGAACATTATGGCATAGTTTAGGCCCTTCAGCCCTCGATGTTGTGCCAACCCCTGAAACCGATATGAAGCCCAGCTAAACTACACAATTCCATTTTCATTCATATGACTATCCAATGACCATTTAAATGGTCTTGAAGTTGGCAAGTTTACTACTGTTGCAAGTTGTTAGAAGGAATCCTGAGGGACAGGATTTACATGTATTTGGAAAGGCAAGGACTGATTAGGGATAGTCAGCACAGTTTTGTGCTTGGGAAACCATCTCTCACAAACTTGATTGAGTATTTTGATGAAGTAACAAAGAGGATTAATGAGGGCAGAGTATTAAACGTGATCTGTATGGACTTCAGTAAGCCATTCAAAAAGGCTTCTCATGGGAGCCTAGTTAGCAAGATTAGATCTCACGGAATACAGGGAGAACTAGCCATTTGGATACAGAACTGGCTCAAAGGTAAAAGACAGGTGGTGGTGGTGGAGGGTTGCTTTTCAGACTGGAGGCCTGTGACCAGTGGTTTGCCACAAGACTCGGTGCTGGGTCCACTGTTTTTTGTTATTTATGTAAATGATTTGGATGTGAACGTAGGAGGTAGAGTTAGTAAGATTTCCCATGACACCAAAATTGGAGATGTAGTGGACAGTGAAGAAGGTTACCTCAGAGTACAATGGGATCTTGATCAAATGGGCCAATGGGCTAAGAAGTGGCAGATGGAGTTTAATTTAGATAAATGTGAGGTGGTACATTTTGGAAACACAAATACAAATAGGACTTATACATTTAATAGTAAGGTCTTGGGGAGTGTTGCTAAACAAAGAGACCCTGGAGTACAGGTTCATAATTCCCTAAGTGGAGTCACAGATGGATAGGATAGTGAAGAAAGTGTTTGGTATGCTTTCGTTTCCTGGTCAGGGCATTGAGTATAGGAGTTGGGAGGTCAGGTTGTTGCTGTACAGGACATAGGTTAGGCCACTTTTGGAATATTATATGCAATCCTGGTCTCCTTCCTCTTGGAAGGATGTTTGAAACTTGAAAAAGTTCAGAAAAGATTTACAAGGATGTTACCAGGATTGGAGGATTTGAGCGACAGGGAGAGGTTGAATAGCTAGGACTGTTTTCTCCGGAGTGTCGGAGGCTGAGGAGTGACCTAATAGAGATTTATAAAATTTTGAGGCACATGGATAGGCACAAGATCTTTTCCCTGGGGTGGGGGAGTCTAGAACTAGAGAGAATAGGTTTCAAGTGAGAGGAGAAAGATATAAAAGGTACCTAAGGGGGAACATTTTCACACAGACAGTAGTCCGTGTATGGAATGAGCTGCCAGGAGAAGTGGTGGAGGCTGGTACAATTATAGCATTTAAAAGGCATCTGGAAGGGTTTAGAGCAGGTGTGGGCAGTTAATTCTTCCAAGGGGCCACATGAGAAACCAGAGTTGTGTTGGAGGGCCGAACCAACAATAACTTGAACATAATTCTGCTCAGTATTAATTTTCTCCCATTGTAAAAAGTACTAAATTATATAGTTTTGCATTGAAACTCATAATCAAAGGAATAATGATATTCTGTTACAATAAAGATATGAAATTGTGGAGTAGATCAAATATAGAAAAAATAAATAGTAAAAACAATTATTTCAGCATTTCATTTTATTTTTAATATATTAATCTCACAAACCAATAATGAAAAATTGTTTCATTATTGTTCAGTATTACAAACAACAAACAACTCTATACAAAAAGCAAAAGTGTTTTTGATGTTTTTCAGGTCATTTTACTTGTTTAGTGAGAAATATCCAGTCTGTTTTGGGCTTGAACAAGTGCACTGAAATCTGGTTGAATGTCTGAGGTGGATATGCAAAGGACAGCTGAGAGGTGATCATCAGTGATAGAGGATCTGTATTTGGATTTGTTGGCTTCATCACTGAGAATATCTGTTCACATATATAGGTAGATCTAAAGAGGACTAGAATCTTCTGAGCATGCCTCCTCATGTGTGGAAAGTTCTCCTCTTTGAGGGAAGAGTGAAAATCAAGCAGTGAGACTGACCTAAAGTACTCTGCCAGAAGTGTGTCAGACTGCAGGTCAATGAGTTCAAGCTGAACATCATTAGGTACATTCTTCACATTGCATGTAAATGGGGAAAAATCATGTGCATTTCATTCTCAACCATTTTAAAGTCTTGAAATCACCTTGAAAATTCACCATGAAGTGCTTCTAACATCGATGAGTACCTGTGGAGGTGATCAGCTGAAGGTGCGTCTTCCTTCAGTGTTGGCAAGTGGGTGAGAATGTTGTCCTCCATTTGGCTTGAGAGAAGCTGCAAGTTTCTCATAAAAACCTTCATCAAGTTGTCCATTTAATGCACAAAAAGGCCCTTGCACTGCAGTTTCACATTTAGTTCCTTCTTACGTGCAGTCACATCAACAGCAACAAAAGGTCTGCAATCCAATCTGCAGCTGAAAGCTGTGGAATGCCATTCCCTTTCTTCACACAGAAATCTTGAATCTCTTCTCTCAGATCCCATACACTTTTCAGCATTTTGCCCAGGCTGAGCTACCTGACAGCTGTGTGGTAGCCAATGTCACGATGTTCAGTTTCATTTTCCTCCAAAACTGCCTGTGATTCAAAGCTCTTGCCCTGATGAAGTTAACTATTTTAGTTACAACATCAACCACAGGGTTAATTTTTAACTGACTTACACAACACTTCCTGATATATAATACATTGCAAAAATACCAATTTCTGATCAGGGCCAATTTTTGTCACTTTATCCTGCATTCTTTTTAAGAGTCCAACATTTTTTTCCCATTAGATTTGGACAACCATCCGTTGTCACACCTGCCAGCTTGTCCCATTTTAGTCCAAATATGCATTTACCTCCGTGAACAAATCATTACCAGTTGTTGTTCCTTTCATTGACTGCATGGCTGCCAGCTCCTCCATGATTTTAAAGTCCGTAGTTATACCACGTACGAAGATGAGTAGCTGGGTTGTGTCATGTACGCCGCAGCTCTCATTCAAAGCCAAAGAAAAAAAGTCAAAGTTGACTGCTCTGTGCTGCAGCTGAAACTCAGGATTTCTCGTGATGTCCCCAATCCTTCTTGTTACAGTGCGTTGGGAGAGGGGCACATTCTCAAATGCCTCCTTTTTCTCTGGGTACATTAATTCTGCAGAGTCCAACAAGCACTCCTTAATAAACTCTCCATCAGAAAACGCTTTACTGTTTCTGGCAATTTTGAGGGATATGACATAACTTGTCTTGGCGTGAGCTGACATTATGAGGGATAGCCAGCAAGCATCACTTTTAGCTGTTCCCGCACACACACACATACACGTGCATGTGCGTCCATACGTAAATAAAAAAAAACATCCTTTACAAAAAAAAAGCAACACAGTTGTATTATGTGCATGGCGTAAATACTTTTTCATTCATATTCTAATTTAAGATTGACCTCATGCAGGCCGGTCAGGAACAACCAAAGGGTCAGATATGGCCAGCAGGCCATAAAATGCTCAGGTCTGGTTTAGAGAGATATGGGCCAAGTGCTGGCAAATGAGACAAGATTAGGTTAGGATAACTGGTTGGCATGGACGAATTGGACCAAAGGGATTGTTTCCGTGCTGTACATCTCCATGACTCTAAAGCTCTATGACCTCCTATACATTGTATTTAGCCAATGTGCCCTTCACAAAACTAAATTGATTTTTCCTAATGATCTTGAAAATCTTAATAATGTCCTTTATGCCTCATTATTTTTACTCTAGAAAGCTGTAGTAACTAAATGGTCATCATTGAACAGCTCACCAGAAAAGAGACATTGAAAAGTGTTGCATTTCTCACAGTAGCCTTCAGCAAAGTTCTTAATGCGAGACAGAAATATTGATAGGTTAAACTAGTGAGCAAAATGTTAGCAATTGTATATAATGTGGGAAAATGTGAAGCTGTTCATTTTGGCAGGGAGAAAAAATAACAGTGCATTATTTAAGTTCCGAAAACTGCAGAAAGCTGTAACACAAAGGGAGTTAGGGGTACTTGTGCATGGAACACAGACAGTGAGTACACGTTACAGCAGAAAATCAGGAAAGTTAATAGAATGTTGACCCTTATTTCAAGGGAGTTGAAATATAAGAGTGGGGAAGTCTTACTGCAACTGTTCAAAATGCTGGTGAGATTGGATCTGGAGTCCTATGAGCAGTTTTGGTCCCCTTATTTAAGGAAAGGTAGTATTTAATTGGAAGTTGTTCAGAAACCTTTCACTCAGATTCTCTCTGGTGTGGAGAGATTGCCTTGTGAGCTGGGATTAAACAGGTTTGGACTCCCTCATTGGAGTTTAGAAGAATGTGAAGTGATCTTATTGAAACCCATAGGATTCTTAAGGGGCTTGACAGAGTAAATATGGAGAGGATAATCCCTGTCATGGGAGAATCAGGACCAGTGGGCATAGTCTCAGAATGAAGGGGTGCCAATTTAAGACTGAGATCAGGAAGAACTTTTCTCAGAGGAAATTCCTTACCACTGAGAGCTGTGGGGCAATGCCCTTATGCTGAGATGAATGTATTATTGATCTGTAGGAGAATTGAGGGTTACAGGGAAAGGACAGGAAAGTGGACATGAGGCATGTCTGATCAGCCATGGTCCTATTGAATAGCAGAAGAGGCTCGAGGAACTGAATGGCCTACACCTGTTCCTATTGCATATGGTCTTATGGCCTTAGAATCTCATACAGTTAGTGCACTGTGCTTGGTGGTGAAGGGACTCCAGTGAATGCAGTCTAATTAAGCCAGTCTCTCTTAATTTGTCAGTCTAATGAAATAATTAGCATTTATGAATTTACAGGGAAGCTACCAATGAATTAAGGTAGTGTCAATATGGTAAGATGATGAGGGGTATGAGTTGGCTCATATGGAGCACAAGCATTGGCTTGAAACCCTTAAATTAAATGACTTGTTTCTGTGCTATGTATACTTTGTAATTTTATTAAATCTTTAGTGTTTTACAACCCCTGTTATTTGGTCAAACTATTCTGCACTCCCTTCCAGACCATTATCTCCTAAAGTGCAGGGTCCAGAACCAATTGCAGTATACCAGATATGGTCTGACCAAATGTCTATCCATGAATCTTTTTGATTGCTTTTTCATTATTTTAAGTGATTGATGTACATGGACAACTAAGTCTGTTTGTTTTAAATCTTGCTGTTCCTTTACAGTTTCTCATTTATACAATATCATGATTTGACTTTTTTTAGTCCACTATCAGTTCCATTATCCAATCCATTGATAAATATAGTGGAAAGCTCAGGCTCTGAGTACAGGCTTTGGATTACACCATTTGTCACATCAAAATGTCTGCCTTCCATTCCTTTTCTCCATCTCCTACCTCCCAACAATTCTCCAACATTCGCCATCAAGTCTGTGCAACATCTTTCTTGCTAATACAGACAGAATACAATAATTCTGTAACAGATCCTGCAAGAAACCCAGAATTTCATTCCAGCCACAGGCAACTATCTGTGTGGAGTTTGCATTTTCTCCCTGTGTCTGTGTGGTTTTCCTCCAGGTGCTCCAGTTTCCTTCCACAATCCAAAGATGTGCAGGTGATGTGAACTGGCCATGCTAAAATTGCCCATAATGTTCATGGATGTGCACATTAGGTGCATTAGTCAGGGGAAATGTAGAGTAAGCGTGTGGAGGAATGGATATGGATGGGATACTCATCGGAGAGAAGATGTAGACTTGTTGGGCCAGATACCCTGTTACTACACTGTAGGGATTCTATGATTTTATGATGTCTATGCTGCTTTGTGACTTTCATACCAGTTGTCAATCAGTTGCAAATGAATATGAGTGTCAACTGTAGAAATGCTGTGACACTGGTTAAACCTTGCCATTCTACAAGACTTATAGATCTCACTAGGATAGGATCCTGTTCCTGTCACTCCTCAACAATGGCCGCAGGGCTTGTGTTGTGTTTTATGTGTGGTTGAATTCCTTAAGGTAGGTTGACATCTTTTAACATCAGCAGACACATAGTCCTTGACAGGAGGCAGATCCAGTTCCAATAGCAAGAAAATCTCAGCGACTCGGGATCTCCCTACTGCTGCAGCCTTCATGCGCCATTGATATCACACATGTATCTTCCTCCTGGAATGCTGATGACTTGTTTCGGATTGCGCTTTGTGTGGTTCCTCTTCTCTAATATTATTGTCATGGGCGGTCCTGCCAAGAGTTCCTGGCGGCATCCCTCTCAGGATCAATGGAATAGTCCAGCCACTCCACCACAGCAAGGTGTCAATTCGCAGAAAGGATGTCATCATCAAATGCGATATGCATTTCTGTCACTCATGCTCATTAAGTATGATTTACAAAAGATGTACAAATATAACACAAACAGTGAATATTTAATACTGAATATTTAGTAAGTGTCGCAATCCAGGCCTTAAGCTCAACACAAATGCTCTGAGTGGAATAACTATCCCATCAGGTATTCCTTTATTGTTTCTCACTCCTTATTCCTGTCTCTGCTGTTGTCACTGAACTCTATCTTGATTCTACACGGCTGTCATCATACTTGGATGACTTATTCTAACCCCCTCCATGTACTTCAATACATGCAGTGAAAATCAGATCAGAGCCAGGAAAGTATTGTGACGGTTTTTCATATTTTCCCTGCTGTGGCTAATTTTGGCCACATTAATTAGAACTGACTTGCTTCAGAAAGAGTTTAAAGCACCATCTCTTTTCTCAGCACATGCCTACTAACCTATATTATTTCATCTAAACTCCATACAAAGTTTCAGTGTTCCTCTTCTGGATGATTGTCTGATGTAATCATCACCACAGGGATCATTCATCTCCCATTTTGTCAAATCAACTCATACTTTGTCACTGTCCCTCACCCCTCTGCTTTGTTCTGTTTCTATTAAAACACTGTTCATCTTTCAATTTTTCTTTGAAAGAATGCCAGATTCCAAAATAATAACTGCCTCCTCTCTCCAGGGGTCCTGCTGTGCGCTTCCAGCAAAAACCTGATAGATTTGAGTCAAGTGTTGAAGCATCCTGAATTAAACCATTTGAAGACGTCAGATTGTTTTCAACTCAGAAGGGGGCTACTACATAATTAATAACTATGTCAGCTCTTCACTAGAGCAATCCAAATCTCATTCCATTGCTCATCATAGAATTGCATCTTCCTCCATTCCAAGCATTTATCTGTTCTGTCCAATAAAAGATGCCTTGACCACATTTATGTCCAAGCAGTATATTTACAAGCTATTCCCCGCATCCCTCACCCCATATTCAATGAGTTGATTTATTGTTGTTAAATGTACCTAGGTACAGTGAAAAGTTTTATTTTGCATGCACTACAGCAGATCATACCGTATAAAGTGAGGAACAGAGTGAGGAATATACAGAACAACCTTGGTTATCCAAACCTCAATTATCTGAATTTCGGACGATCCAAACAAGATCTCAAGATCCCATAAAAATGTTACATCAAAGAGATGTTATCAACACTGGTGATACCAACACCACTTCCAGTCACCACTAAAGAAACTGTTGACAGTTTGTGACTTTTCATGAAGTGGTATGAAGCAGGCGGCAAGAACAGGTTGGGACTGAGAGGATCGGGAGATATAATAATACTAATCATCTTCACCTCGGTTGCTCTTGTTGTGAGCAGTTGTTGGTGGGTAACAGTCACCAGGATTACTGTGCTTTATTCACAAGGCAACGATTGCTATAACTGAAGCCACCGCAGCTGCTGACTACTCACACGCCCACCATCTTCCTCCTGCACTCCGTCCGCAAGCCCTCCAACCTCCTGATGGCAGGAAGTGGACCGTCAGTATCATTACACACGGCACTGCGGCACTCTCTGATCACCTTTTGATCCCCGCACAATTTAAGGAGTCCTTTGTAAATCCTGCCTGGTGTCTGTTTTTTCTTTTGTTTCCTAACGTTAATTATCCTGATCTGTGTACAGCATGGACCTCTCTCTTCGCAACTTTTCTCTGTCTTCGCTCTCTACTTTTGCAGTACTATCAGTTATCCAAACAATCAGCGATCTGAACAAAATACTCCCCGCCCATCTCCTTTGGATAATCGAGGTTGTTCTGTAATGTTACAGCTGCAGAGAAGGTACACTAAGAGCGAGATCAACATTAATTTAAAATTTGAGAGTTTGAAATTTGTGACCCCCTCATCACTGCCCTCCCAAAAAATATGTGTAGACAGAGAAAAAGATATATATTTCTGCTGGTTAGGATATCAGGAACCATTGAGTAAAATGTAGAGCCAAATCTTCAAGACTGAAATTGTAGGACCCTTATATACACAAATCATGATAGAAATTGGAACTCTCTGGTATAAATGGTCAATGCGCTGCATCAAATGTTAATTTTTATTGGAGATTGATATATTTTTGTTAAACCTGTTCAGGATAGAGTGGTGTGGGTCTGTGGAGTCCGGTCACAAATCAGACATGGCCTCTCTGAAAGAACATTCTAAATGGAGTTAAGTGATGTATTCTTGCTCTGATATCTAGGAGAAGGTATCAGAAGACTCCAAGTTGCAAATGGATAGAGTCAAGATAGCTGGAAATGTGGAACAGTGAGAGCGAAAGATGGCTCGACATGAAGATCAGCAGCAGAGATCCTGGCAGCATTGGTCATTTCTGAAATGTGCAAAACATTCTGATACATGGTTATTTGTTTTTTCAGCAAACCATGGATGTAGGGGTGGGCTATTCAGCTGTTATGTTCAAGACGGGCTGAGTCCTATTTTCTAGTCTACCTATTTCATTGGTCACAGCGTAAATGTAATTGTTTTACAATTGGATACACTGGGTAAGATTTCTTTATATTAGATTTAAGATTAGAAGTTCCAATTTCCACATTTTCTCCATAAACAGAAAAGTACTGACTTCCTCATGGTAGAATCAAAGACCCAAGCACTTTCAGCTGCTTCACCAATTTGTCATCAGGTCAGAAGTGGGGGTGTTCACCAATGATTGCACAATGCAATCGATGCAATCCATATTCAGTCCATAAATGTAACAAGATCTGGACGATATGCAGGCTTGGATTTCCATGGCAGAAAGCAGCACAAGATGGCTGCAAGTTATTTTCATTAACTTAAAATGGCTTGCTTGGTGTGGTTTGTTTTGAAGTAAATCATAAGTTAGAACAATAGAGGATCCATCGCCAGAATATATCCAAAGTAACTGATTACATTCAGCTGCAGTTTGTTTATGCAAAAACAATTAAATGAGATCACTTTGTTCGCTGATAGAAGAATTTTGTAGTTAATTAATTTGGAGTCTGAGATCTGTCACAAATGGTAGAAAGGTCTATTTACTTTTGTTAAGATTCTCAGATAACCATATTTATAGATTCTGTATATATATAAAATACTCAATAAGCTTTAAAGAGATTCCACTAAACATCCCATAAACAAGACAGTGTCCAACAGTACTTAGGGCAACTCCCTTCCCATTATTAGCCGAGAATAATGAACGTTAAGAAAACCCATTTACAGCATGTAAATAGAAAGAGTTATGATTGCAGCTGCTAGGTCAAGAGACTGTTTGTTGACTTTCTAACACTAAGTGAGAGAAAAGCTGCTCCCATTCTAACATTACGTGTAACCATATGTTACTTCATAATGAAACTGATGTTACAAATCTCAAAACAATTGGTTGAAATTAGTATTTTTTATTCAAGGCTTGTGTAAAGATTTGTACCTTGGCTGCTGGTTATAGTTGTTGTGAATTAGATTACTTACAGTGTGGAAACAGGCCCTTCAGCCCAACAAGTCCACACCGACACAATTTGCCCCTTACCTAACACTATGGGCAATTTAGCATGACCAATTCACCTGAGGAAACCCACACAGACAGAGGGAGAACATGCAAACTCAGTCAGTTGCCTGAGGCAGGAATTGAACCCAGGTCTCGAGGCGCTGTGAAGCAGCAGTGCTAACCACTGTGCCACCAACTAATATGTTCACCAAGCTGGGAATTCAGTTTGTAGATGTTTTGTCCCCTTTCTAGGTGACATCCTCAGTGCTGTGGAGCCTTCTGTGTGATGAGCTGCTGTACTGTGTTGGTTGGAATTTGTTTGAAATTGCAAATCACACAATACCAGAGGCGCTCCAAAAGCTAGTGCTTCCAATTAAACCTGTTGGACTATAACCTGCTGTTGTGTGATTTGTAACTTTGTATACCCCAGTTCAACACCGGAATCTCCAAATCAGGAATTTGGTTTTATTCCCATTGCTTCTGATTGCCAGTTCTGGTTGTTCATTGCAGTGCTTGGTATATTGGGTCAAGGAAAATGTATTTTTTTGATGGAGTCCGTAGATGAGTACCCCGCTTCTAGGAATTCTCTAGCTGCCTCTATTTGGCTTGTTCTATTATTGTTGTGTTGTCCTAGTGCTATGTAATAAGCCAGACTTGATAAAAGATCTTAAAGTAAGGGGACACTTAGGAGGCAGCGATCATAATATGGCAGAATTCAGTCTGCAGTTTGAAAGAGAGAAGGCAAAATTGGATGTAATGGTGTAACAGTTGAATAAAGGTAATTACAAGGGATGAGAGAGGAACTGATGGAAATCGACTGGAAGCAGAGCCTAGTGAGGAAGACAGGAGAGAACAATGGCAGGAGTTTTTGGGTGTAATTGAGGACACAGTATAGAGGTTCATCCCAAAGAAAAGAAAGATGATCAGGTTGGGATTAGACAGCTATGGCTGACAAAGGAAGTCAGGAAATGCATCATAATAAAAGAGAGAGCCTATAAAGTTGCCAAGGGGACTGGGAAATCAGAAGATTTGGAAGATCACAAAAACAAACAGAGGATAACAAAGAGAGAAATAATGAAAGAGAAGATCAAATATGAAGTTAAGCTAGCCATTAATATTATAAATGATAGTAAATGTTTCTTTCAATACATAACAAACAAATGAGAGGCAAAAGTAGAAATTGGGCCAGTCCAAATTGATTCAAGCAGGCCTGTGTTGGGAGATAAGGAAATAGCTGAAGAACTTAGTAAGTACTTTGTGTAAGTCTTCACAGTGGAAGACATGAGTAATACCCCAACAATTAAGGAGAGTCAAGGGACTGAGCTGAGTATGGTCACCATTACAAAAGAGAAAGTGCTAGAAAAGCTAAAAGGTCTAAAAATTGATAAATCTCCTGTCCCGGTGGGCTCCATCCTAGAGTTCTGAGGGAGGTGGCTGAAGAAATCGTGGAGGAGTTGGTTGTAATCTTTCAAAAATCACTGGAGTCTGGCTAAGTCCCAGATGATTCGAAAATCTCTGTTCCCCCATTGTTCAAGAAAGGATCAAGTCAAAAGATGGAAAATTATAGGCCGATTAGCCTGACCTTGGATGTTGGTAACATTCTAGAATCCATCATTAAGGATGAGATTTCTAAATTCTTGGAAGTGCAGGGTCAGGTTAGAACCAGGGTCGGGTCAGCTTGGATTTAGTAAGGGTAGGTCGTGCCTAACAAACCTGTTATAATTCTTTGAAGAGGTAACAAGTAGGTTAGACCAAGGAAAGCCAGTCAATGTTATCTACCTAGACTTTCAAGCAGCCTTTGATAAGGTGCCTCATGGGAGGTTGTTGAGTAAGGTGATTGCCCATGGCATGGATTGATAATTGGCTGTCTGACAGAAGGCAGAGAGTTTGGATAAAAGATTATTTTTCATAATGGCAGCTAGTGACAAGTGGTGTTCCGCAGGGTTCAGTGTTGGGGCCGCAGCTTTATATATTAATGACCTGGATGAAGGGACTGGGGGCATTCTGGTGAAGTGTACCGATGATATGAAGTTAGGTGGACAGGCAAGTTGTACTGAAGAGGTGAGAAGGCTGCAGAAAGAATTAGACAGTTTAGGAGTGTGGTCCAAGAAATGGCTAATGAAATTCAACATGAGCAAATGTGAGGCCTTGCACTTTGGAAAAAGAATACAAGCATGTACTATTTTCCAAACGGTGAGAAAAAGGGATCTGGGAGTGCTAGTCCAGGATTCTCTAAAGATTGACTTGCAGTTTGAGTCCATGGTTAAGAAAGTAAATGTAATGTTGCCATTTACCTCAAGAGGGTTGGAATGTAAAAGCAGCGATGTGCTACTGAGACTTTATAAAACTCTGGTTAGGCCCCTTTCAGAATACTGTCCAGTTTTGGGCCCACGCCTCAGGAAGGACATACTGGCACTGAAGCATGTCCATTGGAGATTCACAGGGATGGTCCCTGGAATGGTAGGCCCAACATACGATGAACGGCTGAGAATCCTGGGATTGTATTTTTTCGAATTTAGGAGGTTGAGGGAAGATCTAAGAGAAACTTGCAAGATAACGCATGGCTTAGAAAGGGTGGATGCTGGGAATTTGATTCCGTCAGGCAGGGATACTAGGACACGTGGGCACAGCCTTAGAATTAGGGAGGGTCAATTTAAGACAGAAATGAGGAATCATTTCTTCAGCCAGAGAGTGGTGGGCCTGTGAAATTCATTACCACAGAGCGCAGTGAAGGCTAGGACGTTAAATGTCTGCCAGGCAGAGATTAATAAATTCTTAATCTAGCAAGGAATTAAGAGATACCAGAGAGTGAGGATAAGTGGGGTTGAAATGCCCATCAGTCATGATTGAATGGTGGAGTGGACTTGATGGGCTGAATGGCCTTACTTCCACTCCTATGTCTTATGGTCTTATGTTCTTATCTCCAATAAGAGATAATCTAACCTCTGTCCCTTGACATGATATTCAGCATTACCATTGCTGAATATTTCACTATCGACACCCTGGGAGTTACTATTTTCAAGAAACTCAACTGGATTTGGCATATACATACAGTGGCTACAACGACAGGTTCGAGGTTAGGAATACTACAATGAGTCACTCACTTTCTGACTTCCAAAACCTGTCCACCATTTACAAGGCAAAAGTCAGGAGTATGTTGGAATACTCCCAATTGCTTGGATGAGTGCAGCTCTAACAATACTCAAGAAGCTTGACACCATCCAGGACAAAACAGTCCTCTTGAATGGCACCACACCCACAAACAATCATTCCCTCCAGCACAAGCACTCAGCAATGACAGAATGTACTATCTCCAAGATGCATTGCAGAAATTCACCAAAGGTTCTGAGAATGCACCTTCCAAACCCATGATCACTTCCATCTAGAAGCACAAAGGCAGAGAAAAGAGAGAACACCACTACCTGAAAATCTCCCTCCAAGATTCTCACCATGATGTCTTAGAAATATATTACCATTCCTTCACTATAAGAGTGTCAAAATCTCAGAAATCCATCTTCATGGCATTGTGATCAACCTGCAGCAGATCAAGAGGCAGCTCACCACCATCTTCTCAAGAGCACCCATAGACAGACAATAAATGGTGGCTCACCAGCGAAGACCACAAGTTAACTTTCTTTAAGAATATATAAATAAAAGCATATTTCATGAAGATATGAAACTGTTTGTAATATGAAAATATACATGTCCACCTTTCTGAATAACTTGAAACAAACACACACACACACACACACACACACACACAAACACACACACACAGACACACACAGGAATGTTCAGGTGGCTGTCAATCTGTATTCTAGTTTACATGGACATGTCAATAAGTGCATGCCATTGTTATTGGAGTCTTGGCGGATGCAGCTTCTTCAGGAAATAGAATATGGCAAATTCTTCCAGAGCACATAATGGTTTTACACTGACCTCACAACAAGATATTTCAGAAGAGAAGCAAGATGAGCTGGACACCAACAACAAATGACTGAATTTCTTTCAACTTTCAACACTCTCATTGATGAAATGACATAATTGTTTATGAAGTATATTCTTGTTCTTGTATTTTGTAATGTTGATGTTACCTTTCTGTTTACAAAAAATGGTTATGAAAATTGTTTTAACTGTTTGATGTCCATTTCAATTCAATGCCTAAAAGTTACATTCTCGTTAGATGACTCTGACTTCAACATTGTTTCCTTATTTCTTATTATATGCCAATCACCCTGCGAGCTACAACACATGGCCTGGATTTTCCAATGGGCAGATAATCATTTCTGAAACACAGATAGAAGTTGCATTGTGACCATGTGGAATCGTCATTGTTGCACACACTGAAGGAATTGCCCCAGAAATTGAAGATTCCACTGAGCAATTTCATGATGTTTGGAACCCACTGGAAGTATCAATTTAATTTGGAGAATTTGGAGGATTTAGTTAAAGTACAGTGAAGTTGAGTACATAGTTAAGGGAAAGTTAGACTAAAAACCTGGTCTAACTTCTGAATAACCATTAAACAGATGCTCCAGCTTATCTCACATATCCCAATTGTGCCTCACCCTCCAGACCCCTTACAACTCCTCGGCACACCTTGGCCCCTCAGGACTTGACCTCCTTTCAACTGCCACTGGATCTGACAATCCTCGTCTGACACCCCAGGATCCAACGGCCATCGCAAAAAAAATTGATTTCTCCACCTCCTGATGCTGTCTGGCTTGCTGTGTTCTTCTAGTCTCCTGGTTTGTCGACCTTGGATTCCAGCATCTGCAGTTTTTTTGGTCTCGTCCCCAGTTCAGGCTGGACACCAGTCTCCAGCCATTACCCTCCGCCACTCCCATGGCCTCTGGTCTTGATCCCTCCCAGGCCTCATGCTGAATTTGACTCCACTGCATACTTGTGACATGACAACCCTACGATCTGACACCTAACACCAATTGAGTGGTGGAAGAGGGTCAAACCGCCAAATAGCCTACTCCTATTTGCTATTTTTCTCTCATACAAAAATGAGCTGAGCTCGAGGAAACCGAGAGTCAAGGTAAATAAACAATTTGCAGGCTAGAAGAATGTTTGCAGTGGATTTCCAGGGGCCGGAATTATGCCCGTTGAAGTCATGATTTTGATCTTGCTGTATAAGGGAACAATTTCAAAGTTTGCAGTTGATACCATGTTTGAGAGAGGGTAGAGTAGAACTCCAAAATAACATTGATTGTCTGGTATTGTTGGTTGGCACTAGCTGAAGCTCAATGCGAAGAATTGTACGATGATGCACTTTGATAAGGAAAACATGGACCAACAATGTCAAATGGAGGTTACTATGTTTAAGGGGGCTGAGTTGCTTGTCGGATCAACACACGACAGGGTTGAAATAACTTCAAGTTCTACTGAACAGGGATGCTATATAAACAGATGCAAAGCTCAAGAAAAGGAAAGTCATTCATTATTGTCTTGAAAGTCTAAGGCATGATTCGTCACTGTTTATCATCATAAATTTGTTAAAGTGCTTTCTTGGTTGATAGAATCTGACCAATCAAATCATTGAGAATGATTGATGAATGTGAAAGTATCTTCTTATCTCAAAAGGTATTTGAAGACTGTATTGAGTGTCTTTTGATGTACTGCAGTTTTGTGGTGATGTGTATGGAATTTATAGTTCACAGATAGGATTGACAGAAATGTGTTGAACAGACCATTATTTTACTGCCATCAGCCTGGAAGCATTTGAAGCATGGAACCTGAGTTGCTGTTGTGAATTATGAACTCAGTAGCAAAGAATTATTGCATGATTTAATTGAATACTTGTGTTGAATTACATACATAAGATTGAATGGGATAAATGTTACAGAATCAGATCATTCAGCCCACAGGTCAATATATATATATATATATATTTTAAAGCTCTTCTTGAAATTTCCTCAAGGGCTACTGATGGATTTTCAGGGGTTATTTTTCTTTACCAGGGACTACTTTCTCATGCTCATGAATTCCTTTACTCAGTCACATCATAACAATTACCTTCTGCGTCTGTTTCTCGCACAGGAACAGTATTAGTAGAATTTAAAAGTTTCTTCAATGATCCTCATTGCTCCAATACACTTGAATCCACAACACATAAGGAAAGCATTCATTTTCTAGACACCACACTATTTAATTTGGCCAAAGAAAAAAGGCATTTGTTAGCAAAGCAAGTTTAATTTTCAAAACACCTCTGGACATAAAAAACAATTATTTGCTGCAAATATTTGCAGTGGTGATGTCACATCTAAATTGTTGCTTGTTTGTTTCTAAAATAATTGTTGTATCTAATGTAATTCACACTGTGTAAGGTACACTGAGGTGCATGACACAAATTCAAACATTTGCATAGAGAAACTATTCAGTATTTAAATTATCTAATTGACACAGTGCACCCATTATTCCATCAGTGAAAGCTCTATACCTGCTCATTTGCCTTTGCAAACCCTGATAACCTTTTTGCAGCCCTTATTCCCGTTTTCAGTTCCTTACTTACTTTCGCAGTGCTTTTTGTCACCTTTACCTGTTAAATCTGTGCAGGACTTTCATTAGGCCTCTTCTGGATTACTGTGTTCAGTTCTGGTTGCCTTGCTATAGGAAGATATTGTGATTCTGGAGAGGGTTGAGAAGAGATTTACCAGGATGTTGCCAGGTATGGAAGGCTTGAGTTGTAAAGAATGGCTGGATAGGCAGGACTTTTTTTCCCTGGAGTGTAGGAGGTTGATAGTAGACCTCCTCGCGGTTCATAAAATCATGAGAGGTATAATGGTAGGAAAGGGAATTTCAAGGCTAAGAGGTGTATTTTTAAGGTGAGAAGAGAGATTTTTAAAAAAGACATACGAGGCAAATGTTTTACACAGAAGGAGGTTCACGTGTGGAATAGACTTCCAGAAAAAGTGGTAGATGTGGGTATAGTTACAACGTTTAAAAGACATTTTGAGGAGTACAAGAATAGGAAAGATTTGGAGGGATATGGGCCAAAACAGGCAGGTTGGACTAATTTAGTTTGGGATTATGTTCAGCACAGACTGGTTGGGCTGAAGGTCTGTTTCCATGCTGTAAGACAGAATGACTCTACAACCACTCACATTGTTTTGCACCATCCTTTGGCAGCTCCACTTTCTGCTTTGCACTTGTTTCCGGCTTTTCATCTCACTTCCTCATTAGTCCCACTTCTCCTCCCTCTACCCAGTCATGGTGGCCTCACTCTCTAGCCTCTGATTGCCATGCTTCTTTTTCTCCCTTCCCTTGCTCTCCAACAATCCTGCTATGTCTGCCTCTAGCAGTCTGTTACTTCTAAACTGAGTGACTGTGCTCAAGTGACTGCAGGTCCAAAGTTAGATCTTCTGAATTGTCCCACAGCCAGTTAAAATTGGCCAAACTAAACTAAACAGCAGTAGAAATCAAGGTCAAAGAGGTCATAAAGTGTTCAGGAGGAACCAGTTACACCCAACCCAAGGGTTGTGTATAGGAAACTATTGATCAGACTTTCTGGCACCTTGTCTTTCAGCTGGTGCCTGAGGACATGTACATTATACCTCCCCAGCATGGCAACTGTGAAGGGTGTTGGCACAACACTATAAGATCCTTTGAACCCTGTTTATGACCCCATTGGGCAAAGGCCACAGGCAAAAGGGATAGAAACTCACTAGAAAACCACCTATCAGTGAAGACTCACAACATGTCTTGTCAGAGAAGACTGTGCACAATCAAAGAATTTCCACCCTGACCTGTGAGACCCACCTTCATGGACAGCCCAGCTCCAACACACAGATCTCCAGAGGATAAAGCTAAATAGAAAGTAAATACAGTGGGAAATTTGGAAAAAATAATATTTCACTAACAAAATTGAGTTGCATTGCAAAATGAATTTTGTCTCTCTTTGTCCACCTCACCAACAAGAGTGCTTGGGTAAAGTGTTCTTTTTTATACATGAACGAATTGAAGTATCCAAAGCACAGACAACATGATTCTTGTACCTCTGACCTTTCCAGACTTGATGATTGACAGCACTCACCTTCTCACTGTTCCTTCAGTGACATGCTTTTTTTTTCCATATTTACTGCTTATAGGTTCATCATTCCATGGCCAACATACTTTGTGTAAGTATTTAATGAGATTTCCTGTATTTTTCCAAACCAGAAATGTTAAATGACAGATTTCAATTCCCTGGGCATGTTCTGCCCTGTTTCTTAAAATTGGAATTGCATTAACTATGTATCAGTTCTCTGGTACTATACCTTTACCTAATCAATTAATAATCACAAGTAATAAGATTTCAGACATCCCTTCCCTAACTTCTTTTAAAATATGTGGTTGCAATTTATCTTGATTTATCCTCTAAGTTTGTTTAGATTTTTCAAATCATTCTCTTATCGATTTTTAAATGCATTTATCTCATTATTCAACTCATCACTTAATGTCATATCTCCCTGTTCTGTTAATAATTATTTGATATTTCAGCTGATTCTTTAACACCACTGTGGCATTATCCAGCCTATCCCTTAGTGGTCTAATTTAACCACCGTATTCCTTTTTTCATTGATTTAATTGCAGGTTATTTAATTATTTTATGTTTCTTGATAATTTAATTTAATTGTTTCTCTTTTCCTTCCTTTTTTGACTTCTTTCCAAATGTCTTTGGATACTCTCTCATCATGCACTCCTCTGCTGAAATTTCATGCTCATGTCAAATGTTCAGAATCTGGAAAATTCCTGGGCCTACAGCAAAATTCAGAAGTTTGGACTTTTGCCTTGGGGGCTGCTACATTTTATGGGAGTCCTGTCCACCACCACCACAGAGAATTTGGAGGTAGTCGCTGAAGTTGTGAGTCAGGCTGTGGGAAAAGCAATCTGGCACTTTTCCTAGCTGTAAAAAAAAATAAGCAAATGGATCATCCCTCAAGCCCTCACATAACCTTTCATCCTAAAACTCCATACATTCATCATGCCAATCTGTGCCAATACATAACATTTAATGCCACAACTCAATTACCTAATGCCATTTAATTGCTCTGCTCTAACCTATGCCGTGCCAGCAACTCCCATCATTTGGCTTACAACTCATAGCAAGGTCCTTCTCTCATCCCTCATGATCCCTCATGCTCCATATTCATCAATTAACTGCTATGAACTTTCATTCCCTCCACGCCCAGCTTTATCTTTCTATTCACACCATGGTACTTGTAGCTTCAATTTTAACTTACTGCCAACTCAGTCCAATTCATGACTCTCTTGTCAAGATGAAGAAGAAGGCTTATGTTAAGATGAGACATGAAGACAATAGACAATAGGTGCAGGAGTAGATCATTCTGCCATTCGAGCCTGCACCACCATTCAGTATGATCATGGCTGATCATCCTTAATCAGTATCCTGTTCCTGCCTTATCTCCTTAACCCTCGATTCCACTATCCTTGAGAGCTCTAGCCAACTCTTTCTTAAATGAATCCAGAGACTGGGCCTCCACTGCCCTCTGGGGCAGAGCATTCCACACAGCCACCACTCTCTGGGTGAAGAAGTTTCTCCTCATCTCTGTCCTAAATGGTCTACCCCGTATTTTTAAGCTGTGTATGGCTTTAAGTAAGGCCATTCGATGGGCCAAATGGCCTTACTTCCGCTCCTATGTCTAATGGTCTTATGGTGTCCTCTGGTTCGGCACTCACCCATCAGCGGAAACATGTTTCCTATCTCCAGAGTATCCAATCCTTTAATAATCTTATATGTCTCAATCAGATCCCCCCTCAGTCTTCTAAACTCAAGGGTATACAAGCCCAGTCGCTCCAGTCTTTCAGCGTAAGGTAGTCCCGCCATTCCAGGAATTGACCTCGTAAACCTACGCTGCAGTCCCTCAATAGCCAGAATGTCTTTCCTCAAATTTGGAGACCAGAACTGCACACAGTACTCAAGGTGTGGTCTCGCCAGGACCCTGTACAGCCGCAGAAGAACCTCTTTGCTTCTATACTCAATCCCTTTGGTTATGAAGGACAGCATACTATTTGCCTTCTTCACTACCTGCTGTACCTGCATGCTTACCTTCATTGACTGGTGAACAAGAACACCCAGATCTCTTTGTACTGCCCCTTTACCTAAATTGATTCCATTTAGGTAGTAATCTGCCTTCCTGTTCTTGCCACCAAAGTGGATAACTATACATTTATCCACATTAAACTGCATCTGCCATGCATCTGACCACTCACCTAACCTGTCCAGGTCACCCTGTAATCTCCTAACATCCTCCTCACATTTCACCCTGCCACCCAGCTGAGTATCATCAGCAAATTTGCAAATGCTATTACTAATACCATCTTCTATATCATCAACATATATTGTAAAAAGCTGCGGTCCCAGCACTGATCCCTGTGGTACCCTACTGGTCACTGCCTGTCATTCCAAAATGAAGGCTCAGTTAGGGCTCTTGAGGGTTACGAATCAGCCAGGAAAGACCAAAAGAGAGAGCTAAGAAGAGCGAGGGAGGAACATGAAAAGTTTTTGACGGATAGGATCAAGGGAAACCCTAGAGCTTTATATAGATATATCAGCAATAAAAGAATGACTAGAGAAAGATTAGGGCCAATCAAGGATAGCAGTGGGAAGTTGTGCATGGGGTCCAAGGAGATAGGGGAAGTGCTAAATGATTATTTTTTAATCAGTATTCTCACTGGAAGAAGACAATGTTGTTGAGTTGAATACTGAGATACAGGCTACTAGACTAGATTAAAGTTCACAAGGAGAAGGTGTTAGCAATTCTGGAAAGTGTGAAAATAGATCGGTCCCCTGGACCGAATGGGATTGATCCTAGGATTTTCTGGGAAGCCAGGGAGGAGGCTCCAGAGCATTTGGCTTTGATCTTTGTGTCATCATTGTCTACAGGAATAGTGTCAGAAGACTTGAGGATAGCAATGTTGTCCCCTTGTTTGAGAAGGGGATTAGTGACAACCCTGGTAATTATAGACCAGTGAGCCTTACTGGGTAAAGTGTTGGAAAAGGTTATAAGAGGATTCATAATCATCTCAATAGGAATAAGTTGATTGAGGATAGTCAACATGGTTTTGTGAAGGATAGGTCATGTCTCACAAACCTTATTGAGTTCTTTGAGGTGGATGAGGGTAAGCAGTTGATGTGGTGTGTATGGATTTCAGTATCACCTTCAGATGATAAGGTTCCCCATGGTGGGCTATTGCACATAATAAGGAGGCATGGAATTGAAGGTGATTTAGCAGTTTGAATCAGAAATTGACTAACTAAAAGAAAACAGAGGGGTGAGGTTGATGGAAAATGTTCAATCTGGAGTTCATTTACTAGTAGTGTACCACCAAGGATCTGTTTTGAAGCTACTGCTGTTTGTCATTTGTATAAATGACTTAGATGAGAGCATAGAAAGATGGGTTAGCAAATTTCTGGGAGACACTAAGTTTGTAGAGTTGTGAATAGTGCTGAAGGATGTTGCAGATTACAAAGAAACATGGATAAGCTGAAGAGCTGGGCTCAGACGTGGCAAATTGAGTTTAATGTGGAAAGGTGTGAGGTGATTCACTTTGGAAAGGACAACAGGAATACAGAGTATTAGGCTAATGGGAAGATTCTTGGCAGTGTAGATGAGCAGAGAGAGCTCAGTGTCCACGTACACAGATCCGTGAAAGTTGTTGTGCAGGTTGATAGGATTGTTAAGAAGGCATACGTGTGTGTTAGCTTTTATTGGTAGAGGGATTAGGTTTTGGAGCCACGAGGACATGTTGCAGCTGTACAAAACTCTGGTGTTGCTGCACTTGGAGTATTGTATTATAGGAAGGATGTGGAAACTGGAAAGGGTTCAAAGGAGATTTACTAGGAAGTTGCCTGGAATGGAGGGAAGGTCTTATGAGGAAAGGCTGAGGGGCTTGAGGCTGTTTTTACTAGAGAGTAGAAGGTTAAGAGGTGACCTAATTAAGACATATAAGATAATCAGAGGGTTAGATAGGGTGGACAGTGAGAGCCTTTTTTCCATGGATGGTGATGGCTACCACAAGGAGACATAGCTTTAATTTGAGGGGTGTTTGATATAGGACAGATGTCAGAGGGAGTTTCTTTACTCAGAGACTAATAAGGGTGTGCAATGTACTGCCTGCAACAGTCGTGGACTCGCCAAATTGAAGGGCATTTACATGGTCATTGGGTAAATACATGGATGAAAATGGAATGGTGTATGGTAGTTAGGCTTCAGATTGGTTCCACAGGTCAGTGCAACATTGAGGGCTGGAGGATATGTACTACACTATAACATTCTATGTTCTATGTATCCCACACACCAGTCCTTGTCTTGACATCCAACATGTTATATAATCCAATATCCACCATGGTCAGGCCTTGCAATTTATGCTCAGATTAAATACATGTCTTGTGTGTGTTGATGAAACAATTATATAAAAAGTGCATTGATTAAAAACCAGTTCACTACATTTAACGTTCTTCAACTCCACCCCCCCCCCCCCCTTTTCAGAACACATATCCATACTCATAGCCCTCCTTCAAAGGTCTGTGAAGAATTTAGAGCTGTCAATCAAATGATGAACTGATGGAGAGGTCAGTAATGATGGGATGTGAAATTATTTTATTCAGCACAAATCCTGCAATGCTAGCTCTCATGGTTGTTAACCGAATCAGTGAAATAGCTAGAGTTGTTTTTTTTTAAACGCAGCAATTTTTTTTTCAAATATTTAATGGTCAGGGTCTTTTCTAGCAGTGGAATACATTTTACTCTATTGAACATTACTGTGGTAACTTAGGAAACCTGACTGGACAGCTACATCATTTATTGTTGAACACCAAAATAGAGCCACTACTTGTGCCATACATAAGTTAGTCCCGTCACAGGACAAGCACTCCTACAAATCTGTCCTTGGGTCACTGTCACTTTATATTTTAAAATCAACTTGTTCAGAGATGTTAGTACATACCCCTGTGGCAAATTGGTCTTGAACCCCAGGTCACCTGCTAAAGAGGTAGACACACTACCATTGTGTCACAAGGGCCCTGGGTTTGCTTTATTTCTATTTTCTTTACAAGTAACCTTTTCAGACATTTAATCAGAAATTTCTTGAGAAGGTGGTACGTGAACACGGGTTGTCTTTTTTTTAGAAAAAAACCAGCCTGTTCAGATGTTATTAAACATCTGAAAGCAGATAGAATGTGAACCTTCTGGTTCAGAGATAGGGACTGTACCAATATGCCATAAGGATTCTCCGGGCATGCTTTATTTTCTTTTATATTCTGATGAGTTATCCACACAACCAAATGACTTTCTCACCACCAAATCACCATGGCACTAAAAAAAATTAGATACTTAACCAATTATGGACAATACAAGCCATCAAAAGTGAGGGGGTGGGGGGGAGCAGGGGCTGGGTCTACAGTTTTAAATTTATACATTGTCGTGCTATCACATCGAACTGAGTGGCTTTCCTAACACCAAAATCACTGTGAGCCTTCCTTTTTGCTTTCCTTTTTGAACACAAACAACCACTTGTAAAACACCCATATTGCTGATCAGATATTTACAAGCAATGCCCATTATGGGCAATGCAAATGATGAAAAGGTGAGTCGTGTGTAGAGAGAGTGGGAAGGGAACTCAAAATGGAGTTGAAGGGGGAGATAAAGCATTGTATTCCCTCATAGTGCTAACCTCTCTCTAAGGTCATCAAGTGCATTGATGGACACTGCGAGCTCCCTCTCAAAGGACACAAGAGCACAAACATAAGCACGGAAGAGGAGAAGAGAGTTGGCTTGCTTTTCTATATAACCTCTGAGGCTGGAGACTTCATAAACAAAGAAGTCCAGCATATCACATAAGCATCAGCAGAGTAGATCGCTGCAGAATCATTTCCATATTTACAACTACTTTATTCTATGACACTACCAAAGCCGATTTTGACAGCTACTGACAAAAGGTAAATTCATAGATAATTGTGAATGTGATTAGGAAGTGGTGGGGATCAGGGTGGCAGTATGATCTCAGCAGACATTATTACCCTCCACACCAGGAACAAACCAAAATGTTCTTTTTGGAACATTTTAGTTTCTTTCACCTCCATTGGTTCTTCCACCATCCTTAGTTAAGACAATATTCTTGAACATGTCAGGTCATTACCTGAGATAAAATCAATTCCCTCTCAAGGATTTTGTTTCACCATCCTAACTATACCCTCTCCATTGACTTGATCACAGTTTAATCTAATTCAATATAATGAAACTGTGACCTACTTTGACACCTCCAATTAATATTTTCAACCCATCTGCAAGACAAATAGCTCATCAGCCAGTATAAGGGATAGAGTCACTCCAATATCTCTCACTATCTTTCTTGGCTCACCTTCTTGAATCTAAATGTAAGGAAATATCTTCAGTTTTGAAATATTATTTGCTTTCATGATTCTTTAACATGATGGATCTCTGCCTGAAACATGAGCATGCCAGACAACATATTTAGTTTCAACAATAAAATAGAGGTTTATTACAAAAACAAAAATGAAATTAAAAATTCAAAATATGTATATGTGTGCATGTATATATCATAGTTTGAAAGATTTCAAAACACACCGCAAGTAAAATCTCAGCTATTCCTAAAACCACCTCTTTACAATTACTAAAAATCCAGAGAAACTTTCCTTTCCTATCCAATCTGTAGATTTGACTCAACTGTTTCCTCTCAATTCCAATCCTGTGAGTTGTGAAGTTTGGAACTATTTCAGACTTTCTCAGCTTTGAAGCACCAATGCAGATTTCTAACTCTGGAAGTTTCACAAACTACAATCTTTCACTTATTCCTTCACTATTCTGAACAATCTCTTTTCTCAGGAAAATTATGCTCGCATCCGACTTTAGTAACATGTCCCTTGAACTGAAGTCAAAACTCTGAATTAAATTAAGAAAAAATGTGCTCATCCAAGACGCTGCCTCGCTAATAGCTTAATGTTTTCTTTGGTCATCATCAAGCTTGCATTATCAATATAAGAGACCTTGCAGTCACCTGCTCCTGACACATACTGATTTAAAGTAGATAGACATGTAGAAAATAAGAGCAGGAGCAGGCTATTTAGCCCTTCAAGCCTGCTCCACCATTCATCATGATCATGATTGCTCATCCAGAGACTGTTTCTATTTTATTTTTCTATCTCATTCTTCGATCCTTTTCACCTCAAGTGCGCTATCCAATTTTTTGAAATTACACAATGTTTTGGCCTCACTTTCCATGGTAGCGAATTCTACCGGCTTAGCACTCACAAGGTAAAGACATTTCTCCTCATTTCAGTCCTCAATGGTTTACGCCATTTCTTTGGACTTTAACCCTTGGTTCTGGACTCCTCTACCTTTGGGAACAACCTTCCTGTACCTACTTTATCTAGTCCTGTTAGAATTTTGTAAATTTCTATGAAATCTCTCTACCTCATTCTTCTGAATTCCAGCAACTATAATTTTATCCAATCCAATCTCTCCTCGTACACAAGTCCTGCTATCCTAGTGTTCTGAAGGGGATGTTGACACTCCTCTGATAATTAAAACCAAAACACCCAGAAAGGAGCACCACACCTTGTAATCTGATTTTAAAAAGTGTGACAAGGAGTATAACCTACATTTCACCCACCTGTTATAAAGGTGTGGTTAAATGACATGAAATCCTTTCACTCAAATCGACAATTAGCAAGTAACAATTTATTTACCTAACTCCAACAGTGAACAAGTTAGCAGAATCCTAACAAACTGAACAGTTACTCCCTAACTACTGCCTAATCCCTAAATGAACTAAATTCAATTGGTTTGCTGTTTCAATAACACAGGTCCAACTTATATAAATCCAGATAATATGAAAACAATAAATTAAAAACAAGTCTCTCAAACTTCACACAGAATGCGTCTTCTGGGATGCTCCTCTTCCTATCTGCTGATTCTGCTGTAGGGGATGTTTTCTCTGTAATTCTTCTATTCTGAGCATTTGTGGTGTCAGGCATATTCGCTAAATGTGCCATGTATCTTTATGAATAGATTTTTTTTTTCTCTGAGAGCTTGGCGATTTCCTATCTCTTCAGAAAGTTCTCCCCTCTCTGTCTAATTGCTCCCATTTTTATACCAGTGCAGACATATTAATTTCTTTAGAACCTGATTGGTCCAACATGGTCAACACCAGCAGATTTAAATTTACTGGGTACTTAGTCTCCATGGTGCCTTTTTAAAGTAATCAGCTGAATTTGAAAAGATTTGTTGTCTTGGTAAAAATTATGCTTGGCTATTCGATATAAAATGTTTCAATCTGCGCACCTGGACTTTAACTGCTGTTCAGGCATTCATTTTAACTCTCAGCACTGAAAAGAACACCACCTTTTAAAGAGACGATGCTTTCCCCAATTTACAATTTTATCATTTTTTTGCACCAACGTTACAACACTGGGAATCAGTCTGATAAACCTTCACTCCTTTCCCTCTGTAGCAAGACGATCCTCCTTCAGATAAAAAAAATCAGTGTAGTCTCAGCCATGCATTGTATAATGGCAGCAGGACATCCTGCTCCTGTATTCGAATACTCTTGCCATGATGGCCGATATACTATTTGCCTTTTTTATCACCAATTGCATCTGCACGCTTATCTTGTGTGTACAGGAACTCCCAGGTCTCGATACATATCCTCCCTCTCAATTTATAGCATTCAGATTAATATTTGCCTTCCAGTTTTTGCAACCTAAGTGGATAGCCTCTCATTTGCCCACATTATAGTGTAACATGCACTTATCTAATTTATTTCTACTCTTTAACACCTGCCGTCAGCTAGTTTTCTATCCGTTTCAACATATTACCTCGAACCCCAATGCTATAATTTCATAGAGTCATAGAGATGTCCAGCATGGAAACAAACCCTTCAGTCCAACCCATCCACGCCGACCAGATATACCAACCCAATCTAGTCCCACCTGCTAGCACCCAGCCCATATCCCTCCAAACCCTTCCTATTCATATACCTATCCAAATGCCTCTTAAATGTTGCAATTGTACCAGCCTCCACCACATCTTCTGGTAGCTCATTCCATACACGTACCACCCTCTGCGTGAAAAAGTTGCCCCTTAGGTCTCTTTTATATCTTTCCCCTCTCACCCTAAACCTATGCCCTCTAGTTCTGGACTCCCTGACCCCAGGGAAAATACTTTGTCTATTTATCCTATTCATGCCCCTCATAATTTTGTAAACCTCTGCAAGGTCACCCCTCAGCCTCTGACACTCCAGCGAAAACAGCCCCAGCCTGTTCAGCATCTCCCTGTAGCTCAGAACCTCCAACCCTGCCAACATCCTTGTAAATCTTTTCTTAACTCTTTCAAGTTTCACAACATCTTTCCGATAGGAAGGAGACCAGAATTGCACGCAATATTCCAACAGTGGCCTAACCAATGTCCTGTACAGCCCCAACATGACCTCCCAACTCCTGTACTCAATACTCTGACCAATAAAGGAAAGCATACCAAACGCCTTCTTCACTATCCTGTGTACCTGCGACTCTACTTTCAAGGAGCTATGAACCTGCACTCCAAGGTGTCTTTGTTCAGCAACACTCCCTAGTACCTTACCATTAAGTGTATAAGTCCTGCTAAGATTTGCTTCTCAAAATGCAGCACCTCACATTTATCTGAATTAAATTCCATCTGCCACTTCTCAGCCTCTTTGCCCATCAGGTCCAGATCCTGTTGTAATCTGAGGTAACCCTCTTTGCTGTCCAATACACCTCCAATTTTGGTGTCATCTGCAAACTTACTAACTGTACCTCTTATGCTCACATCCAAATCATTTATGTAAATGACAAAAAGTAGAGGGCCCAGCACCGATCCAACTGGCACTCCACTGGTCACAGGCCTCCAGTCTGAAAAACAACCCTCCACCAGCACCCTCTGTCTTCTACCTTTGAGCCAGTTCTGTATCCAAATGGCTAGTTCTCCCTGTATTCTATGAGATCTAACCTTGCTAATCAGTCTTCCAGGGGAACCTTGTCGAACACCTTCCTCAAGTCCATATAGATCACATCTACTGCTCGGCCCTCATCAATCTCCTGCTAATATCTTAAATGGGACTTTTTCAAAATCCTTCTGAAAATCCAAATAAACCTTACCCACTGGCTCCTCCTTAACAACTCTATGAGAATTCTAGTAGATATGTCAAGCATGATTTCCATTGTATAAATCCACACTGACTTTGTCTGATCCTGCCCTTGTTTTGCAAGTGCTCTGCTATTCTGGTCCCATAAGTAAGACCGGGTAAATTATCAAATGACTTCATAAAAAAGAAACAACACCCATAGTCCACCAGCACTTCTTTAACATTTTTTGCCATCTTACGATGTAACAATCTGCCTTACTGCCATTAATTGTTGTGCCTTTTGTATTATAGGATACACAGCAGCTAATAACGTACAAAAGCTTTCCACAAAACCTCAATGTTAAAATCACAAGATATTCTGTTTTCTCATGAAACTGCTTGAATTATAAAAAATCATTCAGGTAATTAGCAATATCTCCCCCTGCTTCTTCAAAATGCTGCCTTGGGATCTTTTACCTCAACTCGAACAGGCAGATGCATTATCAGCTTTATGCCTCACCTAAAAGATGGCACCACAAAGAGTGAAGCACATTTTCAGATTCACCCAAGATGTTGGCTTTGATTTTTCTGTCAAGCCTGAGACAAATACTTGAATCTGGAACCTTGTGAATCTCAACCTAACTGCTGTGTGACTTTGGTTTCCAACAGGCAGTCATAGAAGCATAAAATGTGATATTTCACTGATATAAAACTCAGTATATGTTTATTTGCATGTTGGTTGTCTGGTGTATCTAACACCAATTGGTCATACAGTTCCATTCATTGGCTTACAATGCAAAGCACACAGGAATGAAATGATTGACCAACCAAATTATTCACCGCATTGTCTTTCTATGTATACACTAATTGATTGAATCGTTCATGGCGTAGAATCTCAAGACTTATTTTCTCACTCATTCATATCTCAATGAGAAGTATTTTATATAATACATTGATAGAAGCTGAGACCATGAATAATTTGAAAAGGATGTTGGATGGGGCTTCCTGATGAGGAATATGCAAAGTTTCAATGATTCTGTATTAGACAGTTTAGAACTTGAATATTGCTGAAGAAGACACATTTTGTTAACATGTCAACAAAGTGTGCCTTTTTTTCAGCAATACACTGATTCCATAAATATTGAATCTATCTATAAATATGGTATGAGATTAGATCTGGACTCATTTTTCTCTCTCTTAATGTTTACCATATTTTCCAATAGTAGTCACAGCAACATAATTTGACTAATTCTCTTGTCTGAACAGAAATAACTGCTGTCAATTGCAGAGATATATTCTTGTTGAGCCTTTAGTTCATTGGCTTTGTGATTCACTAAATTTCTCCAATGTTTTGCCAATGAGTTCCCTAATTACGGGCATGACATCAAAGGGATGTGTCATATTCTAACATGCATGTTGCACATATTCCTTTCCATGTATTCTTTTTTTAAATTAAGGTCTAAACTGCCTGAGCAGATGGGTTGTAAGAACTCTCAAGGCACCATCTAAAGACAGACAGAAATTGCCTTGATGTCCTGGTAAACATGTTCCCCTCAACCAAATCACCACTGACAAAACAGATGGATTGATCGTCTTCTCATGTCTTGAATACATGTCTGTGTGGAAATTGTGCTAATTAGTTGGATAACAAGATTGGCTTTACTTCAAAATAAAATCAGTAACTCCAAAACATTTGGGAATCTTTATAGAAGAGGGACATACTTGAAAAACAAGATTCTATTTCTACCTTTATCCTCATACAATCCCAATTTATAGAAATGCTGGACAAGTGAATCTGAATTTATTGACCGTAAGTTTTATTTTTTAAAATATGGTTATCATGGTAGTTAGCCATTGAACATGTTCATATGAGACTGTCAACAGATTCCCAACAAAAGAACTTCAAAGTTTATCACACCCAAATAAAGGCCAAGAAGACAGTCTTACATGGCAGACTGGCCAAGGAAGTAAGAGCCCGTGTGATACAATGCAAAGTGCCATGCCAGATCCAAAATTGGCCAAGAGGCAGGGAAAAGCTGCGGTAGTAGCAAAGTATTTCTGTGATACAGTATCTGTTTCTAATAAGGTTAGACAGGGTTCCATGCTGGATCTCTTGCTGTTAGTCATGTAAATTAATACATTGCATGTATATACATGAGATAGGATCAAGAAAGTTGTGGATGACATGAAAACTGATTGGATGATAAGCAACATGAGAGATAGCCATAAATCTATGTCTAGATTAGAGTGGTGCTGGAAAAGCACAGCAGGTCAGGCAGCATCTGAGGAGCAGGAAAATTGATGTTTCAGGCAACAGCCCTTCATCAAGAATGAATCTATAGCAGGAGGAGGTAAACAGACTGGTCATCTGGGCAGAGCAGTAGCAAATGGAATTCAATTTAGAAAATTGGGAGTTAATTCAAGGCAGGGTTAGCAAAGCAAAAGATTAATCTATGAATGGTAGGACCCTGGAGAGTGCTGAATATGAAAGGAATGTTGAAATGCATAACCACAGGTCCCCGAACATAGCAGGGCAGATACATAAGTAATTAAGAAGGCATATGGGATACTTGCCTTACTAACTGAGATATTGAAAATAAGAGCAAAAAGGTTATGCCAGAACTGCATAGAATGCTGGTTTGACAATAACTGGAGTTCTGTGTGCAGTTTCAGTAACCATATTACAGGAAGGATGTGATCACATTAGAGAGGATGTAGAGGAAATTTACCAGGATAATGCCTGTGCTAGAGGGTCTGACATAAGAGGAAAGATTAGACAATATGGGCAGGGTAAAATTGGGATCATTTTCTATAGAGTAGCAAAGATTGAGAAAGATGCCTGATGGAGTTGTGAAAAAATAATGAAGGACATGGATAGGGTGAATAGGAAAGCAACTTCTCTAGTAATAGAGAGGTCAATACCAGGATGGTGGGGTGGGATGGGAAGCATAGTTTTAAAGTAAGAGATGGAAAGCTGACAGGAGAGTTGAGGAGAATATTTTTCACTTAGAAGGTGATGGAAACCACATGTCATTGCCTGAAAGAATTGTTGAGTCAGAAGCTCTCAAAGTTTAACAAGTATTTAGGTATTCACTTGAATTGTTATAACCCCTAAAGCTGTGGGCCAAGACTGGAAAATGGGATTAGTGTAGTCAGATCTTTGATGGCTACAAAGGGCTGTATGGCCTTCATAAACATCTATGAATCTCTATAAAATAATTCAGAAACATCTTATCACAAAAAAAAGAAGAAAGATTCAACCTTTTTCCTCAACAGTATTCTTTTTAAACATTCAACTCCTGTGAACTGTCATTCCTGTCTTCACTTCGAAATTTCTTACTTAAAAGACAATGTCACAAGTTTCCCCTTTCACTTGCTTTCAGTACAATCACCAGAAGTGATGCTCTGTTACTGTCACACTGTGATGAAGAGAGACACTAACTAACTCACTGACTTTTCTCATTGAACTCCAAGAAAATAAAGCTAAGGGCTGCTAAAACAATTATTTTTTACCGCTAGTCCTGATAGCCTGGAAATGTCCAATTGCACTTCCACTGGAATGGATGTTTTCTTCTGAATTACTGCCTGCTTCTGGCCCCTTTCTGGCCTGCTCTTCTGTCATCAAAACAAAAATCACGGCTTCATAAACATATCGCCAATTATTTCATCAAGCTTAAGTCATTTCACTTCAATTTTTCTTTAGAAATACTGTTTTGTTCTGACTATGCATAAATGACTTTTTGACATTTTTTCTAAAATATCTCCTTTCATTAAACCAAAACCAATTATCTCTACTTTAGAATTATAAACATTAATCGTGACCTGCTAATTATCTGCTGATGAGATAGCTATTCAATCACTAACATGCTTTCCTTTATGTATTTAACACTGCACTCCTGCACCTTATCTACACTCCAAATTCTTTCCCAATATTAGTGGCTTTGTAAACAACCTTCTAGGATCTAAGTTTTGGAATTCCCCATGCAACGCACACTACCCCCACCCCTCTCTACATTCTCCTCTCCCTTCTCTTTTATGATTGTCCTTCAAGCTGAACCCTGTAAAGCTTTTAGTAATATCTTAGAATGTCTACTTTAGCACAGTATTCATTTTTATTTTATTACACTTTCCAAAAATGTCTTGGCATGTTTTACTTTATTATTTAGATACAAATTAGTATAAATTTAAGCAGCTATTGTTGCACTTTTGTTGTGCTGTTTTATGCACACATCCAAAAGCTAAGTTTCAACAAAGCTTCTCTGCACATTTTCTAACACTCTCATGGATAGCTGCAGCCTTCTGCTGAACTCTATACGTATTGCTGTCTTCCCCTTAACTCTATCCATTCCATGTGATTTATGGTCAGTCAGAAACAGCTCTATGACACCATTGTAAGATTGCTCCAAGATCCTAATTCTCTTAGATTACATCCCTCTCCAAACTTTGTTCCATTTTAAGAAACATCAAATGAGTTCTCTAGATTTTTCTTTTAGAATATTTGCTGCAGATTTTTAATCTTCAACTTCACCCCATGTCTTTGACTTAGTTCATTTGCTTTGGTAGGTGGGCCAGGGAAGTCATACAAAAACAAGGTATACAAAAACTTGATGTGTATTTAGTGGATTATCCTTTGCACTTTGCCTTCAATTCAATCCACAGTACTTGTGGAAGGATCTTGCATTGATGTAACTACACAAATGGGTTAGGAAGTTGGCTGCTTCTTTATCTTCTCCATAATTGGCATTTGGAACAGGGAATTGTGCTGACTCTCTGAGAAAGAATGATATTGTTCATCCAAAGGTAATTGTTCCCATATAAAGTAACTTGTTCAATTTCAGTATTGACCTGGTCTTCAATCTTCTGTTCTAAGTCATAAATCGACATAATGACTTAGAAACAATTGAGTTTGGTGGTTGCCATGTTCCTTTGACTATAACTCACTTTTGAGAAGTGAGTTTTTTTTTCTGATAATGTATATATTGTTGCTGTAAGGCTGGTCAGAACATCGTCATTAATGCAGGTTTTTGGAATCACACCTGTGACAAGCATTTGATTGCTTTTAGGATTTTGCATCAATGGTGTCATGCATGATTTGATTTTCCAATGAAAGGATTAGCTTCTCTAGTTTATTGCCTTGTGTTTTAAGTAGTCAATGCTTTCTGAATTAAATTGATTTTTTGTTGTATAATGCTGATTCCTTAATTTTCTAGAATTTATATCTATTAGTTTGAACTGCTGATCCTAACATTAGATCCTCTTTTGATCCTCTGAGGTTCTTCCCACATAGTGGAGCTGTGTTATCCTAAGAAGCATTTGATTTGGTGTCTAATCCTGCTTCGGTTCAAAAACTTATAAATTGTGTTTTCACATGACATTTTCTCAAAACTTGAATATTTCTGATAGAAAGGTGAGTTTTGGTGATTTTTTTTGTGTTCCTTATTATTGATCGGCATTTGATGGTTTTCTTGAACTTGATGACCATTATTAGGACTTTTACTTCCTTAGAATGGAGTCATTTTGTTACCTTATTGCATTCTGAGCTGATTAAAGTTGTTATTGAATCTATTTTGTTGTACTAAATCTGAAAGTTAAGCCATTCAAAATGTTTTCTATATAAAGTATATTGTTTTTCCTTCAATTTGGCATCTTCATAAAGATAATAAAGACATTCTTTTTTTAAAAAAAAGATGCTTAAAAATGATAAAGGATCTGGGAATAGAAACCTTTCTCAAAATGACATCATTCAATAATATTCGGTAATATTTTACTCCTTTCAGAGATGGCTGCCATGATGTCTTCATGCTGTTTACTTTTCACAGCTGAGATATTTTCACACTGAATTTGACACCATGTGACCAAATTAACATTCTCTTTCTTTAACATTTATTTGTTGATTTTTAGTGAATCAAATCCATAAAACCTTCTTAGTTGCTGAATTAATCATACATTGCTTGCTCAAATCATAGAGATAATGTAGATTTAAATAACTTCACTGTTAGGGCTCTGAAACCTTGAAGTCCAATAAATTACTTCCATTCCTTTTAATATAAAATTCTGAAGGATTTTCTTAACTTCCTTGTTGTAAACTTTGCACCAAGTAAGTAGTTTAGAACTTGTTAAATCACTACTAGATTTTTTGCAGCTGCTCAATCTGGATTTATTCCTTTAGTTATTGTACTTTTACTGGACAGATTGCTTTGTTTTGTTAAATCCTCTTTCCGCTGTTGCCATCTGTAAAAATCTTTTATTCAGACTTACAGTTGTTTTGATGGCTTCTCTGGTTCAGAGATTTCTATTTTGTTACCGAGATTTGTTCAGCACTGAAGGTTTTCAGGCTGTTGACTTGAAAGCAGACTTTTATTAAGTGAATTTTTTTGAGTTTCCTCTTTTCATCTTGCACTTAGAGGCCTGTTTCCTAACCTTCCCTACAACCATCATTTTCTAGGAAGTGGATCCCGTTGCCACCATTACCATTTGCGTTTTTTGAAAAATGTCCATTGAATTGATTGTAA
Source organism: Hemiscyllium ocellatum (assembly GCF_020745735.1). Lineage (NCBI taxonomy): Eukaryota > Metazoa > Chordata > Chondrichthyes > Orectolobiformes > Hemiscylliidae > Hemiscyllium > Hemiscyllium ocellatum. Next base: position 116,326,011 of record NC_083404.1, read on the forward strand.
TGAGGTCAGCCAGGTAGACCTCATAGAATCTGAGTTCCCTGACTGGAGCTAGTAGTCGAGTCTCATCAGGGAGTCTTGACAGAGAAGAACAAGAGTTTTGGACATCCTGTTTGTTCTGAAAGTTGGCTCTGAGGGAGCTGGATCAGTTCAAGGCCTCTCCACATGCAAATAAAGGGTGACTTTTTAGATTACAGTCCCTTCAGCCCAACAAGTCCACACTGACCCTCTGAACTATAACCCACCCAGACCCATTTCCCCCTGACTAATGCATCTAACACTACAAACAATTTTAGAATGGCCAATTCACCTGACTTGCACATCTTTGGACTGGAGGAGGAATCCGGAGCACCCAAAGAAAATCCACATAAACACAGAGACAATATGCAAACTCCACACAGAGAGTTGCCCAAAGGCTGGAATTGAACCTGGATCCCTGGTGCTATGAGGCAGCAGTGCTAACCACTGAGCCACCCCTTGGTAATGGAATGCTGGCTTTTGTGGCATTATTTCAGTGACTATGTCAGCAAAGCACACTTGAATTATGGTAAGCATTTCTGTCATCACACTGTTATTTGGGAAGCTTGATTCGTCCGACCCTGCCATCAAAGATTGGCCCCAATATGTGTATAGAATGTGTTACTTTTTCCCGGGCAAATGACATTAGGGCAGATAATAAGCAATAAGTAACTCTGCTGACAGCTCGTGGGCCCACAACTTTTTTGATTATTAGGAGGTTAACATTCCCTGAGGAACTTGATACTAAAACCTCAAGAGTTGACAGATTTAGTTAAGGAATATTATGACCACATGCTGCCTCTAATTAGATTAGATTACTTACAAGTCACACACCAACCTGCCGAAGCACAACCCACCCATACCCCTCATTTAACAGTATGGGCAATTTAGCCAATTCACCTGACCTGCACATCTTTGGACTGTGGGAGGAAACCGGAGTACCCAGAGGAAACCCATGCAGACACAGGGAGAACATGCAAACTCCACACAGTCTGTTGCCTCAGTCGGGAATTCAACCCGGGTCTCTGGTGCTGTGAGGCAGCAGTGCTAACCACTGTGCCACCGTGCTGCCCACAAATTCTGAGATGCTATTGGTTTAATTGAGCAATTCGAGAACCAGGGGAATCTACATCAGGACTTTTGGTGAGGTTAAGACAACTGGCAGAGGCACATGACTAGGGTTTAACCCTTTAATGAGATGCTGAGTGACCATTTGGTATGTGGAATTAATAATGTAACCACTAGTACCTACTAGCTGAAGGCCAACTGGACATCAAACAGGCACTGTGACTAGCTTTATTACTGGAAACTTCAGTGAGCAGAGCACGCAAGTTGCAGGGCATTCTGATTGAAGTGGACAGGCCAGCTGACCTTGGCAACATCACTTAACTGAAGGCATTGCATCACCTGAATCATGTCTTGAACAGCAAAATGCCAAAACAAAGCCATGCTTTAGCCAAACGATTAAAATTTTATTCAGGATCCAGGCCGACAAGCCATTGTAATTGTTGCCGGTACGCGGACTCGAGACAGCAAGAGTCTCACTAAACCTACACTGATACACTGAGTAAGAGAATTCATATGATGGTATTCAGGAGTATGCACACCCTGGAAAGTCCACTTTTATCTGGTTTGGAACAGGTAAATTACTAGGCAACACCCAAATCAGAACCAATCAAAATAAATGTTGGGTTAAATAGTCACTTGTTTCCAATGGAGATTGATCCAATGCAGCTATTTCAGTAATTGCAGAACCAGTCTTTAACAAACTTTGCTCAGGATTTCAACCCTTAGGTTTGGGCAATACCTCTGCTCAACTGAGAACCTATACTAGGAAGCCTTTTCAGATTAAGGGTACTACTTCAGTTCTGGTCACTTATGTGAAGCAACTGGCTCATCACTGATTACAGTAAAATGCTCAAATCCAAGCTTGATTGAGTGAAATTGGTTGAGAAAGATTCACCTAGGTTGGTTCAACACTTTTTGTACAGAAAATGGCTGCCTGAGTGAAGTCTTAATTAAATACACTGAAGTTTTTTAGGAAATTCTCGGGATTTTTTATGTTGATCAAGAAGAAATTTCATGATTCAGCAAGGCCCGCCCAGTGCCATTTGCCAAATGGGCAAAAGTAGAGGCAAAAATCAGGAAGTTGGAAAGTGATGGAATTATCAAACCAATCCAGTTTGTGGAATGGGCAGCACTAGACATATTGATTGTGAATCACAATGGGTCAGTTTGCCTTTGTCAGGAACCACTTTTTGCAGCTGGATAAGTACCCCATCACTCATATAGCAGGATGGCTATCTTCATAAAGCTGAACATAAGCTATATATACCTACAATAGCATTAGATGAGGATTCCCCAAAGATTCCTACAATTGAAACCCTTATGGTTTTGTACCAATACATGAGACTGCCATATTTGGTTTTGTCAGCCTATGCAATTTTTCAGGAGACAATGAAGAACATTTTACAAGGTCTGCCCTTGGTCACCATTCACCTAAATGATGTGCTAATAACAGGGAAAACAAACAAACTACATTGAGAGAACTTGGACATAGTCCTTAGATGTTTCTCCCAGACGGGCTACACCTTATAAGGGAAAAGAAAGGTGTGTTCCAGGCAGTCACAGTGGCCTCCATGGGCTACAGAGTCGATAAGACCAAGTAACACCCATTGAAAGATAAAGTGAGTGCGATCAAAGTTGCTCAGCTCCCACATCTGTACTGGAGCTCAGGTCTTTCCTTGGGCTGGTGAATTATTACAGAAAGTTCATTCATAACCTGGCACCTTTGCATTAACGTTTAAGAAAGTTGTCATGTTATAGAGTTGCTGGTGTTGGACTTGGGTGGACAAAGTTAAAAATCATACAACACCAGGTTATGGTCCAACAGATTTATTTGGAAGTGACATTTTATAAATTCCTATTTTGGAAGTAGAACCAGTCTTACTCAAGATGGAGGTACAGACAGACTCTAACCTCACACATTTAATGTATTAATGAGCTGAGATGTTACCTTTTTTAATAAAACATTGTTATCTCAAGAATGTGACTTGAAAATAGGTTCTGGGGTTTATATAATAATGAACTGAAATCTGCAACTCATTATAAAAGGTGAAAGACTTAGCAGCAATTTAGGTTTGTCCAATATATCTTATCAGTTGCATGCATGACACTGTGATCTTTTGCTATAAATTCTGTGTCTTATGATCCTGCTCCACAGTTACCTGATGAAGGAGCAGCGCTCTGAAAGCTAGTGATTCTAAATAAACCTGTTGGACTATAACTTGGCGTTGTGTGATTTTTAACTTTTATGAAAGGGTCAGCTTTGAACATGGTCATGCTTCCAAGCCATAGCTTTCAGTGAAGTGAAGAAACAGCTATCACCTTCTCATGTTGGAACACTATGATCCTAAACAAAATCTGGGATTGACAGGCGATGTCTCCCCATAGGCCTCAGGGTATTATTAGCTCAATCAAAGGGTAAATACACACAGATAGAGAAGGAAGGTTTTGTGGTGCTGAAAGGTCTGGTTCTGGAAAAATTGAAAGAGTTGTTGGTGATGGGGAATCCGAAGCGCCATCACAAACAAAATTGAACCCTTTATGGATCTGGAGGGACCAGATCACAGTACAGGATGGTATATTACTATGGGGAGCAAGAGTGATTGTCCTGAACAAAGATTGCTGCCAGACATTGGCTGAACTTCACCAATGTGATCCAGGATTCCCAAAGTTAAGATGTTGGTGAGAAGTTATGTCAAAAGGCCAAGATTGGATGCAGATATAGCCACGTTGGTGTTGCAGTTCTCAGAGTGCCAACAAGGACATAAATTACTGCTAGCAGCCCCCTACATTCATGGGAATGTTTGATTAAACTCTGGGCTCAGTTACACATCGACTGTGCAGGTCCTTTCATGAGCTCAATGTTCTTAGCCATTGCGGACCCCCACTCAATGTGACTTGTTATACATAGACTTCATTCATCAAACACTGGGGATGATGATAGAAAAGTCACATGCCTCATTTCAATACATGGACTCCTGGAAGTATTGGTTACAGATAACTGGCCATCTTTTCGAACAGAAAATTTGAGCATTTTGTAAGTCAAATGGTATTCAACGCATAAGGGTAACTCAATACCACCTAGCATCCAATGGTCTGGCAGAAAGAGCAGCCCAAACTTTGAAGGCAGGTTTAAAGAAACAGGCTACAGCTTCACTAGATTCCAAACTGTCCCAGTTCCTAATTGACTAGGACTAACCTCATGTAACCACAGGGATAGCTCCAGCAGAGTTGTTCTTGGGGAGAAGACTTCACACCAGCTTAAATCACATATTCCTAGACCTAGGGGGAGGGTGAAACACCTTCAGAAATGCCAATGCCAGACACAAGTCTCTTCCAAGCAGGAAAAACAGTTTGATACAGGGAGATGAAGTTTGGTGTAGGAACCAAGGGAATGTCCCTGCATGAGTAAGAGGGTCAGATCCAGTATAAATGTTGGGTGGGTACGATAGCCATGAACAAGCATGTGGATGATATAAAATCTGCAAAATCACAAACTCACAAAAGAAAACATTCCTGGCTCTTCAATAGCTCTTCTGCTTTCCAATTGTTCCTGAACCCATGGGTTGTCCCTCTCCATCAAGCATTGTAGATACTTCAGAATCTAAGATGGACACAGCAGATGTCATCACCTCGATGCCTTTGCAACTTTCTCACAATTTCTTGCAAGACGTTCCTGGTACAAAAGGTGAGCTACTGTGCATTACACCCCATCCTTATCAGAGGCAGATTTGGAGGAACCTGACTCACTGCTTAAATTCCCCAGGAGGGGCTACAAAAAAAACTGGCTTATGTCCTATGACTCAGAAATGGAGGGATGTGGAGACTGTAATGAGGTCGGCCAGGTGAACATCATAGAATCTGAGTTGCCTAATTGGGGTTATTAATCTGGTCCAATCAGGGAACCCTGGCTAACAGATAAGAATAAGCGTGTCAGAGCTTCTGCTCACTCTGACAGCTGGCTCTGAGGGAGCTGGATCAGTGTCACAGACTCTCCATGTTTAAATAAGAGGTGACTTGGTGACAGGATACTGGCCTAAGCGGAATTTTTTCACCCATATTCAATAGTTTGGCTTCAAGACAGACTGTTCAAGGAGAGGCATTATCAAGAACTGTTTTCAAGCTTGAGGTTCTTTACAATAAGGCGTATTCCATAAATATTATGACTAAATATATCTACCTAAAAAAGATAAAAATATTACATCAGGACAAATACCAGACTCAAATATTAAACTTTTTTGAAATACCTTACAATGAACTCCAGAGTCTAATGTCTATGAATGTGCTGTAAATGTTTATCAGCACACATTCCCAACATTCACATGGCTAGGCCCCAGGCTTCTGCCCAAATCCTGATGGGCTCCTTCCTTCTTGTTAACTCTATCCACACTGTGTCCTTTATGCCCAATGTAGACTAGCTCCATGACATCATCAAAAGGTTGCTCTGAGGCCCTAAAGCCCTTTATCAATTGCTGTATAGGTTGTAACCATAATGTTTTGTCATTACCACAGGTATTTCAATGGCCACTGATCCTTTACCAAAATATTTGGGGTCACTAGGATATAATGTTGGCTAGAAGATAGGAAGCAGAGGGTGGTGGTGGAGGGTTGCTTTTCGAACTGGAGGCCTGTGACGAGAATTGTGCCATTGGAATCGGTTGCTGGTTCTACTACTTTTTGTGATTTATATAAATGACTTGGTTATGAATATAGGAGGCATGATTAGCAAATCTGCAGACGGCACCAAAATTATTGGTGTAGTGGACAGCAAAGAACGTTATTTCGGAGTACAACAGGACCTTGATCAGATGGGTCGGTGGGCCGAGGAATGCTAGATGCAGTTTGAAATAGATAAATGTGAGGGAATACGTTTTGGTATTGCAAACCAGGGCTGGACTTATACACTTCATCATTAGGTTCTGGAGAGTGTTGTTGAACAAAGATACCTTAGATTGCAGGTTTATTATTTCTTGAAAGTGGAATCCAAGTAGACAGGATAGTGAAGAAGCCACTTGGTATGCTTGCCTTCATTGGTCAGTGCACTGAGTCCAGGAGTTAGGAGGTCAACGTTGCAGCTGTACAGGACATTGGTAAGGCAGCTTTTAGAATCCTGGTCTCTTTGCTATAGGATATTAAACTTGAAAGAATTCAGAAAAAAATTACAAGAATGGTGCCAGAATTGAAGGGTTTGAGCTAGGGAGTGGTTAAACTGTTGGGGTTATTTTCTCTGAAGTGTCGGGGTGAGGGGTGGCCATATATAGGTTTCTAAAATCATGAGGGGCATGGATAGAGTGAAGAGTCCAGATTTGTTCCCCTGGATAGGGGAGACCAAAACTAAAGGGCATAGGTTTAGGGTGAGAAGGGAAAGCTTTAGAAGGGTTCTAAGGGGCAACTGTTTCACTCAGAGGGTGGTATGTTTATGGAATGAGCTACCAGAGGAAATGGTGAAGGCTGATACAATTACAACATTTAACAGGCATTTGGGTAGGTATAAAAAATAGGAAGGGTTGGGAAGGATGTAGGCCAAATGCTCGCAAATGGGATGAGATTAGATTAGGATAATCGGTCAGCAGGGATGAGTTGAACCAAAGGGTCTGCTTCCATGCTGTATATCTGCAAGATTCCAACACTTTATGATTAAGTATAATGACATTCTGTGCAATTATGTCACCATCTTTAATGGCAATGTGCTTGCACTGGTAGCTTCAATTTATGCTAATTTTTCCTGACAATTTATATTCAATGACAGGAAATTTAACAAATGTCTTTTTTGAGTGACTAACATTGAAAATCTGAGAAGTGGACAAATTCTCATTTGGGTTCTAATGTCAGTTTAAAAGTCAACACAGTCAAACCCGACAAGAACATAGTTAATATTTCAGCAACATACTTTAGTCACTTGCAGTGAAATATTCTGAAATGCACGTTTTGTTCCCTTTTTACTGATTGGCAAAGAAGACTGTGCCTGACTCTAATGTGCACTTGAAGAGAAATGACCCTAGATGCTACTTTTGACATTTCCTTTCCAACTGATTAAAGTGATTGATTCAACTTACCAGGATGCAGTCATTCTTGTTCATTGCATGACAGCTAATCTACCTTTTTCATGCCTCCCATAATTCAGAGAGTGATGTATCGAGCATGATGAGCTGATTAGTACCAATTGCTGTATAAAGCCAGTCAATTTTGCTCTTTTTTGTAACTTCATTCTCAAATGGTACTTGTTTTTTATTCTTGCATTTCTGTAATCCTCTCTTCCCTTTACCTTCCTCAAATTACTTACTTTTCATTGTGAACAGTTCAATCAAAAGCTAAAAAAAAACAAAGGCAGATTGAGCTGCTGGACTCAGGCATAAATCCCAAACTATATTTGATGCTTAACATCTACACAAACAGTATGAGTTCATAATATTCCAAAGTTATAAAATCTTTTTGCAATAGTTATACAGCGCTGCCATCTATGCATGATTTGATTCACTGGTAATCTCTACTCGACACCCTCTGATACACTTCTTTATCTGCTTTCCTCCTGAGAAGTACATGAGCAATAGACTTTAAAGTGACAGGCTAAGTTACAACCCTTTTCTCTGACAAATACTAGATAGCACAACCATGTTACAGGCTGCAGGCCATCCTTCAGTATTAGCGTTATTAACTTAATTTCAGCTACTTAAACTCTATATCTTTGTACCCATTTCATTTTCAGAAACAAATTATCAATTGTAGAATTTTTCAAAGTGAATTTACTTTGTACTGTCCTTTGTAAACATGTCAGGCACAACACTGCCATCCAATTGCATTGACATAAATAAGGATTTATCTCAACCAAAAGGGCAATTTTTCATTTCTTATCAATATTCCTTCTTATCAAAAAAAAACATTGAATTGTACATCAAGGTTATCTTATCCCTGACAGGAGGACAGTCATATCGAATAATGGCAGATGTGCTGCAAGAGTTTACTTAGAGTACATCTGGTAATGTGCCTGAGGCATTTAATAAGATAGTTAGTGTATATCAGCGCTTCCAATTACTGACCCAGTGAACTCTCCACATAAGGCTCAGAAGAGAATTGGAAATAGAAATACCAACCTGTTAAAAAAAAGAAAAACTAGGTTGGAGGGTCCCATAGAGTAAATCACAACTTAGATTTTTTTTTAAAAAGTGAGTTTATTAGTTAAATCAGGGATCATCAGTGCTTGCAGACTGCACAAATGAAACAAACTAAGCCATATCAGACTCTCCAGAATTGTGTGGATTTGGAAAATAATTAAAGTAACAAATTCCTCAAGGTTCTTGATCATATGATAGTGAACATGCAGGAAACAAATAAAAATGTTGGGTCTCAGAATGTACACTAGTGCATTGAAGTGTGAAATTTCTTGAATTATTCTCACCTTTGAGCTGATTGGTCCTCAGAATACAAGATAAACATTGATGGAAGGATGGTTTAATTCATTTCCCCTAGGTCTTACATATAATTAAACTACCATAAGATCATTTCATATACCTCAGTATCTAGTATTATTAACTGAATTTCAGCTACTCATTTCTTTTATCAGATTTTCTCAATCTGACAATGGTCTCTATCATGTTAGTCCTGTTGCTTGATTTCATTTGTCTAAAGTCATCCTTCCCTACAACAACAGCATGTTTTATTGGTGTGAATGACCAAAGTATAGGGACAAATCACATAAGGAGGAAGAGTTATTTTGGGAAAACTTGTATTTTAAGCTATTTGAAATAGCTATAATAATGTTAAAAATGGGAAGCAATATCTGATAAAATACAAATATCTAACAAAAATATTGGGCTATGTGCCAGAATGGCAGCTAGAGTGTAAATAGTACAGAAAATCTCTCTTCTATTGTAGCATTGATCAGCACACAATACTAAAAGCATGCTTTACCATGTTGACACAAGAAAGCAAAGATAAATGTAAATAAGAATGTAAACACACTTTCACTCAATTAAGAAACTCGAGTATCGTGAAAATATTTCTTGAAGCTTTTTGTGTTCTAATCATTAGGACATTTTGCGAGAGTGTAAACTCAAGGAGAAAACCAACATTTATACTGCATGCAAGGAGAGAATGGCCAGTTTGGCAAATGGACACTGATTAGCCAAGAGCCATTTTCACAGAGAATGCTTACATTAATGCTAACTGACAGTTTATAGCCAGGCTTTGTTTATATTTTAAATGGCTCTCATCTATTTTGTTGCTAGAACAGTTAAAGCAGGGAGAATGTATACACATGTTCTTCCTGTCTACAAAGAACAGGAGACTGTGTATTAATATATAACTTTCAGTAGAGACAGGCTTGTCACACGCCTTGTCCGACTGACAATCCTGCATGGTTGAAAGTGTAATTCTTCGCACATTCAGGATTATCCAGCACATGCTGTCCAATTGTCAAATTACATTTAACATTACATATTGTGTACTTTGTAAGCACAAACAGCTGGGCAGAGTCAGTACCTTGTTTGCTGCAAAGATTTGAAAGCTTTTGTTTATTCATGGATTGGATGACTATGTCACTGGCTAGGCCAATTTATTGCTGATACCTAATTGACCAGTAGACAATTAAGAGTCAATTACATTGTCATGGGTTTGCAGTCACAAATGGGTAAGACTAAGTCAGTGTGGCACAATTCTTTCTCTAAAGGAGGTAGTGAGCTTCGACAACCTTTTTATTCTAGGCTTTTATCATTGACTTGAAATGTAACCATTTGTCATGAAGGGATTCAAATTTATGTCACCAGATTATTAGCCTGGACTTCTAGATTACTACTCCATTACCATTACACCGTTGCCCCCTGTGACCCATCGGCCTGTGAGATGTACAGCATGCATACATGCCATCATGCCAGTGTGGATACTCTTATCACATAATATTCATTTATGTGATAGACAGAAAATCTTTTTATTTTGATGACAGAATCCTATTAGTGGCAAAAATCAGTCAACTGTTACTCAAATCTTTGAGATACCTTATGCTTCAGTATAATTTGAAGTGAACTGGACATTTTTCAGGACCATTGGGAGCAGCTTTAGTACCTTCCATGAGTTTGTGTAGCATACAGTGAGAAGAGATCTGATCAAGGCAGCTATTATCCCACAGGAAAGCTTTGATATAAGAAACTTGTATTAAGTCTGAATATTATTGGGAAAAAATAGGCCAAAACTAAAGTAAGCAAATATGTATTAAGTATTGCATTTAGAGGTGTTATTTTTAATTATGAGTAGGAATGATAAATTAGCTAATAAATGGTCATGTCATTCCTGGTGGTGAGCTATGCTCCTTATTATCTGTTGAAACAGCATACATGGTTTAGTCTGACAAAGTTCATTTGAGAGAATATAAACACATTGTAATTGAACAATAATTGATTTTTGAAAAACGAGTCAGTTGAAGGGGTTAACCTAAACTGGAGTTTAGTACTGAAGTGCAGTTAACACCTTCACATATTTTGGCACTATTAGGGCAATATCTAGTGTTGTGTGCAAATTTGCCCATTGTGGGAGTTTCTGACACCATGATGACCATATCAATGACAAGTGTGTTGAAGTGACCTTGCTAATTGCATAAGACTGAGGAACAAGTAGAAATACCGGGTTATAGGGAAAAATGTTTGAAATAATACAGAAGTTCAGATATGTACAATGTACAGGGAATGGAAAGATACTACGCTACACTTGATAGAAAATAAATTTTCAGTAGAGACAATGGAGTAAATGCCAGGTGTATATAAAGCTGCCAGATATGGATGTGGCCCCGATAGGGGATGAAGCAGAAATTGACCAATGGTAGAAAGTTAACATTAATTGATATAGTGAGGACAGTTTCTTTATAATAAAAAATGTCCATTTTGACTCCAACATGGCAGAAACAGGCAAAAGCCATGTCCATAAACCTGTAACCTCATTTAAAAAGAAAAACAAAATTAAGAAAAGGCTGAAACAATGATTGCTGCTTAGTTTCTTAATTCACTCATGGGAGGTTGACCACACTGGCAAGGCCAGTATTTTGTACTCATCCCTAATGAGCCCTAATATGATAATGAAGTGTTGTATAAGACAGTTAGCTCCTAAAAGGTTAACTTGTATCATGAGATAAGCTCTGTCATCAGGATATAAAGAAATGATCCCTGGAAAAGCTAATAAGCTCTGTTCTAAGTTGCAAGTGTGTGGACTTTCTAGGTTACCCTTACTTCCATCTCGAAGGGCAAGAGCATCAGATACATGGGAACACTAACTACTGCAATGATTTGGAGATGCTGGTGTTAGACAACAACTGTTGGAAGCTAGTGCTTCCAAATAAACCTGTTGGACTACAACCTGGTGTTGTGTGATTTTTAACTTTGTCCAACTCCTGCAAGTTCCTTTCTAAGTCACTCACCATCTGTCTTGAACAACATATGTCGCTGTTTCTTCACTGTCGCTGGATCACAATCTGAAATTCCCTCCTTCCAGTATTGTGCGTCTACCTATGGCACATTGACTGCAGTGGTTCAAGAAGGTGGTTTAAGTATAACTTGGGATTGCAGTGTAATTTGGATGTGATATGTTGAGGCATTCAAGAGGATACTTTATTTTTATTCAGTCATGGGAATTGGGTGTCACTGGCTAGAGAAAGAGTTATTGTCTGTCCCTAGATATCCTCGAGAAGGTGGTGTTGATTTTCTCCTTGAGAGAGGGTTTGGAAGGTGCTATCCAAGGATCTTCGGTGAAATTTTGCAGCACGTCATGTAGTTAGAACATACTGCTGCGAATGAGCATTGGTGTTGAGGTGATTGAATGTTTGTGGATGTGGTGCCAATCAAGAGTGCTGCCTTTGGCCTAGATGGTGTCAAGCTTCTTGAGTGTTGATAATGCTATACTCATTCAGGCACATGGGGATCATTATTTGGATCGAAATAATATGCAAGGATATTAGGAAAAAATCAGGAGATTGGCATTAAGTAATAATGCTCATTTGATGAGTTTTATTTGCAGACACAAAAGGGCAAATCACCTCTTCTTACACTATAATAGTTCTTATAGCATCAGTATAATATAAGAAACAAATCCTGCTTATCATAACACAATCTCACTTATACCGATCTCACCAGGTAGGCATCCTTCCCCAACCTGGTACCAATAGCTTAGACTAAAACCAATATGAAGTACAAAGAACAACGAACAATGAATAATTGAGCACAGGAATAGGACCTTTAGCTCTCCATTCCTGCGCTGTCACGTTTTGTCCTTCCATACTAAAACCGTCTTCACTTATTATTCTCTTCCCATTCATGTCTTCATCCAGGTGCTTCTTGAATGCTATTGTGTTGGCTTCCACGACCTTCTCTGGCAGCACTTTCTAAGCACTCACCACTCTTTGTGTGAAAAACATATCTTGCACATCCCTTTAAACTTCCCCCTCATATCATGAACTTGGGTCCCCTAGTAATTGACTCCTCTACCTTGGGAAAATACCTCATGCTATCCATGCTGTTCACAATCTTATAAATTTCTATTAGGTCGCCCCTCAACCTCCTGCATTCCAGTGAAAACAAACTCAGTTTATCCAACCTTTCTTCATAGCTAAACTTCTTCATACCAGGCAATATCCTAGGAGACCTTTTTTGTGCTCTCTCAAAGCATCCACAACCTTCTGGTAGTGTGATGACCAGAACTCTATGCAATATTCCAAATGTGGCCTAACTAAAATGTTCTATAAATCTGTAGCATGAATTACCTATCCTGAGGGGGTGACACGATGGCTCAGTGGTTAGCACTGCTGCCTCACAGTAACAGGGACCCAGGTTCAACTAGGTTCGGGCAACTGTCTGTGCAGAGTTTGCATATTCTCCCCATGTCTGCATGGGTTTCCTCCTAAAGTCCAAAGATGTGCAGGTTTGGTAGATTGGCTATGCTAAATTGCCCATAGTGTTAGGTGCATTACCCAGAGGGAAATGGGTCTGGATGGGTTACTCTTCAGAGGGTCAGTGTGGACTTTGTTGGGCTGAAGGGCCTGCTTCCATGCTGTAGATAATCTAATCTTATATTCAATGTCCCTTCCAATGAAAGCAAACATGCCATAGGCCTTTTGTTTACCATCTTATCTATCTGCACTGCCACCTTCAATGATCTGTAGAACTGCACACCCAGATACCTGTACACCCGTCCATAAAACTGCACAAGCCTTCTCAGATCATTCTGGTGCATATCAACACAACAGATAGTAAGCAGGCTAAGATCCTAGTTATTCCTTTTCTCTTCTAGTGCAGGTACACCTTCAGTGCTGTTAAGAAGGGATTCTGAGACAGGAAGGAACAGTGATTTACTTTCACATCTGGATGATGTGAGATGGAGGTAACCAACATACTATTCTTCTCCGTTGTTGTCATAAACGAATTGCCCCCTGAAAACGCTGGGTGAATATGTCCTCTCCCTGAGGGATCATCTGTTTCTCTCCCTCCTCCCACTTCAAGCAACATGCTCTCCTCTGTGTCATCTCTGCTTACTTTTCCTGAAATATTGTAGTAAAGAGGGAAACTCAAACTATAGCTGGAAGCAAGCAATGTAACAGAACAGCTGAAGTGAAAACCAAGGCATTCACCAAATTTCACCATATTCCCTAGAAATGTTAATAATAAAACTAACCCGTAAATACTTTGCAAAAGTCATAGCAGGCAATCCAAAACAATCAGCGGTTTAGCTCAATGACTGGTGACCTTTGTAAATAAAGGAGAGTCCTTCTCTTCTTGAATGCAGCTACAACAGTTTAAGAGAGGACTTTGAGTTTGAAAAGGGCATTATTGAGATTACACCAGTGATCTACACTGACTGACATTGTGATCTACCTAGTCGGCATATTCCTTGCATATGTCCAAATATCCACGTCATTGATCTCACATCTTCAAATACAAACCTGCAAGCCCTCCCCACAGACCTGTCCATGGAGTCTGTATGAAAATTGGATGCAAAACAGCAATCTAGTATGGAAATTACTGGCATGCTGGAGTCACATATTACCATAGTTGGTTAGATTATCCCAAAACTCTTCCCTCTGAGATGAAGAACCAAGATAAATCTTGATGTCTGGCTCGGAGAAACAGCCATCAATTGTTCCCTGTAAAAACAAGGCAATGCTTCAGCAGGACGTCTCTAGAATTGTCCCTTTGTAAGAGACCTCAAGAAACAAGTGAACAAAGTCATCCATGCGAGATCTTTACCTGAACTTGATGTGTATTGGAAGCAGCTTGAGTGCATTTCTATTGCTACCATATCTAAGTGAACTTGCATATCTGATTATTCTATGGGGCAGTAGTCAAATGAATGATCAGAACTAAAATGATTTAGAAACCTGAATGGACATTGGATTTGAACAGTCCTCATTTCAATAGTCCTTGCCTGTTTAATTTTCTTATTTTTGTTTCCAATGCCCATTTTAGGCAGAATACTAAACAAGAAACTGTGACATTATGCAACAGTGTGAGAGTTTCAGTGTCTAATTGAGACAAAGTAATCCAAACAAAATCTTGATAAATTGAACTGTGAAGTTGTGTTTGTTGAATTCTGATTGAGATTATTGCAACACCGAAATTTAATGTGCAATTAGAGGTGTTCTAAAAATCAAGATACAATATTGGGCAATATCAATTATCTGAAAGAAGACAAAGAAAATCTGGTGAGGAAAGTTTAGCAAGGTTTAGAATAATTTTCTCTTTCAGTATGTTGGTATCCCAACAAGGAACAAACCATTATTTGACATCCTTCTAGATAAGATGTGATTTAACTATTCATTGGATGTTTATTTGGATTAAAAATAATGGACAATGCTATGGAGAAAAAGAAGGATGTTAGTAACTGAGTAAGGTTGCTCATTTAATGGGCTGATACAGGTATAGTGGTTCGACTACATTACCTCTGCGCTGTAGTGCTACTGTGATTCTGTGACAGAATGCAGCAAACTGTGACAGCAGAAATGTAAAAATTCAATGCTAGAATAAAAAGAAACATTAAGAGGGAAAAGTATTTGACCAGAAGGAAAAACATTTATTGCCCAAGTATTAATTTTGGGCTCGTTGTGTATTTATAAGAAAGCAGGGTTCCATGAAAATAGATCTTGCTTGAAGCTGAAGGAATGCATTTAGCATTCAGAAGGCATAATGAAAAATGAAACTAAGCAAAGTATAAAGACTAATAAATTATGCTAAAAAGTAACTCAAACTAAATTACAAAGAAACTAAGAACAGAACTAAAGCATTCAGCCGCTCAAAGCTATTGAATTAGATCAAGATTGATCTGTACTCAGCTCTACTTACCTGCCCTTTTGTTTTTTATATCCCTTCAGATCCTTCCTCAACGGAAAAACTATCAATCGCAATTTTGAAAATTTAAGAAGATTAAACTGGTCACAACTATTTGGGGCAGCGAGTTTGCTTTTTTGTCCGAAAGTGAAGTCTAATTTGACTTCTACATCATCAAGCTACAAAATCTTGTTGCATTTTTTTTCAACAAAACTGATCAAATCTTCGGTGATAAATTCATTACGTTTGCTCAAATGCATCCCTTTCTCTTCAGAAAGATCTATTTAGCTTGACAGGTGTGACTTGCCTTAACAAATACATGTTGGCTGCTTTAGATTAAACGGTGTATTTCTAATTGCTTGCCTAATTGTGTCTTCAACTGTAGATTCTCGGGGTTTGACCACTGCTGTTATTGCATCCGTTTCTCCATGGTTACTGTGATCCATCGCAGGCTTAGAAAAAAGTTCATGCATTCACCACATGTATGACATGAAATCAGTAAAACAATTATGGCTCATATCTCTTCTATCCCCTCTCTAACGTTATGCAACAAGTTTGGTGACTGCAGCTAATCTTTCACTTGGGAAACACAAAAACATAGAAGCAATCATTCATTAATTCATTCCTTTGAGCCCAATCAATCATGGATTTGGTCCACAGCGGATCGTCATCTCAGCTCCATTTCAACACAAAAGGAAACTATCGGATGGAGACAGGTTTTATACAACAAAGAGAGGACTGTGTGAAGAGAGGGGTGAGATTGGCTTGGCCCTGTGCATTTTGATACTTTTTAAATCACCTCTTGTGGACCCCAGCCCTCCTGCTTTCCGCAGGATTGAGTCCATGTCCTCGAGTAGCACTATTCAGGCTTTCCAGCTGCTGGCTTTCTGACTGGACAGGCAGCATCACAAGCCTCCCATCGACAATAATCGGTGGACTCACAGGAAATCAATGAATAGACCTCCTCCTGGAAAGTTACAGAGCTGGTCCCACTTCTGGCAAATACAACCTCAAAACCTTCTCTTTATCCCACCATTGGAGTCCTGGCTCACTTCATGAAATTCATCTCTTGGATAAATGAATTATTACAAAACAAAAGCAAACAATTCAATGAATCAAAGAGAAAATCAAAAGTTGACAATTTGAGTCTGTTGTGACTCTTCATCAGAACATTTTACTTTTATTCGTCTGTTCCAATGTTAGTTTAAACCCTTCACTCATGTCCCAGAGCTTTTATTTTTCAAGCAGTCAGCTTTTCTTTTTAAATTAGCAACCCTTCACACTACCTCTACACAAAACCTCTTTTTCAATTCTTCTCCAAACTTGAATCATCTCATGAATATTGATTCAGGTTATTTATGTTTTATCGACACCATCCACATGCCATCCAAATGTTTATGACTTTTGCCAGCTTTTGTATACTTGCTTTCATATGTTTCTCACTTCTGGAACACATGTTTCTTTTGGTTAGTACCAAGATCCTTAGGTGAGTTAGGAGAAAGTAAGGACTGCAGATGCTGGAGATCAGAGTTGAGAGTGTGGTGCTGGAAATGCACAGCCGGTCAGGCAGCATCTAAGGAGCAGGAGAATCAATGTTTCGGGCATAAGACCTTCATCAGCAATGAGAAGACTGATGACAGACTTATGCCTAAAACGTCAATTCTCCTGCTCCTCAGATGCTGCCTGATGTGCTGTGTTTTTCCAGCACCACACTCTCGACCCTTTAGGTGAGTTCTCAACTCAGGTGAACCTGATCTTAAATGTTCAAAAGCAAACTGCTACACGTTTGAAATAAAAATTAAAAAGTGCTGTAAATATTCAGCAACATCTCTGGAGAGAGTAAAATAATTAACAGGCTACAGGTCACTAAATTTATGGTGACCCCAGTGTCTGCCTCAGTTCTGAATATGGACAGGTAGCTATGCAAGGGAATTGGTTGCAATGGGAACTGTTCCTCCAACTGGCCTTCTAATTAGAATGGCAGATGAACCATAAATTCACTCTGCAGCAACATCAGGCTGGCAGAATTAACAAGAGTAGTGGGTGCTGCTCAGACACACTTCAACAAGAAGGCCGTCATTTACCTGCAGAAAGATTAGCATGTGAAAAAGCACGGAGACAATAGATCTGTCAGGCAAGAGAGGCAGGTCTTTCACAGGTACCGTAATACGAAGTATTGAGACATTTGATTCTCCTTGGCTTTGTCATTGGGCATTGAGCTTCCAGCTTTGATGACCACCTGGATTTGCACTGCATGACTGCCTTGAATGAGGCTGGCATCCATCCTACATGGTGAGGAGTCTGCTTAGTGGCTGGAAAATACTGGCACCATCACAAATGACACAAAGTAAGGGCTAAATAGCACTGATTGATTGCTTGCTTCTTTTGAGTGGCAGGCCAATCATTGGCTTAAACCATCTGAGACAGAACCCAGGAACCATCCCATGAAGCTCCTCTCTAGTTTATCTCTGTCACTTCATGAGGTGTCTGTCTGACAAAAACCTCTTTCCTTTGGAGTTGGTCTGCTTGACTACTCAAGCTCCCCTGCTCAGTGCCCTCCCTCATTGTTGCAACCTGCTGCTAGAGACCCTGTTATATATCTTAAACCAATAAAATAACACCTGCTGGAAATCTCTGTTTTGTCTTCTGTAAAGCCATGCTGATTATTCCCCTATGGCATACACACATTTTATAATATCATCCGAGATAACACTCTCAACATTTCCCTATGTTTGGTTAATTGATTTAAAATACTGAGGCTCCCGTCTTTCTTCTTTTGAATACTCAGTATCTTCTAATCTTGTCCTCAAGATCCAGCAAACATTGACCATTTATGAATCAACAAGGTGGGATAAGCCTATATCAATATATTTTGTAGAAAATCAAGAGGTAGGACAGGAGGACATGAAGACATGCTAAAAAAAGCCATAAGCTGGATTCAGTGTAAGGAATAATTTATACTTATTATTGGCTTGTGCAGTAGACAGCTGTCTGGCACAATAAGTACTGATTCAGTTGAAATGGAGTTAGATTGATCACTGATTCAGCTGGGTAGAAAGATATAGATTTGGAGAAGGCAAAAATGCAAAATAGTCAAATTATATCCTGAAAGGTGATACAAATGATGAAATGACCTCTTGGCTGTTGACTCTTCTCATCTGCATACTCATATTCTATCATAAGTGCTTCCATAATTAATGATGCGACAACATTTTTATTTGTTCATTATCATTAGCACTGTATATTCACCTTAAATTAGCTTCAAACAAAATCAAAACTTCGAAATTATTTGTCTTGGTGTTGAAATAATGGAATCATGATATAGGGCTGTACAAATCATACATGGTCCATTGAATGTAACTTGTCACTAGCTCTCAGCTTAAGCTGACTTAGCTGTTAAATTGCTGAAGTGAGGAAGTTAGAGAAGTGGGTAAGGAACAGGACATTAATCATCAATTAAACAACAACAGCAACAACACATATATAGCTTGACTGTAACTTTACTTTAACAAGAACAATATTTTACAAAGGTTTAATAAGTGGCTTTGATGCAATTACATGTCTGAAAGCACTTCATAATAGAGTTAGCAAACACATTTGACACTGATCACTGTAAGGAGATGTGCTGATTGTGTCAGTGTCACAGACTGACATGCGTACTCCACTGACATTTCAATTGGCAGCATTAGCTACAACCAGCCACAACCTGCTGAGATGGTAGCCCTGATACCACAACTTATAAATGGGAATAATCTAAATCCAGACTTAAATTAAAGAGAGTGTGATAATTTGCTTGACAGCTTATTCCATTGTGGAAGTTTGGTTAGGGAAAAATAATTGTTGATCCATTGGCTTGGACAAAAATGGTCTTTGGAGTTTGAATGGATAGCTGCCTCAGAGGGCACCAGGTACTTATTTCTGCCAATTCCCACTGGTCCATTCTATTTTTAATAAAACACATTGAATATTCTTTTCCTTCTTTTTCAGTAGTGACGCCAATTCCAAATCTTTGATCAAACATTTAATACTGGTATATTTCCAGTCTGATTTATTCAATATCATGGACAACATATTTGAATCACTTCAATCTTTTAAAATATTTCTCATCACATAAGGATTCTAAGTACAACTTGAATTCTCCAGGGTTGGATGAGCAAATGTTTGTTAAACTATAACTCTGATAGTTTTGATGTAATATCAATGATTTTTCTGCAGACATCTAAGAACACAGCTTGCTTTGGTTGCTATCTGCTGAATGTGGAATTCAATTGAAGGATTGTATATCTAAAGGTTGGAAATTTTAATTACAGAACCAGAACTAAAGTTATCTATTGATCAGGCTTGGTTAATAAATGATTTATAGGAATGTATTCAAGAGAAACACAGTTGTATGGAGGCAGAGAGGTTTGGGGAATAACTTCCATTGTTTCCTGTCTGCCAACCAAATAGCCATCAATGATATATTGACAAACACCAGGGATAGTTAAGAAGTTTGAATTCATGGAATACAAAGACTTCTGCTTCAAGCTTACAACACAATAATGTGTTCAACACAAGGTCTTTACTGAAGCAACTTTAAGGTGTTTGCCTACAGTGTGTCTACCCCATGGCAGAGATTACACATTTGCAACAAACTAGGAAGGTCATTTTCACATGCAAGTGTTTCAATTTAAACATCTTGCTGTCATCTAAAACTAAGGATAAAAACACACATTACCATGCACATTTTGAGTTATGCATATTAGGTTACCTAATATTTACACAACTGTAGTTGTAACTGTTTGACATTCCATCTTGACAGAATCTTGCAGAGCTCTGGATAACGTGGGTTATGTCAAGATGCATAACAGAATCAGGTAAGATGTTTGGCGAGGCCCATCTGGAGGTTGAGATCATCTCAATGTATCTTGTTTGATTTTCTTAAGAATCTTGGTGAAAGTTGCATTACTCAGCAGTAAGTTCCAAATTAATGTTCATCATGACATGTTAAATGGCTTGTTTACAGTCCAACATGTCATGGGCTGCGATCTCATCAAATTCACCAAACAGGCTGGCCATTGGATAAACTCAACATGGAAAACAGAGTGTGCTCTTGCTGGGTTCAACACGTCACTTTCTCCAAAAGACATCCATGTTGCCCATGGCCAAACTGCAGATCAGGGTGCAATCTAACAATATCAGTCATGCATAACCTTCCAAAATGGGAATTGGCATTCAATTTCCCAGGAGTCATAGCCAACTTTCCGGCATCCTCTAATGCACTGGCAGTGGGTCCTGCAAAGGCAGACCAGTGTAACAGGGCACACTGGCAACCAGCAGTATATGGCTTCAACATACAGGTAACGCTCAGGGACAGGAGCCAGACAATAGTGTAGATAAATTTAACATGATTTTACTGTACAACTTGTCTGTGTGCTGGTATTTTTTAATTCATTGTTTCTAAACCTGACAACTCATTGGGAATATGGGTAAATTTTAAACAGTTGTAAATCAAAGTAGGAGATGAAGGCTTTCTTGATGGCTTAATGAGATCGAATGAAACACTTGTTTTAGGGGTTTTTGATTTTTAAAAATGTTAATTTGAACTCAGATGATCTTGTTTATTCTACATTCATTTATTGATACTTCACTGATCTTTGTGGTCAGCTGATTACTGTGGCCATTTTAAGACCAAGTGGTATTTGTTACATTATTTAAACATTTTACTCTATGAAAGTGTCAGGTATTAATATGAGATGATTGAATTCAAAAATCCCGAGACCATATGTTATGACTATTGTGACAGCTGTTGTGACAATCTGCAGGAGACCAGACAGGTTTAATGGTGCAGTTCACTAGATTAAACAGAAGGGGCACAAAATTCAGCTCTATAGCACATGCAGTTTCATTACTATCACTGCTGTTTTGATTGCAAAAGAGTGTATGTGTAGATCTGGAAGGGTGGGGTTTGGTTTGTGATATC
Organism: Hemiscyllium ocellatum; assembly: GCF_020745735.1. Taxonomy (NCBI): domain Eukaryota; kingdom Metazoa; phylum Chordata; class Chondrichthyes; order Orectolobiformes; family Hemiscylliidae; genus Hemiscyllium; species Hemiscyllium ocellatum. Next base: position 116,347,347 of record NC_083404.1, read on the forward strand.
AACAGTGTGGATTCAATTCCCACATCAGCTCAGGTTATTGCAAAGGACTCTCCTTTCCAACATCCCCTCACACCTGAGGTATGTTGACCCTCAGGTTAAACCATCACCAGTCACCTCTGTCTAAACAGAGAGTGGCCCTATGGTCTAGGAGGACTATGATGACTTTACCCTTTTACTTTGATGAATATCAGTATGGAAAGTACATGCAGAGTTGGTAAATCACGCTTGCAGTCAGAATGCAATGCTTATTTGATAATAATACTATTGTGCTCCAGTTTTAACATCCACAGTTGACTTTGCATTAACTAGCAGATAGGACCTGTAGCTAGTTACTGGTAGACTTCTAATGGTACTAGTCTGAATTTGCAGAGGTGAAGTTTCTCCTGCTATATAAAGTTGCTGAAATCAATAGACAATTGTGCTATATGTGACAAAGGCATTGGTTCTGACTTCAAGTTTGGCTCTGAGGCTATTGGATCCAGTCATGGACACAATAGTCATCAACCCCTTGGCTTGCAACATGACAGGAAGTTTGGGGAAAGAAATAAGGGACAAATTGTTGAAACAGGAAATACAAGAGGATGGACTCCTGATTAATTCATTGAGGATCTTCAGGAAGTGCCTTCCCTATCTTTACATCAGCCAGAAACAGTGTGGTCTTCAGCTCTGTTTTGTGACGATGCCTTTGTAAATAAGGTCTCCTATTCTCCTGAGGCTAAAGGACCTCATTCCTTCTGTTCAACTTGTATGCCAAGGCCACATTAAGGAATTTGGAATATGCTCGCTTCTCTGCACCACCATATCCAGATTTCACACAGATCAGAAATGTTCTTTATGTTGTGCTAACTTAGACATGAAACTGTACTGGTTTGACAGACACTCAAGCTCCCTGTTGAAGTGTATAACCGTTCAGCATGGTGCTTAGTGCTTAACTGTCATTGGAGCTATCATCAGGTTTCTGTGCTACCTGCATCATAAAAAATGAATGAGATTTAATTAAGAATTACATCCTCCAAGTCTGTTTTCAGGCCTTATCCAAAGTTTTGTGTAAGATATCAGGCTCAAGTTGCTGCCAGTGAGTTCTACTGTGATCAAAGTCAGGACCATGAATACAGGCAGTTGGATCCAACAGCAGCTGTGGTTCTGATGATTTCACTCCTGTGACTTTATGTTGTACTGAAGTATTTCAATACTGTTCAGAGGTATGGACAGCAATAGTGTGATAGGGGGATAATGGTGACTATAGGCACATTTCCCAAATTCTAATCTACACATTGTCAGAGTGGATGTTGAATGAATGCCATCAAATGAGAAGAGAAGACAAAGCCAGTGAAAGATGGCCTGGCAAAGTCCAATGCAAGGTGGACTTTCAAGAGTGGCATTTTGGTTCGGCTAATGAAACAAGTTGTGTTGGACTGAAACTGGTGGCATAGCCTCCTCATTGTCCCACATGTGACTGGAGGAACCAAGTCTTATAGATTCTTCACTTCACTCTCTTAGAGATAGCACAGGCTCCTCCAGAAAATGACAAGAGGGGTTCTGAGTATATAGCTGGGTCAATATTCTCTCTGTTGCTTGGGCTCAGGTAACCTTTTGTGCTTGACGCTCTCTTGAAGATTGAAGTAGGTGTCGGCATTTTCAAATAAATTGATTTTCTGTGTGACCTGCATGTTCCTTGCGTGGCAAAAATGAGGACTACAGATGCTGGAAATCAGAGTCTAGATTAGAGTGGGGATGCTGGAAAAGCACAGCAGGTCAGGCAGCATCTGAGAAGCAGGAAAATCGACATTTCAGGCAAAAGCCCTTCATCGGGAATTGTTGCATGGCCCTGCATCAGTTCTTTCTTAAGAGGTCAGCCACACCCATTATATTTTCTGTAAATGCTCGGCTGGTGGTGGTTAGTGCTGTCATGTGAAGCAATGCAATTGTCTTATTCTGATCCATAGTGCCAGGAAGTTCATAATGGATTCTCTAGTCATTGTAACTCAGACACAAATTCAATATTTCCAGGCTTTTCACTAACCTTCTCTTTATGTTATGGTGGCTGCTCCAGACAAACCCAGAGGAAATTTTCTATGCAAATATCTTTTAATCATGGCAAGCTCTAGATGTCTGAAAGACATAAGTTATACAGATGTAAGTAGGCTATTTAACTTTGACGAAGAATGCAGAACAAAAGGGCACGCCATGATAATTAGCCATTCTTGTTAAATTACAATACTTCCACTGATAAATCCTGACATTAGTGGCAATGTTGTTAAGTAAATGAGCTGCTGTTTTCACCTCCAGATGGGATTAAAAAGCTACGTAGAGAGGTAGAATTCTCGACCACCACCTTAGGCATCAACTCTCACTGGCAGAGATAGAGTGTGCTGCCAGCAAAACCAGCCATTAATATTTTTCACTGTTAAGAGTGTCATTGTTCAGTTTGTGTTGATTTCCCACTGGTGTCCTCCGTGGCCCTTTGCTAATCTTTCAGACAGACCACAGCTATACAAAATAAAGCTTTTGAATCTCTTAATCACCACTGGTGCTCCTTTTTAACAGAACAGAGTCCATAGTACTGGCAAACCAGACGAAAGTGAGGCTACTACTGCCTGACCTTGTTCTGGAGTATAAATGGGTCATTAATCTGAGAAAATGATATTAGTAGAAGTATCATAATAATTCATTCATGATGATTGACATCATTCTGTGTCATTATAAACAAAAAAGGCAAACGTTTTTTCAATGTATTCTGCGCTTTATTCTATGCCTGATGTGATCCTTACTGATAACATTTTTAGTTGTTTCTTCTGAGGTTCTCTGGACATGAGTGCTTGTACAAACACTCTTAGTGACTGCTCACTTTTACTGGACAGCTATTCTTCTTGGTCTCAAGAAGCATGAGTTCATTCTTATCCTTGAATAAGACCCTCCCAGTTTGTTCAGTACTACAATGTCTTTATTTACATTTATACAGTATATACTACTGAATCCAGCTCAGTAGTGTGGTTTCTAAGACTTCCCTCCTTACATGGTTCTCATCTGTCTCTGTTCCCTCCTTGCTCTGCTGATTTTACAGTAATATCAGTAGCATCATCATCATGCCATACTCCATTGTATTGCAAAACTCTCCTCAAGTCACTCTCCTATTTAGTTTTCTTAATTTTAACAATTTTTTAAAAAACATTACGTCGCTACCATTAACATTGTTATCATTATTCTCCCCAACGATTCCTCTCCCCAACACACATGCACAGAAGCTCACACACACTCATGCACGCACATAAACACACATGCACATGTACGCACACACATGCACACAAACACATACATATACATGCATGCATACACACATACACATGCACACGCACATGCGCACATATACATGCACGCACACACGTGCACATGCACATATACACATTCATGCACAGTCACATAGATATACACACACAAATGCACACATAAAGTCTGAATCTCACAGGGAAGGCAATCTGGAGCTCTGATTGGATACTCCGATATCTGGTTCATTTGATTTCCACATGACCATGATATTTCTCTGCTATTCCTGAAACATTTGTACCTTTATGTATAATATTTAATAAGTATTTGTATATCTCTCTGATTCCCTGTGATAATCATATTCCATTTCACAACTTGGCTCGGGTAAGATCGGCATTTTTCTGATTTTCCTGAAATTGCTTTTGGGAATTCTGACTGCATATGACTTTGTTGAGGATCAGTTCATCTGAGGACTGTTGTTTTTGTTTCTTTATGTCTCTGTTTCAGACTTCCTAGCTTGGTTTTCAGGTCAATTGTGCCCTGACTCACAAGTGAAAATATCTCTGTTTCTGAGGAATGCATGAAGATCAGACAACTCAGTCTGGAAAGGTGGTCAAACTACTGCCTAGTAGATCAAGTATCGAAAGGTACTTTTCAATACAACATTCAACGGTTCTAGATTTGGACTTTTCTATAGAACCATTTGATTCACATGCCTAAGGAGCACCAAATGCCATCTTTGCATGTTGTTGCTGGAAATTCACTTACAGTCTGCAACTTTCTGGAATCCATAGTAATAACTTGTGATTATGTGCCCCAAAACATAATTCTGGAGTGTTTCTTCATTCTGTTGAGCTTCTCTCAGTCATGAGAGATTATATCAGAATACAGATTGCATTTTTACAAAGTACCTCTTTTCTCAATCTTCTTCTCACAAGTAATTCTGCTCAGGACTCATGAGTGTCCGACATTTAATTGCTCTATGGCTAAGGAAATCACTACCGTTGCAAATGCTAAATCCAAGTCTACATTTTTGGACATTAATAACAATGATATTTACTTTGCCACCCTTCTCTATTTGGCTGAGGATGAGGTAGAACATTTGTCACCCCAATGGATACTTGCCTCTGAAATGAACTTTCTGAAATCCCCATTCATAATTTGAGGGCTACTATCTGAAACTAATTTGTCTGAGAAATAGAGTCATAGAGTCATAGAGATGTACAGCATGGAAACAGACCCTTCAGTCCAACCTGTCCATGCTGACAAGATATCCCAACCCAATCTAGTCCCACCTGCCAGCATATGGCCCATATCCCTCCAAACCCTTCCTATTCATATACCTATCCAAATGCCTCTTAAATGTTGCAATTGTACCAGCCTCCACCACATCCTCTGGCAGCTCATTCCATACACGTACCACCCTCTGCGTGAAAAAGTTGCCCCTTAGGTCTCTTTTATATCTTTCCTCTCTCACCCTAAACCTATGCCCTCTAGTTCTGGACTCCCCCACCCCAGGGAAAAGACTTTGTCTATTTATCCTATCCATGCCCCTCATAATTTTGAAAAACTCTATAAGGTCACCCCTCAGCCTCTGACGCTCCAGGGAAAACAGCCCCGGCCTGTTCAGCCTCTCCCTGTAACTCAGATCCTCCAACCCTGGCAACATCCTTGTAAGTCTTTTCTGAACCCTTTCAAGTTTCACAACATTTTTCCGATAGGAAAGAGACCAGAATTGCATGCAACATTCCAACAGTGGCCTAACCAATGTCCTGTACAGCTACAACATGAACTCCCAACTCCTGTACGCAATACTCTGACCAATAAAGGAAAGCATACTCAACGCCTTCTTCACTCTTCTATCTACCTGCAACTCCACTTTCAAGGAGCTATGAACCTGCACTCCAAGGTTTCTTTGTTCAGCAACACTCCCTAGTACCTTACCATTAAGTGTATAAGTCCTGCTAAGATTTGCTTTCCCAAAATGCAGTACCTCGCATTTATCTGAATTAAACTCCATCTGCCAGTTCTCAGCCCATTGGCCCATCTGGTTCAGATCCTGTTGTAATCTGAAGTAACCCTCTTTGCTGTCCACTACACCTCCAATTTTGGTGTCATCTGCAAACTTACTAACTGTACCTCTTATGCTCGTACTCAAATCATTTATGTAAATGACAAAAAATAGAGGGCCCAGCACCGATCCCTGTGGCATTCCACTGGTCACAGGCCTCCAGTCTGAAAAACAACCTTCCACCACCACCCTTTGAGCCAGTTCTGTATCCAAATGGCTAATTCTCCCTGTATTCCATGAGATCTAACCTTGCTAATCAGTCTCCCATGGGAAACCTTGTAGAACGCCTACTGAAGTCCATATATATCACATCTACTGCTCTGCCCTCATCAATCTTCTTTGTTACTTCTTCAAAAAACTCAATCAAGTTTATGAGACATGATTTCCCACGCACAAAGCCATGTTGATTATCCCGAATCAGTCCTTGCCTTTCCAAATACATGTACATCCTGTCCCTCAGGATTCCTTCCAACAACTTGCCCAACACTGAGGTCAGGCTCACTGGTGTATAGTTCCCTGGCTTGTCTTTACCGCTCTTCTTAAACAGTGGCACCACATTTGGAACCTCCAGTCTTCTGGCACCTCACCTGTGACTATCGATGATGCAAATATCTCAGCAAGGGTCCCAGCAATCACTTCTCTAGCTTCCCACAGAGTTCTCAGGTACACCTGATCAGGTCCTAGGGATTTATCCACTTTTAAAGACATCCAGCACTTCCTCCTCTGTAATCTGGACATTTTGCAAGATGTCACCATCTATTTCCCTACAGTCTATCTCTTCCATATCCTTTTCCAAAGTAAATACTGATGCAAAATATTCATTTAGTATCTCCCCCATTTTCTGTGGCTGCACACAAAGGCCGCCTTGCTGATCTTTGAGGGGCCCTATTCTCTCCCTAGTTTCCTTTTTGTCCTTAATATATTTGTAAAAACCTTTTGGATTCTCTTTAATTCTATTTGCCAAAGCTATCTCATGTCCCCATTTTGCCCTCCTGATTTCCCTCTTAAGTATACTCCTACTTTCTTTATACTCTTCTAAGGATTCACTCAATCTATCCTGTCTATACCTGACATATGCTTCCTTCTTTTTCTTAACCAAACCCTCCAAAATCATGTCGTAAAATTAATTTCAGTGTTCTAATCACATGCTTCTTGATATTTGAATGATGTTTGAAACAATGCTCCCTCTAAGCTGTATGGTGGAGCTCACCTGCACCCTCTCTATGTTTCCATGCACAGCAATTGGCATCAGCATGCTGATGAGAACATTGACATCCAACTGGTGTTAAAACTTCTATTCATGTGGAAAAGTAGTAACAGGTCCTCCCTTTGAAGTTTATCAAATCCATTGCTGACATCTCCCATGACCTTACTGGAAAGTTGTTGCGCACATTAAGTACTGTTGGTGCATGTATGACAGGACAAGATAAAATATTCTACTTCAGAAATTCTTGACCACCTTATTGATTGTGAAACCCTTGCTCTTCCTTTTGTGTTGTGTCCTGTTAAATGGAATCATTTTAGATTGGCCTACTTTATTGACCATTCTATTGCTGTATACCAATCGGTTTCCTATCAGAGTTGAGTGTCATTTCTGCTCATGATACCTTGTCAATACTTGACCTGTTTGATAGCATTTTGACTGCCCTTCCAGGCATTCTTGTCTAATCTTTGTGCATTCTTCCTTGGCTTTCTGAGTTGCACAGTTTCCTCTGAAGGTTTCCTCGCTAATTGTTATTGTAGTTGGAACTTCAATAAAAATTGTCTTTTTTCTAGCTTGATCCACTGTTGCCATGTATAATGTATCAGCCACTATTTGTGCCTTTCTTTGAGTGTAGACTATTACATCATCACACTTAATTCATTTGCAATGGAATATAACTGATGGTTTATGGTTTGCTTTGACCTACAATCTCAATGCCATGTGATAGCCTGCAAACCTTTTACAACTCCATATAACATATTTTTCAGTTGTAGCATAGCTCTGTCCACAGTCAGTCAATTCTGTTAACATTGAATATCTGTGCTCCCCTCAATCATTATGCCCTAGCATGACAATTGTTCTTAGTCTCATAGAAGATGCATGCATCTATGGTAAGTAAGCCTGTGTTATAATGAGATAATAAATCTATGAATAGTAGCTTCTCCTTAATTTCCTGAAAAGCCTACTGTCTGTTCCTGACAACAGTACTATTGTAATCATTTCTTCAAAAGCTCTCTTGTGCTTTGAGTGAGACTGGCTAACTTAGGAATAATTTCTCCTACTTGATTCTTGGTACCTTAGAAGTACCATCTATAGTGCTTGTCTTTATGAAATTGTAGTAATATATTGTTCTTGGATTAAATGTCCTCAAAATATCATTATTGTCTTTGAAAATTGACATTTCTCATTGAGTTGAAAATGTGTTGCTGGTTAAAGCACAGCAGGTCAGGCAGCATCCAAGGAACAGGAAATTCAACGTTTCGGGCCAGAGCCCTTCATCAGGAATGAGAAGAGTGTGCCAGGCAGGCTAAGATAAAAGGTAGGGAGGAGGGACTTGGGGGAGGGGCGATGGAGATGTGATAGGTGGAAGGAGGTCAAGGTGAGGGTGATAGGCCGGAATGGGGTGGGGGCGGAGAGGTCAGGAAGAAGATTGCAGGTTAGGAGGGCGGTGCTGAGTTCGAGGGAATCGACTGAGACAAGGTGGGGGGAGGGGAAATGAGGAAACTGGAGAAATCTGAGTTCATCCCTTGTGGTTGGAGGGTTCCCAGGCGGAAGATGAGGCGCTCTTCCTCCAACCGTCGTGTCATTATGTTCTGGCGATAGAGGAGTCCAAGGACCTGCATGTCCTCGGTGGAGTGGGAGGGAGAGTTAAAGTGTTGAGCCATGGGGTGGTCGGGTTGGTTGGTCCGGGCATCCCAGAGATGTTCCCTGAAGCGTTCCGCAAGTAGGCGGCCCGTCTCCCCAATATAGAGGAGGCTACATCGGGAACCCTCCAACCACAAGGGATGAACTCAGATTTCTCCAGTTTCCTCATTTCCCCTCCCCCCACCTTGTCTCAGTCGATTCCCTCGAACTCAGCACTGCCTTCCTAATCTGCAATCTTCTTCCTGACCTCTCCGCCCCCAACCACACTCTGGCCTATCACCCTCACCTTGACCTCCTTCCACCTATCACATCTCCATCACCCCTCCCCCAAGTCCCTCCTCCCTACCTTTTATCTTAGCCTGCCTGGCACACTCTCCTCATTCCTGATGAAGGGCTCTGGCCTGAAACGTCGAATTTTCTGTTCCTTGGATGCTGTCTGACCTGCTGTGCTTTAACCAGCAACACATTTTCAGCTCTGATCTCTAGCATCTGCAGACCTCACTTTTTACTCGGAGATTTCTCATTGAGTACAAGGTTCAAATTCTGTAATACCTTCCACACTTTGACCCTCTGGCCATATTACCTTTTTGAATGACCATGAATGAGGATGTGGTCCATGTGTCAAATGGTTCCTGATTTCCTTTAAGAATCTTGACATCACTTTCTGAAAGATTAATGGTGTGGACAAAATTCCAACAAGACAATTAAAATGAATTAATTGAAACAATGTGATCATTGCAGTCAGCAATCAGGACTCGTACAGTCGGGTTATCCATCAAAATCCAGTGCAGCAGTAAAGAACAAGCTTCTTCTTAGTTTGAATCCATTGATGCAGTCCATTCTGAATAAAATTAAAGAGTTGTGATGATGCTGTGGCTTTAAGAGGTGTGTTTTATTTTGGTTTCTTTGAGAGAGAGATTGAGAGACAGGTAGCGAGCACTCTGTGAGGAGATAAACAACTTGCGAGGCCTTGGGTTCCTTTTTAAAGTAGGAACAATAGAAGCAGCCTGAGTGGGTGTGGTCAAGCTATCACAGATCCAGGATTTTAGTTAGCTCTCGTCAGTTATTGCTGGGGTCTCAGCAGGGTAGGAAGTCAGTGAATCTCTCCCAGCTGCTACACCCTCTCTCCAAATTGTCTTTAGGTGAACTGCATGTGAGGCAGTCTGTTTTTTTCTGAATTTGTTTTTTTGCCAAGGCTGTGTTTATGGAATGTTACTATATTAGAACAGTTAATTACTAATAGTTACTGTATCTATTATTCTGTTATTTTTTCCCAATGGAGTTAAGTTATTCCAAGTTCTTCTTCTTTATATTTTAACTATAGTCTTGAATAAACTGTGTTTTGCTTAATGTCAAGTAGTGTGACCAATCGAATTGTATCGGTAACACAGCATCCAACATTTATCTTTAAAATAAGGAAACGTTAGGGTCCGAGCTACCATCTTAATATCTTTTGAGGGGATTTGGTCTTGTCCATAACAGAGTACCTTGTTAAAGTCCAAAAGCTGAGAATCAGTTGCTGCAGCTGCTTCTGTTTCTTAAAGCTGACATTGGTTCATCTATCCTATGCTCATTGAGTTGATTAGTTTCCACTCAATGCATCACTTCATTTTATGACATTGTCTGTGAGACTTGAGTTAGTTGTGTTCTCTTGTCACCCAGAAGCTGACTAGCTGCGAGATGGAAAGAACTGAAGTTCCTCTTGAGGAAGACAAAATTTGAAGGTCTTCACAACTAAGTATAATCACCAAGATTTGAGTGGACTGCTAAGCAATTTGAAGGATCTCTTGTATATGTCATTTACGTGTAATTTATATTTTGTGCTCAGCTACAATTTGCCTTTTAATTTTATCACACACAGTCTGGATGTTGCAGTATAGAATAAGGCCTTTACTTTGTTGATTCTTCTGAACATAATTCTGTTTTAAATTCAGTAATCTTGTGGTTTTATCCTTTTAACAAATAGCTTGGATTTCAAACTTTAAAAATCAAGTTTTAAACAAGTCATTGGTCATAGAGTCATAGAGATGTACAGCATGGAAACAGACCCTTCGGTCCAACCTGCCCACGCTGACCAGATATCCCAACCCAACCGAGTCACACCTGCCAGCACTCGGCCCATATCTCTCCACACCCTTCCGATTCATATACCCATCCAAATTCTTCTTAAATGTTGCAATTGTACCATCCTCCACCACATCCTCTGGCAGCTCATTCCATATTTATCCTATCTATGCCCCTCATAATTTTGTAAACCTCTATAAGGTCACCTCTCAGCCTCCGACGTTCCAGGGAAAACAGCCCCAGCCTGTTCAGCCTCTCCCTATAGCTCAAATCCTCCAACCTTGGCAACATCCTTGTAAATCTTTTCTGATAACTTTTCAAGTTTCACAACATCTTTCCGATAGGAAGGAGACCAGAATTGCACACAATAAACCAACAGCAGCCTAACCAATGTTCTGTAACAAAATTAAGGCCTGTTCACAGGATTTTGAATCCCTACTGTAACTTGAGGCTGGAACTTGCTTGGGTTAAGACTAACAGATCTTACGGTGAATTTTATTCTACCTTTTGAAAAGCATGACAGATTTGACAAGTTGTGACAATTAATCAGGGTCAGGTTGATAGTTTAGCTGAAAAGTTGAAGGCATAATTAAAAGCAAAGCCTAACTAAGCAGATACAGTGAAAGTAATGTTAACACAGCATTTGGGATTTGTAAAAGTAATGTAAAAATAACTGTGAGTGCATAGTAAGTCTGACATTTTTAAACTATTTCTGGTCTCTACTGAGATTGTAATGAAATGTCTGGATACATACATGGAATGGAATGTATACATGGCCTTGGGTGTACATGATGATCAATTTAATTAAATTGAAAGCACTAAGGCCTTAAAGTATTCCTTGCTTCAGTGATCATAATAAAGGTCATTGACTGAAATATGATTAATTTTTAGCATGTTACGAAAGCTTGAATTCGTTGCTGTTTAGACAATACGTAGTTAAATGCCCCTATGGGGCAATCAATAATTGCACTGATGTGCAAATATGTTTAACAAAAGCAAAGACAAGACATTGATTCATTGAATGTAATTATTTAGGATTGTCAGGTGGTTTTTTTTGCTATGCTAAGAAGAAAGGTTTTGCCATTTAAATTTATGGCGATGACTTTGTTCAGTGTTTCATTTAAAGCATAATTAACTTGTTCCTTTAGTTATTGTACTACAGATGAAAAATAAAGTTGTCAAGTAGACATAAGTCAGATATGAATGATAAGCTATCAATTCAATTCCTAAGTCTGCAAGCTAGGCTTTCGAGCCTTTGAGCTTACAATGCAATCATTCTTCATGCAATTAATGCATAAGTTTTTGCAGTGATCATTGATTAAAAAGAACATTGCTAGCCATTTGATTATAATTCTTCCATGATTATTGCTCATCTTTTGTCCCTCTGGAGCCTCATATTGCCTGATACACTCATTTGTTCACACTGCCTTCATTCTATGTAATGTTAATTATCCCAGGGATCACATTTGAGGAGACTGTAGCCAAGCAGTTCATGATTTTACTTTCATGAATTGAATTCCTACTCCAAAGCCCAGAAATGGTGAGGCATATCACAGACAGAATTTGAAGAAGTGCTGTAGAGAGCAAATGTTTAGGAATTTCAGAAGATCCTTTGAGATGGGGAAGGAAATAAAAGGGGCTAAATGTAAATGAACACCATTAAAGCATGGCCTCTGCATCTCTTAGAAAGTACCAGAAGTTGTCAAGAACATTGGAGCAAAATATTATTTCACTTCTGAGCCTTCTACACCTTCACTTATTTTCCTTACCAGAATATTTTCAGTACCTCCATTATGGTTTGTCAGTTTAATGAAGATGAGCATTCTGTCATTGTTGGACTGAATTGTCTCTGCTTAGGTCAGCTTACGTCAGAGCTGGACTCACCCATGCTTGAAGACATTTCATGTAAATTTGTAAGTGAGCTATAGTGTACTGGCATTTATTTATCAGCCTTTTTCAGTAGCTTTTGAAGAACACTGATTGGAAGAACACTCAAGGACAATATGAAAAATTATAGTATAATTCTTAGTGGAGTGCAGAAGCAGAGGGACCTGGTGTATAGATCACGGTGGTCTATGCAGTTAAAGAAGGTGGCAGGGCAGGTAGAGAGAGCAGCCACTGATACATACCGTGTTCTCAGCTTTATTAATAGGGACATAACAACTAGGGGATTAATAGGTGCAATAACAACTAGGGGATGTTGAACTTGTACAAGATACTTGTTAGAATTCAGCTGCAATATCGTGTACAGTTGTGGGTGGCACATTATGGGAAGTATGTGAATGCATTGCAGAGAGTGCAGAAGCAATTTACTAGGATAGTTCCAGATATGGGAAACTTCAGCTGTAAGGAGAGATTTCAGCTGGAGTACTCCATACAATTCTGGTCACCATGCAAAAACAAGGATATTATTAAACTGGAGAGGATTCAGACAAGATTTACCAGAATATTGCCGGAAATAGAGGATTTTAGACTGGAAAGATTGGGACTTTTTTCACTGAAGTGTGCAAGGTTGAGGGGTGACTCAATTGAGGTTTATAAAATCATGAGGGGTACATACGATGAATGACAAGGGTCTTTCACTGAGAGTGGGGGGAGTTCAAAACGAGGGATCATATTTTCAAGGTGAGAGGATAAAGATTTAAAAAGGACATGGGGGGCAATATTTTTGTACAGAGAGTGGTTTGTGTGTGGATTGAACTGCCAGAGAAAATATTGGATGCAGATACGGTTACAATGCTTAAAAGACATTTGGATAAGTTCATAACTCGGAAAGGTTTGGAGGGATATGGAGAAAGCACAGGCAGATGGAACTTAGTTTGTGAACATGATCAACGTGGACTGATTGGACTGAAGCGTCTATTTCCATGCTGTATGATCTGTGACTCTATGTTCTCTCTGGAGAGATAAAATTAAGGTTTTCAAAATCATGAGCAGGCTGATTTGGAGATGCCAGTGTTGCACTGGGGTGTACAAAGTTAAAAATCACACAATGCCAGGTTATAGTCCAACAGGTTTAATTGGAAGCTCACTAGCTTTCGGAGCAACACTCTTTCATCCGGTGATGAAGGAACAGTGCTCCAAAAGCTAGTGTGCTTCCAACAAAACCTGTTGGACTATAACCTGGTGTTGTGTGATTTTTAACTGTGAGCAGGCTGGACAGAGTAGATCAGGTGAAACTGTTTCTGTTTGAAAGAGAAACACAAATGAGAGGGCAGATACTTATAGTGCTGTGCAAATGATGCAAGGGTGACGCAGAAAATATCTTTACACACAACAAAAATTTAGAGTATGGAATTCATTGCCTGGAAATGTAGTAGAGGCAGGCTCAATTGAAACAGTCAAGAAGGCATTGGATGATTATTTGGATAGTAATGGTGTGCACGAAAATGGAAGTTATAGAATCCCTACTTGTGGAAACAGGCCCTTCAGCCCAACAAGTCCACACTGACTCTCCGAAGTGTATCCCATTCAAAACTATGCCATGTCTATTATTCTACTTTCACCCCTGACTAATGCACCGAACCTACACATCCCTAAAAACTAAGAGCAATTTAGTATGGCCAATTCACCAGACCTGTACATCTTTGGATTGTGGGAGGAAATGCACGCAGACACGGGGAGAATGTACAAACTCCTCACAGACTGTTGCCTGAGGCTGGAATCAAATCTGAGTCCCTGGTGCTGTGAGGCACTAAGCTACCATGTTGGCAGAGTTGAAGAGATTTACACTCAACAGTACAGCCAGACAGGATAATGCAGGCACAATCAGCTGAATTAGATTAGATTACTTACAGTGTGGAAACAGGCCCTTTGGCTCAACAAGTCCACACCGACCCGCCAAAGCGCAACCCACCCAATACCCCTACATTTACCCCTTACCTAACACTACGGGCAATTTAGCATGGCCAATTCACCTGACCCGCACATCTTTGGACTGTGGGAGGAAACTGGAGCACCCGGAGGAAACCCACACAGTTACCCAAGGCTGGAATCGAACCTAGGACCCTAGTGCTGTGAGGCTGCAGTGCTAACCACTGAACCATTGTGCTGCCCTTTGATATCAAGTTTGCATTTGATCGTTTGCATCACAGGATGGTTAGAAAGGCATTTAGCATGCTTGCCTTCATTGCTCAGTCCTTTGAGTATAGGAGTTGGGATGTTACATTGAGGTTGTACCAGCCTGTTCTGGAACAATGTGTTAGTTCTGGTCACCCAGTTATAGGAGGGATATTATCAAACTGGAAAGGGTTCAAAAGAGATTTACCAGGATGTTGCTGTGTATGGAAGGTGTGAGTTATAAAGACGGGCCGGATAGGCTGGGAACTTTTTCACTGGAACGTAGGAGGTTGAGAGGTGATCTGAAAGAAGCTTATAAAATAATGAGAGGTACAGAAAGAGTTGATGGTAGTTGCCTTTTCCACAAGATGGAGAATTTCAAGATAGGGGATACATTTTTAAGGTGAAAGGGGAGAGATTTAAAAAAAGGTGTAAGAGGTTATTTTTACACAGAGGGTGGTTCGTATGTGGAATGAACTTCCTGAGGAAGTGGCGGATAAGAGTACAATTGCAATGTTTAAAAGACATTTGGATGGATACATGAATGGGAAAGATTTGGAGGCAAATGGGACTAGTTTAGTTTGGGATTATGTTCGGCATGGACTGGTTGGACAAAAGGGTCTGTTTGCATGCTGTTTGGCTCTCTGACTTTATAAGAAGGCAAATTGAAATCAATAGGTATCAGGGGGCAAATTTGCTGCTGGTTGGAGTCATACCGGTATACAGTCATACTGGTTGGATCCACCGGCAACATTATTCACCCAGTCAATTTGCATATTGAAGTCCCCATGACCACCGTGATCTTGCCTTTCTGACATGCCCTATCTATTTCCTGGTACATCTTGCGTCCCTGGTCCTGACCACTGCTGGGAGGTCTGTACATAGCTCCCATTATGGCTTTTTTTCTGCCTTTGTGGTTCCTCAACAAGAAAGGGAATTCGTAAAATGCTTACAAAATGGCTTTTTGGAACAGCTTGTGATGGAGCCCACAAGGGACCAGGCTATTCTGGACTTAGTGCTATGTAATAAGCCAGATTTTATAAAAGTTCTTAAAGCAAGGGAACATTTAGGAGGCAGCGATCATAATATGGCAGAGTTCAGTCTACAATTTGAAAGAGAGAAGGCAAAATCAGATGTAATGGTGTTACAGATAAGTAAAGGTAATTAAAAGGGCATGAGAGAGGAACTAACAAAAATCGATTAGAAGCAGGGCCTAGTGGGGAAGACAGTAAAGCAAAAATGGCAGGAGTTTCTGGTGTAATTGAGGGCAAAGTAAAGAGGTTCATCCCAAAGAAAAGAAAGATTATTGGAGGGGGGTGGTGCGTGGGCGGGGTGGGGGTGGCGGGTGTGGGGGGACCGTAGGGATTAGCCAGCCATGGCTACAAAGCAATTCAGGAAATGTATCAAAGCAAAAAAGAGAGCATTTAAAGTGGTCAAGGGCACTGGGAGATCAGAAGATTGGGGAGGCTACAAAAACAAACAGAGGATACAAAGAGAGAGAAATAATATGAAGGTAAGCCGGCCAGTAATATTAAAAATGATAGTAAATGTTTCTTTCAATACATAAGAAACAAATGAGAGGCAAAAGTAGAAATTGGGCCGCTCCAATTTGATGCAGGAAGGCTAGTGATGGAAGATAAGGAAATAGCTGAAGAACTTAATAAGTACCTTGCATCAGTCTTCCCAGTGGAAGACATGAGTAATATCCCAACAATTAAGTTGAGGCAGAGTTGAGTGTGGCAGCTGTTACAAAACAGAAAGTGCTAGAAAAGCAAAAGGTCTAAAAATTGATAAATCTCCTGGCCCCGATGGGCTACAGCTTAGAGGGAGGTGGCTGAGGAAATAGTAGAGGCATTGGTTGTGATCTTTCAAAAATCACTGGAGTCAGGGAAAGTCCCAGATGATTCAAAAATCACTGTTGTAATTTACAAGATAATGCATGGCTTAGAAAGGATTGACGCTGGGAATTTGTTTCTGTTGGGTGGGGAGATTAGGAACTGTGGGCACAGCCTTAGAATTAGAGGGGGTAAATTTAGAATGGAAATGAGGAGACATTTCTTCAGTCAGGGAATGGTGGGCCTGTAGAATTCATTGCCTTGGAGCACAGTGGAGGCTGGGGTATTGAATGTCTTCAAGGCAGAGATTGATAAATTCTTGATCTCGCAAGGAATTAAGGGATATGGGGAGAGTGCGGATAAGTGGAGTTGAAATGCCCATCAGCCATGATTGAATGGCGGAGTGGACTTGATGGGCTGAATGGCTTTACTTCCACTCCTATGTCTTATAGGCTTATGGTCTTATACCTGACACATAGAAAGATGGTTATAGCTGTTGGAGGGCAGTCATCTCAGCTCCAGGACATCGCTGCAAGAGTTCCTCCGGGTAGTGCCTCAAGCCCTCATTTTCAGCTCTTTCATAAATGTGGGTGGCACGGTGGCACAGTGGTTAGCACTGCTGCCTCACAGCGCCAGAGACCCGGGTTCAATTCCCACCTCAGGCAACTGACTGTGTGGAGTTTGCACGTTCTCCCCATGTCTGTGTGGGTTTCCTCCAGGTGCTCCGGTTTCCTCCCACAGTCCAAAGATGTGCAGATCAGGTGAATTGACCATTTTAAATTGCCCATAGTGTTAGGTAAGGGGTAAATGTAGGGGTATGGGTGGGTTGCGCTTCGGCGGGTCGGTGTGGACTTGTTGGGCCGACGGGCCTGTTTCCACACTGTAAGTAATCTAATCTAATCTAACCTTCTTTCCATTGCAAGGTCAGACATTGAGATGTTCGCTGATAACTGTGCAATTTTCGTTACTGATCAAAATTCCTCAGATACTGAAGCAGTCCATGTTCAAATGCAGCAAGATATGAACAAAATCCAGTCTTGGGCTGACAAATGAAAATTAGTATTATCACCACACATGTGCTAGGCAATGACCATCTCTAACAAGAAATCTAATAACTCCCTCTTGACATTCAATATTGTTACCATCGCAGAATCCTCAACTATCAACATTGACCAGAAAATCAACTGGACTCACCACTATAACGTAATGGCTACAAGAGCAGGTCAGAAGCTAAGAATATGACAATGAGTAACTCACGTCCTGACTCCCCAAAGTCAAACCTCCATCTACAAGGCACAAGTCAGGAGTTTTATTGAATACTCCTTACTTCCCAGAATGAGTGCAGCTCCAACACACTCAAGAAGCTTAACACCATCGAAGACAATAAAGCTGGCTTGGTTGGAATACATCCACAGATGCCCACTCCTTTCGCCACCAATACTCAGTCGCAGCAATGTGGTCTACAATGTGCACTCAGAAATTCACCAAATATCTCTGGGCAGAACATTATAAACCCTTAACCCCTTTCAGGTAGAAGGACAAGGGCAGCAGATACATGGGAACACCACCACCTGCAAGTTCCACTCCAAGCCACTTATCATCTTGACTTGAAAATATATCACTGTTCCCTCACTGTCACTGGATCAAAATTCTGGAATTCTCTCCTGAATGGTATTGTGGGTCAACATACAATATGTCGATTGCAGCGGTTCAAGAAGGCAGCTGACCACCACCTTCTCAAGGGCATCTAGGGACCGATAATAAATGCAGGCCAGCAACCTGAATGCCCTACAAATGAATAAATAAACACAATATTTTGCCTCATCATATGTGGTTCACTGAAGTGTAAGGAAAATGTCCCTTTTAAAATAACTCTCAATAATATTTATTTTATCTAGGTAACTGATTTGATTGTCTACCACGTATTTAATTGTAATTGGTGCTATTGACATTACTGAGAGAATCCAAACAGCAAGTGGAGTACTTAGGTTAAGAGCAATACAAATTTATTGGTTTATTGTGTTTTGTAGTCAACTATTTCTCGTGATTATATTAGTGTGTAACGATTTCAGCTAAGATGAAACACAACTGTTTGGCTCATGTACTGCTGTAACAGCTCGCATTTATATTTTGTCTTTTAAATAGCAAACTGCCACAACTCATGTTACAGGGATGTAATCAGATAAAAGATGATGCATTGGGGCAAATGCCTACATCCTTGGTCTAAGATTTAACATTACTTGATATATTGTTGTTAGACATACCGAGATGCAGTGAAATGTATTGTTTTGTGTTCTAACCACACAAATCGTACCTTAAATAAATATATCAGATTTCATAGAACAAAATGCATAATATAATTTTGCAGCTATAGAAAATATGCAAAGAAAGATCAATATTTGAGAGGTCCATTCATTGGTCTGATAACAGCTGAGATTTGGGGCGGCACGGTGGCACAGTGGTTAGCACTGCTGCCTCACAGCGCCTGTAGACCCGGGTTCGATTCCCGACTCAGGCGACTGACTGTGTGGAGTTTGCACGTTCTCCCCGTGTCTGCGTGGGTTTCCTCCGGGTGCTCCGGTTTCCTCCCACAGTCACAAAGATGTGCGGGTCAGGTGAATTGGCCATGCTAAATTGCCCATAGTGTTAGGTAAGGGGTAAATGTAGGGGTATGGGTGGGTTGCGCTTCGGCGGGTCGGTGTGGACTTGTTGGGCCGAAGGGCCTGTTTCCACACTGTAAGTCTAATCTAATCTAAAAAAAGAAGGTGTTCTTAAGTCTGTGGGTACATGTTTTCAAACGTTTGTATTTTCTTCCTGATGGAAGAGGGTGTAAGCGATTACAGTTAGTGTGGGACAGGTCTTTGATTATGTGGGCTGCTTTCCTGAGGCTGCAGGAAGTGTAGTAGAGGTCAGGAAGGCTGTTTTGTGATGGACTGGGCTGCCTTCACAAATCCCTGCAACTTCTTGCAGCCTTGGGCTGAGTTGCCATGCCAAGCTGTGATGCATCTGGATAAGAAGTGCATTTTAAGCAGTATCTCAGTGAGCACTATGGAGCAAAAGAATGAGAAGTGAAAAGGGAAACTAGGAGCATAGAGATAGATGAGAGCAAAATGAAAAAGGACTGTCATGGCATTTTCTCAGTGAGGACGCACTTTATTTGGAACAAACAAATAAGGAACTAATGAAATGCAAGCTATTTTTAAGCCAGTGACTTAATCATGGGCCTCTGCTCTTTCCAAAAGATTGACAACTTTTAAATAGTATGAGAGTAAAAAGAATGAAAAGAAAGAAAAAAATTGATTCTTTTTGATAATCTACTGAATAAATCAATCTCAGATGCAAGTCTGAGATAAAAACCAAAAATCCAAGGTTTTGTAAGCAGAATGGTATAATGTTGTGCCTTCCTGCCAAAAAAACACTATAAATGCCAGAGGAAACATCATAGAAGCGTTTCACAGGAGGCTCCCAAGCACTGAGGATATCACCTAGACAGGGAACGAAACGTCTGCAACACAAATTCCCAGCTCGGCGAACAGAACCACAACAACGAGTACCCGAGCTACAAATCTCCTCACAAACTTTGCTAAAAAACTGCATGAAGTAAGAAGTGGGGTAGATATTAGGCCCTTTAAGGCTGCTTTACCATTCAAGAAGACATGGATCATCCTTCACTATCTTAACTCACCTCAAACACAAACATGCATTAATCTCTGTCCTGAATATATTTCATGAACTCACCTCAAAAGTTCTCTGTGGTAAATGACTCCAAAGATTCATAATCAGCTGTAGAAGGATGGAACATAGTGTGGAAAAGTGTGAGGTTATGCCTTGGTAGGAAGAATAGAAATGTGGACAATTTTCTAAATGGGAAAGGCTTTGGAAATCTGAAGCACAAAAAGAGTTAAGAGTCCATAAGGATTCTCTTACAGCTAACATGCAAGTTTAGTTGGCCATTAGGAAAGAAAATGCAATTGTCACAAAGCTAGTCCTTTTTTTCTTTAAAGGCTGTTCCTTGTTTTCAGGGATACTTTGTCCTTGAATTTTTCAGGGAGGGGTAATAAGCCAGGCCGGGCTCCGATCAGACTGGTTTGGTACAGAGATGAAAAGAATTTTGGGAGGCCTTTTTTTATATGTAAACAGATGAGACTTCAGGCCAAAATGGTCATGTTTTAGAAGTGACCTGTAGAATGAAAGGGGACTGGTCAGCTCTCTCGATGAGCTGAGCAGTTTAGTTCAGTCCAGAACTGGTTGGGAGGTCAACAGTGAACTCTGTGGAAACTTTCTCTTCTGCCCTTCTAATTTCAGCATGGAAGCATGTGACCTTTTTTTGTACAAAGTTTTAAAGGGGGTTTGCTTATTGGGACTGTTTTGTATATTTGGAACCGCATACTTATTGGATAGGCTGAGTTCTGTGGGGTTCGTTATTCTGTTCTTCATGTTTCATTGTGTAAACTTGTGAATACATTTTTGGCTGTTTTAAACCTCGTAGTCAACCTCACTAACTTATTGAAACAAATTGCAAAGTTAGGGCTAGGGCTGCCTTCTTAGGAATGTTTGGCCTAGTCCATAACACAATGTTAGCATTCATTTCAAGAAGGCGAGAACTACAGGAGCAGAGGTGGACAGCTGAGGCTATATAAGGCTTTGGTCAGATCATGATTGGAACATTGTGAGCAGTTTCAAGTCCCATTTCTAAGAAAGACATTAGAGGAGGTCCAGAGAAGAATTACAAGAATGATCCTGGGGATGAAGAGCTTGTCATATGAGGAGTGGTTGAGGACTCTAAGTCTGTATTTGATGGAGTTTAGAAAGATGAGGGGGGAATCTGATTAAACTTATGGAATACGAGGTGCCTGGATAGAGTGGATGTGGAAAAGATGTTTCGACTAGCAGAAGAGACTAGAACTTGAGTCATAGATTCACAGAGTCATGGAGATGTACAGCATGGAAACAGAGTGTAAATAGGCAAAGTCTCTTCCCTGGAATGGGGAGTCCAGAGCTAGAGGGCATTGGTTTAAGGTGAGAGGGGAAAGATATAAAAGAGACCTAAGGGGCAACTTTTTCATGCAGAGGTGGTATGTTGTATGGAATGAGCTGCCAGAGGTTGTGGTGGAGGCTACTACAATTGCAACATTTAAAAGGCATTTGGATGGATATATGAATCGGAAAGGTTTGGAGGGATATGGGCCAAGTGCTGGCAGGTGGGACTAGATTGGGTTGGGATATCTGGTCGGCATGGACAAGTTGGACCGAGTTAACATTTCAAGTCTGGTACAACAGCATTTCAGGAATGGGATAAGAAATGATGAAAGAAGCCTTGCGTTAGTGGTGGAGGATGCAGATAGATTATGTGAGGATGTCGAATCCTCCAGGTCCTGGCAACTAAGAAAACTTCATTGTGCTGTGCTGCTCTGCTTAACCATTGCCACTACTGTGACCACAGTCTCAAGGAGCTGAATAGCTCATTTCTGTTTCTGTGTTCCTGTGTTCCTAGGTGCAAGCTTCCATCCTTATTGTACAACTCATTCCCTGTCTCATCTTCTGGTGGTACACTTTTGCATTCATTCATTGGGCCAGCAGTTATTGCACATCCCCAGTTGCCCTTTAGTAGGCAGGAATGAACTGCTTTCTTTAATCACTACAGTCCCTTTCATGTAGGTACACCCATAGTGCAGTTGGGGAAGCAGGGCCAGGATTTTGAATAGCTATGTTGAAGGAACTATGAAATATTCCCGAGTCAGGATGCTTAGTAGATTGGAGAGAAACTTGCAGATGGTGATTTTCCCATCTATCTGTTGCCCTTGTCCTTCTGGATGGAAGTGGTTGTAGGTTTGGAAAATGTTGCCTCAAGATTTTTGGTGATTTTCTGCAGTGCACCTTGTAGATAGTACACACTGCTGTGACTGAGTGAGATGTCAGTGGTGGAGGGAGTGGATGCTTGTGGATATGGTGCTAATCAAGCAGGATGCTTTGTTGCTTGGATAGTATTAAGCTTCTTTAGCGTTGTTAAAACTGAACTCATCCAGTTAAGTGGGGAACATTTTATCACACTCCTGACTTGTGCCTTGTAGATGATTGAGAGGCTTTGGGGAGTCAAGAGGTGAGATATTTGTGGCAGGATTCCTAGACTCTGACCTGCTGTTGTAGCCACTGTGTTTATCTGGTGAGTGCAGTTGAGTTTCTGGTCAATGGTAACCCCAAGGATATTGACAGTAGGGAATTAGTGAAGGTGACAGCACTGAATGTCAAAGGGCAGAGGATATATTGTCTCTTATTGAAAATGGTCATTGCTTGGCATGTCCTTTCTGCTGCCTTCCCGATGATCTGTTGTTGAAGATGCTGCCTTCTGAATGGGACTTGGTATTTGTGCAGAAGCCATCAGGCTCAATGAGCTAACACAAACTGGAGTCTGCAAAGCAATGTATATACTCCATCAGTGGAGTTCACATAAGGCAGTAGCCTGATCTTCCAAAGCATTTTGGTTTTCTTATATTTGAAGACCATTAAATTACCTGCATACACAAATAATCAATAGGGATCTTGTCAATATCTGAAGGACAGGCCTGATTATCTCAATGAAGGGTTGACTGAGCTGCACTTCAAATAACATGTAGCAGATGGACACCAGAAAAACATCCAAGTTTTGTTTGCATCCATGTACTGCATTACTCCCACCCATGCCTCAAACCTTCGCAGCTCACTTTGTCATCATCCACAAACACCACAATTTAATTACTAGGTGTTCAGAGGACTTCATATTCAGTGCATTCAACCAAAGGACTTCATATTCATTTCACTGTCTAAAATTATTCGACTCCCTTCAGTGTGGAAACAGGCCAGTTGGCCCAACAAATCCACACCAACACTCCAAAGAGTAAGCCACACAGACCCATTCCCCCACCCAATGTTTACCTCTAATTATTGCAACTAACACTGCAGACAATTTAGCATGACCAACTCACCTGACCTGCACATCATTGGATTGAGGAAGGAAGCTCAGACACAGGGAGAATGTGCAAACTCCGCACAGACAGTCCCCCAAGGTGGGAATTGAACCCAGATACCTGGTGTGATGAGGTAGTAATACTAATCACTGAGCCACCATGCCACCCACACAGTGAGCATTCCCACAGCATTGACTCACCCTCATACCACTGTCCTTTAGAGATAGAACCTAAGCCTTGACTAACAATGCAGAAAACATTGTGCCTCTTTATTGGTTGTTACAATCTCCAATCATTTTTATTTCTTTTAGTTTTCTATAAAGTCCCAATTCCAATATTTTGTTTCAATTACACAAGAGAGCCTTTGTTATTTCAGAATATCTTATTGAAATATTAATCTCTCATTTTTTCAAGATTTGAACAGCAGGATGGTAACTATTATTTTTCAGTAAACATTCATTGTCCCAGAAGCTTAAGGAGATCTTAGCTGTTACACATTGACTAGAGCTACTTTGACGGGTCCAAAGCTTTGTCTTCCCCAATCATACAGATACTGGATATTGCAAGAAAATAAGCAGATGAACAGAGCTGTCAAAGTCAGAAGTGAAATTCATGTTCAAAATGAGTGAGGCAAATTGCAAGCTCATATGGTTTGGTGTACATACTTTTCAAAGAGGGAGATCACTCAACATAAGCCACATTTTTAAACAAAACTAAATGAATGTTACACCAGATGAGGGAAACCCGACAAGTGTGCATGAATGATGACAACTGTAGTTATCAATTTAAGGAAAATGGAAGGAAACTGAACATTGACTTCAACTGCACAATTCAAATGAATACACATTCCTGTATAGTTACAGATTCTCTTCACTTATTGAGCAAATAGAAAATTGAAAAAAAAGCTACATCTATTTTGCTTAAACAGGAGAAAGCTTTGGATTTTGCACGTAGAATAATTATAGATTTTGATAAAACTGAGAGGTAATAGTCTACCTTTAAGTGTATAACAAATTCCTTTGAGAAAGTTACTTTTGAATGTGCTTCCACTTCTATTTCTGGCATTGAATTCCAAATTAAAGCAAATTGCTCATGGCAATTTAGTTGTTGGCCTGTTAAGTCAAATACTATGATGAAGTTTAGAAGTGAAGTTACATTGTTAGCAAATTCTGTTTTCCGATCACACACAGCTGGTTGGTGGTGTTGAAATAACTGGCTCAAATCATCCTGTTTCTTTACAGATTTAGTGGGTAGCATGCACAATTATACCATTTGGAAGGTAGTTAAAATGAATAGATACAAATCTATTCATTGGAAATGTCATCCACTCACTCTGAAATGACCTGGATTGTGACCTGAATATTGAAAAGTATAGCACATTTAGGAAGGACTGCAAGCTCACAAAAGGTGACGAGGCAGCTTTGTTAGTTGATGATGGCAAAAGAACAAAGAGCGGGATGGTTTAAGTCCAAGAACGCTAGAGTTGGAAGCAGTTTCAATAGAAATGGGAAGTAATAAAAGCAAGAAATCACTTGTGGGTGTAATGTAAGGCCCTTCAACATTATAACATGGTGCAGTGGAGTGTCAAGCAAGAAATAATAGGAGCTTGCCAGAAAAGCATGTCAAGATTCATGGGATACTTTGTTATATATATAGGGGCAACATGGGGGTACAGCCATTAGCACTGCTACCTCACAGCACTGGGAACCCAGATTTGATACTCAGATGACTGCGTGTGTAGGGTTTGCACATTCTCCCTGTGACTGCATAGGTTTCCAGGTGTTCCTGTTTTCTCCCACAGATGTGCAGTTTAGGTAGAGTGGCTGTGCTAAATTGCCCAAAGTTTCCAGGCAAGTGCAGGCTCAGTGGGTGAGCCAGGGGAAAAGCTGGCTTACCAGGATCGGGTAGGGGGTGGAACTGGGTGGGATGCTCTTCAGAGGGTCAGTGTGGACTCAATGGGCAGAATGGTCTGTTTCCACGCTGTAGAGATTCAATGTAGATTGGAAAAGTCAAACGGGCAATGGTGGCCTAATTAGGGAGTTCATAGACTATTTTAAGGATATTTCCTTAAATAGTATATTTTGCAGCCAACCAGAGTGCAGGCAATAATAGAACTGGTATTATAAAGGAGTAGGATCAATTAATGATCTCAAAGTGACAGTACCTCGAGGTGGCAGTGACCATAACATGCATGAATGTCACATGCAGTTTGTGGGAGAGTGGAACAGATCGAAGAATTTTTTTTATTAATTCAATAAGGGCAATTATGAGGGCATGAACACAGAACTGGCTAAAGTGAATCAGCAAATTAGGTTAAACAAATAATCAATACAGATGCAGTTGAAGTTATTTAAGGGGATAGTAAGGAATAAATAGAATAAATATGTTCCAAAGATTAAGAAAACAAACAGGGAATATGCTTGCCATCTGTTGTAACGAGACAGCATAAAAGCAGCATCAACTTAACAAAAATATTTGTAATTATGTAAAAGCAGTTGGCAGGTTTGAAGATTGAACAAAAAATATAAAATATCAGGAAAGAATGATTAAAAATTAATAAATAGGGAAAAGTTTGAATCTGAAAAAGGAAGCTAGAATATGAAGAGTTTCTAAAAATATTTTTTAAAATAAAGTTGCTGAAGTCAGTCTTGATCCTGGAGGAAGTGAAACTGTTGAATTGCAAAAGAAAAATAAAGAAATGGTAGATGAAGAACAAGTATTTTGCATTAGTCTTCACGATAAAATTAATATATAACATCCCAGAAACAGTGGAAATCAGAAAATGGAAAGGATGCAGGAAATCAGAAAAAAATATAATTAGAAGAAGTACTGAGTAAATTCTACATGATGCACTGCAGACATTCACCAGAAATTCACTAAAGATCCTCAAACAGCACCTTCCAAACCCATGAACACTTCCATCGAGAAGGACAAGGGCAGCAAATACTTGGGAACATCATCACCTTCAAGCTCCCCTCCAGGCACTCACGATTTTGACTTGGAAATACATTTCTGTTCCTTTACTGTCACTGGGTCAATATCCTGGAATTCCCTCCCTTACAGCTTTGTAGGTCAACCTACAGTAGGTGGACTGCAGCGGTTTAAGAAGACAGCTCACCACTACCATCTCAACGGCAACTAGGAATGGGCATTAAATGCAGGCCAGCCAGTGACACCCACAAATGAATAACTAATTTTTTTTTCAAATCTGCAGATTGCTTGTGATTGCTTGTGATGGCTATCATTGTGGAGTCATAAAAGAAAGGCGAGTTTTAATTTTCCATAGAGCTCTTAGATTTAAGGGACCTCTCAATTGATTTTAAGTGAATTGCAACTCTTTCATTCAAAAAGGGAATGAAACAGAAATCAGCAAACTATAGACCTGTTAGTTCAATACCTGCAAAAATATTGGAGGCTATTAATAAGGACATTATATCAGGACATTCAAGGAAATCAACCAGAGTTATGAGAGTTTTGTGAAAGGGAAATCATATTTAAACTTGAATCATAACCTCCACTGATGTTCTTGGAGGAAGTAATGTGTAGCTACGGGGAAAAGATAGATATAAAGTACTTAGTTTCTGAAGAAACAAACCTATTTCAAGCTGGCAAGGTGTAACTAAAGCCACAGCGATTGGTGAAGGAACCTCAACTATTTACACTTTATATAAATGACTTGCTATTAAATTTGCTGATGGCACTAAGATAAGTAGGAAGAGGACATAAGGATGCTACAAACATGTGCATGTAAATAGGTTAAGTGAGTATGCAAAGATTTAGTAAATGGGGTAATATTTTTAGAAAATGTGAAATTGTCTGTTTTGGCAGGAAGAATAAAAAGGAAATGTAACATTTAATTAATGAGCAATTGCTGAGCATTGAGATGATCATAAAACATGAATCACAAAATAATAATATGCAGTTCCAGCAAGTAATTGGGAAAACTAACAGAATGCTATTATTCATTGTGAGGGGAATTATATAAAAAAAACTTAAATAACATATAATTTAGTTCTAGAGGGCACTGATGAGACCACACCTAGAGAACCATATGCACATTGATCCCTTATTTAAGGAAGAACATAAATGCACTCAAAGTAGTTCAAATAAAGTTTATCAAACTAATAAATGGAATGACAAAGTTGACTGATGAGAAATTTAAAGGAGTAAGAATTGCCTTGTACTTAATACATAAGAACCTGAGAAGGTATGTAAAAGTAAATGTGAATTTTCCTCTTATGGGAAAATTTAAAGCTAGGATTGTTCAACTGAAGGGATTTGCCCATCTCAAACAGAGATGAGGTGACATTTTTATTCACGGAGGGTCTTGAGTCATTGGAAATCTCTCCCTTAGATAGATTAAAGTGGCAGGAGTCTAGATTCTTAGTAGGCAATGAGGTGAAAATTTGTCATGAGTAGATGGGAAAGTTGATTTATGGTTACAACAAGCTCAGCTGTAATTTTATTAAATGACAGAGCAAGATTGAGGAGCCAAGTGGCGTATTTGTACTCCTTGTTCATAGTGCCTTCACATTGCTTCTATCGATGCCTTTATCAAACACTCTGCCATTGCAATCCTCCTGTGGCTGCTGTTCAGATACTGACCCAACTTGCAGAACCCCACTTCACTCTCTCTGCTATCAGTAGTCCAGAATAGCAAGCATTCTCAATCTCCTTCCATCCCCATCCCACTTTCCCTTACTCTTCAAGAAAGGTAGAGTCTCATCTCTGATCCAAATGAATACCTCAGCTGATAAACACCACCCATCAACCAGTCGTAAATCAGCTGGAATGAATTTCCCATTTACTGATGAGTTAGTCTGAAATATGATTAGATTACTTACAGTGTGGAAACAGGCCCTTCGGCCCAACAAGTCCACACCGATCCGCAGCCTACCCATTCCCCTACATTTACCCCTTTACCTAACACTATGGGCAATTTAGTATGACCAATTCACCTGGACTTTGGACTGTGGGAGGAAACCGGAGCACCCGAAGGAAACCCACGCAGACATGGGGAGAATGTGCAAACTCCACACAGTCAGTCGCCTGAGTCGAGAATTGAACCCAGGACTCTAGCGCTGTGAGGCAGCAGTGCTAACCACTGTGCCAACGTGCTGCCCAGCAGGACTTAATTTGTCAAAGTTGTAATTGACAAAATATATACAATGTGCTAAAATATAGAGAGACACTTCCTGTCATGGAATACCATGAATTCTAACCATTTGTTGAAGTACCGCCCACTTAACCCCTCAAATTCAACTCGTCATCAGGTTGATGAGATTTAGGCACCAAAATGATTTAGTGCCCCTGCCCAAAATGTTGCCCATTTGCAGTGGCCGCCGTAAAATTAATTTAGGGACAAATTTTCGCTCAGTAGCTGAAGCTCTGAAAAGAGACTCACCTTTTCTTAGGAAGGCACAAGACATTAAGTGCACTTCCCTGGGTTCAATTACCTGAACAGCATAAGTTCCAAACGTATTCTCCCACTCACTGCAAGCAGTACCAATAAGAACAGTAGAAGCTGCTAGCAATGCATCCACCGGAGACACAGAATCAGTGACTTTTCCCAGGAATAGGTAAAGTGTGGATGGGTTGTGGTCCGCTGGAAGGAAAGGAGGGAGGTCGGCAGGAAAGGTGGCCTGAGGCAACTTAATTGTCAATTTTAGGTTCTCTATTGGCAGCAGGACACCTATCACCATATGGCACAAATAAGTGTCCCCACATCCACTCATTTAGGGCTTTCAGAATGAGTAGAAATCTCCTTTAATTACCCTGATGTATGGCTTTCAACTGAAATATTAACCATTCTTGTTTGCAATATTTTCCATTTTCATCCCAAATTTCTATCATTCTTAATGCTAGTTTTTCTCTCTTGCCAGCCATGATTATTTGACAGTCTGAAGGATGAAGTTATGCATCCGACTCTTCCATAAGGCGTCACAGGGTGGCACAGTGGTTCAGTGGTTAACACTACTACCTCACAGCACCAGGGCCCTGAGTACAATTCCAGCCTTGGGTGGCTATCTGTGTGGAGTTTGCATGTTCTTCCCATGTCTGTGTGGGTTTCTTCTGGTTTCCCTCCACAGTCCAAAGATGTGCAGTTTAGATAGATTGGCAATGCTGAATGGCCCATTGTGCACAGGCGAGGTGGATTAGCCATGGGAAATGGATGATGGAGTGGTTCTGTGTGGGACACTCTTCAGAGGATCACTGTGGATCAAATAGCCTGCTTCTACACAATAGGGATTCTATGAAAACTTTGACTATATATAGACACCACCTCAAGATCCTTGAGAAGCAGCATCAACAATGTTTGAGATGGATTATTTGGATCAACTGGGAGGACAGCATTTTTGAAACAGCTGACAGCACCAACAATGAAGTCATGATCACCAGAAAATATCTCCATTAGACGAGCAACATGCATAAGATGTCCAACTAAGAAAGCAAATCTTTTGTTTACCCAGCTCAGGGAAAGTACTCAAATAAGAATAGAGCAACAGAAGCGATTCAAAGACTCCTTGACTTCTGTTAAGAAATGCAGCATAGATGTCAACACATGGGAAACCCTCAATCAGAAGAAACCGATGTGAAGGAACCTCCTTTGTGAAGGGAAACAATACTTTGAGAAAATCCATCGGCAATTGAAAGTATGGGAAAGAACCTGCGAAAGGAACGCCAACGATCACAAGGCTAGGGACCAATTCCACCTCCTGGAAACTCCTGCCAAATGTGTGGCCGAGTTGCAGCTCTTGGATCAGCTGCACAAAGACCCACAGAACCCATGACTGGTGACATGGAAATTCCTAGGTGGAAAATCATACTTGCTAGTGAGTGATCACCAATGATGATTTAGCAGCATGCTAATTTTACAAGAAGTCTAATGACCTGATCATGCCTCAAGCAGGACATTTCCAATTGCCATTCCAGTTATGCTTGTAACAATTTGCAAAAGAAAAATCAAAAGAAAAGAATGACTAGTGAGAATAGTCCACAGTTTTGTGCACCTATGACAGTTTAAACTCTTGCAAAATCTGCTATTAAGATGTATAACTGCAGGTTCTGCTAACTCTATTCACCGCCTGCTGGTTTTGACTATGTCTGCTCTTAATCCACCACAGGGGGAAGAAAATACAATGACTGAAAGGTTTTCTTATATTTATTCAGTCCTTCTTCCTTATTACACAACATGGTGCTTTCACAATGTTCACTCCCAGCGAGGTGGAATTTTCTGAAATTACTGAGTTTAACTGAAAGACCGTAGTACAGAGCATCACTGCCGTATCTCTGCTGAAACATTTTGTTTGTGCGACATATAACTCCCTGCATGGCACATCTGTTCTATTGCTTCTTGTTATCTCCCATCAGAGCCTATTAGTTGAGAACAAAAACACAATGAAACACGCGGCAAGCTACAAGGTATTCCATCTATGGCTTGAAAGGATTGAGCTGTTTGAGGCAGATAGCCTTTTTCCCCTCTTTCCCAATTTCTATTCAGAACAGCTAAAAACCTACTGGCTATGAGACAGTGCCAATGGTGTAGCAGCTGCATAATAAGACACTGAAATATTGAAAGGATTACATTCTTTTCTCTCTCTTTTGCATGTACGTGTGAGGAAAGGCAATGAACACTGAGTTTCAGTTCCTCCACAGTTGAGAAAGATTTCATCTTTGCAAAAGTGAGGATTGTCGATACTGGAGATTAGAGTTGACAGTGTGGTACTGGAAAAACACAGCAGGTCAGGCAGTATCCGAGGGCAGGAGAGTTGACATTTCGGACAAAAGCCGTTCATCAGGTTTCATCTTTACCAGGTTTCAACTGTCAGCTGAATGAAAGAAATACACCCATCGCCACCTACCTCTCTAAATGAGACTAAAGCCTTTTCTGTCTCACTCTGGGTTGTCTGTTACCATATAACCCAAATAAATCCCAGGACTGTTCTTGAGTCTGTGCTGAATTAACTGCTCTTGACTGGAGTGAAAGAGGTAAAAAGACATATATTCTTGGTGATTGTAAAGATAAGGGGTGATAGCATTGAAAAATATAACATTTTTGGAGGGTTTGACGGTGTAGCTGCTGAATGGCTGCTTCACCGGGTTGGCAAGTCTGTAAGTAAGGGTTGGAAGTCTCAAGACTGCCCACTTAGGACTGAGGTGAGAAGAACTTTCTTCCCTCAGAGGTTGGTGAAATTTTGGAATATCCTCTGCTCAAGAGAGATTGAGGACTCCTAAAATTGTGGTTCGAAGGACAAGAGCAGAGTCCAGGAGTATCTTGACAGGACAGATAAGTGGAGGTGAGGCTGAAGATACTGAATGGCAGAACAGGTTCAAAGCTTTCTAAGGGCTACTCCTGTTCCTGTTTCCTAAATTCTACTGCAAGACATGGTTGGAAATGGAAAAGCTTCTAGCCCAATTCATTATCTGAAACATCAATCCACTTCACATTCCCCCACCTGAATCCAATAATGGATGCCTGGTGAAACCACAATTAGTACAACTTAAAATAATTATACTTTCAGTTTCTCTTCATGTGGTCTTTAAGGTGTTGAATAAATAGTCTAACTGTCTAACTGCAATATATTTTGAAGATTTTATATATATATATATATATATAGATCCATATTGTTGGTTGCTGCATGCCACAGCTATATTGAATTTATTTCTTTCGGATGGAAAGAAAATAAAGGATTACCCGATTTATATTCAGCAATGAATATGTCAAATGAACTAATTAAAATATTATTCATAACACAATGCCAGTGCATTTATGCATTAACAAAATAACAATAATATATTATTTAACAGCTACACAACAACTGTTTCAATATATTTGACGAGTTCCAATAGTAACATCCCATAAACGCATCCTTGGCAAAGGCAAATCCAGGAAAATAGATTGTCTCATGTAAATCTCCAGTCCAGGAGGAAACAAAACATCACGGGAAACCTCTTAAGAGAGAGAGAGAACTCAAACATTTTGCTGTAGTTGAGGGAGATGTATAGCAGCCTCCAAACCCTACCAGCTACTGAAAGTTAAACTAAACTCCTGATACTGTGGTAGCTTGATCCTACCCCTTCGTGCAGGGAAATGATGAACATTTATAAGCTGCAAATTGTGTTTTAAATGACAAATTAATTGACTAATCAGCCTGCTGAGATTGTACAGTGAGTGTCAAAGTTCTTCAAATGTTGTCATCTCCGTACAGAATTTCAGCTTTTTTTCTTTTATCCCTCACCAGCAATAATTTAACTGAACCTGAGCTCCATGGCTGTAATCCTCACCAAAAAGCACACTATTCCAAATCCCACTCAGATGTATTCCAAGATCCAATCTTCCCTGGTGTTTTCTAGCTGTGACAACCTTCTTCTGCAACTGTGTCTCATTGTATTGGCCACATTATGCATTGGCACAGCACCAGTTCCCAACTGTGTCATTGCCAACAACTGATGCTCATATAAGTCTCCCAATGTGCGCTAGCTTTCATGCGGCACACCAAGTCACATCAACACATTTCTGCCCTGCAGTCACATATGCATTTAAAGGAAACAAGTGAGTTCGTGGCCAACATTAACTTTAATTTACACTAACCACATTTTGTGGGGGAGGATTTACAATAAGAGAAAAGAAGAAGCTTTCAGCGTGATTAATATTAATCTTCATCAAAAGAATGCATTTTATGATTTTTGTCATGTTTTTATCCCTATAATATATGCAGGAAAAGAAAGCAGGAGTTCAAAAAGAAGATAAGCCAGAGTGTTTGTGACAAAAATTAAGTATTAAAATATTGATTGGGGTTTATAAATATGTCATAAAGGTTGGCATATCCTGCAAATTTGTCAGAAATCATCAGTGTTTCCTTAGAAATGTTGACTTTTTTTGAATGCATGATTGGTATTGTCTGAGCTCTGTTCTGCCTTAGTTTTAACATTTCAAGTTGTGATGGTGATTTCCATCAAGCATTGTCCCCAGCATAGATCAAAGATATTCTATTTACTTTGTGGAGAAGTAATTTTTCCCATAATGAAGAAGGGTTAGTAAGAACTGTCAGGGAACTTTGTTTCTTTCTATTTTTGAAGTTCAAATGTTTGCATTGAGACCAATGGAAATAGAAATCAGGAGAGATGTGAAATGTAGTGATTCACAATAGTACAATTTTCTTTATTTCACAAATTACACTGAAATGCTCTACCATGACCTATCACCACCATCTCCTGCATTTCCCATACCACATTTAGTGGGAATAATCATGAATACAAATGGTAGTTTCCACTCACTGGACCAAAATTCATTAGAAAAGATCAAAACATCTAAAATCAACATCCAAAGGATCATAATTTCAAATATTAACCAAAAGTTTCTCTTCTGATTTATTGAGAAATCATCAGTGTTATTTTACCACTTATATTCCTCCAGTATTTTCCTTTTCTCTCTTGTGAAATGGAATTAGAATGGCCAGGTGACTTGTGTTGTATAATGGCATAGATTACAGACAAGACAGGTCCATACATTTAAGACAGATATATGGCGTTTAAACACATAGTGCTCCAGTGTAAAGATGCTTTGCCCTTAGTCATTCACTGTTTAATGAAATCAGTCTAGTGTGCTTGGTCATTTAGAGATGGTGTGTAATGTACTGTAACATTTGTAAGCGCAGAAATCAGAGTGTGTGTGTGTGTGTGTGTGTGTGTGTGTGTGTGTGTGTGTGTGTGTGTGTGTGTGTGTGTGTGTGTGTGATGTTATATCATTGGAAGTAGTTGGTATTATAAATCAACCTCAAGATATCTGACTCACAGAATATGATCATCCAATATACAAAATAATACACAGTATGAACATATTACTTCATCTCCTCACTATTCTTACTCAAGAAGCCTTTTAATATGTACTGTTCGTACGATAAGACCACAATCCATTAAATGTAAAGTGACTTGCCAAGACAGTTGTCATAAAGTTCTTTGCTATTCCTGTAGGTAATGGTTTACCCTCAATGGCAGCTCTCATGTGCCTATCTCACCTTCAGCTACACTCTCTGTGTGATCCAGTTATTGGCATATGTTTAGTCAGTCAAAAATGTAGTCTTGTGCAGACTGTACTACTTTGTGCTAGTTTGCTGACTACATCTCCAGTGCACCTTCTTCACTTCCTGCACCTCCATCCTTGAACACCATCCTTCCAATTGCAACAAAATCAAAACCCTGCCCAGTCTTCATTTTCCACCCCACCAACCTCTGGATACAACGCATCATCTTCCACCATTTCTGCCACCTACAAACAGACCCCACCACCAGAGATATATTTCTCTCCTCACCCCTATCTGCATTCTGCAGAGACCACTCCTTGCTCGGCTCCCTTGTTAGGTCCACGTCTCCCACCAACCCACCCTCCCCACCTGGCAACTTCCCTTGCAACCACAACAGGTGCATAACCTGCATCCACACCTACCCTTCACCTTCAACCAAGACCCCAAAGGATTATTTCACATCCGACAGAGATGTTCCTATACCTCCACACACATCATCTACTGTGTCCATTGCTCTCAATATGGTCTCCTCTATTTTGGGGAGACAGGACACCACCTTGCAGATCATTTCAGAGTTCATCACTGGGACACACACACTAAACAACACTACCGCCCTGTGGCCAAACACTCCAACTCCCCTCCCACTTCACCAAGGACATGCAAGTCCTGGACCTCCTCCACCGCCAAACTCTAGCCACCCGGTGCCTGGAGGAAGAACGCCTCATTTTCCATTTGGCACCCTCCAACTACACGGAATCAATGTCAATTACACCAGTTTCCTCATGTCTTCCCCCCCCCACCTTATCCCAGATCCATCCCTCCAACTTGACACCATCCTCTTGGACTGTCCAACAGTCCATCTTCTTTCCCATGTATCCACACCACCTTCCATTCTGACCGATCACCATCACCCCACCTTCATTTATCTCGCACATTCCCAGTTATCTTCCCCCTAGCCCCACCCCTTCCCATTTAACTCTCAGCCCCCTTGGGCTCCCCACCTCCTCCCCACCCCCCAATTCCTGACAAAGAGGTCATGTTTAAAATGTCGACTCTGCTGCTCCTTGGGTATTGCCTGATCGGCTGTGCTATTTCGGCGCCATACGTTTTGACCCTGATCTCCAGCATCTGCAGTCCTCACTTTCTCCTACATCTCCTAAAAGATGCACAAAAAGATAATTGCATTTGCATCAGTATCAGTCTTGGCATTCCTCCATTAACATAGAAGTTAAAAACTTTCTGAAATAGTTGCAACATATATAGTTAGTCTTGTAACTAAACTTCATGGTATCTGACTCAACAGAACCTGACTATCTATGGTTTGTGTTACATAGACTGTCATATATGTAACTAGAAATGGCATCAGTGTGCTTAACAGAAGAAATACGTAAGTGTTAGACTAAGATATTATGTGGTAGATTGATGGAACAGCATAAATGCTGTAACAATGTTAGGAAACCAGTCTGTGAAAAAATTCCAGAAAGTTAACCAGCAATATGAAATATTTGGTTCTAAGCTACTAGCTTCTCATATTTTTACTTTAGTTTAAATGTTTAAAGGTTGAGTATAATCATTCTTGGGAACTAGTAAAAGTTTCTTTGAAGTGTTTACTACCTCTTGCCCTGTAACAAGATAGAGAAGAATAAAAGCAATCTGAGCGATCAGGAACAGCATTGGGAGAACTGTAGCATTATTGATGGCAAAAATCATTGACAATGATTGTGCTAAAGCAAATACTATCAGAGATATAAAAAAAGTTACTGCACATTCTCGAAATCTGAAAAAGAAACAGAAAATGTTGCAAATGCTTGGCAGATCTGGCAGCATTTGTGCAGAAACATATGCAGTTAATATTTCAAGTTGTGACCTTTGTTCTAATGAGAGGTCACAACCTGTAAAGTTAATTGTATTCATCCTTCAGAGTTGCTACTCAGCCTGCTGAGTATTTCCCCACTTTTTTTATTTTTTGCATGGCCCTCTTTTGTCAGTTGGTTTATTTCTATACTGTGTTTTCTATGTAAAAATAGAGAATAGAGTGTGTCCATCTTTTACAGAATGCATATGTTTGCATGCAGCTTTAAAGTGTTTCAGTGACAGAGCTGGCTTTTAAAATTAAAAGAGCTTGCAACGCTTGTACTCAATCATCAAGACAGGTAGTTAGATGCACTTTGGAGAAAATATACAGAAATTCATCTTTAGTCAAGAGCTTGCTTCCTACATTAATGAAAACTTCTACGCGATGAGTAGTCACTGGCTTCCCACAGAAAATTCTCTGCACTATAATGGAAGAACCCATTGACAGAATCATGCCAAAAAAATGACTAATCAAAATTTTGACTTGGATCCTGAGCACACCTTTGAAGTTGGGTGGCCTCTTGGTCTACTGTATTTCCACTCACATCAAAATAGAGCATAAAATGTAGGCCTGAATCTTGCCATATTTTGTTGAGTTTCACAGATGGTTTTGCTCCTCAAAATCCTGTACGATTGCTTGTCATGTCATTCCAAACTCACCCATTAATGACCTATGCTATTTTCCAATGCTAACCTAATTCTATCACTCATTATACTAGTAAAATTCACCACTGATGGAAGATCCCAAGACAGGTTGGTGTTTCCAGCAATATCTTTAAAAGGTCATCCTGTATCTGTATAAGTATTGTTAACCTAGACCAACATTGTGGCTGATATTTTCCTCTGACTTAGAAATGAAGGGGAAACTGGTGCTTCACTTTGCAGATGAGGATCTGGAGCTCCTGGTGGACAGGGTGCTGCAGAGAAGGGTCAGTGTCTTGCCCCAGTATCTGCTGGGGGGGATACCCCCACACCAGATCCTGCCAGCATGGGCTGAAGTTACCATCAGAATCAGTGAAGTATCAGCCACCTGGAGGAATGCCAAGCGTTAGAGGCTTGGAGTATTTGAGCTTTTCAGGGATAATTTGCAGACATCTCCAAAGCATTGCTGCTGACCTGCTGGAATTCTCCTGCTTACTCTGGGGGCATTTTGTGTCAGGCATAGGAACAACATGGCTTGCTCAGCAGAGTTGGTTTCCAGTGTCCTTGTGGATGTGTTGGCTCACAAAGGAATTTGTGTCGGTTCTCCTGTGATGTCAAACAAGGCTGCTTCTCCATCTTCACCATGGCAACAGTGTGTTTTGCTTCCAGCAAACTATCAGCAAGCATGGAGATAATTTAAAATCATCTCCATGAAACTGTTCACATTAAACCACTTTAACCAAAACTGACATCATTCCAACTTCATTCATTAAGCTCTGGTGCGCAGGTAACATCTGTGTGTGCACTCACTTAAACTCTAGAGTTCCAAGTTATTATTGACTTATTTTCTGAACTATCAGAGAAAATTATCCTTTTCCAAAAAGCCTAAGACCGACTTTCACCAGTTTCCGAGTGTAAAGTCGCCCCCATTTATAAAAGATGATTACAATATTGACCATTTTCCAGATCTCAGGAGTGACCCTTTGATAAAGGTAAAAACAGAAAATCAAGTTCAGCACTCCCTTCAATACACCAGCTCAGCCATCAGCCAATTAATGAAATGGGTGCATGAGGACCGGGACCTCAAACTGGAGACTGAGGTCATGGTTTACTGGGCGGCAGTGATCCCCATGCTCCTATATGCTTTGGAAACTTGGACAATGTACAGAAGTCACCTCATTACTTAGACCAGGGTTTAAGCTTAATATCATCATTGTAACCCTGGATGTGAGGAAGGCAGGAAAATCACAAGTTGAGTTGATAACTCATCTGTTGTTGCTGAAATCAAATTCAGAAAATATCAAGATGCAGCCAGTCTACTTCCTAGAACATGGAGTAGAGGCAATAAGAAAAAGCCAGCAATCCAGTCAATGTGGAGAATAGAGATTCAGGTGAGAACACTGGGAAACGGCCAGTATACTGGAATCCCTGCCTGAGTGGGCTGGTTAAAGGTAACAAAGTGTGAACCAAATGAATATTCATTATCTTGATGGCCCATTCATCTGATGGATTTGACTGTCTTCAGACTGATGGCTAAGTCTCTGCAACTTATCTGAAGTTATAAAATATAGTTATCATTCAAGTTCATTCTAGTTTGTCAAAGAAGAACCGACCTGCTATAAGTGAATGGTTAGTATTCTGCACAATGGTCAATGCAAAAGCATGGTCAGTCAGGTCCTGCGGGTCAACTTCAACTGCCCATCCAACTGGGTTCTATTGAGAAAGTAGATTTAAAGTCATCCATTAGGAGAATTAC
Source organism: Hemiscyllium ocellatum (assembly GCF_020745735.1). NCBI lineage: Eukaryota > Metazoa > Chordata > Chondrichthyes > Orectolobiformes > Hemiscylliidae > Hemiscyllium > Hemiscyllium ocellatum. The sequence goes on from NC_083404.1 coordinate 116,385,708, forward strand.
ATGTTATAGCTGGAACAGTAGATATGTCTATGGAACCATTGCTGCAACTGACTAGTATAAACTATTTATGCTTTCCAGGTAGGAAGCAATGGGAGGTGCAGAGAAACATGGTATAATTTTATTTGCTTAACCCAAGGTGTTTGTATTTCTAAGACAAACCATTTTGTCACCAGTTTCCTTGCTGCCCTATCACGAAACCATCACCTAAAACTTAGTGTGTGAATATATTGGGGAAATGCTTAAGAGTCTTATGACTTCATTTGGCTGGCATGGTTAACACAGCTTTCAATAGGTAAAATAAAATCTATTGAAAAAACAGGCAGAAGACAGTAACATTACCTTTTTAAGTATTTACCCACTGTTATTGTTCATGACAAAACCTATTTTTCAATGTCAGCTTGAAGAACACCCTCCCCATCATAAGTGGAATTTAAGTCTCAACTCCAATTGTCTGCGGAATATTTCTGACGGAAGTCCATAATGTGAATCAGATACTGTGCAGCATTGGAATAATACCTCAACACGAAAGTCCTTGGTACTTTGGTTCAGTTTAAAATTGACCTTTAAAAAGAGACTGGGGAGAGCATATCCTCATGCTTTTGTTCAAATAAAGGTCAGGCACATCTATGAAATGTTTATGATTTTATCAGTTGCAACAGGATGCATGGCATACAAGGCACAGAAATGCAGCTGTCGTACTGAATTCACTGTTGCTGTAAATGCTAAGATCTTTTTGAAAGGGACCAGACCTCGCATGCTTGCTTTATAGTCATTTGGTTGCTTAAGGCATACAGCATTGCAAAACCAATTGAATTTTAATAATTCACTATGCACAGGCTTGGGTCATCCAAAATAGTTTTGTTCGTCAATACTGAAGTTGAGTTTTCGAGCGTGCAACTGACACTGCCTATTTATAGATGGATAAATTATTGTTCTTTGGTATTTGTGGTATGAGAATTTAATGAGTCATTTAGCAACATCAATGAAGGTGAGTGCTTCAAATGAAAAATATATCTTACCAAGTGGATGTAAAGAAGCAATAATAAAGATAAATTTCTATAAGGAGGTAAAAATTTCCCTGAGTAAATGCATCACCTGCCATAGGAAGGAGCTGCCAGGTGAAATTCTTTGTTTTGTTCCAGCTTCAGCCATTATCAGTTTTAAGTACTTTCTTTCTGAGCCATGAGAATTGGACAAGGTTCCTGCACTGTAAATGCCTTAACACTAGTAAAGGTCTACATTAGAATTAGGTTCATTGTCACTTGTACTCACGTGAGTGCAGTGACAAGTTTATAAAGCTACCACTTAACAGCATAGGCAATGGATCTGAAGGGATTAAAATTGGAAACTGTACTAAGCTACTGTCAAACTCTGATGGTATAAGGGCTTGCGTGTGTAAAGGCAAAACAGCTCTGCATCTCTAAGGTTAAACCCATGATTCTAAGTCTCCCAAGAATCTCAGTAACAATATCTGGTTGTCACTTGGACCTGATTACTATTACACAATAGACTACATCTTGTTCAAGACAAGTTCCCCTTCTCTTTAAGACTCATTAATTGATTTCCTCTACCATTATAAACCAACTAGGCCCTTAAGCCCAATCAAGGAAATAGAGTGGTGGCAAGAAACTATCTTGACCACAAGCTGGTAGTAAATCCCTGCAGTGTAGAAACAGGTCCTTTGGCCCAACAAGCTCACATCAACCCTCTGAAGAGTAACCCACTCAGACCCCTTCCCCTACCCTACATTTACCCCTGAACAACGCACCTAACCTACACATCTCTGAATGCTATGGGCAATTTAGCATGGCCAATTCACCTAACCTACACAACTTTGGATCGTGGGAGGAAACCAGAGCACCCAGAGGAAACCCACGTAGACACAGGGAGAATGAGCAAACTCCGCACAGTCGCCTGAGGCTGGAATCGAACCGAGGTCCTCGGCGCTATGAGGCATCAGTGCTAATCACTGAGTGCTGCGATATATATGGCTCGTATATGTTTATTTGAGATGATTTGTCCTTGTGCAGTGTGTATATTGGTGATGCACTTACCAAATTGTTTCTCTAACTTTAGTTGAAATAATGTATCCATCAAGGCAATAGTCTCTGAGCTAGGGGAGGTCAATGTGAATACCTTGCTGGTGCATTGTGTCAGACTTCACTGGCTTCTTCCTCTGAGTTTGAGTTGAAGCTGAGATTTTAAGGCACTGACCTTTTTGTAGAGTATTGCTGGATGCTGAGAAAGCCTACTGTGAGAAGAGGGGGAATTATTTCTGGAAAGTGGATTAAAGTTTGTGCACATTAAGACTAAAGTTAGCGCTGGTGGTAATGGAAGGGCAGCACAGCTTACTACGCTATTGTCAAAAAGTGTGGTGCTAGAAAAGCACAGCTCTGGAAAAGCACATCAGGAATGATGAAAAGCTTATGCTCGAAACATTGATTCTCCTGCTTCTCAGATGCTGCTTGACTGGCTATGCTTTTCCGGTGCCACACTTTTTAACTCTGATTTCCAGCATCTGCAATCCCCACTTTCTCCTTACTCAGCTATTACCCATTGATGTCATGCCATCTCCATTTGAATGCTCCTACTCTGACCAAATTCAGAATTTTCTTCTTATAGGCAATGAGGAGCTTGATTCCCTGCCAGTCTTCACCTTCTCAGTCGAATTCTTCTGCATGTTCATGAGATGTGGCCATCACTGGCTAACCAACATTTATTGCCCATCAGTAGTTATCCTGCAGAAGGTGGTGGTGAGCAGCCTTCTTGAATGGCTACAGTCTATGTGTTGTAAGTAGAGTCACAATACTTTAGGGAGAGAATGCCAGGATTTTGACTCAGCAACAGTGATGTATTTCCAAGTCAGGATAGCAAGTGTCTTGAAGTGTCTTGTAAGTGGTAGTGTTCCCATGTATCTCTAGATGGAAGTCATCATTATCTTAGAAGGTGTTGTCTAAGGATCTGGAGTGATTTTCTGCAGTGCTCCTTGAAGATCATATATACTATTGCTCCTGAGTATCAGTGGTGAAGGGAATGAGTGTTTATAGATTTGGTGCCAATCAAGCCGGCTGCTTTGTCCTGGATGGTATCAAGCTTCTCGATTGTTTTGGAGCTACACCCATCCAGGCAAGCAGAAAATTTTCCATCTCACCTCTGACTTGTGCCATATAGGTGGGTTGGATGGGTTTGGGGGAATTAGGAGGTGGAATACTTGCTGCAGAATTCCTGGCTTCTGACCTCTCTTATAGCCACTGTATTTGTATGGTGAGTCCAGTTGAGTTTCTGGTCAATGGTAACTCCCAGGATGTTGATAGTGGGGAATTCAGTGATGGTAACATTTCAGTGATGGAATATCGAGAGGCAGTATTTAGATTACCTCTGATTGGAGATGGTAGTTGCCTGGCATTTGTGCAATATAATGTAACTTGCCACTTGTCAGCCCAAACCTGAATATTGTCCAGATCTTGATGCATTTGGGTATGCAATGCTTCAGTATCTGAGGAATCACAAATGTTGCTGAACATTGTGCTTCCATTGGTGAACATCCCCACTTCTGACCTTGTGATGTTGGGAATGTCAGTTTATCCTGTAATGAGAATAATGGGAGGGATTGATATAATGGAAGTGGATGCAGGGGCAGTTAGTTATGATGCAGAAGCAGGAGACATGGGGAAGGGTCCCCTATTAGTGATTAGGAGGGACAGAGGCCATGAATGATTGGTAGTTTGTGAGGATGAGGCTATAAAGCTTCAGTGGACATGATGAACTTTTAGGCCATAAACCTTGGTAAGATGTGGCTGCAGTATTAGAGAAAGTGCTGGCCCTAAAAGTATGATGTCACAGAGAGATGGTGGCTCTTAATCTTGCAGAATGTGACAGATTGTTGATTTTCTTTCTGCAATACAGGATGTTGATTCTGACTCAAGGCACAGCACTGTCACACACTGCAGTTGCTGTCCAGGCTGGTTGTGAATGATCTTTGGTGATCATTAGGACAAATGACTGATTATCCTCCACCAACCCATCCATTAGCACTTCCAGGTCCCTATCTTAGAAACGGGAGGCCTGTTCTCTGTGACACATCTTCACACTTCAACATTGAGGACCAGTGATGTTGTTCTGGCCTGCAGTACCTGAGGTGATGAGCAGCTAGCCTTTAAAGATGTTGCCAGAGATATGTAACCGTGAAGGTTCCAGCAATGGTAAGAACATCCACCTTACTCCTCATAGAATTGCTGAAGAAATGTGCTCAGCAAGTCAGTTGCATAATTAATGAATAGATGTAAATCTTCACCTGAAGAAGATTACAGAGATATGCACCCTAATATACTTTGTCATGGCAGTAAAAAGTAGCAATATTGTCATTAGAATATAAGTTATGAATTACCACAAATGATTTGAGTTTAATCCAGTAATGAGAGTGATTTCAAGGCTAAGGTATTTATGTGTAAGTATTCTAGAATGCCAACCAGCTCTGTCCGTTTTGTTAATTATCTGAACTTTCATTGCCCTTTTTATTAATTGTCTCCCTCATCAATAAACATTTTCTTCTTTGGCTTTCTGTCATTATTTTTAAATTAGGTGAATACTTAGGTGAAGAAGAAGCCACATTTGAGACAGCAGATTTTGGAAAATTGCAAATGCAGTAGATTATATTCTTAAGGGGTGAAAGGATTGAATTGTAGAAGTTCCCTAAAATTTTTAACAAAATATTTCATCCATCAGGGTGCAATATCACTTCAGACAGTGGAAAAAATCAGAGCATGACATTCAATGATCCCTTCAAAAAACAGGTGACAGGTGACCACACACACACAGACACTCCCACGCGCATGCACACACACACACATGCACACAGACACACACACACTCCTACAGACACACACACTCCTACACTCACATATGCATCCTCTTACAGACTTAGACACTTTACACTCACACACACTCTCTCTCACAGACACCCACTACCCCCCTCCCCAGACACACACGCACACGCATACACTCACACACACTCCTACAGACACACACGCTCCTACACTCACACATGCATCCTCTTACAGACTTAGACACTTTATACTCACAAAAACATTTATACCCTCTCTCACAGACACTCACAACCCCTCACCCAGACACACACACACTTCTACAGACACACACACTCCTACACTCACATGTGACTTAGACCACTTTACTCTCACACACATATACACTCCCTCACAGACACTCATAAACACCCACCCCAGACACACACACACACACACACACACACACACACGTGCACACACATGCACACATACACATACACATTTTGGGGTGAATTTGTATTTGCAGTTACATTGTACTTTGCTCAAAAACTGCATGAATCCATGTAAGACTCTGTTAACTCACTTTTTAGATTAGAATCAGTCTAAACATTATGGCACAGACAGAGAACACAAGGGGCTAACACCTTCAACATCTCAACATTTTATCTGCGCTGACACCAATTGGTACAGTTCACCTGAGAATGTAACTTTTAAAAAATGCTTTGTGATTTACACATGAAAGAAGTGAAACTATCATGGTCATTCTAACAGATGAGTGACTTAACAAACAATCAATGTATTTTTCAATGTATAATTTCAGTTACATCACACTGTAAACCTTTGCTATAAACTCTGTGTCTTACAATTGTGCCCTCCACAACCATCTGATGAAGGAGTGGTGCTCTGAAAGCCAGTGCTTCCAACTAAACCTGTTGGACTACAACCTGGTGTTGTGTGATTTATAAGTTGTGCATCCAGTCCAACACCGGCATCTCCAAATCATTCTAAAAACTATTTATCTACAGCAGTTCAATCAAATAAACAATGGGGACCAATAAACAGAATAAAAGAAACATATTTCATTAAACTATTTCATTTTGTTTTTGAAGATTTTCCTTTACTGTCCTATCAGCCAAGGAAAAGGCATTCCTTTAGGTTGTATTGAATTGGAGAAACAGATCAGAAACCTTACAAGTGTTTGGAACTGTTAGCAGTCCAATGGTAGTTCGAGGTAAGGTGAAGAGCAGAGTATTCCAACACTGGGATTCAACTTTTTTGGTATGGATTTCAATTGGCCTTCCTCCCTAGCACTTTAAGTTGCTTCATGCATTTTTACATTATTTTTGGAAAGATAACAGACTTGAATTGATCCTAGCTCTATTATTACCATAAGGATGAATTAACAACTAGCTAGACTTATTGTCACAAAGGTATGGAATGTAAATTGGTGTTGCCACTTCATTTAGCTGAATATAGTAGTGGGATGAATGCATTCACTACTGCTGCCAGGGAGCCTAGCAGCCTCACCTAGTTAAAAGTACTATTCATAATAGTAGACTGTTTCTCATAAGAGAAAATTGATTTGAATTACAGGAAGTTGATGTTGAATAAAATCACTTCAATTCTAACTGAAGAAATGGAAACACCAGTCAGGGACTAGACAGTCACTGATGTGGGAGTGAAGGCCTGATGGAAGTGGAAAAATGCAGAAATGTTATGGTTGTACAGGTGACTGTGAGCCCTTAAGTACCTCCCTCATGAGGAACAATGAGCAAGTGGCCAAGGAATTCAATTCTCATCATCTGGACCTAAGGACCTGGCAGTAATTCCACAAGATGTTCCACTGAGGAACTCACAGAGGTGGTCAAGGTCTTTGAATGCATGTTCATGACTTTCTGTGGTTGTAATTTTGCCTCATAGAAATTAAAATATTTGTTTTAAGACTTCATAAGAGAAAAAGAAGGCTTGAAAACTATCACCTAGAAGGACAAGGGCAGTAAATTAATGCAAGTTCCTCTTCAAACCATTTACCATCCTGACTTTGGAAATGTATTGCTGTTCCTTCACTGTTGGTGGGTCAAAAATCTAGATTCCCCACTCTAACTGCAATTATATTGCATCTACAATAAATGGATTAAAGTGGTTCAAGAAGGAAACCACATCACCACCTTGGCAGGATCAATAGGCTTGGACAGTAAATTGCTGACCTAGCCAGGGATGCTTGCATCCCATGAATGAATACAAAACAAAAACTCATATATCTGATACGTGTTGATGGGCTTTTCCTTTGTGATAGTCTTTGTTTACATTGATTTACTGACAATGTTTGAAATTTCCAGGGTTTTGACACAAAAAGTCTATGCATATAACTTGGAGGTGATATGGCTTTTGTGATCTTATGTCCTTCTGAATCTAGAGATTGGTGTTTTAGCGCAGGGTTGTGGGTTAGAGAAAGATGAGATGCCAAGTTATGGATAAACCGGGGAATAGAGGGAGATTTGGAGGGGCAATGGTTTAGTGGTATTATCACTGGGCTATTAATCCAGATACCCAGGTAATGTTCTTGGGGGCCTAGGTTCAAATCCTGCCATGTCCAATGGTAGAATTTAAATTCAGTAAAAGCAATCTGGAATTAAGGTTCTAATGTTGTCAAATCCATTGTCAAATGACAGGAAAAACTCATCTGGTTCACTAATGTCCTTCAGGGGATGGCTAACGTCCTTACCTGGTCTGGGAGAAAGTGAGGACTGCAGATGCTGGAGATCAGAGTCAGGAGTATGGTGCTGGAAAATTACAACAGGGCAGGCAGCATCCAAGGAGCAGGAGAATCGATGTCTGGGGCATAAGCCGTTCATAGGAATATGATGAAGGGCTTATGCCCAAAATGCTGATTCCCCTGTTCCTCAGATGCTGCCTAACCTGCTATACTTTTCCAGCACCACACTGTCGACCCTTACCTGGTCTGGCATACATGTGACTCCAGACCCACAACAACATGATTAGATTAGATTCTCTACAGTGTGGAAACAGGTCTTTCGGCACAACAAGTTCACACTAGCCTTCCGAAGAGTAACCCACCCAGCCCCATTCCCCTCTGACTAATGCATCTAACACCATGGACAATTTAGCGTGGCCTGAACATCTTTGGACTGTGGGAGGAAACTGGAGCAAACCCACACAGACATGGGGAGAATGTGCAAACTCCACACAGACAGTCACCCAAGGCTGGAATGGAACCTGAGTCCCTGGCGCTGTGAGGCAGCAGTATTAACCCCTGAGCCACTGTGCCACCATATATATGGCTCATATATGTTTATCTGAGGTGATTCATCCTTGTGCAGTTTCAGTTTGCATGTTGGTGATGTGCTTACCAAATTATTTCTCTAACTTTAGTTGAAATAAAGTATCCATTGAAGCAGTAGTCTCTGAGCTAGAGGAGGTCAATGTGAATACCTTGCTGGTGCATTGTGTCAGACTTCACTGGCTTCTTCCTCTGAGTTAGAGTTGAAGCTGAGATTTTAAGGCACTGACCTCCTTATAGAGTATTGCTGGATGCTGCTAAAGCCTACTGTGAGAAGAGGGGGAATTATTTCTGGAAAGTGGATTAAAGTTTGTGCACGTTAAGAATAAGTTAGCGCTTATGTTTGACTCTAAAGTGCCCTTTGGGGAATTAGCAGAGGGCAATACATGCTGGTCTAGCCGGCGATGTCCTTATCCACTGGATTAATTCAAAAAAGACAGAGGGAGGATTGTAGGTTTGGGAAGAGATTGGGGGTTGCTGGAGACATGAAAGAGAAAGATTGGTGAGCCAGCGATTTTGGTGCCTCTCCAAATATAAGTGTTAGCAATCGTGTAGGCTTTAGGCATTGATGATTGAGGGAACAAAGGTTTGACTGCTGCAGGATTATGGATGAGCAGGAAGGAATCATTCCTACCCTTTCTGTCTTCAGTTCACTTCAGTGGGATTTCTTCCTGCTGGAGACATTCTGACAGCCAATATTAATCCTGAAGGGCAGATAAGTCATAAGTAGGCAGTCTCATTAAAATGTTAAATGAGCGATTCACTGCCAGCCCAATCTCAGTTCAAACTAAAATTTATTGGATTCAAGGATGAATTGGGACAGATTTGAGATTTTTAAAAATATTTTAATTTCCTACCCAATTGAAGGCACATATTTAATAAAATTACACCTGGCATCTTTTATCCGACCTCCTCATCAGCAGGCATCTCAGTTTGTATGCTGCGACAGGATGCACAGATATACGTTCTTTATATCCTTTGTCTCAACACTGCCTGTTAACCCTCAACTTTGCAAGATCATAAAAACAGGGATAAGACAAAAACTGTCATATTTTACACGTAAATGATTCAGTTTCAGATTTTCCTTTTTTGTTATTTTCAAATTACACCATCCAGCATCTGCAGACATCAGCAAAATAGTGTGTCAGATATTGAAAAAATTACATATTATACCAATTGCAGATGGAATTGATTCTGTCACTGAATTCAATTTCAGTTTAAAGTTGCCATTTCATTATTGATAGCATGATGTCCTCCTCTGACCAGGACCCCTTCATTGAGGTTGCTCATTACCACTGTGCTCTTCATTTCTCTGCTATTTAGTAACTTTGCCTGTACCTTGTTTGTTTTTTCTTTCACACAGAGTGAAAGTTTCTTCTCAGTGTTAAGTAGAGATCCCATCAGATAATTCCAACTTTAAGTCTTAACTTTGACTTTGACACCTTGTTAGCTATAAGAGGCAGGTAGTGAGTGTTTGATATTGTGTTTTTGCTGCATTCTCATACAGTACCATTTTAACCATATAATTTCCAATAGCATCTGACATTTCAAAAATAGATTAAGATTAGAATGCAATGATGCAGTTAAAACACCTGCACAATTCGAGCTCAAAATCTCATCATTGTCATGCAGTAAAACCTGCAGCTAATGGCTGACCAACTAAATAAATACATTAGTCCTGTGTTCACGAATGAGGACAGAATAATACAGCATTAATGTTTGGAAACACAGGATTTAGTGACAGAGAGGAACTGAAAGAAATAATTATTTGTGGGGAAATGAAATTTGGGAAATTGATGGGATTGAAGGCTAATAAATTCCCAGGTGTTGATAATCTACATGGCAGAGTACTGAGGGAAATAATGGATGCATTAGTGGTCATCTTCCAAGATTCTGTAGACTCTGAAGTAGTTCTCACAGACTGGAAGGTAGCTAATATAACCCTTCTTTTTAAGAAATAACACAGAAAGAAAACTGTGAAATACAGGCCAGTTAGTATGACCTCAGTAGTGGAGAAACTACTTTCCATCACAAAAGAATTTACAGTAGAACACTTGAAAAACAGTGACTGAATCAGACGGATTCAATATCAGAGCAAATTACTGCAGATTCTGGAATTGCAATTGAAAACAGAAAATGTTGGCAATCGCAATGAGTCAGGTGGCATCCATGGACAGAAAGCAAGCTAGCGTTTTGAGTTCAGATGCTGTCTGACCTGCTGTGATTTCAGACAGATGAAACATGGATTTACCAGTGGAAAATCATGCTTAATAAATCTACTGGAACTCTTTAAGGATATTACCAGTAGACTTGACAAGGGGAGCCAGTGAATGTGGTTTATTTGGACTTTCATAAGGCTTTTCACAAAGTCCCTCGTAAGAGATTAGTGTGTGAAATAAAAGTGCATGAGATTGGGCAGCATACTGAGATAGATGGAAAACTGGTTGACATACAGGAAACAAAGTGGAAGAATAAGCCAGTCCCTTTTTCTGAAAGGCAGACAGTGATTAGTGCGGTAGTGGTAAAACTATTCATGGTTTCTATTAATGATTTGGATGAAGGACTTATATGTAATATCTCCAAATTTCCAGAGGAACAAAAGCTGCTTGGGAGGCTGAGCGTTGAAAAGTATGTGCAGATGTTTCTCTGTCATGTCACCACCCATCTTCCCCTCTAGGATAAACATAATTTTGAAGTACAGCTGGCTATTCCTGTTTGTCGTACCTGGCGCCTTGATGAAGACTTTGCACTGTATAGGCTTTCAGTCTGGATTGAGTCCGCTGATACGGTAGGATACGTTTTGGATTTATTGGGTGAGTACTTTGTTTTCCTTATTTTGTAGTGGTTTTTGCAAGCCGGTTTCCACCTCAGGATGTGACTGAGGCCTTGTGGTGTCAGTTGGGTCAGTGATTTTCGGAGGTTGTCGTTTTTGAGGTCAGTTGCTACTGCTTCCCTAGTGCAGAATACGTCTTTGTCGGTAGGTTTCAGAATTTCTGTCAGGATCCCCTTCCATACATAGCTTTTGGAATTAGCTGTTGGAATTCTTTTTCTGAGGATTGGTACTTGTCTATGTCCCAATCTTGAGTCAGACTGGTTTTATTTCCAAAATGAAATTTACGAAATATTACATGTATTGACTGCCTGCAAATTGTGCATTTTTTGACCAAAATAGAATATATCTGCAAACAGACTTATGCAAATACTGATTCACCCCATAGACTTAATTGTGTGAGTGCACACATGAGAGAGAAATATGGAGTGAGAGAGTGTGTGTGCATGTGAGTGTGTGCAAGTGAGTGTGAGTGCATATGAGAGAGGGTGTGTTTACATGTGTGAAAGCTTGGTAGCATAAGTGTGTGGGTGTGATGGGGTATACACCTGTAAGAAGGTTTATGTGTGGGTGTGAATGTGGGGCGAGGGGGCGGGTGTGCGTGTGTGAGAGAGAAAGTGTTTGCGTGAATGTGTGAGTATGTAAGAGTGTATGTGTTTGTGTGCTTGTGTGTGAGCGTGTGAGAGAGTGTATAGTGTCGTGGGATCACCTGTAGTGTGACATGATCCTGGTTGAGGCCATCCTCATGGGTACTAAACTTGGCGACTTTGTATTGTTGCCTGTCCTGAAGTCCATCATGGAGGATGGTCACCTGAAGATCTGAGGCCGAATGCCCCTGACCGCTGAAGTTCTCCCTGACAGGTGATTGTTGTGTGGTGTTGGACTGGGTGGACGCCACACAACAATCATCAGACAGGGGTGTTTCCTCCCAGTCAGGGAGCAACCACCTGATGAAGGAGCAGCACTCCAAAAGCTAGTGCTTCCAAATAAACCAGTTGGATGATAACCTGGTGTTCTGTCATTTTTAACGTCATTTTTAATCTAATGTTGTGTGATTTTTAACTTTGTGCACCCTAGCTCAACACTGGCATCTCCAAATCATATCTTACAGTCTTATACTCCATCACACCCACACACATGCTTTACCAGACTTTCACAATCAATGTAGGCAGTCAATACATGTAATATTTTGTAAATTCTGCTTTGGAAATAAAACCAGTCTGACTCAAGATTGGATACGACAAACTCTGATCTCACACCTTTAATGTCTTATCTGAGCTCAGATGTCAACTTTTGTTATAAAACCTTAAGTTATCTTAAGAAAGTGACTTAAAAGAAGTTCTGGGATTTATGATATTAAACCTGCAACCCTTTCTAAAAGATGAAACACTTTGTTTGCTCAATATATCATTTGAGTTGCATGACAGTGTAATCTTTTGCTATAAATTCTATGTGTTATGATCTTATACTCCACAACCACCTGATGAACGAGCAGTGCTCCGAAAGCTACTGCTGCCAAATAAACCAGTTGGATGATAACCTGGTGTTCTGTCATTTTTAATGTTCTCTACTCCAGTTCAATACCAACTTTCCACCTTAGGTCGGGTTTATTGTTCTCTTGGAGTTAAGGTGTGATTTGGATTTTCGGGCTGAACAATGGTTCCAGACAGCCATCTCTGTGACTGAATATTTTGCCCCAAGCTCATCCCAGGTGCCCTCTTTCTTTTAATCGTCTTTTGGAAAAGTCAAGAGTTTTGGTCCAGTATTTCAGAATACAGGGATTTTTGCTCAATCTTACAATACTAATGTTTCTCAGAGAGCATCTTAAAAATCCACAACATTTACCATCTAGAAGAACAAAGATAAGAGATACACGGAAACACCCTAACCTGAAAATACCCTTCAAACCACACACCATCAAGATTTGGAAATATATCATCATTCCTTATGTGCTGCTGGAATAAGATCTAGAAACTCTTTCCTGAACAGCATTGTGGGCCTACCTATATTAAATAGATAGCAATGGTTAAAAAACAAAACAGCTCACCATTCACTTTCACAAAGACAAATGGTGATGGGCAATTAATGTTGACTTAGCCAGCCATGCAGATACCCCAAGAATGAACTAAAAGAATGAATGAAGGCCTGGCTATTCCCATCTCTCCAATCTTTTCTGGCTCCACATCACAGTGCACACAGTTCAATGTTTCTTTGGAACATCTTCCAAAACACATGTGCCTTGATCAATCTCTCTGCACACTCAAAGACTTCTACAAACTGTACTGTTTGACCTTAGCCCTAATAATCTAATTCAGCATAATGTCTTTCTTCTAATCTACTTCATTCGTCTCCTTGTAAACTGTTTTGTATGCAGTAATAATTTGTATATAAAGGCAATTCTCCTCATGTTCTGATTTGACTTATTGAACCCTCATCACTTAATTAAACAAGAAGAGATAATCTTTCTTCATGCATTTCATCAAAACTTCAAAACACTCCATATGAACTTGCTTCAAATCTGTTTTAAATTGTTTAATTTAATATTGTATCTGTCATTTTTTTCTCTTTAATTACTAAAACAATCTGCTTCCATCTGTCTTTCATAATTTGAAACAGTTCAGTTATACTAGATCATAATCTGTAGTGATACAATGAAAAATAGATTACATTTTGAAATGTCTTCCTTTGTATTTGTAATTTTCTCTGACCAGGCACAAATTTCTCGCTAATATTAGAAACCTTCATTAAAACTCATCTCATTCAGGGACACAAGCCAATACAACAACTCCATTCTCACAATCCAGAGACTGAGACCAATGCTCTGGGAACATAGATCCAAATCCCATTATGATAAATGGTGAAATATATTAAATTCATAAGTCTGGAATTTAAAGTTAATCTGCTGTATGAATGCACCTATAATCAATTATTGTAAAAGTCTTTATGATTTATTAATGGCCTTCCGGTCACAAAAAACTGCCATCCTTGCCTGATCTGGCTCACATGTCACTCCAGAGCTGCAGCAATGTTGTTGATTATTAAGTAATCATTGAAATTACTTAGCAAACTGTTCAACTTAACAAACCTTGCTTGAGGAAGAAATGAAACTGGATAGATTATTTGACTGAAAAACTGAAATGACAATGGTAAACTCAGCCTTGTTGACTCTTAAAAACTTCTCCATACTGACATCTGGAGGCTCATACTGAAATTGAAAGAGTTGCTCCACAGACCAGTTAAACAACAGCTTGAAACAGTATAGAAATACGCAGGAAATCATTCCTGACAATGTCCCTGACCCGATCGTCTTCATTTCTGTTTATGTTCTGTTCCACTGATAGGACTAATATGACTGACATCGAATCTGATGAAGTTTCATTTCATTGGATCAAATTTGGACAAGGAAGCATTCTGCTAATTACCAGATCCTGCTCCAGGAAGAGACGGCATTCTCCTTTTTATCGTACTTGCTGTAGCAGCAGTATACTTACAGGTCTAGTCTTTCAGTGTAGGTTCATGAACAGATGAGTGAATGGGTGAATAAATAAATGGGTGAGTTGGGTCAACTTTGTGACAAAGAAGCCGTATCTCAGGCAAGAAATACTGTTTACAGATTGCAGACCATGTATAGAAATAAATTCATTTCCACACTATCTAAGCTGATTCATGTTGACCCTGCGACGCACTGTACCAAACATATAGTGCCTTCTGTGGCTTTCCATGGTCATGTGAATTGCAAATGTTTAATGAGAATGGAAAATGGCTGCGACAGTGGGCAGACTAAGTAATTTTCTATCTCTGTCTGAGCATGTCGACTCTACTTGTGTGTGTGTCGTGAGGCCCTTCAAGGAGCAATTGCATAACAGATTGAAGTCATCCCCAACCAGAGCATCATATATGTGAAAACATCCAGTATTCACCTGTGATCCTGTTTACAAGCAACACTACCAATGTCACTGGTCATTAAGAAGACATTGTTGGAAGATAAATTGAGGGCAATCTAAAGAACCCCAGCTCTAATGTCTGTAGCAGAAGTTAGATCATTCCTTGGGTGAATTATTACAGAAATTTCAAACACAATCTAACCTCGATCCTGGCACCTTTGCATCAACTCCTAATCAAGTGTCAGCCTTTGAAATAATTACATCACCAAGCCATAGCTTTGTGGGAAATGAAGATGCACCAATCATTCTGTGGGGTGTTGGAACACTGTGATTCCAAGTGAGATCTGGCATTAACATGCAATGCTTCCTATACTGCATCGGGGTAGTATTAGCTCATCACTGGCCCAGTGGAGAGGAATGTCCAATAGAGTATGCATCCAGGACCTTGGTTAATATAAAGTTTTAAATGCACCCTGATAGAGAAGAAAGGTTTGGCAGTCATACGTGAATATCTTTATGGATATAAATTTGTAATAATAATGGACCACAAACCCGTGATATGTCTACTTTAGGGGGACAAGACAGCGCTGCCTATAACTTCAGGACAAATTCAGTGGTGAGCAATAATACTAAATGTATATGATTACAAGTTGGAACATCGTCAAGGTGGTCAAGCTGCAAATGTGATACATTGAGCTGCCTCCCACTGGCAGATGCACCATTGGTGGTACCGCTATGTTTTCACATATAGGATGAGAATGATTGAGGATGACTTCAATCTGCTGTGCAATTGCTGCTTGAAGGGCCTCATGACACACACACAAGTAGAGCCAACATGCTCAGACAGAGATAGAAAAATACTTAGTCTGTCCACTGTCGCAGCTATTTTCCATTCTCATTGCACATTTGCAATTCACATGACCATGGAAAGCAACTGGAGGAGTTGTAATGATGTTGACTTTTCTGGACCACTTCCTATCACAGCTGACAATATCAGAGTCTGGATGACGAAGGGTCCGTTCTTAGCAAAACTGAAACACTGGGTGGGGATTAGGGAAACCAAAGGGCTGTTATAACAAGAATTGAAATCATTTCAGATCCGGAGAGACCAAATCATGGTAGAGGATGGCATATTACTGTGGGGAGCAAGAGTAGTTCTCTTGAAAACTGATCGCTACCAGAAACTGGCTGAACTCCACCAATGTGATCCAGGGTTTCGAAAATTAAGATGTTGGTGAGAAGTTATGTCTGGTTTGCAGGATTGGATGTAGTCATAGTTGCGTTGGTGGGACAGTGCCCAAAGTGCCAACAAGAACAAAAAATACCACCAGCCACTCCCCCATATTTGTAGGAATGCCCAGGTAAACCCTGGATTTGGTTACATTGACTATGCAAGTCCTTTCATGGTTCAATGTTCTTAGTCATTGTAGATGATCATTCAAAGTGGCTGGGCATGCTTCGAGTTTATTTATCTAACATGGAAACAATGATAGAGTCACAGTGTGCATCTTTTGTAACACACAGACTCCAGGAAGTATTGGTCACGGATACAGGCTACTGTTTACCAGCAGAGAATTTGAGT
Source organism: Hemiscyllium ocellatum (assembly GCF_020745735.1). Classification (NCBI taxonomy): domain Eukaryota; kingdom Metazoa; phylum Chordata; class Chondrichthyes; order Orectolobiformes; family Hemiscylliidae; genus Hemiscyllium; species Hemiscyllium ocellatum. The sequence goes on from NC_083404.1 coordinate 116,402,110, forward strand.
GTTTCCTAAACTTAAATGGAATTCGACATATGAAGACAGTTTTATACCATCTGTCATCTAGTGGCCTGGCAGAAACAGCAGTCTAATCTTTGAAAGCAGACTAAAAGAAGCAGCCCACAGCTTCACTATATATCAAACTGTCCCACTTCCTACTTGATTGTAGAACCACCCCTCATGCAACTACAGGGATAGCTAATGGAGAACAAATTCCAAGCAGTTAAATCTGATCTTCTCGGACTTAGGGGCAGGGTGAACAGCATCAAGAATGTCAATGCCAGATGCAAGACTCTGTTAAGGAAGAGAGACAGTTTACTTCAGGGGACAGTGTTTGGTGTAGGAACCATGGAAATGGTTCTGCATTGGTAAGAGTCTTGGTCAATGCAAGGTCAGGATCAGTGACATATAAAGATCAGGTTGGAGGTAGAGTCCTGACCAATCGCATGGTAATTTGACAGCCACAAACTTGCAAATGATATTGAAGCAAAGCATGCTTGCTCCTAGAAAAGCTGGAAAAGAGAACCATGGGGTTTCCCTCTCTGTCAGCAGCTGAGGAAACCTCTGAACCTGTGATGGACACTGTGGATCTCATTGCATTGATACCTTTGTTGCTGGAAAAAAAGGAATGAATTGCTCTCGAGATGGTCCGGGCAGAAGAGGCAAGCCCCTGTGTATTACACACCGTCCCATATCTAACACAGACTCAGAAGAATCTGACCCAGTGCTAAAATGGCCCAGGAGTCGCCTGTGCCCTCGGACTCAGAGGGGGAGGGGTATAGTGATTGTTTTGAGGTTAGCCATGTACATCTCATAGAATGAGAGCTCACTGATTGGTGCTGTTAATCAGGTCCTGTCAGGGATCCCTGGCAGACAAATAAAAACAGGTGTATCAGACATTCTGACACTCTGCCTAAGAGCTGGCTGTGAGAGAGCTGGACCAGTGTCAATGACTTTTCACGTCCAACTAAAGGGTGACTTGGTGACAGGATACCAGTCTCTGTTGAATGATTTCACCCATATAGGTTTAGTAACTGCTCGAAGGCTTGATCCAGCTGTAGAGGGGATTATCACCATTGTAGCAATGTTAGTGGTGCTTGAAATTCCATAGATTCTCAAAAGGGCTCAATGTGCAGCCACAGCCCTTGCAGTGTCTTCTGCTTTCTTCATGCAGAGTGAATAACTTTGACTGAAGGTTGGTATCTATGAGCTGAGGGGACCTCAGGATGAGGTTGAGAATAATCATTGGCTAGGCTGTTTTGGTTGAAGATGGATGCAAATGTTTAGTCTTATCTTTTGTGCTGATATTCATGACTGTTGGGAATTAGGATATCAGTGAAGCCACCACCTCCTATTAGTTGTTTAATTGTCCACCACCGTTCATGTTCTGACAGGACTATAGAGCTCAGATCCATTGTTTGTGGCATTGTTTAGCCTTGTCTATTGGACACTGTTTCCACTGTTCATCAAGCAAGTAGTCCTATGAGTCTTCATTAGGTTGCCACCTCTGTCTCAGGCATGCCTAGTGCTGCTTCTGACCTGCACTCCTGCAACATTAATTGAACCAAAGTTAATCTTAATTTGATGATAATGGTAGAGTGGGTAATATGCCAGGCCACAAGGTTACAAATTGTGACTGAATACAATTCTGCTGCACCTGATGGACTACAGCACCTAATGCATTCCCAGTTTTGATCTGGACAAAGTCTGCCCATTTATCAATCTTGTGCCATTCAACATAATGGAGAGTAACTTCAATGTGAAGAAGGGACCTTATCTCCACAAGGACTGTGGGGTAGTCACTCCTATTGATTCTGACACAGACCGACACAACTGCAACAAGTGGTAAGGATTAGGTCAAATTTACTTTGGCATCCTGTTGGTTCCCTTACCACTTGCCGCAGACCGAATCAAGAAGCTAACTGGACATCTACATCTACAGCTTTGCTACTGAGTTACTCTTGCTGATAGATATTGAAGCCCCACCTCCCCTACCCTCCCCCCCACCTCCAACCACACTGCATTCTGCACCCTTACTACCCTCAGTGCTTCTTTTAAATGATCTTCAATATGATGAAGATGAATATATTGGTTAAGAGAGGGAGAGATGACAGGTAGTAACCAGCTAGAGGTTTCCTTGTCCATTTTTGACCTGATGCCATGAGATTTCATAGGTTCTGGAGCCAATGGTGAGATCTTCCAGATTCACCCCATTGCACTGCCATACAGCTTCAGCTGCAATCAACCAATTGCTTGTAGAATGGACACGTAGTTTTTAACCAACAATTAAATTGTTTTTCATTGATAAGTGATTAAAAATACACTTTTATGGAATTAGTATGAAACACAAATGTCAAAAGAATACTGATTACATTGTTGAGGCACGCATTTCACAAACAAAGACCAGCTCATCATGTAATTCCAGAGATAATGAAGTCTGTAGACTCTCCAAGATACTTGTACTTTCAATAGTTTCCATAAATACTTTGCTCTGTGTTATTACCAACAGTTCCATTACCTTCCATAACTTCTTTGGTGCAGTCACAGTCTTCAGATGGATGTTTACCATACATTTCCCAGTACGAAGAAAGGCTTGCTAACCATTGTTTATGAAATGGAGAATGTTGCTGTAAGCCTTACAATGTTTCTTTTATGTCAGTCGATGTTCACAGTCTTTTGCCTGAGGAACTGTTTCAGCAAATCTTTAAAACCTCTGCTGCATCATCTCCTTTTGAAACACAGAATATTTCTTCGTGCCTCATTTTCCTGAATATTCACATTGTCTGAAATCTCTTTTTGGAGAGCACAGCAAGTTCAAATTTCAGTTTTCAATGCATCAACCCTTTGCCTCATTCCTTTTTTCTCTCATTATTCCTTCTTGCTATTTCACCTGTTATTGTGCCCTGGCATACATTTAAGAATATATTATTAAGAGAAGTGCAAAGGATCACTGATGTCCCCATCAATCCCTTTCTGTTATTTTTAAATCCAGTAATCTCCTGTAACAGTCTCTCACACTCCTGTTGATTTTATCTGACATGCTATTTGCACAGGTCAGTTTTGTTGGTGATTCAATTTCTACTCATTGTTTATCCTTGAGATCTGCTACTGGCAGTTTAAAATTTTGCTCAGGGAAGTATGCACTGTAACAGGATAAGATATAATTTTGCAACCCATGCACAATCTCAGTAATACTAATTCAAGGTTAATAATTTCCAGTCAACATTTCTGTGCAACTTGTCAAATTTTAGTGGTTAACTAAGTAAACTTGTTTTTAGGAATTTGTTAGGAAAATGTCAAGAAAAATGTTAATGCTAGAAAATACATGCTGGTTAAATCCAGACTAAAACATTATTCTGAGCCATATTATTCAAGTACTTTTACCTCTTGCCCATTGCAAAGCAAGTATACACCCATCAATGAGCCTTCACTTTCAATAAAGTTAGATTTGAATCTGCACATGAAATATAATTAAAACAATGCACCAATCAAACCTTTCACGAATAATAAATATAATCTGATTAAAGCATATGACAGGATTGATAAAGAAAAATAAAAACAAAAACTGCTGAAAAGGAAAACTAAGCATGTTATGCAGCGTCTTTGGTCAGAATCAGATTTAATGCTTCAGGCTGATTTTAGTTTGATGACCTTTCTGAAGGAGCGATGGAAATGATAGGGAGGGACAGGGTCTGTGTAGTAGGATGAGGTTTACGCTCAGGTAACTGAACTTTCAGTTTATTAAACATAAATATATACAAGGGATAGTCAGACAGAATGCTTTATCATCGCATTTTCAGTACCACCACTGGCATCATGTTGTATTTTCAGATACAATTACCACTCGTTTGTGGCATTCTGTCACCAGTTCCCCCTTTCTCTATGCTGTGCCTCGGGCCTGTCTCATTAACACCAGTAGTAATGTCCAGACCATTGCTGAGGTTGTGATGATCCTGACTGACAGTGACGAAAGGCAAGTCAGATCCCAGAGTGAAACCTAACTGGATGAGCAACATGTTTTATTTTTCTATTTGGTTACCCTCATGGACAGTATTGGAACATTGATAGAGGCTAGCAATACACTTTTAACAAAAGAATATGAGAGATTATAACACATAAAATTAAAAGAAAATAAATTATATAAGTCTATTTGAAATTTTCTTATTAAATATATCTGAAATAAAGATTTAATGCTTAGAATTTGTTTAAAAATATTTCTCAAACCACAGTGGATCGTCACTGAGTTCCTTCTTTAGTCAGCATATATTTATTTTTAGTCAAAAGTGTGGTACTGGGAAAGCACAGCAGGTCAGGAAGCATCCGAGGAGCAGGAGAATTGACGTTTTGAGCATAAGCCTTTCATAAGGAATGATTCCCAACACTCTTGACTAAAAACAAAGATCTGTAGTCCTCACTTTCTCCATATACTTGCTTTTATTCATTTTTTTCAAGAAAATATTTGCATGCATTGGGTTCTATGTATTTTTATTGATTCATTTCCACAATACCTTTAAACAATGTCATTCATGATGTTGTCTTTTTGCCCATACTCAGTATGCTCGGAAAAAAGGTATAGATAACCCTTTACACTACATAGTGGGAAAGAGTTCCTGCACATTCTTGCTTGTTAAAGTATAATTTCCTCAATAGCCTATTGGTAAAAGAAACACTCTTTTCTCAGCTATATCCAGTTTTCCATATCTGCTTCCATTCTGTTGTCAGAAAGTAGCCCATCCTTTTTTTTTCAGAGATGCAGGCCTTATTCATTTATAATTTCTCATTGGAGTGTTCCCATTCATGGTGTCAAAACTTATGGATAGTTCAGCTTTCAATTCAAAATTCAAAACTTTCCAATTCAGAAGACCCAACCTTAAGATCATTTGGACCATTCACATGTTTCATCAGGTGATTGGGTTTCATCTCTACTTTTGTCAATCTTTTATTTAAATGTACACAAGTATGTAACTCCACTTTGAATATTACATTCTTAAAATTCAACTTTAAACCCAACAATTGTGCAAAACAAATATAATGCACAATCTTCCCATATTTTCGTCAGAATGCAATCCACAACATGCTTCAGTCTCAGTGTTGGAGTGATATTCTTCACTGTGTCACATATTTTCATTTTCTACACCAACCATCCTGTGGTGTTGATGAATATAATTATCAATTAATGCTGAAATGTGCCCACTAGCAACTGGATCAGGATTATTCAGTGTAACTTTAGTAATCATGTTTTCTTGCACAAACTTTCAACGAAACACTTTACTTTGTTGTTAACCCTGCATGCACATTCTCTCTCTCTCTCTCTTTCACTCATTCACACACACACACACTAAAAATTCAGAGAGAAACTGGGAATTCTGAAGCAGAAATTGAAAGTCATGGAAATATACAGCAGTATGATCATGATTAAAAAAAATGTTTTAATTGAAATCCTTCACAATAACTGATGAGCTTTTGTTCAAAGACTGCAGCTGAAATCCTTGTGCTTCTCTGTCGCTTTGTGTGTGAATTTCCAAACTGTTCTTTATTTTTCACAAAGAAAACCTCTCTACAGTTAGAATCAGTGGTGGTTAGCTTTGTCCTTAGTGAGATTAATTTCCACTCTTTCACTATCTGTCCTCAATCTCAGATACTTGCCATCTAATGCAACTCTCTATTCTTTTAGAAAGACATATTCTCCGATCAATCTGCTTCGTCAATGTCAGTAAATCTCAGCCTTTCTCTTGAAATGATAATCACAGCTCAGCCACAGAGATATCGACAACTGGAAAATTTGTCTGAAGGAGAGAACATGCTTTTTAAGTCACGGTGACAAAAGGATTAGGAAATCTGGCTAAAAGTGAAATTCTGCTCCCAGAGTTTTTAAAGACAAATTAAATCATGTGGATTTTTTATAGGATGGATGTCCCACTCTGTCAAATTGAAGATTGAAGATTGTCAAGACTGAAAGTGAAAAATCTACCCCATATAAAGGTGATAAGGTTTGGGGTAATAGCTCAAATACTCATTAAAGGTATATGCTGTGATTCAAAGTAACATGCTTTCACAAACTTGCTTTCACAAACAATAGTCCAACGTAGGAATGTAAGTATATTTAAGAAGGTTGTGAAAAGAATTGTTAGAGGTTACTGTAATAAATAAGTGATGTCTGAAAGAATTTGCAGATACCAAAGTGTTTAAGTCATTAGATTGTATTGACATATAGTATCAGGAATAGGTCAGAATGTTCAACTCTTGTTTTAAGACTCACTTCAGGGACACACAGAATTCAGGCAGACACCAAAATGCTATACTGTTGAAGTGCTGTCTCTTTAACCAAGACCATGCCCTCTCATTCATGGGGAGAAAGATTATCTCACGGCATTATTTTGTTGGAAAGCAGGAGAGATAACTTTACTGCCTTTGCTAAAGTATATTACCATTAGCTGTTATCACATTGCTCATGGTGTGAGCTCGATGGGCAAAATTGGCCATTGATTCCTTCAGCATAGGCTGCATTGGTTCCTACATTAAAACAGTGACTATATTTCTGAAGTTCTCCATTGCCTGTAAAGTATTTTGGGATATGTTGCCATCATGAATGATTCTAAATAAATGCATTTTTCCTCTCATTCATTCCCTGCTAAGAGGAATTAGGGATGGACCAGCAGAGGATTTGACCATAATTTGCCAGGATTCCTTAAATAAAAAAAAATGCGCTGTCTACTTAAGATTTGTCAAACTAACATTTCTGTTCAAGCAAGGAAGACAGCTGATGAACCTGATCAATGAATATCAACTCTTTGAAAGCAATTTTATCACAACAAATCGCATAGGAAATTTAGAAGGACAAATATATTTTTATTTCCTGTCTGAATTTCCTCTGCAGTAAAAGGTGAATAGCATGGTGCATAGCTAACATTAGATCTGACCTCAAAACTTCCCTATAGAGACAAATTAAAGTTGTTTCTGAACTAGAAGTGGTATTTTACCAACATTGTGACAATAGAAATGTTTGAACAACTGACAGAATCTAAATAGAAGGATTTCAATAGGTGCAGGGGGAAGGTTTACTCAAAGGTGTTCAATGGTGTCTCAGAAGAGACATTACAAAATGAAGACTTGTTACAAAGATTCTGGTATGTGGCACACGAGGAAATGTTACAATGAAAATCAGTAGCAATTAGATTATAACCCTGGTAAATGTAAGGTAATGCACTTTTTAAGAGGTAGCAAGACAACAGAGTATTCAATGAATATGGGGCATTAGCAAGGTCAGTGGAATAGAAGGATCTCAAAATGTTTATTAAGATGGCAGTATAAGTTAATATGGGAGTTAAGAAGCCATATGGGACTCTTGCCTTAATCTGCTATAAGAGGAAGGTAATGTTGGAACTATAAAGGGTTGATGGTGTGCTGCGTACAGTTCTGGTCATTTCGGAAGGATATAATTGCAGAGGGAGCATGAAGAGAAAATACACCAGGATGTTGCCTGGGGTGGAACAGTTTAACTGTGAGAAGAGGAAGTGTAAGCTCAGTTATTTCCTTTAGAGCAGAAAAAGGTTAAGAGGTGACCTGATTGAGGAATATAAGATGATGAGCAGCATGGGCTGGAAAGCAACTATATACAATACTTCAAATGTGACCTAACCAAAGTTTTATATAGTTGCAACATGACTTCCTGATTGTATGCTCAATGCCCTCACTAATGAAGGCAGGTGTGCCATAAGCCTTCTTTATCATGTTATTGACCTGTGTTGCCATTTTTACCAGGAATGAGCCTCATTCCTGATGAAGGGCTTTTGCCGAAACATAGATTTTCCTGCTCCTGGGATGCTATCTGACCTGCTGTGCTTTTCCGGCACCGCTCTAATCTAGACTCTGATCTTCAGCATCTGCAGTCCTCACTTTTACCCACTTGACAAGGTCCCTCATGGTAAGCTGGTCCACAAGATAAAGTTGCATGGTGAGTTGGTAATTTGCATCTAATCTGGACCTTGTCAAAAGCTTTAGTAATGCCCATGTAGAGAGGTATGATGTTAACAATCAACCATCTTCCTTTTGCTAGTGGACAGTTTTGTTGTTATTCTTATTGATGATAATTTTATTTGGGATCCTTGATGTCTCCTGTAGTCAGCTACTATTTCATGTCAAGAGCTTTCACTTCCACCTCCCCTTTGGAGCTGAGTTCTGTTGTCTGAACCAAGGTGTAATGAAGCTAGGAGCTGAGATTCCATGATGGAACCCAATCTGAACTTCAATGAGCAGGATATTGCAAGGTAAGTGCTGCTTGAAAGCACTGCAGGTGATCCCTTCCATCAGTTCACTGATGGTCAAGGTGAGCTAATGGGATGGAACTTGGCCAGGTTGGTTTTCTCCTGCTCTTAATGTCCAGGACATTAGTGGGCAACTTTTCACATTGTCAGGATATTTGCCAGTATTATGACTGTAATGGAACAACTTGGCTAGGGATATGATAAGTGCTGAAACACAGTTCAATCCATTTTCTAGAATGTTGTCAGTGCCAATGGAGTTGCCTTCAGCCATTCTTTGATATCATGTGAAGTGAATTGAAATGACTGATGTTATGACCCAGGGTAAACTCTCCTGCTTAATTTGAAATCAGCAGCACAGAAAAGATTTATCCTGTGCAGTAATCTGTGAAAATTTGAGAGGCCAAGAATTATTTGAAGTAAAAACTAACAACTTTATTTCTTAAAATATAACAGAGAATAATTAACTAACAGCTATTTTACAACTCCATCTTCTAACCTGTTGTTTACCTTTCCTTTCCACAATACCAGTTTGATAAAACTCCCAATTAAGATTTATAAAAACAAAACTCCTTATCTCAAAACCAGGCAGCTTTCAGTTCTTCTATTTGATCTTCCTATGTCTTCTTTTCTTCTTCTTAGAGATTCTGCCTTACAGGTTTATGATTGATAAACATACTTTTAAGAGAGCTATTTTTCAGGCAGTCTTTTACAGGTGGGTAGCTTGGCAGATCTCCTCTCAACTGTTCAATTTTCCCTAATCTTATATCCTCAAAGCATTGAATTGTGTCATTGGCTTTTAAGATTGTCAAAATACTCAATTCAAACTTAAGTGGAATTTGATATTTTTTGGGGTATAATTTAAACTGATTGATCTAATTGGAATCTGTTCTGTTGTTTCTAGGCAACCAGCTAATTTATCTTTCAACCAAGTGGTAAATTTTTACCTTATTGAGAACACTTTGTGCTGTCAGGAGCTCTACCAGTTTTTAACTCTCTTAAAGATACAGTACACCCACATCTTCATAACACTGATGTCTGCCAACTATAATGATGGGACCATGGAAAGAGGCAGAGTTGAACGTCCACTGGCTGAAGATTGTTGCAAATTCTTCAGCCTTATTTCTACAACTGATGTGCTAGTCCCATCATTGAGGATGGAGTTATTTATGGAGGCTCCTCCTTCAGAGTATTGTTTAATTGCCCTCCACCATTCACAATTAGGTATGACAGGACTACAAAACATAGATCTGATATGTTGGTTGTAAATTTACTTTGCCTTGTATATTACTTGTTGCTAATATTTGGCAGGCAACTGAGCATCAGTTAGCAGGTTTTTGCTGTGCAACTGTCATTTGATAGTACTATAAGAAAACAGTAAACTGGCATTGAGATTGTATTGCATGTCTTACGAGCACTTGGTTCAAATTAGTTCAGTATCATCATTCCCAACTCTGATTCAGAAGATTTATGGGTCCAAGTCCCATTCAAGGAATTGTGCAAATAATCCAGTGTAGCAGTTCAATGCAGTACTGATGGACTTCTGCATTGAAAGAGGTGAAGTTTTATAGGTGAATGTCAAAGCTACTGTGACACTGGTCAAAGAGAAGCATGGGAGTCCTTGTTGATGACTTCATTGCTCAAATGCAGCACTAAAATAACTAAAATGGTCAAATTTTGGTCTGTGGGACTCCCTATGTCATGTTTCTTACAGTGTAGCATTACGTATGCCTCACCATTTCTGTAGTTAACTGACTGCAATCCATTCTGTTAAATACTGATGTTGTGAAAGATGTTATATAAATGCAAGCCTTGTTTTGTTGTTTCTTCTTTACGAATTGCCTGCCTTAAAATTTCATCCTGTGATGTTTTAATGGAGAATTTATCCATTAAGAACATAATGAGCAAAGAACATCCTTGGTATGAAACAGAGGATTCAATAAAATCCTGCTGCACATTGTGCAAAAATTATGATTCCTCTATTCTATTACGAGACTCTTTCTTTGGATTGCCTCTGGTGGTGTATGGTAGTCTTAAGTGGGCAACATGCTCGATACAATTGTCATTATAGTATAATTTCCTTCCCTGTATACCTCTATGGTTTTGCTAAATATGTTAGCATATTAGGCAAGAAGTTTCAAAAGTTGACTGGAGACAGATGTTTTCAGGAAAAGGGATGGCTGGAAAATGGGAAGCACTCAAAAATGAGATAACAAGAATCCATGGATAGTATGGCCCTGTGGTGGTGAAGGGCAAGGCTGGTGGTTATAGACTGGATCACTAGAGAAATTGTGGTTTTGGTCAAGAAAAAGAAGGAAGCATGTGTCAGGTGTAGATGGTAGGGATTGAGTGAGTGCCTGGAAGCGTATAAAGGCAGTAGGAGTATACGTAAGAAATCAGTCAGGCAAAAAAGGCGTCATGAGATGGCTTGGCAAATAGGGCTAAGGTATTCCAAAGGCATTCTACAAATACGTTAAAGACAAAAGAATAACAAGGGAGAGAATAGGGCCTCTTAACGATCAGCAAGGCCACGCATGTGGAACCCTAGGAGATAGGGGAGATACTATATGAGTATTTTGCATAAGTGTTCACTGTAAAGAAGGATATGTAAGATAAGAACGTGGGGAAATACATAGCAGCGTCTTGAAAAATGACCATATTACAAAGGAGGAGGTTCTGGATATTTTAAAATGCACAGATGTGGATAACTCCCTGAAACTTGATCAGGTGTACCCTCAAGCTAGGGCCATTTGTTGAGATGTTTGTTTTTATCGATAATTGCAGATGAGGTGTCAAAAGGGAAGAAGTTGCCTAACGTGGTGCCACTATTTAAGAAAGGTGGTCATGAAAAGCCAGACCGGTGAGCCGGCATCAATGGTGGGCAAGTTGCTAGAGGGAATCCTGAGGGACAGGATTTAAATGTACAGGGGAACCTCAATTATCTGAACGAGATGGCGGGCACTATTTCGTTCGGATAATCGATTACTCGGTTAATCGATTAAATGCCTTTCCTCTGGGGTTCAGAGTTTTTAAAATCTGCTCCCCCATTCAGGAGGCTGCAGCAGCACACAGGGCACGAGTTCCTGCCACCAATCCCGCCTCCAACCCCATCCAACTCCACCCAAGCCGGCTCCCCAAAACCGTCCAACCTCACCCCCACACCCAACACCGCCCCCTCGCACCTCAACCCCACCCAGCACTGCCTCCCTGCCCCGCAACACCGTCCAACACCACCCCCTCCCTCCCCGCCCCACACCCTGTCAAACACCGCCTCCACCCCAAACCCTGTCCAACACCACCCACTGCCCCAAACCCCAACCAAATCCGCCCACTGCCCCCAACTCCATTTAACACCGTCCCTCCACCCCAACCCCATCCAACACCACCCACTTGCCTGCCCCCTCCCCGCTAAATCCCATCAAACACCACCTCCAACCCTCAACCCCGTCCAACACTGCCCCCACCTCCAACCCCAACCAAACCCACCCACCCACCAATCCCAACCCCATCTAGCACCGTCCCCCCACCCCCAACCCCATCCAACACCACTCCATCCCTCCCCTGCCCCAACCCTGTCCAACCCCATCCAACACCACCACCGCCTGCCCCGCCCCTCCAAGTTCCATCCACTACCATCCCCTTCCTCTCCGCTCCCAACCCCATCCAACACCGCCACCTGTCTGCCTCCGCCCCCAAAACCATCCAACACTGCCACCCGCCTGCCTCCGCCACCAAAATTATCCAACACCGCCCCTGCCTCCAACTCTGTCCAACATTGCCCACTGCCCCAACCCTATCCAGCACCGCCCCCCCCGCCCCCAACCCTTCCAACCCTACCCCCACCCCGTCCAACATCGCCCCCAACCCCAATCCCATCCAACACAGCCCCCTCCATCCCCCAGCTTTCTGGGGGAGCCGGACTGTACACCAACATCAAATCTGCTGCTGCCTTTGTGGGATAAGTCTCCAAATAGCTCACACACACATGCAATTTTTGACAGATTCCACGTTTGCCCTGTACTGGACAATGTTGAAGAGATTACCTGCGGACAGGATGTTTAAGGTACACCCCTGTGTAGAACTCCCTGGAAACTGTGGGGGAGAGAGAGGAAGGTCAGTCATTTTGACTCGGTGCCTGTTTAATGACTGTAAACAAAAGACACGATCACTGTTGTAAACGTCTTTGATGAAATGTTTCTGTCGGCACCTCGAGATCTCCTTTGGAAAATCCAATTTTTGGATAATTGGTATTCGGATAATCAAGGTTTCTCTGTATTTGGAAAGGTAATGACTGATTAGAGATAGTCAACATGAATTTGTAGGTGGGAAATCATGTTTCAATAAATTGACTGAGTTTTTTGAAGAAGTAATGAAGAGGATTGATGAGGCAGAGCAGTGGACGTGATCTATATGGAGTTCAGTAAGGCATTCAACAAAGTTCCACATGGTAAACTGGTTAGCAAGGTTAGATCACATAGAATATAGGGAGAACTAGCCATTTGGATACAGAACTAGTTCGAAGGTAGAAGACAGAGGTCGGAATGAAGGGTTGCTTTTCAGACTGGAGGCCAGTGACCAGTGGTGTGCCACAAGAACGTGCTGGGTCCACTACTTTTTGTCAGTTATATAAATGATTCGGATGTGAACACAGGAGATATGATTAGTAAATTTGCAGATGACATTAAAGTTGGAGGTGTAGTGAAGAAGGTTACCTCAGAGTACAACAGGATCTTTATCAGGTGGGCCAATGGGACAAGGAATGGTAGATGGCATTTAATTTAAATAAATGTGTGGTGCTGCATTTTGGAAAGGCAAATCAGGCCAGAACTTATACACTTAATGGTTAGGTCCTGGGCATTGTTGCTGAACAAAGAGTGCAGTTTAATAGTTCCTTGAAAGTCAAGTCCCAGGTACACAGGATAGTGAAGAAGCATTTGGCATGCTTGCCTTTATTGGTCAGTGCATTGAGCATAGGATTTGGCAGGTCTTATTGAGGCTGTACAGGAAATTGGTTAGATCGCTTTTGGAATACTGCAGCTGCAAATGTGTTGCTGGTCAAAGCACAGCAGGTTAGGCAGCATCTCAGGAATAGAGAATTCGACGTTTCGAGCATAAGCCCTTCATCAGGAATAAGAGAGAGAGAGCCAAGCCGGCTGAGATAAAAGGTAGGGAGGAGGGACTAGGGGGAGGGGCGATGGAGGTGGGATAGGTGGAAGGAGGTCAAGGTGAGGGTGATAGGCCGGAGTGGGGTGGGGGCGGAGAGGTCAGGAAGAGGATTGCAAGTTAGGAGGGCGGTGCTGAGTTGAGGGAACCGACTGAGACAAGGTGGGGGGAGGGGAAATGAGGAAGCTGGAGAAATCTGAATTCATACCTTGTGGTTGGAGGGTTCCCAGGCGGAAGATGAGGCGCTCCTCCTCCAGCCGTCGTGTAGTTGTGTTCTGCCGGTGGAGGAGTCCAAGGACCTGCATGTCCTCGGTGGAGTGGGAGGGGGAGTTAAAGTGTTGAGCCACGGGGTGATTGGGTTGGTTGGTTCGGGCGGCCCAGAGGTGTTCTCTGAAGCGTTCCGCAAGTAAGCGGCCTGTCTCACCAATATAGAGGAGGCCACATCGGGTGCAGCGGATGCAATAGATGATGTGTGTGGAGGTACAGGTGAACTTGTGGCGGATATGGAAGGATCCCTTGGGGCCTTGGAGGGAAGTGAGTGTGGAGGTGTGGGCGCAAGTTTTACATTTCCTGCGGTTGCAGGGGAAGGTGCCGGGGGTGGAGGTTGGGTTGGTGGGGGGTGTGGATCTGACAAGGGAGTCACGAAGGGAGTGGTCCTTGCGGAACGCTGATAGGGGAGGGGAGGGAAATATATCCTTGGTGGTGGGGTCCGTTTGGAGGTGGCGGAAATGGCGGCGGATAATACGTTGTATGCGCAGGTTGGTGGGGTGGTAGGTGAGAACCAGTGGGGTTCTGTCTTGGTGGCGGTTGGAGGAGCGGGGCTCAAGGGCGGAGGAGCGGGAAGTGGAGGAGATGCGGTGGAGGGCATCGTCGATCACGTCTGGGGGGAATCTGCGGTCCTTGAAGAAGGAGGCCATCTGGGTTGTGCGGTGTTGGAATTGGTCCTCCTGGGAGCAGATGCGGCGGAGACGAAGGAATTGGGAATATGGGATGGCGTTTTTACAGGGGGCAGGGTGGGAGGAGGTGTAGTCCAGGTAGCTGTGGGAGTCAGTCGGTTTATAATAGATGTCTGTGTTGAGTCGGTCGCCCGAGATAGAAATGGAAAGGTCTAGGAAGGGGAGGGAGGAGTCTGAGACAGTCCAGGTGAATTTCAGGTCGGGATGGAAGGTGTTAGTAAAGTTGATGAACTGTTCAACCTCCTCGTGGGAGCACGAGGCAGCGCCGATACAGTCATCGATGTAGCGGAGGAAAAGGTGGGGGGTGGTGCCAGTGTAGTTGCGGAAGATGGACTGTTCCACATATCCTACGAAGAGGCAGGCATAGCTGGGGCCCATGCGGGTGCCCATGGCAACTCCTTTAGTTTGGAGGAAGTGGGAGGATTGAAAAGAGAAGTTATTCAGGGTGAGGACCAGTTCAGTCAGTCGAAGGAGGGTGTCAGTGGAAGGGTACTGGTTAGTGCGGCGGGAAAGGAAGAAGCGGAGGGCTTTGAGTCCTTCGTGATGGGGGATGGAGGTGTACAGGGACTGGATGTCCATAGTGAAAATAAGGCGTTGGGGACCGGGGAAGCGAAAATCCTGGAGGAGGTGGAGGGCGTGGGTGGTGTCCCGAACGTAGGTGGGGAGTTCTTGGACTAAAGGGGACAGGACCGTGTCGAGGTATTGGGAGATGAGTTCGGTGGGGCAGGAGCAGGCTGAGACAATGGGTCGGCCGGGGCAGGCAGGTTTGTGGATTTTGGGCAGGAGGTAGAAACGGGCGGTGCGGGGTTGTGGGACTATGAGGTTGGAGGCGGTGGATGGGAGATCCCCTGAGGTGATGAGGTCCTGGATGGTCTGGGAGATGATGGTTTGGTGGTGGGAGGTGGGGTCGTGGTCAAGGGGGCGATAAGAGGAGGCGTCCGCGAGCTGGCGTTTGGCTTCAGCGGTGTACAGGTCAGTGCGCCAAACTACCACCGCGCCTCCCTTGTCTGCGGGTTTGATGGTGAGGTTGGGATTGGAGCGGAGGGAGTGGAGGGCTGCACGTTCTGAGGGTGAGAGGTTGGAGTGGGTGAGAGGGGTGGACAGGTTGAGTCGGTTGATGTCACGGCGGCAGTTGGCTATAAAGAGGTCGAGGGCGGGTAGGAGGCCTGCACGGGGTGTCCAGGTGGATGGGGTGTGTTGGAGGCGGGAGAAGGGGTCGTCAGAGGGTGGGCGGGAGTCTTGGTTGTGAAAGTAGGCACGGAGGCGAAGGCGGCGGAAGAATTGTTCAATATCTCGCCGCGTGTTGAACTCATTAATCCGAGGGCGTAGGGGAACGAAGGTGAGGCCCCTGCTGAGGACTGATCTCTCATCCTCAGAGAGGGGGAGATCTGGAGGGATGGTGAAAATCCGGCAGGGCTGGGAGCTAGGACCTGGTGTGGGACTGGAGCTGGAGCTGGAGCTGGGGGCGGGGTTAGGGGCGGGGACAGAGATCGAAGTAGGGGCGGAGTTAGACGTGGTGACGTTGCTCGACGTGGGGGCGGGGTCATGCGTCGTGACGGAAATAAGCGTGGGGGCGGGGTTACGTGAAGCGACGGGAGATGGTGTGGGGGCGGGGTTATGGGCGGGGTTATGCGTAGTGACGAAAGACGGCGTGGGGGCGGGGAAACCTGAGGATTTGTGCTCCTGCAGGTTAGTGATGTCAGTGGGGGCGGAAGTGGCTGCGTCGACGGCAACCGGAGGGGCGGAAATGGTTGCGGCGACGGAGGAGTGGTGGTCATTCCCGGTGGCCGCGTGGGTCGCGGGTCCGTCGGCGATTGTGGAAGCGGTTGTGTGTGTGGTGGTCACCGGGGCAGTTGTAGGGGCGGCGATCGCGGGGGCTCCGAGGTCGGTGGGGGCGGAAGTGACGTCACGGTCGGCGGCGAATACTGCATTCAATTCTGATCTCCCTTTTATAGGAAGGATGTTGTGAAGCTAGGAAAGGTTCAGGAAAGATTTACAAGGATAAAGGGTTTGAGTCATGGGGAGAGGCTGAATTGCCTGAAGGTATTTTCCCAGAGCATCAGAGGCTGAGGAGTGACTTTATAACTGTTTTCTAAAATCATGAGGGGCATGGATAGGGTAAATAGTCAAGTCTTTTTACCCGGGGTGGGGGAATCCAAAACTAAAGGGCATGGATTTAAGGTGAGAGGGGAAAGATTTAAAAGGAACCAAATGGGCAACTTTTTCATGCAGAGAGCGAGAGGAAGCTGCCAGAGGAAGTGATGGAGGGTGGTGCACAATTAGAACACTTAAAAGATATCTGGATTGGTCCAGGAATAAGAAGGGTTTAGAGGGATGTGGGCCAAATGCTGGCAAATGGAACTAGATTAATTTAGGATGTCTGATTGGCACAGACAAGTTGGACCAAAGAGTCTGTTTCTGTGCTGTATATCTCCTTGACTCTATGACTCTACAAGTGAACTAATCTGTCTTCCATTGAATAACTCTGAGTCTTTTGTTTCAATAGTTGAAGAGATGTGTGAAAAAAAATGAGTGCTCCTCCTTTTGTACATGCATAGATTTCTGATTCAATCCAGATGAACAGAATTAGTTACAGGTCCCCCAGCTGTACTGTGCCTTATGTTTTTAATATAGCTTTAGCACACAGAGAAATCATTTAATTAGTGTAGTCAGCTTCAGACAAGGCACATTTCCAATTGAACTTGTCTGCTCTGCTGTCTGATTTAAAACTTTAGATTTCTCACTTTGAAATTGTAACTATCAAGCATCTGCTTGTGGAGGGTTGATGCAATGAGAGTTTACACTCCATATAACATACTTAATAATGATATGTAAAAAGTGTATTATTAATTTACGAGATGACAGCATTACAGGCACAGCCAGTTTTATTTCCCATGCGTAGGTGCCTTGGAAAAGGTGGTGGTGAAGCCCTGCCTGAATTGCTGCACTCAATGTGGTGTAGATACCTGTTAAGGAGGGAGTTCCATGATCTTAATCCAATGACACTGAAGAAGTGATGATATATTTCCAAGTCTGGAAATAGTGTGACTTGGAGGGAAACTTGCAAGTGATGTTGCTTCTACATATTTGGTGCTCTTGGCCTTTGAGATGGCAGAGGTTGTGAATTTGGAAGATGCTGTCTATGGTGACTTGGTGAGTTTTTTTTTAAGAATAGATTCCCTACAGTGTGGAAACAGGCCCTTTGGCCCAACACCGACTCTCCGAAGAGTAACCCACCCTGACATATTTCCCTCTGACTAATGCACCTAGCACTATGGGCAATTTAGCACGGCCAATTCACCTGACCTGCACATCCTTGGACTCTGGGAGGAAACTGGAGCATCCAGAGGAAACCCATGCAGTCACAGGGAGAATGTGCAAACTCCACACAGACAGGTGCCCAAGGCTGGAATTGAACCTGGGACCCTGGTGCTGTGAAGCAGCTGTAGTAACCACTGAACCACCATGCCACCCCTTTGTTGTTACAGTTTATCTTCTAAATGGTACACACTGCTGTATCTGTAAGTCAGTGATGGTGACGGTGATTATTGAAGGTGTTAGATGGGGTTCAAATCAACCATGCCATAATGTTCTGGGTCATGTTAGCTTCTTGAATGCTGCTGAAGCTGTACCTATTCAGACAAATAGACCATATTTCATCACAGTCTTGGTTTGTGACTTGTAGGTTGTGGTCAGACTTTGAGGAACTAGGAAGTAAGTTATGTGACATAGAATTCTCTGCACTACTCTTGTGACCATAATATTTTATAACTGATCCAGTTAAGTTTCTTGTCAACTATAATGCCAGGATGTACATACTTCAGTAATGGTATTATTGAAAGTCAAAGGTTGATAATAGGATTCTCTCTTCTAATTCTCTGTTGATCTGCTCTTGGATTTTTTTCTCAGAGAATAAAAGTAGGAGTCGACCAATTATTCCTTGTGTTTATTCTGCTATTCAACTTGATCTTGGCTGATCATCCAACACAGAGCCCTGTTCTCTCTTTCATGCCATACCCATTAAGCCCTTAAGTTCCAAGATATGCATTGAGTACAGGAGTTGGGAGGTCATGTTGTAGCTGTGCAGGACATGGTTAGGCCACTTTTGGAAGTCTGCATTCAATTCTGGTCTCCCTGCTATAGGAAGGATGTTGTGAAACTTGAAAGGATTCAGAAAAGGTTTACCAGGATGTTGCTGTGGTTGGAGGGTTTGAGCTATAGGGAGAGGCTGAATAGGCTAGGGCTGTTTTCCCTGCAGCATCAGAGGCTGAGGAGTGATCTTACAGAGATTTATAAATCATGAGGCGCATGGGTAAGGTAAATAGGCAAGGTCTCTTCCCAGGATGGAAGAGTCCAAACTGGCATGGGTTTAAGGTGAGAAGGGAAAGATTTAAAAGGGACCAAAGGGGCAACTTTTTTATGCAGAGGTTAGTGCATGTATGGAAGGAGCTGGCAGAGGAGGCTTGTATAATTATAACATTTAAAAGGCATCTGGATAGGGATATGAATAAGAAGGATTTAGAGGGATATTGATCAAATGCTGGCAAATGGGACTACATTTATTTGAGATAAATGAATACATAAATAAATATATACTTTTTAAGGTAATTAAAGGAGATCTAGTCAGCATAAACATGTTGTACTAAAGGGTCCGATTCCATGCTGTATATTTCTTTGACTCCATAACTACAGATGTCTCCTTCTTGAAATTATTCGATGTTTTGTCTCAACCACTTTCTGTGGTAGAGAATTCCACAGGTTCACTATTCTCTGGGTGAAGGAATTCCTCCTAGGTCAATCCAAATAGTCTAGCCATATCCTTGGACTGTAGTCCCTGCTTCTGTACTCCTCGGTACCAACAACATCCTTGGTATATTTATCTTGTCTGGTCCTGTTAAAGTTGGAAACGCTTCTATGCTATCACTCCTCATTCTCCAAACTCTGAAAGTGAATGTAGTCCTAATTAGTAGGCAGCACTGTGGTACAGTGGTTAACACTGCTGCCTCACAGCACCAGGATTCCAGGTTCGATTCCAGCCTCGGGTGACTGTGTGAAGTTTGCACATTCTCCCTGTGTCTGCATGGGTTTCCTCCCACAATCCAAAGATGTGCAGATTAGGTGAATTGGTCATACTAAATTGCCCATAGTCAGGGGTGAATATGGGGAATGGGTCTGGGTGGGTTACTCTTCGGAGGTTCAATATGGATTTGTTGGGCCGAAGGGTCTGTTTCTATACTGTAGGGAATCTAATCCAGTCAATCTGTCTTGTAGGGAATCTAATCAAATCCAGTCAACCTGTCTCTTATGGAATAACATGACAAACTGACAATGTTTCTAGCCACTATAAACAAAACTAACCATCTAGCTCAAGTTTGAAAAGTTGTCCAATAAAATCGTTATGAAATACCTCTGCTTGTGTTTGACTACTGCTTAGCAGTTGTGAATAATAGACAAATTGCACAATATCTGCATTAGTTCGGATAGTGCATAATTTAACCAAAAATGAAAAAGAAACAATCTTATTTTTTGGCCAACATCATGGTGGGAAGAACTACAATGGACTACTATCTATAAAGGCATGCAATCTTGCAGAACAAGCAATGTTTCTGACCTTTATGTGACTAGTGCATCCTGCAAGGAGGTACATCTATACAAATGTTGAGTAGGAAGTGTCTGATATTCCACTTACCACACCGTCTTATGTCCTATCTCCACTTTGTCAGTTTATTGACACTCTTCATCTGAGCTTTCCCATGAATAGTAGCTGCTTGATTGAATTACTTATGGAGCTTCAGAAGAAATTCATTTAAAAAGATATGTTGTAACCGAATAAAATTTAAAATCATAGATTATAGCAGCACATATTTTTGAAGAGATAACAGAAAGGTGAGGGTAACTTTGTGTTGTGGTACACGTGGGCTTCCAGAAAATTTTGATACTCTGCCAAACATAATTGTAAGGCAAGTTATGGGCCATGGTATAAAATGGTCAATGGCAATGTGCATAGAATATTGGATGTATGTTTGCTCACTGAGCTGAAAGGTTCATTTCCAGACGTTTCATTACCTTACTAGGTAACATCTTCAGTGGACCTCATGTGAAGCAATGCTGAAAATTCCTGCTTTCTATTTATATGTTTGGGTTTCTTTGGGCTGATATTCTAGGTAAGATATTACCTAGTAAGGTAACGAAACGTCTGGAAATGAACCTTTCAGCTCAGCGAGCAAACCTACATCCAAAACCTCAACCTGAGCTACAAATCTTCTCAAAACTCACTAATGTGGATAGAAATTAGCTGTGAGGAAAAAATGAGTGATGTTCAATGAATGTTCTTCAGGCTGGAGGAAAGACTATAGTGGAGTTTCCTAGGGGTCAGTATTGGGATCCTTCCTTTTATTGATGTCTAATAATGATCTAGATCTTGGTGTTCAGGGCCCAATTCCAAAATGTGCAGATAACATGGATCTAGGCAGAATGGTAAATTATGAGGAAGACAATGTGGAACTCTAAAAGGTTATTGACATGTTGGTGGCATGGGCAAATAGGTGACAGATGAGAAGTGTTTGATGATGTGCCTTGGTTGGAAGATCACTGAAGGTGGCAGGACATTGGAGAGAACAGTTAATAAAGCATACAGTGTTCTCAGCTTTGTGAATAGGACATAGACTACAAGATCAAGGAGAAGATGTTGAACTTGTGAACATGTTTGACATCAGCTGGGTAACTTACACAGTTGTGAATATCATGTCATAGGAATCATGTGAATGGACAGGAAAGACAGGAGAAACAATTTACAAGAATGTTTCCAGGAATGAGAAACTTCAGTGTGATGATATACTGAAGAAACTGGACTGGCTGTCCTTGGAAAGAAGGCAGCAGGGAGATTTTTAAGACCATGAGCAGAGTTGAGAGGGAAAAGTTGTTTCCAAGCATAAAAGAATGAGCGGACATAGATTTAAAGTGAGGTGTGAAAAAAACGATGATGTGAGAAAAAACTTTTTTTCACAACAAGTAATTATAATATGGAATGCATTGCCTCGAAACATGATGGAGTCAGGTTCAACTGGGATGTTGAGGAGGGCATTGGATGATTATTTTAATAGAAATGGTATTCGGGATATGGAGAAGAGGCAGGAGATTAACAGTTGCCAATTGAGCCAGTGCAGGCATGATGGTCTGAATGGGCTCCTTTAGTGTCACTACAATTCTGTGATTCAATTCTCTGTGAAGAAGGTTGGTGGATTCAATATCTGATAAAGTCTTTTAGAATAATTACCCAGTTACACCTCGTCACAGATGAAAGTAAACTCATACTATTACTTTCAAGGCTCAAAGAATGAGGACAAAATTCAAATTGGTGAACAATAGGTTCAAATCAGATATTGTGAAAAGATTTACTCAATGTGATAAATGTTGGACATAATTTATTACATTTGCTGACAGAGATGTTGCTGACTAACTAAAATTAATATGGACTCTTCATTGAACATTGGACCCGTCTGATATATAAGGTTCTGGTGCTAACATAGTGTGGACAGAATACTAGAGAGATGACATTTGATAGGCCAGGTGACTTTATTTTTCACTACACTTTATAATGTCCTTTCCTAATGTGCCAGTCTTTGGATATGGTCACTTTATTAAAGAAATTCTATTATCTTCTGCATTGATTAGCTTTCAAGAAAAATAAACAGGATGATTATTCAGTAATTTGATGTATTTTTAATGCATTTAGAAATATTTCTGTTTATAACAGATGTACTGCACTTACAGAGGGCTCATATTACTCTGTGAAGACTCATCTAAGATTTATGTGGAAAGCTTAAGGACAGAAATGTGAAGTTATAGAACCAAACTGGTTTAGCTGACTTCAGTCGGTGCTTAAGACTTCATGGTACATTAAATGTAATTGTATTCTTTGAAATTAATACACTGGTATATACAGCAATCATTGAAGGGAGTAAACAGCATAAGACAGAAAAATCAATTAAGCAAATAACTTCATATCAAGATTAAAGATTTATGCAGAGCATCTTATGAATGTTCCATAAATGATCCTAAGTGATTCAAAGTAAGGATAGGACAACTAATACTTCAAGCTGTTATGAGAAAGCAACATAATTTTCTTTGCTTTGCTTTATTAAAATGAAATCTGCAGTGGAAATGATCTTGGTCTTTTACATTTGGAAGATTGATAAAAATCATGTTGATGAAATGAAAGTAATATTGGCTCCCAGTTAACAACACTTCCAGTTTTAAATTTACATCTTTATTATTAAATCTCTCCATGGCCTCATTCCTCCCTGTCTCTGTAATCTCATTCAGCCCCACAATCTTCAGAGCTATCTGTGTTCCTCCCATTCATCTTGAGCATTTCCAGTTTTAATCACTCCACCATGTATGGTTATGCTTTTGGCCACTAATCTCTGGAATTCCCTCCCAAAATCTTTCTGACATTATCCAGCTGGCTTTCTTCCTGTAAGACCTTGCATTTTCATGAAACTTTTAATCTATTCTAAGAGCACTGTCAATAGCTCAGTGTCAATTATTGTTTTACACCGGTCTGCGATGTGCTTTAGGATGCTTTGTTACATTAATGCGTTAATACAAATTTCTGTTGTTTTATCCACTTTTTCTTCCAAATTTTTCTTATTTACAACTCTTAAATATTGCCTCACTCTCATCTTGTGGGTGAAGGTATGCTTCTCTTATTTGTTCAAGAAGCTATTATCAATGGCTGAACTTGACATTGAATGATAGCCTGTTATTTGACTTTGGTGTTCTTCACAACTGAATGCCATTCAATCCTGAGCTTAGGTCAATGCATGCACATATCAGGCAGGCCCTTCTGGACAATGATTTTGAAGGGAAACCTTGATTTTCCAATAATTTTGCAATAATGTCCCTTAAAGATGTTCGATAGGACCACTCAGAAGTCCTAATGCATTCATTAATCATGAATTGCCCAGGAAGTTTAAAATTCTGATGGACAATAATCTTGATGCTGGAAGCTTCCAAGTTTTCTCTAATGTTTGAATAATTATTAATCTACACATCCTCCATCCACTCACCCCAATTTCACTCCTCTGGTGCTGCCGACTTGACCTGACACTCCCCTGAGCCAGCACCTTTCCTGAATCAACACCCCCGACGTGATTGCTCTGCCCTGTCCAATCCAATGTCTATCTGTCACCCGCGGACCTCATGAATCCTCTAATCCAGCCTCCCCATTGAGTTACCATTTGATCCACCCACCTGCAACTCTACTCCCTCAATCCCTGCCATCCAACACTTTCACGACCTCACCACTTACCCACCATCCTACACTTTCAACTCCCCATCCTCCAACATACTCCCTCACCTACTCCCTCACCTCATACCTTCCACCTTACAATTCATCCAATCATGTTCTATCCTACCCTCTCACAATCACTGCCACACTATTCCATTATCCATCTGCACACTGTACACTTATCTGGTTGCCACCTTATCCATTTATCCTACACACTTCCCTCTAAAGTTTGTGAAAGTGCCTTCCCTACCTCTGGACCATAACAGCTACTGTTGTAAAATAGAAGATTTGGATTCATCTCCAACTGATCTTGCAATACACTAGAAGGCAGATCAATTACCCTCTGCATTTGGCAGAAGTTCCAGCCACATCTCCCGTGCAGCCAAACCTTGTATTCCTCACTCTATTTAAGTGGCCTATGATCTGCATGTCCTTGTTTGCGATGATTGGCCTGTACTCATTGAAGAAAAAAGCTTTTCACATACTTCAGTACATGAGACTACAATAAATCAAATCATATCAAATCAGAAGCATGGAGTTCTTGCCCACCTCCATGGAGAGAGAAAAGGGGCAGAGTGGCAACTTAACTGTGATTGCCACTCATGGGAAAATTTGGTCCATTGTTTCTGTTGTTACCTCTCACACAACTGAAATCATATAAAACACTTTATCAATAAATTGAATCTTTACCTTTTCTCGTATTGTCTGTGGTTTAGACAATTTGACCAGTTTATGTATTAAATGCATTTTAGCCAAGCAATCTTGTTGGTGAGGTGGACAAATAGAGACAGAATTCAGTTTGGGATTCAATTCAATTTCATAAACAAAACTTGCTTTACTAAAAACATCACATTAGAATTTTGTAAATTCCCACAACATTTACCTTAGCTCACTCTATCCATTAGAGAAAGGATGTTACCCAGAATGTTCCACATGTTGGAGCTGGGCCATTGGAGTCTCCTTCTTCTCCAATGTCGGGCTGGCTCTCTCCCTCGAAGGTGGGTCTCGCAGGTCAGGATGAATCTTCTCCTCGGTCTCCTTGGGATGTTACATGGTCTTCCTCCACAAGTCTTGTTGCAAGTCTTCACCGAACGTCTGGCTTCCAGTGTGTGTATGTTTCAATTCCCTTCATTCAGATCTTCCTGAAAGTGATGTGGCCTTTAGCCAATTGGGTCATGAGTGGGATTCAAAGCATTCAATGAGATTGCAGCAACACCCTTCACTGCTGCCACGCCAGGGAGATGTAAACTGCACATCCTCAGGCACTGGCTCGAAGTCAAGATGCCAGAAACTCTGATCAATACTTGCCCAAAACACAATTCTCCAGCTGGCTGTAATTGATTCCTTTTGAAGCTTTGTGATCTCGTTGAGCTTGGTTTCCACTATTCTCTGTAGTTGATAGCTGTCGGCTGCTGTTTAATTTAATTTAGCCAACTTTTTGTCAGACCCAATGTATCTGTCTGAGGGACAGTTTAGAATGTATCCAAATTTGGGTCTGTGATTGCTTGACCACGGTTGACTGTGCAATTTGACTGTGTACAGAATAAACTAGCTGAGTCCCAGCAT
This sequence comes from Hemiscyllium ocellatum, assembly GCF_020745735.1. Classification (NCBI taxonomy): domain Eukaryota; kingdom Metazoa; phylum Chordata; class Chondrichthyes; order Orectolobiformes; family Hemiscylliidae; genus Hemiscyllium; species Hemiscyllium ocellatum. Next base: position 116,427,342 of record NC_083404.1, read on the forward strand.
TCAGTTGGGATTGGGTGAAGGTGCTGGGGGTGCTGAGGGAACACACAGAGGGAAAGGTAAGGGATAGACTCACCATGTGTGGTTCTGAAGCTAATTCAAAAATATGTTTTGTTTTGCTTGAACCTCTTGTTAAATAACTCTAACAATTCCATCTGGAGCCTACAATAATTATTTTTCACAATAATATCTCCTTAGGATTAGATGCTGCCAGTACTTTTACAAGGTAGAAAGATCTGAAAAGCTGTACTGCCCGCTAAGGTTTCCAAAGCCTGTACTTCTGCTCCATTTGCAGAGCAATAAAAATGAGAAATAGAACCTTCTTTAGGGACCTTTAAGATTTATAGTCAGAAAGCCACATTCTATAGTTGCTCAGTGTAAGAAATAGTATGAAATAGATGGACAGCCAGTTTTCATTTATCAGTGTTTATTTCATTCTCTCATAAAACAGAGAAAAACAATGTGATGTCTACCTGTGTTGAGTGAACACAGTTTTCTGAGATCATTTTTAAAATATCACAAATGATGTACTGTGTATGGACAATGATGAAAATGGGCAGATTTTGAGGTCAACTTATTATGTATTGAGAATTTGGTGCATCTGGCAGGTGGTTTAAACATTATGAGCCAATATTCTCAGGAAAGGAACAGGTTACTGAGTTCACCAAGAAAACAAATAACAGAAAAACATAAGATGGAAGTGTGGAATACTTTTCAGTTGTTCATAAATAGGCAGGAAAAAAAGGACTAAGGTGTCTTTGTTAATAGGCTAACATGCAAGTATAGCCATTTATTAAGAATATTAATGGAATTTAGCCTTTAATGCAAGCAGATTTGTGTATAAGGACAGTGAAGTCTTGCTTCAATTTCATCACAACTTGGTTAGACTGGCACCTGGAGTACTGTCTCCTTAACACAAGAAAGATACTATTGCCAATGAGGGAGTGCAAAAAAGATTCACCAGACCGATTCCCCGGATGGAAAGAGTATCTTATGTTGAGAGGTTAGGCAAATGGAGCTGATATTTTCTAAACTTTCAAAGAATGAGAAATTATCCTACTGAAACTTACAAAAATTCTTAAAGAGATAGACAGGATAGATGCAGGTAAGATGTTTCCCTGGTTAGGGAATCCAGCCGAGAAGAGGGGCACCATTTTAAAAACAAGGGGTATATCTCTGATGTTCCAAAATAAGGAGAGAAATTTTACGCAGACAGTTGTGAACTTTTGGACCTCTCTACCTCAAAGTGCTCCAGAAGCACAGTCTTTGATTATGTTTCAGGTAGAGAATGATAGATTTCTGATTACCAGTGGTGCACAGGGTTATGTGGATGGGATGGGTAAAAGACATTGACGTGCTTAATCAGCCATGATCATTTTGAATGGCATGGCAGGCTTGCCAGACCTATTCCTGTTTCTATGTTCCCAATTCTGAACGTCATCAAAAATTCTACCAAGCACAAACAAATCCAAAACTTTGCTACTCATGTCCTAATTCATAGAAAGCACAATTTATTCATCATGCCTTTACTGCTGACCTGCTTTATCTCATCTTTAAGTTATGCCATGACTTTGAAATTCCCATCTTTGATCATATCTCCCTCCTTGACCTCCCTCTTTCTATCTCTTTAATATCTCCAGAACTACAGCATTTCAAAGTGTCTCCAATACCTCAATTCTGACATCTTGAGCTTCACAAATTTTCCTCACTACACCACTGAGGGCTGTATCTTCAGATATCATTTTAAGTTCTGTAATTCCATCACTCAAACTATGTTTCTCTTTTTCCTGTCAATGATTTTTTTATATATATAAAACCTATCTCTATTTCTAAGATCTGGCATCTCCTTAACGCATTGTGAGGATTTTCCTCAATAATGCTTTGTCAAGTAGCTTAGCATCTTAGAGACATGATTCAGAGAAAGGTATTTGTTGTTGTCTGCTAATTCAATTAACTATTTTATAATCACAATCTTCTTGATAGTAAAACAGCAATTATGTTTCCCCATGAGTATGTCATGCTTTCTATTCCCATGATCAACAGATCGAATGATGCAAGCAAACCTTTTGTCATGTCACCCATACTTTTCCTTGTATAACTTCCACCTCACTGCTAGTCCTGGGACAATGCACTAGCAATTCTTAATTTCTTTATTCATCTTAGTGATCTTGAGGCTTGAAGAAAGAAGTGTGACGGTCAAGTAATTGGAGAACATTGCATTGTTTAATCCTCAACTGATGCTTTGGAAGATTTCAGAAGTGTTCCATCTCCAGCCTATCTGGTTCTGTGCTTTTACTGTGATGTGAAGTGTGTGATTTATGTATACATATATTTTAAGTTCATTTATTTTGATGTTTGGATTTTGAATGAGTGGATTGTGTGTTTTGGAACTGGTATAACAGAGGAATTTTCTGGAATGTTAAGGGATTTGTTTACATTGAGAGAGTTTCACAAGTGGTAGAGAAAACATTGATTAGCCATAGCTGTTTAGTCTGTTTTCTGTTTGAAGGATCACAGATTGATTTCCTTTCTGCTTAGTTCAGCATCCAAAGCTCGGAGACTGTTTAGATTAGATTACTTACAGTGTGGAACTTAGATTAGATTACTTACAGGTGTGTCTGAACTTACAGTTCAGTTTGCAGAAGTCCTAGTAGAATAGAGATGCAAGGAATTAGTTCAGAAAATTTATAACTTGGTGTAAGGCTTTAGTTTAGAAGTTCAAAATGATATGTGATTTCTTAGAATCTATTCAAAGCTGAGAAAGTCTAAGCTTAGCCATTAAAATATTCAAGGAAGAGGACATAACACCCCTGGATCAGGAATTGAAAACAGCAGCTAAGAAACAGTTAGGCTAGTTATCACAAAGGGTCACTGAACCTGAAACATTAACTCTTCTTTCTCTTCACAGATGTTGCCAGACCTGCTGATTTTCTCAAGCAATTTCTGTTTTTATGTAAGTCAAACCTATGAGCTAATAGAGAATAGATTCTCTCTCGTGTTTAAGAACAGTTGTAACCTCCAACATGCTGATAGTCAGTGATGCTCATGCCATTGAATATCAAAGAATAAAGGGGGTTAGATTTTCTCATATGAGAGATAGCTATTGTCTGGCACTTTCATGGAATAAATATTTTTTGCAACTTTCCAGTTCAATTCAGAATTCCATCCAGGAGCATTTGAACTTGGACTGCTACTTTATTCAAATAGAAACCCCCCAATGTAGAAGCAAACATTTGGCCCATTGAGTCCACACTGACCCTCTGAAGAGCATCCAACCCACACCCACCCCCATTCCTGTAACCCCACATTTCCCGTGGCCAATTCACCTAATCTGCACATCTTTGGACTGTTGGGATAAACCAGAGCAGTCAAAAGAAACCCACAGAGACACAGGGAAAATATGCAAACTCCACACTCCACCGGTGGGTGGAGTGGAATCTGGCACTGTGAGGCAGCAGTGCTAATCACTGAGTCACCATGCTAGCTTAAAGCAGAGTTTCACCTGTGATCTGACAAGGCATTAGACAGTTGGAGCTCTCACTGTTTTTCAGAACCTGCCACCAGTCTCATCAGTGAGCTCCCAGAAGGCAAGTGACTCGAAATTTCACCACTTTGGACGCACTGAAATTTGAACCCGCAACGTTCAAGTGAAAGGTCTGAGAGTTTACTGACTGAGCTATGCGGTCTCTAATGTTGCTGAAAATTGTGCTATCATCAGTACCATTATGCACAGGACATGCCGAGGCAATTTTTCACAGTGTCACATTAATGTTGTAGCTTTACTGGAGCAGCTCGGTGTGGGATGCAGCACGTTTTGGAGCACAAGTCTCCAGTCCTAAGCAGTCAGGATCTCCATCCTTTGCAGAGACAAATGCATTCAGCTATTTCTTGATATCACTGGAATGAATCAAACTGGCTGAAGACTGGCTCTGTGAGGCTGAGGATCTGCAGAACTATTTTAATTTTTGTTTTAATATTATGCCCAACCTTCTGCCCTATTAAAACTCTTCAGAGGATTGTAATCTTACTTTTTTTATTTTTTACAATAAAACTCTGAACTCTGCATTAATAATATAAATGTACAGTTACCTGGGCAGTTATAATCAGTAAGATACCAACTGATATAAATTAAATCCTGGTACAGCAGTGAATTGTAAGCTGTCTACATGGAAATAAAGTTTAAAGCAAATCAACATAAAACATTCAATTGATGTATAGTCTAATAATTAAATGCTTGGTTTGTTCCAGTAGCTCAAAATGTTCATAGCTATTTATCGGATAGATGTTAGGAAATTAACTTTGAATAAGTTGCCATGCTTTCAATCTTCTACATCGTTTCCTGGCTATTGAGCAGAGCTCTGTTGGATTATTAAATGCATAAGTGTTAAAATCACGACTCATTGTACAGTCTTCTATACTGAGTCATTCTTATTACTGTCTCAAAACTGTGGGGCTTCTGGACTCCTCTTGCCTTTCATTCTTTATTCAATCTACTGGCTTTTAAGATGTGGTACAGCATGATATAATCACAGCTTTTATGATTTCCCTCATGTTCTATAAATTCTAAAAAGGTTTTGAGATGTGATGACATCAAGGCTGCATTTCACCAAGTGTGATATTAGGGAACCTGAGCACAATTAAAATCAGTTGGAATGAGGGAAAAAAAAGCTCTACTAGCTGGATTCATACCTATGACAAATGAAGAAGGTTGCTGGAGGCTAATCATCTCAGCCTCATCTAATCATCTGTCAGAAGTATGGATGTTCACTGATGATTATATAATGTCCAGTACCATTTGTAATTCCTTAAATAATAAAGCAGTCTTTGCCTGTAGGTGCCAAGAGCTGGTCAACCTCCAGTCTTTTTGAGAAATGTCAATTTGCTAACATTCATAGCAAATAAGTGCCAGACAATTAGCACTTACAACAAGAGAGAATCTAGCCATCTCTTCTTGACATTCAACACCATTACTTTTGTTGCCTGTCTGTAGTGGCCTATGGTGAGTGGTCAACTACTTCTTAGTAGTGCTCTCAAGAATCAGGTACAATTAGATGTTTATTGCATTATGGCATGACCAGCCGGTTACAAACAAAAACTTCAATGCTGCTCCCTTCACTGCTGTTGTCTCTGTCTTTCTGTATCTTCTGTCTTTGTGACTGTGTGATATCGTCACTGTAGAGTTTTTTAATGCATTACTGGGATGTAAGCATTTGTGGGTGGGCCTCCACTTATTACCAATTCCAGTTAATAATAATAAATAATTATTATTCACTTATTACATAAATTTATATATATATATATATAGACATACAATCCAGCTTCTCCCAAGCAACAAGTTGTTGTTGAGCTGTCTTCTTTCAGCACTGCAGTCTGTTTGGTTTAAGTCAATCCATGATGTCATTCGGATAGTAGTTCCAGGACATAGGGTCAGCAACAATGAAGGAAAGGCAACATGTTTCCAAGCTGGATGGTGAGTAGCTTGAACAGAAACTTGCAGGTAATAGTGTCCCATTTGTTTGCTGCCCTTGTCCTGTTAGATAATAATGGCCATGAAGACGCTGTTGAAGGAGCCTTGTGAATGTCTGCAGTGCATCTTACATAGTCTTCCAGATATTACATAGAAACAGAAATTGCTGGAGAAACTCAGCACATCTAGCAGCACCAATGAAGAGAAAGCAGAGTTAATGTTTAGTATTCAGTGACCCTTCTTTGAAACTGATATTCTAGATCTTAACCCTTTCAGATCCAGATTCAGCATGTTATCCTAAGTCTTCATCCCAATTATTATTCACTTACTACATAATTTATATTTACATACAATCCAGCTTCCCTCAAATTTCTGACCGATTCAGTCAGGTCAGAGTATTTGTGACTCTCCCCAAAATGTATTCCTTTCTGACTTAAAGGAATTGTAGTCTGTCTTGGAGAAATGGATTCCTGACTTTGAATATTTTCCTAAAAGTCTGAGGTTTCCTGTTTCTCTCACATATCAGATTCAATATCTAGTTCACCCCAGTGTAGATGTCTTTGATATATTGGAGTACATGTTTTTATTCTATTTTGTCTGATAATACCTTCAACTGTATGTATTATGTAAGACCTTTGTTGATTTTTTGCCACACTGGATGACCACAGCTTCTCTGTTTTGTTCATGTATCCATACATCATGAACTTCCCACAGCTTTGGAAAGTTCTTTGTGCATTAGCTTTCATTATAATTCGGGGCATGCTGATTGCTGTAGAATTTCTGAAGAACTTCAATTGCTTTGACCTCTGATAGTATTTCATTTGTAACCTTGGAAATGTTTTAGTGAGATTAGGAAATTAGGTTTTGAGTTTTCTTTTCATCAAGAATCAAGAATGTGCGAGTCCATTATGGTAATGGAGTGAAACTGTAGTTTAACAACTAGTTGAAAATCTTAAATTCTTTTTCACAAGGGATTTTATAGTTCTAACTTCATCTTCAGCTCTACTATTTGACTGAGGATATCTTGGCAAACTTGTGAAATGTTGGAATCCATTACTTTGAGCAAAGTATTTGAGTTTTTTATTTGCAAAACATTGATTGTTTCCAGAAACAACTTTATTTGGAATTCTATGAGCTGAAAAAGAAACTCTTGATATTTACTGGCATTTTTAATAATATAATACACAATTATTTAAATTAAAGCTGTCCAGAAAAGTAATCAATGCTAATCAAGCATAATTTCCCATTGAAGCCAAACAAATTCATTCACAGCCATTCGCAGTTCTTTTGGGAGCCAGTAGAGTCATAATGGGTCAAATAGCTTCTTTCTGTACTGTAAAATTTGATATTTCTATGTGTCTGACCACTGTGTCACAAGAACCCTCCTTTCCAGGATAAAACAGGCTGGTTGATTGGCACCACATCCACCAGCATTCACTTCCTCCACTACAAAAGCTAAGTAGCATCAGTGTGTACCATCTATAAATACATTGCAAAAATTCACCAAGACTCCTTAGTCGCCATCTTCTAAACCCACAACCGTTCCTATCTAGAAGGACCGGTGCATGCAAGTACCATCACCTGCAAGTTCCCCTTCAAGACATTCACCATCTTGGCTTGGAAATATAATGTTGTTCCTTTAGTGTCACTGGTTAAAAATCTTGCAGCTCCCTCCACATCATATTGTGGATCTACCTTCCCCTAATGAATCACAGCGGTTCAAGGAAGCAGCTCACCACCATCTTCTCTAGGACAACTTTGAATAGGCAATAAATGCTGTTGCAGACAATGAAGTAACAAAATGTGGCACAAAATCCAACATGTTTGTGCTATTTTCAAATGTAATGACTCTGAAACCTCGTACTTGCCTAATAATAAGCGCAGAGATAGGTTTAGGAACTTATAACCATATGGCTAATAATGTTGCTCTTCAATCATTTACTTGTTTTTTCTTGCACAAGACTGTGTTCACTTCCCTCACACCTCGGGCATGCAGCTATTTGCAATAAGATCATTTTAAGTGAGTTGGCACACATTGCTCGAGCTGGTAGCCTGTTCCATATGTTAACAAGCCACATGCGTCAAGAAACTACTCCTTTTAAGTATTTAGCTGTAAGCATCTTTGGTTTTTACTGTGAAGAAGCATATGCCAATTTACATTTACACAGCCTGCAGAGAACATTTAGTTCAAGTCAGGATACTTAAAACAGGATTCAAACTTTTAAAATTTGTGAATACTTGAATTAATTAACATACCTTCTATAGGAAGGATGTTATCAAACATGAGAGGGTGCAGAAAAGGGTTACAAGGATGTTGCTGGGACTGGAGGGTTTAAGCTATAGGGAGAGGCTGAATAGGCTGGGGCTTTTTTTCGCTGGAACGTTAAAGACTGAGGAGTGACTTTATTAAAGTTTATAAAATCATGAGGGGCATGCATTGGATGAATAGCAAAGATCTTTTTCCTAGGGTGGGAGAGTCCAAAATTAAAAGGCATAGGTCTAAGGTGAGAGTGGAAAAATTTTAAAAGGACCTGAGGTGTAACTTTTTCACCCAGAGGACAGTACCTGTATGGAAGGAACTGCCAGAGGAATTAGTGAAGGCTGGTACAATTACCACATTTAAAAGGCATCTGGACATGTACATGAATAGGAAGGGTTTAGAGGGATACCAGCTAAATGGTAGCAAATGGGACCAGGTCAGATTGGGATGTCTGGTCTGCATGGATGAGTTGGACCAAAAGGTCTCTTTCTGTGTTGTATGACTTCATGATCCACCTGAATGGGTAGGTTTACATTGACAATTTGAGTTTCAGACTGAGATGTCCCGTTCTGAAGATCCGAAGGATTGGCTCAAGCATCCCAAGCAATTTGGTGTGAACTTGCTTGATTGATCTGGTCATTTCAGAAGTCAGGTGCAGCAGGTGCTACTTTAAGATACAATTCAGAGCCATTTATTCCAGTTTAGTTTGAATGAGTGTAAAGTTAAAATGAGATTACGCTGGTGGCAACAAGTGATGTGGGTATGGATTTGTATCAAAGTTTCCTCTTGGGTAGCTCTTGACACTTGAAGGACTTTCTCCATGTTCCTCAGCTTCCCAACCCTCACCATAAAATCATGGTAGTGTGGGGAATAGGTGTTGCATCTGTCATTTATCCATCCCACAAACTGATATTTCAAACTTATTTTTATATCTACAAAGCACCAGTTGCATCCACCTAGCACAAATATGCAAAAACACATGTACTTTCCACTTGGGACTATGTTAAGGCATCTTGTGAGAAATTAGTTGAATTCAGGTTTACTCTCTCCAACAAAATAATTCCTGAAGGGTCACAGATTCAAAATATTAGTTCTATTGTTCCTCCACAGGTGTTGCCAGACCTGTTGAGTTTTTCCAACTATTTCTGCTTTCGTTTCTTTAAGATCTGCAGAATCCAGAAATCTTTGTTTTATGGTCACGTCATTTCTGTCACTCACTTATACAAATGAATATGGGTTGTCACGTTCTGGTGCCATGGATGATTTAGTAAAGCCTAGATTATTAATTTCTCATTGAGATTGAACTCTATTATCTTGGAGACATTTATAAAATAGAAGAATCAATTTTTTGTTGGGAAATAGGAAATGAGGTTGATATTGGATGCAGATATGTTGATGCATTTGTATGAAATGCCTACTTCTGCCATGTGGATAAAGACATCAGCAGTAGATAAAGAGTGAAATACTTCAAAATCAATGGTTGGAGTACATTAATTATGAATGTGTTAATATATTGACAACTATATATGTTGAAACTTTCTGCCTAGCATATGTCTGGCACACTTAAGACATCACTTTTAAATAGATGTCAATTTAGAGAGAAATTGAATCTCAGTTTAATTGACTTCAGGCTGCTCATAACATCTAATCTGACCTCAGGGAGTGTCTATTTACAACAAGTGTATGATAGTGAAATGATTATACCACAGAACTACGAAACCAAAAGCCTGGACTAATTTAACTAAAGTGTATACCCTACAAAAAGAATTTGAGTACAGTTTAGAAACAATCAGGAAATGAATAGCTGGCATCAGTAAAAGTGACTATGGTTTATCATAATCACCAATCACTATTTAATGGGCATTAAATAATGGCTAGACTACAGCTTATTAAACTTAGTGAACTCAGCAATGCAGTATTCTCTCTCTACTGGCTTGTAACAAAACTATAAACAGGGAAATGAAATGATAGCCTGACATTGTCAGAGCCTTCAACTAATATCCAGAGCACCTCAATTACTATCCTATGATATGTACAATCCCAGCAAAGTTGGGGACAGAGTGTGTGTGTGTGTGTGTGTGTGGGGGGGGGGGGGGGGGGGGGGGGTTTAGCCCTAAGTGGTCCAAACATTTTTTTTGAACCTCATGAAATCTCAGACTTCACTTCAAACATGGGCAAAGTAAGGTAGCCAGTTCATGATGTGAGGAACACCACTTGGGGGTGGGGGGTTGGGGTGGGGGTGGGAGCGAAGAATAACAAAAGCAAACAACATATTGGGGAGGGGGTAGGTTGCATTCAAGATCTTATACCAAGAAATACTTGAGTTGGTTGACCCCCTTCATCACTCTTCCATTGCTGCTGAACTATTAGACTGCTTGTTTAATTAAAAGCATTATTAAAAAAGCATATATTTAATCTAAAATACAAGTCATTCTTGAGAATTCCTGCTCCAAACTCCATTTTCCACCTATTGACTCCAACCCTGATAATAGACTGATATTAAGCCAGTTCGTTGGCAAACTGGGCATCACATTTTATTCAGAGATGTTGTTCCAATGTCAAATTCATACCATCAGCAAAAGTGCCTATTTCCACAGCCAGAATAATGTCCAACTTTGTCATGGTCTTAGCTCATCTTTTTCTGAAACTCTCATTCAAACATATATCAACTAATTTAATACAGTCCTGCCATACTCATCAGCCCTCGATGAACGTGAGGTCACCCCAAAAGCTACTCTCCATTCCTTAACTCACAACATTCCCATTATCATACATAACTCTTGTCATTGACTTCCATTAACTCCTAAAGGTTGTAGTTTGGAAGGTGCTATTCAAAGAGTATTAGTGAGTTGCTGAGGTGTTGGATGTACTATCTTGACGTGGGTAGAGAATTGACTCATGCAGGAAACATTGAGTGGGGGTAAGGAGTTCTATTTCAGGTAGGTGATTCATGAGCAGTAGGGTTCCACAGGGATCAGTGCTCGGACTGCAATAATTTACAATATGTATTCATGACTTGGAGGAAGGAGGTGAATATACTATAGCTAAATTTGCAGACAACACTAAAATCAGTGGAAAGGCAGGTTGTGAGATGAATGCCAACAGTTTAAAGAGAGATATTGATAGTTTTAAAAGTTGCCAAATTAGTATAATGTGGTAAAATGCAAAGTTGTTCATTTTGGAAGGAAGAGCAATTGAAAATAATATTATTTAAATGGAGAAAAATTGCAGAAAGCTGCATCACAAAGGGACTTGGGGGTACTTGTGCACAAAACATAGAAAACTATCAGACAAATGCAGTAGGTAATCAGGAACACTAATGGAATGTTGATTCTTATTTCAAGGGGTTGGAAGATCAGAGTAGGGAAGTCTTACCAAAACTGGACAAGTTGCTGATAAGATGATATCTGTATCACTGTGAGCAGTTTTGGTATCCTTATTTAAGAAAAGCTATAATTTCATTGGAGGCAGTTCAAAGAAGTTTTGCTAGGATGATCCTCAGTATGGAAGGATTGTCTTATGAGCAAAGGCTATGGAGATTGGGATTTTACTCACTGGAGTTTAAAGAATGATAGGTGATCTCATTCAGACATATAAGATTATTCGGGGTTGACAGGATAAATGGTGAGAGGATGCTTCCCCTTATGTGAGTCAAGGACTAGCTTTATCTCAAAATAAAGGGATGAAAATTCAATACTGAGAAATTAGAAATTTCTTGGCTTTGATGTTTTTGAGTCTTTGAGATTCCTTGCCACAGAGAGCTGTGGGGATAGAGTCCTTGTGTATATTTAAGGCTGAGATTGATTCTTGATCAGTAAGGGAATCAAAGGTTATGGGGAAAGAGCAGGAAAGTGGATGCCAGGAATGTTGGATCAGCCTGATTCTATTGAACAGTGGAGCAGACTTGAGGGTCCCAGTGACCTACTCCTGTTCCTATCTTTTATGGTGTTATGGTCCAAAACAGAAGGTATGCACTGCTGCTACTGTGCTTTGATAGTGAAGGGACTACCATCGAAGGTGGTAAATAGTTGACTATGATAATTTCTTAAATGTAACCACAACTTATGAAGTATTTGCTCTGAAAGTCAAAGGATACATTGGTCCTTTATGCCAGAAAATGACTATAAATGTTACACTGTTTCCCAGTGATGTAAGTAATTCAATTTAGTTTTCTCTTTGTTTTCTCCTGTTGGACTCTTGCTCATTTCTTGTGTAACTTCTGCATTAGGTCTTTTTATGACCATGCAGGTCAACCTTGACACATGAATGTTTGCGCATATGGGGCAGAATGTTACCAAATGTTGTGGCATTTGGAGTATATAGCCTGCTGCCATTTTCCCTACTTTGCTGCCACTCCATGACATCATTGAGCCACCTGTTCCCAAAGAAGCAGCTTGATGGACAATTTGTTAAAATTTGTTTTTATTTGAGGATATGTGGGCATCACTCACTTGGCTAGCAATTACTGCCCACCCCTAATTGTCCCAAAGTTAGAGGCAGTGAGATGCCTTCTTGAAACGTTACCGTGTCTGGGATATATCAATGTCCACAGTGTTGTTTGCAAGGGAGGTCTAGGATGTTGACCCAATGACTGTAAAGGAACAACAACATAATTCCAAGTCAGAATGGCTGTGTTTCCATTCATCTGATACCCTTGTCCTTCTGCATCATAGAGGTTGGGGTTTGGAAGGTGGTGTTGAAGGAGCATTCGCAAACTGTGCCTTAGTGGTGAAGGCACTGAACATTAAAAGTAGTAGATGGAGTCTCAGATAATGGGCTACATGTCCTGAATGGTGCAGTTTTTTGAGTGTTTTCAAACATTTCAGGAAAAGGGTGAGCGTTCTGCTATATTCTCACCTTGTGAAGAATTCATACCAAGCACAAAATGTTAACGCTGTTTCTCTCTCCAAAGATGCTTCCAGGCTTTTTTGAACTTCACCAGCATTTTCTGTGTTGGTATTAGTTTGCGAGCATCCACAGTATTTTACTGATATTACAGGAACATGTAAACCGTCCACTTTGACAGGAAGAAGAGAAAAGCAAAATATTTACCTGTGCACAGATTGTAAATGCTGCAGTACAGATGGATCCAGCTGTCCCTGTATTTGAATCACCACAGGTTAGAATGAAGATATAGCAAATCATCATGTAAGCAAATGGATTTGTAACCTTTTGTGCAGAGGGAAAGGAGTATATTAATAGAGAAATTTTACTACAACTGTACAAGGCAATGGTAAAAGCACACCTAGAGATATCTCTAAGACCAGGAAACATTGTTAGCAGGGTGACATAAACCTAAAGAAGCAAAGTTACAGCACAGATAAAGAATATTCAGGTTATTGTCCCCGCTCTGACTAAATAGACCACTCATCCATTCTAATCCCACTTTTCAACAACTAACGATCCAGATACCATAGTCACCATTCCTGGGTATGTTCTGTCCTTCCAGCAGGTCAGACCCAGCAGAGGTGGTGGCATAGTTGGGAGGGAATTGTCATGGAAGTCCTCAACATTGATTCCAGGCCCTGTGAAATTGTATGGCTTCAGATTAAACATGGACAAGAAAACTTCCTGCTGATCACCATGAACTATCCTTCCTCAGCTGAAGAATCAGTACTCCTACATATTGAACAATACTTGGAGGAAGCACTGATGATGGCAAGTGAGCAAAATGTCCTCTGTGTGGGGTTTTCAGACTGCAAATTCCAAACCCACGTCCCCTTCCACCAAGAAGGACAAGGACAGCAGTTTTAATGGAATATCAACACCTGCAATTACACACCAAGTCACTCACCATCCTGACTTAGAAACAAATCATCTTTCCTTCATGTTTGCTTTGTCAAAATCCTAGAAATTCCTCCCTAAGGGAATTCTGAGTCTGCATCCTTACAGCAATGGACTGCAGCAGTTCAAGAAGGCACCTCACCAGCACCTTCTCAAGAACATGAGGGACAAATAATAAATAATAGCCAGTCAGTGATTGCTACAAACCACAAGTGAATAATTAAAAAGACTGCTTTGTAGCCTTGCAGGTTACAACACTTCAGGTGCAGGTCAAGGACCTTTTGAAATGAGTTGAGAATTTCCATCTCAATGATCAAACAAAGCAGCAAATTGCAGATACCCACTGCCCTCTGGGTGACAAAGATTTTCTACATTTCCCCTCTAATCCTTCCATGCATTACCATAAATCTGGTAATTGACTCCTCTAATGGAAACAAGTCTTCTTTGTTCACTATACCAAACCCCTTGTGATTTTGTTCACTTCAATTCAGTCACCCTTAAATTTACTCTATCCTAAACCAAACAATCCTAACCTATTCTTCACAGCTGCAATTTTCAAGCACTGGCAATTTTTTTGTACTTATTTAGGCAGGATACAAAACTTTGGTTTTCTCTTGTCAACTTGAGAGATAGAGATAATGTCAGCAGCAAGTCAATCATAACACCAGCCTGCAGCAGCTTCAAACTTATGATATATTCTAATGTTATGTACACTCATTAGTGATTCTAATAAACTTATGACCCACTCTGATGCCTCAGCCTCCAATTTTCAACTGAAATCAAGCTTGTCTAGACTCTCCTCATAGGGAATACCCTCCAAATCAGGTAACATCCTGATGAACATTTTCTGTAATCTCTTCAAACCTCTACAGTACACCCTTCTGGTAGTGTAACAACCAAAACTTTACTTTCATCACAGACTCACCAGAGGGTGGTAGCACAACGGCACACAGTCAGGAAGGAGTCCTCAACATTGACTTCTCATGGCATCTGGCAAGAAGAACTCTTACTGATTACCACCTATGAGCTCACTCATCTGATCCATCACCTCTGTTCCATGTTGAACACTTGGAGGAAACACTGAAGATGCCAAGGGGCACAAAACACACTCGAGGAAGGGGACATAAACTTTCATCAGAAGAGTGGCTCAATAACACAAGATCTGACTGCGCTGGTCAAGTACTAAAGTTCATAGCTGTTTGCTTGAGTCTTCAACAGGTGATGAGTGAAACAACAAGATGGAAAAATCTGCTTGATATCATCCTCACCAATCTACCTCTTGCAAATATATCTGGCATGACAGCTACACGGTCCAGTCTTCATGCTCTGTGTAACTGCCAATGTGCTCAAGGGTTACTGGATGGTTATAATACATTCCCAATTCTACCATTCTATGGCATGTTTCCCATTAGCATTAAGCTGAGCAATCAAACAATCATTCACAAAGAGTGGAGGAGGACATGCCAAAAGGTGTCAACCTAATGAAGTGAGTACACAGGGCTACTTGCTTACCAAAGAGTGGAAACATCTGCAGACAGCACCAAGTGATTCCACAAACAATGGATCAGATCTGAGCTGTGTTGTCCCATCACATCAATTGTGAATAGTGTACTATTAAAGAACTATTTGTAAGTGAGGTTTTCACAAATACCCTGTGGGATTTGTGAAACATAGAAGAGCTCAGCGAGTGTGCAAAGGACAATTTTTTGCCATCATCTTCAGCCAGAAGTGCAGAGAGGATGATTCATCTCAATTTCTTATTGAGACTCCTGGCATCAGAGAAGCAAATTTCCAAAAACATCCAACTTACCCCATATAATATTAAGAAATAACTGAAGACACTGGATATTGCAAATAATTCTTGTCAATAATTATTTTCCAGAACACTAGCCAAGCTATTCCAGAATAGTTACAAGCATTACTGGCATCCAATGCAAATAAAGCAGGAAATATCCGATCCAGCCATTTACTATACAATCTGTCAACTGTTGATAATTAGAAAAATTAATGCAAGGAGTCATTGATAGGGCTATTGAGCAGCACTTGCAAAGGAATAACCTGCTCATGAATACTCCATTTGGTTTCCATAGAGACTACTTAGCTCTTGACGTCACTACAGCCACAGACCAAACATGAACAAATGAACTAAACTTGGTGCTGGAGAATTGAATAGCCTTGAAATTAAAGGGGAATTCGAATAACAATGTTGAGGTTTTCAGTGGTTGGAGTCATGCCTAATATAAGGAAAAATAGTTGTAGTTGATAGTGGTCAGTCATCTCAGACTTCAGGGTTTCCTCAGAGGAACGTCCAAGGCCCAAACAACTGCAGTTGCTACATTGATGACTTTCCTTTCATCACAAGGTCAGAAGTAAGTGGTTAGATGCAGGAAGGGGTCTTCGGATTGCAGAGGCTCTAGATCCAGCGGTCACAATCTAACGGTACAGGGTAAACTATTTGGGGCTGAGATGAGATGAAATTTCTTCACTCGGAGAGTGGTCAGCCTGTGAAGTTCACTACCCCAGAAAGCAGTCAAAGCCAAAACTTCTTGTGATTTCAAAAAGGTTTGGATATAGCTCTTGAGGC
This sequence comes from Hemiscyllium ocellatum, assembly GCF_020745735.1. Lineage (NCBI taxonomy): Eukaryota > Metazoa > Chordata > Chondrichthyes > Orectolobiformes > Hemiscylliidae > Hemiscyllium > Hemiscyllium ocellatum. Next base: position 116,443,434 of record NC_083404.1, read on the forward strand.
TAAATGAAGCAAAGGATATGACAGCAAAGCAGGGATTGAGTCGAATGATCAACTATGATCATAAGGGGTAGTGATGCAGATTTAAAGGCTGAGTGGCATACTACTACTCCATTTTTTTATATTTCAGTGCTTCCTGGTGATTTTATAATGTTCAATAACATTCATGGTTGCTCCAAAACTGAAGAAGTCAGTGTTCACATGTAGCAGGACCTCAATATTATCCCAACTTGGGCTGATAAGTGTCTCCTACCATTCTCACTTTGCAAGTGCCAGGTAATGTCCATCTTCAACAAAACAGAACACTTTGTCAACAGGAATCCTGCAGCAAATAACTTACCTCCTAAATCCCCAAAGCCTATCCGCCATTTGTAAAGCCAAAGTCTGGAGCGCAATGGAATACTTGCTCCTTGCCTGAATAAATGCAGCTCCAACAACACTCAAGATGCTTGAAACCAACTAGAACAAAACAGCCCATTTGATTGGTCCCATATATACAAACAGTCACTCCCTCTATCACTGATAGTCAGTGTGCACCATCTACAAGATACACATCAGAAATTCACCAAGGCTGTGAAGACAGAATGTCCAAACCCACAACCGTCATGATCAAGAAGGATAAGGGCAGCAAACACGTGGGATCATCATTCCATGCAAGTTCACTTCCAGCTTTTCCACCATCTTGATCTGGAACTACAAACATAAGATGATTTTAAAAAGGAAGTATAATAGGCTATTCAACCTCTATTCAAAAAATCATGTCTGATCCAACATTCCTCATCTACTTTTCTGCCTTTTCCCCACAACCCTTGATTGCCTGACTGATCAAGAATCTATCTGTCTCAGACTTAAATCTGTACAAGGACTCTGCCCAGCTCTCTATGGCAAGGAGTTCCAAAGACTCACAACCCTCTGAGAGAATAAATTCCTCCTCATCTCATCTTTGTGGCCCCGGTATTCTCAGACTATGCCCTTTGGTCCTAGACTCTACGGTGAGGGTGAACATCCTACCAACTTTTACATATTCAAGCCGCTTAAGACTCCTATATGTTTTAATGAGGTATCACCATCCTTTCTGTGTTGCTGGGTCAAAATCCTCCCGAATGAAATTATGGTTTTTCTAAATCGAATGGAATACAGTAGTTTGAGAAGTCAGCTCGCCATTAGCTTCTCAATGACAACTAGGGATGGAAAATAGATGCTGGCCAAGACAGTGAGACCTACACCTCATGAAGGAATTTAAGAAAATGAACAGGAGTTGAAACAACTCATTAGAGGCTAGATCCCATCACGAAGTCATCCTTTATTTCCATGTGGAAAGTCCTTGAAACTGATCCAGCTTCCTCAGAGCCAGCTGTCAGAATCAACAGGACGTCTGACACTCCTGTTAATTTTTTTTTGGACACTCTTGTTTTTTTTTCACTCCCCCACACTACCACCCAACAGCGGTAGTGCTTATTTTTTTCGAGCACTCATGTTGTGTGTGTGCAAGTGCAGAGGACATGGTGAAGAACAAGTGCGTAAAGCTTTATTTATACTCCACCACCAGGAAGAAAGGAGACACCAGAGTGGTCAGTGACAAGGAGTGCCCTTCTCATCAAAGGGTAATGCTGCATGACATGCTCCTGTTATTTGTTTTTTGTTTTTCTCCCCCATACTACTACCTAACAGCGGTAATGCTTATTTTTCCTCAGCACCCATGTTGCATGTGTGCACGTGTCGGACACAGTGGAAAATAACAATTGTGTAAATCTTTATTTATTTTCCACCACCCGGAAGAAAGGAAACACCAGAGTGGCCAATGATAAGCAGTGTCCTTCTCAACAAAGGTACACTCCTGTTTTTTTTCTTTCAGAGCCAGCTCTCAGAGTGAACAGAATCTCTAACACTCCTGTTTTTGTTTTTATTTAATTCCCTGTCAGTTTCTTTTTGTTACACCCACACTACCACCTAACTGCGGTAATACTTATTTTTTCCCCCAGCACCCATGTTGTGTGTGTGCAGGTGTGGGACACAGTGAAAGACACAAGATGTACAAATCTTTATTCAGTTTGCACCATCAGGAAGAAAAGAAACACCCAAGTGACCAGTGACAAGCATTGCCCTTCTCAACAAGGGACAATGCTGTGTGATACACTCCTGTTAACATCTGTCAGCCAGGCCTCCCTGACTGGACCAGATTAACAAACCCAATCAGGGAACTCATATTCTATGAGCTCCACCTGGATGACCTTATTCAAATCACTACGGAAGTCTCCTATTTAACAATGAAATAAGGGGAAATTTCTTCTCTCAGAGTGTCATTAATTTTGGGATATCTCTATCCCAAGACAGCAGTGAAAGTTAATTCTGAAAATTCATCAACACAAAACCCTTGATTTGGTTCTCAATAGCTATAAGATCAATAATTCGATAATATATGTATTATGTTCTGCCAGGCCACTTGAGCATGGATAGTGAGATGATGATGTGATTTGGTTCACTTACTGCTTAGCACCCATGTCTTAAAATGATTTGCGAGTGTGTCACAGTCTGTTGTCAGACATTATTTGATCCAGGACAGTGAATAAACTGAATCGTATCAATGATGGTCACACTTATGTTGCTAAGTCAGTTGGAGGTTTAAAGAAGTAATCCATCACAATAAAAAAAATCTTCGCCAAGTACTCAGTATACCTTCTGTTGTCACTTCTGTTCAAGGAGTGAATTGAACATCATGTGATTGTAAAAGCTCCCTCTACTGCCGGAGTTGATACATTTGACATGCCTCACATGCATTCACTAGTCATTGAGTATATCATTGAAAATATTGATTGTCCCTGGTCAGTAAACAGAGCCACATGCTAGCCATCATATGTATTCAATACTCATACATACCTTACCTAACATGGACATTATATGCTACCAAAACTCATACTGTAATCAAGTAATAAGTTATCCATTGTTTTGACGGTTATATAATTAGATTAGATTACTTACAGTGTGGAAACAGGTCCTTCGGCCCAACAAGTCCACACGGACCCGCTGAAGCGCAACCCACCCATTCCCCTACATTTACCCCTTACCTAACACTACGGGCAATTTAGCATGGCCAATTCACCTGACCCGCACATTTTTGGACTGTGGGAGGAAACCAGAGCACCCGGAGTAAACCCACGCAGACACGGGGAGAACATGCAAACTCCACAGTCAGTCGCCTGAGGCGGGAAATGAACCCGGGTCTCTGGCACTGTGAGGCAGCAGTGCTAACCACTGTGCCACCGTGCCACCCATTATAATGGCACAGTTGTCTGTACCTTTAGAATATGATGCTGGTTAAGAAGTTTCTGTTGCTCATTGCTGTTGTCTGCTCGGTCTTAGGTTTCCAAATATCTCTCTCCGAGGTATTGGAGTCTTTTTAAAATGGAAAAAGGGAGGTCTGCAGATGCTAAAGATCAGAGTCAAAAGGTGTGGTGCTGGAAAAGCACAGCCTGTCAGGCAACATCCGAGAAGCTAGACAGTGGACGTTTTGAGCTTGAGCTCTTACACAGGACCCTGCCTTGGGACCATCCAACCACACGGGATCAACGTTAATTTCACCAGTTTCCTCATCTCCTCCCCCACCTCACCCACCTTATCCCAGATACATCCTTCCAACTTGCCACCACCAACTTCAACTGTCCTACATGCTCATTTTCCTTCTCACCTATTTATTCCACCCTCCGCTCCAACATATCACCATCGACCCCTTCACCCACCTTCATCTGCCTTTCACATTCCCAGCTACCTTCCCCCAGCCCCTCCCCCTCCCATTTTCTCTTAGCCCCCTTGGGCGCCCTATACAATCCTGATGAAAAAGTCATGCTCGAAATGTCAACTCTCTTGCTTCTCGGATGTTGCCTGACTGGCTGTGCTTTTTCAGCATCAGACTTTTTGAGTCTTTTTAAGATGGCTACCAATGCTAATATGGCAACCGTGTGTTTTTAGCCATTGTGGTAATGGTCATATTATACCCTGTCATGTAAAAAAAGTAGATGCAGAATCATGGTACTGAAGAGTCTACCACATGTTTATTACAACACACTACTATGTACATACATTACATTCCTCAGACACCATGGTATTTTGGCTAACTGTAGATTATTAGCTAAATGAGAGGAGCATATACCCAGAACAGTAACTTGCTTCAAATGATCCAAGATAAGAGTGAGTATGAGATCCTTGTATTCTCAAGTCACTTGCTATGGTGTAGTGATGATATCATTTACAGGTATACTGATACACTGATTGTGAGACAAAGCATAACAGAAAAAGGAACATAATGGGTTATGAAAATTTTAATGATAATACTTAATTATATATTCATTAGCCACATATATGTTCAGGATGCACAACCAGCTTATATGTGGAGCTTTCTATAATAAGTTGTATCTCATTCTTGCTGGTTGAAGGAAATATGGAAAGAGATAACTAAAGCACTTTAATACCAGTGGTGAGGAAGATATGAGAAAGGATAGGCAGGAATATTCAGGGAAGAAGTAGGTTCTTCAAAATTAATTCAGGGCAATGGAATGAACAGATTTAGTGAATAAAGACAAAACGGGTACGTGGAATAAAGTCACGTCTTCCAGTTAAAATGCAGCAGTATACCATCATTTTCAGTGTTACTTTAAAAAGTACTAATTAAAATTATCACTGGTGTCATTAGAGTATTAGTGTTGCACTGCTATCGGTTTCAAAATTCTGTTAGTTAAAGGTTCTTCTTGCAATTTCGATATATGCTTTGCCATCAATGTTCAATGTAATTTCTTTCTCTCTCTTTGTGTTTGAAATAGTGGACTAAGTCTGAATTAGATTAAATTCATCCTTTGAATCGATCTTAGATGTCAACACAAGTCACCTGCGAATTTTGAGACTCTGATTGGATCTTCACTTTTTTGAATGGGAAGGCAGCATAGTTTTCTTTTATTTGTCATTTTGATAAGAAAGTATAGAATCTTTGTTGTATAAAACGCCAAGCTTGGCCCAAGCCAAGAGTGTTTCAAATCATGGAGTGCTGGCCTCCGTACCCAATTAATGTAAGTCTTTGAGCTGAAAATGTGTTGCTGGAAAAGCGCAGCAGGTCAGGCAGCATCCAAGGAGCAGGAGAATCGATGTTTCGGGCATGAGCCCTTCTTCAGGAATCGTGGTATCTGTCCACCAAGAAATCTGTCCATCACCTGAAGAAGGGCTCATGCCCGAAACGTCGATTCTCCTGCTCCTTGGATGCTGCCTGACCTGCTGCACTTTTCCAGCAACACGTTTTCAGCTCTGATCTCCAGCAGCTGCAGTCCTCACTTTCTCAATGTAAGTCTTTGACCCCGTTGAGTGAGGATGATGGAAAGAGTAGACAAAAGTAACTTTCCTTTTACAAGAGAATTATATGAAAAAACTGATTGAAAAGCAGTTCCCCATGGAACAGGAAAATTGGAAAGATACACAAGGGGAAAGCAAAAGAATAATGGATAATTAGCTTCGGAAAATGGACTTGCAGCAATATCATCAATTCCCACACACAGTTGGACTGCAGCTAACTGCGGGATGGAAAAGACAAATGACTAACTCTGGTGACAGAACTGGCAGGAGACAGATAAATAATCTTCATGCAATGTTGAATACCACTGTGTACATTGTCCTTCTGATGCTTTCATGACTTGCGTTCTACTATCACGTGATTAAATGAAGTGAATGTAATTGAAATACTGTAGAACAGTTTCATTGCCATGACAAAAATGTGCCAGTATTTTGATTTCTTGGTGGACAGTTATCACGAGTTATTGCCTCTCACATAAAGCAGGTGATAACAGGGATAAAATACACTTTTTTAGACATTTGCGGTCTTTGGAAATGTAATATTGCAGTGTAAACAGCTCATGAAGATCATTTGAGGCTAAAATAGTTTATAGCTGTGAAAATAATCCAAGACATATTTATTTTTGCAGCATTCTGCATCAGTCATTAATTCATAGCCATTAACTTTTCATTTGATTTTTGAATTTGGATTACCCTTTGCTAATTGCCATTCAAGTGAACAACAGCAAAATGGTTATGTTACAGAGCAAATAATTCAGAGGCTATGATTAATGATCCAAAGAAATTAGCACAAATTCAACCACAGCAGCTGCAGAATTTAAGCTTAAATGATAAGTAAATTAGGAATAATTACTCAGTAATATCTTAAAAACCCATCTGGTTCACTAAGTTTGTGGGATTCCGAAATCCAATTTAACATTAATTCAGAGCCTGACTAAATATGAGCCTGCTCTGTGTACAAGTGCGTTCAGACAAACTTCACAAATTTATTTGGTTATTAAAATAAGTCCAACAAAAATTACACTTAACCAGACAGTGGATTCAACTGCTCCACAATGGAAGACTAATCCTCAATTGATAGTGGTGCTGTCTCTTCCTCTTTCTGCACACACTACTGAAAAATGACGATATTAACCCTTTCCAAACAAGCCTATCAATCAGAGCAGTCTCTCAACCCTGGCTACATGGTTAGATTTTTTTATTGGCTAGGTGATGCATACACAATGCATGAACAGTTCACAGTCAATCTTGGATTGGTAGATAATGTTTTGCACAATTTCTGAGTGCTCATCTTTAATGGTCATCTTAGTGATATCATTTTCCGCTGTCTCCGAACTTATTCATTCACATGTCAACCACCTTAAAAACCAAACTCTTTTCCACTAAAATCCATTCCACAGATTTCTAACATGATAAGATGGAAGCAGCAAAACATTAACGCATCTGGTCAGTGCATGTAGTGTCAACTTTGAGTGATCAACTATTACCTCAATTATTCCAAATGATATATCCAAAAATATCAAAGCAACTACAAGTCCATCACACTCCCAACTGAAGCCAATTCTAAAATTTTCTATGTATAGACATAGAAAAATGTATATGCCGACAGAGCCTTTGCATATTTTGTTACAAAGCAAAGCATTTTAGAACATAAGCTATGGCTTTGAATAAGTTCACTACTAAAGTCCAAGTTAACATTAATCTAAACCATAAAACAATAAGATAATAAACTAAATTTTGACCTGGGCCAAATATCTACTTCTTCATCGAAACAAACCCTGAGTAACAAATAACCACATTCAAACAGAATATAATGCCATTCTTCACTTGCTTAATCAAGTCAAAGTTATTAGTTGTTGAAAAATGAATCAATCCTGTCATGTCTTGTCGGATCTTTTATGTGACTTCAGACCCATCAAAAGATGCTTGACAGAATATGTCTTGATGTGGAGCTGCCAGTGCTGGACGGGGGTGGACATAGTTAAAAATCAAACTATGCCAGGTTATAGTCCAACAGGGTTATTTGGAAGCACTACCTTTCAGACCACTGCTCCTTCGTCAGGTAACTACCCGATGAAGGAGCAGCACTCTGAATGCTAGTGCTTCCAAATAAATCTTTTGGACTATAACCTAGTGTTGCATGATTTTTTAAGTAAGAAATATATTTTGCAAGTAACACTATCAGCCAATAAAAGCATGTTAAAATCAAATATTTTGATTCTCAATGCACAACAGCCTTGGAAGCATTCTGACCCCTGAATCAAATCTCACTCCACACAAAACCTAGGCTGACATTTCAGTGGAATAGAGAAAATAGTCAGAAGTGTTGGCCCAGTAAATAAGGAATAATTACCTAGTAATATCTTAAAATCCCATATCGTTCACTCATTTTGTGGGATCTCAAAATCCAAATTAACTTTAATTGTTACACTCGGAGTCTGACTAAATATGAGCACAGTCAGGAATGTTGGTGTTTTCAAGTGACATTATACATGAGCATATCTCCCTCTTAGTCTCAAACTCAGTCGTCGAAAAGCGTTACTTTGAAGAACAGCACAGGAGCTTGTTGCCCTTAATTTTGTTGTCAATGCTTATCTTTCATTCAAAATGATTTAAAACTAAAATTATCTGGTGAATATCTCATTGTTATCTGGCAATGTTCTCTGTGCATATATTAACTGCCAGGCTTCCCATGTTATTATTCTGACTCCTTACCTTACTGCAGCTTGATATTTGCTGTAAAGCACCTTGGATTTTCCTGAGGTCATCAGAGATGCTATATAAGCAAGCAAATTGCTTTAAACTGACTTTTCAGGGAGATGGGAACTTAAGGCGTAACCCAAACTGGGAGGTTGCTAAGCTGTAACAGGAAGTAGAAGAGCTGATTGGAGAAACAGCATTGTGTATGCCTTGAACGCAAAATTATTTCAAAAAGACAGAATTAAGAGCATGCTGCCTGAATGCACACAATATTCGCAACAAGATATATATTCTGAAGGCACAAATAGATGGAAATATTTCTGACCTAATTGCCATTTCAGAAACATGGCTGCATGGTGACCAGGTTAGAGAACTAATTATTCAAAAACGTTCAACATTTTAGAATGACAGACAAGAAGGCAAAGGAAGAGGAGATGCACGACTAGTAAAGATAGGATCAGTTCATTAGTAACGGAGGATTTCAGAGCAGAAGAGCAATATGTAGGATTTGTATCAGTGGAACTAATAAACAGTAAGGGTCAGCAGGTATTGATTGGAGTTACATAGCCCACTAAACAGTGAAGATATTATGGGACTTGGGATGAATCAACAGTTGAGAAAGCCATGCAACACATTAATCATGGCTGACTTGAATTTGCACTGAAGCTGTGGAGGATAGGTTTCTGGTGTGGCTTACAGATGGTTTCAAGGCAGCATGTTGAAGAGGTGATTAGAAATCTAGTATTATGCAATGGAAAAGTGCTAACTAGTAATCATGTTGTAAAACAACTTTGCAGGATGAATGACCAAACATGATGGAAATTTACACTGTCTTTAAAAATGTGGCAGTTCAATCTGAAGCAAGAGTATAAAGGTTGAATAAGGGGACTTATGAAGGCATGAGGCCAAAATTGATTGATGTAGCTTCGGAAATATATTGAAAGGCACAACTGCACATAGGCAATGAATAGTCTTTAAAGAACTATTGTGTGGTTTACAGCAATGATGTATTCCTTTAAGTTTAAAATTCGAAGAAAGGTCAGTCAATTATGGCTGATAAAGTCAGTTAAGGATGTAGATGTTTAAAAGAAAAGAATTATTTAGTGGTCAGAAATAATACACTTGAGAAATGTGAAATCATTAAAATACCAGTAAGGCAGACCAAGGAACTGATAAAGAAATGAAGGATAGAATGAGAATGCAATCCAGAAAGAAAATCTTCAAACTGATCTGTAAAAGCTTCTATAGCTGTGTGAAATAAATATTTAGCTAAGATGAATATACGCCCATCAAAAGTAGAGTGAGATTAATTTTTAATGAGTAGAGAAATGGCAGAGAAGGTAAACGATTAGTTTGTGCCTGTTTTGTTGAGAAATATACAAGAAATTACCCAGAATCAGAGTTTAAAGTGACTCAGAAGACTGAAGAGTTAAAGAAAATTTGTATAAGTAAGAACATGATAGTGGGGAAACTAATAGGCTGAAAGTTGATAAGTTACTGGATACTGATAGTCCACATCCTGAGTGTTTAAGATGGTGGCTATTGATAGAAAATATACATTATTAGTCATCTTCCAAAATCCACAGTTACTGGAATGATTCCGGTAGTTTGGAAGCTTTACAAATGTCACCCCAGTATTTAATAAAGGAGTAAGGGAAAAAATACAGGGAACTACAGATTCATCTGCCTTATATTAGTAAAGGCAACATGCTGGAATCTATTATAAAGGACACATTATGTGGACAATAGCTAACAATAATCTGATTGGGTATGGTCAGCACGGATCTGTGAATGGAAAATCATGTTTGACAAATATTTTGGAGTTTTTGGGAATGTTATTAACAAACTGATAAAGGAGAGTTGATGGATGGAATATATTTGGATTTTTAAAAGGCTTTCATTAAATTCCCACAGGATCGTAGCAAAATTAAAGCATTTGATACCACATGTAATGTATTGGCATGGATCAAGAATTGGTTAGCAGACAGAAAATAGAGAAGAGGTATTAATGTGTCATTCACATGCTGACAGGTTATTCACTTAAAAATCACACAACACCAGGTTATAGTCCAACAGGTTTAATTGGAAGCACACTAGCTTTTGAAGTGACGCTGCTTCATCAGGTGGTAGTGGAGGGCTCAATCCTAACACACAGAATTTATAGCAAAAATTTACAGTGTGATGTAACTGAAATTATACATTGAAAAATTGATTGTCTGTTAAGCCTTTCATTTGTTAGAATACCGTGATAGTTTCACTTCATTCATGTGTAAATCACAAAACCATTTTTTTAATACAGTTGCATTCTCAGGTTAGCTGTTAACAGTGGTGATAGCTAGACAATATGTTGAAGGTGTTGATCCCCTGTGTTCTCTGACTATGCCATGATGTTTAGAATGTTTAGTTCGGTACCCATAGGGAGGGCCTCAACTGGGACCTTGGGTTCTTATCATATTACAGGTGACCACCATTGCACTATACACACACACAGATATGTCTATACACACACACACACACACTCCCTTACACACACAGGCACTCCTATACACACATACACGTGGACACACGGACACACAGACGCCCACATAGACACCCACATACACCCTTACAGACACACACACACATTCCCACACTCGCACATGCACCCCCTCACAGACTTAAGACACTCTGCACTCACTACACAATCACATACACTTTCTCACACTCACAACCCCAACCCAGATAGACACACACACAGACAGACAAAGACCCACATGCACACATATATTTTGTGGGGTGAATTTGTACTTGCAGGGTTACATTGTACTTTGCTCAAAACCTGCATGCATTCATGTAGAACTCTGAGCTCAAAAACTGCATGAATTTATGTAAAACTCCGTTATCTCACTTTTTAGATGAGAATCAATCTAAACATTATGGCATAGACAGAGAATACAGGGGCCTAACACTTCCAACATATTGTCTAGCTATCACCATTGTTAATAGCTAACCTGAGAATGCAATTGTATAAAAAAAAAGTTTTGTGATTTACACATGAAAGAAGTGAAACGACCACTGTATTCTAACAGATGAAAGGCTTAACAGACAATCAATTTTTCAATGTATAATTTCAGTTACATCACACTGTAAATTTTTGCTATAAATTCTGTGTTAGGATTGAGCCCTCCACTATCACCTGATGAAGGAGCGTCGCTTCAAATGCTAGTGTGCTTCCAATTAAACCTGTTGGACTATAACCTGGTGTTGCGTGATTTTTAACTTTGTACACCCCAGTCCAACACCTGCATCTCCAAATCAGGTTATTTACTAGTGGAGTACCACAAGGATCAGTACTAGTTCCAGCTGTGTATACATGGGGACAAATAATATTATTTCTAAAATTACACATTACAATATTAAACAGGAATATGAGTGGTGATGAAGATAGGAAAACATTTTCAGAATGATTTGAATAGGCTTAGTGATTGGGCAAGAATATAGTAGATGGAATATAATGGCGAGCCTATCCCCTTTGGTAGTAAGAATATATGCACAGCATATTTAATTAAAAAAGTGAGAGGTTGGGAAGTGTAGATGTGCAAAGGGAATTGGATGTCCACATTGCATCATTGACTCATTGGCGTTTATATGGAGAGGTTGCTTCTACTTGTGAGAGAGTTTAGGGCCAGAGGCATAATTTCAATGTAAGAGGTTGCCTAGTTAAGACAAAGATTGGGAGGAATTTCTTCTCTGAGAGGAGTGTGAAACTGTGCAAAGGACTGTTGAGGTTGTGTCATTAATTATATTCAAGGTTGAGATAGACAAATCTTTTTCTCAGTATGGGAATCAAGGCTTATGGGAAAAAGCAGGAATGTGGAGTTGAGGATTATCAGATTAGGTATGACCTCACTGAATCCCAGAGCAGACTTGATTGGCCAAGTGGCTTACTTCCACTCCTGCATATTATGGTCTTATAAACACTACCAGGAGGGTGCAGTAAGCTATTAAGAAGGCCAATGAAATGTTAGTTTGAATTACAAGAGTATTTGAGTCCAGGAATAGTGAAGTTTTGCCTCAGTGAAAGAGATTTTTGTTAGACCTCACCTTGAGTACTACATGTAGTTTTGGTGTCTATCTCAGGAAAGATATTACTGCTGTAGAGGGAGTGCAAAGAAGATTCACCAGATTTGTTACCAGGATGGCAGGACCATCTTAGAAAGAAAGATTGGATAAACTGGGTTGGTATTCTCTGGAATTTTAAAGCATAGGAGATGATCTCATTGAAACCTAATACACTTTTACAGGGATAGACAGGATAGGTGCAGGTAAGACGTTTCTCTAAGTTGGGAAGTACAGAACCAGAAAGCATTATTTAAAAAAGAGTGATGCCATTCAGAACAAAGATGAAGAGAAATTTCTTTTACTCAGGAGGGTGACAAATCTTTGGAATCTATTACCTCTTCCAAAAAAGACTGCAGAAGCTTAGTCTTTGAGTATTTTCATTGTCAATAGTGTAACGGATTATAGAGATAACGTGATTAAAAGAAATCAATGTGTTCAATCAGTCCAGATCATATTAAATGACAGTGCAATCCTAAAAGGCTGAATGGCCTTATTCCTGTTCCTATGCTCCTCTAGATACAACTCCTTGTCTCTGTTATTGAAGTGAAGAGACAATGAAATACACAAGACTAATTTTAGTTAGTTCTGCACTGTGTGGTGATGTGGTACCAATCTGAAAAGAGAATGCCTTGTCCTGTTTATTCTGTTATTCCAGTCAGTGCTATTTCAGTTAAGTTCTGGGAGGAACAGAAGAGCTCAACTGTTTCAGATGGGAGGCTCCATTTAAAATTCAAAGACTATCCTGTCATCTTCAGCCATTAATTCAGCCATTTGTACTGGTAGTAAGTAACCAAACTGGTGGTCTCTTGAAAGTCTTTCAGAAAAGAGACTGAAAAATCAAAACTTTTAGTTTAAGGAATTAAGGTAGAAGAGGAATAGGGATGTGTTTAGAAATGTAGAGTTTCTGACACAGACAAGCCTGGAAATTTTGAATACAGATTTCTGAAACTGGGCAACAATCCACCATTCTGTGTGTACATATCTTGGCTGAGTAAATTCCAAGATTTTCATCATCTCCCATGTCCATAGCCAAATGAACACTCACAAGCTGTGTCATATCATCCTTGTACAAACTAAGAAGACATCTCTTTTTGCGGCCTGCCTTTGGCAGACATCGTGTGCCGATCTGTCCTAAAAGAAGATGGAATGAAAGAAAAAGCAGTTAACTGGTGGGAAATAGAATAGACAAGAAATTTATTGTCATGTGAACTTGTACATGAAAAATGTAGTGAAAAGTTTTATAAGTCGCTCTACCATGGTGCCCACATCAATGACAGAGGTCATACATTATGATTAAAAAAAAGTTAAAATTAAGACAAAAGTTCATCATAGTTCAGTTACTAGCTCCTGGGCTTGAGAAAGCCAATTGAGGAATGATGGCAAACCCTGAAGACAAAGCCTGGATGAGACCTCCATGCTAGGTCACTGGATATGAAGCCAGAAGCATCTGCTGAAGAAGACCACCATGCTGGGCTGAGACCGCCAGTTCTGGATGAGATTGCCTGCCGATTCACTGGAATACTTGGAGAGTGAAAATGAATAAGATCTCCATGCTGGAAGCCCACTAAACAGGGAAGACCACCACACCAGGCCAAGATCACCTTTCTCCTCCTTCAAGCACCCAGGCCTAGTTGCAGACGTTGAGCTTCACTCTAGCCTGCGGGTCCAGGGGGGGTAGTCAGCCGAGGACCTGTTCCTGCTCGCTGGGAGATCCCAGGCAAGAGTGGAGCCGTGTCCAGCTTATCCTGGCGCTGCTGCAGCTGCCACTAAAGGCCTCCTCCTTCACCAGCCACTTTCCAGGCTTAAAAGGAAAGAAAACAAAGAGAAAAGGAAAAGAACCAAAGCAGAAAGAAGGAAAGGAAGTGAAAGAAAGCTGATGGGAGTGGATAAGCCTGGCTTAGACCACCTCCCACCCCCCACCCCACCCCACCACCCGCCCCCAACTGCCACTTGAAACGATGTGCACGTTAAATAGTATGGAAACCATAAAGTACAAAACACAGGGTTTATTTCAAGGGGATTGGAAATGGAGAAGGAAATTTTACTGTAGATGTATGTGCATTTGTGAGATCTCATCCAGAGTACTGATGTGCAGTTTTTGTTTTTAAATTTCACTCATTGAGTCATAGAATCCCTACCGTGTGGAAACAGACTATTTGGCCCATTGACTCCACAGCAACCCACCGAAGAGCACCCAAACCCAGCACCCCCCCTCCCCACCCCCGACTACAACTCTATATTCCCCATGGCTAATTCACCAAGCCTGCACATCTGTGGATGATGGAAAGAAACTGAATGAACTGGAGGAAACACATGCAGACACAGGGAGAATGTGCAAACTCCACACAGACAGTCATTCAAGGGTGGAATCAAACCTGGATCCCTTGCGCTGTGAAGCAGCAGTGTGAACCACTGAGCCACCATGCCATCCATTCGTAGAGAACATTTATTGTCTGTCCCTAGTTGCCCCTAAGAAGGTGGTAGTAAGCTGAATTCTTGAAATGCAACTTTGAAAGAACAGCAATATATTTCCAAGGCTGGATGTTGAATCGCCTAGAGGAGAATTTGTAAGTGATGGTGATTCTATGCATCTGCTGCCTTTGTCCTTTGAAATGGAAGTGGTAATGGATTTAGAAGGTGCTGCCTGAGGATCTTTGATGAATTTCTGCAGTGCATCTTGTACATGGTACATATTGTTGCTATAGAGTATTGGTGGTGGAGGGGGTGAAGGTAGATGTGGTGCAAATCAAACAGGCAACTTTGTCCTGGATGGTGTCAAACTTCCTGAGACTTGTTAGAACTGCACCCACCCTGACAAGTGGGGAGCTTTCTATTACACTCCTGACTGCTGTTTTACAATCTGTAGACAGGCTTTGGGGAGTCAGGGGTGAGTTACTTGCTGTAGAATTCCTAGCCTCTGACTTGCTCTTGTAGCCACTGTGCTTATGTGCTAAGTCCCTCTGAGCTCCTGACCAACAGTAACCTCACTTTTAGTCTTCTTATTTGGAAAAAGGTATGATCATTAATAATCAGTTTAGAGATTGCTTGTTTCAGTCCTGAAATGGAAGACTTATCTTTTGGAGGAAGATTGAACCAGAAGGATCAAATCTTTTGAGGTTTGTAAGAATAAGAGGTAATCTTATTGAAACATAAGATTTTGAGGGGACTAGATAGTGTGCATAGAAGAATCATGTCTCAGGTCAAAGAGATTAAAACAAGGGAACAACGGGTGCATTTTTCTCTGCCACTATCAACAGCACTAGAGTGAAGTGATGGGCACTGTCTGGACTGCAGGAATAAGCTTTAAGAGGATTATGATTGTTCCAAGAAGGTTTTAGGATAGACGAGTACCACTTTGAGCTCTGGGAGGGGTAGGTGTTTGGAAGGGAGACTGGGGAAATAAGGTCCTGCCAGAAAGCCAGAAAGGAAGGAACAGTGCAATGTTATCTTGGTGTGTGGTCCTGATACACACAGGGCATTCCCAAGAGATGTGCCCCTCCTTCACATTCCTCCCACTCATGTTGATCTTTAAAAACAGTCAGCCCATTCATGTCTGACTGATATACCAGCCATATTTTTGTTATGGACTCTGTCCTATCAGCATGCGTTGAGATTTTAACAAGTTTAATTAACCCTTAAATATTTGTTTTCAAAACATAGGTGGGCTGCCGATGCCAGTGCTTTCTGTGTTATGGGAGTCAGCTTAGGGATAGGTGCAAAGGTTTAAGGTTAGCCACTCAATGCATTTTACATATCCTCACACTGAAAATACACTTGGTGAGACAATGAAATATCCAGCCCATGGAGTGTGTGATTTTACTATCATGGAAATTAGGAAACTGGTGAAAGTTACTGAGCTCCAATTAACTTATTGAGACTGTAATGCAATGAGCTACTTGCGGAAATGTTACTTTGAGAGGTTGAAGTTCGAAGATCCAAGTTGCAGTTTTGGGTTTCTTGGTGATAATAAGATGGCCTGCGGCTACTGCCTTCAAGTTAACTGAGGAGTGTTTCAAGGTCTGAATTTGTGAACTTCTACATCTAGCTGGCTCCCATAAACTGCTGTCCTCTGGTTCCTAATGATATCTTTCAAGCCATAATTCTGTAAAAGATAATCAAGATGTTGCTAAGAAATGCCTTAAAGTTACGATAGAGTGAAGAGGAACAGCTGTGCCTGTTTACCTTGCTGCCTCTCAGTCTTTTTAAAGACTCCATAGATACTTTCAGTAAACAGTTACACTCAACAGCTGTGAATGAGCAGATCCAGGAAACCTGTATGTAATTCCCTCTGTAGATATTGGTTTTGAAAGGAGCAATTGCATTGCAGCTGAGTTCAATAAAATTCTACAGTATTGTATCTAAGTCTGAATTAACAATATTAAAGTTCTGTCTCAGAGACAACAATGTCTTCAACCAAGACAAGTTGATACTTGACAAGTCTTTTGACTATCATTTGGACTGCACTTGCATTATTTATTTTAACAATAAAATCAAGGATAATTCATTTAACATTGAAAAAAAATCATCGAAATCTATACTTGGTCTCCTGGAGACGGTGGGGGTGTGGCGGTGGGGAGGGGGGGAGTGGGGGGGTGTGGAGGAGTTGCATCACATGCTGTGATTCCACAGCTTTCAACAATTGTTCATTAGCTCACCCAATTAACCAAACTTTATATGAGGGTTCAGCAATAAGTAATGATATTGTGTGGATTTAGACACAGTTTCAAGTCTGTATATAGATTTAGACAGTTCAGTGTGCAAAGGATATGCAATTGTCAATGCACAACATTGATTCACTTGGGACATTACCAGGAATTAAGGCTTACGGTTATAAGTGACATATAAGATAAGTGACAGTCAAAAAGTTTAAGCATAACCTTCATGTTTATGAAGAGATATAACAACAGAGATTGTGAAAGATTATTTCTAAACCAACTGACAAGTCTGTACCAAAAGCAGCAAATTCGAGACAAAAATATTAGAAAACTTTACCACACAAAAAAAAATCTATAAAACAAATATCAAAGTTCATAAATTATTTGGCAAGGAAAGTGCATGATTGCTTCAAAAATAGCAAGGTTAAAATGAATTAATTATGGCTGTTTTCTGGAAGTAGGGATTAACCTACATATTCCTTTCCTGCTGATTTTCCAATACCTGGACACTGTTCAAATAAGAGCCTTTGTGGTTTATGAAGGCTACGGCATCTTGTTTAGAAATCCAGATGTTTATATGTGTGCCATCAACAGCATCCAAGGTTTTGCTGAATTGTATCATGCTAAATAATTGGAGTATGTTATCAATCTGATGCTTTTCTTTACTCTGGGCAAAGGTAGGTAATCCAATTAACAAAGCTTTAATGACTTATTCAATACATTTTGGTGCACTGCTGGTTGCTGGTGTTCCCTGCCTTAGAACCATAAAAGTTGAAGTTGGACCCAGCCAATGAAACCCTTGTGATTCAGATAATCTACAAAATGAGCTTACAGCACAATCTGTAGCTTTCAGAAATTAAAGAAACCAATCAGCAGGTCAGGAATAATCTTCCTGCAACTTTTGCAACTTGCTTCCAATCCTGGCTGAATCATTGATGGGTTAATGTGGGTGCCCAAGTGGAAAACTGTCACTTGCAAGGAAACACAAAGACAGTACACTTCCCCAATTCACTACATTAGCTACTATATTCAGGTACATTTTTGTAGTTCCAAATCTTTCAGTCAGTGAGTGGGTTAGTGAAGGGATGAGTATGTGAATGGGTGACTGAGTGGTGGGTAGTCAGATCAGGTTAGATCATTAGCATTTAGGTCAGGGGTGTCAGGTCTTGTCAGTGAAGTGATCGGGGGGGTTGGTTGTGGCATTTACTTCAGTTATGTTGTTAACCTCTAAGTTACACCAGGTATTAATTAGTGTAACATTTCCATGTTAAATATGAAGGTAAACCCAGTGTCTGAGGCTTGTGGAGAGGGTACTGGGCAATGACTTAATCAGTACAATGGAAATTCAAACTATCTGGGCTATTTCAGTTCATGTGTTTCTATCTAGGTTTTTGATGGACATTTCCCAACTTACACCCCATTTCTGTTCATCCGAAGAGCAGAAGATTGGGCTAAAGTTCAAATTAGTGTCCTTTCATCAAAACAGGAAAAAATAAATAAATAACAGGTTTTAGCAAATAGAAAGGCAGGGAAGACTATGAAAATGTCTGTGATTAATTGACATATAGGGGGCATTGCATGTCAAAAGGTGCAAGACAAAAAAGAGAGGGAATAGGGCAAGTAAAATAATGAACAGTGGGTTCACAGTCAATGTAAAGGTGAGTAGCAGAATCATTACCAACAGCCAGTAAATCGGGAACAGTGATTATGGTTTGAAATTGTTGAAACCTGTGTTGATTCTAGAATGTTGTAAAGTGTTTAATCAAAAGGAGAGGTACTATTTCTCCAGCTTATATCGAACTTCATCAGGACAGTGTAGGAGGCCAAGGAGTGAGAGATGAAGATATTAACATATGAATTAGGAACAAATGCAAAACATTCAGCCCCTCAAGTCTGCTCTACCATACTGTAATGTTTTGGTTGATTTGTTAGTATTTTGAATTTCACATTCCTACCTACCTCCATTCACATTTGACTCTTTTGATTCACAAGAATTAATCCATCTTTATCTTTAAAATATTCAATGATCTGACCTCCAATGCCTTCTGAGCCATAGAGTTCCAAAGATATGGAACTCTTTGAGAAAAGAAAATTCTCCTCACCTCTGTCCTGAAACGGTAGCTCTTAATTTTAAAACAGACCTGGACTCATCCACAAGAGGAAATATCATTTCCACATCCACCTTGCTAAGTGTTCAGGATCATATCAATGAAGTCACCCTTCACTCTTCTAACTCCAGTGAAAACAAGCCCAGTCTATCCATCTTTTCCTCATAAGGATCATGCTCATTCCAGGTACCAATCTAGTCAATGTTCTCTTAGCCACCTCCAACAAATGTATATATTTGCTTAAGTAAGGAGACCAAAACTGGACATAGTAATCAAGATGTAATCTCACCAATGTCCTGTGCAATTGAGGCACAACATCCTTGATTTTCTGTTGTTCCTCTCATAAAAAATATAACATTTGCATTCTTAATTGTTTACTGTATGTGCCTTGTCAAGTTTTTGTCATAAACACACTAGAACACCTAGGTCCATCATTATCTTGGAATTCTACAGTTGTTCTCCATTTAAGTAATATCCTGTGTTTGTATATATCAATTTCAACATCTTGAGTCCTCTTTGTAACATATTTTGCTACTTATCTTTATACCATATACAAATCTAGCTACTATGTCGTTTTCTTCTCATCTAAATCAGTGATCTAGATCATGAAAAGCTGAGGCTCAAGCACAGACCCCAGCAGGAATTCAGTTGTCACATCTTGCCAATCTGAAAAGTACACAATTACGTAAGTCCTCTGTTTTCTACCAGCCAGCCAGTCTCCTATCTGTGCTCATATATTGCCTACTACGAAATGAGCTCCTCCTTTGCAATAATTGTTTAGTGCTACATCTTGTCAAATGCCTTCTGGAACTTAAAGTACAGTATCTCAAGTGGCTCACCAACTGAGCACCTATAGTGCTCTGAAGTAGAAAGCTTCCAAACATACAACTAACCAAGTAAAGAAAATTCTTCTTGTATCGGACATAAATTAACAACCCCTTATTCTGACACTTGTAGCCACTGATTCCGTACTCTCTAGCTTGGGGAGACAATGTCTCAGCAAGTACCTCATCAAGCCCTCAAAGAACTTCATACATTTCACCAGAATAACTCATTCTATGCTAAACTTTGGAAATTGTAGCCCTTTCCTGATGAAGGGCTTATGCTCGAAACGTCGAATTCTCTATTCCTGAGATGCTGCCTGGCCTGCTGTGCTTTGACCAGCAACACATTTGCAGCTGTGATCTCCAGCATCTGCAGACCTCATTTTTTGCCCTTTCCAGCTCACCTACCTTAGACAGCTCTCTTATCTCAGGAGGCAATGAGATAACCTTGACACTAACCATAACCCTATCAAGCCTTTGTTAAGAAAGTTTATTCTTTCTCAAGTAAGAAGAAACTGTTAGAGTGAATTAGGCTGCAAAGGTTGAATAAGGAAAAAATAAAGAGCAGATTTCAAGTAATGAATATATGCATCCCAGGAGATAGTGTCAGTAGCAATCTATAAACAATAGGAAACTCTGTCAAAATATTGCCAAGAAGCTCTCAAGCTTAGAGATAGGAATGTGATGGACATTGAGTGACAATCAGGCAAAACAATGCCAGACCAAATGCTTATCAACAGATTGAAGGAAAAGACATTAATTACATTAGCCTATGTCTAAGGATAGACATCTGTTTCCTATATTTTATGAAGCAAGATTAGAATTTGTATAATGAGATGCCCAAGTAGTAAAATATTTGTATAAAGCTGATGTCTTTCCCTGTCTCCCACACAGTTGTTATATTTAGCTCTAATATGTACTCATCCTGCATATCTGTAAATAAGTGATCAAAAATGTGTACGCAAGACTGCTATGGCTATAAAAACAAAACAAAATTGGATAAAATACACCAAATGCCCTATACAGCTTCAGTAAAATTTCCACAGTCTTATTGTCCCAAAAGACACCTCCATCTGTTTTTGTATTCACTCGTGGAATGTGAGCATCACGGGCTGTGTCAGCTATAATTGCCTATCCTAAGTTGTCGAGGAAAAAGTGAGGTCTGCAGATGCTGGAGATCAGAGCTGAAAATGTGTTGCTGGAAAAGCGCAGCAGATCAGGCAGCATCTAAGGAACAGGAAATTCGACGTTTCGGGCATAAGCCCTTCATCGGGCTTATGCCCGAAACGTCGAATTTCTTGTTCCTTAGATGCTGCCTGACCTGCTGCGCTTTTCCAGCAACATATTTTCTATCCTAAGTTGTCCTTGAGAAGCCAATAATGAGTTGCCTCCTTGAACTAATACATTCCATTTGCATTGACCAATGCAGTCAATCTTGCAGGTGAGAAAAAAAAGGTCAAATTTGCTCATATTTTATATTTCAAATGATATAGAAAAAGCTAACATTTTAAAAGGTCAGATGGAAGTACTTTTTTTTCCCGAGAGAACACAGAACGAGGTACCTTGGAACAAGGAAACGGTGGGTGGAGACAGATCCAAGGAAAACATGCTTTGATGCAATGCGAATAGTAAGACTATGTGTGATGGAGTTAGTTCCACAATAAAGAATGTGGATAGATAGGTCCATGTGGTGGAAAAGGACGAGCTGCTCAAAGAAGGAGAGACTTCAAGAGGAGTAGAGATTCAGAGCAAAGTCTGAATTGGTCAGAAGACAAGTCAGGGAAGGGAAGTAAAGAGTCAAGGGTGGGTCATTTCAAGCTTAGGAAAAATGGAAAATGTAATCAATGATGATTAAAATGTCTTGTTAAGGGATGACGGGAAACAGAATCAATATTGTTGTCAATGCACCAGTACAAGAAGTGAGAAAGGGAATTAAAAATAAGTTACATATAGACAGGTTTCGCTAGGCTTCCAGTTAATAGCAACACGTTTTAACTGGAAGAAATAAATTGATTCAAAGTGATATTGGTTCAATGTAAGAGCAAGTTCAGGTAGGCAGGTTGTTATGGTAGACCAGGACTTGCTGGGAATGCATTCAAGAATGAAGCAAAGTATTCTCAAGCTTTCTTTTGGGGAATATAATAAAGATGAGATGGTTAGAAATAAAAATATGTCAGAGAAAGTGAGGACTGCAGATGCTGGAGATCAGAGCTTAAAAATGTGTTGCTGGAAAAGCGCAGCAGGTCAGGCAGCATCAAAGGAGCAGGAGAATTGATGTTTCGGGCATAAGCCTTTCCTCAGGAATGAAGAATGAAGCCATTCCTGAAGAAGGGCTTATGCCCGAAAAGTTGATTCTCCTGCTCCTTTGATGCTGCCTGACATGCTGCGCTTTTCCAGCAACACATTTTTAAGAAATAAAAATATCTCAAATGTAGAACAGAATAGATGAGTCACGAATATAGCCGCAAAGAAACCGGACAAGAAGAGATTTTTAAAAATCATATTAAGATAACAAGAAATCAGTTCTGAGGACAAGTGTAGACCATGGGTTTACCTAACTACTCATATCTGTGGGTCTTAGAAGGAGCTATTGCAGTGTTGGGGGCCATAAAGCTGTGAATGGTCAATCCCCAGAAGAGATGAGATCAATGCCAGTGTGACAAATGTTGATAAGTAACGGGCTCCCAGTCCAGGGATTTCCAAAGGAAGTGACAGAGGGTTGCTGTTCAGCTTCCCCTTTGTAGAAATTTATTCATTAAACAACAGCAGCACAACCTTTATGACCAGGTTTAATGACTATGATGGACTTAGATCTGACAGACCTGAGTGTTGCAGGTTCAGGGGCGATAGGTTCAGATGATCAGTGGGTAGAAATATTAATAATTCCAATATGACACCAGAGGGAGGGATTCAAGTGGAATGAGAATACTGAGATGAGAAAGTGGGAAATTTATGAGGCCAAGGGAAAAGGTACACTGGTGAAGGGAATGGAAGGAGAGCTGAATCTTTTGCCAATATAAACTTCATTGAAATGGATGAAATAAGTAAGGAATCTGAGGTCTTTACTGAGAATTTATCAGGGTTAGCAAAGAAAAATCAGACTGTTATTGGAAACATGGCACAGGGTGAAATTGGAACAATGGTGGAATGAGAAGTAAATGAAGGAGAAGGAACATATACATAGGTGTTGTGTACAATTTTGATCTCCCTACCTAGGAAAAGATACATTTGGCATAGAGGAGAAGAGTGGAGGTCCACTAGGCTGACATCAGGAATGAGAGTGGGGTGCTGGAAAAGCACAGCAGGTCAGACAGCATCCAAGGAGCAGGAGAATTGACATTTTGTGCAAAGGCCTTTTCCTGATCAATTTTTCTGCTCCTTGGATGCTGCCTGACCTGCTGTGCTTTTCCAGCACCCACTCTTGATTCTGATCTCTAGCATCTGCAGTCCTCACTTTCTCCCTCCCTCCCAGGGAAGGCAGGGCTGTCCTTTGAAGAGAGATTAGTTCAACTGGGTCTATACTCACTAGAGTTTAGAAGCATGAGAGGAGTTCTGATTGCAACATATCAAAATCTAATAGAGCTGAACAGACTAAATGCGAGCACAACGCTTTCCCTGATTGGGGGAGTTTAGGACCGGGGATCACAGTCTCAGGACGTGGTGTAGACCATTTAAGACTGAGATAAGAAAATATTTATTCATTCAAAGTGCAGTTAACATTTAGAATTCTCTATCACAAAAGGCTGTGGAGGCCAAGTTACTGAAAATATTTAGGAAGGAGGCAGATTTTTTTTAGATTTTGCAAGCATCAAGGTGAGTGGGGAGAAAGTGGGAATGTAGCATAGAGATACATTATCAAAACTGATCATGTTAAAAGACAGAGCAGTTGTGAAATGTTAAGTGGCCTATTCCTGCTCTTAGATTCTATGTATTTTTTATTGCAAATAAATACTTTATTCATAGAAAAAAATCCATGTGCATATACACAGTTACTAATGTTCAGTTCTGTACTGCCTTTGCATACGTAGAACATACAAATGATTAAGTTTGGCTTTCCATGCAATTTCAACACATCCAAAAGCATTTCTTATTTATGCAAGAAACTACTTGCATGTATTTTAGGCTCTAGGAGGGGCTGATAACTGAACAGATCCTCATTGTACTTTGGTAGAAAGACTTTAGACAGTAGTCCTTCCCCACTTTGCTTTGGGGATGCCAGCCTCAAGCTTTAGTCTGTTTCTATATATTGACATTCAGGTGTGTCTAAGAATATCACTATGGGAATAGGCTATCTTGCTTGGAGAAGAACTACTGAATACCAAACACATTTCAATCATTGTGATTGCAGCAATTATAAGAGAGAGAAGGAGTCATGTTAAAGTCATTGGACTAGCAATCTAGAGGACTCAAGATAACTAACTATTGGGACATGGATTCAAAACCACCATGACAACTGGTAGAATTTAAAGTCAATTCATAAGTCTGGAGTTGAAATCTAGTGTCAGCAATGGTGAGCATAGAAAGTTGTAAAAAGCTATTGACTCATTATTGCCTTTCAGGAAGAGAAATTTGTCAACCTTACCCTCTACATGTGACTCCAGACTCACAGCAATGTGGTTTACTCTTAACTGCCTGCTGAAATAGCTGATCAAGTCTCTCAGTTCAGGGAGCAATTAATAATAGACAATACTATGACAGCTAGCCACACCCACATCTCATGGAAGAAGCTTTCGAAATTAACATATATGAATTCCTGCAGTGCAGACAATTGATCATGCTGTTGCTGTTAATCATCTGCTGTGTTTAAGCAAAATGCTGGTCCAGAATAAGGTTCCAACAATGTTACTCTAATACAGTCAGTTCTCTATTCCTGATGAAGGGCTTTTGCCCAAAACCGATTTTCCTGCTCCTCGGATGCTGCTTGACCTGCTGTGCTTTTCCAGCACCATTCTGATCTAAATTTGTGTTTCCAGAGTCTGCAGCCCTCACTTTTGCCTAGTTCTTCCATTTTGCCATGGTTCCATTCTTGTGCAACCCCGCATTATAGAAAAATGACACTTTAGAAACAGTGCTTCGATCTAATCACATTACAGGCAACATGTTTTAAAATTTTGCACTCTAGAAACCAAATCCTTAATTCGTCAACTGCATTACAACATATTTGCGTAAACAAAATGTATGTTATTAATGGAACTATCTGTATACTGAACATTGATTCCCCAGAGTGCAGCTCTCCACTGGGTCACAGTTGATCACACAATTCACTCTAAAATATGTTTCCAACAGAACCATTAGTACACTCCTTCAAAATAGTTATTCTTTGGTCATTTTTGTGGGGCATAGTGCATGGTGAGAATGCAGAGGATGTAAATTCAATTCCTGCTTTCATAGGTAATTGGATAATCAGTAAAGTGAAAAAATTGCAAGGCTACGAGGAAAGAAGGGGTCGTAGGAAATGGCAGACCGCACTTGCTGAGAACTGTCATAGGCATAGAGGCTGACTGGCTGCCATGAAGCTACTGTATAATTCAATGATTCCTGAAGTTGAGCATTAATAATATGTGGAATGTTAGCAATGTTAGTCATGGTCACTTTAAACAGTGCATTTAACAGGGATGGAAAGGCATTATGGAATTATGAATTCTAATTAATCACATAGATTAAAATAGTACTGAAGGAAGCAACAAATTGTCAGCGAATAGTGGGCAATGGTGTGAATGAGCCCATATTCAGTTATTCATCCATCCCTCGCATCAAATATGTCAACAATCAACAAACTGGAAAGTTGTATCAGAGTTTCACTGAACCACTTACTAGGGGCAATTTTGACTTTGCAATGATGTCAATTGAGCTGCATGTTATCAATGTGGAAAAACATTGGGAATTATGTAAATTGAATGAATAAATCAAGAATGCTTGTTTTAAAGTAGTAAAGTAGCCTCATGGTGATTGCTTATTTCAAACATATTGAATGGTACTGGATATTTATTATCTGATAAAACAGTAATTCATAAATATATGATAATCAATACTACACAAAAAGTATACTGACTTCACGGCACTTCTCTTGCATTCTGAACAGTAAAACATGAATCTCAACTTGACTTCAATTCCATTGACTTAAGTGGAAACTATAATCAGTCAGGGGAAGCTAATTTCAACCAATCAGTTTCTCTGGCTGAGTGAAAACCCTGGTTTCAACATAATGAAGTTTAATGAAGAAGGTTAACTGCACGTCTGATGATATATCTGAGAAATACATCAATTAAGATACTCATCATTACTTCCAAGTTTGCATCAGCCAGAATTTTCCTTGGAGTTTTCCCATTAATGTCACCATAGCATTGTCAGAAGTTCACTTACATTTTTGCTCACACACTGTTATGAAGAGATGAAATCAAAAAACTAATTTTTAAAAAAAAATCATGCGGACACCAAAATAAATGTTGCGCTTTTGAACAAAGGTCTTTTTGCTAATGAAAGAGCACTGGCCATAACAGCAAAAACAATGCACATTTTTAAAATTCATTCACAGGTTAGGACATTGCTGGCTGGACCAGCATTTATAGTTGCCTTTGAGAAGGTGGTGGTGAGCTGCCTTCTTAAACTGCTGTAGTCCATTCACTGTTAGGGAGAAAACCTTATGATATTGACCACGCAATATTGAAGGAAAAGCAATATAATTCCAAGTCAGGATGGTGGAGAACTTGCAGGTGCTTGTGTTCTCATGTATCTAGTGCCCTTGTCCTTCTAGATGGATATGGTCTGCATTTGGAAGGTGGTGACAAAGTAGCCTTGATGGGTTTCTGCAGTTCGACTTGCAGGTTGTACTAATAATATAAAATAAAGAACAGTAGATGCTGGAAATCTGAAACAAAAAACAGGAGACAAGATACTGGCCTCAAAATGTTAACTTTCTTTTCTCTACACAGATGCTGCCAGACCTGCTGAATTCTTTCAGCAATTTTCATTTTTGTTGTAGATACTACATATTGCTGCTATTCAATGTTGGTGGTAGAGAGAGGTTGTGGATGTGGCGCCGGTCAAATAGGCCAGTTTGTCCTGAATGGTGTCAGCTTCGTGAACATTGTTGGAAACTGCTCTCATCCAGGCATGTGAGGAGTGTTCCATTACAATCCTGATATGTCTTGAAAATCATGGACTGGCATTGTGAAGTCATGAGTTACAATCAGCAAGATGCATGATCTTTCACTGAATCTATTAGCAACTATATTGGTATGGCTTGCCCAGTCCAGTTTTCAGTCAGTGGCAACCCCCTGAATGTTGAGAGTGAGAAATTACTAACTTAATTCCACTGAATTATGTGGCAATGGTTATATTCTTTTTTTATTGGATATGGTTATTGCTAGGCATTTGTGCGGCATAAATGTTACCAGCACAGGGATTATGTGCATGTCTTGACTCATTAGGACAATGACTACCTCAATATCTGTGGCATCGTGAATGGTTTGAAACATTGTACAATCATCATCTGACCTTACAATGGAGCGGAGGTCACTGATGTTGATGTTTCGAGGGGTTGCAAGGAGCAGAGCAGCTTAGGTGAAGTCGTACTATCTGGCAAACCTGCAGAGGGAGATCACATGGCTCAGTTTTTGTGTCCGGGGAGATTGTTAAATTTAAGAACTTGCCTGTGAAGCAACAACTCTTTGCTCATTTTCTTTCTTTGCAACTCTTCCCTCTTCAAGTGTGTCAGCTGCAAAACCATAAAAGTTCATCTTTACCAGTCATGCAGATTTTTGAGATAATTTCTTGAATCAGCCCCACCATCTGAAGTAAGAGTAATTAAGTTAATTACAACTATTCCAGCAAGAATGCTCAGTGCCAACAGATCAAGCGTGTATGCTGAATATCTCTGGAACATGAACATCATTTGGGAAAACGTATGACTTTTTCATGAGTTTAATTAGCACTTGGCCAAAACAATTTAAAGTTAACTTTCTGCAGAATTTTCACTTCTTTTGGTTTCTCCTCAGACTTGAGCATATGTGTTCTTATGATCCCAGCTGATTCTAATACTGGACAAGTCAGATCCCAGAAGGGATCCTAACTTGATAAATCACATGTTGAATTTTTGCAGTTGATTTACCATGGTGGTTAATTACTGAAACATTGTCACATGAGATTACAGGTGCTCTTCAACAACAGAACACAAGTTTTTACACCAAAAACAAACACTTAGTTTTTCAATTCTACACTTTATACTTTACTGACTCACCCTAATCTCTTTCCCTTGAACGATGGTGACAATTTTATGATCCTTTCCTGGGTTTGTTGGCACATGCATTTCACACTTCTGATTGCTGTTTTTTCAAAAGCATTGTCTCTATTTTGGCTACTGTGACTGCTTCCCCTGAATAATAAGTTTGATTGCTCAAAGAATCATTTCTTTATTCTAAACTGAGCTGCTCATGAATGTACAGTCCCTTAACTGATATCTTGACTGTCGCTCCCTGACTAACCTACGGGGAATCCACAGATTGGCTGAACTGGAGCTGCAGAACTAACCATGGCAGTCTCTGAACTGTAGAACTTTGAACCTCATGACCTTTGATGTCCCAAGTGGCTGTGTCTAAGTCCCTGGACTGATATTGGATAAAACCCTTGATGGTCTGTGCTGGTGTACAGTCACTGAAAGCTGTCTCACTTGACTTCTCTGAGAGTCACTCCCCTTAAGCTTTGGATTATGAGCATTTGGCTTAATCGCATAAGGTGTAAACTATAGGCACATGGTGTAGATATAACAATGATACAGCCCAGTGCCATATAGCAATCACCCATCCCTAAACTGATCATTCCTAACAACAATAACAAGCTGTTTGGCTTTGTATTTACACTAAACAGTAAAACAAGACAGGAGTACTTTCAGCCTTTATGAATTGTTATGGACTAGGTCAGACCGCTCAAAACATTTCAAGAAAGTAGCTCAGACCATAACTTTGTTATTTGATTTAAGCAAGTGTATATTGGATATTCCAGGAGAGAATCAGCTGGTCAAACGACTTAGTTTTAAACAAAACAGAATTTATTAACAAGATTATTGAATGAAACACAAAGAATAGAAAACAAAATACCGACTAACCTATCCTATCCAAAAACCCAACAGACTAACCCAACTTAATGATGCTGTTCCAAAATACTTGCAACAATCTCCATAAATACCTCTTGGCACAAAAAGAAAAATCAAACAAGTTCTTACAGGAGAGAAGTCAGAGAGAGAGTGTTCAGCAGCCTTTCTTCACACACACACACACACACACACACACACACACACGGCTGTATTTAAACCAATCCAGACAATGGCTGAGCTTGGAGAAGTGGCCACTTCCCTTTCATCATATCAGTGTCTTTTTTTAAACTTGAAAGCCTTCTGCCCGAGGCAGTATCTGTTACCTGCAAACAATTGGCCCTTAAATCTATCTAAACACAGGCTTTTTGAAGTCTGTGTCATTTACAACCTCTCTGAAAAAAAACAAGAACAACATACCCTTGTTAAAGGAACAGCTTTGTCACACAATGAGTCAGCATAATTGCAAAAACACAATTCAAACCAAGGCAAGGCGAAGATGAGATGTGCATCCAAATAGCTGCCTAAGGGGGTAATGGAAGTTTTCAAAAATGTTTTCGGAGAGTATTGGTTAAAAAGCTCACAGTGACAGGTTTGAAGATGCAAAGTAAGCAAGCACATGAAGAGCAAATGAGGAGCACTAAAGTGTACTCTTTCTTAATCCATGAGATGGTTTCTGTCCCAATGCCCTGTCAGCAACCTTCCATTGAAAAGTGCCAGTTTCCCCCAAAACTGCTGTATTGAAGTGGAGCACAGTATTGTAATTAGGCCATAATATTTTAGAATGTCTGGTACTAGCTCAATGACAATCTCCATGGTTAAGATACACAGGCAATCACTGGCCATGGAGCATGCCCTGAACTGTTAAGAAACTACTGTCCAAGGTACAATCTGGTGAAGAACGTGGAGAGCTGGAGTTGTCAGACACCCACTCTGATTTTGACCTCAATTCTTGCCACCTTCTGGTTTTTCTACAGTGCATGAGAGAACAAGAAAATGCATTTCAATGAGACAAAATTAGGTACTAATAAGATGTTAATGCATGCAAATAGGTCTCTTTGCTAGTGAGATGCTCATTTTGCAGTTCAATACTTGATTGCAGAATCTGACTTTTTTTTATTTGACATCAAGAAGCTCACTTCTGCCGATTTTTCTATGTTTTCATAACTGAATCATTAATGCAAATGTCATTCTAGGGTTAGGAAGATTCTGCTTATTGTATCTGCACTGATTCTGAAAGAGCTAATCTCGCTATTTCACATAATTCTTCAAACCTGTCACTTTTTAACCAATACTCTCTGAAAACATTTTTGAAAACTTCCATTACCCCCTTAGGCAGTGTATTCCTTACATTAAAATAAAGTTACTCCTCAACTTGTCTCTTGTTACTTTATCGCAATCATACATGTGTATGCTGACTATTACTCCGACTGCAACTAACGACTGTTTCTCTTTACTTTATCTTTATTTAATGTTTCAAAGTCATGAAGGATTTTGACTGTCTTTACCTTTAAGTTAACCAGCATTTGAGTCACTCAATCTAAATCTTGCATCCTTGGCAGTGTTCTAATAAATCATCTCTATGCTGTCTCTAAGAAACTGTAGATGAATTCAAAGCACTTATTTGTACAAGACAACCAAATTAATTCCGTTAAAGGAATTTCAAACAACTATCACAAACATGTAATGACTACATCTGGGGCTGTTGGGACTTGAATCATAATATTCTAGTCCAGATTTAGGGACATTATTTTTGCATTACAAAATGTGCAATTAAGCTCCTTACCTCTTGTCATGTAGATTTAAAAATAAATCAACCTATTCAGACATTTTGGGGTAAAAAGGATTTGACCCAAACAGAAGCACACCACTATGGAGCCACAAGAGCTCTTTTAGCTCCTTACACTTACATTAACTTGCTACCAGTAATATCTCACAGAAACATTTGCAAATAAATAAAAATCTAGCTTAGGCAGAGACCTTGTGCCCCCAAAATAAGACTTCTTTTTTGAGAAACTTCCAGAAGAAACATTTCAAACTTACCTTTCTAATGGGAATTTTGATCTGAATAAACTTGGAGTTTTGCATACAGTTCTGGTCACCGCATTATAGGAAGGATGTGAAAGGTTTGAAAACTGCTCAGAGTAGATTTTGTAGGATGTTGTCTGGTATGGCGGGAAGGCCTTATGAGGAAAGGCTGAGGGACTTGAGGCTGTTTTCATTAGAGAGAAAAAGGTTTAGAGGTGACTTAATTGAGACATACAAGATATTCAGAGGGTTAGAATAGGGTGGACAGTGAAAGAGTTTCCCTTGGATGGCTAGCACGATGGGACATAGATTTAAATTGAGGGGTGACAGATATAGGACAGATGTAAGAGATGGTTACTTTACTCAGAGAGTTGTAGGGGTGTGGAATGCCGTGCCTGCAACAGTAGTTGCAGGCAAATATGCCAACTTTAAGGGCGTTTAAATGGTCATTAGATAAACATATGGATGAAAATGGATTAGTGTAGGATAGATGGGCTTCAGATTGGTTCCACAGGGACAGCACAACCTCAAGGGCCGAAGGGCCTGTACTGCGCTGTAATATTCTATGTTCTATGTAAACTGAATGTCAAATGAGATCTCTGTCCAGCAGGTAACTTTGTGACAGATTTCCTGTTCATTTTCCAGTAGCTTAGCTAATACTCAGAACACCTGTGATACTTGATCATTCAAGCACAACCTTTCCTTTTGATGTTCACATTTTCAGAGCTGCTTTGTTTTTAAGTACTGATTTTTAATGCTGCACATCCTTTCAATATTGTCAGTTTAATTTTGATTTGGAAATATGACCTTCACACAGACATTTTTCTTTAATTGTGAACAAGATCACGGGTAATTTACCAATGCACTTCAGTTTAAAAAGTCTTTAAAATATATTTGTAGAGGGCTTGGGATTGTCTAATGAAAGCCAATTGCCGGCTGTTAATTTCTAATTTGTAACTTCACTACAACCCTGGTGTCCAAATAATATCAAAATGTAATGTAAACTTAATGGAGCAAGAATATTCAGCAGATGGAAGGATGGAAAGCACTAGTTGTGGAATTAACTGACACATGGTATGTCTCTAAGTATTAAGCACCAGTTCTTGCTCAAGGCTACTTTAAATTGAAATGAAGTAAAGTAAAAACAATATTGACACAGTTTATGCCAGCTGCACTGTCTGCAGTAGATATGTTTGTAAAATGTATATAAATAATATATTAAGATTTATATATAATATGTAGGGAGAAAGGACTCCTTACCTTTGCATTCATACAAAACATCTGGTTTCAATTTCAATTTTAAATTGCATTTTATCAAGCCATGGATAAATCTAAATTGAATTTCAAACAGGCATTTATTACTGCAGGGCCCAAATTGCTGCATGCTGCATTTCTGGATCTAGATAACATTAGTGGTTTGTATTTTATTTATCATTACAAAAGTTGCTTCTTAAATTTTCCTAATTTGATGCATCAAACTATCTTCTCTGTTGCAGCTAATGATATTAAAGGGATTAAAGGGAGCAAACTCAATTCATAATTTGTACAGCTTCATCATGCAACACGATTGCTAGTTTTTGATGGTGTTATAACAGTCAAACAAGGATAGCTGCTGCAGGATATGATAATATTGCATATGCTGTAGGGTTTCTCCTGAGGGTGACGTTAAGATATAGATAGCTAAATCTTCATCTACAGTTCTTGAAGTGCAAGTTAGGCCATTTTCTAACATCACATTCCTGACACTCAACCAGACTTCTAGTTGCCAAAAGTCCGTTGCAGGTTGGAGTCAGAGTCACCACCATCCAAGGTGGCAATGGACATAAGTAGACAGAGTTCATCAGGTTAGAATGTCCAGCTATTAATATATTGACACAGTTCTATTCATGGTTAAATGACCCACACACCCCCACCTCTCCTCCACAATCCTCACTCATCAATCTTCTCATCCTATCCAGACCCAATGGCTCGTATGTGCTCCCAATCCTCATGTGCCAAGCACATGTCTTCATATCTGCTATGCCTCCTGCTTTACAACCATGAATCTTCTGTCCAGTCTCACCCAGTATTCGTTGAAAAAATAACATGAACATTATAGTAAAACTGGCAAAGCTTATTAAATTAAACAAAACGGTCAAAATTTACCATGACAGTTCACCCTACATGTCTTCACACCACTGTGCAGATACAAATTTATGAACAGCATGTTGGACATCATAATGCTTATCTGGTTTCCAATCTGTGGTAGTTTAGGCAGTGCTTTCTGAATATGAGAGAGAAAATCCCCAAAATATCGAAAACAAACTCATTGTAAAGAAAGTAATCTCTCAGCAAAAGTATGATCCAATGCACACTTTTGCAAATATCAGTAAGAAAGCAGTTGTGAGTACTGCAGGACTTATTGGCTAATTCCTTCAGATTGCTTCACTCAGTTGTTAGTGTCATCCCCCTTTCATTCAATGCCAAGCAAACCAGTCTTGGACATTAAGATTCTGATGCTTTTGGAAACAACTGAATTATCATTAAATTCAACTGTCAGTTAGAGATGAAAGTTATCAACCCCAAAGGTCCTGGTCAGTGATTTTTTTTTATATATTCACTTGTAGATCTTAGGTGTCACTGGATTAGTGGTGCTGGAAGAGCACAGCAGTTCAGGCAGCATCCAAGGTGCAGCAAAATCGACGTTTCGGGCAAAAACCCTTCATCAAGAGCTTTTGCCCGAAACGTCGATTTCACTGTACCTTGGATGCTGCCTGAACTGCTGTGCTCTTCCAGCATCACTAATCCAGAATCTGGTTTCCAGCATCTGCAATCATTGTTTTTACCTCATTTAGGTGTCACTGGCCAGCATTTATTGTCTCTCCTTAGCTGTTCTAGAACTGAATGGCTTGTTAGGCCATTTCAGAGGACAGTTTGAGAGTTAGCTACTTTGCCATGAATCTGGAGTGACATGTAGGCCAGACCATGAGAGGTTGGCAAATTTCCTTCCCTGATGGGCACTGGTGAGCCAGATGGAGTTTTTCACCATAATTGACAATGGTTGCACAGTCATCAGTAGCTTCTTAATTCCAGATTTATTTTAAAAATTGAATTCAAACTCCACCATCTGCGATTGCAGGGTTTGAAACCATGTCCTCAGCACATTAGCTGAGTTTCCAGATTAATAGTCAAACAATGATAACATTAAGCCATAACCTCCTCCCCATAATGGTGAATTGGATCTTGTGAATAAAGAAACCCTTCTGCAACTTTTCAGAGAAACTGGTGATGGGCCTCTGAAATAACCTTGCCAGCATCAGCAGATCCCAGCAAAATTATTTTTTAAAGAATATTACAATTCATGATGGAATTTGAAACCACAAGGCTTAGCTTGGTCAACAATGATCATGCCCCACCATCAAGGCCAACAGCAGGAGCTAACCCCATGCTAAAAACAGCAGATTGTGAGGTGACACTTTTCTGGCTTTAGCCAATTAAGAGGCCATGGCCACCATCTAATTGAAGACAGTAGCCTGCCTTCCTAATCAGAAGACTGATATCACAGCAATACTATTTCTGGAGGTAGTCACTACTGAAGCTGCAGGATAAAGACAAGGAAGCCTCTCTGCTGTGAGACTCTTGAAGAGAATATACGTTGATTTAAGCCAGCAGACACAAGCCCTGGCAGCTCAGGAAGGAGGGTTGTATAAAACAGATGGCACCTCAAACATGTGGGTGGAGATAAGGGAGGGTAATGTGTGGCTACTGCTAGCACGAAATCTCCTCTATTAGCTGTAGGGCAACTTCTGAGAAGGTTTCTGTGCCCAGCGCCTATTGGAAAGTTCATCACATTGCAACAAGCCCACAATCAAAATGTCAAAACACTGTTGGCACAGTGGCTCAGTGGTTAACAGTGTTGCCTCGCAACGCCAGGGACCCGGGTTCTATTCCAGCCTCGGCGACTGTCTATGTGGAGTTTGCACATTCTCCCTGTGTATGTGTGGGTTTCCTCCAGGTGCTCTGGTTTCCTCCCACAGTCCAAAGATGTGTGGGTTAGGCGAATTGGTTATGCTAAATTGCCCATAGTGATAGGTGTATTAGTAGGTGAATGGGTTACTCTTCAGAGGGTTGGTGTGGACTTGTTGGTCCGCAGGACCTGTTTCCAAACTGTAGGGAATCTAATCTTAAAAAACAGCCATTAATGGGTCCTTAAGTAGCTCAGTTGGTGTTGGATATCATGCTGTGGTAGCAGGAAGATTTAGGCTCCCCTTCTGATAACTTGCCTTGTTGTATTACCAGCCCTTCTGCATTAAAGCATATCTTCAGATGGTTTGGAAAATATCACACACATGCATCGCCAGTTGGTTAGTCAATAACCATTATTGATTAGGAATTTAAACTAGTGTTATCAACATGGCACTCAGATGTCTCCATCATTTGTGTTTTGTCAACACTGGAACAAGTGATGCTATTTGTTGAAAAAGGCTTAATGACATTGCACATTATTCAGTTTGTATTTATTAATAGAAATGTAACCACATTTGAGGTTCTAGTTTGCACATGTGGCTTAAGGGCAATACCATACAATGAATAACACTGATGTATATAACGTGCATTTGTATGATATATAGACAGACAGATTGAAATAAAGATGAAGAAAGAAAGCATTGATGACTTCTTGCAATCAAGTACCTACCTTAACTCTTTGCTTTTTTTTTATCAACTGACCCTTTTTCCATTCTATTGTTCTTATACCAAATACCTGTATTTTTCAGAATCTTTTCTGAACCACATTGAAATGGCGCATGCTGCATATATTGTTTTTCCTGTTACTAGCTAATCAGTCACTTTGTCAAAAACATCAATGAATTTGGCATGCATGACCTAGCTAAGGCAAATCTATTGTGGCTATTCTTGAGTAACTCATGCATTCTGAGATGCTCTTTAATGGTTTAGATTCTAATCAAATCAGAGCAAAACTGGAGGGCTTTGTTCAACAGTGAAACAAAAATGGCACAGGACCAAATTTTATCAGAATTTCCATCCCATTTGGACAAATGAGAGATTTTCTGGTTCAGAAATGTACAGAAGTTCCCCTCCCCTTCTCCCCACGCTGATCCTCACCCACACCAAAGGGGAGATGTTCCTAGACTTTCATGTAATTTTGACCATTATCTCATTCGCAAGCTTCAGCAGAATGCCTGATAGGTAAAATCTTAAATGATGCCCAGTGAGACCCCAGTTACAGCCTCAGAACTCTTGCAGTCAAAAGTAATCAAACCCAGAGAGAGATCTTCTCTGTAATGACCTGCTGCTCTGTTAGTTACAATCTTTGATGTTGCAAGTTATTTGGATAGGCTCTTCCTGGGTTACTGAGCCACCATTGACGTGGAGCAATAAGGAATATTTTTAGTTCACTGTGGAGTCAGGCAGCACCAGGGAAACTTCACAGATGCAGGCTTTCTGGCCCAAGAATGAAGATTTGGAATGAACTACATCTGCATTGCTTCATTTCTACAACCTTGGTGCTCATGACTTTGAACTGCCACTAAGCAGTGGCACAATTTTGTGGGCGGCACGGTGGCACAGTGGTTAGCACTGTTGTCTCACAGCGCCTGAGACCCGGGTTCATTTCCCAACTCAGGCGACTGACTGTGTGGAGTTTGCACGTTCTCCCCGTGTCTGCGTGGGTTTCCTCCGGGTGCTCCGGTTTTCTCCCACAGTCCAAAGATGTGCGGGTCAGGTGAATTGGCCATGCTAAATTGCCCGTAGTGTTAGGTAAGGGGGAAATGTAGGGGTATGGGTGGGTTGCGCTTCGGCGGGTTGGTGTGGACTTGTTGGGCCGAAGGGCCTGTTTCCACACTGTAAGTCTAATCTAATCTAATTAGAAGATCAGGTTGTAATAATTTACCCAATACTGGTTTCCTATTGAAGTGCTTCCGTTCCAAAATACAAAACTATGAAACTACTCCTGACCTCTCCTGTACATCATCCTTATTGACACATTTCAGTAATCACTTAAAATCAAGTTATCAAGCTGTGTTGTACATATGTTTAGTGATTCAAAGCTGTTCTTGTATTATTGGTGTGTTGTTAAGTCTTTAAATTGGCATCTCTTTGAATATCAATATCACTTTAAGGAAAATGTAGAGGAGAACTGAAGTTATAGTCAGTCTTATTTTGCAGATTTGAGCCCTCACGCTTTTGGATCTTGCAGTAAACAAAAGAGAAAACTGGTATACTCATTGGCTAGATGAATGGTCTAAGGCCCAGAATTAGGTAAAAACAATGCCTGCAGATGCTGGAAACCAAATTCTGGATTAGTGGTGCTGGAAAAGCACAGCAGTTCAGGCAGCATCCGAGGAGCAGTAAAATCGATGATTCGGGCAAAAAGCCCTTCATCAGGAATACAGGCAGAGAGCCTGAAGGGTGGAGAGATAAATGAGAGGAGGGTAGGGATGGGAAGAAAGTCGCATAGAGTATAATAGGTGAGTGGGGGAGGGGATGAAGGTGATAGGTCAGGGAGGAGGGTGGAGTGGATAGGTGGAAAAGAAGATAGGCATGGGAACAGTGCTGAGCTGGAAGTTTGGAACTGGGGTGAGGTGGGGGAAGGGGAAATGAGGAAACTGTTGAAGTCCACATTGATGCCCTGGGGTTGAAGTGTTCAGAGGCGGAAGATGAGGCGTTCTTCCTCCAGGCGTCGGGTAGTGAGGGAGCGGAGGTGAAGGAGGCCCAGGACAGAGTGGGAGGGGGAGTTGAAATGTTGGGCCACAGGGTGGTGTGGTTGATTGGAGCAGGTGCCCCAGAGATGTTCCCTAATGTGCTCTGCAAGGAGGCGTCCAGTCTCCCCAATGTAGAGGAGTTCGCATCGGGAGCAACAGATACAATACTACCACCCCCTCGACCATGACCCCATCCCCCCATCACCAAACCGTCATCTCCCAGACCATAAAGAACCTCATCACCTCAGGAGATCTCCCACCCACAGCTTCCAACCTCATAGTCTGGGAACCCCGCACTGCCCGGTTCTACCTCCTTCCCAAGAACTACAAGCCTGACCACCCTGGCCAACCCATTGTCTCAGCATGCTCCTGCCCCACTCATTTCTACGTACCTCTACACTGTCCTATCCCCCCAAGTCCAGGAACTCCCCATATATGTTCAAGACACCACCCATGCCCTCCACCTTCTCCAAGACATCGGTTTCCACGGCACCCATATGGGCCCCAGCTATTCCTGTCTCTTTGTTGGCGACGTAGAACAGTCCATCTTCCGTAATTACACCGGCACCACTCCCCACCTCTTCCTCCGCTACATTGATGACTGCATTGGCACCACCTCGCGCTCCCACAAGGAGGTTGAGTAATTCATCAACTTCACCAACACATTCCACCCTGACCGTAAATTTAAATGGACCATCTTTGACACCTACCTCCCCTTTCTGGGCCTCTCCATCTCCATTAATGATGACCGACTTGACACCAACATTTTTTACAAACCCACCGACTCCCACAGCTACCTGGATTACACCTCTTTCCACCCTACCTCCTGCAAGAATGCCATCCCGTATTCCCAATTCCTCCGCCTCCGCCATATATACTCCCAGGAGGACCAGTTCCACAGAACACATCAGATACCCTCCTTCTTTAGAGGCCGCAATTTCCCTTCCCACATGGTTAAAGATACCGTCCAATGCATCTCGTCCACATCCTGCACCTCCACCCTCAGACCCCACACCTCCAACCATAACAAGGACAGAACGCCCCTGGTGCTTACCTTCCACCCTACTGACCTTCGCATAAACCAAATCATCCACTGACATTTCTGCCACCTCCAAACGGACCTCACCACCAGAGATATATTTCCCTCCCCACCCCTTTCTGCCTTCCGCAAAGACCGTCTCTTCCATGACTATCTGGTCAGGTCCACGACCCCCTACACTCACCCACCCGCCCTGGCACCTTCCCCTGCAAAATTGCAAAACCTGTGCCGACACTTCCTCCCTCACATCCATCCAAGGCCCTAAAGGAGCCTTCCACATCCATCAAAGTTTTACCTGCACATCCACCAATATCATTTATTGTATCCGTTGCTCCCGATGCGGTCTCTTCTACATTGGGAGACTGGACGCCTCCTCGCAGAGCGCTTTAGGGAAAATCTCTGGGACACCCGCACCAATCAACCACACTGTCCTGTGATCCAACACTTCAACTCCCCCTCCCACTCTGCCAAGGACATGGAGGTCCTGGACCTCCTTCACCGCCGCTCCCTCACCACCCGATGCCTAGAGGAAGAACACTTCATCTTCCACCTCTGAACACTTCAACCCCAGGGCATCAATGTGGACTTCAACGGTTTCCTCATTTCCCCTTCGCCTACCTCACCCCAGTTCCAAACTTCCAGCTCAGCACTGTCCCCATGGCTTGTCTTACCTGCCTATCTTCTTTTCCACCTATCCACTCCACCTTCCTCCCTAACCTATCACCTTCATCCCCTCCCCCATTCACCTAATGTACTCGATGCTACTTTCTCCCCGCCTCCACCCTCCTCTCATTTATCTCTCCACCCTTCAGGCACTCTGCCTGTATTCCTGATGAAGGCATTTTGCCCGAAACGTCGATTTTACTGCTCCTCGGATGCTGCCTCAACTGCTGCGCTTTTCCAGCACCACTCTAATCTAGAATAAGGCCTAGAATTGTAAATATAGGATACATGTGAAGACGAGAAACCAAAAGCACCCTTCTGATCGGTTGAGAATTAAAACATTTGCTTTAAGATGTGTGGCTGCTCCAAGGTTCCATGCATGGCAATTGGCATTGACTCGTCAACTGCTGTATTTACTTTCAGTTTTGGATAGTATTGTCGCACATGGATCTCAGAGACCCATGTAGCCTGGAAGAAAATTAGAGGAAATGCTCATCACAGTAAAAACCCAAATACATATTCGAGTCTAGTATTAGTACTAAAGGCAATTGTCTTAAGAGAAAGTGTGTAGTCTTTGCATGTTAGAAGAAGGCGAACAAGGATGTGAGACACAGACTTGAAAGAAATGACACCATCTTACACAGCATGAGAAGTGAGTCCTGATTATTTGGGCCCCAATGGCATAGAGATGGAACAAGAAACTTAATATTCAGCTGTAATGTTAAAATGTCACTGGGGGTGGGAGGGGGCTAGGAATCTTTCCTGGAATTGGGGTTCTCAAATGGTCAATTAATGGTCACTTAGAGATCACTTCCAACCCTGAACTAATTTTGAGGCCATCAGAAAAAATTCAGGGCAGTCTGGCACACCACCATGTTTAGGTCTTTGTTGGGTGGGAGAAACATAGAACATAGAAAAATACAGCTCAGTACAGGCCCTTCGGCCCTCGATGTTGCGCCGACCAAAGCCTACCTAACCTACACTAGCCCAATAACCTCCATATGCTTATCCAATGCCCGCTTGAATGACCATAATTAGTGGTCCCCATTAGTGGGGAGAAAGTAGCATAGAGTACCTTCATTAGTTGTGCTGTTTCAATGTCAGGTTATGTTTCCAACTCCCCATCTATATTATTCTCTCTGTATGCCTCAAATTACAACCCACTCATCTCTCATCCCAATCCTCCTGGGACCTTCTCAGCTCCTATTTCCTCACCATTACATCCTGGATAGAGAACCATAACAAGATTACAGCATAGGATGAGGTCATTTAGCCCAACATTTCTATGCCAGCTGAAAAGAGCAGCTACCCACCTTCCAGTACTTGGTCCATAATCTTGCAGTTTACAACAATTCAAATGGAGATCCAGGTATCCTTTAAGTGAGCTGAAGGTCTCTGTCTCCACCAGCAAAATAGGCAACTAATTCCAAACATCTCGGTGAAAAAAGTTTCGCTCATGACCCCTCTCATCCTTCTGCCAGTATATCCAGCAATTTCTGCATTTTAATTTTGTGTCTGTGTGTAGTTGAATCCATTTGCACCACTCCTGGTGAAGCTCTGGGACTACAGAGCTACTGGTCATTTGATTAGATTCACCAGCTACATGCTGGCACTAGACTTCCATGCAAGAGAGCTCAACCTCAATGCAATTAATGCTTTTTAAACAGCTGTGGCAATCCTTCAAGGTCCACATTGACCTCTTCTACATCAGGACAGGAAACCCCCATCATCGGAAACATTCTCCACCTGGAAAATGGTCTGGCTCAGACTGACTGGTAGTGCATAATATTCACTCAATACAAATATCAAATAAGGATGATTTCCAGCAAGAGTCTACCTATATCCCATCAGAATTAACTCTCCCATCATTACATCCGAAAATTTACTGGGGATTCTATATAAATATTGTTTGCAAGAGGAAATCTGGGGCTGCGAACTTTGCAGTGAGTAATACTATAACCCCAAAGATTGTATCGAAAGTTTCCTTCTTTAGTTAATTTTTAATGTTAATTCTTAAAATTTATCAGAAAAGACTGAGGTTCTTTGTGAGGTTCACAATTCAGTCCAAGGGACATCACTGGCCTTACCAGATTCAATCTAATGCCAGGAATATTTTAAAACAACACAGAATTATTCCTCTTAAATAATCTGATTTTCTTTCCAACTTTTATCAATTTTGATGTGTTGTATTATATGGCTTAGCCCTGTGCATTTTTATTTGAGTTTCATAACTTCTTCAGCCACTTTAGCCAGGCCATAACTGCTTATGTCCCTGTTGGAAATGGTTGTTTTTGATACCACCTATATTGAAATAACCCTTAGATTGATGCTAAAATGTTGAGTTTGGGTAAGGGCAGAAATTTTGAAAGAATCAACTTTTGCAAAACATAATTTAAAATGTGTCACTTCGCTGTTGTATGTGATGTGATTTGAGTAAGTTAGTCTGTCAGAGTTGCCATAGGAAACACTTCTCAGAAGAACTGACTTCAATACTTTTCAGTGTTGTATAAATAAATGTATGTAAGTCACGATGATGTAACTAATTATTTCACTCTGATATTAGTAACAAAGAAAACACCAGACTAGAATAAGCATATCAAGAGAGAGGCCTTAGACACTACCTTGGAGAGCTATATTTAATAACCTGATATGTCCAGCTGTAAATGAAGGAACATTATGTTGCAAAATGATCTTAAGAGCCTTACAAAGAAATGAGGATCAATCAAATTCAGAGACAGGATATGTGCACACGCTCACAGCTAGTTCTGCACACTGGTATCACAACGTGCAGGAGCAGAACTGGCTTAAAACGCAAGATAAAACACTCAGCAGAGGCAACAAACGACGAGGAATCTTCACTGATTTTCAAAATTTTGCCGACCAACCAATCATTCTGTGAATCCATATGGTTAACTCTTCAATGCTCCTTGAAACGACCAAGTAATCCATTCCGTTCAAAGACAGTTCGCAATCAGTGGAAAATATTGGCCTTAGCAGTGACTCCACATATGAATTAAATTAAAACGCACTGCATCTTTCCCATTCTTATTTCCTTTTTTCCTACAAAACCCCTAACCATTATCAAATCATTCATTGCAATAGAATGTTATCAAAACAAAGGGTTACTATCAACATAAAGTTCAATCGTATTGTAAACCGACAGAACTGTGGATGTTGGAAATCAAAAACAAAAACAGATATTGCTGGAAAAGCTCAGCACAAACAGCACCTGTGGGGAGAAATTAAAATTAACACTTTGGGTCCAGTGACCCTTTCTCAGAACTTAGACTCTACCTCAGAGTTCTGAGGAAGGGTAACTGCACCTGAAATGTTAACTCTGAATTATTTTCACACATGCTGCCAGACCTGCTGAGCTTTTCCAGCAGTTTCTGTCTTTGTGTCAATAATAATTTCTGTCAATAAGAATCTCTGCTTCAAAGCTTCTTGTTCATTAGCACAAAATTGTCCCCATATTCCAGTGAATCTGTACCTGCCATAATAATAGTATGGAATTTCAAGAACTAGTGATCTTTTCTTCTTTACTCTGACTAATACATACAGAGAATGGACACAATCCTACTTCCCTCTTGTGTACTTATGAGTTGGTATTCGTTCTGAATATTGCACTGTGCCCATGCTCTTGCCCCTGAGCAATGACATCACATATACCATTTTCTGAGCTTCTTTCACCTTATCACACACACAGATTGGCAAACCTCTGCTGATGGGTCAGATTGTAAATCTGACAATGAATTGCTATTTTGTAATGACACTCTAAACAGCAAAAGAAAACATGCAAATCAACATTGCACAAGTGCAACTTCAAACACTTATTCCAATGTCTCACTTGTCTGTCATTTCAACCTTGAAGTTTCAAGTTTGAAGCTGACGTTTAGGATCCATCACCCAATCCAGCTGCAGATGCTGCAATTCACAACATTTTGCATCTGAACACTTATCCCAGTTACACAAACTGATATTCCTTTGGATTGTCATGAATATTCATTGGCCATTTATTTAATGCAGATGACTAGTCTCTAGCTACATATGTATATTATTAGGCGTAGTTTCTCTACAACCCTTGATGCTTCCACTCTGTAAAGGAATTCACAGTCAGAGCCAAACTTTATCACATTTTAATACAATGAGCAGGGGGTCCATGCTTTTGAGTAACATGATTTTCATTGAATAATTCATCAATGACTTCTTATTTATTTTCATCAAGAGATCAAGGATGTTAATGCTGCTGAGCAGACCACTTCTATTCAGACACTCAAGTCCCAGTTTTATTCCATTGCTTTCTGCACAAAGGCATTTTGATGGACTTCTTGGCCATCCTGAGGAAGGGTCACTGGACCAGAAATGTTAAGTCTGATTTCTCTCCACAGATGCTACCAGGCCTGTTGAACTTTTCCAGCAATTTCTCATTTTGTTTCTGATTTAAAGCATCCACATTTCTGTCAGTTTTTATTCAAGAAAGATGTGATTTCTCTAGAGAGGGTACAGAAGAAATTCACCAGGATGTTGCTTGGGCATGAACAATTTAGCTCTTAAGCATGTCAAGATAGGCTGCGGTTGTTTTCCATAGAGCACAGAGCAGAGAACGTTGGGGGCAGCGGGGTTGGGGAGGGTGCGGGGGGTGGGGGGAGGTGGTGTGTGGAAGTGATGTTGGTGTGGAGATCTGATTGAGCTATGCAAAGTTCTGAAGGGCAGCATCAGGGTAGATAGAGAGACACCTTGTAAGGTAAGGGATTTTTTTTCCCTAATTTTTAATCACTTGGAGAAACTTTTATTCACTTAGAGGATTGTGATTATCTAGAACTCTCGCCTGAAGTGAGGATCCTCAAGACATTTTCAAACTACTTACATGGGCAAAGCCAATGAACTGTATAGCAGAAGCACAGGCCCTTTCATCCATCAAGACTCTGCTGGTTAATCGTGTCTTTCTAAACTAAAAACCTTTTGCCTCTATGCTATCCAAATCCCTCAATTCCTTGCCTATTCATGTATCTGTCAAGGTGCCTCTTAAATGTTTCCCATTGTAACTGTCCCCACCACTTCCTTTGGTAGTCCAGGCACTTACCACTCTCTGTGTAAAAAAACTGCATCTCACATCTTCTTTAATTGTAATCTCTTTTACCTAATTGATATTTCTACTCTTGGAAAAAGACTATGACCATGCCTCTCATAATTTTTGTAAAAGTCTATCAGATTGGCCCTC
The DNA here is from genome assembly GCF_020745735.1 of Hemiscyllium ocellatum. Taxonomy (NCBI): domain Eukaryota; kingdom Metazoa; phylum Chordata; class Chondrichthyes; order Orectolobiformes; family Hemiscylliidae; genus Hemiscyllium; species Hemiscyllium ocellatum. Next base: position 116,487,890 of record NC_083404.1, read on the forward strand.
ATCCTTCTATGTTTATGTGAAATCAAACTAAGTTTGTCCAATCTCTCCTTACAGCTAAAACCCTCTAACATCCTGGTAAATTGTTTCTGTACCCTTTTCAAAGCCTACACATTCCTTTTTGTAGTGTGGCAACAGAACTGTACATCATATTCCAAATGTGGCCTAACTAAGGCCATGAATTGTCAATTTTTAATACTCTTGTCCCAACCAATAACGGTAAGCATGCCATATGCCTTCTTGATCACCTTATCTACTTGTCTTGCCACTTTCAGAGAACTTGAACCTGTACACCTAGATCCCTTTGTATGTTAATGCTTCTAATAATTCTGCCATATGCTGTGTACTTCCTTTCTGCATTGGATCTTCCAAAATGCATCTCGCATTTGTTCAGATTAAACTCCATCTGCTATTTCTCTGCATAAGTCTTGAGCCAATCTATATCCTGCTTTATCCTCTGGAAATCCTCCTCACTACCTATACCTCCCCTAACCTTTGCATTGTCTACAAACTTACTAATCAGCCCACGTACATTCTCTTCCAAGTCATTATATATATTACAAACAACAAGGGTCCTAGCACTGATCCCTGTGGAAGACCACTGATCACAGCTCTCCAGTTAGAAAACACACTTCCACTCATTCTCTTTGTCTTCTATGACTAAGTCATTCCTGATGAAGAGCTTTTGCCTGAAACATCAATTGTCCTCCTCCTCAGATGCTGGCTAATGTGCTGTGCTTTTCCAGCACCACACTAGCAACTCTAAGTCAATTCTCTATCCACCTTCCTAGCTCACTTCAGATCCCATTTGAAATGTCATTGCATTCTCAAGGATCAGTCATAAACGAGGAAACAAGTGGGCTAAAAGGGGTCATGAAAGAGCTTTGGTGAGCAGAATTAAAGAGAATCCCAAAGCATTTCATCCTTATATAAGAAGCAAATGTGTAACCATAGCAAGGATTGGTCGACTAAAGGATAAGGAAGGAAGGCTATGAGTCAAACCTGAGAAAATGAGTCAGATTCTAAATGATTACTTTGCATCAGTGTTCACGGAGGAGAGAGAAATGATGAATGTTGAGATTAGAGATAGAAGTTTGACTACTCTGGATCACATTGACATAAGTAGGGAACATATGTTGGGTAGGCTAGAGGTTATAAAGGTGGAAAAATCCCTAGGACCAGATGGGATCTAGCCCAGATTGTTGAGGGAGGTGAGAGAGGAAATTGCTAGCCTTGACAGATATCTTGGTAGTATCCTTAAACTCAGGTGAGGTGCCGGAGGACTGGAGGGCAGCTTATGTTGTCCCCCTGTACAAGAAGGGTATTAGGGATATTCTGGGTAACAACTGAGCAGTGGTGGGAAAGTTGCTGGAGAAGGTACTGAGGGATAAAATCTATTTATATTTGGAAAAGAATGGGCTTATCAGTTATAGGCAAATGGTTTTGTGCAGGGGAGATCGTGCCTTACCAACTTAATAGAGTTCTTTGAGGAAGTGACCAAGTTGATAGATGAAGGAAGGGCTGTAGATATCATATACATGAACTTTAGTAAGGCATTTGATAATGTTGCCCATGTTAAACTAATGGAGAAAGTGAAGTCACATGGTGTGCAGGGTGTTCTAGATAGGTGGATAAATAACTGGTTGACTAACAGGAGACAGAGAGTAGTAGTTGAAGGGAGTTTCTCGAAATGGGGAAAGGCGACCAGTGGTAGGGTCACTGTTGTTTGTAATATACATAAATGATCAGGAAGAGGACACTTTTGGTATGATCAGTAAGTTTGCAGATGGCAAGAAGATTGGTGGAGTAGCAGAAAGCATATGGAACTGTCAAAGAATACAAGAGAATATGGATAGACTGGACAGTTGGGCGGAGAAGTGGCAGGTGGAGTTCAATCCAGGCAAATGTGAGGTGATGCATTTTGGGAAATCTAATTCTAGAGCTAACTATACTGTAAACAGAAGAGCCTAGGGAAAAGTTGATGAGCAGAGGGATCTGGGAGGTTATTGCACAGGTGGATAGTGGGGTCAAGAAAGCATATGGTATGCTTGCTTTCATCAGACAGGGTATTGAGTATAAGAGCTGGCAGGTCATGTTAAATGTATACAAGACATTGGTTCGGCCGCATTTAGAATAACATGTACAGTTCTGGTCACCACATTACCAAAAGGATGTGACACTTTGGAGAGTGTGCAGAGAAGGTTTACGAGGATGTTGCCCGCTATGGCAGGTGCTAGCTATGAAAAGAGGTTGAGTAAGTTGGGATTGTTTTCATTAGAAAAAAGGAGATTGAGGGAGGACCTGATTGCATTCTACAAAATCATAAAAGCTATAGACAGGGTAGATAAAGATAAGCTTTTTCCCAGGGTGAAGAATTCAATAATGAGAGGTCATACTTTCAAGGTGAGAGGTGAAAAGTTTAAGGGGGATACACGTCGGAAGTACTTTAAACAGAGGGTGGTAGATGCCTGGAAGGCTTTGTCAGCAGAGGTAGTCATGATAGGCATGGCAGGTTCATTTAAGGTGTGTCTGGACAGACTCATGAGTAGATGGGGAGAGAGGGATACAGATGCTTAGGAATTGGGCTACAGGTTTAGGCAGTAGATTTGGATTGGATCAGGCTTGGAGGGATAGAGGGCCTGTTCCAAGGCTGTAAAGTTTATTTGTACTTTGTTCAAGGCTATAGGCCAAATGCTGGAAAACTGGAGTGGAATAGATGTATGTTTGATGACCAACAGAGGCACAATGCGATGAAAGGCCTCTTTCTGTGCTTTAAAACCTTCATGATTCTATGATTATGTAAACTCAGCAATGCTCTGTATAAGTCAAAAAATGTGGCACTGGAAAAGCACAGGCGATCAGGCAATATCCGAGGAGCAGAAGAGTCGACGTTTCGGGTATACGACCCTCATCAGGAATGTGGACACTCAAGTAGAATATTCATATTTTTATGTTACATCGCTCTCATTATAATTGTGTGTAATCCATTAGCCTTTTTAATTATTCACTGAATTGGCATAATAATTTTTTGTGACCCATGCACTGGAATGTCTAGATACCCTGCACTCCAAATTTCTTTTGTAAATTTCCATCTTAGTAATATGTGAATTTTCTATTCTTCCTTCCAAAGAGAAGACATTTAAATTTTCTCATTTTATACTTCATCTGCAAGTTTTTTGTTTACCCTTTCAATCAATATCCTCCTTATTCCACATCTCAGCATACTTTGCCACCTACTTTTGTGCTATCTGCTTATTTAGCTATCAGGCCTTCACTTCTTTCATGTGAGTCAATGAAAATAATCAGAAAAATCTCAGGGTCCAACACTGACAGCTGCAGGAGTCTACTCATCACAGCCTGCCACTCCAGCAAAGACCCATTTATGCATACTGTCTGTTTCATGCCAACTAGTATTTCAATATAAAAATTGTTGTGAAGTGAATATTTTTATATTATGAGAGAAATGTCTGTGACTGCATCTTGACTGCATGACTACCTAATTATTTCCACTACAAGGAAACCCAGGAAGAGAATAGAATCAGCCCTTCATAAACAATGTTGACTAAAATTGCCGCCATGATTGTCGTATAATGAGAATACACATGATACTGATGTACATCACAATATGACAGTGACATCGGTAGACAATTACAAAAGACTCTGAAATAAGGAGGAAGGAGACTATCCTAGAGAGAGAAATGCTTACAGATAATAGTATTATATGCAATTGTATAAATAAAAAGAGTTTGCAGAAACCCACTCGAGTTAGGCAGCAGTCACTCACAGATAGAGAGAAACCATTACCATCACAAACTAGCAATAGGAACAAAGGTAGTTATCTCTCCAAAGTGCAGAATAGGACCCTGAGTCACAAGCCTCATTGCAACACAAACCAGCGATAAAATTGCATTGAATGTCACCAGTCCCCTGAGTGTACACTCTCAGACAAGTATTTTCATTTTCCATGTTGGCTTGCTGGACCTGTGACATATAGCAGATGCAACATGTTCTAGCTTAACAGTAATATGGGTCACTTCAATCATGAAAGCAGTCAGATTTAATTCAAAAGCAAAGTGACTGTGCAAGGATCTATTTTGTTTGGAGTGCACAGTACTGAACAAGAGTCTCACTTACTTACAGTGTCATGTTGGGAAAGTGCAGTTGCATTGCTTTAAATGTGCATTTAATTTATTTCATTTAATTAAACGTATATCAAAGGGAGGTAAGATTTCCAACCAAAGTTCTTGTTAGTCCTGTTGTTTTTATACATTCCATAACATCACAACAATGCTCTTTAATCATGCTTGGTTGTTTTTTTTCTTTCACGTGAAACTCATTTGCACATTTTGTTATATTCCAAATACATTTTAAAAAAAGACAAATTTATTTAGAAATGGAGTCTTGTGATTTACGTCTTTCTCAGCTGCTTCAAAGTACGTCGCAATGAAGTGGTTTTCAATACATTCTTTTGACCAAATGTTATTCAGGATGCTGTTTTAAAAACAATTCCCAATTTTATTCAATCTTGGAGTGCCAGGGAGAGAATGAAAAGGTCTTTTGTCGAACGTATCATCTAAATAATACAGTACCGATTAATGCACTGAAATACAGCAAAATATGGATGGCTTGTAATATTTTTCCATCATCTCCCTTCAAAGATGCTATAAATTTCAATTTCAATCACATTCTCTTCTATCCTTCAAGGTCTATTTTGAAGCTGAGGTGTTTTACCTGAGCTAATTGAAGCATGTCAGACTGGATTTTACACTCTTCCTCCCCCTGGGTTTAAAGGGGTGTGACCTTATAAAATTCAGTATGTAACTACTGGGGTGTAGTCTCAGCAGCAGAGGACACTGTTGTGTATGGGTTAACACTGAGGCTCTCCATAGGATTAATCACGGTAAGTGAGCATGCCAGCTTGCTACACTGCATTAGCTGCTGCTCATGACGGAAGCTGCTATCACCATGCTCTTTAAGTTTGGGCAATTGTGGGGCCTGTTTGGTCTAATATGGTAAAGGAAAACTGCTTCCTATTCAAGCTAGAAACACAAGAAAAGACTGTGGGGTGACTTTCTGGATGTTTTTAAAATCATGAGGGCCATGAATTGGGTGAATAGCTAATCCTCAGGGTAGAGAATTCCAAAACTAGGTATCATAGCTTTAAGGGGAGAGGGGAAAGATTTAAAAGGGATCGAAGGGTAACTTTTTCATGCAGAGGGTGGTGCGCATGTGGAATGTGCTGCCAGAAGAAGAGGTGGAGGCTGGTACAATTACAACATTTAAAAGGTATCTGGAAGGGTACATGAATAGGAAGGGTTTAGAGGGATATGGGCCAAATGCTTACAAATGGGATTAGATTAATTTAAGATATCTGGTCAGTATGAATGAGTTGGACCAAGGGGTCTGTTTTCATGCTGTACATCTCTATGACCCTATGAATCTATAAAGTTATGTGGGCTTGTGGACAGACATCTTAGGATCTCAGAGGAGTGTGATCTAACATCTGGTCCTCCTCAAAGTCTATGTAAGGACTACTATATCAATATAACATAACTCGTCAACATCATGCAATAAAACATAGATTGTTCACTATAAGAGGCTTTTCTAGCTCGAATAGGAAGTAGCTTTCCTTTACCAGATCAAACCAAACAGGCCTACTGCTACCTAAGCTTAAAAAGGTGGTGATAGTAGCTTTCGTCATGAGCAGCAGCTAATATAATGTCGCAAGCTGGAATACCCACTCCCAACTGGCATTACTGGCACAACAAACTTGCCTATATCATTTGATTGGCTGACAGTTTTTCAAGATAGCACTTCCTCCAATGTACAGATGGAATTTTCTCCATAAATCAATTCTCCCTGCTCCCAGGGTTGAGTTGCTTTCCCATTCTTAGCCGCCATGAGGCAGGGTCTTTGGTGCCCCATAAAATGCAGGCCGTGATTTACCGGGACCTCTACATCATATCTTTTTCCCACCAGAGAAACTGTGGGCATTTTGCAGTCTACCATTTTAGTTAGATGTTGCTGCACCTTTAGCTTAAATACTAGCTCAACACAAGCACAGATAAGAGCAGAATTTTACAGCACAAGAGGAAACCCATTGTGGCCCCATTGTCTCCCAGAAGAATTGACCGACCTCTTAAATCTATCCTCAGACCGAAGTTTCTCATTGATGGAACCATTCTTGTAAATCACTTCTGTACTCCCTCCAATGTATTCACATTATTCTAATAATGTGGCACTCACAACAACTGAGGTTTAACAAGTATTTTGTCCAATTTCAACATCACCTTCCTACTCTTGTCACCTGTGCCTCAATTAATAAAGCCAAGTTTTATTAACTTTATTAATAACTCTTTCCACCTGCCCTTCCACTTTCAATGATATGTACACATTTATAGCCAGTTCCCTTTACTCCTGTTGTTCTTTTGAATTGTATCCCTATGTTATATTCTCTTACAACAACTTGTCAAAATCCTTTCAGAGTTCCACACTGTCTTCATAGTTCTTCCAAGATCAGTGTCATCTGTAAATTAGTTTCAGCATTTCCTACAATACAACACTGTCAGTACTCTATGAATACTTGACATTTGTTGTGAATCACTTTGAAACATGCGAAAGGTATGAAATGTGCTATCTAAATGCAAGTTTTTTTGGTCTGTGCGAATTGGATTAAAATCAGAAGCAGCATGAAGAAGAGGGAGAGAAAGATTATGAGAAGACAAGAAAAAGATGTAAACAAGATATTTAGGAAAAAATAAAATTTTATATTTTCCTAAATTTCTGAGAAAGTTAACAACCTGAAAGAATGAATTTCCATAGTACAATGCTTCGATTTCTGGGCCAGTGAAGAAAAGGTTTTCAAAAATCTTGTATTTATACATCACATTTTCATAACCTTAACAGGTTTCAAAGTATTTTGCTACAAATGAAATACTGTTCTCATGGAGGAAATGCTGAAACCAAATTTCACAGAGCAAGTTCCGACAACAAGAGTGAGCAAATAGAACATAGAACATAGAACGTTAAAACATACTACAAGCCTTTCAGCGCTCGATGTTGCGCCATCCTGTGAAAATAATCTGATGCCCATCTAACCTACATCATTCCGTTATTATCCATGTGCATGTTCAATGCCCATTTTAATGCCCTTAACATCAGCGAGACTACTACTGCAGCAGGCAGGCTGTTCCACACTCCTACTACTCTCTGAGTGAAGAAACTACCACTAATAACGGTCCTAAATCTATCACCCCTCAATTTAAATCTATGTTCCCTTGTGTTAGTTTTCACCATCTGAGGAAAAAGGCTATCACCTGTGCACCCTATCTAACCCTTTGATTATCTTATATATCTCAATTAAGTCACCTCTCAACCTTCTTCTCTGTAATGAAAACAGCCTCAGTTCCCTCAGCCTTTCCTCATAAGACCTTTCTTCCATACCAGGCAATATCCTCGTAAATCACCTTTGAACACTTTCCAAAGCTTCCGCATCCTTCGTACAATGCGATGACCAGAACAGCACACAATACTCCAGGTGCGGCCTGATCAGTGTCTTGTACAGCTGAAGCATGACATCATGGTTCTTAAACCCAATCCCCTTAACAATAAACACCAACACACTATGCCTCCTTAACAACCCTATCATCCTGGGGAACAACTTTCAGGGATTACTGCACCAAGACACCGTGATCTCTCTGTTCATCTACACTGCCAAAAATTTTACCATTATCCCAGTACTTTGCATTCCTGTTATTTCTTCCGATGTGAACTACCTCACACTTTTCCTCATTAAACTCCATTTGCCACTTCTCAGCCCAGCTCTACATCTTATCTATCTCCCTCTGTAACCTGCAACATCCTTCAGCACTATCCACAACTCTGCCTACCTTGGTGTCATCTGCAAATTTACTAACCCATCTTTCATGCCCACATCCAGATCATTCATAAAAATGACAAACAGCGGTGGCCCCAAAACAGATCCTTGCAGCACACCACTAGTAACTGAGCTCCAGGATGAACATTTCCCATCAACCACCAGTCTCTGTCTTCTTTCAGCTAGCCAATTTCTGATTCAAAACACTTTAATTCTGAAACTCCGTATTTTATGCAATAGCCTACCGTATGGAACCTTATCAAATGCCTTACTAAAGTCCATATACATGACATCAATCACTTTACCTTCATCCACCAGTTTGTCACCTTCTTGAAGAACTCAATAAGGTTAATGAGGTACAACCTACCCTTCACAAAACCGTATTGACTATCCCTAATCAAATTGTTCCTTTCCAGATGATTGTAAATTCTATCTCTTATAACTTTTTCCAACACCTTACCCACGACTGAAGTGAGGTTCATTGGCCTCAACCAGAAGTTGTCCCGACTCTGGTATGGATTGAGGATTGGCTGTCTGACAGAAGGCAGAGAGTTGGGATAAAAGATTCTTTTCGGAATGGCAGCCGGTGACAAGCGGTGTCCCGCAGGGTTCAATGTTGAGGCCGTAGCTGTTCACATTATATATTAATGATCTGGATGAGGGGACTGGGGCATTCTAGCGAAGTTTGCCAATGATACGAAGTTAGGTGGATAGGCAGGTAGTACTGAGGAAGTGGGGAGGCTGCAGAAGGATCTAGACAGTTTGGGAGAGTGCTCCAGGAAATGGCTGATGGAATTCAACTTGAGCAAATGCGAGGTCTTGCACTTTGGAAAAAAGAATAAAAGCATAGACTACTTTCTAAACGGTGAGAAAATTCGTAAAGCCAAAGTACAAAGGGATCTGGGAGTGCTACTCAAGGATTCTCTAAAGGTAAACATGCAGGTTGAGTCCGTGATTAAGAAAGTGAATGCAATGTTGTCATTTATCGCAAGAGGGTTGGAATATAAAAGCACCGTTGTGCTACTGAGACTTTATAAATCTCTGGTTAGGCCCCATTTGGAGTACTGTGTCCAGTTTTAGTCCCCACACCTCAAGAAGGACATACTGGCATGGAGCGTGTCCAGCGGAGATTCTCAAGGATGATCCCTGGAATGGTAGGCCTAACATACGAGGAACGGCTGAGGATCCTGGGATTGTATTCATTGGAGTTTAGAAGATTAAGGGGAGATTTAATAGAAACTTACAAGATAATACAGGGCTTGAAAAGGGTGGACGCTAGGAAATAGTCTCCTCGCCTAGGACCCGTGGACACAGCCTTAGAATTAGAGGGGGTAAATTCAGAACAGAAATGCGGAGACATTTCCTCAGCCAGAGAGTGGTGGGCCTGTGGACTTCATTGCCGCAGAGTGCTGTGGAGGACGGGACTCTAAATGTCTTCAAGGCAGAGATTGATAAATTCTTGATGTCACAAGGAATTAAGGGCTATGGGGAGAATGCTGGTAAGTCAAGTTGAAATGCCCATCAGCCATGATTGAATGGGGGAATGGACTCGATGGGCCGAATGGCCTTACTTCCACTCCTATGTCTTATGGTCTTATGGACTCCCCTTCTTAAACAAGGGAACAACATTTGCTATCCTTCAGTCTTCTGGCACGACTCCTGTCGACAATGATGACATAAGCATCAAAGCCAAAGGCTCTGCAATCCCCTGCCTGGCTTCCCAGATAATCAATGGATAAATCCCATCCAGCCCAGGGGTATTATCTATTTTTAGATCTTCCAAAATTGTTAAAACCTCCTCTTTATCAACCTCAATCCCATCTAATCTTGTAGCCTGTATCTCCTCACTAGCATTGCCTCTTTCCAATGTGAATACTGATGAAACGTATCCATTAAGCGCTTTACCTATGTCCTCAGATTCCACACACAACTTTCCACTATTATCTTTGATTGACTCTAATCTTATTCCAGTTACTCATTTATTCCTGTTATACCTATAGCACGCCTTAAGGTTTTCCTTGATTATATCCGCCAAAAACTTCTCATGTCCCCTCCTGGCTCTTCTTCACTCTCTTTAGATCTTTTCTGGCTAACACAATTCTCCAGCCCCCTAGCTAAGCATTCACACCTCATCCTCTCATAAGCCTTCTTCTTCCTCTTGACAAGAGCTTCAATTTCTTTAGTAAACCATGGCTCCCCACTCTCGACAAGTACCTCCCTGTCTGATAGGTATATACTTATCAAGAGCCTCCAGTAGCTGTAACTTGAATGAGTTCCACATTTCAAGTGTGTCCATCCCCTGCAGTTTCCTTTTCCATCCTATGCATCCTAAATCTTGCCTAATCCCATCATAATTGGCGTTCCCCTAGTTGCACCTCTTTCCGTGCAATGTATACCTATCCCTGCCCATTGCTATTGTAAATGTAACCAAATTATGCTCACTATCACCAAAGTGCTCATCTACCTCCAAATCTAACACTTGGTTGGGTTTAAATCCAATATGGCATTGCCCTTTGTCGAACTGTCTACATCCTGTGTCAGAAACCCTCCTGCACGCATTGAACAAAAACTGACCCATCTAAACTATAGTATTACCAATCAATACTGGGGAATTTAAAGTCCCTCATAACAACCACCCTGTTTGTAGTAGATTAGATTACTTACAGTGTGGAAACAGGCCCTTCGGCCCAACAAGTCCACACCGACCCGCTGAAGCACACCCACCCAGACCCATTCCCCTATACCTGCACCTAACACTACAGGCAATTTAGCATGGCCAATTCACCTAACCTGCACACTTTCGGAGGAAACCGCAGCACACCCACGCAGACACGGGGAGAATGTGCAAACTCCACACAGTCGCCTGAGACGGACATTGAACCCAGGTCTCTGGCACGGTGAGATAGCAGTGCTAACCATTGTGCCGCCCACTTTTAAAGCCTACTGCACCTGGTACTAACCTCAGCCCAAACTACCTCAGTGGATGAGTCCTCAAATGTTCTCTCAACTGTTGTAATACTATCCTTGATTAACAATGCCACACCCCTTGCCTCTTCTACCATCATCTCTGCTTTTTGCTATAACATCTAAATCCTATAATCTGCAACCAACCATCCCTGTCCCTCCTCCAGCCATGACTCTGAAATGGCCACAACATCGAAATGCTTCAAGGTCACCCACCTCATATCTGGATGTTCCTGGCACTGAAGTACACACATTTCAAACCAACATCCTGGTTGCCAGTGCCTTCTCGTGACCTTGTAAACCTATCCCTGACCTCACTACCTTCAACCTCCTGTTCACTGGAAATACAATTCAGGTTCCTATTCTCCTGCTTCATTAGTTTAAAGGCCCCTGAAGAGCATTAGCAATCTCTCCCCACTAACCCCAGGATATTAATATCCCTCTGCTTCAGGTAAAGACTATCCTGTTTTGTAGAGATCCCACCTTCCCCAGAAAGAGCTCCAATTATCAAAGAATCTAAACCACCATCCCTGCAACCATGTGTTTAGCTCTGCTCTCTCTCCCTGTTCCTCGCCTCACTAGCATGTGGCACGGGCAACAAACTAGAGATAACAACTCTGTTTGTTTCAGCTCTAAGCTTCCAATCTAGTTCCCTGAATTTCTGCCTTAGATCCCTACCTTTCCTCCTACCAATGTTGTTGGTGCCAATATGGACCACAACTTGGGAATACCCAAGGATCTTGAAAACACAATCAGAGATATCACGAACTCTGGCATCTGGGGCGGCAACACACAAATCGTGAGTCTCTCTCGTTACCACAAAACCTCCTATCTGTCCCCTGAACTATGAAGTCCCCAATGACTAAAGCTCTGCTCCTCATCCCCCTTCCCATCTGAGCACCAGTGACGGACTCTGTGCCAGAGACCTGTGTCCTATTGCTCACCCCTGGTAAGTTGTCCTCCCCAACAGTATCCAAAATGATACACTTGTTGAGGGGAACCACCACAGGAGATCCCTGCACTGCCTGCCGGTTCCCTTTCCTACTCTTGACAATAACCCATCTACCTTCTTCATGTGGCTGTGGAGTAACTACCTCCCTGTAACTCCTCTGAATAACCCCATCCACCTCCCAAATAATCCAAAGTTCATCCAGCTCCAGCTCCAGTTCCCTAACACGGTTCTCAAGGAGCTGGAGTTGGGTGCACTTCCTACAAATGAAGTCAGTAGGGACTCTAGAGGTGACCCTTAGCTCCCACATACTGCAGGCAGAACATTCAACTGCCTTAAACTCCATTCCTACTATTCCAAATTCCCAAATAAACCACTGAAAAAATGAAACACAAATGTAAACATTTACCACCTTACCAACTTATGCACAGAACTTTTTTTTTGGTTAGAGGAGGAGGATAGGTGGGGGACACTCCCCAAGTAGCAGTTTGGGTAAAGCAACCACCCAAATATGTAACCTTGTGACTTCTTCAACATCCTCCTGCTCAATGCTCCCACAGTTCCTGCTGCTGCAACAATAATGCGGGTCCTGACCCTAGAGTTGAGCTTTTAAACTTTTTTCTTCACCTTCCCAACAGCCTCCTGCTCGTGCTCCTGCACTTCCTGCTGCTGGAACAACAATGTTCAATAATCAGTTAATGTTTCCATTGCAATGTTTATTGAGTGATAAACAATCAGGATATACATCACTATTCTTTCTTGAAATTGTGACACAGAATCTTTGACATCTCATTGAGAGAGTGATCACTTTAACATTCTTCTGAAAATAGGCATTTCTGCCAGTGCAGAACTTGTCTCAAATTTTGCCCAAATCTGGAAATGGAATTTTAACCTGAAATTTTGTGAATTAAGGCAAAAGGACAACCAATCGAACTATGGCTAACACAGAGAAAGCTGTTGGAGAGATTGTTTAGCATTGCATTAACATTGATCACATCATTAAAATGAAATTATATTATTAGTTACCAAATTGAGCTTTCGTTGGTTAACTTAATGGCAATTATTATGAAGATCCATGACAGCTTAGAATTAATGGTAGGCCGAGGTCAAGATATTTGGGATGACAGAAGGATTTAAGGTGTTTAGCAAGTTCTGGAAATTTGGAAGACATTTTATTTCTTCATCGCTTGAATTTGATGGGCAACTGTTAAGTACTTGTATTTTTCACACTTTTTTTTTCCTTTAAAACCTGAACCATTGTAATTGGAATTTCCTTGACCAGAATTTTTATAATTTTCAGTTAAAGTGATTTTGTCAAGTGAGATTCAGTTCATTAGGGTAGTATTGATTTTCTTCCTCACAATCTTCCACTATTTGCAACATTAATAATGCAACTGGTCTCTAGAGTGGGTTTCTTGTGGCATGTGAGATGGAGAGCTTGGCTCACTGGTACCATAGTTAAAGTCCAGCTTCACACCACTACAGATGCTGCAAGCCAGGAACTGCCCCTCGCTGTTGTACACCACCAATTTCAATGAGAAAATGAACCAAAAATAACACGTTTGCTACCTCCTTTGCAGACAGAGAGCTTTAGGTGCTAGTAGATGGGCTGTTGGGGATGAGGGCTGTCCTTTTCCTACAGAGTGCCCACCAAAGGAGACCATGCCACCAGACAAAACCAGCCGTGACATGGAACAGCCTAGGTTAGTGCAGTTGCTTGGGTTAAATGGAATGTACAGCAATGCAGGAAGATGTTTAATGTTTAACTTTTAATGTTTGATGACACTCTGTAAAGGGGGTGATGCCACCATTGTGTATCTGCTACCTCACACTCTAACTCTGTCACTACAAACATGCAAACATCTCTCACCAAGATGCATAATGTACAGCTGTCACTATTTCCCCCCATTGCCTCTCACCCACCTAATCCTCCAAACAAATAACCCTTTCTGTTCTCTGCACTTCCTTGTCATCACTAAGGAGACTTCAACGGGTTGGAGACGATTTGCCGCCACCGATTAGCCACTGCCGGTTCGCCACCAGCGTTTCTCCACTGGGGGGGTTGTTTGACCTCTGGAGACTATTCGCCACCAGAAATATATATGTACTGATTGTTTTCCCTCCTGCCTGTTCTTTCATACTTCTCAGTCCCCTTTATTTATACAACAACATAGTGCAAGCATACTCGGCAGTGAAAGGGCAGTGGCTAATCGATGGCAGCGAATGGTCCCATCCTGCACTTCAACACGCCTTCTGCTGTTGTGTCACCACAAAGTGCACTTCTATCCTCTTCCACCATTCTCAATGCCTCCCTTTGTCAGGAATATCTTTGTCAAGACTGGTGGATGGGAGAATATAGGTTCCTCACTCCTGTCAAGGAAATGGTGCTCAATTTGGCTGGGAAACAGCATGACTTCTCGTGTCACGAGGCAGACATCCCAATGGCAAACCAGCCCAGTAAGCTTCATTTTGCTGCACTGCTCTCTCATTAACACCAGTGCTAACTCATTCTTAATTTTCACAAGCTTTTTTTCCCTCTTTCATAACTAATTTCCTCTCTCTAATGGAGATATTGGTAGAATTAGAGTTTTTAGAATTAGAATTAGAGTCCCTACAGTGTCGAAACAGGCCATTTGGCCTAACAAGTCCACATCAACCGTCCAAAGAGTATCCCATCCAGACTCATTCACCTACACCCAATACTTTAAATTTCCTCTGACTAATGCACCGAGCCTACACATCCCTGAACATTATGGGCAATTTAGCATAGCCAATTAATCTAACCTGCACATCCTTTGGACAATGGGAGGAAATTAGAGCACTCGGAGGAAATCCATGCAGACACGGGGAGAATGTGCAAATTCCACACAGTTGCCCAAGGCTGGGATCACACCTGGCACTGTGAGGCAGCAGTGCTGACCAGTGAGCCACCGTGCTGCCCCTGGCACCAGTGAAATCCCACTGGTGCACTGGGTGCACTGATACATCTCGTAGCTGGACAGTGCTAACCAGTGAGCCACCATGCTGCCCTGGCATCAATGAAATCCCACATCAATGAGGCTCTAACTAGAGATCCTCAGTACTACCTGAGGAGCTACATCTCCACAAATGCATCGGTAATGTTTTCACCTGCACCCTCCACCAATCTCAGAGACTTTCACCACAAGCTGTTATGCTTTCGAGATTAGACTTGGGTGCACTGACACATTTCATTGCTGGACAAGGAAGACATGTCCCAGATCTCTGGCAGAAACCAGACACCAGCCCAGCCCCATGCATAAGGTGATTCCATAGTCTCAGTCATTAATGGTTTCATCAAAATGCATTGACAGGCACAGGAATAACAGGCAGGTTCCTCAGCATCAGGCAGTAAACTGGTTTGGAGGATGGGAGCAGTCCACCGACATTAAGAGTTCCATGCTGGCTATCTCTGTTCTGGTTATCTTCAAGGTTGGAAAACGCCAAAGGAGCATCTTGGTTTTTGTTTTGCTTAATCAACTCCAAGGCAAATGATTATTTTCAACTGATATTCATACCTGAGTCTGAAACCCATACCTAAATGTTCACCTTGGCAATTTCCAGATTACATCAAGGCAAAGCTTTATTGAGCTATTTTTTGACTAGATGACAGAATAAGCAAAAGAAGTGCTACTCAACAACAGAAAAACAAATTCACACAAATTTCAAAAACTCAGTGGATGCTTAAGTAGAAAGCACAAGTAAATATAATGACAGCGAAGAGGCTACAAACAAATTTTAACCAATAAACAATGAAGCAAGTTGTGTAAATATATTAATTATGCTGTGGTCATATTAGCATGCTGTGCTCATATTAGCATGCAAATATTTAGTGTATTTAACTGCATCTGCTTTGTTAACAAAAATGATAGAGGCATCATTTGGAAGGCCAATTTTTCTATCAAGCAATTCCAGAAGAGTATCATCCTAGAATGTGCTCAGCCTGTGTGCTTAACATATTTAAAACCTAACTGAGAAATTAAACATTGACAAAGAAAAATACAGCAAAGGCAAAACTGCAGCCAGATGCCAATTTTCCTCTTATACTATTTTGGACTTGCTCTAAAGTGTATGTTTTACGAGTATTATGATTTTAAAAATTCTGTTTGCAAATTTTTTTTCTATAAATAGGCATTTGCAGTAATTTCATACAGATTCTTGTTCAGGTTACATTCCAGGACTTGCATTTCAGGTGCAAATTTTCCAGCATTTACATTTGTAAGCCTGGACTCACTTATTCTGGCAGAATAAGCACGGGGCCAAATTTCTTTAACATGAGTACAGATTTGCCAGAGTCATTGTTGTAAATTGATGAGGTGGGCTCACCAATATCAGTCTTCTGAATTCAATCTGAACAATTGCTTGCATGAATTTGGCTGTTTTGTGATGTTTGAATTTTACATTTTAGAATGCTCCTGACCCCGAGAGACACACACAATGTGAGGGTTAAAAATATTTCAGTGTTTTCAACAACATCCTTCTGTATTTGGTAAGATTACTTGAAAAATGCTAGATAAACATTTGTTAGGCTCAAGTGGATACTGCAGATGCAGGAGATTAGAGTCAAAAGTGTGGTGCTGGAAAAGAATAGCAGGTCAGGCAGCATCCGAAGAACAAGAGAATCGGCATTTCAGGCAAAAGCACTTCATCAGGAATGAGGCTGGGAGCCTCAGGGGTGGGGAGATAAATGGGAGGGGGTGGGGCTGGAGGGGAAGGTAGCTGAGAGTGCGAAAGGTGGATGGAGATGGGGATAATGGTGATAGGTCAGAGAAGAGGATGGAGCTGATAGGTGGGAAGGAAGATGGATAGATGGGACAGGTTATGAGGGCAATGCTGAACTGGCAGGTTGGAAGTGGGGAAAGGCAGGGGTAAGGGAAATGAGGAAACTGGCGAAATCCACATTGATGCCATGGGGTTGGAGGATTCCGAGGCAGAAGATGAGGCGTTCTTCCTCCAGGCATCGGCTAGTAAGGGAGTGGCAATGGAGGAAACCCAGTACCTACATGTTCTTGGCAGAGTGGGAGGGGGATTTGAAATGTTCGGCCACAGGGCAATGGGGTTGATTGATGCGGGTGTCCCGGAGATGTTCTCTGAAGCTTTCGGCCACTTTTTCTACCTAACCCAAATCAGAAGATGATGAATTCTGGCCTCAGCAAAATCAAGCTTGAAATTAATAAGTAAACCCAAAGTTTGAAAGAAATGCGTATCAGACAAAATAAGAATTGCAGATTCTCAGTATGAGCAGTGAATATTAAAGTATTTTTGAAAGTAAAAGCTGAATTGGGAGATGCATGAGTAGCTATTAAGTTGGCCAGCTCTGGTTGGATGAAATCTTGTAGTTTTCATCATACGGCGTTCCTCTTCAAGTTACCACACCCAGTCAATCTGCTTCCAGTAGCACTTGAAATATTTTTATAATATGGAACCAACCTGTTCAAAAAAAGTACATAGTTTTTACAGTTCTGTTTTGTTAGTCAGTTTTTTATTCACAAGTTTCCACGCCTTTAACAACCCTCATTTACATTCCTGGTTTGAAGTCCTGTCATCTTTGTGTGGGACCTTACCATCAATAATGAGCTCAACAGTGAACTGAGGGTACACAAGTAACTTTCAAGAGTGGATACTTCAAGTGGCAAGAGTGTGTGCAGGTACTTAAACAAGCAGGATTGTCTGAAATGTGATCCGAACTGCTGCTTAATGGGCCTCCACAGATACAGAGACCTACAACTGGGGCAAGATTAAAGGGAGAAAGGTCTGATCCCTTTCATCTGTGCCCTTTCTGGATTTGTTCAAAATTATCAAGTTT
The DNA here is from genome assembly GCF_020745735.1 of Hemiscyllium ocellatum. Lineage (NCBI taxonomy): Eukaryota > Metazoa > Chordata > Chondrichthyes > Orectolobiformes > Hemiscylliidae > Hemiscyllium > Hemiscyllium ocellatum. Next base: position 116,505,500 of record NC_083404.1, read on the forward strand.
ACTCGCAGGTCACCTTCTGCTAAAGAGCCCCCAAAATAGTAATAATCAAGAGATGCAGGAGGGAATGGGATTAGCGATCAATCTGTTTACTCCATGATTTCAGAGATGAGGGGTTGGTTTTATAAAGCGAGATTGAGTAGTTTCAGTGCTATACTCTCGGGAGTTTTTACAAATGAGATGAGACCTAATTGAGGCATATAAGGTATTAAAGGGGATTGACAAAGTAGAATGCAGACCAAGTAGAAGATGTTTTCCCTGTGGGGCAATTTAGAATTATAGGTCATAGTTTTAGGATAAGGGTAACAGAATTAAAACAGAGATATGGAGGAAATACTTCAAAAGATTATGAGTCTGTAGAATTCTCTACCTGATTGTGTGTTGTGGGAGACTGGGTAAATTTAATAAGGAGATTAATAATGAGTCAAAGGGTTATGAAGAACAAGCACGAAAGTGCAGTTGATGTCAAGATAAGATTATCGTATTGAATGGTGGAACAGGCTCAATGGGCACTGAATTGTTTACTCCTGCTCTTTGTTCTTACTTTTTTGACATTCTTATGCTAACATCAGTGGATAAGAAAGGAATAACCAACAGTGATGGGAGATCAAAGTTTGGACAGCGAAGTGGTATTGGGTAAATCAGACAGTTTCTCTCCTGTCTCTAATAATATTCCATTGAGTTTCAGGCAGGGGGAGAAAAATTCATTTTCAATGACATGCAGGTTATTTGATCAAATTTTCTAATATATATCCCTTTAGCAACAATAGGTAGATGGTGGTTCCGAAGATCAACAAGGTCAGAAGCCCCACGACACCAGGTTACAGTCCAACAGGTATACTTTAAATCACAGGCTTTTGGAACGCAGCTCTTTCATCAGGAGAAGTCAGAGGATCAACAGTTTGATGACCAAGCTGACCAAAGTTCAACTGATTACGAGGTAGCAGACAGAGATTACAGATGATAAAATCATAGAATTATACAAAGAAAAAGGAGGCCAATGACACTTTATGTTGAGTATTCTAAAGAACTATGGACCTCCTCATTTCCCACAGCTCCATGAATTTTTCTTTTTCATGTTTATATCCAATTCCCTTTTGAAAGTTCCTATTGAAGCTGGCCCCCATAATCTCCATCCTTTCAGATAGCACATTCCAAAGGAGAACAATGTGCTGAATGAAAACGTTTCTTTTCATCTCCCCTCTGGTTTTTTTTCCCAATTAGTATTTTCTAGTTTCTGACTCTCCCGGGATAGAAAGCCTGAGAGCGAATGGAAAAGTGAATAAATGCACGGTGTGTCAATGTGAAAAATCAGTTTGAATAAAAACATAAAAATATTGAAACCACCAGTGTTAGAAGTCTATTATAAAATCTGTTCAATTTACCCTTCATGAGGAAAATGAGTGATTGTGTTCCTCATTTAAAAGAAATACTTTCTCTTGTAAACATAACGCATAAAGCATTTACTGCTCCAGCCTGATAGATGTAATTATTTAAACATCAGAGCAGTGGGCTTTGAAGCTGCTTGGCATCCTGTGAAACTCAAACATACGTCTTCATCTTGGAAGTGAATGGCATTTACAAGCTGGCAGCAGCTGGCAGTGGGCATTGCAGCAAGCAGCTGGGGAAAGGTTTCCTCAAATTCAATCGAGCAAAGCTTACCAAATTGACATGGCATCTGCATCGACTGTCTTGTCTGTTTCTTTTTGTCCATGCACACGCGTAAGGGATCTTGAACAGCATAATTACCTTTCTTCAGATTACCCTTGCTTTTCAACCGTATCAATTGAATGTTGCAGCTCAGTGATGCCTGCCCTTGTGTTTGAAGCACTCGGTGCTTCATTTCCTCTCTTCTTCTCCTTAGTAAGAAACAGGCTATGCTTTTCTCTCTGGCTGATTTGCATTATTATATCTTAGACATACAAATTATGTCCAATACATGAGAAATCAACCTCTTTTGGCAGAATTTAAAACTCAAGGCAGTGGGTGGGCACAGCATCCCAAATTCTGTAATTTCAGATCTGTATGCTCTGATCTCCACCTAATTTTGTCTACTTTCCTTTGAATATTTTGGATGTTCTCTTACTTTCACTTTCAAGCAGTAGCATAACCGATCATAAGATAAAGCACAGATCTGTGGATGCTGGAAATATGAAACAAAAATGTAAATTATTGGTGAAACTCAACAACTTTAGCAGCATCAGCAGAGAGAAAACAGAGTTCACAGAATTGTTCAGAATGCACTGGACTTAAAAGCAGAATTTTATATTTAATTAAATTCATGTTTCATCCATGATGATCACAAAGAGACCACTTCAGGTATTTATCACCAGAGATTTGAGAAAGTCTTCAGTGGATTTTCGTACCCATCACTTAATTGGGGAGATGTCAAGGAGAGAAAATCTCTTTTAATTAGGCCAACCCACCCAATTATTTGCTCTTCTTATCACCTCCAGTCATGGGAAAATTGTGCCTATAAACTCTAGTTCTCTAAACAGAGATAGAAGAATCAAGCTGACTATTTCAAGCATATTTGATCTTTGTTGTGGTTCTGTTTGCTGAGCTGGAAGTTTTTGTTGCAAACGTTTCGTCCCCTGGCTAGGCGACATCATCAGTGCTTTGGAGCCTCCTGCGAAGTGCTTCTTTGATGTTTCTTCCAGTATTTATAGTGGTCTGTCCTTGCCGCTTCCAGTTGTCAGTTTTAGCTGTCCGCTGTAGTGGTTGGTATATTGGGTCCAGGTCAATGTGTTTGTTGATGGAGTTTGTGGATGAATGCCATGCCTCTAGGAATTCCCTGGCTGTTCTCTGTCTGGCTTGCCCTATGGTAGTGGTGTTGTCCCAGTCAAATTCATGTTGCTTGTTGTCTGTGTGTGTGGCTACTAGGGATAGCTGGTCGTGTCGTTTCGTGGCTAGTTGATGTTCATGTGTGCGGATTGTTAGCTGTCTTCCTGTTTGTCCTGTATAGTGTTTTGTGCAGTCCTTGCATGGTATTTTGTACACTACATTAGTTTTGCTCATGTTGGGTATCGGGTCCTTCGTTCTAGTGAGTTGTTGTCTGAGCGTGGCTGTTGGTTTGTGTGCCGTTATGAGTCCTAAGGGATGCAGTAGTCTGGCTGTCAGTTCAGAAACGCTCCTGATGTATGGTAGTGTGGCTAGTCCTTTGGGTTGTGGCATGTCCTCGTTCCGTGGTCTTTCTCTTAGGCATCTGTTGATGAAGTTGCGCGGGTATCCGTTTTTGGCGAATACCTTGTATAGGTGTTCCTCTTCTTCTTTTTGCAGTTCTGGTGTGCTGCAGTGTGTTGTGGCCCTTTTGAATAGTGTCCTGATGCAGCTTCGTTTGTGTGTGTTGGGGTGGTTACTTTCATAGTTTAGGACTTGGTCTGTGTGTGTTGCTTTCCTGTATACCCTTGTGGTGAATTCTCCATTCGGTGTTCTCTGTACTATCACGTCTAGGAATGTGAGTTGGCTATCCTTTTCTTCTTCTCTCGTGAATCGGATTCCTGTGAGTGTGGCGTTGATGATCCGGTGTGTTTTTTCTATTTCCGTGTTTTTAATGATTACAAACGTGTCATCGACATATCTGACCCAGAGTTTGGGTTGAATTTGTGGTAGGACTGTTTGTTCTAACCTTTGCATAACATCTCTGCTAGGAGTCCCGAGATTGGTGATCCCATGGGTGTTCTGTTGATTTGTTCGTATATCTGGTTGTTGAATGTGAAGTGTGTAGTGAGGCACAAGTCCAGTAGTTTAAGTATGCCGTCTTTGTTGATAGGTTCCGCTTCCTGTTTTCTGTTCTGTATGTCCAGTAGGTTGGCTATTGTTTCTCTGGCTAGGGTTTTGTCAATCGAAGTGAACAGTGCCGTCACGTCGAATGAGATCATGGTTTCTTCTTTGTCTACGTGTATATTTCTGATGATGTCCAAGAATTCCTGTGTTGATTGTATGGAGTGTTTGGATCCGCTGACCAGGTGTTTCAGTTTCTGTTGTAGTTCTTTGTCCAGTTTGTATGCTGGTGTCCCTGGTAGTGATACTATGGGTCTGAGTGGGATGTCTGGTTTGTGTACTTTAGGTAGTCCATAGAATCTGGGGGTGTTGTTGCTTTCCGGTTTCATTCTTTGTAGGACAGCTTTGGTTATCTGTCCGTTTTTTTGTAGATTCCTTAGTGTGTTATTTATTCTATTGGTGAGTTGTGGTGTGGGGTCAAATTCCTTCATTTGGTAGGTGTTGGTATCTGCGAGTAGTTGTTGTGCTTTTTGGATATAATCTGATTTATCTAGGATGACCGTCATTCTGCCTTTATCTGCTGGTAGTATGATTATGTTCTTATCGTTTCTTAGTGCTTTCAGTGCTTCCCTCTCCTTGGTGTTGAGGTTATGTATTTGTCTTTTCCTTATCATCATAGGTACAACAGTTTGTCTCACTGTTTGTTGTGTCTCTTCTGTCAGTCCATTGTTCCTGAGTGTGCATTCCAGTGCTGCTAGGAAGTCTGCTGTCTTGGCATCCCTGTGGTTGTAGTTGAGTCCCTTGGCCAGTATTGTTCTTTCCATGTCTGTGAGCTGTTTGTGGGAGACGTTTTTAACCCATACAAGGTATTCGCCAAAAACGGATACCCGCGCAACTTCATCAACAGATGCCTAAGAGAAAGACCATGGAACGAGGACATGCCACAACCCAAAGGACTAGCCACACTACCATACATCAGGAGCGTTTCTGAACTGACAGCCAGACTACTGCATCCCTTAGGACTCATAACGGCACACAAACCAACAGCCACGCTCAGACAACAACTCACTAGAACGAAGGACCCGATACCCAACATGAGCAAAACTAATGTAGTGTACAAAATACCATGCAAGGACTGCACAAAACACTATATAGGACAAACAGGAAGACAACTAACAATCCGCATACGTGAACATCAATTAGCCACAAAACAACACGACCAGCTATCCCTAGTAGCCACACACACAGACAACAAGCAACATGAATTCGACTGGGACAACACCACTACCATAGGGCAAGCCAGACAGAGAACAGCCAGGGAATTCCTAGAGGCATGGCATTCATCCACAAACTCCATCAACAAACACATTGACCTGGACCCAATATACCAACCACTACAGCGGACAGCTGAAACTGACAACTGGAAGCGGCAAGGACAGACCACTATAAATACTGGAAGAAACATCAAAGAAGCACTTCGCAGGAGGCTCCAAAGCACTGATGATGTCGCCTAGCCAGGGGACGAAACGTTTGCAACAAAAACTTCCAGCTTGGCGAACAGAACCAGAACAACAAGCACCCGAGCTACAAATCTTCGCACAAACCTTGAATATTTGATCTTTATTAAAGATTTTAATGTATTGAAATTAACAATCGAATATCTTTAGCATATGTTTCTGGAATCTTGTGTTGTTGTTTAATATTTTAATATTTAAAATTATTTGCTTTCTATTTTCATTCTAAAGTCCTGAAAAAAAATGCTTTTGTAATAAAGAAAGATGAGGTCCATTACTTATAAATTCTCGACGTTTTGCATGTGCAATACCTATCAGTTGATGGTGAAAGCAGAAGGTAAGGCATATCTATCCTTTCCTGTCTGCCCATGAATTAGTACTAGAAAGAATCTAAAATTAGCAAGTGGGACTATATGCCCCGTTCTCCTCTCCTCACCAAGTACAGCAATGCTAAAACCATTTGCAGTATGTGAGTTGTGATCAACCAGCTGAACACAAACTGGGAATCGAACCTGATTCAGCTCTGTAGTGGGTCGTGCAGTTACCAACCCAAGCCATTGGGGGAATAGTCCCTCTGAACATGTCAATGTATGAAATAGAAGCAGGACTAGGTCACTCAGCTGTTTGAGCTGGCTCCACCATTGAAGAAGATACTGGTTGAAATAAGTGAAACCTTGCCTCCACATTTACGCCTGTCTCCAAAAGCTTATCACTCCGCAGCTAACATATTCATATATATAAAACTGCCTTAATACCTCTGCATGTAATACAGATATATGTATATTTATATACCTGCCTTAAAACCTCTGCTCCCACTATGATTTGAGGAAGTGTTTGCAAGACTCAAAATTCTCTGTGACAAAAATATTCTTCTCATTGAATTTTTGACAACTTATTTTTATATAGTGATCCCAAATTCTAGATTCTCCCACAAGAGGACATTGTCTTTTTTATCATATGCTTCTTACAGCGTGGCATTGTGGCTCAAAGCACCAGGGACTCAGGTTATATTCCAGCCTCAGGTAACTCTCTGTGTGGACTTTGCATATTCCCCCAATATCTGCATGTGTTTGTTTCAATTTCCTCCCACAATCCAAATATGTGCAAGCTAGGTGGATTAGCCATGGAATTACCCATTGTGTCCAGGGATGAGCAGGCTATGTGGATTCACCATGGAAATGTAAATTTGGGGCTTGGTGAGTCTGATCTCTGCTCTTCAGAAGAGCAGTGTGGACTCAATGGATTAAATGGCCTGCCTCCATACTAAAGGGAATCTTTGATTTTTTTTCACACTTCTTGCCAAAATTGAGAAGTTGTTTCTTTTTCCCAAGCTATACTTACTGTGCCAGATCTCAGGTCTTTGTCCAATCACCTAATCTATCTCTATGTAGCTTCCTTATGTCCTCTTCAAAACTTATTTCCAACCTGTTTTTCCGTCATCAGTTAACTTAGCAACCATACATTCAGTTCCTTCATCCAAGATATTTACAGAAATTGTAACAAATTGAGGTCCCAGCACTGGTGTGCCCATTCATTATATTTTAAAAGAAATACTTTTGCCTATTCTTTGTTCCCTATTAGCAAACCTACCTTCTATTCATGCCAACACATTACCCTATGTCATGAGTTTTTACTTTTCCACAAGGAAGATTTGATGTTGCACATTACTAAACAGTTTGTGTAAATCTTAGTACAATGCATCAATGAGTTCCCCTTTATCCACAACACATAGCACTTCCTTAAAGTACTCCAATAATTTAGCTAAACATGATTTCCATTCTACAAAACGATATTTTGATGCTACCTTCTTAGTTTTTAAATTGTCCTGCTATAAGATCTTTAAACATAGCATTGTGCATCTTCCCTTAATCCAATTAGCCCATAATTTCTTCCTTCCTATCTCTTTCTCTTTTAGAACAAAAGAGTTAGATTCACTATTTTCCAGATTACTGGAATATTCCCAAACCAAAGAACTTTGGATAATTTGAATCAACTATCTCACTAGCAAGTTCATTTAACAGTCATTGAAGACAATTTGTTCAGTCCCATTTCCTTGGATGATTGTAATTCTATTAAGTCCCCTTTCTTTTCACTTCCTGATTTGTGAGTATTTCTGGGATATTGCTTGTATCCTTTGTAGTATAGAGTGATGAAAAATACCTAATCTACTTATTTCTTACAATCAGCTACCCAGCGTCATACTCTTTAGGTTCGAAGTTCACTTTGTCAACTCTCTTTTTTGACTCAAGATCTAGAGAAACCCTTATTATTTGGTTGCATATTTTAATTAGTTTTTCACATATTCTAATTTTTCACTCCCAACGAGTCATTTCTTATTCTTTGATTTCTTTTATATTCTCTCCAATCATCTGACTTACCATCCATCTTTGTACAATTATATGATTCTTCTTTAAGTTTGATGCTATCTTTAATGCATTTAGTTAATCATTGACAGTAGGTCCTATCTTTGATCTTTTCTTTCACACTGGAATGTATTTACAATTTTTTCTTTGAAATCTTGAGTGTACCTTTAAATGTCTGCCAGACATCTCTGTCAATCTACTTTTCAATGTAAATGGACTCACAATTGCCCTTTTTTCAGTTTAAAGTATTAGTTTTGGACCGACTCTCCTCTCAATTAAACTGCATGTAATATTTGTTAATATGATCATCAATGTTACCTTCAGGTCCCTTAACAATAGTGAGTGTGTGGTCCTGGAAAAGCATAGCAGGTCAGGCAGCATCCGAGGAGCAGGATAGTCGACTTTTCAGGCAAAAGCCCTTTCCTGACGAAGGGCTTTTGCCCGAAATTTCGACTCTCCTGCTCTTCGGATGCAGCATGACCTGCTATGATTTTCTAGCATCGCACTCTTGACTCTGATCTCCAGCATCTACAGTCCTCACTTTTCCTTAACAAGAGGTCAATAATTAATCCTTTTTCATTGTACAACCTCAGGTCTTGTATAAATTGTTCTCTGTTTGGGTTTAGATTGTGCTCTTCTAAGAAAATATCATAAAAGGAAATATTCTACACATGGACTACATTTGTCCATTTGACTTTTCTAATCAATATTATGATGAATTAATTGAGGGGAGTGCGCCAATAATTGACCCTACTATTCCACAAGCCAATACAAACGTGGAAATAATTAATGACAATGGTGATCATTTTGCCTAACTGACTGCTGTTCAAGACAAAAGTAATTCACACCATTCATGGTGATCAAACTTATTATGTGACAATGGCAGAAAACAAAGGATTACTAACTTACTACAACATAACTTAAAATATACTTCTTAAAAATCTGAGCACACATATATTGATTCATGAATAAGACAGATAAAAGACAGATGGTTTGTCACAAATATTATGGATGGAAACATATAGATATTGCAAATAAATTCTGTCAATAAAAAGTACAAATCACATTATATTGTCTGTATAGCCATTGTCATTTTTCAGTTGCTTGAGCCTAGTTTTGTTTTTGTTTTGGAGTTCTCTATTTGAAGTCTTTTGGGTGTATTTGTTTTTGTCTTTTCACACACATGGAGAGAAGAGGGAGGGATATGTTTGTCACAACCTGTAGCTGGACCAATCTGAGCGCTGTTGCCAGCTAATTTTCCCTTAATTCAAACGCTCCTATGGTGCTGTGTTTTCACAATATAATAACTTCATTGCTCCAAAAGCAATATAACCTCGTACCGTTGAAAAATGTACAGCTCTTGATTATCCAGGTTGCAAAGCTCTCCAGGTATTTTAGGTTGACAGGAAGAGCTGATTTCCAGTTTATTACCCAAAAAAGAGGAATCTATCCAGTTTCTTACATGATTCACATTAAAATTTCCCATGATTATCTCAATATCTTTCTGACAAACTCCTATTAATCCTTCCTTTATACCACAATAGTTACAGTTTAGGACCACTTCCATTTGTGACTTTGTTACCTAATTATTTCCACTGATTCTCCATCCTGGTTTTCTGAATTTAGTTCATTCCTGCCTACAATGCTAAAAACATACACTTGCCCCTATACACAAGCCTCCCTTCCATCTTTACCTGTCTTCCTGGCTTTCCTAAATATCATACATCTTTCAGTTCACAATCTATGACAAAGGAGTAGTGCTTGAAAATCTTGTACTTTCAAATAAACATGTTTGATTGAAACCTGGTGTCGTATGATTTTCACCTATGCCTCTGTATTGTTTTAAAAGTAAACAGCACTTGGATAGACAAAGTATGTGAACAGTAAAATCCAACTGCCTCAAGTTGATCAACACTTTTTTAAAGTAACTTTTTTTTTCAAAGATCAAGTCAAAACCTTTTCTGTAAGCACATACTTTTGCATGCAGCTGAAAGAACCCAAGTGAGACTTCTTAATGATTCTAACAGCAGGGTTTTTCTCCTCTAGTTAAGCAGATGGAACATAAATAATAGACAACAGTCTATCGATCTTCTTGCTGCAGGCCTGCATGCAGCCACACATTTCTTCCAGCTTGCTTAGACTTAGACAGATCTTCAGAACACACCAGGGGATAACACCTGAAGAATTGTTTGATGGTTAAAGAAAAGCCTCAAAGTATGTTTGCACAGTGCTTTGTATAAGCTGCTCTGTAGAAAACCTGGATGATATGTTTGGTGACACCACCTTCGCTCATGTGAAAATCCAGCCAGCAAGTCTGTTCCCATGTGAGTATTTAGGTGGTGAGAATGTCTTTGGGCAGTGAAACATTTTTTTAACAGGCTCAAATTACAAAATTATCCCCCTAATTTCCCCTAGCTATTCACATGATCATTCAAGGGAATGAAAATGACTGGAAATCTGTGGCTCGCAGTGTAGAAATACTGAATGACAATAATTCCTCCAAAATTAAGAAAGTTAGAATAAGACTCAAATTGAACCTTATATAAAGGATGATGCCAATAAATGAATTCGCATTTGGTCTTCTGGATTTTCACTGGCTGGATGCTTGATTAATTTACATTCTCCCTACTTGCTTAGAACAATCTATATTTATAAATACCACTGACTGCTTTAAGATGGATAATCAAATAGTGGTGCAAAACAAATGCCCTTTCAAGGTTTTCCCATCTTCTCCTCTGAAGGCAAAGACTCATTTGGTGTTTTGACCTGAATCATTTGGTCAGGAACTGACAAGTTAGCATTGCTGGTGAGACAAGTATTTAATGTCCACGCCTAATTGCCCTGGAGAATTTGTTGGTGATTGGCCTTTGTGAACTGTGGTATTCCATGGGCACACACTGAGCTCTTCAAAGGGAAAGTGTATGTGGTATGTGGTATGCTCTGCTGCCACTGTGCATTACCGATAAAACAAGTGAATATTGAAGGTGATGGATGGATTGCCATTCAAGTGGTCTGCATTGTCCTAGCGGATGTTGCTGGTCTTGGATGCTTTTGGAGTTACACCCATCAAAGAAAGTGGATAGTATTCCATTATACTCCTGAATTGTTCTTTGTGGTGGGACAGGAGATAAGTTACCTGCTGCAGAATTCCTAGCTTCAGACCTCCTCATATAGCCACATTGTTTTATTTGGCTTGCCCAATTCTGATCAAGAAGAACCCCCAGAATGTTCAACAGTTTAACAATGTTGATGCCATTCAATGTCAACAGGTAATGGTCCTTTGCTTTCTTGTTGGAGATGGTCATTACCTGGCACTTATTTACCACATATCATTCCAAGCTTAGATATTGTCCAGGTCAAGCTATTATATGAATGGACTGCTTCAGTGTCTGGGGACTCCCAAACACTACTGGACTCTGTATACTCATCAATGAACACACCCACTTCTGATCTCCCGATAGATGGAAGTTTACTGTTGAAGTAGGCAAAGGTGCTTGAGCTAAGGACAGTACCATGAGGAACTACGACAGTGATGTCCTGGAACTGACGTGACTGACAAATAGCCTCAACCATTAATATTTGTGTTAGATATAATGCCAACGAAAGAGACTTTTGCTTGATTCCTATTAATTTTAGGTTTCTTCATGCCATCTTAGATGCCCCTGAAATGCAGTGCTGTCAATTTCCCATGACTTCTGGAGTTTATCACTTTTGTCCATGTTTGACAAAAGCTGGAAAATGATCAGGAGTTGAGTGACCCTGGCATATCCTTAACTGAACATCAATAAGCAGATTATTGCTAGGACTTGTTATCATTGTTGATGACAGTTTACTGATGACCAAAAGTTGATTGATGGAGTGGAAATTAGCCAGGTTGGATTTGTCTTGCCCTTTGTATATAGGATGTACTTGGGCATTTTCCACATTATTGGCAGATGCTACTTTTTTTCTGTACTGAAACACTTTGGCATGGAGTATAGTAAGTTCTGAACCATAACTCTTCAGTATTATTGGTGGAATATTGTCAGGGTTCCAAGTCATTGCAGTATCTAATGTCCTCATCTATTTAGAGTCATAGAATCATTGAGATGTACAGTATGAAACCTTTGGGCCAACACGTCCATGCCGACCAGATATCACAAATTAATCTAGTTCTATTTGCTAGCACCTGACCCATAGACATTTAACTCCTTCCTATTCATACACCCATTCTTTTAAATGTTGTAACTGCACCAGCCTTGGCCACCTCCTCTATCAACTCATTCCATACATGTACCATTCTGTGTGAAAAAAAATGTCCATTTGGTCCCTTTTAAATTGTCCCCCTCTTGCCTCAAACATATGCTCTCTAATCAAGTTGGCTGAGGACTGGCATCTCTGATGCTGGGGAGATCCAGAGGAGACTGAGAGCGATCACCTCCTCAGCACACCTGGCTTAACATTGATGCAAATGCTTTGACCGTATATTTTGTATTGATGTGCAGGGTCCCTCCATTATTGAGGACAAGAAGATTTTCTAGTCTCTTCCTCCAGTGATTTGTTTGATTGTCCACCATGATTTTTGAATGGATGCGACAGAACTGCAAAGTTTGGATCTGATCATCGATTGCGTGATTGCCTAAACCTATTAATTTCATGCTAGATCTGCTGCTTGGCACACAGTAGTTATGTGTTTAAGTTTCAACAGACTTGAATCTTATTTTTAGGTATACATGGTCCTACTCCTGGCATTCCATCCTGTACTCTTCTTTGAAACAGATTTGACCTTCCAGTTTGATGGTAATGATCAGCAATATGTAAGCTATCAGGTTACAGATTGTAGTTGAATACAATTCTGCTTCTCCTGAGGGACTACATGGGTGCCCAGGTTGTAGTTTTTTTTAACCTGTTCAAATTCTGACTCATTTAATACAATAGTGAAAATATACAGAGTCATCACAAACTTTGACAGCTGTAAAAATATGCCAAGTTACTTATGACAGGTAAATCAGTAAGCTTCATTCCTAGGTTCTGATGTTAAAATGTAACTCTTCTGCTGGTCAGCACTTTGCTTCAGTTGCCTTTCTCCAGATGCTTCCACTAGTTGGTGAGAAACACAAGTTGTGTGGTACATTTATAGAGAAATGCTCTGACTTGCCTGTTAAATTCCTCAGATCATAACAACTTTTTTGGGAAAGATCAGGCATTTTCTTCAGTGATAATTTGTCATTGGTCTGCAGACAGTTAACTCTGTTGTCTGCAAAAATACACCCAACTTGGCTCCAAATTGCCTGCAACTCAACTTCAATTATTACTTGCTCAAACCAGTTGTTTACATGATGCCTACTTGGGTATCAAGTTACTTGCTAATATTTATCGTGCATTTAAGACCAACACAACCAGAAATTGCTGGGGAAACTCAGCAGATCTGGCAGCACCTGTGGAAAGAAAGCACAGTTATTTTTTAAGTCCAGTGTCCTTTCTTTAGAGCTGGTAACGGCTGCAAAAAAGTGGCATTTTAAAAAATACATTCACTCATGGAATGCAGGCGTTGCTAGTTGGCCACCATTTATTACCTGGACATAGTTGCCCTTGAGAAGGCAGTGGTGAGCTGTTTTCTTGAAACACTTCAGTCTAAGTCTTGTAGTTTGACTCACAATGCCCGTAGTAGGGAATTCCAAGATTTTCACTCACAACACTTGAGGAAAAGCAAAATATTTTGAAGTCAGGAGTGGCTTGGAGGTGAACTTGCAGATGCTGGTATTCCCATGTATCTGCTGCCTTTGTCCTCCTAGACAGAAGTAATCATGAGTTTGAAAAGTGCTATCTCAGGACATTTGTTGAATATCTGCAGTGCATTTAATGGACAGCATACATGGCTGCTACTGATCATCAGTGGTGTGAAGAGTGAATGCTTGTGACTGTGGCGCCAATCGAGCTGGCTGTTTTGTCCTGGATGGTGTCAAGCTTCTTGAGCATTGTTGGAACTGCACCTTTTCAGACAAATGGGGAGTATTACATCACGTTCTTGACTTGTGCCTTGCAGATTGTGGACAGGCTTTTGGGAGTCAGCAAGTTTTCTTTTACTTAGTGCAGTATTCTTAGCCTCTGACCAGTTCTTGTAGCTATTGTGTTACCTGGTGACCCCAGTTGAGTTTCTAGTCAATGGTAATCCCCAGGATGTCAATAGTGATGAATTCAATGATGGCAAAACCAGTGACATCAAGGGTGGTGGTTAAATTGCCTTTACTGGAGATAGCCATTACATGCATTTGTGTGACCATATGTTACTCACCACCTGTCAGCTCAAGCTGAGATTTTGTTACATTTTAACATGAACTACTCTAGTATCTGAAGTGTCATAAATGGTGCTGAACATTGTACAATCATCAGCAAACAGGCCTATTTCTGACCTTATGATATTGGGGAAGTCATTGGTGAAGCAGCTGAAGATGTCTGGTCCCAGGACACTACCATAACGAACTCCTGCAGAGATTAGATTAGATTACTTACAGTGTGGAAACAGGCCCTTCGGTCCAACAAGTCCACACCGGCCCACAAAGCGCAACCCACCCATTCCCCTACATTTATCCCTGCCCCGAACACTACGAGCAATTTAGCATGGCCAATTCACCTAACCTGCACATTTTTGGACTGTGGGAGGAAACTGGAGCACCTGGAGGAAACCCACGCAGACACGGGGAGAATATGCAAACTCCACACAGTCAGTCGCCTGAGGCGGGAATTGAACCCGGGTCTCTAGCGCTGTGAAGCAGCAGTGCTAACCACTGTGCCACTGTGCTGCCCACAATGTCCTGAAACTGAGATGACTGACCTCCAACAACCAAAAGGATCTTCCTATGCACCTGTTGTGACATTTAGATATGCTATAGACAGAGTGTCAGCGTGGGAGAGCACAAGTGAATAGATAGACAGAGTTAAGCCCAGAGAGATAATGACAGTTCTCTTGCTGCAGTATTCCAGACAGGCTCAGTGCAAACTGGAAGAACAGCATCTCATTTTCTACTGGGAACCTTGCATCCTTCAGGACTCAGGATTGCATTCAATAATTTTAGAACCTGGACACCTCCTTCTTTGTCCTCTATACACCCCAACATCCCAAAGCTGTCATGACGTGGGTTGCTTTCAGCACAGCCAACCCATTATCACTACATATAGTCCTCATTATCGGATTTTCTGTCTCCCTGTCATACGATCAACCATTCCTTTATATACTTAGGTATTATTCTCTCTCTTGCTCTGGCCTCAGCCTATCTGCTCATTCCTTTCCACCATCACCCTCTGGCTTCAGCATATGTTCTACCTTTTTCAAGCTTCTGTCAGTTCAGAAGAAGGATCAATGGGCAGAAAATTTTAACTCTGCCTTCTCTCTACAGGTGCTCCCAGACCTGCTGAGTTTCTCCAGCAATTAACAGTTTTCCTTCAAGTTTCCAGCATCCACAGTTCTTTTTTTATATTTCCTGCATTTAAGAATCCTCTTTGAAGTAGACACATCCTCTCCCTTCTGCTCAGCCTAATGCATTGGTCATGTTAAAATCCTTTATTCGGTCCCCTCTTCGTCTTCAATTTTCTAATTTGTTCAATGTGGGATCAATGCTTTTGATATCTGCAATAACGGTTTTGGAATTTGTTAAACGTCTTCAAAAAAATTTCTTTATCATTATATGAATGCTGGAGAATTAAATGCAAATGTAAATTACTGGAGAAGGAGCAAAATGTGACCTTCTCTTGGGAAATAAGACAGGGCATGTAATTGAAGTGTTAGTAGGAGAACACTTTAGGACTAGTGATCATAATACTGTTCATTTTAAAATAGTTATGGTAAAAGATAAATCTTCCATTAAAGTGCTTTTTAATTGGAGTAAGGTAATTGTTAAGGGTATGAAACACAAACTTTCAAAAGTTGATTGGAGTAGACTGTTCACAGGTAAAAGGACAAATGACAAGTGGGAGGCCTTCAAATGTGTAATAACAAGAGTTCTGAGCCATTATGTTCCGGTTAGAGTGAAAGGTAAAGCTGGTAAGATCAGGGAACAATGGATGAATAAAAATATTGAGGTTCTAGTCAGGAACAAAAAAAAATACAATGACACTTGGAATCAATGAAGTGTCTTGTAGAGTATAAAGAGTGTTGGAATATTTCTAAGAAGGAAATCAGGAAGGTAAAGACCAGATCTGAGATAGCCTTTATAGATAAGATTAAAGATAATCCAAAAGAATTCCACAAATACAAATTAACAGAAAGAGGGCAACTAGAGAGAGATCCCTTAAGGATCAAGGAGGTCGTCTTTATGTTGTATTTTAAGAGATAGGAGAGATGTTAAATGAATATTTTGTTTCAGTCTTTACTGTTGAGGAAGAAATGAAGACGAGAGAAATATTGCTGTTTTGAAAACAGTTCACAATACAGAACAGGAAGTCTTGGAAGTCTTAGAAAACATAAAGGTAGATAAATCTCAGGACCTGATCACATGTTTCCCAGGATGTTGCCGGAAGTTAGGGAGAAAATTTCAGGGCCCCTAGCAGAAATATTTATATCATCTGTAAACATGAGTGAAGTATTAGAGGGCTGGAGGTTGCTAATGTTGTGTCATTGTTGAAGAAAGGCTGTAATAAGAAACCAGGAAACTATAGACCTGTGAGTCTGACATTGATGGTAGGTTGGAGGTGATTCTAAAAGATAGGATTTACAAGCATTTGGTGAGGCAAGGATTTATTAAGGTTAGTCAGCATGGTTTTGTGCAAGGAAAATTGTGTCTCACCAACTTGACTGAGTTTTTTAATGATTGATGAGGGCAGATGCTGCTTACTTGGGCTTTCATAATGGCTTTAGATAACATTGTGCCTGGTAGACTAATTAGTAAAGTTGGATCATATGATATTCAGGGTCAACTAGCCAACTGTATACAAAATTGGTTTCGTAGTAGCAGACAGGGTTGTTATGGTTGTGGCGTGTTGATTTTTGAACAGGAGGCCTATGGCCAGTAATGTCCCCCATTCAGTACTGGGCCCATTTTTGTATGTCATTTATATGAATGATTTGGATGAGAATATATGAGGCATGGTTAGAAAATTTGCAGATGATACAAAAATTGGTGGTATAATGGTCAAAGAAGAAGGTTATCTCAGGTTGAAAACAGACCTTGATCAATTGGGTTAATGAACTGAGGAGTGGCAGATGGAGTTTAAATTGGATGGATGTGAGGTATCACATTTTGTTAATACAAACAAGGACATGACTTATACAATTAATGGTAGGGTGCTAGGTAGTTCTGTAGAACAGAGAAACCTAGGGGTTCAAGTATGTAATTCTATGAAATTTGTCACAGGTAGACAGGGTGGTTAAGAAGGTGTTTAGCACGCTTGCCTTCATTGCTCAGATCTTTGAGTAGAGGAGTTGGGACATCATGTTAAGGTTGTATACGACTATGGTGAGGCCTTTTCTGGTGCACTGTGCACAGTTCTGATTGTCATGTTGTTGGAAGTGTATTATTAAACTGGAAAGGGTTCAGTGAACATTTACCAATATGTTGCCAGGAAATAAGGATTTGAGATATCACAATGGACTGGAAAGGCTGGGACCTTTTTTCACTGGAGTATAGGAGGCTGACGGTGATCTCAATCATGAAGGGCATGGATAAAATGAATGACAAGAGTGTTTTCCAGAGGGTGGGGGAGTTCAAAACTCGGGAGCATATTTTTAAGGTGAGAGGAAAAATTTTAAAAAGATCACGAGGGGCAATTTTTTACACAGAGCATGGTTTGTATGTGGAATGACCTGCCAGGGAAAGTGGTAGATGTGGATATAGTTACAACATTTAAAAGGAATTTGGATAAGTATACGAATGGGAAAGTTTGGAGTGATGTGGAACTAGTTCAGCTAGGAAACATGGTCAGCATGGGCTGGTTGGACCACAGGGTTTCCATACTGTACAACTCTGTGACTCTATGAATGCTTGTATTCTTTTTTTGCATTACCTTCATTGTTTCTATGTTCTTCTTATAGTTTAGAGACAACAATTGTAAAAACAATAGCTAATACTTTCAATATGATTCAAGTCTATGTTTCCTATAGTAAATCTCAGTGCTTCGTCAATACTACTAATTCCTTAATTGATCTGTAATGTGGGATTTAGGGGGTGCTCATTTACAGTATTAGATCCCTTTGCTCTACTATCAGTAGTGTTCATATTTTCCTTGCCAAAAAAGCCTAACTTCACTTTTATTAATATTCATTTGCCTCTTAGTTACAAATCTGTCCATTTTCCATGTCCTTTTGAATTATAGAACATTCTTCCTCAATGTACACCATGTTCACTCATAATGAAGTAATCTGTGAATTTTAAAATTTACTTTTCCTTAATTAAAAATCATAATAGCAAATATAATTAATAGTGGTACTAACATGATTCCTTGAATAACACCTCTTTTGACCTGCCTCCAATCTGAATAAATACCCATTGTTGCTAGTCTACTTTTTGTGTCTTTAATTGCATTGAAACTGTTGATAATATAGGGTGAGAGAGTGAAATTCAGTTTTCAGCAGATTTTCCAATTATTGTCTCCTTTTACATGGGATGCCTAATAAAGATTTCAGTAAACATTTTGTAGAGGTGAATTTTTAGAAATTATTAAATTAAATTTTAAACTCCTGTCACCAACTAGAAAAGCTGGAAGTAAGTTTGCTCACTGAACTGGATGGTTTGTTTTCAGACATTTCATCACAATACTAGGTAATCTCATCAGTGAGCCTCCGGTGAAGCACTGGTGTTATGTCCCTCTTTCTATTTATGTGTTCAGGTTTCTTTGGGTTAGTGATGTCATTTCCTGTGTTGGTGATGTCTTTTCCTGTGTTGGTGATGTCATTTCCTGTTCTTTTTCTCAGGGTGATAGATGGGGTCCAAATCAATGTGATGGTTCAGAGAGTTCCAGTTAGAATGCCATGCTTCAAGGAATTCTTGTGCTTGTCTCTGCTTAGCTTGTCCTAGGATGGATGTGTTGTTACATTAAAAGTGGTATCCTCCACTTTTGTACGTAAGGATACTAGTGATTATGGGTCATGTCTTTTTGTGGCTAGTTGATGTACATGTACCCTGGTGGCTCGTTTTCTGCCCGTTTGTCCAATGTAATGTTTGTTATAGTTCTTGCAAGGTATTTTGTAAATGACATTCATTTTGCTTGTTGTCTGTATAGGGTCTTTCAAGTTCTTAGCTGATGTTTTAGTGTGCTGGTGAGTTTGTGGCTACCATGATGCCAAGAGGTCTGAGTAGTCTGGCAGTCTTTTCTAAGATGTCTTTGATGTAGGGGAGAGTGGCTAGGGTTTCTGGGTGTGTTTTGTCTGCTTGCTTGGATTTGCTGCTGAGAAGTCATCAGACTATGTTCATTGGGCACCTGTTCTTTTTGGATACGCTATATAGGTGATTTTCCTCTGCTCTTCATAGTTCCTCTGTACTGCAGTGTGTGGTGGATTTTTAAAATCATGTTTTAATGCATCTTCATTTGTGGTTGTTGGGATGATTATTTCTGTGGTTCAGTATTTGGTCCATATTTGTTGTCTTCCTGTAGATGCTGGTTTGAAGTTCCCCATTGGCTGTTCGCTCCACTGTGACATTTAGGAATGGCAGTTTGTTGTTGTTTTCCTCCTGTTTTATGAATTTTATGCCAGTAAGGATATGGTCTTGAAGGTTTTCTCTAATTTGTTTCATTTATGATGACAAAGGTGTCATCTACGTAGAGGACAAAAGTTTTGGTTACGTGGTTGGCGGAGCTGTTTGTTCAAGTCTCTGCATTACTGCTTCTGCTAAGAACCCTGATATCAGAGATCCAATGGGTGTTCCTTTGGTTTGTAGGCCTTGTTATTGAAAGTGAAGTGGGTGGTAAGTCTTAGGTCCATTAGCTTGATGATGTTATCCTTGCTGATGAGGTTGGTGGTTTTGGTGTATTTGTCTTTGGTTCTTCTAAAAGTGTAGTCAAGTTGATGTTGATGGATGTGAACAGAGCTGTTATGCCAAAGGAGACCATTATTTCATCTTCTTCTTCTTTGGTGTCTTTGATGGTGTTCAGAAATTCTTGGGTGGAGTGAATGGAATGGCGTGAATCTTCTAATAAGTGTTTAGTCTTTATATTCAGACCCTCAACATGAACTACAAACTTTCTTAAAACTTGCTAACTGGAAAAGCATTAAGGACAGTCATGCCTATTCACTCAGACTGCATTGCAGTCACTGGTAGAAATAAAACTGTGTCAATTTAGATTTAGAAATAGGGTTATTGATACATGTATTCAAATTACTTAAAAACAAAAGTACCATGAAAAGCTCACAATGTCACCAACACCATCTTAGGTTCAAAGAACCTATTTACAAATCTTAGGTACAGAAACTAGAGAAGGTAAACAAAATGTTTATATTACATAACGCTGTTACAACATGGAGTAAACTCTTCTGCCAACTTAATCTAAACACATAGAAAAGCTTACCTCACCTCATAATCTGTTAAAATGTGAGTGACAGAGAACTACCCAAATTCCACTATTTAAAGAAAAAAATAACAATTTATTCTTTAACTCCAAAAAAGAACATTAAACAACAACTATCTAGAATTGTAAGCCTCCTTTGTCTTAACAATTTACCTATCTCCCACATTACGTCAATATACTGATCTGATAAAGCCCCTATAAAATCAATTTTCAAAACCAGTTGTCGTCTTCATTTGAACTTCCTCTGTCCATAGATTTCCCTTGGGTCATCTTCAGTCTTCTGTTGCAAAGATGTTTCATATGAAAAAGAGTTTAGAGAGAGGGTCTGTCGGTAGCCTATCGATAGCAGTAGGTACTCTTTGTTTCCAGCTAACTGTTCAAAATGCCTACTTTTTGTATTCCAAAACACTGGATCATCTAATTAGTTTGATGTTATCAAAACAGTAAAATTCAAATTCGATTGGGTTTTTAATATCTTCAGGCATAATTTAAACTGTTTGGTTAAATTTGAATGGGTTGTGAAAATAACTATATCTGAGTTACTGCTCAAATGTTACATCTTCAAATTCTTGTACATTCTGTGCCTGCACTCAGTACATGATAGGTGCTTGCCAGCTTTTCAACTTTCACTCGCTCTTAAAGGTACAGTACACACCTTCAACTCCAAAACAACTGATAAACATAGTATAAGTTAAGAAAATAAGAAATAAGAAATAAAGCTAAAAGGATAGACCACTACGGTCTTTCAATAAGGGCTTTCACGTGTACTGCCCGGGTTCCACTGGTTCCCAACCAGTAACCATCTTTGCTCTAGCCATCCCCACTCAACTCCAGGCCATTGTCCTTCCCCACTCCACTCAGGGCATCTGTCCATCCCCACTCCACTCAGGGCATCTGTCCATCCCCACTCCACTCCAGGCTGCTGTCCATCCCCACTCCACTCCAGGCTGCTGTCCATTCCCACTCAACTCCAAGGCTGCTGTCCATCCCTACTCCATTCCAGGCCACTGTTCATTCCCACTCCAGGACTGCTGTCCATCCTCACATCACAGTCTTAAGGACTGTAACTTCATAGAAAGTTCTTTTTGTGAATATTTGAAGAATAAATGCTTTGCACAAATAGTTATATTTAAAAATTGACCTGCAGCTTGTTGATTTTCTCCAACAGTAAACTGAAAAGTAAACAACAACATTTTCATTTAAAAGCTTTTCACTTTATATTGTTAAGGATAAAATGCTTCCAATTAAAATTTCTAGCTAACATTGTAAAATGTTAAATATCCAGATTACATTCATTATGTCATTCCTCAGTTACATTCCATGCTTGGCTGTCAAGCTTGTTGTATGTTTTAGAGATCCACTGGAACAACTTTGCTTTAACAGATCCTGCGTAACTCAGCTACATTAATCAATAGTTGATAGGACTTTTAAGAATCTTGTTCTTCAGTCTGACATTGGGTGACAATTTTTTAGCATATTTATTTATTTTTCATTCAAATCGCTGAGGGAAAGCACTATTAGTAGAATTAATCATTTGTGTCAATCTCAGTCTGATCGAGTCTGTAACTGTTTAAACTGATAGATGCTTTTAAGTGCAGCTCTACTCTCTATCACTGAATTATGCATGTTTTTGCAAACTGGTGGCTCATAGCTATCTCATTAATAGCTATATTTCTGAAAACTTGAAAAGTCAATCATGTGAGCAAGTCAAGAAAGGGCCCAGCTTGTTTGACACAATAATGTGCTTCGTGATATTTGGATTTCAGATAGGTATTTGAGCAGTGTAAACAGCATACTTCTACTTTATTTATTATGTTGATAAATATGCCTGCATTAAATAATTAAATTAACAATCTGCATTTATATAAGGAAACTCATATATAGTAAAATACTCCAAGTCACTCTATAAGTGTGCTATCATCACAGACTCAGAAGGGTGACAAAAATTTAACCAGTAGGATTTTGAAGATAAACTTAAATGAAGAATGGGATGTGTGAGCTGGTGAGAAATGCACGGTAAGTCCAAATCCTAAGGTTGAGGAGGCCAATTTCAACTATTTTCCTAGTATCTTGTATTCTTGGGAGAGTGTAACATCACCATAGCCCTAGCAGAAGACAGGGCTGCTCTCTTATTGTAGAGATGGCTAGTGGTGTTTGAACCTGAGTGTTACCACTCCTCAGGTAGGCGGAAAGGCTGAAAAGGAGAGTCCTTTATGTAATCTCAGTCACTGCATGAATTGAATTGATGTTGTTGAACCCATTACACTGCATTATAAACTAGTGATCCAGCTAATTGAGCTAACCAACACACACACTGCTGGTTAGTTGAATCCACTAGGCATATAAGAAATACTAGGAGCAGCTGGGAGACCTGGACTCTGATGTCACAAGATGATTGTGTTTTAAAACAAACAGGGTTTGTGTCCTCATCAATAAGGTAAGTCTTGAATTAGCTTTTAAAAATTCTGATCCATTCTTCCCTTCTAATTGCTAATACAGTAAATTCCCCACTATCGAGATCTCAAGCATCTGGAATTTCCTTTTTGAATCTCAGATGTCGGTTGCATGATATTTCTAGTTGTTTGGGATCCAGATAACAGGAATGTGGAATAGAATTTCTGGTATGCTTCACTAAGATTTGCAAAACACAGTTCTTTCAGGGCTAATAAAGATGGAAAAGGTTATGGTAATAAGAGAGATACAAGGGGAAGAAATCACACAACTGGGCTTCAAGATGTATGTTGAAATGCAACATGTTACTGCTGTCATCTGTTACTTTGTCAAAATATCCAATTATGTACAAATTTAGTGAGACAATGACATTGAGAGCCACTGGTAGCTTTATGGCAATTACATTATGTGCTAGTAAGTCTGGTTGCAGAAGGTCAGACAGTTAACATAGCATAAGTCATCTGCAACCCTGCTCTCCTGTGAGCAGGTACATTACTTATTGTTTCTTCTTGGTTTTCCTGTAGTTTGCTCATGGCATTGGTCTCCACTGTCCTCAAATGCACCTGTTCTGTCTCCAATTACCCTGGAAAGGCAAAGTGCCTCAAAGACTTAAACAGCAGTTTAAGGTAACCATGCCATACTGCTGTTATGCATAGTTACATTGTTGTATTACCTATGCTAATATAATGTGACCATCTGTCCAAAATGATGTTTTTCCTATAACACAATTGAGAATAAATTTCAGAGTAATGCTTGGTATGGAAACCTGACAGCCCAATGGTTGTCTGATCAAATTAAACAGAATGACTCATCAATTGTTCACAATAGACGGAGCACAAACTGCATTCAACAAAGCGATACTTTCAAAACCCAAACCAAACTGTGAAATGTGACTCCACTTCTGAATAGCATTTGCTGATCTTAAAATAATCAGTTGACTTCAATGTGGCTCATTAATGCTCACTTTTATGTAATATACATTCATGCACAGGGACACATTGCAAAAGAAAAGGAACATGTTCCAATGTTTCTCCTTTTGATAAGCATCTGAGAACTTAGCTAGCGTTTAATTCCACGTTGCTTTCTTGATGATGATGGCTCAGATAAAGTTATTCAATCAGAATCGATATGGAAAGCAATGTTAAAGTATAATTTCAGACAGATTGAAATCGGACATTCTTCCATTTGATCAGTTCAGTGCAACATATAGCTCTTTTCAGCAATATCTGTACTTTCAAGCAATTGCTTCGGTACAATACTGTTGGAAGTGCCTTCATTCAATGACATTTCAAGCAGAGGTCCCAAAAGCAATTACAAATGATCCAGTGGCATGATTTAGAAGTACAGACAAGCATTTTCCACCATCTTGATTGTTATCTATTTCTTAAACCCTGCAAGATCTTGTGACATGCCCTGCACATGTGCCCAATGATCTGCAGGTCAAGAATTGGCCTGTTCAATCACATGAAGACCCATGACTTAGATTTTTAACCCTGAATAGTCTGCCTCCTAGAATTGAGGGACAGCCAGCAGCAATTTAACTGTCAACTAACATCATTAAAGCAGGTGATTTGGTCATTGCTTCATTGCTGTTTTGAGTAAATTTGCTAAGGACAAATTGGCTGCCACATTTCCTGCATCCCAATGGTGATACTTTCAAAGGTGTTTCATTCAGTGTAAAATGCTTTGGGGTTGCAGGGCTCTGTTTTGCAATCAGGTATTTTCTGATTTTTAAGTGGTTTGAAAGACTTCTAGATCCCTGGTTCTGGACACTGGATTTATTCACGGAATGTGAAATTAGACAGGTGTTTCAGGACAAAAGAATCTCTGCATTTAATTGAAGTACAACGATAAATAAAAGACAAGAAAGAAATAAGGAATGCAATAAATCAAGGAAATTAACACAATCAATTATGCAGAGAACAGTGATATTTTAAATTACACTATTTACTAGACTAACACTATTAGAACCTTATCATATAACACACACAGAACATAACAATTTTAATTATAGGGTCCTTAATCAGAACTCATAACCCAGGATCCCAATGTACAGTCACCACCTGCTTACCCCTCCCTGCTAGCTAGGTTGGATCTCTGCTATCTCCGGTGTTTCAGCTGAGAAATGTGGTTTTGAAATATGCCTGGCTGTTCTTGCTTGCTGTACCCAGAGCTTGGATGAAACATTTGGGTTGCGTAGGCTTTTCAGTTTGAGTTGAGTCCACTGAAGCAGTAAAGTGCACATTGGGTCAATCCAGTAAGTACCTAGTTTCCTCTACTTTCTATTGGTTTTGCAGGCCTGGTTTTCATCTCCCATTGTGTCTGAGGACTTGTGGTATAGATTGAGTCAGTTGTTTCTTGGAGTTGTAAGTCTTTGGTTCTGCTATTTGTTTTCTTCACTGGGAGCAGACCTGTGTCTGGTAGCTCTTGCTGAAGTAGCTCTCTCAGGTGAGATTGTGGCTGGCAATTATACTGATTGTTGTCCCCTTTTCCTTTGCACCTAATCTGTTATTTTCATTGTGTTTCTAACATTTCCTTTTGAAGTTAATTGGTTTTCCAATCATTAGAGTATGTGTGAATGGATTTCAAATGTGAACAACTGTCCAGTATCTCTGTAGGCCCCATACTGTCTGCACTGTGTAGCCTGAGATGTAAAAACTGGCTTGAGTTAGAGTTGAAAAATGTGGTGCTGGAAAACACAGCAGGCCAGGCAGCATCCGAGGAGCAGGAGAATCGACATTTTGGGCATAAGCCCTTCTTTAGGAATGAGGCTAGTGTGCCAGGCGGGCTGAGATAAAGGGTAGGGGGGAGGGAACTTGGGGGAGGGGCGCTGGGAATACAATAGGTGAAAGGAGGTGAGGGTGATAGGCGGGGGCGAAGGAATTGGGAATACGGGATGGCATAATCTAGTCCTTTGGTTTGGAGGAAGTGGGAGGATTGGAAGGAGAAGTTGTTAAGAGTGAGGACCAGTTCAGTCAGTCGAAGGAGGGTGTCAGTGGAAGGGTACTGGTTGGGCCAGCAGGAGAGGAAGAAGCAGAGGACTTGGGAGGCCTTCGTGATGGGGGATGGAAGTGTATAGGGATTGGATGTCCATCGTGAAGATAAGGCATTGGGGGCTGGGGATGCGAAAATCATGGAGGAGGTGGAGGGCGTGGGTGGTGTCCCGAATGTAGGTAGGGAGTTCTTAGACTAAAGGGGACAGGACAGTGTCAAGGTATGCAGAGATGAGTTCGGTGGGGCAGGAGCAGGCTGAGACAATGGGTCAGCCGGGGCAGTCAGGTTTGTGGATTTTGGGCAGGAGGTAGAAACAGGCGGTGCGGGGTTGTGGGACTATGAGGTTGGAGGTGGTGGATGGGCGATCTCCTGAGGTGATGAGGTTATGGATGGTCTGGGAGATGGTGGTTTGGTGGTGGGAGGTGGGGTCATGGTCAAGGGGGCAGTAGGAGGAAGTGTCCGTGAGTTGGCGTCTAGCTTCAGCTGTGTAAAGATCGGTGCGCCAAACTACCACTGTGCCTCCCTTGAGTTAAAGTCTGTTGGCTTTAGTCGAGCGGAGGTATAAATTGGAATTCTTGGCTGAACAATGTTCCAGACCGCCATTTCTAATTTGTGAGGTGTGTTTTGTGTATTTTCCACAAAACTCAGCCCAGCTGTCCTCTTTACCTTATTTAAAAGTTTTGAAGAGTCCATCGTTTTGTCCAGCATTTTCAATAATGGAAATGTCCAGGGTTCTGTCCAGCATTTTAATTAATGGGGAGTTTTGCTCAACCCTACAGAATGACTAGAGGTCATACAAGGCCTGAGATCATGTGAACCTTCAATTTTAGGGCAGCTCCTTGGCCTACTCCTGCTTTCCCAGGAAACAATTTTCTCCTATAACAGCTGAAAATCTGAGCCAAGGAAGAAGAAAAATTAAATCTGATGTCAGATCACTGAAGATTTACCTCCTGTTATTTTCAATTCCTTGTTTATGGAATCTCTACAGTATGGAAGCAGGCCACTTGGTTCATCGAGTCCACACCAATCCTCCAAAGAGCGACCTACCCCTGATAACCCTGCATTTCCCATGGCTAGTTCACCTAGCCTGCACATCTCTGGACAAGTTAGCATGGCCAATCCACCTAATCTGCACATCTTTGGACGGAAACCTATGCAAACATGGAGAGAACATGGAAACACAACACACACAATCACCTGAGGGTGCAATCAAACCCAGGTCCCTGGTGCTGTGAGGCAGCAGTGCTAGCCACTGTACCACCCATCACCCATACTGCTGATGTACAAAACCACTGTACTGCACAAAATATTATGTGCGACTGCAACCCTGCTTTTAAAATATACCTTTTGTAATTGTCCATCAGCCAAGTTTTAGGTTATGCATTTCTGGGTTTTAATTAAATGAACAGCATTTGTATGAATTGATGTCACCTTTTCTGATTTTGTAATTTCCTCACGTCACGCATGATTACAGAAGCCTTTTACATCAGTCACCTTTTCACTTCCACATTCTCATACAGCGTCATGATTTGCAGAGGACAAATGAGTTTTCACAAGTGAACTGAGATGGCAAAGAGAAATTCACCTTTCATCCATTTCTCCCAAATTCACTGCTGGATGTGCTGCAGTCTTCTGATCCAGGCTGAACTGGGCCAGTGGAAGAGGCTGGGCTATTTGCCTCTGTTTACAGGCTTTGCCTTTGCCCTGGGGTCATCAGAGAAGATCGTATTTTTACTCAATACATTATGGAATTCCCTTGTGGATACAATAATAACAGAATCCCTACTGTTTGGAAAGAGGCCATTTACCCCATTGAGTCTGCAACTTGGAAATGACAATGAAATTTACTATGGTCAATCTAACTGAACTGCAGATCTTTGGACTATGTCAGGAAACCAGAGCAACTGGCAAAAACCCACATAGACATGGGGAGAATGTACAAATCCCACACAGACAGTATGCAAGGCTAGAATTGAATCTAGGTTCCTGATTCTGAGAGGCAGCAGTGCTAATCACTGAGCCATTGAGTAACCATGCTGCCCATAGCCAGTAATGGAATGTATATTAGTTAAGGTTTATAATATTATGAGAACATTTTAGATGTTTTCTTTGTTTTATGATTCTGCATCCCTTTGAAATTAGATTAGATTAGATTAGATTACTTACAGTGTGGAAACAGGCCCTTCAGCCCAACAAGTACACACCAACCCGCCAAAGCGCAACCCATCCATACCCCTACATTTTCCCCTTACCTAACACTACGGGCAATTTAGCATGGCCAATTCACCTGACCCGCACATCTTTGGATTGTGGGAGGAAACCGGAGTACCTGGAGGAAATCCACGCAGATCCTTCACCCAAAATCATAGTCAGTTGCCTGAGTCAAGAATTGAACCCGGGTCTCTGGCGCTGTGAGGCAGCAGTGCTAACCACTGTGCCAACGTGCCGCTCAAAATATAAGCACTCTTATTTGTTGTTCATGACACTGGGCAACCCAGTGGTTCTTTGTCTTATTGTCTCAAAAAAGATGCACTCCGTGTTAGGAATATAGCAGCAGGAATCGGTCATTTAGCCCCTGAAGCTGCCTTCACCATCCTAGATCACAATGGTTTATCTGCCTCAATGCAATTTCCCCACACTAACTATATTTGACCTTGATGTCAATAGTGGGAGAAAGTGAGGACTGCAGATGCTGGAGTACCAGAGTTGAAAAATGTGGTGCTGGAAAAACACAGCAGGCCAGGCAGCATCCGAGGAGCAGAGGAATCGATGTTTCGGGCATAAGCCCTGAAGAAGGGCTTAAGCCCAAAACGTCGATTCTCCTGCTCCTCAGATGCTGCCTGGCTTGCTGTGTTTTTCCAGCACCACATGTTTCAACCCTTGATGTCAATTGTACCTGGACACCTATTAATCTCTGTTCTATATCGATACTTAACAACTCTTTCCATGGATAGAGTGGACTGAAACTGTGGCTTAATAGAAATTAATTATTTTAGATTTGTGCTGTTAGTCCATTTCAGTTGGACGTTTCAACTGATATCAGCAAATCACAAACAATTTCCTTGGAGGAATTCTTCAGGGGAGTATCCTAGACCCAACCATTTTCACTGGTTTTGTCAATGATCTTCTTTTGTATAAGTTTGATAAGGAGATGTTCACTAATTAATGAATGTTCAATTCCATTCTCAATTCTCATATAAACAGATATATAATGCTGTTATGTAGGAATACCTGGAGAATATTCCCATTGGAGCTGACACCTGGCAAGTAATATTTACATCACACAAATGTTAATTAATGATCATTTTCAACAACAGAAGATCAAACTATCTCACATTAGCATTCACTGGTGTTACCATCAGCAAATCTCCTATCATTAGTGCCCTGGGAGTTATCTTAACCAGAAAGTGAAGTGTCCCAGCCACGAAATTACCACAAGGGTAAGTTTGAAGCCAGAAATTCTACATTCTACATCATTCAATGCCACAAAGCCTGTTTTTACCTTATACAAGACCAAGTCAGGAGTGTGTGTGAATACCACCTCCCCCAAACAGGGACACAGACTCAGGAGACAGCAGGATTCAGGCCTGTGGCCGTGTGTTCAAGCAATTGCAGGGAGAGGTCAACGACCACTCCGAATCTGGCCTTGACACAAGGAATCAATACCGCCCCCACCCCCCCCCGCCACCCACCACCACCTTAATCTTCAGCTTAGATCGGAAGAGAGGCAGCCCTTATAATCTGCACGAGATCAAAATCAACAACATTCAGTGAGGTCTAAAATACAGAAGGCAATGCTTGCTCAACGCCCTTTCAACCACTTTAAAGATTCACTCCCTTCACCCAAAAGCACAGCGTGCTACAGTTCATACTGGAAGGTAGTACACTGTAGGAAGGTTTCAAAACCATCATCCAAAGCCAGGGCCCCTGACATCTAGAAGGGCAAAGACAGCAGATGCACATGAACCACCAGCTGCAAGTTCCTCTACAAACCTAACTCGGAACTACATTACTGTTCCATTTTTGTCTTTAAGGAATAGAAGTGGTAATGTCACCAGACTAGTAATCCAGAATGTTAGGCTCATGTTGTGGGGACATGGGTTCAAATCTTGCCATAACAGATGGTAAAATTTGAATTCAAATGGAAGAAAAGCTTGCGCAAGACCATTGTCAATTGTCCTTTAAAACTCATTTGGTTCAATCATCTGATGTCCTTACCTGGTCTGAACAATGTATGACTCCAGACCCACAGCAATGTGGCTAACTCTTAATTGCCCTATGATTCCTTAATGAGGGACAATAAATGTACCAGCCAGAGACACTCACACCCTGTGAAAGAATAAAATATATCCTGTACTATCCTTTCCAACAGCGCTGTGTGTGTCCCCACACGTTATGGATGGAATATTTTAAGAAGGCAGCTGTTAGGTTTTTAGAATCTTTGACTACAGTTACCTCATGCAGACTGTTGACCATTTATTACGAATTTTCAGATTGTTTGTTTAATAAATTTAAATGTAGTGTATTAGTTCATTTGGCATAAAACATACATGACCCATGACAATTGAGATGGTTCACTAACACCGAAAGACAAACAGGCAGTTGGTGTGAGGATCTTATTAAAATTGTGAAGACAATGCCCTGCTCTGTATGAAAGTGTTAGGGACATTTTCCCTGGGTCTACCTCAACTTCTTCAGGTCCGCTCACATCTGAAGAATCAGCGTTTTAATGAGGACTGCAGTTTGATCATGGATATTTGTTGATGATCCCAATTTCTAGAGGCTGGTAATTTATGCTGTATCAATCACTCATTTGAATCCTTTCAGCTAGTGGACATAGAAACAGCTACTCACGATATCAAAATAACTATTCTTTACTTGCCCACGTTCATTGGAAGGTTTGTTTTCTTTCATCTTTGGGAATAAAGAACACTTATTTTCAAATTACTGCACTAATAACAAGGTACAGAGTGTACCATATAGTTCCAAGACAGCAGATTTTGCAACAATGTAGTCTCAGTGGTATTTATTGTCACTTTCCACTGTCTTGTTTATGACAAATTGTTTATGTTTGAGGATATCAAGGAATTGCTGTAACAACAGCTACATGAGATCTCATGCTAAACAGGAAATACAAGAGAAAAAAAACGTCTTAAGAGGATCTTATTTTCCAACACGCATCACACCACCTTCTCAAGAGTAATTAGGGAGGAACAACAAAGGCTGGCCTGTCAATGATGTTCATATCCCAGGAACAAACATACAACAAATAATCTGCCATATTTTCCTATTCTAGTTGTTGCCCAGCTCAGAAAAGCACAGTGTGCATGTATCAGATACAAATGTTGTCAGATCAAATTCACTGTGACCCTGTCAATATCATACTAAATAGCCTGGATGTGAAAAAACACATGCAGTGAATTGTAGTCGACTTAAAAATAGCCATGTAGCAGGAATCCAGAAAAGTCAGGAAAAAAAGCATGGAGAGAAATAATGTAAATGTGTGCTTAATATTTAATTCGTAAGGAAAATTCTTCTTTTCATCCAACAAATTTGCTCACTATAGGAAGTTAAGTGTAGTCAACTTTGCTACAGAGTCTCCATTAAGCCCATTATGAATAGCTTCATTGTGTGCAAGGCAGCACATCACAGATTGATGAGGGAAATATATTACACAAAATGAGTTTTTGTGAGTGCAAAGAGATCATGGCCTTGTTATATTGTGAGGCTTGTACACAACCTCTTTTATGCCTGCCCCTTATAAGCAATTTGAGCCATTCTCCTGCAGGGATGAGAATACCAGTTAAAGAACATGTAGAATATCTGCAATCAGAGTATTATCTGGCTGCCAATATGCTACATGATCTTTAACCGAGCATGCTACTGTAAAGGGAAGTTTCTTTTGAAAGAAACTTAGAATTCGAGTATGTTGTGATGTTTCTACAAGTGTTGGTTTAAGAGTGTGCAAAATGAATCAGTGGCCAGGGTGAAAAGCACAGTAAAGATGTAAAATAATAGTGCCCTTTAAGTTAACCTTCTTGTCTTGGCAAACTCTGAATATGTTAGGTCTCACAATTAGTATACAGTCTGCCTTTAAGAGACAGGTTCATGCTCTCATCACCATCTCACAGCATGTGACTGAGAATATAAAGGTCGCAGACTCCACCTTAATGGAGGCCAGCTGAAGTATGACATATTGATAGAGTGCCACTATTTACAATTAAGTAGCATAGCATTAGAGCAGATATCAAGGTGACTATAATATATATTTATACCATGAACTGTAATAAACGTTTGCTGAATCTTTCAGTACTGCATTACCCATATCTAGTTCTTATATGATGGGAGCAATCATAAGTTTTACTCCATCAGATACCTGATTTGATTTATTTATTATTATGACTTGGAGGTGCCGGTGTTGCACGGGGGTGGATAAAGTTAAAAATCACACAACAAACACCAGGTTATTGTCCAACAGGTTTATTTGGAATCACTAGTTCCAAAAGCCAGTGCTTCCAAATAAACCTGTTGAACTATAACCTGGTGCTGTGTGATTTATTATCATGTGTATTTTGTTACAAAATACAGTGGAAAATGGTTTGTAGTGTCACTCTCCATTTCCATTTTGCAAAGAAACACAGAAAACTAAACCAAAATATAGAACATACTGTCCATCTTGTTGTTATAGCCTGCTCGGCAAAAGCCCACACCATGGTGGCAAATCATGATGAAAATGCAGTGGTAAACGACAGTGGACACTTCTGAAAGAAACCAAGTTGTTAATGGCAGACACTTGGAATGTTGACTCTGCATTCGCTCAAGGAGTGGATTTCAAAGCATTCAGAAAACTAACAGCGCCAATTCTGTGAGTAGATATCTGCAATTAAACAGTAAAGACATCCTGATTAAAATAGAAGTTCTGTCAAACTAGAAGCACCACCTTTTTTTCAAAATAAAACAAACTGACAACTTGCTTTTCAATTTCAAAATCTGAAATCTTCTTAAAGCTTTAAAACTTAAAAGCAGTTAAAGGTTCCTCTCAGCTTCAGTGCAGGATCCTTCTGATTGAAAATGAAGCTTCTAAAGCATCAAAAGGGTGACACGGTGGCTCAGTGGTTAGCATAGAACTTTACAGCGCAGTACAGGCCCTTCGACCCTCGATATTGTGCAGACCTGTGGAACCAATCTGAAGTCCATATACTATTCCATTCTCGTCCATGTGCCTATCCAATGACCATTTAAATGCCCGTAAAGGTGGAGAATCTACTACTGTAGCAAGCAGTGCATTCCACACCCCTTCTTCTCTGTGTTTAAAAAAACTATCTCTGACATTTATCCTATGTCTATCACCCCACAGTTTAAAGCTATGTCCCTTGCGCTAGCCATTGGATTCCAAGGGAAAAGGCTCTCACTGTCAAAGCTATCTAAATCTCTGATTACCTTATATGTCTCAATAAATCACTTCTCAACCTTCTTCTCTCTAACAAAAACAGCCTCAAGTCCCTCAGCATTTCCTTATAAGATCTCCCCTTCACACAGGCAATATCCTAGTAAATCTCATCTGAACCCTTTCCAAAACTTCCACATCCTTCCTATAATGGGGTGACCAGAACTGTGTGCAATACTCCAAATATGGCCACACTAGAGTTTTGTACAGCTGCAGCATGACCTCATGGTTCCAAAACTCAATCCTTCTACCAATAAAAGCTAACACACTGCATGCCTTCTTAACAATCCTATCAATTTGGGTGGCAACCTTCAAGAATTTATATACCAGGACACTGAAATCTCTCTGCTCATCTACACAACCAAGAATCTTACCTTTTAGCTCAGTACTCTGCATTTCTGTTACTCCTTCCAAAGTGAATCACCTCACATTTTTCTGCCTTAAACTCCATTTGCCACCTCTCAGACCAGCTCTGCAGATTATCTATGAGCACTGCAGCCTCACAGCACCAGGGACCCGGGTTCGATTCCAGCCTCAGGCGACTTTCTTGTGTGAAGTTTGTATATTCTCCCTGTGTCTGTGCGGGTTTCCTCCAGGTGCTCCAGTTTCCTCCCACAATCCAAAAATGTGCCGATTATGTAAATTGGCTATGCTAAATTGTCTGTAGTGTTCAGGGATGTGTAGGTTCCTGGTAAATGTAGCGTAATGGGGAATGGGTTTGGGTGGAATACTCTTTGGAAGGTTGGTGTGGACTTGTAGGGTCAAAGGGCCTGTTTCCACGCTGTAGAGATTCTATGATAATGTGGTTTTCTAGATTAAGTAACTTTACCTGTGTGCAAAGGTGGTTGGTCACACTTTTTTTTCTCTCCACAATTTAGCTTCATTACAAAGGAAAACCTATGTGATATCATTGTACCTTTATTTGGAGTAAACATAATTTCACACCTGAACCATGCAACTATGAACCTGTATTCCTTAAATGAACAGTCCCAAAACTCAGTAAAGGAGCTCAGTAAAGATAAGGTTTTTTTTTAAAAATGACATAGAAGCAAAAGAGGGAAAAAAAACTGAAAGGAGGAAAAGTAAACAAGAAAAAGAAAGATTCCATAGATATTAATTGCAGCCCCTGATATATACACATTAGACTTTATGATAATAAAAATTAAGAACAGCAGTTGACTAATCTCACATTCCTCATATCCACTTTCCTGTGTCTTATTCCATGACCCTTGAATCATCTACTGATCAAGAATCGATCTCTGTATTGTAGGTACAGGCATTTCAGTGTCTGGGCCAATAGTAATCGCTTGATTAGATTACCTACAGTGTGGAAACAGGCCCTTAAGCCCAACGAGTCCACACCGACCCTCCAAAGAGCAACCCACCCAGACCCATTCCCCTACACCTAACACTATGTGCAAACTCCTCAGGCGGGAATTGAATCTGGGTCCCTGGCGCTGTGAGACAGCAGTGCTAACCACTGAGCCACCATGTCACCCCTTGGTTACAGAAAGTGGCACTGTCACGGGATCCATTACTTCTTCATGAAAAGACTCGATTCCTCTGTGGAATTTTACCTGATTATATTATATTGTATAAGATTAAGCTTAACAGCAATGATGCTATTAACTCGTTAAGTGTCATGGGATTCGTCTACTTCTTCATGAAAAGACTCAAATTCTTCTGTGGAATTTTACCTGATTATATTAGATTGTAGCAACAATGATATTATTAACTCTTTATTGTATTTTAGCCTAGCAACAATTAAGTATAACTATGACTACGTGGCAGCTGCTCTTTACCAGCTACTTATCAGCTACTTATTGTTTTCTCAGCTAAAAAAGTGTTTAACGCGACCTTTAAACAATGCTGACCGAGGCACAGTTTGAGATTCCAGTTCTTTAAACAAATGATGTAATTGCTTAACTTAGACTGTAAGGGATAAAAAGCAGAGCTAAACAGACAGAACTCACTCTTGTCTTGAAACACAGACAATGAGTCACCCAACCATCTCGGCTTAACTGCAGATCCTCTGAACCACCAGGCTTGCAGAAAAGACACATTTGTGCAAAATACAGACCGATCGGATGAAACATACGGACGGCTAAGAGCTTGCTGAAATACGCCTGCCTAAAAGATTCTCGGTTGAGGCACTGCATTCTAGCCTGAAGAAGATACAATCTGAACCAACTAGCTGAAACACGCTAGTCTAAGAAGATCCCATTTGGGACACTCAGGTATTAAGCTCTGCTTTTATCCTAGGTATCTTTTAAGAACATTCAAAAAGGCTGTAACGATTGTGATTAACTGAAAACATCTGATTGTGAGTATTCAACTTATTATAGTGATAAATTTCTATTATATTTTACACCACACACTTCGTATTCGCCGAACCTTTATTTGATAAGATATGTTTACCTTTGTGTTGGTATGTTAAGTCTAGAACTTAGCTGAGAAGGCATTAGGATTGACTTAAAGTGAATCCCTCTCACTCCTAGGTGAAAGGATAAACTGAAGGGACCTAGAGACCTGCGATAAACCCAGCCGAGTTTGTAGCTATCAGGACCATACAGTCAATAGGGACCACTGGTAAACTTGACAGGTAACGGCCTCAGGTATATGCCCGAGGTACTGTAGTTTAATCCGGTAGTAACCCATACCTATTGAGGATATCCACCTGAATAACATAACAATTGGCGCCCAACGTGGGGCTCGAGAGATTGCACTATCTTGAACCTCACGGCGTAAATATTATCTTTGTCACCAAATAAACTCCTTCTGTAGGGATATAGCGAATAGTACAAAAAAAAAGCCCCTCAAAAAGAAAAAGAAAATGGCCAATATACCTGCCTATTATTTTAGAAATGATTGGGCAGAAATAGTCGCAGCAGGAAACGACAATATATTCTCCCCACCTAACCTAAGAGGTCAGGAGGTAAGACTGAGGGCAGATAAGTCAGTCCTAGAAGGACTAAACAGACTCAATGGAGAACCTATAGCAGCAAGACTCCGATACAGGTTCAGAATAGAATATGTAGATGGAACTCACCATCACTATGATGGATGTATACCAGCAGATGGAACTGGAACCCCCCTGGAACCAGCCCACCAGCATACCGCTGGCGTTCTACCAGCTCAACATACGGTAACAGTAATTAGAAGAGAAACAGACCTAAGGGGAAGAGAAGTACCGTTAGTACCAGGCATGTCAGAACATGCCTGGGCAGAAGATATAGCTCAGCAAATTATGGTGGCAGCAGACAGAGTGCTCCAAATACCCCAACTAAATAGAGTAGCAGCACAAGTCCTAGTGGCGCAACATGCTGTAGAAAAAGCCTGATGGCTAATCAATAATCCCAGGCCCGGACAAGCCGGACAAGCACCACAACCGGTAGCAGCCCGCCGTGTGTACGGTGATCCCTCACTGAAGAATTTTAAAATCTGCTTCCTAGACTTTCCCTCAGATGACAGAGCAGCAATAAAATATATAATTCAACATTTCGAAAAACTAAAAGCCTTCTTGGAAGGACTAACCCCCCAAGAAAATTCAGATTTATTTAAAGCCCTGGATTGTCCTGCTTTAGATCAGGAACCGCACACCACCATAAATCTAATTACCATACTCCATGAAGCCCACAACCGGGTATATGGAACCCAAAGAGCAGAAGCAGCCAACAAGATATTCAAAACACTCCTGGAATCAGGGAGAACAATGCCCCAGGTAGCACAATCTGCTGAAGATCTAGAAATAAACTATGTCCAAGTCAGGTCGCAATTATTCAGACAATTCCAGAACGAAGGCCATGCAAACAGGCTCAGGGAAGCCACAAACAGAGCACTAGGACAGGGACAAAACCCATGGCAAGTATTCAGACAAGAATTAATCAACTTAGGAGAAGTCCTCAATCTATCCCTAGATAGAATAGGAAAACAAAATCCCCACGGACCTCAACCAGAAGCCAAGGAAAGGAAATCAGAAAAACCTAAATCAGAAACCCAGAAATCCAAGGCGCAAGGGCGCCAACAAAACCAAAGAAAACCATGGACATACCGACCTCAATATGAACCATTGGTTCAGGTAGTGGAAAAAGTCCAACCCAGAAACCAGGGACCTCCCCGACAGCAGCTACCTCCTAGACCAATTCCAGGAGTAAGCCCAAACTATTTAGGGAGAAACCCCATTCCGAATTATCAAGACCCAAGAGCTACAGGGGGATACCAATCTCCACTACAGCCAGCCCAGCAACCACAACAACCTCGGGAATATAGGCCACCCCAACAAAATTTTAGACCTAGGCCTCCAAATGGACAAGTTCAACAAGAACGATACAACCTGAGACCCAGAAACAGTCAGGGACAAGCAATAACCTCTGGATCAGCCAGAGTACAAGCACAAGGGGACGAAAGGAATACAGAAGGGCAAAGAATCCACCAGACAGGGATGGTGAGAAAACCCAGACAGACAGCAGCAGAACCATGCTACCCTCAAGAACAAGGAAAAATAGAGGGGTATAAACCCCACAGACAGCAATGGCTCACAATAATGCTAGACACAGGGGCAGAAATGTCATTAATGGACAAAAGTTTGGCAGAAAAACTAAACATACCAAAAGTAGGAACAGAACCTTATCAGGGCATAGGAGCACCTGTAAAATGGGCAGATGTAGGAAAAATCAAATTAATCCTAAAAAATGGAAAACAAATTGAGACTAAAGCTCTAATTATAGAAGGTCTAAAAGACCAGGGAGAACCAGTAATATTAGGATGGGAAGACATTAAAAGACACAAACTACTAGAACAAACAGAAGACAAAAAAACAGAAGACTTAAAAGAAATTTTAGATAAAGAAAGCAACCCCAAAATCAGAGCAAAAATAAAACACCTAGTGCAAACTCACTGGGAAATCTGGCAAAAAGACTCATACCATTGCGGTAATCTAAACATTGATCCCACTCCCACAGGAATGGGACACTTCAAAATCAAAAAGAAGTATGGCATCAACACACCAGAGGTAGCTAGGGAAATCCAAAAAGTCATAGAAAGACTTGAGGAACAGGGAGTCCTAATAGAAAAAGGATCCCCATACAATACACCCACAATTGGAATACCAAAGCCTGATAAGCCAGGAAAGTACAGACTTGTCTGTGACTACCGAGACTTGAATTCAGGATCAGTGCCCTTCTCGTCATACTTTAAAGGAGCTCAGACTACATTGAATACCTTAAGAAGGGAGAAATATAAAACTACCCTAGACTTATCAAATGGATTTTGGAGTCATCCAATCCCAAAAGAAGAATGGCCATATACAGCCATAACAGACACCCTAGGGAGACAATTAGTTTGGACCAGACTCCCTCAGTCTTACCTAAACAGCCCAGTAGTATTTTCTGCAGAAGTCAGAAAAACAGTACAAAACTTAGCTCCGCCAGGACAAATAGAATGCTATGTAGATGATATTTATATCACTCATGGTGACCTAGAAGAACATTTTGCCTGCCTACATAGAATAATGGAACACCTGTACCATAAGGGATATATAATTGGACTAGCAAAATCCCAGATCGCCAGAGAAAAGGTAAAATACTTAGTAGTGGAACTAACCAATGAAGGGAAAGGACTAACTGAAGAATACAGTGAAAAAATAGCTGATATTCAACCTCCTACCAAAATTAAAGAATTACAAGCAATATTAGGCCTATGTAACTATGCCAGAGACTTGTCCCAGGATATGCAGAAATATCTAAACCCCTGTACAAAAAACTAACCGAGAAAGTATTCTCATGGACTGAAGAAGATCAAAATAACCTAAATGAACTAATCAACCAATTAAATAAAGCAGAAAACATGGGAAAGCATGAACCAGGGAAAGACATTACACTAGAAGTAATTATAGGGCAAGAAAGTGCCACCGTAAGAGTAACCAGTCAAGGACAGAACAAACCCTTCCAATATATCTCTTTAAACTTTACAGAAACAGAGAGGAAATACCCAAAAATAGAAAAAACATGGGTAGCCATAACTAGAGCAGTGGAACCCATCAGAAAAATCCAAGGGGAAGGAAAGATAATAATCCTCACGGAATTGGCAGAATTACAATCCAAACAACAAAAAATAGAAAGGAGCCAAAGGGTCCACTCGGCCAGGTATGAAAAATGGGATATCCTACTAGCTGACCCCACTATAGAAATACAGCCCCTTACAGGAAAAACAGATACTTGGTGGACACCGAAATATAAACTAGCTGCTACTGAAGAAAAAACTGAATTCAACCCAGATATGTACATCTATACAGATGGTAGTGCCCAAAGAGGCCTGGATAAACAAGGTAAAGAAGAAAAATTAACAGGAATAGGAATAGTAATCGGTACAAAACTAAACAATGAGTTCCAAGAAGAAAAGGGCTTAGAAATAAAAGGACCACTGGGAGGTTCAGCCCAGAAAACAGAAGTAAAGGCGTTAGAATTAGCCTTAAAAAAAGCAAGCCAATTTCCTGCAGAACTCCAAATTCTCGTTTGTATAGATAGCTTTTATGCCAGTAGAGGCTATAACGAGGAACTAGATAAATGGAGTGAAAAAGGATTCCATGATTGTAGGAATCACCCCATACAATATAGACAAATATGGGAAGAAATAGCTAGATTAAAAGAAAACCTCCCAAATGTAAAAGTAATACATGTCAGAGGACACCAGAAAGAAGGTGAACACAAAAAAGGAAATGATCTAGCTGACCGAGCAGCCAAAGCCGCAAGTTTGGGAAAAGAATACAAAATAAGAGTAATAACTAGGCAAATGAAAAAAGAGAATCAGGACAAAGAATTGGAAGACTTACTTCAGGGCAAGGAAGTAAAAGGATACCCTAAAAATCAGGACTACTGGGAAGAATCTGATGGGGTAGTCAAAACCAAACTTAAAGATCAAACCACAGAACAGGCTAAGATAATACCCCCTAGGAAAGGGAGAAGAGAACTTATCAAGACGGCCCACGAAGGCTTAGGGGCCGTACATCTAGGAATAAAAACCACTCAGTCACACCTAAAGCAGAAATACTGGTGGCCTGGGATGAATGCAGAAGTTAAAAGATATTGTAATGAATGCAAAACTTGCCTAAAATATAATATCAAGGGAGGAACTAAAAAAGAACCGAAAATTATTCGGTCACAAAATATGGAGCCCGGGGATAAATGGATAATGGATTTTATCGGCCCATTGCCGACCTCTCACGGGAAAAAGCCATTTAAAAGACCGAATAAATATTGCCTAGTATGTATTGATGAATGTACCGGATTCACCACCCTGATCCCAACAAAGAGTTGTAGGACACAAGATGTTATAGAAGTTAGTGAGTTGATTCTGGTCGCTAATGGGCCTCCCAGAGTAATTCATACAGACCAAGGACCTGGCTTTAAAAACCAGGACTTTAACATGTGGTGTACCGCTCATGGGATACAGCTTGAGTTTAGCACACCTTACCATCCTGAATCAGCAGGAAAGGTAGAACGGAGAAACCAAGATGTCAAACTAGCCGTGGCAAAATTATTGTGCACTCGCGGTGGTAGTTGGAGTCAATGGGTGAAGGAGGTGCAGCTGGCCATCAATAACACACCCATAGATCTCTTAGGAGCAGAGAACCATATAACTCCGCACTATTTGAGATATGGAGTACAAATGAATACAGAAAATAAGCCTGAAATAGAAACCCAAACTAAACTTAAAAAAAGAATGGATAGATCTCCTAAAAACTAAAAAAGAAGAATTAAGACAACAAAGGGAACAGAAAATTCAAGAAGACAGAAAATTTTGGCAACCTAAAGTAGGAGATTGGGTACAAGAGAAAAAACAAAATAAATCAGGAAGAGCCTTTAAAGCCCGCTATCATTTGCCTCAACAGATAATCCAAGTAGGAAATAGGACAGTGACAGTTGGGAAGGAAGGTAAGGAAAGGACTTTATCTGTAGATAATATAAGACCAGTTAACAAATACTAAGAACATGGCAGATTGGATGGCTGTATATTTAGGAGAAGAAGATAAACACAGGGAACAAATGGAGGGATTTTTAACCTCCAAGAGAGATGTAAACAGCAGAAATGAAAAAAATTGGAAACAAATATTTAAAGGAAACAAAAAACAAAAAGAGAACAATATGGAGTTAGGACAATTAGGGAAAGGCAAAAGGATACCAAAAGTAAAAAAAAAACCCTCCTAAACTTAAATCAAAAAAAAACCAAGAAAGAAGAGACTAAAACGATTAAACAAAAGAAACTCACGGCAGAACGCTGCTCTAAGTGTAATATAGTTCAACACACCCTACTATTTATAGTATTAGCCTTTCTAACTATAGGATGGATACTTCAGGCAGTAATAAAGCACAGCCTGGAATGTAACACAGGTAATAACCCCGACAGCAACAGTAACTCGACAAATTCAGCAGGAATGCCTCTAATAATAGGAGGATTAACCCTATCTAACATGGCCCTAGAAATGTTAGGACTAATTACGATAAATGTTGCGCAAGCTCAAAAATATGAAAATTGGACAGATCCAAGACCCTCAGCAGAAATGATAGGAGAAGAAATTATAGGACACACATACACCTTAGACATAATAGTCTTAAAACAGGAGCTTGGGAATGAAAACCAAGAACAAGATCAAAGACTAGATAATCTTATACAAAATTGGATAGACGAATTACTATCTTATAGTATACAAAATGTTACAAAAAATGAAGAAACCTCAGAGAGAGATAGATGGCTCTACTGTTTATACAAAACGTATAACTGTTCAGACTATCAGAGTCCAGGATCGAAAAACCACTATAACTGCTCCTATCCAAATATTGGCAACCCCCTAAATAATATGAACACTCACCAACCGATAATACTATATGCAAACTCTACTTGGCACTACCAAGAAGGAGGTGACCAAGGACAAAGGTGGAATGCCACAGGTGACACGGATCAGGTTTACCTCACCCTACTAAGACAAGATAACACGCAAGTTCAAGGATTAGGAACTTATTACCTTAAGAAAATGTTTAAAGAAAACGAAACACTGATAATATGCGATCCTACCATCTTTAACCAATCCAAGTCCAGAGAAGAAATAGGAGAATTACTAAAGAAACCAGTAAACTTTACGAAGTTATTCAGACAAGATATAGATGTCTGTAACCACTTTGCCTTAAGGTATGAAGCAAAATTATCCTTACCTAAAGAGACCAAGGGAAAGAATGGGAAGATGTAAACCACAAGAGACAAACAAATGAATCCTGTTACTATTATTATAAAAATAACACCCATATAATTGGATGCACCGATAAAGCCACACAATGTTATAGTCCATCAGGATACAATACCGCTCTCCTCCAAAACTGCCCAAATGATAATAGAGCAAAAAGAAATGAAACCCATGGACCATGGTCCTGCAAAATTCCCAACTCAGGAAAAGTAGTATATATAGAACACGGTAGATTTAAATGTGGATACACTTATGAAGTTCCTTAGGATAATTACTATGAAAATAATACCAAAAAGTATAACACTGAGGCAGAAAACCCAGATGGAAATCAAACATCTAAATGGAAATCAGTATATCAAGACTGGAAAAAATTAAAATACTTCCTAAAAGACCCACAAAGACAGGGAACTGAAATAAAAGTAGAAAATACAACTCTGTACTGCTACCATTGGGGCAGGATGTACTGCTACAAAACAAAGCAGAATGCCACCTTTTGGGAACAATCTTCTCCTGATAGATGGCTGGTGATAACCACAAGTCAAAAAAGCAATAACAGCAACGATAATGATAATAATAATGATAATAATAGACAACAACAGGCAGAAGCATATATTAAGGATTTATTCAAAAATCAGAAAATACAATGGGAAAATTCAAAAAACCTAATAATAGAGGTGATAACAATCAAAAAAGACCAAGCCTGGCAAATTGCCTTTAATGACCTTAGAAATCAATTAAATATAATAACTAGACGATGGTTGCATAACACCGTAAGAACAGAAAACAGGACAACAGCTGATTTAACCTCAAGGGTATACAGATCCCACGTGGAAAACAAAGATCAACAACTAAAGATCTCACTAGTAGAGATCAAATCCATTCTCACAAACGAAAATTACGAAACTAAAATAAAACAACCAATTTGGCAAAGCCTAAAAAATGGGTGGCTGAAAAAGGAAAAATGTATTCAAATTAACAATCAGCCTCAACTGATCGAATTCTCTAATTTAATCCTATTAAAACCCTGTGATAATAACACGGTTCAATATGTTAAAAAAGATTGCCAGATAGAGTACTTCCATCTGGAAATACCTGGCTAACAAACCAGTCAGGAGAATTTAATGTTACGACAGGACATGTCGGATGTAATGGCAAAATTGTGAGACAAAACAGAGAAACTTATAAAAACCCGGCAGAAAAAAATAATCTAAAAATAGAAAAACCCAAACCTGACCTAGAACATTTAGAAAGAATGCTAACCATCTATTCAGAAAAGCAATAGATGGAGATAACCTTCTCGGGCCCAACGGATGACGAGAAGCTAAAGACCTTCCAGAACCTAATATCAAAAGAAAGGAAGGCTGACCAAAAAACTCTACAGGAAGAGATAAAAATATGGGTAGAAGAATCAAGAAAAAATTGGTATGATAACTTGCATATTAATGCAGGGACTATGTCAGTATTACAAACTACTGCAAACATTTGGGTGCAAATCTATGATTGGATTTATTGGATTCTAACATGGCTTGGCCTAGAATAACATACACCGCTCTTAGTGGGACTTATCCTACTCTGGGTGTTTATGGTCGTAATTTGGCCATTTCTCAAGCCATTAATCAAGGGATTGATTCTAGAACGAAAATAAACCACATTCTGCTTCCTCGACCGGCAAGCATGGATGAAACCACAACCAAATACCAAGAAGTCCTAGACTTCCTGGGAAAACAAAACCAAGACTTACTTGGGACTCTGAACTATTGTGAAGGAACGGGAATTCCTCGAACCAATGTGGTATTTTCTCCCACATGAAAGAACAATTTAGCCCTGTAGTCATGCCCGTAAGTCTATGGGACGCCTACTGCCACCACCTACCCATTATAGGAGGAAACATTCTGAAAGGACTCCAGCTCCTTTGGGGCTTGGTAGAATATAAATGGGTCCATTTGACCCTAGGTATAG
Organism: Hemiscyllium ocellatum; assembly: GCF_020745735.1. Lineage (NCBI taxonomy): Eukaryota > Metazoa > Chordata > Chondrichthyes > Orectolobiformes > Hemiscylliidae > Hemiscyllium > Hemiscyllium ocellatum. The sequence goes on from NC_083404.1 coordinate 116,549,660, forward strand.
GACTAATTCTCACAATTATGATTGGCTTTGAATTTAAACGAAGAAAATTTGGAATTACTAAGGGAGAATGGGGATCGTTTTTAACACTGATCTCCTCAACCATAATCATATCTTTTAATTACGAACCAGAATGGGCCATTTATTGTGCTACCATTCACTTGATTCTAAAGACATTAATTGTCTGTCATTCGGTCTTAACACAGACCTCGAACCAGGATAAACCTTCGTTTGTCCAAACCAAAAACCAAACCAAACCTTTGAAACACAGACGCGACCCGTCTCTGGGTGACGCTAAACCAGAAAAACAAAATAAGTCCAAGCAGCTACCACCTTGGAAGAAACCAAAACCACAGAAAGCCTGTGTCCCAAAATGGAACCAAAAACTTACATTACTGGAACTCAACAAACCCTCTGCATCTATGCGAAAAAAAAACAACCTCAATATTCCTTTATCAAATATCCAAAAATTAAAGAATGGGTAACTAGAAAGAAGGAAACCAACACCACACGGAATACGGATGGTGGACTGAGCCAAGAACAGTTCTAAAAGAACACAACATTGGACAATGTTTAAATTGTAATGGACGTAAAAAGGCACAGAGACTAATATGCACATTTTGCTCAATGCTATTCGAAGAATTGAATATGAACATATTACTTTCTGTATGCAAACCAACGAAGATGTTGCCAGACCCAGATTTGATCAAAGGGGAACGCATTTGACAAACACCCCTTTCAAAAGAATATATGGTACAGTATGACTGTAGAAGAGGCCATAACCTGGCTGAACACTTAATGATACTCTCCAAAGGAAAATATACCTTTGTGGACTGTCTGAACTATGTTGCAAAACTACAAAAGCGGAATGAAGAAAACCTAACTGACCTAAACATGCTCCGATCCAACATAAAACAAGACGTGTTAAATTATGTAACCAGAGAAGCCAACATACCGTTACCTCATCCACAAATCGATATGATAACCGAATGGTCAAAATGGACATGGTCACCTAAAGCCATAGAAACGGTGGTAACTTATACATCACCGACCCATGATTGGAAATGGACGGAAAGAGAATATAAGAACCCACCTGGATACAATGACTGCCTCCTGAGGGAACTCCGGAGACAACACAAAATATCCCCGTACATGGCATGCGAAAGAGACCGCAAACAGGATCTCAAAGACTACCATGAGTACAAAATGAGGATTCTGAATGAAAGACCAAAACGGATGGTCCAACAAACTTCATGGTACAGTTGGAAACACGATGGCTGTCAAGGCCCCGAACCAAAACCAACATGGAAACCAGAGGTCCGGCTCTTTGACCACCAACATGATTGGAAACGAAATCCACTGATGAAATTCGTCGGAACCCCAACAACTGAATCTGATCATGAAACCCGCCATGGGAAGTCTGACTCAGAATGATTTCGCATAATTAAATGAAATGTATGCGTTGATTTAATGTTGCCTTTTCCGCTTTACTCACAATAGCTCACATAATAAGAGCGTCAACTGCAACAAACTACACCGCTGATGAATAAAGTGAAGATAATAATAATGGAGCGCAGAAAAACGAAAAATTCCTGATACATGCTGCTATTGGTACAACAATCATTGTAGACCTCTGTTCAGCTATCATTTGAACTTTTTAAAGACACATGGGGAAATCTCGCTTTTCAAGAGGGGGATGTCACGGGATCCATTACTTCTTCATGAAAAGACTCGATTCCTCTGTGGAATTTTACCTGATTATATTATATTGTATAAGATTAAGCTTAACAGCAATGATGCTATTAACTCGTTAAGTGTCATGGGATTCGTCTACTTCTTCATGAAAAGACACAATTCTTCTGTGGAATTTTACCTGATTATATTAGATTGTAGCAACAATGATATTATTAACTCTTTATTGTATTTTAGCCTAGCAACAATTAAGTATAACTATGACTACGTGGCAGCTGCTCTTTACCAGCTACTTATCAGCTACTTATTGTTTTCTCAGCTAAAAAAGTGTTTAACGCGACCTTTAAACAATGCTGACCGAGGCACAGTTTGAGATTCCAGTTCTTTAAACAAATGATGTAATTGCTTAACTTAGACTGTAAGGGATAAAAAGCAGAGCTAAACAGACAGAACTCACTCTTGTCTTGAAACACAGACAATGAGTCACCCAACCATCTCGGCTTAACTGCAGATCCTCTGAACCACCAGGCTTGCAGAAAAGACACATTTGTGCAAAATACAGACCGATCGGATGAAACATACGGACGGCTAAGAGCTTGCTGAAATACGCCTGCCTAAAAGATTCTCGGTTGAGGCACTGCATTCTAGCCTGAAGAAGATACAATCTGAACCAACTAGCTGAAACACGCTAGTCTAAGAAGATCCCATTTGGGACACTCAGGTATTAAGCTCTGCTTTTATCCTAGGTATCTTTTAAGAACATTCAAAAAGGCTGTAACGATTGTGATTAACTGAAAACATCTGATTGTGAGTATTCAACTTATTATAGTGATAAATTTCTATTATATTTTACACCACACACTTCGTATTCGCCGAACCTTTATTTGATAAGATATGTTTACCTTTGTGTTGGTATGTTAAGTCTAGAACTTAGCTGAGAAGGTATTAGGATTGACTTAAAGTGAATCCCTCTCACTCCTAGGTGAAAGGATAAACTGAAGGGACCTAGAGACCTGCGATAAACCCAGCCGAGTTTGTAGCTATCAGGACCATACAGTCAATAGGGACCACTGGTAAACTTGACAGGTAACGGCCTCAGGTATATGCCCGAGGTACTGTAGTTTAATCCGGTAGTAACCCATACCTATTGAGGATATCCACCTGAATAACATAACATTTCCATTATGTGCCAAGATTTAAGAGACACCAGTTAAAGAGGTGTCTGAGAACTTTAAATCCTTCACTTACATGTTTTAGTAGGAAGATGATATTATGAAACTGTCTCTTAAATGTGTACTGCAAACTAGCCATGTGACACAACATACGCCATTCAACTGTCATACAACAACCCTCAATTACTTCCTGTCTCTCCTTTTTTTACAAGAACTTCCTACAGCTGCTTTAGCCCTGAGGTCTTGAATTTTCTCATTGTAACTCCTCTTCATTCTATATTTAAATATACTTCTATAAGTCCATCTGTTTGAACTGTTACATTCAGCATTTATCATGACGTCGTTTTTTTCAGTTTGTTCTTAATTCTTTCCTGGTTGTATTGCTAGGAAATAATTTAGGGCTAATAATATTTCTAGATTAGTATGTTTGTTTAAACGAATTTACTCTACCTGTTTGTACTAGTTTGACCCTTGTGGTCTTTACTAAACGTTCTATTTATGTACATAAATATATCTGTAATTAAATCAGCATGAATATATTGGTTTGTTTCTGTACCATTTTTCTATTTTCTGAGGTGACAGAACAACATACTGAGTGTCTCAATGATTCTCCAATAAACCATCAACAACTGCTGTGATTGCTAAACTTAAACTGCATTACACACACTGGCAGACAATCCAGATGCAAGTTTTAGCTGATAAAAGGCATGGGAAGTATCTTTCTTGCCATGAGCAATAGGTTCTAAGAAAAAGCCCAACAAGCAATGGTGAATGCCTGTACATCACAAATTCTATTTAGGTTGCAAAGAGGAAGAGGATGAATTAAGTCATTACATGATAGTGGTCTAATTAAGCGGTTCAATAACATTATAAATTGGACAGTGAGGGGGTTTTATAATCATTGTATAAACATTGCTCTATAACTCTGAAATTATTCCTTGCTTTCTGTTAAGATTCACTGTTTAAATTTTCATTTATATTTTGTGCTATCAGTGATGGTAAGGTACACAGCCAGGGATTAATCATTGTGATGTTGTCAGTGAAGGCGTGAGCAGTTTTATATCTAACTGGAGTCTATCTTAACCTCAGGGAGACATCAGGCAGGTAGTTTGATCAATCTGCCTGTCTGATACACACAGCATGGGACTCTTAAGTGCAAGTGGTGAAGTCAGTTTCCCAGAAAGGACCTTGCTCAGTTTTCTCATAATTTAAAAATGGACAGAAATTGGTTTGGTTCCATTACAGGCAAGACAGCTTCCACTTTAATTTTCCTCTCTGCACTGCACCCGGGCTTCTCAGTAGGAGCAGCTATATAGAAACGAATGTAATTTTTCTGAAGCAACTTTGTAAAGAACATGAATTTATTTCAAGAAGCAACCTACTTCAGCACTGTTCTAGCTACAGAATCAATAGTATTATATAGCTAGAATTTTGCCTTCAGACCCAGGGTTCTGGGTTAAATGCAACAGAACTGTAGCAGAATAGGATTAACATCAGTATGAATAATCAAGATGCATAAAAGTGGAGATGTATGTGATTATATAGCAAGAAACTGGAAAGAAGCAAAGATCTACCAGACTCTTGATAAAGTGTAAGTTAAAAGAGTTCTTCCAGAATATTCTATGGAGTGAAGCTGCAATATTTTGAGAAACTAAATAGATCAGATATCATATGAACTACAAAATTCTGATCAATGTTCCTTTTGAATTTTCTTTTCATGGACTGGACTGAACTTTGCATGCGCCAATATCAAAATAAATAATGTGTGTGGACGTATCCCAAATAAAACAATTCACATTCATTTTTGATTCAGTCAGTAAAGGATTGTTCAAGTAATATGTATGGTCATCATCATTATCATCATCATCACCTTTGGCAATCCCTCGCATATGAGAATGACTCTCTTCCATTTTCAGGGTGAGTCCATAAATGGCTCTACAGACTGATGTGGCTACCACAGGCTCTGTTACTCTTCAGACAGAAGATGGTCATGGGATGGTGTGGGTGTGGCAGCACGCTCCTTTATGCTGTTTTTGCCTGGTTTCCGTTTTTCCCAACAGCAAGTCTCGAGGTGCTCAACAACTTCCGCCATTTTGGATGGTCTTGGGCCAGTGATTCCCAGGTGTCTGTGGGAATGCCGCACTTCACCAGTGAGACCTTGAGGGTATCCCTGAAGAGCTTCCTCTGTCCACCTGGGGCTCGCCTGCTGTTTCAAAGCTGGGAGTAGAGCATCTGCTTGGGGAGTCTTGTATTGGGCATGGGGATGGCGTGCCAAGTGCATTACAGCCAGTGAAGGCTATTCACTGCCTGAATGCTGGGAATATTGGTCTGGTTGAGAACACTAGTCTTGGTGTATCTTTCTTCCCAGTGGATTCGCAGGATCTTGCGCAGTGGTGCCATTCTCGTACCTTCAGGTGTCTGCTGTACACAGCCCACATCTCAGAATTATGTCAGGAGGGTGGGAAAGACAGCTCTGTAAACCATGAGCTTGGTGTCAGATCTAACGTTATTGTACTTGAAAACATTTTTGTTCTAGAAGCAACAGAAGGCTGTGCTAGCACACTGGAGATGGTACTGGATCTCTTCTTCAATAGCTGCTTTGGCTGACAGGACACTCTCAAGGCATCGGAAGTAGTCAACATTGTCTAAGGCCTCCCTGTGGACCTTGATCATCAGGGAACATAAGCTCATTAAAACAACACATTCTAACTTAAAACATAAATGTATTACTTAGCTTCCCAGTTAACAAATTACTGTAATGTTTATACCTTGTGAGCACTTCAGAAACTCAGTCTATATATTGGAGAAAGCTTACACTGATACAGGGCCTTTGACCACTTCAGGACGTCACAAAGTGCTTTATAGCCAGTGAAGTATAACTATCCCCTGTCAGGCATTTTAATATATTCCAAAAAACAACATACTAAATGGAAATCCTTTTCCCACAATTAAACATGTATTAAGGATGGTTTAGATTCTTGATCTGTAATGTTTACAGTCAAAACCTGTTTGCTGCCTTGAAGCTAAATGTCTCAAAGCTCTTCTCGCTAAAGTACAGAACCTACTTTGGGAAGGTTACTTAATGGGGAGTGGGGTCAGCTACCTGAGACACATCCATTTCACTCATTTCAGCTGCTCACAACTGAACTGAGAAAATAATCAATGATGTCATGGGAAACTGTTGAGGTAATTATAAAAAGTGTTAACTTAAAAACATTATTATTTTTATTATTATTATTAAGAGATTAACTGAGAAGCAGCAGGGATATGTAAAAGTCAAAGAACAGCAGGAGATGACAATTAAGATAACATAAGTATCTTTAAGATTTAGTTATGTGAAAAAGTTATCCAAGGATATGGCCAAGTGTAGATTTACGGTAGTTTTGTTATGCCAAGTGTCTCTTTTATATTGCATGATTCTTTTGATGCTATTCTTTTTTCATGTATCTCGTTTTCAACCACTCATAATTCACTACACTCCTACTATGGCAGTTCCATCCCGAATTGCCAATCTTTACTTGCTTAATATCTCTCCCACCTCACGTTTCCAATCCCACAGCCATCCTCCCACTTGTTGCACCTTTGAGTTTGCTGACCCGCCTTTTTGCTGCTCTTGTCCTACCTGAATTCTCCCACTCAGCACCACCCTCAAGCACAACTGATTCCATAAATTCTCTCATCTCGACTAGGATCACATCTGTCAAATTGTATGAAATAGACAATCACACCTCAGGGACAAGTATTGATAGCCACAGAGCTTGTGCTCCTTCAGATTACACTCACTTTTTTAGGTAAAATCCTTCAAATGATGGTAGCTCCATTTCTTCTTTTCATTCACCCGCTTTAGGCTGCTGTCTTTTCCTGCACTGTCATTATTTTAGCTTCCAGGCAAATCAGCTATTGTTACAAGGTGTAGCCAGCTGGATAAAACAGCAAAGGAAATCTGGTCATACATGGCATCATGAAAATCATGGAACATGTGGTCATAGACTCATAGGAGATTTATTCACCTTTATGCGTGGTACTTTTATAGATTGGTATATGGTCATAGAAGAGAGAACTTGAGTTGTTAACCTATTATGTGTTAGAAGTACTGTAGTCACCCAACATATGGTTTAATGGGATTGGAGTGATTATGGGAAGAGAGCTTGGCCATTGTTAAATTGTGGATTGCATTTAGTCTGTCTCTGCAGACTTATTATTACTATTTTTTTTCCCCTACTTGTCTTTTGTGTCATCTGCAAGGTTAGCCATAATGCCTTTGTTCCCCTCAATCAAGTCGTTAATACAAACTGTAACATTTTGATGAGCTGATAAAAAGATTGGACCCCACTTGTCACAAACCTGTCAATCCAAGGAAGACCCATTTTATGGGATGTAAACGATTCTGGATAGGTTAATGTTTATTGTCCACCTCTAAATACCAAGAACACATCTGAAAGTGAACAACATCACTGTATGTCTGTAGTCGCATGGCCAGGCCAGGTATGAATGACACATTCCATCCCACAAAGAAGTAAACAAGATAGATTATTAACAACATTTGATAGTGGTTACATTGTCACCACTAGGCCGGCTCTTCAGTTCCACAATTATTTTAAAGATTGTGAAAATTTAAATTCAATTTATCAGACTGGGATTTGAACACATATGCCCAGCTCATCTAGTTTACACATTTACTGAAATATGACTACACCACCAACTCTTTTATTTCTTACTCTGTTTGATTTCCAATCTTCTATCCATGCTATTGTAATAAACCTCTATCCTATAAACTCGTAATTTGTGTAATCACCTTTTCATATGCCAACTTGTCAAATGTCTTCTGAAGATATTTACAAAACAATCCAATGCTCCACACCACAACCCAATCTAGCCACCAGGAGATGCTCAGAAATGACTGGAACCAACAAAGCAGCATGCTGGCCCATAGCACAGAATTACGCTTCCTTACTTCCATTTCCACTTCCAAATCCAGCTGAAAATCCTCTTCTGAAGGTCAGATTGTTCTCCAATGAAGCAACCGAATGTAAAGTACTTATGCTTCATACTTATGGCTCTTAGCCAAATGGCTTCAAGACCCTTAGAAAGGTAAAATGTTACGGACGCGCCTGTAAAATGCTGTGGAAGGTTCTAACTTTCAAATTAAATGCTAAATCAAGATACTATCTATACTCTCTGCCCCCACTGTCATTGTTACAGATCTTGGGCTGACTTTTACCGTGAAAAGACAGATGAACAAACAAATGACAGTGCCTTTGTGCATATTATCAGTCTCCCCATCCTTGCCCCATCTAAAATTTGTGAGGTGGGTGAAGTGTTGCCCATCTGTGGTCTAACTTAGGCCTGTAAGTGGGGAATTAATGTCTGATTAGTGGCCATAACGTGCTGCTGCTCTGACGATCAGATGGAGGAGAGACCTGCATTCGATTTCAGTCTACCAGGTTTAACCCTGTAGGTTGTTGGACAATGTAAGGGGAATGCCCCTTGCTGGGTCCTCCACACCAACCGGAGGATCCTCGCCTTCTAAGGCTTTTCATCCTCACATCCACCGTCACCCTTTATGGCCCCCATCCCCAGTGTCAAGCTCCATCATTGAACACCATGTCCTGCTCTAACTGAAACACTAGCAGTGGCCTCCAATTGAATAGAAGCTCTGAGATGGAGATGAGCCGAAGTTTTCTTTCATGCTGATGTAAACTTTCTTCTTCTGAAAAATTAAAGTCGGTTACCTGGCTAAACAACGTTTACGCTTGGGTGGGAGGAGCCAACTCTTTGTGTAGAATGCACTCCCCCTTGTCACTTTAATCAGTTGTCCCAGTACCTTGGCCAATATTTCATGACCAATATCATGAAAGGTGTTTAATTTGTCACTTTACACATTCCTATTTATAGGAGACAGCTGTTGAAAGGGGCTGCTATATTTTTGTACATTATAAGAATTATGTCATTTTTTGAAAATTTTAATTGATGCTCTTTCTCCTCTTTGGATTATGAGAAAGCACCTCTCAAATGCTAGTTCTTTCTTACTTTGAAGTCTTAAGCAGAAACAGTAACCACTTGTATTGAAATGGCCAATGACAATGGGTTTGCATGAGAAATCTACAGTGCCAATCAAGTATTAGAGAAGTAATAGGCTTGTGATAACAACTATTTGCACCCACTTCATCTGACTTGCAAGCTTTAGATCTTCCACATTGAAAAGGGAGAGACTGACAACTTTTCCCCTGCAGATATGTCCTGCTCAAAATTAACACACAGCTGTCCAGTTGCAGAACTTGAACCTTTGATATATTTAATCAGCGGAAAAAAAAAACAAGTTCAGTTGGCAGAACTATGACATTCTCACAAATGTACATGCATTGTAAAATCAGGATTAGAGAAGGTGGTGAGATATCAAGGTCTTTCAATACAGCACATGCGCTAGAGGCACACCATAGTTTAACTCCAATAAATCCTATTTAAAATGCAAATTAAAAATTGAATCATGACTCTTAAACCTTTTAAAATAGTCAATTTAAATGCATTGAAATCAAATACTAATACCATTAATGTGTATAGAATAGCAGAGTCAATTTTAGAGCCTGTTATATTCTGGCTGTGTTGAATAAACCAGGTCACAGTTTGGGCTGTGTTTTGAAACATGCAACTTTCCTGGGTTTTTTGAATAAATGCATTGCTTCTTGATATTGATAAAGTTCTTTTGTGATTCTGCTTTTAAGGGAAACTTCTGTTGTCGCCTGGAAAAAAAATAAGCATGTCTTGAGTCAAGGCACTTGCAGAAATGTTCTATATGATCATTAACATTATTCTCCTCAGCCAATCATGGATTCTTATTTTCACTGATTGAAATTTCCTAAGTGGACAGTCTTGCTCACGAGTGTGTGATTTCTGATGACGATTGTTTAAAAACAGTAATATTTTAAAGCTTTCAGATGGAATAACATATAGTCTAAGGTATATCTAATTCTGAAATTATTTTCAATGGGGCCAACTTATGTATATCAACATGAACACAGAGATCAGCAGGTCAACTTAGATACTTCTGTGCTTTATCTTCTGACTATCTGTTACTTTAAAGAAAATTTATGCAACTCTGCTTTCAAGGATCCCATGATTGAAATGTGGTGCTAAAATCTTGAACATTTGATCACTGTTAAGGTATTTGACAATAATGACTCTCAACTCCGATGTCATGAGGTCAAATCCTCATGAATTCAGTAGACAGATTCCAGAAAGAAAAACATGTTTTTTTTGGTGTGAAACCACTTCATTCAGGGGTTTCAGAGATAAGGAGTATGATAGCTTCAGCCAATCTGATTGACAGCTGACTCCACTGGCATGCTGCAAGGCAAATGTAAGCACTTCCTGCACATGTACATATCAGTGTCAGCTTCCTGTTGTGGTAAAATTACTGACAGTAATTTGTTTTAAATGTCTTGTTTCAATATTGCTTCATTGTTACATTTTCTTGCAGATAGTTAGACAATTGTGGATTGCCGTACCTTTTGTGCAATGGACCTTAATGTATGTTTTCTTTTGGAACTAAACAGCTGCTTAATATACCTTTCTTCACTGCTTTGAGTTTTTTTGTAAAAGTCATCCAGTCTGGGTCTTTATCCCGTGAACCTTGGATTATGATGAATCCCACTTCTAACTGTGCTAGGTAACACAATTGTACAAATTTGGGGCCTCAATGTGGTCAATTAGAGTCTGCTGCTCCATTCAAGAAGGTTGTTGCTGATCTAACTGTGATTTAAGTTCCATATTCCTGTCTACTGTCAGTGACTTTATATTCCTTTGACTTACAAGAATCTATCTGCCTTCACCTTTAAAAATATTCAATTACCTGATGTCCTATCAATTCAAAAGCAAAGAGTTCCAGAATTACACAGCCTGTTTTTTTCTTTCTTTTTGTCTTTCTTTTTCTTTGCTGTGAATAGTATGCACGCCAGTCAACAGCAAAAACTCTCTCCATCAAATCTTTCCAACTTAGTTGACAGCTTCAGAAGTGACTCCTGTAAAGGAGACAGTAATCATTTAATTTAGACAAGTTTTGTTTGAAGGTTTCTACACATCAGACATTAAACAGATTGGCTGAAATCTTAGGATCACTAAATATCACTTACCCATCCCCAGTAACTACTCTGTTATATCGCCACCCCACTTCTCATCGCTACACCCTCTCTTAACCTCTACTCCCTGTATCTGTAATTCTCCAGATATTTAACACTGACATTCTTGAGATTTTGAAAACTACACTGATGCTCCTGCTGCTGAACAGAAAAGGCATAAGGAACAACAGCACATGCAGGCTCACTGCACACAGGAAACTGGCCTTTTTGATCATTGGCAGGATTTAGAGTTTGAGATTAGATGTTTGACTCTGTCCATCAGTAGAGCCCAGAGATAAGCATTAGTTACTTATCAATTTAGCCCACATTTGATAAGATAATTTTGAAAAAAAGAAAGCAAGTTGGAAAATTGAGCTCAGGGATCCAACTCCTGAACTATCATGAATGACCCCATTACAGTGTTGTTAGAGGATTGACTGAGTTTTGCTCTTAAATTGGAAAATAACTCTGTAAAATTGCGCACACATTTCAAAATGAAGAATTGTGAATGGGGAATAGGTTGTTTCCAAAATGTGCTATTTATCGTGGCACAACAGTTACTAGTTATAGTAGCAGGTCAGCCAGTCTCTGAAGCAGAAGTCATTTCAATTATAACATTATATCCATTCTGATAAGGCTCTATTTGAAACCTGAATGTATTTCTTTTCTCACCGTGTGCAACACTTTCCAAGAACTATGTGTGGACCTTTCCTGTTCTGTACCCAAAATTTTCTGTTTTTATTTGCACTGTTCAGCATGTCCTGCTTTTTCTTTCCTTTATATGAAAGGCTTCCATTTACTACACATCATCACGAGACAGAATTAATCAACAGTTAATGGAGCAATGAGATAATCCCAGTCGAGCTGACTATGATTATCTCATACTTTTTTGTTGAAGTCTTGTCATAACTGCATGACAACAACATACCACTGAATGTAGCTGGGGTTTTCTTATGAAATCTAGCTGTGATTAATCCAAAGACATTGATGGCTGCAGTGTTTTATAAAGATACTCTTCTGCCAGCCAGCAGGGTGCTGGCTCTCACTTAGCCTTAGGAAAGTAAGTTAACTAATTAATTAAAAGAATTAATTGGCTATACATCTATCAGCATACACACTACATGTAATACTCCTCAGCATTTTCTTTAAGACAATGTGACTAATATTTATCAGAATCATATGCAGAAAAGCAGTTCATTATAAACAACTAAATTGTTCTGTAATTAGTGAAAACAATATCCAAAAGAATTTTTTTATTGTTAAGACTGAAATTTCCCTACTTTATTTGTTTTGGCAAGATTTATATTCTGAAATGAATTGAAAGTATATGATATTATCTAATACATATGTCACGAGAGTTTTTTTTTCATCTACAACATTTCATCTGTACAATTCCATTTTGTTTTGAATTATTGTTTCTAAAAGCCAATGTCAAACTGACTGGTCTGTAGTTGCTGGGCTTACCTTCACACTGCAATGATCAAGTTTACTCATCCTACCTCTGAGCTGGTTATAACAGGCCTTAATTTAAAAAGGAGTTGGTATTGCCAATTCAATAAATAAATGGTTGATTGTGTAATGCTCACTATAAGTAAGTACTAAATCAGTCAGGTTCAATGAGTGAAGGAGTGAAGAGCTGGTATAATCCTCATTCAAGCTAAGATGTAGAAATAGTTTAACAAGCATTTTTAAAATGTAGAAATATATATAACTGCCTACTAATGGCTACAAAACAAATCACACAATCATCCCAAAGCATGTAAAAAAGACAAGATTTAGCAGAATATCAGATCTTAAAACCTAAAGTAACAAGCAAAATCAGAAAAGCAAATTATTCACAGATTGGCTAAAAGCTTGCTTACAACTAAAGTCAAGGTAAAGTACGGGTATATTATCTTTATCTGGATTGCATGATAATACTCAATGCTAAGAGGTTGTTTCCCCTTTTAGGTGAGACTAAAATATTTCAAAATAAAGGGTCACCTATTGAAAATGGAGTTCAGGAGAAAATCTTTCTGTCAGAGGAATTAGTCTTTGGTAATCCCTTTCCCAGATAGCAGAGAAGACAGGATCATTGAATATTCTTAAGGCAGAGGTACGTAAATTCTTGAATAACACAAGTGAGTCAAAATGTATTAGAGGTGAGGAGGAAAATGGAACTGAGACCATTTTAAGATCAGCCATGATCTTATTGAATGGTGGACAGTCTTGAAAGGGCTAAATGGCCTATGCCTGCTCCAAATTCATATGCTCATATGTTATATTTGCATTTCTATTACAGTTTTAAAATGCCCAAGGCCCTTCTCCTGACTTTTGTTTTAGAATAGAAACCAAGCCACATAAGCTATCATTAGGATAGCTGGAGGCAGGTTTTATGGAACCTCTTAAGTGAGCAGAGAGAGAGAGATTGTCAAGAGATTTAGACAGGACATTCCAGAACAGAGCTTAGGCTACAAGGCCACCAGCATGTAACAATAGAAATCAGTCCATGAATAAAAAGCCAAAATTGGATAAGTAGTGGGAGTGGTCTGGAAGGGTTATAGAGCTGAAAGAGAGTTTGGAGGTACAGAGGGGTGAAGTCATGAAGTTATCTGAAAACAGAGTGAGAATTCTAATACTGAAGTATAGGCAAACCAAAATCAATAATCAATAATCAATAAACACAGTGGCAATGAGTGAATGGAATTCCATGTGAGTCACATGCAGCGTTTAGGCATTTGAGGGAGAGGGAGCGTAGAATAGAGCAACTGTAGTGAAAGAATAATAAGTTAAAATGGAGATATTAATATTCTATCAATGCAACTAGTGTGCAAGATACATTTGAAAACTGCAAACAAAACCCAACAAGGGCCATCAATGAATTATGTAAAATATAGTGCTATTGATTGTACATTACACATGATGTTTCACTTATAGGAAGGACTATGATAGCTCACTCCCACCTGCAGAGATCATGAATGATGGGCCTTTTACAAGAGCAAAAGGAACTTTCATAATGCCCTGTCATCACAGCAATATTTTACAGTCATTCTGTGGGCTTTGGTGGTACAGTAATTTCATTACTGTCAATGCAAGAATTCACTGCAGTGAATTATAACACTGTATCCAGAAATGACTTTGAAAATGTCGATAATATCCATTGATTAAAAGGGATATAACACTGATGACATTGTGTTACCACCATTAGCTGTCATGCTTGATTTATGCCCTTTTACTTATGGAAGGAAAAATGGCACTAATGTCAACAATACATTTTTTTTAATGTAAGCCCTAGTGGTCTAAATGACTGAGAATTTTTCATTACAAAGGACATAAATTGCAATTAAACCATCAGCAGTAGATATAAACATCCCAATTTTGTTTGTCTAATATGCAGGCAGAAAATCTTGGCCAATTTCCAGCCTTTAGGGTAAATTTTGCTGCGCATTGAAGTGAGGGATCAGTGCTGCCGAACAAGCATCATGTATCCACTTTCATGTCTTTCCAGGTCACTTGTACCATTACCAATACAATTAATGTCATGATTCAGAACTCAGCCACACTTGAGAACTGAGCTGATAAACCATTACAGCACTGTGTGATGGTGCGACATTAGACCTACGTCTTGTCTGCTTGTTTTCTGGATCAAGTTGACGTTAAAGATCCCATATCATGACTCAAAAAAACAACAGATTATTTTCTTGGATTCTGTTTCCTTCTCAACCAAATCATCAAAAACAAGATAACATCTTAATCATCTCCATTCTATCTCGGAATATTGCTCTTTGAAAAATGGCTGCCATTTTCACCTGTGTGATTCATTATATATGACGATTCATTATATATGAGATATAGTTGAGACTTTACAGTAAGTGACATCACATAATACTACATCATTGGTTTCTTCTTCAGCTTCACAACAAATGTAAATGGCACAGTTTCAAAGGCAGTGCAGAAACAAAAAGACCAGGGAGATCAAATACACAAATCTTTGACAGTAGCAGGTTGTGTTGATCACGTTAAACATCAATGATCTAGGGAATTTTATACATGCATTACAAAAATTTTTTTTTAAGAAAAGCTGTGCTAAACCTTTTTCAATCCCAGCTTGGGCCTTAGTTAAACTGCTGTAACTAATTCAGGCCACCATTCTTTATGGAGAGTATTAGAGCCTTTGTGAAAGTGTGAAGAATTTCGGAAATGACAGAGATGAGTGTCTTGGAGATAATAGCAACAATCTGTCTTTATATAGTATTATTAAGGAAGTAGAAGTGTGCCAAGCTGCTTGCAATGGGCAATATAGATCAAAGTTTGACACCAAGTCAAATAAGGAGTTACTTGGACAGATTTCTTCATCAAAGAGCCAGGACTAGAGCAGCATCTTAACAGAGGAAAGTGAGGTCGAGAGAAGGAGTTCTGAAGAAATGACAGTGGACTCGAAATTTTAACTCTTCTTGCTTCACAGTTGCTGCTAGACCTGCTGAGTTTCTCCAGCCATTTCTGGTTTTGTGTGAAAGAGAAGAACATATTTAGGGAGTAAGCTGCAGAGCTTATGTCTTTAGCAGAGGAAGGTATGTTGATAGATGATGGAGTGGTTAAAATTATGGATATTTTGGAGACCAGAATTAGATAAAAATATGTGGGAAAATGTTAATTTATTAATTTTGGAAGAGAGCAAAAGAACAGCATATTATTTAAATGGAGAAAAAATGCAGAAAGCTGCAACACAAAGGGATTTGGGGGTACTTGTGCATGGAAGACAGAAAGCTGGCTGAGAGGTATAGCAGGTAATCAGGAAGGCAAATGTAATGTTACTCCTTATTTCAAGGGAGTTGTAGAATGAGTAGGAAAGTCTTACTACAACTGTACAAGGTGCTAGTGAGACCACATCTGAAGTACAGTGAGCAGTTTGGTCCCCTTATCTGAGGAAAGATAGTATTTTGTTGGAGGCAGTTCAGAAAGGATTCACGACAATGATCCCCAGTATGGAAGGATTGTCTTATAAGCAAAGGTTCACATGTTTGGGACTCTGCTCACTGGAGTTTGGAATAATGGGAGGTGATCTCAATGAAACATATAGGATTCTTAAGGGACTTAAGGTAAATGCTGAGAGAGTGTTTCATCTCATGAGAGAGCTGGGGACTAAAGCAAATAGTCTCAGACTAAAGAGACATCAGTTGAAGACTGACATGAGGAGGAATTTCTTCTCTCAAAGGGTTGTGAGTCTTTAAACTCCTTGTCATGGGAGCTGTGGAGCAAGAGTCTTTGTGGATATTTAAAGCTGTAATGGATTCTTAATCAGAAGAGAGTCAAGGGCTATGTAGAAAAGGCAGGTAAAGTGGGCATGAGGAATGTCAGATGAGCCAAATGAATGGTGGGACAGGCTTGATAGACTAAATGGCTGATTCATGTTTCTCACCTATGGTTTTATACAATGTTTCATGTCAGGGGATGGGATTAATTGGGTTGCTATGTCACCAGTGTTGCCTACTTGATATCCTGGATATTATTTGGAGAAACAACAACACAGACAAAGATGTGCTACAAGGATTACTCAGAGGCATTCATGGAATATCATGAAAGAGACAGAACTGAATCTGATAGGATGTGTATTTTTCCTCCCATACATGCACCCACATTGAATGGCGGAAGAATTGAAACCACAGATGGAGGAAGTTGATGAATCTGGTCAATGAAGACCCGGGGAAGTAAATTTAAGAAGAACCTTCAAGAGTGAAACCTGCATTAGAATAGAGCCAAAAGTGATTATGATTGATTTATGATGGGGTGATTTACACAGTCTTGCTGCCCATTGTCCCATCCACCACCAAAGGAACGAAGTCTAAATAAACATTCTAAAGAGCTAGAACAGGCACAATGTTGAAATATGCTCCTTTCCAGCTGCAAAATTACATAAGACTGGAACTGATATCCTTTTTAGTCAAAAAGATGGGTTAATTACACTTTTTCTGTTACACGAATATATTTAGGCAGTTGTTAATTTTAAGATATTATTCCCTTCAATCCAACACACATTCAAAAACACTACATTTATTTCATAAGTGGCTATCACAATTAAATTTCTACACACAATCATGGTTTAGTTATAACAATGTTTTACTCCAGATTTCAAGTGTAAGGATATAAACAAATATAAGGATTGCACTATCTATTTATGCACTTGTGTTTTTCCCTAAATCCATAGAGGAACTAACAGGCCACAGATTCTGAAGTAATATAAGTGGGACATTTAAGCTGGAACATTTGTCTCTTTTGCTCCTGTTTCTCTCTCACACATCTGGAACAGGTTGTGAACTTCCTGGGCTAGTCTTGAAAACAGATGACAAAGATATATAAGCAGTATATTCTGATTTCTGCTCCATATAGACTTGCATACTTCCCTTTCTAGCATTGGTGTCCCATTCAAACTGAAATGAAGAATAAATAATTTCAGAAGACGATAGGTAGCATCAGCTGATGAAGAAAATGTCACAAATGTAAATAAATCTCAACTTTCCAATGCAGCTTAATGACATAATACATTGTGGCATATTTACACTTATGGGCTGCAGATATTGGGCATTTCGTAAAGTTTTGTTTTGTTGTGGAAAATATAAGTGTGCTCCTTGAATGATGTACTTTGAACAGATTTTCACAGTATTGGCTGAAACAAAATGACTTCTTATGTGTTTTTATATAGAAATGTTTCTAAACATTGTTGGCCCCAATGTCACAATGTTGGAATTTTATGTATACGGATAGAAAAATACACTTCAAAATTTTTGGCAAATACATATTTTGTCACCCACATTTCATGAAAAACTGTTGCTATGAAAAGTATGAGTCACATTTACACTCAATTGGCTCAAATTCCCAACTCTTAAGACTGCAATAAATTGCAGCTGAACAGATGGCATGAAATAGCTTGTATTTGCATTGCACTTCACAAGTGTTAAACAACAGAGTTGCATTTATATAGCATATTTGACAAAAGTCCAACATGTTATCATTATAGAGACTGATAACTTTTAAAAGGGACTTACAAAGAATAACTTTTCACTGATGCTCTGTCAGGGCTACTCAGCTCCTGACCTTATTACAGCCCTGAGGATTGTAATTAGGACTACGGAAAAAAGGGCTGAATTCCCAAAGTGATGTAAGAGTGACCGTCAGCCATTAACACAGAGGCAGCATTTGACTGAGCATGGTGTATAAGGGCAGTAGCAAAACTCTGGTCAATAGGAATCTGGGGGAAAATATAACATTGGTTGAAGTCATAGCAAGGAAGATATTTGTGCTTGCTGCAGGTCAACCATCTCAACTTCAGGACTTCTGGAGGAGTTCCTCAAGGTGGTGCCACAGGCCCAACCATTATCCATTGCTTCATCAATGACCTTCCTTCCAGTATAACATCTGAGGTGGTGATGTGCAATCATTGATGAACAATGTTCAGTACTATTTGCAACATCTCAGACACGAAAGCAATCCATGTCTCTATGTAACAAACTTGTGTATATCAAAGCTTGGGCTGACAAGTGCCCAGCAGTGACCATCACCATCAATAGTGATTCTAACCCTTTAATTTCCAACTGAATTACCACTGGTGAATCCCACGCTATCAACATCCTGGGATTACCATTGAACAGAAACTGAAGTGGATTAGCCATTTAAATACTGTCTACAAGAGCAGGCCAGAGGCTCAGAATTACAGCAACCCTCTGACCTCCAATCTCTCAAGTTCCTATCCATTAGCTACAAGACATAATTTAGGAGTGTGATAGAATACTCTTCACTTGCTTGCTGAGAACATTCCAAGAACAACTGTGTATTCAACAGTGTTAAGTTTCAAAGTTACTTGTTGACTGAATTTTCAATTCTGAAGAAGAGTCATACTGGAATTGAATAATTAACTTTTGTTTCTCTCTCCACAGATGCTGCCAGACCTGTTGAGTTTCAAATTTTCAGCATCTGCGATATTTTCTTTTTAGTTGAGGTTGTAAACAGATTGATTCTACCTCAGACATCGGTAAATGACTTGGTGGCTAGAAAACAGTTTTCAGCCATGTCCAAAGACAAAGAGGGGGTTTAATGCCATCCTCCATCATGGGAGGGAAGGGTTGGGAAATTGTAGAGGGCCACATAATAGAAAGGGGAAAGTATAGGATTGAGAACCTTTTGCCTTCTCAACTCCTGATTATACCCAGGGTGCAAGGCAACCTTGCACTCACAAGCCAATTGAAGACATCAAAAGATCAATTAAGGGTCTTGGTTAGCCATCACTAGTGGTGCTGGGGGGTTTGGGCAGATGGAAATTAACTCTTATGTATTAGCTTCCAAACATACCCTGCGTATTCGGAAGGATTCATCAAAATCAGAAATTTCTGCTTAATGGAGGATCCAGCCAACAGTAAGAATCTTCTCCACAGGAAGATAGAGTTACTAGGGGACACAGGTTTAAATTAAGGGGAGGTTGGTATAGGACAGATGTTAGGGGTAGATTCTTTACTCAGCTAGTTGTGAGTTCATGGAATGCCCTGCCAGTATCAGTGGTGGACTCTCCCTCTTTATGGTCATTCAAGCGGGCATTGGATAAGCATATGGAGGTTATTGGGCTAGTGTAGGTTAGGTAGGCTTCGGTCGGCGCAACATCAAGGGCCGAAGGGCCTGTACTGCGCTGTATTTTTCTATGTTCTATGTTCTATATACCCAATGTTTTAAATCCATCTATAAGGTTTGCCTGACCTGTGAAGTGATTTATAATTTTTAAATCTTATTTAGATGGGAATTTATTCCTAATATGTTCTGTTCACTGAGTTCAAACTAGTCAATCCCATAAATTCTCAGTCTTGGTTCTACAGGACTTACATAACCATTCATACAGGTAAAATCTGCCCAGAAATATTACTTTCCTCCAGTTACCTGCTTAACTGTAATGAGCCTTAGTTATGCTATCAACATCCCAGACTTTCAAGGGTCTGGGATTTCTCCCATCAAAATTCATGACCACTTTGGAAGTATACAAAGAGTAGGACTTATTCAGTTGTAACAGAAAAACTTAAGAGTTATTCATTTTAATGTTATTTATTAACAGAAATTGGTAAATACTCTTTCAGTGAAAAAGTATACAGTTCTGCCTAAAAAAATCAAAATGTTCAAGAGGAAATTTAATAGAATCCAATATGATGTTATTTATAACTTTTCAAGAATATTGAAGAACAGAATATCTAACAACAACTAAGAAAATATTTAAATTAAACTTTTACCTCCGAGTAAGATATTCACTGCTGTTGGGAGAAAATCTCTTTTGAGAAGTATTAACTAAGAGTTTCTAATACTTCTGAAAGTACGATGAAAAGTTCTTATTTTTATATTATTCCTATTATTTCTACTTTGCAAATGTGGCTGTCAGCCCTCTGTTTAGCCTTCTCACATTTTCATGTGATACAGTACCATTCAATATTATCCCATAATTATCTATTGAATATTCTATGGAGTTGATTTTTTTGTCTAAGCAATTCATTTGTGATCTTTCATATTCTTACATGAAGAACTCTTTCATCTCTCCCTTATTCATTCAAGCTTAAAAGAATCTTTAGTTAAATGTATATCAATGAAAATGTTTCATTTCTCTGTCTTTAGGAGCATTTCCTCCTGCTGGTTTCACATAGTATTCATTTACTTTTGCCATCTCTTATCAATTGAACAGTCTCCCTTTCCAAGTCCATTTTGATTAGCCCTCTCTGCTTCACCCTACGTCTCCCCCACCTTTGATGGTTTGCATTGTCCTTAAAATTAATCAGTTGGAAACATGGCTGATGTATAGCAGTAGTTAATAGATAAGTTAATAGTAGTAGTAGTTAAGAGAAACACCACTGATTTGGTGATGGAGGAAAAAAAAACATTCAGTTGTGTGACAGCACTTCTGGATATAAGGAAAAATAATCAATTGGACGGTTCCACTATTTATCCTGTAATTAATGTTATTTTCACACCTAAATATGATGTTGCTATATCTCTTTGTAGACATTTTCTGTGATGTAACAATAGTTTATACTTTTTATTTTACCTGCACTTATCAATACCATGTATGTTTTTCCATGTTCCCTCTTAACTATATTGTAATTTAAGAGTGGACCTTTCTGGGTTTTTGTGGTTAATGCCTATCTGGACCTATATCTTTTTAAATGGTTTCCATATCTGTATGTATCCTTCCTAATTCATCATGCATCTTTCAAGCAAGCCAAATTTAGAACCAGATATCATTACAATCAACAGTGAGCATGACACCCTTCTGCAACTCCTCTGGGCGAACAGGCTGCTTCTGATATTGAACCCAATGCAGTGTTAGCAGTGGTTCCAAGCAATGCTGAAGAGCTATAGACCCCAGATTGATCAGCAAGAGGTGAGCTCCTGACTTTGAATGCCTAGGAAGCTAAATAGTGATCAAATGGATGCCTGACTCTCTTTTATTCATCATGTTAGTGCATCTATAAATGACTGCAGCAATCGGCTGTCCTGCATAGCTATTAAATGCAGTCCAGTAATTTCAGCCTTCCTAATAATTAAAGGAGAACATTTCTGTTCAATCTTGACTACCTGTCAGGCAAGCAAGCTCCAAGGCATACAGAAGTCTATGTCAGCCAATTGGCTTCTTTTGTAGAGTAATCATTATTGTTATTTAGACTAAGATGCCATCAAATTTTGATCTTGCCAAGAGCTTACAAAAAGAAGCAAAATAACTCAGCAGTTAATGCATTTGATGGCACTGACTTAACGATGAATATGGAAAAGAACACAAAGAGCACTAAGCTTTAGATATCTCACAGGACCTAATACATCCCATTGTAAATGGAGTCAGGGATTTTGTTTAATGTGACATTAAGAAAGGCAATGCAGCACCAATGTGCTTTTTCAAATAATATGCCCAAGAACTAGCCTGAGAAAACAACAGGAAACAGCATTGGATGATGATGATTGGAGATTGGGGTTTAGCCAAGCAAGTGTTGGAATATCCATATCTCGAGGTAACAAGAGCATGGAGGTTTCAGCAGCAGATGGATCAAAATCGTTTTGAAGTCAGGGGAAAGTTAGCAGCCTTAGTGATGAAGAGGATAGTGAGTTGGAAGCTCAGCTTTTCAGTTTTTCACTTCAAGGCAAACTGGCCATTAACAGATGGCAAAGCAGGAAATAGAAATGAAAACCACTGAATCAAAATATAAGTCAACAACAATTATCAATTTTTAAAAAAACAAACAAATCTGAGACCTCCAAGAAATCTGCCATTCACCCTGTCCATGTAGCCATTCAGCAGAAATTACTGCGGATCTCACATAGAAGATATTATCCAGTTTTTAGACTTGAATTATAGACATAGTTTAAAGGATTCTTATTTTAAAAAGTGTGAATATTCATGATCTGGTTATTTGTTTTGAAGCCGAATAGATTGTGTATCCATAAATAGCTCATCACATGACTTGATTCTTTTAATGTATTCTTGCTGTGAGCATACCTATTGAATGGTGAGGTTATTAAACATGTGACACGGCCAGCTTGGAATCAGTCCCTCTTTACAATTCTTCCCAACATAGAACAGATATTTGAGTGGGCCAGGGTTCAAAGCCCACCTTGGTTGGAGGTGTGTAATAACATTTCTGAATGGGTTAATTGAAAATATCTATAACAGGTTTTTGGGTGAGCTCTTGAGATGGAGTAATAACATCCCTACCTCTGAGCCAGGCAGGTGCAGTTTCAGATCTTACTTACTCCGGAGGTGTACCATAACATCTGAACAGGTTGAAAATATCTAAAACAAATTTTTATAAAGTGGATGGGATTGAAGTACAGGTGCTCCCCTCCCTCCCCACTCATATCTGCAGGTGATACATTGCAAGACCTACTGCAGATGCCCAAAACCACAGATAGTAGCAAACCCTATCACTTAAATGGGGAATTTACTTCCCCGGCAGCACCCGAAATTATTTCTGGAATGTTCTATGTAATATTTTCCGGCCGCGGTAAATTGCGAATAACTGAAACCACGGAAACCAAATCCGTGGACACAGGAGTTCTACTGCATTTAAAAAGTACATCAAATATCAGCAGATACTATGATGAACAGAATAAACGAGCTCCCAGGGAATTAGCTGCTAAGATGGCAAACATTTTGACTACATAATATGAGGTTCGAGCCTCAGATCACTGTCTCAGTGGATGAATGTTTTTTCTTCAGTCATTCACTTGTGGCAGCACACGGCAAAATGTGTTGCCACATCATTGAGTTTGTAGTACCTCTACACTGACATTGACTTCACTGGCTTGGTCAGCATTTATTGCACACCCCTAATTGGTGTGGCTCTGAAGTCACAAGTAGACCATACCAGGTAAGTATGCCATTAATGGACATCAGTGAAATGGGTGGGTTTTTCCCCAGCAATTGACAATGGTTTCATGGCCATTCTTAATCTCTTAATTGTAGATATTTAAGAAAATTAAATCCAAATTCCACCACACATCATGACAAGATTTGAATACAGATCTCCAAGGTGTTATTTGGGTCTCTGGATTAATAGTTTAGCATTATCACCAGTGGGTCATCACCTCCCCTCAAAGGGCCTGTTGTCCATCAATTCAGCCACTAACTGTGCTGGTTTTGACAACTATGACACATCACATGACTAAATCGCCTTCAAGTGGACATAACATAAAATAGTTTTACAAAGTGAGAACAGCTGTTATAAATGATACACATTAATGTCTACCACAGACTGCACTCAAAAGTCCTTCCCAACATTAGTTGAGGTCATATGACCTTGGCAAGCCACTCAGCACACCAAGTGCAATTTCATTTGTCCCAGCATTCCACTGTCATTAAAAAAATGCTCTATCATTTGCAATAAAAGTTCCACTAGTTATTCAACGTACATGGCTGCAAAGAAAATTATCATTCATTGACTAAAAAATATTCTTAATTCTGACTAGTTCAATGTTCATCAGTCTCTACTCAAGCATTGTTTATATAGTCTTTGAATTATGCATATCACCTAATGATCTGCATGGCATATGGTTTTGGCTGTTGCTCTATCTGCTCATTCGAAGGATGATATTCCTCCTCCTAGGAAGTCACTCCTGTGGTGAGCACTATTGCCATAACAAGTGTTATTGCTGATACATTTCTATTTCTGGGGAACAGTAGACTTCTGATTATTCTGCACCCCGTGCAGGAGGGAGTAGTCATTTCTTTCAGATTTTCTGTCTGCAGTGACTACACAGCTTCTCTGGTTTAACATTAAAGTCCACCATCACGACAATGTATCTGATCAGTCACAACCAATGCATACGTTGAGCTATCCAAGTCAGCCCAATTTGTCACATGGGTTGACTTTTCTTGAGATTTTGAATATTATCTGACTTGCTCTCCAATCTCAACTCTGGAAATGACATGGCAGCTTCATCAAAGTGAAGTTTAGCTCAGTTGTTTTGCCTTGACTTCATCTCTCAAGCCTGTTACTATTTCTGGCTTCAGCCCATTTCTAGCTGTGAGAGCAGTTTGGGTGCAGTGTAGTATCATTCTTTGGATTGGACTGTGTTCTTTGCATTCAGTAGGTGTAGTTGATCATTCAAGATGCTTTGGATTAGGTCGAGTAGTTTTAGGAAGGCACTTTGAAGTTTTACTGTCACTTTGCCTCTCCAAAAGTGGTACTGATTAAAATGCCAAAAAACACTGATAATAATCATACATTACATTTATATCTGAGTAGAGACAAGCAGTTTGCATTCATGCCTTGGAGGTAAATACAATTGGTTGTCCTTGCTGCATAAAGGTTACTCCAAGTTCCAGGCAGCACACAACAAAATTACTTCATTATTAACTTTTACAGTAACTCAAAGCTGACATTGTTTTCATATATTGGTTGCTTCTTACCCTGTGCCTAAATGCTACCCTGCATTCTTCGTAGTGAAACTTGTGCAGAGGTTCATACACTAATGCCAAATTAGGCAAGAGCTTTGCTAAGCACTCATGTATCCAACAAATTATTGCACTGCTTTCACATCTATTTGGTCACTGTGTCTTTATTATATTTCTCATCTTGTCAGTATCTGATCAAAGTCCTTTTGGTGTCAGTACATAGACTATATAATTGACTTCAGCCTTCTCCAAATGAATCTCTTTCTTGTTCCACTTCAGGTCACCTGGCAAACTGTGTCTGATAGTTGCACATGATTCTGATCATGGATTTTTTCCCATCATTCTCCACCTGCGTAGACGAGCAGATAATTCACAATAGCTTCCATTCCAGGGAGATCCCTAATTACCTTATGCTCTTTGCATTTGATATTTGTTTACATGGCATGCGTAACCATCTGTAGCTCCCAAATGACATCCAGAATGTAGCTAGAATAATGTTGCATGCTTCCAGTTTCACTTGCCAGCAACCATCTTTCATATTGAGGGTAATAAAACCCTGCCTTGACAACTTATGCCAACTTATTTTGATAGTTGGCATGGCGTAGTGGGATCTCATTAACAATTTATTGAGATCCTTTTGATCTATGTCGACTCTCAGTTCTCCAGTTTTTATTTCTCTGCTACCATGCTGCTAACCAATCTGTAAGAGTTGGCCCTCCCTTGATTTTTCCTTTCTTCCATCTAATATTACAGGCAGGATTTGAGGGAGCCTGGAATTCTCCTTAGCAAATGCTGAGTTGGCCTCACACTTATCAGCTTTGACATGATATTCAACGGGAAGGCATCTGACACCGGTTTAAAAAAAATCTTCATAATCATCTAGAATCTGTACTGCAGTCAATGGCATAGTGGCCTGTGAGACAGGATTACCAGTCCAAGCTTTAGATTTGTTTCAACTGCAGATATGCAGGTATTAAGGAGAGCAAATTGAGTTTTGGCGTTGAATTGCTAAAGGAATAGAATACAAAAATATGGAAGTTTGCAGGCATTAGTGATGCTCGAGTATTTGTGCAATTTTAGTCCCCTTACTCGAGGAGAAATGTAGTTTTCTTAAAGCTGTTCAGAAGAGGATCACCATTTTGATTCCAGAAATGAGGGGTTTGTCTTATGAAGAGAGATTAAGCACTTTAGCCCGTACTTCTGGAGTTTGCAAGAATTAGAGGAACTCTGACTGAGGTAAAGGTGAGTAACAAATCAGATATAGAATAGATTTTGCTCATTTGGGGAAATCTAGCTTAAAAGGTCATAGTTTTAGGAGATGGGTAGCAGATTTAAAACAGAAGAGGAGTAATTTCATGTGTCAAAGGGTCATGAATTTATGGATTTCACTTACCTAAAGGACAGTAAATGCCAGGACTATGAATAAATTTAATGAGGAGACGGTCAGATTTTAAATTAGTAATGGGCTGAAAGATTATGAAAGTAAAATTGTGGATTAGATGAAATCAGTCATTTTTAGGTACCATCTTGAATTTTTTGCACAGATTTGCAAAGCTTATGATGTTGCATTGACATACCAGTATCTGACAGATGTTTCATGCTCAATTGATCATCTTCTGCTTTTGCAGTCACCATTCTCACAATCACAAACATTTAGCACCATTAGAATCGATGATGCTAACTTGTTGTACAGTGTAGAATGATTCAATGAAATCATCAGCTGACAATCTTACAGCAGCCAGCTGTATAGCCCCCGTTTTGCTTCCTTCTAGCTAAGTATTTGCATTTAGAGTGAATCAGCTTCCTGCAGTTTGAAAATTATGGTCCACAGATTGGAAACTTTTCCTTTTATTTTGTATGAGTCTGCTTATTGCTCCAAAAAGATTTCTTCCTTTTTCAAATCTGTTGCTAACATTTGGCCTGGAGTGTCTCTCAGCATAATGCAAAAGATTCTCTTTTTTCCATTAGGACACTCCAACTGTTGATTGACAGTCTCAGATCTTTTGTGCATATCTTGTGTATAAGTTTCATCTCTTTCAGCAGACATATCTCACAAGAGCTCTTATGCTTAAGGCCATCCTGTCTCTGATGAGATCATCCCTTTGTTAGCTAACTCATGTGATATAGGTCAATCTATCAGCATGGTCATAAATTGATAACCTCCCGTTTAGCTCTGGTGTTGGACCACTCTCACATAATATGAATTATGGTTTTCAAAGTGTGTTTTCAAAGGCTGCAAAATCTTTGCTCAGAAACTGCAGGAATCCATGTAAGATGCTGTAAATCCTTTTTTAAAGATTAGAATCAGTCTGAACATTGGGGCACAGACAGTCTCACACAGGGCACCTCATACTTTCAATGCATTATCCATGTTAACATGGCATCAATTGTTAAAGTTCACTTGAGAATGTAACTTTAAGAAAGTTCTGGGATTTATATTTGAAAAAAACAGAAACAAACATGCCCATTCTAAAAGATGAGAAACGTAAAAAAATCCAGGTCTTTTTCAATATATAAACTCAATTATATCACAATGTAAACATTTGCTATTAATTCTGTGTCTCACGATTTTATAGTCCACAACCACTTGATGAAGGAGAATTGCTCCAAATGCTAGTGCTTCCAAATAAACCCGCTGGACTACAACCTAGTGTTGTGTGATTTTTAACTTTGTTGCTTTTTCATAGCTTTGTCACTGACAGTGGAAGAAATTACAATTGTATTTCTTTTCCCCTTTTTATTTCCATTGCAGCTGGGTATGGATAATGTCCAACCATTTTGACTCACCAATACGTCACTGTTATAGGCTGTTTTATTTCCATTTTTTCATTCAAAATCTATATTTATCTTGCTGCCTTTGTTACAGTAGATAACACTATTTTAGCCTTTCAATCTACACGTTTTCAGCTACATATCCCTTGCTGTTTTTCCATAGTAGCTGGCACTCCTCCAGCTCTGAAAATCCACACATCCACTCCAACACTGTACACTAAATGACTTTGATTTAATGGTTGCTACAGATTACAGACAAAGGATGTTCAAAGAGGAGTACATCTTGCATGATTTACAACAAACTAGCCAGTACATTAGGTATGATTTGAATGTCTCTAAACACTTACTGTCCTCATAAGTAATACAGCATCTGACCATTTAGGCAGCAAGAAACCCTAAACTGATATTATTGGTGCTATGTTTACCTTAAAGTCTTCTCTGCATTGGCAAACTAGGTGAGTGCTTTGTGAAATCTTGTTCTCAAGAATGATCCAGATCTTCCAGTCATTTACCGCTTCAATGTACCATTTAACATCTCTGTCCTCATTCTGCTGAAGTGTTCCAATGATGCCCAACATAAACTGGAGGAACAGCACCTCATTTTTCACTTAAGAACTTCATGCATGACAACTTTAGATCATGAACTCTGGTTTCTATTTTGATCATATCCCCCTGTCGCCTGCCCACGGTGACTAATTTGAATGTTTTTAGTCCTCGTACATATGACTGTTATTCTCCACCTTAATATCTACTCTTCGTCTAGAAATCTCTACCTCTAGTAGAAATTTTGCCTTTGCTCTGAGTACACTCACCATAGAATCGTAAGTGTTTGTACAGCTGTGACAAGGTGAGCTTTTAAGAGGGATTTGTTGTGTTCTGTTTCTCATGAAGAAGTGCTTTATAAACCTGGTATCAAGCTGTCTGCTCAATGGAAAGCAGAGTAAATAGCTTTGAGTTTTTAAAAATTTGTCAAAGGAAACATGAGTTGGTGGAGTCAATCTCAAATAGACCCAAGGTTTTAGTTTTGTTTTCAGCTATTGAAGTTGGGGGTTTTGAATTTGAAACTCAATTTATTATCAGTGTTTCTTCTCTTGGACTGTAAGAGATTGCAAGTGACCAAAATTGGTTCTACTGAATTTGCTTTTGCCACAGGTGTGTTTATGGGATGCTGCTATGTTGGAACAGTTTATAAGTAGTAGTTAAATATTATTTTGGAAGTAGGTTTGCTCGCTGAGCTGCAAGGTTCATTTCCTGACATTTTGTCACCCTACTAGGTAACATCTTCAGTGGGCCTCCAGGCAAAGCACTGCCGATAATTCCTGGTTTCTATTTATATATTTGGGTTTCTTTGGGTTGATGATGTCATTTCCTGTGGTGAGGTCACTTCCTGTTCTTTTTCTCAGGGGGTGGTAGATGGGATTGAACTCATTGTGTTTGTTCATAGAGTTCTGGTTGGAATGCCATGCTTCCAGGAATTCTTGTGCGTGTCTCTGTTTGGCTTATCCTAGGATGGATGTGTTGTCTCAGTCGAAGTGGTGTCCTTCCTCATCTGTATGTGAAGATAGTCGTGAGGGTGGGTCATGTTGTTTTGTGGCTAGTTGATGTTTATGTATCCTGGTGGCTAGTTTTCTGCCTGTTTGTCCAATGTAGTGTTTGTTATAGACCTTGCACAGGTATTGTAAATGACATTAGTTGTGCTTGTTTTCTGTATAGGGTCTTACAAGTTTATTTGCTGCTGTTTTAGTGTGTTGGTGGGTTTGTGGGCTACCATGATGCCAAGGGGTCTGGGTAGTCTGGCAGTCATTTCCGAGATGTTTTTGATGTAGGGGAGAGTGGATAGGGTTTCTAAACATGTTTTGTCTGCTTGTTTGGGTTTCAGGATACATGAACATCAACAAGCCACAAAACAACATGACCCCCTCTCACACGTATTCTTACATACGGATAAGGAAGGACACCACTTTGACTGGGACAACATATCCAAGCTAGGACAAGCCAAACAGAGACATGCATGAGAATTTCTAGAAGTATGCCATTCCAACCAGAACACTATCAATAACTATATCGAGTTTGACCCCACCTACCACTTCCTGAGAAAAAGAACAGGAAGTGACCTCACCGTAGGAAATGACATCACCGCAGGAAATGACATCACCAACCCAAAGAAACCCAACCATATAAATAGAAAGCAGGAATTATCAGCAGTGCTTTGCTTGGAGGCCCACTGAAGATGTTACCTAGTCGGATGACAAAATGTCTGGAAATGACTCTTCCAGCTCAGCGAGCAAACCTACATCCAGAATCTCAACCTGAGCTACAAATCTTCTCAAAACTCGCTAATATATTATTTTGTAAAGTATTTTGAGAGAGTAAAACCTTTTCCAATTTTTTTTTTGCTTATATTTTAATTATGATCTAAGAATAAATTATGCTTTGCTTAAAGCCTCAAAGTCTTTCTCATTGAATCATATCTGGAGTGCCTTACATTTGCCTTTAAGTAAGATAATAGTTAGTGTCTACCCCACCTCCTTGATGTTTTGAGTGGGTTTGGTCTGGCTCATATCACAGCATAGAAAGAGGCCCTTTGGCCTATCATTTCCATGCAGGTCATCAAACATGCATCTGCTCTAAACCTAATTTCCGGCATTTGGCCCACAACCTTGAATACTATGGCATTTGAAATGCTTACCTAATATCTTGAGGGTTTCTGCCTCTGCAACCATTTCAGGCAGTTACCTACAAATATGGGCACAAACATCTTTTCTTAAATCCCCTCTTCTGTACCGTAAAACCAGGACTCATCTATTCCACCTGCTCACCCTTCCCCCTTTTTCAACAGGATAAAAACGATCACCGTTCCAGCCACCTTCATTCAGCTGTAGTGACATGCAGTGGATTGAATATGTGAATTCTGTTTCAAAAACAAAAAGTGCTGGAGTAACTCAACAGGTCTGGCAGCATCTGTGGAAAGAAAGCAGAGTTAGCGTTTTAAGTCTCTTGACAGTTCTTTAGAACTTCAGGCCATCAGCGTCCGTAGTTCTTACTTTTACATTTATTTTAGTGAATTGTGTTTCCCTCTCCATAGATGCTGCCAGATGTTCAAATTTCCCTCATCAGCCTCTGTTTTTATTTCAAATCTCCAGCATCTGTAGTGTATTATTGTGACTTTTGTTTTTCTTTATTTGGTCACTGGATCTAGATATAAAGGCAATAAAGGCTGGCCTAGCCCAATCACTTTGTTTCGATATTACAATTCTATTAATTAAACCTCAATGTTTTAAACTGCAATCTGTAAGGAAACAGTGATTATAAAATTCATCAGTATTGCTGCCAGTGGGAGATTAGAGTACAGTGGGCATGGGAATTGGCTAATGCCCAACAGACTAAATCCTGAGCAAAATGTTTCTTTTTTTGTCAGAAAAGTAGAGTGACAAACCTTTGCTACCAAAGAAAACACAGAGCTCATGTTGGAAACGATTGTGCCTGGGGCAATCACAAGTGAAGTTACCACAGCAGAAAATAAATGAGCCATTCTTCATGGATCACAGGTCCTTTTCCTTATGTTATAACTTCTGTCCTTCTGTGTACTAACAGTGTGGCCTTTTCCTGAGAATTAGAGGAATCCTGCCAATATTCCAAGGTTGAATTTGTACTGCCTGACACTGGTAGTAAGTGCATCAACGCATTCATGTGAACTGTAAACATAGAACATAGATCTGTTCTTCCAGTTACTTTAACAACGGAGCAAAGCCATTTATTTTTTAAAAAGTAATCACTTCATTTTGTATAAGAGACATTTCCAACTTATGTTTGGTAGTGCAATGGTAATGCTACGAGTATTTTACCAATCCCAGGTTAAGGAATTGGCTGCACAGGGTCATAGAGTATTAGAGTCATTGAGATGTGCAGCAAGGAACCAGACCAATTGGTCCAACCATCAAATTCCCCGATAGTGAGATTTGTATTCAATAAAATGAAATTTAGAATTTCAAAGGACACAGTCTAATGATGGCCATGTGGCTCTCCTTAAAACACACCTGGTTCACTCATGTCCTTTACGGAAGAAAATCTGTTTTCCTTACTTAATCTGGATGACATGTAACCAGAGTTAGGACAATGTGGTTGACCCTTAACTGCCCTCTGAAATGGCCCAAGCAAGTCATTTAGTTTAAGAGCAGTTAAGAACGAACAATCAATGTTGGCTTTGCCACTAATGCTCACAAACCATGCATGAATAATTTAACAAAATGCATTGTGTGATTTCACCTGACCTTTCAAGTAAAGGTTTGGCTGTTTTGAAACAAAGATCTCACCTTTGGAGAGAAACGCTGGCTTGATGTTAGGATGGTACAGTGGCTCAGCGGTTAGCACCAGGGACCTGTGTTCAATTCCACCCTTGGTCTATTTGTTTGAAGATTGCATATTCTCCTTGTCTCTATGTGGGTTTCTTCCAGGTGCTCTGGTTTCCCCTCAGAGTCCAAAGTTGTGCAGGTTAGTAGGTCGGCTGTGCTAAATTGTTCATAGTGTGCAGGGAAAGGGAAAATGCAGGATTATGGGGAGTGTGGGTGGGATGCTCTTCAGAGCATTGATGTTGACTTGATGGGCCAAATGGCCTGCTTCCACACTGTTGCAATTCTAGATATTCCTAACTTCATCAGAAACATCTGTTTCCTGGCTATAGAGCCTTTCTTCATTTTGAACAATTTACTGGTATTGACCTTCTTGTCAGATTCCTTCATAATCTTGGAAAGTTTAATTTGTTCACCTCCAATATCTTTTTCTTTTGTGTATTTCTTTCTGTGAGTCCTTTTCACAAAGCTCACAAGCACCCAGAAATTCCTTTTTATATTATTAGCTGGATGTCAAAAGTGATTCAAAGTGGAAGCAAATCCTTGTTTCTAATGAAGCAAGCCAGCTGTAGAATGTTACATTTGATGAAGTATAGTGCAGCAACTGCAGTAGCATTGATTATAAAAATGTAAGGATGCTGTTAGCTCTCCAACAGCCATTTTCGTTTTCAAATAATGCTTTTTTTTAAATAGCTTTCACTCTCTTGCTGCTTCCTTCCTGGCTGTTTGCCTAGACCAGCAGCAGGTGTCCACTTAGCCATCGGGATAGACAACCATGTTATTATGAATTTCACTGCGTCATTTTTGTGTTTATCCTGGAACAGAGACATTGTGTTCCTGCAGGATTCTGTTCTTCAGGTCGATCTGGCATGTAAAGAACGTGTTCTGCTGTTTAGCAGCCCATAGATGTTAACAGCTAGACAGTCAACTTGTCTTGTTTCTAAATTAACTCTGCAGTCACTGAACTTACCATCCTGTAAAAGGAGAAAATAATGCCAGGATAGGCCAAACTAGTGACCAATCCGTGTTGACTCTTTTGAATCAATGTTATGCTTAGGCAAACTATACTGTTTCTTCCCTCTGATGCGTTTTAATTTCAGCTTTCTGGAAGCATCAGTATAATGTCTGACATTCAGTAACTAATCTCCATAACTCTGTCTCTATGATGTGGTTTCATTTATTTGTCCATCCAGTTTTCACTCGCTGTGTTTTGCTAGGTTACAGTGATTAGGTTAGATTAGATTACTTACAGTGTGGAAACAGCCCCGCCGAAGCGTATACCACCCAGACCCATACTCCTACATTTACCCCTTACCTAACACTACGGGCAATTTATCATGGCCAATTCACCTAACCTGCACATTTTTGGACTGTGGGAGGAAACCGGAGCTAACCCACACAGACACGGGGAGAATGTGCAAACTCCACACAGAGAGTCGCCTGAGGCGGGAATTGAACCCGGGTCTCTGGCGCTGTGATGCAGCAGTGCTAGCCACTGTGCCACCGTGCTTTCACAGCTGGTCACCAAACAGTCATTGCTCCCACACAGGACAAACCAGTAAATATGTCAAATTATTCCTGTGTTTGGGGAAACGTAATTCTGTCATTTAATGAAATGATTGAATCTGGAACACGTCAGGATTAAATAAAGGTGTGTACAGAGTATGAACACTGGCATGCACAATCTGAACTGAAAGACTTGATGCTTGTCTGTGTGTTCTATAAGCATTCACTAAACAGCTTACCCATATATTTATTTTCAAACAGAAGTTACTAGAATCATGGCATAATGGCCAAATGCTTCCTCTGCTCCTCTTCTCTACCACCATACCCTCTGCGCCTACCCCACCCCCACCATCCCAACATCCACATT
Source organism: Hemiscyllium ocellatum (assembly GCF_020745735.1). NCBI lineage: Eukaryota > Metazoa > Chordata > Chondrichthyes > Orectolobiformes > Hemiscylliidae > Hemiscyllium > Hemiscyllium ocellatum. Next base: position 116,583,514 of record NC_083404.1, read on the forward strand.
GCCCTGAATTACATTTGCTTATTTATCATTGATTGTAGGGGTACTTAATAACGTTTGAGGAAAGTGAACATCCCTTGTATGAAACAAACAGGGTAAACTCTGCTTTAGACAGCACTGACCTTGATTTTTGTTCACATCACTGGTTTTAAACAAAAGTAAGCAATAACATTTGCACCTCATGAGATACTCTGCACATGAAATTCTCATAAATCAAATGTAGCTCAATGGAGCATAAATTCTGAAATCTTTTTCAACAAATACATATAAAGGAAGGAAAAAACAGAAACACAGCAAAGAGATTGAATGACTGCCAACTCATTTTTGCTGCACCAGGAGTGATATATATATATATTTTTGTCTGCCTTTCTAGACTACTCCCTGATAAGGTATGGTTCTAACTGCCCAAGTGGTCAGTGCAGCTCTATGCAATCAGTATGCCTGTTACTGTCAAGACCCTCTACATGATCATCAATTACAGAAAAATCGATTTGATTGTTTCCACCAAGTAGATATTGACATCACTATATCAACCATTGAATTGGATTTGGGCAGTGCAGTGTTTACAGTCAACAAATTTTACTTATCAACATGACAGAAACATCATCAGACAAAATTAGGATTTTCCTTCAGAAAAGTGGCGTAAGTGGACGATTGTCGAGTAATAAAATTATTTACAGTAAATCAATTTCCAACACATAAAAGAATACAGTCTTCAAACATGATCAATAGCGGAATTGTCTGATCATCTCTCTTCTAGCCTGAACTTGTTGTGTTACTCTTTTTTTAACGATTTTCCTGGCCTTCATATACTGCTTCTCTTGCAGCTGATCACTCTTTGCTGGGTATGCTTGCAAAAGCCGATCAAGTTAGTGTTTGACACAAGTTATCCTTATTAATTATTTGACCTTTGCAGTGGTATTAACCAATAATCATCACATCCCATTCAAATTCATCTGTGTCCTTTTCCAACGAGCACACATTCTCGCAAAGGTCTGTGGCTGATTACAATCTGTTTCCTGTTGCTGAACATATTTTGTCATCGTGCACCAATATTTACACCTATGAACTTCTAGGTCAATGTAACTTTGGTCGCTTAGAAAAAGCTGGAAAAATTCAAGAGACCATACAGCACCTACAGAGATAATACCTGACCTGGTAAATATTTCCTACATTTTCATCACAGAGTTTCAGCAATTGCTAAACTTTGTTTTCATAATTTTGATATGCTTCGAATGTTGCTATTACAAGTTGAGCCATCTTTGTGGCAAATGGAAGACTAAAGTCTCTTTGATTGTTCCATTAAACCCATCAAAAACATATGAAGCTACTCTCTGAAAGAAATCTGTTCATCACATGAAGTATGTTCACTTCCTTATTTCTGTCTTCCCTCCCTTTTCTATACTGGCTGATCTTACTTAATCCCTCTGAAGGGCAATCTGAAGCAGCAAATCAGCCTAAATTATTCAATACCACCGCAACTCCTAATGTGGAGATGCTGGTGTTGGACTGTGGACAAAGTTAAAGATGACATAACACAGGTTATAGTCCAATAAGTTTATTTGGAAATATAAGCTTTTGGAGTGCTGCTCCTTCGTCAGGGAGTTAGTGGAGCAGGATCACAAGACACAGAATTTATTGTAAGAGGTCATAGTGTCATAAAATTAATGCAATATATTGAACAAACCGAGATTGCAGTGACTTCTTTCATCTATTTGAATGGATTGCAGGTTTTGATTCATTAATTTGTAAATTCCAGAACATTCCTGAGACAATTTAAGATTTTATATAAAGAAAAGTAACATCTCAGCTCAGGCAATGCATTAAAGGTATGAGGTTAGAGTGTGTATGTATTCAATCTTAAGTCAAACTGATTCTATTTCCAAAGTAGGAATTTATAAAATATCATATAGATTATAAAAAAAATTGACTGCCTAGATTGTGTGCGTTTTGAACAAAATAGAATGTATCTGCAAATACAAATTCACTCCATCAACTTAGGTGTATGTGTGTGCGTATATATATGCTATGAGGGGTGGGGGAGGGGGGTGGGGAAGAGAGAGAGAATGTGTTGAAGTATATGCCTATGAGAGTGTGCGCGTGGGACCTTGAGTTCATGTCAACACACACACACTTTTACACACTCATGCAGACCCTCTCACAGACATACTCTAACACTCTCATGCACACACTCAATTAAGCATGCGCACACACACACACACACACACTCACAATCTCTCTCTTCCGCACTCAATCACCTCACTAGCTCTCTCTACAACCATCCTCCGCTCCCCCCCCCCCACACACACACACACACACACACACACACATACACAGGTATATATAAAGTATGGGGTGAATTTTCGTTTGCAGAATTGTAATTGCAGATCCATTCCATTTTATTCAAAACGCACACAGTCTGTAGGCAGGCTTTTCTTTTTAAATAATCTATGTGACATTTTATAAGGTCCTACTTTGGAAACACAACCAGTCTGACTCAAGATTGGAATACATACACTCTCTAACCTCATGCCTTTAATGCAATGTCTGAGCGGAGATATCACCTTTTGTGGGATTTCGCAAACATCTTATTGCGTCCTCATCAACATTGAATAGATCCAACACAAATTATTGAATCTTTCAAATATTGTCAGCACCTAAGAAACTGGTCGTTGCGTGGCTTACAACACTCTTGCTTTTTCTCATTCCAAGCTTTCCATATTGTCCTTTTTTTTATAATTCCTAACAATCTCAGTGCAAAGAAAGGGAAAACGAGGGTTAATTCGCTAATCAAGCACCCTCATCACAGGGAGCACTGGTCAGGAAAGCGGTGTGTCCATGCCTCTGATTATTGATTGAACTTTATAATAATTGCACAAGTAGCTGTTGGCATGTTGCTGACATTTCTGAAGAATTTAGTGTGTAGTATCACTATTACAGAACTGCTATTAGATGAAGCTATTTCATCACCGAAGAAAGCTTCAGGGCATGTATTTAAATAGGACTTTTTCCACATCTCTCAATTGCTTAAGATCTTGTTCTCAGAATTAATTATTTTAACTGTAGTGACTATTATAATGATGGCTCATGATAGCTCATGATAGCATTATTATTTTACAGAAACTTGGGCTCGAAAGTGAGCAGAACAATGTTTAGCTGTAAGTTAGATCTGTATTTCTATTCTGTGTGATCTAAGAAGAGAAGACATTATTTTTGTTCAACTTTAGGTGTGCTTTGTGAGTGGCAACTGAAGTTGACACCTTCTTTACAAGGGTTTACAGTCTTGGAGTGGAATTGAAAGTGAATGCGTCAGTGCATTGGGGAAAAAGAGGGCAGAAGAAATAAAACTGCTGTCGCCTTGTGGCAGGAGTTGAGTAACACAAAGCCAGAACTATCCAGAAGGTCAGGAGGTATGTGCGGGTTCAATTGGGGTTTGAAAAAAGGCACTATTGGTATATTAATTTCCAAAAATAATGAAATATTCTTGAGTTAATTCAAAGAAAATTCTAGAACCAGAAAGCTGATTGGGAGGCTCTTGCAGCAGTGGTAGTGTCCCTACTTCCTGAGCCAGGAGACCCAAGTTCAAATCCCACCTGCTCCAGAGTGTGTCAAAACTTCTCTGAACAGATTAGAAAAACCATAGCTGTGTTAATGGATAGAAAGGATAGACTAGGCATTTTTAAGTTGGAAAATTTGACAATCAGAATGCTGCAAGGTCAATGCTTGGGCCTTAGTAATTTACAACCAATATACAGAAGTCAAAGGAGTTTAGGTACATTTAGGACTGAGGTGAAGCAAAATTTACTCACCCAGAAAGCAGCGAGCCTGTAGTATTCACTAATGCAGATAATTGTTGAGCCAAAAATATTTTGCATTCTGAATTAGTTATAGATACAGCTCTTATCGCTAAAGGGATCAAGGAATATGGGAGAAGAGCAAGATTAGGTTATTGAGTTGGATGATCAGCCATATTTATAATGAATAGTGGAGCAGGCTTGAGGAGTTGAATAGCCTGCCCTTTGCTCCTATCTTCTATGTTTCTATGACAACCCATGTGTTTGTTCTCAAAGTACCAAGATGCCAGAAAGAAAATTAGCTCCAACTGAACTCCATACCCCACAATTTTTGCCTATGCTCCTCTTAGCTTATCAATATTTTTTTGTAATTTTATGCAAATTTCTACACTATCTACAGTGCACCTAACTTTGTTACAATTTTTATGCAGACAAGTAGATTAGTCATATTGCACATCAGTCATACTGCACCACAAAGACTTCACCAAGAATAATTTAATGAGTTAGCCTATTTTATTTTGTGCATATTGTATGATTCTTTTTTTTTTAGATTAGACTTACAGTGTGGAAACAGGCCCTTCGGCCCAACAAGTCCACACCGACCCGCCGAAGCGAAACCCACCCATACCCCTACATTTACCTAAGACTACAGGCAATTTAGCATGGCCAATTCACCTGACCTGCACATCTTTGGACTGTGGGAGGAAACCGGAGCACCCGGAGGAAACCCACGCAGACACGGGGAGAACGTGCAAACTCCACACAGTCAGTCACCTGAGTCGGGAATTGAACCCGGGTCTCAGGTGCTGTGAGGCAGCAGTGCTAACCACTGTGCCACCGTGCCGCCGGTGAGGGCAGCTGGAGAGCTCTTTTTCCTTCTCCAAACAGCGCTGTAGAATACACATCACACCAACCCCAGCAGACACAAAGGGCTCTAATCCAAGAGCTCAGCTAATGAATGATACCCACAACAGTCCAACACTCCCTAAGTACTGTACTGATACGTCAGTATAACCTATAATGGATAGCATCAAGAGTGCTACAAAAATTGCTGAACTGATGTGGATTACTGCTTTAAAACATTAACTGGATTCAATTCTCAGCAGTCTTGTACATTTCAATTTTAATCACTCAGAATAACTATAATTGCATCCATATGTGATAAATGACAGTGATATTCCATTCTCAAATTATGTAAAGAATAGGGCTGGAACATTGACTCAAAATTTCTAGGGAGATGGCACAAATGTAAGACGGTGAAAATAGCTGCGGAGTAAGACAAGGTAAAGGACAGAGAGAGAGAGAGAGAGAGAGAGAGAGAGAGAGAGAGATTCTGCCAAATTTAACAGTAGATGCTTATAATGACTATTTCAACCTCCATCTGGCAGACAGGCAATTTGGCAAGAAATGCTTTGGTGGGAAAATGAATAGCAGGCACTTACTGCCAATGACCTTTCAGCATGGTCAGTAATATTCAGGGGAAGAGGATGGCCAGCAATCAGAAATGGGAACTGGGTGAAGAGAGAAGCAGTCTCAGGAACACACAAGACTGTCAATCAACGATCATGATGGGGAGTCTGAAATCACAAACAGGAGCTGTGAGACACAACAACTTCATGACTGGCAGAGGGGAGGCCAAATGCTAAATGAGGATGCTAGATGTAAACTGGTTCCTGAGGGGACTGAATAGGGAGTGAAAAGTGGGAGAATGGAAAGACTCAAACTAGGAAACAGTTTATGAATAAGAGCTCTCCCTTTTAAGATGGAAGTGAGGAAAGGTTTAAATGGTAAAGATTCTGAAAGGGTTAATATCAGAGATTAAATTAGGCTGCACTTAATCTGCTGATGTTACTTGTTCCTGCTGAAAGATCAAGTGGTGTAACATGACGTTCCAGTGGAGACAAATGTATTTCTTCCAATCCTATTAGTCTTTACAGTTATTTATTAAAGAAATATTTTTTGTATTTTGATAGACAAGAGAATAAGAACTGTTGGGGTGAGGAGGCAAACAGGAAAATAGGTTTGAAACCATGATCTTATTGAAAGGTGTGATAGGTTTGAAGGACTGAATGGCCTAATAATGTTTCTATGTTCTTAAGAGTTCTTTAAAAGGCATTTATCATCTTAAGTTAACACTTGTGGCCTTCCCTTTACCGGTGGGTTTCCTGACACCTGTGTAGTAACTGGTAACTTTCCAGCTGAACTGTGGAAGCCTGGGTTAAACTCCTTTAGGAAAAGTCTTGCCTCTCCATGGCAGAGGCTCAGTTGCCATACAACTAGCCAGTATAAAAATGACACACTGTATATTGGAGGACATTTCATGTTCAACAATACACTGACCCTCTTCTTCCTAATGAGAGGAGATTAACACCAAAACCTAATATCTTGCTTCCTTTGTGATTCACCTAATAATGAAAGTTATCCCACCCTGTAAAGGGCATTTCCACCTTCTCTCCTATTCATTTTTGGATTCTGCATTGCTGTAATTTCTTTGTGTATGTTACATTAATATGCTCTCACACATTTTCTGCTTTACGCTCTTGAATGCTTGAACTAGACTTATTCTTTGGTTAATTTGATTTTAACAAGGTCCTGGTTAAAAATATCCACACTGACCTGCTGGTAATAGATACAATCCAACTGATTTATATGCTGCTCCTGGAAATATGAGCCCAGGACACCCTTGTCCGTGACATATTGAAAAGGTTCACATACCTTAATTCCACCTGCAATTTTTCAGCTGGAGGTTTGAGCTGAGCAGTGGATGAAACAAGAGCTAAATGCTGCCCTCTAATGGTTCTATTCTGTCACTGCACCAGCCAATCATTTGAGTAGAATATGAAAAGTCATTATCATGTGCGCAGGCATTGCACACCTCACAGCAAGCCAGGATGAATTGAGATTAAAAAAAAGAAACATCTGAAATAAAAACAGTCAATATTGAAAGAAGAGAAACATGTTTGATCCTTGATTAGAAATGTCACTCTCAGTCTGAAGATGCCCACTTAAACCTCTGATCAAAACAAAGAGGAGAAAGCTTTCAATTCTGTTAAATGTTATGACTAAAGAAACGTTATTCCATTAATTAAGCTTGGGGAAAGCCAGATTGTAAAGGTTTATTTTTCTCCAGAGGATGTTAGATGTGTAGAACTGTATCTCAAAGAAAGAAGGTTCAAGTGAATACTGCAGATGCTGGAGATTGGAATCAAGAGTGTGGTGCTGGAAAAGCCCAGCAGGTCAGGCAGCATCTGAGGAGCAGGAGAATCGACGTTTCAGGCAAAAGCCCATCATCAGTATACCACATTCTTGACTCTCAAAGAAAGTAGTTCACTTCTGATAAAATGGTACTCCTTAAAAAGGGATGAAAATATTTCTGCTGAGAAACAGTATTGATAGTTATAGGCAGCAATGTTTCACCTTTATAAGCAGAAGTACTGGAAAGAAATGGGTTCAATTTGAGGACAGACTCAACATAATGCATGAGAGGGAAACCTGTGATAAAATAACATCATTGGGGAGGTGACATAGTGATCATGTCACTGGATTTAATAATCCAGTATCAGTCCAATGTTCTCAAGTTCCACTACAGTTATTGTTGGAAAATGTAGCATTGAAAACTAGTCTTGGGTTCTTGAAATGCAATGGTAGCGTCCCTATCTTTGACCCAGTTAAACCTGGGTATGGGATCTACCTGTTCCAAAGGTGTGTAATAATATCTCTGAGCAGGTTGATGAGAAAATATCTTGAAAATTAGTCACAATAATGGTACCATAAAACTACCATCAATTGTCAATAAAATCCCATCTGGTTCCCAAATGCCTAATAAGGAAGGAATTCTGCAATCCTTATCTAGTATACCTACGTGTGACTTCAAACAGGGCTTAGGGTGCTGGACATTGGATAAATTTAAGGAAGAGATAGACAGATTTTCAATTAGCAATGCATTGAAGAGTTGTGGGGACTGTGCAGGAAAGTCAAGTTGAGGCTGAGATGACGTTAGCAATTATTGTATTAAATGGCAGAGCAGGCTCGAAGGGCTCATTGCCTACTTCTGCTCCTAGATCTCATGTAAATTCATAGCAATGTTGTTAAAATTGAACTGCCCCTGAAACGGCTGAGGAATCTATTCACTTGAAGAACAACGAGAGCTTGTTGCCCTTGCCAGCAACACACTCATCTCATGAAAATATAGAGAAACATGAACTTTGGATTGATTACATTGTGAGTTTTTAATGATACTGGAAGTACAAAAGATTCAGCCTGAAATAGACCTTTGAATATTTCGAACAAAAAAGGCACTCGTTCTAATTGCCTATACGCTGCCCGTTACCAATGGATCAGGAAAACATCAAAGTGGGCAAATGACCAGACTTTATCTCACTACACTGAATTTCAGCTCCATTATGTCAACATTTTTAAATGTTTGTTTATGTTAGAATATAAGAAAATATGTCATAAGAATTGGAAAACCATCAGTTCGCAATTATATATGAACTATCTTAAATCCCACACGAAGGACTAGACAGATGTTTGAAAATAATGAGAATCCAGCATCCAATCAGTCTCTGAAACTGATATGTGTTCTTGGAAAATGTCTTCAGACTATTGGTGAATGCAACTTTGCTTCAGCCCTTCAAACCTACCTCACCATTGAATATGATCATGGCTGATCCTCTATCTCAATGCCATTATTCCAATTTCTCTCCCATAACACAGCCATGATCTCTTTGAATATCAGAGAAAACTTAAAGGGCAGAATGGCCTATTTCTTCTTTTACATCTTATGGTATAAGTCAATACACTTGTCCCAGATGGCATTCAGGACAATTGGTATAAATATCAATGTAAATAGAAAACAACATTGTTCACCTTTTTTTGGTTTGGTCTTTCTAGCCAATGGCCTTTTCAATGTAAAATGAAAAGCTTCAACAAAAATGTCTTTTTCAGCAATAACCATCATGGGAGTGCCATTTAAGGTACTTCTTAGCATTAACCCTTCAGACTCTTACTCCTTTATGTGACATTCATTTATATGGCTAGTTCTGTTAAGTGTCTGGTCAATAGTTTAAGCCTCTGTTCCTTTTTCTTAAATCATGTGTGAAAATTGACTATCGACTTCAGTTCTACAATTGTAAAAGAAGCAAAAACAAGACAATATAGATTTAAAGTGATCTACATAAGAAGTAAGGGTGAAGTGAGAAAAAGGCTTTTCACTCAGTGTAGTTATGAGTATAAAAAGCACTGCTTGGTAGCAGCAGGTTCAATTGAGGCATTCAAGATGGAAGTAGATGAATATGTGGATTAAAAAAATGCAAGAGCATGGGACAAAAGCAGGAAATTGCCATGAGATAATGCTTATTTAATGAGCAGGTGCAGATATGATAGGCCGAATGGCCTCTTTCTGTGCCATAACACTTGTGAATCCATGCCATGACAATTAATCAAACCCAGATTGTTTCTCCCATGGTAAATTATATTCATGGTGGCAGCAGGTACAGTTGCACAGTTTCATTGAAATGTTGAGAAGTGGCAAGTTAAATAATAGATTTGGAAATAAAAGATTATCTATCAAACTGGATAAACATATTCAGCTTTCCTGTTCCAATTCATGGCTGAGGTGTCAGAATAGACTCTCAATATTTTCTTTCTATGGAAAGTACTTAAGGTTTTTCTCTGAAATACAGCACAATGCAGATAAAGGCCTCTCTATTTGAGTACAGAATGTATAAGTATAAAGTTGTTTGTCTGCAACCTTTAGCATTCATTTAGCTTTGTAAGCCTCTATAGTCTCATAACCTCATAGAGCAATGCATATCTCTGATATGAGCTACTTGGTTGCTAATAGCTACCCTGAATGAACAGTGATGTCCACACATTTTTCACTACAAAATTAATTCTAAAGTCAAGATAACCAACACAATGTAAATTAGTGCTGAACTATCACCCAATTTCATCAGTAAATACCAGCCAGAAGGAGCAGAATCTATGTTTGCCTGTCTGCAAGTGTGGTGCCAAGAGATAAGATAAGAATGATGAAGTTCACTGAGGGTTTCTGCTACACAAAACATAGGCCTGGAAATATTTAATCCATTATACAGCAAGAGGCTTATAGCAAACTGTGCAGACAGAGCTGGCTTAGTGTGGCATGCCTGGGATTTTGAGAGTGCCAATCGGGAGGGAAATGCAAGATGAATGCTGAAAGGAATTGAGACCTGGACGGTGTGAATCTCGTGGAAGTGATGGGCATCTCGGTTGCTGGCACAGTGCTGCCTCTTTTTCTTTCTGTCCAGCCAGCAGCATCTTGTTTCTCTCAACCACGTAACTGGATGGTTACAAGCATTTTCCAGGATCAAGGATTCTGGGAATGCAAGTCCAGCTCAGCAAGAGCTGCAAGGTAAACAGGGGTCAGGTGCTGCATTGAATGTGAGATCTCCAGGGAACTGGTGTCTAGTGGTGTTACTGCACCTACTCAAGGCCTTCCATTGTAAATGATTCCCAGGCAACAAACAAGTGTTAATTTAGAAAATATGAGGCGCTGCATTTTGGAAAGGTAAATCAGGGCAGGACCTATACACTTAGTGGTAAGGTCCTATGGTGTCTTGCTGAACAAAGAGACCTCGGAGTGCAGCTTCATAGCTCCTTGAAAGTGGAGTCGCAGGTGGATAGGGTAGTGAAGAAGGTGTTTAGTATGTTTCCTTTATTTGTCAGAGCTCTGAGTATAGGAGTTGGAAGCTCGTGTTGTGGCTGTACAGGACATTGGTTAGGCCACTTTTGGAATAGTGTGTGCAATTCTGCTCTCCCTCCTATCTAATGGAAATTGTGAAACTTGAAAGGGCTCAGAAGAGATTTACAAGGATGTTGCCGGGTTGGAGGACTTGAGCTATAGGGAGAGGCTGAATGGGCTAGGACTGTTTTCCCTGGAGCATTGGAGGCTGAGAAGGTAACCTTATAGAGGTTTATAAAATCATGACAAGCATGGATAGGGTAAATAGACAAGGTATTTTCCTTGGGGTTGGAGAGTCCAGAACTAAAGGGCAAAGATTTAAGGTGAGAGGGGAAAGAGGCAGCTTTTTCACACAGAGGATGGTGCGTGTATGGAATGTGCTGCCAGAGAACGTGGTGAATGCTAGTACAATTACAGCATTTAAAAGGCATCTGTTTGCGTATATGAATAGGAAAGGTTTAGACAGATATGGGCCAAGTGCTGGCAAATGAGACTAGATTAGGTTAGGATATCTAGTCGGCACAGACAAGCTGGAGCTAGGGTCTGTTTCTGTGCTGTGCATCTCTAGGACTCTAAGTCCTAGATACAGCTTTTCTACAGTTGTTATTTCACAGTCATAAATTGGAGATATACTTGGTAGAAGTGATAGTAAGAGGTGATTGTGGGAAAGGGTTCACTGGATTAGAGCCTGGTGAGTTGTCAGGAAGATTGGGCGGGGCATGCCTCTTGGCAGGTCCCAATCCAACCTCAACCTTCCCAACGTTAAGCCGTTTGATCAGACACTGAATGCCTTTGAGCAAGAGACCACCCCTCAAGACCCACAAGCAACCCCACATGAGTTTGCTTGTCATACTCCCCAGTGGTTAGCACTGCTGCCTCACAGCGCCAGAGACCCGGGTTCAATTCCCGCCTCAGACGACTGACTGTGTGGAGTTTGCACGTTCTCCCCGTGTCTGAGTGAGTTTCCTCCGGGTGCTCCGGTTTCCTCCCACAGTCCAAAGATGTGCAGGTCAGGTGAATTGGCCATGCTAAATTGCCCGTAGTGTTAGGTAAGGGGTAAATGTAAGGGTAGGGGTATGGGTGGGTTGTGCTTCGGCGGGTCGGTGTGGACTTGTTGGGCCGAAGGTTTCCACACTGTAAGTAATCTAATCTAATCTAATCTAATCTAATATATTGGGCCCCCTTCTCACTATTTGACTAATACCAGAGACGGCAAGAAAACATCATTAATTGTTCACTTAATCGCCCCAGTTGATGAAGAGGATGTGAAAGACATCCATGAGATTCCCTGCCATTGGCTTAGGTGCAAGGTAGCAGATTCCTGAAGAACCTACTTCCCACCTGTTTCCAGATCCATGATTGCCAAATTCATCAGAGGAAGAGCACAAAAATTCCACTTTTAGAATTCAACTTCTCATCCTGGTACAAATAATTAATATCACACTCTGGTAACTGAGGGTTAAAACTATGAGAAAGAATTTTGATGCTATTGTGTGACAGAAATTTCAGAATAGGGATTATTTTAAAGTGACTTTTGGGCGTGATCCTGCACTTATATAGTTTAAGGTGCAGAACAGTTGAATTTGAGTTCACTCACTACAGATGCATGATTTCATTGAAGTGCCTCTTCAGCTTCTTCACGGTCCTTTGAGCTACGTACAGACTCTGTACAATGGAGAGTGAACAGCACTATCATTTCAATTTAGGCAGCCAGCTTCACTCAATGGCTCTCTGTCTATTCAATAGGGTCTGCGCAAGACACAGCCTGAGAAAAAATTGGGATCATGTTGCTGAGGAGTTGAATTCCCAGAGACTGGAACCTTACACATGTTGGTCAATGGTGTGGGCTTACTTCCAGCAGGTACTTTACCTGATGCAGCCACGCTTATGTCATGTTTTCTAAGATAAGAAAAGCAGTATGGATATCTTTATTATGGAAGAGTCCAAACATATTCATTAGAGCTGACTATTATGTTTAAACAGCACCACTGCAACTACATAAAGTTTTGGGCTAATTTTCAATTATTAAGTTACAACAGAGCAGCATGTTTTCAATAGTAATCTGTGGCAAGACGGACTGTAAGATCTTTAAACCTTCAGGTTACATGCTGTGGGGCAGTGATAAATATTATGAGCATGTCTCTTAAGGTTATAGTGATATACTGACCGTGAGACATAACCCAACATATAATGTGATTGAATGCATCCTCACAATACATCTCTTCTGACCATGCCTCTTAGTCTGATTAATGCAGCAGAGACCTATCACTCCCAGAGCTCCTCTCCTGCTATTCAGGTCTCAGGTTGAACAGTCTCATCAAAGACATCAAATTGGCATAAGCATGTCATTGCTCAAGGTACCTTTACACTTTATGAATTGACAGAAAATGTTGAATTCACATTTTCCCGAGCAAAATTATGTATATTCAGCAAATGCATAATTTTAAAATAAAGCAGATGATTTTTAATATTGAAGTAATGGGGTTAATATAAATATGGGTGAGTGAGTACAGAAGATAAGAATATTCTCATTCATTGTGTGATTCAAGTTGTTTATACCAACCTCATTGAATTAATTTTGCATTGTCTCCTATCCAAAGCAATTGGAACATTATAATGCCTGGTGGGGTGTTGCTAGGGGACCAAAAGTATGATGCCTTAGAATAAGGTAATTTCTTGAGTATGAGGTGGTGAGGGAAAAGATGTTTTCCAAAAGGATTAATTTGTTCAAAGGATGTAGGTTCCACTGCCAAGGCAGTATTTCTTGCACATCCCTTATTGCCCTTGAGAAATATGATCTGAGTGCTTTTGTAGGTCTGAGAGAGAAGCTGTCCCACTATCTTGATCCAGTGACAATGAAGGACAATGATATGGTTCCAAGTCAAGATGATGGGGAAAAAAAAAGGCGCTGCTATTCATAAGTTGCCTACTCTAGTAGACCTCACCAGTTTGGAAAGTGCTGTCAAAGGAGGTTTCGGGAGTTATAAAAGTGCATCTTGGATATAGCACACATTGCTGCAATATTGTGTTGGTGATGATGTTAATGAATGTGGAAGGTGGCGGAATGATCATTGTTGGATTTTGTTCATCAAGACAAGTCAAGGCTATTCCATTACATCCTTGGCTTGCACTTTCTAATGGTGGACAGGCTTGGCAGAATCCGAAAGTGAGTTATCCTTGAATAACCAAATTTTGACCTGGTCTTGGAGACACAATATTTATGTATCTGGTCTAGTTATTTTTCCAAACAAGATGTGCCATGCCCCAGTTCAGATTTTTAATGTGTTGGAACCTTCAGAGGTTTCATTATTTTTATTCTTTTGTCAATTTTGGTTTGGAGCTGTGAACTGGGATTGGTGAGCTGAAGATGACCGCTGAACTCTTCGAAACAGCTTGCAGTAAAATGAAAAAAACAGACCAAACAAGCTGTTGTTTGTTTGTTTGTGAGGCCAGACATAGAGACAAATTGCAGGCTGATTCTTGGGAAGACCAATACATTGAATCTGGCACCAGAAGTTGGTTATTAATGAGGTAAGTACATGGGAACTGGTTCTGGCAAGTCTGGAATAGACCTTACTTTTGAGTAGACGGCAGATATTGAATGGTAATTGTGGCCTCGGTAAAATATGTTTTCTCTATAAGAGCAGAAGTAGAGTTGATTTGATTTATTACTGTCACTGTAGTGGGATCTGTGTGGTCTACAAGCAGATTGTATCACACAAAATGTTTTAGGTAGCAAAACAGAGTTCAATGAAGGGTATGTAGGTTAGTCTGATCTTAGAATAGAATAAAAGGCCGGCACAACATCAGGGCCAAAGAGCCTGTACTGTGCTATACTATTCTATAAACAGTGCTACAGCCACACAGAAGGTATATAGAGCAAGATGAACATTAACTTTTGACTGATTCATTCAAAAGTCAGAAAAAACGGGGAAGAAGCTTTTCTTAAACCTATTCATACATGTTTTCAAACCTTTGTATCATTTGCCCAATGGAAGAGGGTGGAAGAGAGTATAATCATGATGGGAGGGGTCTTTGATTATGTTGGTTGCTTTCTTGAGGCAACGAGAAGTGTAAATGGAGTCAATGATTGGGAGGCTGGTTTGTGTGATGGACTGGACTGAGTTCATGACTCTCTGTAGTTTCTTGCAGTCTTGGGAAGAGTAGTTGCCATACCACTCTGTGGCTCCAGATAGGATGCTTTCTATGGTGCATCTATTACAATTGGCAAGAGTCTTTGTGGACTTGCTGAATTTCCTTAGCCTCTTCAAGACGTAGAGGCATTGTTATGCTTTCTTTACCATCATGTTGATTTAGTAGACCAGGACAGATTATTGGTCATCATCACTCACAGGAACTTGATGCTGTCGACCATCCACACCTCAGCACCACTGAAGCAGACAGAAGTGTGTCCTTCATGCTTCTTCCTGAAGTCAATGATTGGCTCCATCATTTTGTTGACATTTATGGAGAGATTGTTGTCTTTGCACTATTAGGGATCAGGCCAGACCCCTTCAAAACATTTCAAGAAGGTAGCCCAGACCCTAACATGTTGAGTTGTTTTAGGCAGATGTAAGATGGATATTCCAGGAGTGATGCAGTTGGTCAGCTGATGCTGATGCACTTGACTTCAAGTAAAACAGAATTTATTTATGCACCACCGAATGATACACAAGCAAAAGAAAACAGAATGTAGAATAACAACTATTTGAAAACCCAATCGACATGAAATCTCTGCAACTTAACAAAGGATCTGTTCCAGTTACAACATTTCCATTTACATATCCCTCAGCAAAAAAGGTAAGTTCAAACTAGGTTCTTACAGGAGAGATATTACAGTAAGAATCAGCCTGAAACAAGGAACTTTCTTTCCTAGCAGCTTCAAACAGAGTGTTTGCAAAAACCCAAACCAAAACGAAACCTGAACTGGGAATATTGGCCACTCCCCTTTCATTGTACAAGTCTTTAAAACAAAACTAAAATCCTTTTCCCTGATTGTTGCCTTAGGCAGTACCTGTCAGCCATTAGCAATGTCCCAAAAGCCAGACAAATCAGAACCTCTGTCTTTTACAACCCCTCTTGAAAAAAACCAAGGACAACATAACCTTGGTAAAAGAGCAGCATTGTCAAGCTCCATGCCTCTAAGAACTCAATCTCTTTCCTGTGCTCTGCCTCATTGTTGTTTTAGATCTGACCTACAGCAGTGTATCATCAGCAAACTTGTAAATGGTCTTGGGTGGAATTTGGTCACACAGTTGTGAGTGTAAGTGGGATGCAGGAGGAGGCTGTTGTGTTAAGAATTATCGTGGAGGATGTATTGTGCCTATTCTTACTTATTACGGTCTATGAGCCAGAAAGTCGACGATCCAGTCACAGAAGAGGGAGCCAAGACCTAGCTGCTAGAGAAGGCAGATGAGTTTGTTTGGAATTATGGTGTTGAAGGCAGGGCTGTATTCAATATGTAAAAGCTTGATGTAGATATCCATGTTATTCCAGGGAAGAGTTGTATTTGAACTGTGTTTTCTGGAGGACAAAGTTAAAATATCAAGCAACACCAGGTTATAGTCAAAGTTTATTTGGAGATACTAGCATTTGGAGCACAGCTTTTTCATCAAGTAGCTATGGAGCAGGATCATAAGACACAGATTTTATATAGCAAAAGATCATAGTGTCATGCAACTGATATGATATCTTGAACAAATCTAGAATGCTGTTAAGTCTTTCATCTTTTAGAATGAGTTGCAAGTTTCAGTTCATTAATATGTAAATCCCAGAACTTTTTTCAAGTCACATTCTCGCGATAACTTCAGGCTTTATGAAAAAAGAAGTGACATCTCAGTTCAGACAATGCATTAAAGTTATGAGGTTAGAGTCTATCTGTATCCCAATCTTGAGTCAGATTGGTTTTATTTCCAAAGTAGGGATTTATAAAATATTACATGGTTTGACTTCCTGTAGATTGTGTGCTTTTTGAATAAAATAGAATGTATCTTCAAATGCAATTCTGCAAATGCAATATCACCTCATAGACTTGCATGTATTCAAAAGAGAGAAACTGGGTGTGAGTGTGTTTGCATGCATGCTTGGTAGAGTGTGTGCATGACTGTGACAGATTGTAAGTGTGTGTGTGTGTGTGTGTGTGTGTGTGTGTGTGTGTGTGTGTGTGTGTGTGTGTGTGTGTGTGTGTGTGTCTGTGTCTGTGAGTGAATGTATAGTGTAATGGAGTCACCTATAGTATGACATGAACCCAAGGTCCCAGTTGAGGCCATCCTCGTGGGTACCAAACTTGGCTAACATCCGCTGCATAGCCACACCACATTGTTACGCATCCTGAAGTTCACCTTGGAGGATGGTCAGGCGAAGAACCAAGGCTGAATGTCTCTGATTGCTGAAGTGTTCCCTGACGGGGATGGAATATCCCTGTCTGGCAATTGTTGTGGAGTGTCCATTCATTCGTTGTCATAGCGTCTGCTTGGTCTCACCAACATACCATGTCTTGGGGCATCCTTGCTTGCAGATAGACAATGTTTACCAAGTCACATAAGTACGTAGTGGATGGTGTCCCTATGTGTAATGGTGATAGCAATGTCAATACTCTGACACGTCTTACAGTGGTTGCCTTGACAGGGTTGCACGGTGTTGTGGTCGACGTTGTCCTGAAGGCTGAGCAGTTTGTGGTGAACAATGGTCTGTTTAAGGTTTGGTTGTTGTTTAAAGGTGAAAACTGGAGGCATAGTCTTAATGAGGTGCTCATCCTCATCGATAATGTGTTGCAGGCTGCGAAGAACATGGTGTAATTTCTCCACCCCCAGGAAGTACGGGACAACAAAGGGTAATGACCTCCTGAGGTTATTACTGTTTCTTGCTGTGACATATCAGAGTTGGTGAGCGATGAGTTGCATATTGTACCTTGTTCTAATGAGGCTGTTCTTCAGCACCTTCATTTGTCTGTCACATTCCTCCTCATCTGAACAGATCTTGTGTATGCGTAGGGCTTGTCCATTGGGGATGGCTGTTTTAACATGTTTGGGTGGAAGCTAGAGAAGTGCAGCATTATGAGATTATCCATGGGTTTGCGGTAGAGTAAGGTACTGAGGTACCTGTCTTAGATGGAGGTGCAGGTGTTCAAGAATGAGACAGATACTGAAGAGTAGTCCATGTTAAGTCTGATGGTGGGATGCAACTTGTTGACATCACTGTTTAGTTGTTTCAGTGACTACTCTCCATGAGTCCAGAGGAAGAAAATATTGTCAATATATCTGGTGTGCAGTGTTGGTTGGAGGTCCTGTGCAGCAAAGAGGTATTGTGTGAAGTTATGCATGAAAATGTTGGCATATTGGGGTGCAAATTTGGTCCCCATGGCTGTTCAGTGTGTCTGGATGAAGAACTTGTTGTCAAAGGTGAAAACGTCGTGGTTGAGGATGAACTGGATGAGTTGTAGGATGATGCTCAGAGATTGGCAGTTGTTGGGATTGAGTACTGAGGCTGTTGCAGCAATGCTGTCATCGTAGAGGACGTTGATGTAGAGTGTTGACATGTCTATTGTGACAAGGAAGGTTCCCCATTTGACTAGTCTGTAGGTGCTAAGTTTCTGTAAGAAATCTGAAGTGTTGTGACAGAGGCTGGAATCCACTGTACCTTGCATTTCAAAATGCCTTTGACATAGCCAGAGAGGTTCTCACACAGGGTCCCATTACCTAATACGATGGGACATCCTGGTGTATTGGCTTTGTTTATGTGTTGACTTTGGAAGGTCGTAGAAGTCCCCTACGTGAAATAAGCTGGCTGCTGTCAACACCGTATCAAGATTTGGAAGTTCCCTGCCTTGTCTCCCACATCAGCTTTTGGAACACCAGTGAGTGTAAAACTGAGTTAGAAGTGTTACTACCTTTACCTGAGTGAACCAAGGCTCCAGAAAATCAGCCAAGACATCCACTTCTATGCCTAACCCATCATGAAAACCAATTAACTAAGCTGACCAGCTTTGTTTTTTTTTAACAAGTTATCCCTTGCATATGTTTGTTTGTCTGTCTTTTGTGTGAATAGGGTCTGAGAACAAATGTTTTGGGTTTGAAGCATAGGCATTAATCAATCTACCTTGTTAGTTAAGTTTTTTTTATCTGCTAATGTTTTGGGTATTTAATAACTTGTTAAGTACCTTGTTTGAGACACAAAATCAGTATCTGGAATTAATTATTCAAAAGTATGGTTAGGAACCATTGGAGTAACTGTTATGAATACACAGGTAGAAAGGCTGAATTGGTTCGGCTGTCTGTCTCTGCATCGTAACAAATGATAGGTGATTTGATGATAGTTTTGGCATTCTATGTGAAGGGAAGTTGATTGGACTCTCTCTTGCTGAAGATGGCCATTGCCTTGTAGTGTTACTTGTCATTTATCAGCCCAAGCATGAATACTTTTGTTGTGGAGAGGCACATACATTATCAAAAAAATACCAAATATGATTAAACACTGCAGCAATGACAGTAAACATCCCCAAAACTGATCTTGTGGTGTAGGGAAAATCATTGAAGCAATTCATGATGATTGAGCCCCAGACATTACTTGGAGAACCTCCTCTGTCATAATGCTTTGTGATGAGATGATTAAGCCTTGAAAAAACACACCTATCTTCCTTTGCTTTGGCGTGATTCCATGCAGGAGAGCATTTGATTCTGATTCTTATTTGTGAGAAAACCTCAAATCCACACTATCAAACACTGCCTTTTTTAGCATGCGTAGTCGGTCTCGCCTGATGAAGGTCTGTGGTCAGAGTGACAGGGCTAGTTGCGGGAGAAACCTAAGGATTCCTCTTGGGGTCCACAAGAACTCTACTTCCTCAACTCCCAAAAAATCTATCTATAAATTACTGACAGGTTTTGTTCTTTGAAGGCCTCACATGACTTTAAGTTACAATTGCATAACTTCAGGGCTGATAATCTTACACTGTAGATTTAACCTTTATTTACATCTTTGCCAGTTGATGACAGACGTGTTGAGCCTGAACTGATTCCTGGAAAGTAGGTTAGGCAGTATGGTTATGTTAGGTAAACTGGATTAAGTTAGAGCCCTGCATGGAGAAAATATGTTGTTTACTGGGTACCTTTATAATATCACTCAGTGTGACTTGATAACTTACTGTATCGACAGAAGTTACTGATGTGTATCAAACAACCACAATAAAGTCTAATTCAGCGTGATGCCATTGCATCTGCTCATTAGAATCGAAAAAAAAGCAAGGAAGGAAATCCAAGAAAACTGTTACAGCAAAAAGGCTGACTGGAAATGGATTTGTATGCAATGAAGCTGAAGCAATGATCCAGGACAGGTAATTATGGTGGTGCTGGATGATGGCCTTGTTCATGAATAAACTGTTATTCATGTTAAAAAATATGATGATGATAATGGGATAACCAACGAAGCAGCATGCAGCAGTGAATTTATCGTATAATATGAATATATTTGGGTACAATTAATAATATATGAATAGTAATATGGTTTCATTAATAAAATGCAATAGGTACCTATATATAAAATTAATAAAAATTTATTTTATTTTTAAGTGTGAAGAAACATTCACTGTAGTATAATTGCTCTGCTTTTAACTGTTGAATTGAAATAATTAAATAAATGAGGTACAACAGTGTTTCATCATGGGGTCTAGCGAATTTAGTTGGAATAATTCCACCTGCCTTCACAGTGGTTAATAGCTATTTCAAGTCCATCTCATTATGCATGCTGCAATATGATTATATTCTCTGCAGGCCCCTGTGGTATATCATTTTGCTAATGGTTTGAGCAGCCAGATGAAATAAAACAGAATCAAACAACTGAAATAAAATTATTGACAAAGCTTTTGGAACACGTTCATGAGGCAGATAAGATTTATAGTACCATACCCAGATTTTATTTAATAATTTGAATGTTCCATATAAAAGTGAAACAGTGGCAAACGTGCATTCTAATTAAGATGGGTGTTCTAAATCTGCGGGTCATGGTGAGTCACAGGATGAGCGAATGGGGTTGTCACTCAGAGGCACCAATGCTGATCATGGACTAGAAAGGCTAGTGGATGAATTCTGAAACCAGCTCCATAGCACTGTAATATGTACACCCAAGTTTTATTTTTGTCAATGATTTAAATTGTATGTTCGAAGAGAATTTTCTCAAATGTCCCATGCCCACCTGAAAATTATTGTTGAGAAAGTGATCGCGCTTTGCCTGTATGCATCACCACCTCCATTCCCTCCAACCTCCAGTTTGACAGCTCTCTGCTATTCCCCTAACCCCTCTACAAACTCTGACAATGGGGTGTCAAGAATGTTAAAACATTATAATGGTAACCTAATGAATGTGGAAGACCAACCAGGAATACATCAAAACAATTGAATCTAGAGATTACAAAAACACGGATGAGGGCTTCTGCAGCAGAACAACTGTGGCAGGCCAAAGTTAGGGAATGTTATCATGGTGAAAATAAGTGCTTTAAGCAAATATGAGATTGGAAGCTCATCTTACAATCAAATTTTACATCAAGGATGTGAACAAACTAACTTAATCTCTATATGTTGACAGAGAAGGCTTGAGGCAGCTAGCTAGGGAATAGAAATACACCGATCTAAACATACCATATTGGCACACAGCCCAACATTCAATTATTTTGTTTTGTGACAGATGCAAACCTTGCAATTCTAATGATTTTGTGGAAAGATGAATTGACATAGAGAGAACTTCAAAGTTCGCACTTTAAAGAGGGAGGTCACATCAAATCTGCCTTAAATTTTGCCAGAAACGAAGACTGTTGTAAAATATGTCTGACTTGTTGCAGGTGTTCTTATACAAATTGCACATTCAAATCACATCTGAGTCCTAAATGATCATTTCTAACATTGACTGCCATTATTTGTGGAAGACTAGGTGTGATCTTAAAGGTACATTATTGTAATTCATTGTGCTGGTGGATAGAGGCACATAGCATAATTCTCCATCAGGGTTTTGTTTTATAATTTACTTCTGAGGCTAAAGCACTCCATAGAGCTTCATAAGATTAGTTTTACTCAGAGAATTTCAAATGAAGACCAAACATGGAAAACGATCATTCCAATAGTTTGTGATTTAATTTTAAGAGCTGCATCTAAGTTTAGAGTAGTGCACTGTTGTTTTAGTTCCCAAAACTTCATGGGTCACGACATTTTTCTAGTCACCTAAATAACCAATTAAAGACCTAACCTGTATTAGATTTTAAACCAAAAAGATCAAGCAACTACTTTAATAAATAAATAAAATTATTTACTTATGATCAAAACAAAACTTAATCTTCGATGATTAGAGTGGTGCTGGAAAAGCACAGCATGTCAGGCAGCATCCGAAGACCAGGAAAATCGACGTTTCGGGCAAAAGCCCTTCATCATCAATAGAGGCAAGGTGCCTGCTGAGTGGAGAGATAAATGAGAGGGGGAGGTGGGTTGGGGGGAAAGTAGCATAGAGTACAATAGGTGAATGGGGGTGGAGATGGAGGTGATGGGTCAGGGAGGAGGGTGGGGCAAGGAAGCAAAGAATACAATGGGTGAATGTGGGTGGGGATGAAGGTGATAGGTTGGAGAGGAGGGTGGAGTGGATAGGTGGAAAGGAAGATAGGCAGGTAGGACAGGTCATGAAGGTGGTGTGGAAAGCTGGAAGGTTGGAGTTGGGGTGAGTGGGGGGAAGGGGAAATTAGGAAACTGGTGAAATCCACATTGATGCCATGGGGTTGAAGTGTTCCGAGGCAGAAGATGAGGTGTGCTTCCTCCAGGCATTGGGTGGTGAGGCAGCGGCGGTGGAGGAGGGCCAGGACCTCCATCTCCTCGGCAGAGTGGGAGGGGAAGTTGAAATGTTGGGCCACAGGGTAGTGGGGTTGATTGGTGCTGTTGTCCCAGAGATGTTCCCTAAAGCGCTCTGCGAGGAGGTGTCCAGTCTCCCCAATATAGAAGAGACCGCATCAGGAGCAATGGATACAATAAATGATATTGGTGGATGTGTACGTAAAACCTTGATGGATGTGGAAGGCTCCTTTGGAGCCTTGGATGGAGGTGAGGGAGGCGGTGTGGGCGCAGGTTTTGCAATTCCTGCGGTGGCATGGTAGGGTGCCAGGAAGGGAGGGTGGGTTGTGGGGGGGCATGGACCTAACCAGGTAGTCACGGAGGGAACGGTCTTTGTGGAAAGTGGAAAGGGGTGGGAGGGAAATATATCCCTGGTGGTGGGGTCCATTTGGAGGTGACAAAAATGTCGTTGGATGATGTGCTTGATGCGAAGGTTGGTAGGGTGGAAGGTGAGCACCAGGGGAGTTCTGTCCTTGTTACGATTGGAGGGGTGGCGGAGGGGCGGGATGTGGACGAGATGCGTTGGAGGGTATCTTTAACCACATGGGAAGGGAAATTGCAGTCTCTAAAGTAGGAGGCCATCTGTTGTTTTCTGTGGTGGAACTGGTCCTCCTGGGAGCAGATACGGCAGAGGAGGAGGAATTGAGAATATGGGATGGCATTTTTGCAGGAGGTGGGGTGGGAAGAGGTGTAATCCAGGTAGCTGTGGAAGTCGGTGGGTTTGTAAAAAATGTCAGTGTCAAGTCGGTCGTCATTAATGGAGATGGAGAGGTCCAATAAGGGGAGGGAGGTGTCAGAGATGGTCCAAGTGAATCTAAGGTCGGGGTGGAATGTGTTGGTGAAGTTAATTAATTGCTCAACCTCCTCACGGGAGCACGAGGTGGCGCCAATGCAGTCATCAATGTAGCGGAGGAAGAGGTGGGGAGTGGTGATGGTATAACTACCGAAGATGGATTGTTCTCTATTTCCAACAAAGAGACAGGCATAGCTGGGGCCCATACGGGTGCCCATGGCTACCCCTTTGATTTGGAGGAAGTGAGAGGATTTGAAGGAAAAATTGTTGAGGGTGAGGACAAGTTCAGCCAAACGAATGAGAGTGTCAGTGGAAAGGTACTGTTGGGAATGTCGGGAGAGGAAGAAACGGAGGGGCTTGTAGGCCCTGGCCATGGCGGATGGAGGTGTTGTGGGATTGGATGTCCATAGTGAAGATGAGGCATTGGCGGCCGGGGAAACGGATGACTGGAGGAGGTGGAGGGAATGGGTGGTGTCTCAAATGTATGTGGTGAGTTTTGGACTCGGAGTGGGGGGGGGGGTAGGACAGTGTCAAGGTAGTTGGAGATGAGTTCAGTGCGGCAGGTGCATGCTGAGACAATGGGTCAGCCTGAGTGGTCAGGCTTGTGGATCTTGGGAAGGAGGTAGAACCGGGCAGTGCGGGGTTCAAAAACTATGAGGTTGGAAGCTGTGGGTGGGAGATCTCCTGAGGTGATGAGGTTCTATATGGTCTGGGAGATGACGGTTTAGTGATGAGGGGTGGGGTCTTGGTCGAGGGGGCGGTAGGAGGAGGTGGCTTCAACGGTGTAGAGGTCAGTGCGCCAAACTACCACTGCACCCCCTTTATCTGCTGGTTAGATGGTGAGGTTGGGATTGGAGCAGAGGGAGTGGAGGGCTGCACATTGTGAGGGTGAGAGGTTGGAGTGGGGGAGAGAGGAAGATAGGTTGAGGCAGTTAATGTTTCGGTGGCAGTTGGAAATGAAGAGATTGAGGGCAGGTAATAGGCCAGCACGGGATATCCTGATGGATGGAGTGTGTTGGTGGTGGGCAAAGGGGTCCTGGGAAGGTGGGCAAGAATCCTGATTGTGAAAGTAAGCTCGAAGGCGGTGGAAGAAGTGTTCGATGTCACAGCGTGTATTAAATTCATTGATGCGTGGACAGAGGGGGTTGAAGGTAAGGTCTTTGTTGAGGACTGATTGTTCGTCCTCAGTGAGGGAGAGGTCATGGGGAATGGTGAAAACTCGGTAGGGTTGGGAGCTAGGACTTGGTGTAGGTGTGGAGCTGGGAATGGGGGCAGAGCCTGTAACTGGAGTGGGCTTGGTGTTAGGGGAAATGGGGGTGGAGTCATGAGCAGGTGGTGTTCCCCTCAGGGTTATTGGGGGTAGGGATGGTGACAGTGGGACCTGTGGGATTGTGTCAGCGGAATGCAGGTATGTGGCGTTGGTGGGGGCGGAAGTGGTGGCGACCACGGCAGTGGGGAGGACGGAAGTCACTAAGCGTGTGACGTCAGTGTTGATGGGGGGGGGCGGAAGTGATGTCACGTGTGGTGCATGAGGAATTGTGAGGGGTGGAAGTGGCTGTGGAACAGCCGTGATAGGGGCAGAAATGACATCATCCATCACCGTGGGGATGGTAGCTGCAACAGCCGCATGGCCAATGGCATCCGAGCAGTTCCAGAGGCCAGGAGAATCTTCTGGAATGTTTGAGGAGTGCTGGTTATGGAGGTCGGTATACAAAAGTTTGTTGTACTTATAGTTTTTGATATTTGAGATGCTGTTGAAATATTGATTGTTGAGAGTATGAATTCTCCTGAGGATGTAGTACAGAGTGGGTCCTTTGCAATTCTGAAAGAGTGTGGCCCTCAGCTGAGGCAGGGATGACTGTAGAGAGGTTAGGTGCCGGTGTATTGCTGCGAGTGTGGAGCGGAGGATCTTGAAGGAGAACCATTGCTGTTGTTTTTGAATCTGTAGTCTGTACTGTTTGTCCTGTTCAGGTCCGAACTCTGCTGGTTTAAAGGTGGTCCGGAGTCCGTGTGGGATGAGTTGGTTATGGAGGCAGGCACTGAGAAAGCAAATGTGGTTGTGATAGCAAGTCTGTTTCAGGACATGTTTGAAGAACTTCAGGGCAGAGAAGATGACCTGGGGGTTGCAGTGAGAGAGAGATTCACTGAGATTTTTTAGAGAGAGGAGGAAAACCTCTTCAAAGCAGGCATCCGATGCAATACATGGTCAACATATACTGTTGGTATTATAAAAGTACAAATGATTATCCATTTACATATCCCCAAAACACACACATGCAAACAAATATTCATGTCGGGAAAGAGAAAAAAATGGATATCTCTGCAGCAATTGGCTTTCTTAAAGAAAAACACACTTTGGATTTTTTTTGGTTTCCTCCCAAAGTCCACAGATGAACACATTAGGTGAATTGACCATGCTAGATTACCAATAGTGTTCAGGGATGTGGAGGTTAGGCGCATTAGTCAGGAGTAAATGTAGGGTAGGGGGAGTGGTTCTGGGTGGGTTACTGGTCAGAAGGTCGGTGTGGACTTGTTGGGCTGAAGGGCCTGTTTCCACACTGTAAGGATTCTACGAAAGTCTAATCCTCCAGGCAATATTAAACATGAAGCATCTTCATAGCAGGAGAAGAAACAATACGTACCTTGGGAGGCTGGTTGTATAAATTAGCACCACAGGAAATCAAAATCCCTAAACATAAATCAGGCCAACATGATGGATAACCTGAAGAGTTCATTCCTTGATATATTCATAGAGTTCTGTATCACAAAGTTTCTACATACTATAGAATACGTGTTGAAATTACTCATATTTGTATTCTTTTCAATGTTTATATAAGTTGCAACAGCTAAACTAGGCTTGACATGCTGTGGTAATAGTCCTTATAATGGAAACTTTTAAATAGAATAGTATAAAGATGGTCCTTGAAGATTTCAAGGAATGTGTCTGTGACTATTTTCTTGCTAGTTTATTCCAATCTGTGATTACCTTTGGGAAGAAAGATTGTTGATGAGGCTGGTTAGATTTTTGCCATAACAGAGGCTCTCTCACTGTCACGGTAGGAATTGGGGGTATGAGTTATATTTTCTACATAGAACAGTACAGGCCCTTTGGACAGGAAGTGGCTGTTTTTTTTTTAAATTATTGGTTACCATCACTGAAGTGGGATTTTAGTTACCTTGGAGTGTGAAACCCAGAGTGTGGAGTGTTGTGAAGAAAATCACCAGCCTCGGAGTCAGAGTCGGGGTTCAACAACAGAATTTATTGTACAAGGAAATATCAGAGCCTCGGGGAGAGAAAGACACCAACAGCAGTGATGAGCTGTGATTCTTCCCTCAACCCGGAGCATGTGTCAAGATACTTTTATACATTTTGTAGTATAATAGGCTAGTGATGATGTTATTGCCTTTGTAACATACTTTATTTATTGCAAACATTGCAGAATCCTTGATAGTTTTGGTGCAGTCTTTGTCAGTTCCAGTGCAGTCTTTGTTAATTTCAGCGCGGCCGTTGTCAGTTTCAGTGCAGATGTTGTCAATTTCAGCGTCTGCATGGAAATCCATTGCTGTAATAATGGGCGCTAATCACTCTTCCTGAGAAGGACGATTACTGCAGCCCTGGCTATTAGCCCCTTGTATTGAGTTTGTATCAAGCAGTTAGCATTTCTATCAAAGGTGTTGGCTGCACCCAGACACTTCAGCGGGCAATATACACTACTCATGTGTATACTCTCCCCCATCCACCTTAAACTATTCAACTGGGTTGTGAGTACATTGTGCTGGCATTCTGGTGGCCCCAGGCAGTATCTGTGTTTGTTCTGCTGTCTCTCTCCATATTGTGGTCTGGCAGCTGTCTTGTGTGTCAAGTGGCCAACTTATGGCTCAGTGGCCAAATTGTGTGTCCGTGTTCCTCGTGTCACCCTGCCCCTGTGTCATCTCCCACTTCACTCCCCCCTTTGTGGTCAAAATGGTGACTTTGGAGATCTCCTGCAGTCCATCCAATTTACATATAGAAGTAGGTTATTTCTAGGAGCTCATCCTCCTGAGGGGGATCATGGAATGCTAATTTCATTGGGGCTCTTGTGTGGTGACACTCGCTGTTGGTACCGTTCTTTAAACAGAGCTTTAAACACCCGAGGCCCACAATTATTCCTACTCTCCTCCATCACAAACATATCAACATCGAAAATTGGAGAAGGCCTAGACCATTTGGCCCCTACAGCCTGCTCTTCCATTCAATAACATTATAACCAATCTGTTTACATTTCGAATTATACATTCCTATCTCCTTCTGATAAGCTTTGATTGGATCCATCTACCTCTGCCTTTACATATATTAAATGATGTTGCCTTCTCCCCCACTAAGATAAGGACACCCAACCTCAGAAGAGAAAATAAATTATCTTCACTCATAATTTTGAAGGTGTACCCTCCCCCCCCCCCCCCCCCCCGCCTCCCCGGTTCTGAAGTGATTCACAAGAGGAAAGATCCTTCCCACATCTACATTATCAAGATGATTTAAGATCTTATACACTTCAACCAAATCACTTCCTCACTCTCTTCTAAACTCTCATAGACTCAAGTGAGCCTGTCCCCAATCTTGATAAGACAACCCATTCATTTCAGGCCTTCAATGTAATAAACCTCCTCTGAACTGCATTTACAACCCTCCTTAAATATGGAGTTCAAAACTGCAATGTTTGAGATGTGATCTTACTAGTACCATCTATAAGTGAAATATAATATCAAAAATGTTATATTCAATCCTTTTCATAATAAAGGAGAGCATCCCATGAGCATTCTTGAATATTCATTATAACTGCATACTAACGTTTACATGCTCTACAATATCTATATCCTCTACATCTTAGATTCTGCAGCTATTTCCAACAAAGTTATACTCTACGTTTTCCTTGTTCTCGCCAAAGTAAATAACTTCACATTTGCCGACATTATATACCATCAGCCAGATTTTTGCCTACTTGCTCAATTCTCTAGTTTCATCAGCAACATCATTATGTCTTCTTTATGACATACTTTCCTATCTATCTTCATATCATTTGTGCATATAGGCCCCTGCAGGACTCCATTCATCACATCTTGCTAATCAAACAAAGACCCATTTATGCATATACCAAACTTGGATTTCTACAAGGCATTTGGAAAGGTGCCACATCAAAAGTAATTGCTGAAAATAAAAACTCATAGTATGTAGGCTTTCATACTAATGGATAAATGATTGGTTGGGCAATTAATACCAAAGTATAGTACATCTGCAGTTCCTTTATCTACAAAGTCATAGAGTCATACACCATGCAAACAGATCTTTCAGTCGAAGTCCTACATGCCAAACAACTTCCATTTACAATCTGGAGTCTGTTTCGTTGGCATCTGAGATTTGACCAATTATGGTGGTGTCATCAGCAAACTTGTAAATGGCATTAGTCTGGTATTTGGCAACGCATCATGGGTATACAGAGAGTACAGTAGGGGTCTGAGTTCGCATCCCTGGGGGGCTCCAGTGTTGAGTGTTAGTGAGGATGAAATATTATCCCCAATCTTCACTGATAGGGGCCTTTGGGTCAGGAAAGTGAGGATCCAGTTGCAGAGAGTGGGGCTTAGTCCAAGATCACTAACTTTAGTAATCAGTCTTGAGGGGATAATTGTGTTGAAGGCTGAAATCCATAACCAGTCTCTCAAATCTTACTGATTTAATTTGACCTTTTCTAATTATGCAGTTATAATCTCTTTAACAATCAACTCTAACATGTTCCCCATGACAGGTATAAAGCTAACTGGCCATTAGTTTCCTTTTTTTCTGCCTCTATCCTTTCTTGAACAATGGGCTTATATTTGCTACTTTCTAGTGTGATGGAACCTGTCCAAAATCTAGGAAATCTTTGGAAAATTAGCACCAATACACCTCCTGCCTCATTATCAACCTCTTTTAAAGCACTAAGATAAAATTCATCTGGACCCAAAGACTTGTCAGCTCCTATCTCCATTGGATTGCTTAGTATCATCTCTCTCATGGTACATGTGACTGTGACTGAATTTTTTTTCACATTCTCAATAACCAATAGAGAAGCAAAATATTTGTTCATTTATCTATCATTTCCTTGTTATTGACTAGTAACATCCATTGTCACTCTCATTAGGTCCAACACTCACTTGTTGTTTTCCATTTATAAATATTTGTAAAACTCTTGCTATCCATTTTCAGATTGCTGGATAGCTTCTTCTCATATTCTAACTTCCTAGTTACCCTTTAGTCAATCTCTTCTGTTCTTTATATTCTAATTAATCATTTGATTGGCTCCTCACTTTTGTGTAGTTATGTTTTTTTCCTTATGTTTGATGATTTCCCTAAACTCTTCAGTTAAGTCCCCTCATTAGAAATTTTCTTCATTGTAGGAATGCACTTATCCTGAGTATTCTGAATTGTCCCCTTAAAAATAAACCATGGCATACTCCAGAATAATATGCTGGTTCTCCCCATAGCCTTGCATTTTTTTTTCAGATTCTTATCCAATTTCCTTTGGAAAGCCATATTTAATATGTCTCCATCACGTTCTCAGTCAGAGCATTCCAGACCTTAACCACATGCTGTTTGAAAAGAAACCTATTCTTCATAATTGTTTTGCTGTTCAGCTTCCATTAGCTTCCTTCAGTTCTTGACCTTTCCACCAACTGCAACTGTTGCTTTCCATCTACTCTGTGCAGTCCTCTGATTTTGAAATCCAACATCAAATTTCCCATCAAACCTCCCCTCTCCAATGATAACAATCCCAGCTTCTCCGGCCTGTCAATATCACTGAAGTTCACTTTCCCTGCATCCATTTTTGTAGCACTTTCACTGAAGCTGCCCCCGCTTCCGAAAATCTGCTGCCCAGAACTGAACTATTTCAGCCCCAGCCAAACTAATTTTCCATTAAGGTTTATATCGATTTCCTAGTAAGAAAGGATATGCAGACATGTGTCTGGCTGATTTAGATACAGGGAGAAAGTGAGATGCTGGAGATCAGAGTCGAGAGTGCAGTGCTGGAAAAGCATAGCAGGTCAGGCAGCCTCCGAGGAGCAGGAGAATCGATGTTTTGGGCATATGCCTTTCATCATTCTTGATGAAGGGCTTATGCCTGAAATGTTGATTCTCCTGGCCCTCAGATACTGCCTGACCTGCTGTGCTTTTCCAGTACTACACTATTGACTCTGATTTAGGTAGAGTGTCATCTTGTCCTGTGAGAGCTGTGTCAGTGGTTTTCATACAATGTGTTTGGGTGATGTGGTTAATAAGGTTGAACTGGCAATATGTTCAAGCTGTGAGATGCAAGTGCTAGACTTGTTGCTGAAATAACTCCACAGAGGCCGGTCACCCTTTTACTTACACATGGACAGTCCTTGACTGTAGTACTGCTTCATACACAGTTACACAGACTGTCGGTATTCCTGACTCTCAATGTTTTTCAGCTGGGACTCCCTGATTAGACTAGATTAACAGCCCCAATTAGAAACCCATATTCTATGATATCCAGCTGACTGACCTTGTGACAATCACTACAGCAGCAATGTTGAATGTGTGAGGGTGAAGTGAATCTATGAATGTTAGATACAAGTCATAGTAAGAGGGGTGAAGGCATAGTGATAATATCATTGGGCTAATAGTCCAAGCATAATGTTCTGGGAATCTAGGTACAAGTCTCACTCTGATATGATGAAATGTGATTTTGTTGAATATCTGAAATGAGAAGCTAGTGGCAATTATTGTTAGTCATCATAAATGTCCATCTGGTTTAGTAATGCCCTTTCAGGAAGAAAATCTGCTTTCCTTACTTCATCTTTTTTACGTGTGACTCTAGCCACTAGCAACATGGTTGACTTTTACCTGGTCTCTGAAATTGGCTCCTGAGGCTATCAGTTGAAAGAAATTAAGGATGCAACAAATGCCAATGCTTACACCCCATACAAGAATACAATCTATTTTCAGGATGCACTGCACTGCATAGTAGGTGAGCCTGTTGATTCAATCTGAACATGAATAGCTGACACAAAAACAAAGGTTGCTGGAGAAACTTGGCAGTTCTTGCAGTATCAGTGGAAAGTCAGTGTTTCAGGTCCAATGACCCTTCAGAATTCTTTGTTTTTGTTTCAGATTTCAAGCATCTGTAGACTTTTTTCTTTGTTTTCGTGAAAATTACCAACTTTGATCCCTTATGCGTGATTGTTGAAATTCTTTAAACATCAAGATCCACAGGACTACAGTCCTAGCTTAAAGCTACATATCTATCTTCTCCCAGTTAGATATCAGATGCTGTCTATATAACAGTGTTACTTTTTACTATTCTTGGGCTTAGGAAGCAGCTGAAGAATTTCAACAAAGTCAGCTGACATAAGGTATAAGCATAAACTCTACTGAAGAATTAGTTAAATTGTTTCACTTTTTATGAGGTCTTCAAAAAACAGTAAGTCCATATGACATTGAATCATTGCCTCTCATTTGCGAATCACAAAATAACATCTCAAATTACTGTCTCTGGTCACCTGGTCTCATTGAATAGAGGATATCATGCTTCTATCTGCATCAAGATATAAAATGTAACGTGTAGAAACTATGAAACACATTATCTCCCCTGCTGTAACATTTAGTCTTTTTTTTCCCTACTGAGACTCAATTCCACACTCAAGCTAATTAAAATGTTCCCCTTCCTTTGCTTTAGAGCACAGATTGGCTTTAACTGTGCTGTTCTCACACAAATGTGGGCTTTCTGTAAGGCATACAGCCACTCAACAGCATATTTAGATATGGGTTGCACATAAGGTAAAGTCACCACAGTCCCAGGGAACTGCTGTCTCAGTCAGAGAGATGACTGGTGATAGTTTAACCCACAGGTCACCTTGTCTCAGGCAAGGAGGATGGAGTCCTTTATAGTAGTCTTAACCAATGTGGAAATTGAACCTACTCTGTTAAAATGACTCTGCAAACCAGCCATCCAGCCACTGAGCTAACTGACCATTACTGAAATGAGCAAAGAGCACAAACCTTAGGCAGTGCCTGCATTGAAAGCAATAGATGAAGTTTAAACTGACAGCACAGTTTTGGGACCTTCTTCCATGGGCCTTGTCATTTTTTTGCTTCAAACTCTTCAAAAAGCATCTGTAGCCTCATTATTGGTTTTAAAAAAAAGAATAAAAGTAACAAGAACAGCATTTCAGTGAAGACTTACTGAAAGGAAAGGATTAAAACAAAATTGATATAAAATGATGAAAGATCTATCCGTCAAGGTCGCTGTCTGCTGTCAGAGTCAGTGCTTGCCATTGTAGTACTTTAGCTTTGTGGTGTTTGCTTTTGTTTCAAGAATAATTCTTTGTTCCCCCATCGCTAACCTGCCTGTGCATGTCTTCAGTCAGCTAGTCAATATCTAATCTCATCCGCTTTGTGGCTAAAAAAAGGAATGTAATAAGCTGTCCTTGGTGTTTAAAGGAAAATGCTGCACGAAGAAAAAAACGAACAGCTTATACCATCCATTTTCTGAGAAATAAATCTGTTGGTTCGCAGGAGACCGGAATGGGGATTGGGGGAGAGGTGGGAGTGCACTCAGGAAACCAAAGGGAAGGAAATTCAACTCACAGAAGCACTGTACGGAAATTTTCTTGAACAAATTCCGGTTGGATTTTGAAGCTTTGAGGGATTTAAATAGCAACCTCATTAACGTTTTCAAGGTCACGAAAGATATTCAAAAGTTTGTCCAATTTAAATGGTGGCAAAGATTGCACTTAATGACTAAAGTAGGAATTATGTGGATGATTGCTGAATGGGCGGTGGGGGGGAGAAAGAGATGCAGGGTGTTTGAAGATAATTCTCACTAGCTGTTATGTGTATAGTAAATGCCAACTGACCTGGCTACTTTTGTTAACTTGTAACTTTTCTGTTTCTCTACCTATGATGTAATGGGATAATTTAAACCAAATTAAATATATTGGTTTGCAATTATGTTAAAAACAGAAATACCACAAAAACAAAAGGATTTCATACTGTGTTTGCTGTCCAAAAGGCAGCTGTGATTTTTTTTTCCTTATACTGGCTATTTTCCTAGAAATTTGATTCACCATAACATACAAGCGGTTGGTTGCTTAGTGACAAGAGTTACCCGGTCTACTGTTGGTCTGCTGTGAGAGCCTGCATGTCTGTTTGCATACTACTTGATTGGAGATGTACAACTGGAACCTGTGTGTACTGGCTGGCTTGCTGTAGTCAGGTGGCCTCTACCTCCATTGTCAGCCAGCTTTTAAACAAAGGTCACTTGGAACATGAAGTTAGAGTGAAACAGTTATAAAGGGCTGGATTTTCAGGGATGTAAGAGAGCCAGCTACTGGAAGAAAGAGGAAGTAAAATAAAACCAGTCTGTTCAAGTTTGATTTACTGTGTCAGTCAAAATGCTTGCACATTCATCCTGCTGTGGAAATGAAAAGTAAATGAAACAGAATTTGATTTTATTTCCTGCTTTTAGTGACAAAGCAAGTAAATTGCTAAAGAATTAATTTTTTAAAAAGCCGAACAAATCTAAATAGCCACTCTGCTTTCAGTATTCTGGAAAGGATTCGTGTTGCAGAGTAGCCAGTATTTCACTGGGGAGCAGGGAAACCGAACTATAGAAATTTTGCAAGCTCTGAAGATATACTTTGAACGCCATAATAATGATACATGTGAATGCTATTTGATCAGTATCAGATATCAAGGGGAGAGGAAGAAAATTGATCGGTTTGTGGCCACAAAGATACATCAAACTAAATCAAGTAAAATTTGGACAAATGAAAGATGATCTCACCAGAGCCAGGATTGTCGTAAGAGATGCTGTAGTCTGAGTATGTCTGCTGAGAAGAAGTCTATTCTAATGGAAGTTATTGTCAAATAGATACAATATGAGATTGCTAATCATCAGCTAAAATATATTCACGAGAGACTAGACAAAGCATTGCATTGTATTGTATTGAGAGAGATTCCAAACGGAAACAACAGATCACATGCAAGTAAAAACTGCTTGCAGAAATAGATCAGAAAGATTCAGGGCAGCAGCAAGATTGAGATTAGAGGGCAGGATGTAGATGCAAATGTATGGTGCATGATCAAGGATGATGCTTGGAGTAGACCTCTTTCCTTGCATCGGAATTAATTATCCTGGCACTATCCACCACTATTCTGAATGTTGATGGTTAGGTCACTCAATGTCGATGGCTACCAGCAGGGTTGTTGAATGCTTAAAAGTTCTTTCAACATGAATTCCAGCCATTGTAATGAGTGACAGTGACCTTCAAGTCATGAATGAAGAATTTAGTCGCACCATTAAGGATTGAGTAATTGAACATTAGACATCAATTCTACATGATCCCTGATCAAATGGATCAGAGAACAGATGAACAACTAAAGGAAACATGCTAATGTGCAATTACGATGTGCATGGTTTAAAGATTATGATTTGAATCTTACATTTTCTGTGGCAAAGTCAAAGTTGCATTGATTTTATTGCAAAGTTTGCCTCTGTGAGGCTTAATGAATTTTCTTACCTTATCTTACCCAGCACACCACTTTATGTGAATTTAATTGAATCATCTACTGTCACGTCTATTCAATGTAAAATGCAGTGAAAAGTGTGTACCATCTCTGCACATAGTCAGCATTCACATTAACTTAGAATCAAATTTAACAAAATATAACTTAAAGAGAATCCAACTTTCCTTCTCCACCGCTACAGTGCTGCTCTGGGCAATATGCCAGCCAACACCATGCCACTGCCAGTATTCTGCTTTAGGCTACATAGCCCATACCATGCTGCAGGAATTACCTATCACACTCCAACGGCATCTCTCCAACCCATCTCACCATGCGCAATTCCGAGAATAACTCACCATTCAGCAAATATCCACCAAACGTCTGGCATCTGTGCCATCTTTAGAAGGCCACTGGGCAACTGAATGAGCACTGGCATTCTGAAGCTGTCTTTTTCAGTCAAAAATGCTTGCACAAGATATTGCAGAAGGTGAAGTTGGCACTGCAATTCTACAACAAGGACCTGGAGGTCCTGCTCAAGCAACAAAAAAAAATTCTCTTTCTCAAGAAACGGCTGCACCATCAGATTGTGCCAGCCTGGTGGAAAGTTACCACCCAGGTCAGTACTGATCTCAAGGTATAGAGGAATGGCCAGCAGAGCTGCGAGAAGCTCAATGACCTTATTTGCTTTAGCTGCATTAGTGCTGCACTTATCTCCCTGATACCTCACATTACACCCATTGCAGACAGGCTTTACAACATCTTACTTTTGAACATTGTGCTGCTCCCACTAAACAATTGTATAGACTCTTGCGCAGAGCCTGCAGCCCCCAGTCCCAAAGACTGATTGTGGTCCATCCCCTCAGCTGACATAACCAGACATCCCCAAGCAAGACTTTCCCAGACCCCTGATTGATACCTATACATCTTCCCAACAATGTTAGCCCCAAATCATGGACTTGCCATTTCAGAGCTAAACCACTCCTGGACTTCAGAGACTCAAAATCCTGATCTAATGCCCAACCATGACCAATCCCTAGTATTGTTATAGGAGGCAGTCCTTGGCTTATAAACTGGGACCCCAACTAATTGATGGCTCTGTGGATTCTGTAAGAACTAAACCCCTCAGGCTTGGAGATGTGGTTTTTTGCTGGCTGCCCTGGCAGTGTGTTGGCCACGTAAGCTGCTCAATATGGAAAAGGTGTGAGATAGAGGTAGAGCACTACCATACAGACAGATGTGTACTTCCTAGACTGAGGACTGCTTGTCAGCGAGGTAAGTTACCTGGTTGTGTGATTGTATTGACTGGCAAGACAAGACAGAAATGCTATTTGCATGCGAGTAGACACTAATTAAGCAAGCACTAAGATGACAAATGAGCATCTCTGATGTACAGCCTGGTCTGGTGTGCAAGCTGATGGCTGTCCCTGTGCTGCAGTGTCCCACTTTAGACTTTCCACATGACCTGCTTGAGTGCCCTGCAATGCATGTTTGTGCTTCCAGAGTGCACTCTGTGCTGATGGGTTGATTGGCATGAGGAGTGCATTTGGCAAAAGCTAATTGTTTCTGCCCAGGACTGCTGTTTGATCTTGGGCAACATGGGTATCAGTTGGAGCCAGTGACAAGCTTCCAGAATGTACAATGGTTTCCTTGTTAGATTTTCCTAATGTCAAATGTTTTTGACAAGATAGGAGTCTGAATATTAATGATGTGATTTGAGCCCCCAACTCAACAAATTCAAGATCCATCATGATATGGAGATCTTTTGCCACCTCCGCCTCTGTGCCTCCTCTTTTGACAAGAACTCTGAACCTCTCTCGGATGACCCCTTCTCCAGTCTCCAACCTTCTGCCACAGTTGCCACCTGAAGGCCTTGTACCTGTCCTAGAACTCTTCATTGCACTCTGCCACCGGGATATTTCTTTACCCCCGTCCTCACCCACTCCAACCTCATCTCCTCTGTACAGCACTCCACTTGCTCCACAACAATCCCTGGTTCTCCATCAAACCCACTGACAAAGGCAGGGTGGTGGATGGACCTCTATATCGCAGAGGCTGAACAACAACTCTCCGACACCACATCCTACCTCCCCCTTGCGTGTGACCCATCATGCCCAACTCAAAGACTCTGTCAGTGCCCTCATTGCCTCTGGTGATCTCCCCTCCACTGTCTCTAAACTCATAGTCCACAAGCCCCATATTGCCCAGTTCTACATGCTCCCCAAGATGCACAAGCCCAACTACTCAGGCTGACCCATCATCTCTGCATGCTTCTGCCCCACTGAACTCATCTAGTCCTACCTTGACTACATCCTCTCCTCTTTAGCTCAGGCACTTCCCACCGACATCCATAACACCTACCATACCCTTCATCTCTTCAGTAACTTCCAGTTCCCCTGCCCCCAGTGCTTTATCTTCACTAAAAACATACATTCCTTATACATGTCCATACCCCACAAAGACGGCCTCCAGGCCATCTGCTTTGTCTTCTCCAATAGACCCATCCAGTCCCCCTCTACCAATAACCTCGTCCACCTCGCCGAACTGGTCCTCACCCTCAATAAATGTTCCTTTAACTCCTCCCCTTTCCTCCAAATCAATTGGATGGCCATGGGCACCCAGATGGGCCCCAACTACGCTTGCCTTTTTTGTCAGCTACATTGAACAGTAATTCTTCAGTATCTACACAAGCACTGTGTCCCAACTCTTCCGCTGTTACGTCAGTGACTGCATAGGTACAGCGTCCTGCACCCAGGCTAAACTGGAGCAATTTGTCAACTTTACCCACAACTTCCAACCCACCCTCAAAATCACTTGGTCTATCTCAGATGCCTCCTTCCCCCTTTTTGACCTCACCATTTCCATCTCCGGCGACAGTCTCCAGACGGACGTCTACTACAAACCTACAGACTCCCATAACTACCTGGAGCACACCTCCTACCACCCAGTATCCTGCAAGAACTGCATCCCATTCTCCCAATTCCTCCACTTCCACTGCATCTACTTGAACAAGGAGACAATTCCCTTCCACGCGTTCCACATATCCACCTATTTTGAACAACGTGCTTTTCCTCCCTCTGTCATCCAGACAACCCTTCACTGCACCACCTCCATTTCCAATTCCATCACTCTAAACCACCCCCAACACAATAAAGTCAGAGTTCCCCTTGTCCTCACCTAACACCTCACCATTCTCCACATCCAATGCATCATCCTCAAACACTTTTGCGAACTCCAAATCAATTCCACCACCAAGAACGTCTTCCCCTCCCCACCCCTCTCTGCTTTCTGCAAGGTCCGTTCCTTTTGACAGTCCTTGGTTCATGCCACCCCCCCATCACCAAATCCCCTGAACTTCCAGGTAATTTTCCCCTGAAACCAGAAAAGATGCAAAAACTGCAATCACATCACCCTCCCCTCACCTCCATCCAGGGCCCCAAAAGGTCCTTCCAGGTAAGATTGAGGTTCACCTGCCTCTCTTCCAACCTAGTTTACTGCATCAGGTGGTCCCGATCTGGTCTCTGTATGTCAGGGAGACCAAACATGAACTTAGGGAATGGCTCACCGAGTATAGCAGCAGTGTCCACAGGGGCTGACTGGATCTCTCAGTCACCGCCCATTTCAACTGCCCAACCATTCCCTATCTGACGTGACCATCCTTGGCCTCTTTCATTGTCATAACAAACTACAGCTCCTACTGGAGGAACAATAGCTTATCTTCCACCTTGACACTCTACAGTCCAGGCAAAAGTGAGGACTGCAGATGCTGGAGTGGAGAGTCGAGAGGGTGGTGCTGGAAAAACACAGCAGGTCAGGCAACATCTGAGGAGCAGGAGAACTGACATTTCAGACAAAAGCCCCTCACCAGGAATCAGGCCTCATTCCTGGTGAGGGGCTTTTACCTGAAACATCAGTTCTCCTGCTGTGCTTTTCCAGAACCACACTCTCAACTCTACAGTCCAGAAGACTCAAAATTGATTTTGCTAATTTCAAATAACCTCCCTCCCCATCCCCCGACTCCCTTTCCAGCCCCTCCTCCTCCCTTCCATTGCTCCGTGCCACCAATTGGATTCATTCCTCCCATTGACTAATCAGGTCATACCCTTGACCTGTCTTGACCTATCCCCCCACTTCATCACGCTGCGCCCACCACCCCCTTTATCTGCAGCTCCTCCACCTCCCCCCCCCCCCCACCCCATAGCTACCCCTAGTCCTGAAGACGGGTTACACCCGAAATGTCAACTTCTGCACCTCCTGATTCCGCCAGGCTTGCTGTGTTCTTCCAGCCTCCTGCCTCTCCATTTTTGGATTCCACCATCTGCAATTTTGTTTTTGTCTTATGCTCCTTTACAATAACAACAGTCTCTTTGGTAGACCTGTCAATGCACCATAACTCTGTGAGCATGTTCATCAGCTTTCTCCTGTATGCCATATATCAAAGTATTTATCTGAGCCTTATGTAATGGGACTTGTCTGTGAGATTACCGGAGCCCATGTTAATCATCCTTCCACCATATTCCTGGTTCGATCATACAGGACTGCTGCTTTCAGCTCAATGCTAGTGTCTAAAATTTGCGTAATGGCAGTAGCTGAGCTGTTGGCAACAATGTCAGATCAAATAATCATACTTCTTAATCAGATTCTTGCTGTTATCATCTCCTTCATTTCAAGGCGACCAGCAAGTAGTTTTTGACGATATAAAAGTGGAAGGCAGGATTAAGGTGAGGAAAGAGACATTTGGTGCAAATCAAGTGATTCGTGGTCCTATGGCTTGCACTTGTTACCAGAGAATGACAAGGGTAAAATCAGATTTGAGAACATGGAGAAGACAAGAACAACCAACAGTGAGACATGCTCAGAGACATCTATTACAATATCACTCCTGGCTCGACAGTTTGTAGCAGTATGCTATCCTGGCTGGAACCGGATCACCTTATCTTCAATATTACTGGGTTAAAATCCTCACATCTTAATGACACTGTGGGAGTACCAAACCCCATGGACTACAACTGTTCAAGAAAGTGGCTCACAGTCACAGTCATGTTCAGAGGAAGGGTCACTAGCTCAGAAACACTGATTGCTCTCCATAGATGACCAAAAGACCCAGGAGCAGGAATTATGCCTTTCAGTCCACTGATGTTGCCAGGCCTGCTGAGCTTTGCAGCAATTTCTGTTTTTGTTTCTGATTTCCAGTGTCGATAGTTCTTTTGGTTTGTACCGTTTTTTTTCAAGGGCAATTATGAGCCTCTTCAGGGTGAGGCAGGCACCCTTGCAGGCTGTTCTTTAAAAGTAGTGGCAGTTATCTGAACAAAAACAGCTTCTGGTAAATCTTTTGCTTCATTTTCACTGCGCACAATTCACTCACTACTCTCGTTACATCATTCAAATTAGCACAGGCTGTTTGCATGTATCTTCCAAAAGATCTATCTTTGAGGACTTGGAGGTGCCACTGTTGAACTGGGGTGGACAAAGTTAAAAATCTCACAACACCAGGTTATAGCCCATAGAGAGAGCACATACATACATTCCCCTGCATTGACACTGACACATACACCCTCTCATACGTACCCCATTATACTCACACACACGTTTAACCAAGCTTACACACACACATACTCAATCTGTCGCTTCTACATGCACATGAATATAAGCTTATAGGGTAAGTTTGTTTTTACAGAATTGCATTTTATTTTGCTAAAAAACTGCATGAATCTATGTAAAACTCTATAAAACCATACAGAGGGTTTGTCAGTCTGACATAGCAGTGGGACACAGACAGACTTCACACCTATTGTTCAAAAGCTGAACTCTCTTGAGAATGTAATTTAAAAGAAGTTCTGGGATTTACATATCAAAAAACAGAAACCAGCAAATCTCGTTTTAAAAAGTGAAAGTTTTAATCTCAGATTGTTGACTGTATCACATCTCCATGACACTGGACTCCTTTGGCTATAAATTCTGTGAGCATGATCTTTATCTCCACAACCACCTGATAAGGGAACAATGTTCAGAAAGCTAGTGCCTCCAAATAAAGCTATTGGTCTAAAACCTGGTGTTGTGTGATTTTTAACTTTATCTTCCAGGAGTGAGGAAATATGTTGTTTTCTAAGAGTCAGGTTTTGAGAATATAGACTAACATTACCTTATCAGTCTCCCCTTATGTGAAAGCCATGTGATAAACAAAAGAAATCGTCAAGTATAATGAAAAACATTCTTACAGATCAAAAATCTTCTTTGTTGGGGCAAAACTAAATCTTACTAAATATCTCCCGATTCCATAAATTCATGACACCATTACCAGATCTCAAACATATTGTCATCTTATTCAAGGCCAAGCGAGTCCATAACCCAACCAATCCACCTTCCCTTACCGGCACCTTCCCCTGCCACCGCACGAATTGCAAATCATGTGCCCAAACCTCCCCCCTCACCTCCATCCAAGGCCCCAAAGGAGCCTTTCACGTCCATCAGAGTTTTCCTGCACTTCCATGTCATTTACTGTTTCCGTTGCTCCTGATGCAGTCTCCTCTACATTGGGGAGACAGGATGCCTACTCGCAGAACACTTCAGAGAACATCGCTGGGGCACTCATACCAACCAACCTCATTGCCCTGTGGCTGAACACTTCAAATCCCCCTTCCACTCTGCCAAGAAAATACAGGTCCTGGCCTCCTCCATTACCACACCCTAACCAGCTAACGCCTGGTGGAAGAATGTCTCATCTTCTGCCTTGGTACCCTCCAAACACACGGGCATCAATGTCAACTTTACCAGTTTCCTCATTTCTCCTCCCCACATCTTATCCCAGTTCCAAACTTCCAACTTGGCAAATCCCTCATGACCTGTCCTATCTGTCCATCCTCCTTCCCACCTCTCCGCTCCACCCTCATCTCTAACCTACCACCATTACGCCCATCTTAGTCTATGTATCACATGCTCAGCCACCATCCCACCAGTGCCACCCTCTCCCATATATCTCTCCTCCACCTAGGCTCACAAGCCTCATTCCTGATGAAGGACTCTTGCCCGAAATATTGATTCTCCTGCTCCTTGGATGCTGCCTGATGTGCTGTGCTTTTTCAGTACCCCACTCTCGACAGAAAACAATTCTGCTTGGTCATAATCTCTGAACACACAGATAACCTTGACCGATCATATCTTTTCAGATCTTTGTTCATGTGGAACTCAGTGACAACCATGACAAACAGATCAATTGTTCAGGGTCATTCTTCATAGCTGTTAGGAAACACTGAAGGTGATAAGTTAGATATCCAAATGCCTCAGAGCTCTGAAAGGTGTTTTCAGTTTTCAGGCGACTACCACCTTTTCTATTTCATGCATCATCCATCAAACTGACATTCTTTCTATCCTTAATGCTGAATCTCATACAATAACTTTTCAGAAGAGTACAGAAGCAAAGACCATTTATTGATTTGCATTATCTATTGCACAAAGGCACACACACATCGAAAAAGGTGAATGCTTTACATTCTGTAGCCTTATTATAGGCAATAATGAACATCATACTCAGCATTGAAAAGCAAAGATATGGACAGATCCATTAACAAAAGTAAAGAGAAAAGAATATTTCTGCTGAGATTGATACTTCTTTGTACAAATAATCTGAGCATCATAAAAGCACTTTGCAAATGTAAGAAAATGGCTGTTTCTGACAACAGGGCCATGTACACCATGAATAATGAAGATTGAGGAATAAAACACCGGTGAAGTAGTGAGTTAAAACACAGTCTTATAATGTCTTCAGAGATCTACAATGAAATCCATCCTAGCTGATAAGCAGCATTTGTCAGTTGTTAGAATAGCATGCCAATACTCATAGACCGGATACATGCACAGTGAAAGGTCACTAAGGTAAAATACTGAAGGAAACCTGGCACCTCTTAGCACTACTCCAGGAAGAGTCAATAACTTCAGGAAGAACACAAATTAAATTAATGAAGCTATATTGATGATTAGTCTGAGAAATGGCTATGTAATAGGAACAACAACAGCAAATAATACATTAACATTAACTTGCAAACTATTCTTGCAAGTTTGAGAAAGATAGATTAAGGAACTGTGCTTCAGAATATCTTTCATGTCTTCAATGCCTGCCAAGCACTTCACAGCCAATGGAGTATTTTTGATTGTCGTCACTGTGTAATGTGTATGCAGTTGGATAAGGCAAACTACTCGTTGACTCAGAATATATAATACATGATGATATTTTGATGTTCTTAATGCTTGAAGCTAACATTGGATGTCACAAGTGGAAATGAATCCCATTATTGATATGGACATGGAATTCCTGCTTCGACAAACATATGTAAATACAAGTCATCAAATATGTAAAACTTGAAAAATGATGAATACGATTTTGGAGAGAAATCAATTTCCTGATAGTGACCTTGGACTGGCTGACATAACTCAGCCCTAAATGCCTTCATGCTACCAGCGAACAAAATTCTATCAATCTCAGTCTTGAAAACTAATTATCCTAGCATGCACATAATTTTAGGGAAGTGATTTTCAGATTTCTAACATCCTTTGAGTGAAAATGGAACTTAAACCTTTAATCCTTTGGTACCACTGGCAAAGTGTTTTAACTGTAAATATGTTGTTGTGCTGCTAGAATGTTTTGCCTGCTGTACTATGCAATACTAGGAAAGAACTGTATAGATACCTGACTTTTTGGATATAGCCTCAATTGAAATATAATCGGCTGAGGGGAAACATTTTGAGGCATGCAGAACGTACCCATTAATTGAAGTTTGTTAATGTGACTCGTATTAGCATGGAATAATTTCTCTAACTGCAAAGTTTCTTTCTTTCTCATCTTGTGATGTAAGGTAGATAATAAGTTTGCATTTTAAAATTGATGTGTCCATTACTTATGTGAATGTTTCCTTTTTCAGAGGGTCCTTTGAGAACAGTGATTTAATTCAAATGTTTCCTCAGTGAAAAAGTGATTGTGGTTCCATTTGATGTTAATAGAAAACTGTTTACTCTCTGGTGGTTTTGACAGGTAGAGTAAACATGGAAGGCCATTAGCTTAGTTTTCAATTTAGAAGCATAGTAAATAGGAGCAGGATAGGTCATTCAGCTGTTTGAGTCTGCTCCGCTATTCAATATGATCAACCCTGCCTCAGTAACAAGCATAGTGAATGGTGCAGAAACTCAGCATCATCTGTGGAGAGAAATTGAGTTAATATTTCAACTCTGGTATGACTCTTCTTCTGCTTGACCTGTTGGCTAACTCTGTCCGTATAGAGACTTACTTGGAGAGAAATGTCACCCCAATCCAAACTCTTTAGAGTTCTCCTTAACTGATTCTGCTTTGATTCAACTCAGATCCCTGTTCCCATTTTCCCCCCATATGCGTTAATGCTTTTAGCAAAGGAACCAAATCTAACTCCTTCATGAAAACATTCAATAATTTAACCTCAACATTGTTTTGTGACAA
Organism: Hemiscyllium ocellatum; assembly: GCF_020745735.1. Classification (NCBI taxonomy): domain Eukaryota; kingdom Metazoa; phylum Chordata; class Chondrichthyes; order Orectolobiformes; family Hemiscylliidae; genus Hemiscyllium; species Hemiscyllium ocellatum. Next base: position 116,627,682 of record NC_083404.1, read on the forward strand.
AGAATGTCACAGCCTCTCCTTGGTGATGAGATTTCTTCCTTTTTCAGTTTGAAATATCCATGAACTGTGACTCCTAGTACTGAATATCCTTCCTGCTTTCACACTGTCTATCACTATTAGAAGTTAGGTTTCTGTGATTCCCTCCACCAACTCACTCATCTAATTCTAGTGAATGTAGAACTAACCGATCCAGTCTCTCCTCACATAGCAGTCCTGCCATCCCAGTAATCTGTCTGGTAACCTCCCTCCATAGCAAGAACATCCTTCCTAAGATAAGCTGCATACAATACTGAACAATACTGCACACTACTGGTCCATGTTGTGGGTGGAGAAGGGCTCCCGTGCCAGAGCTCATTGGCTCTGACGGTTATTATTTTTCCTTTTTCTCCGCCCCTTCTTTTTTAAAATTTATTTACTTGTCCTGAGGCAGTGGTGACAGCAAGAGCCCAGAGTGCACACGCAGGGCGTGGACCTCAAATCAGCCCAGGACAGTAGAGAATGCGTGCCTACTTACTTTGCCAGAGCAATCGTAGGACCTGGAATCAGCAGCTGCTACGTTGGCAGAGGCGATGTTGGCAAGATAGGCCCAGCGGCAAAAGATGGCCCCTGAGGATTGGTGAATTTGTTGTTAGTTGTGTCTGGCACTGGCGGTGGTGAAGTGATGGCGGAAGGGCATTACGATAACCTTGATGAGGTGGACCTAGTGGTGAGAGACACGACTCTGACATTGGTCAGTCCGGCGCAGGAAGCGGCAAAGTGATGCTGAATGAGTATTGGCTCAGCTGCAAAAATGGTGCCTGAGGATCGGCGACTTTGATATCCATTGGGTTCAGTGTAGACTGTGGGGAAGCAGTTGTGGAGGGATGGCAGTGCAGGCATTGTTGATGGCTATGAGCTGGCTCAAAACTGATGGCTTCCCTTCAAGCCAAATCCTTCTTTTCCCTTATTCATGAATTATGAATTTTGTGGCAACAAATGAAAGCTTTTGTCTGCATTTATTGTAATTTTTTACTGCAACATACATGACAATAAAATCAAAATCAAATCAAAAGTCAATACTCCAGATATAGTCTCATCCCATGCACTTGCTTCTGTAAGTCAGTTAAGTAGAACATAAAGAGTTGATATTGGAGGTGTCATTTCTTTGGACCTGAGTTTCTATAAGGATAGCATTGAAAAACAGATTAAATCCTCATTTTGCCATGTGATTTGAGATCATTTTTACTGTTGAGTATATTTAGACAGTTGCTTCTTTCTCCTTTCTTCTTTTGTGTAATAAACTTCCATTCTCTTGCTTACCAAAAAACAGCCTTGTGTGAATATGTCTGAGTGACTAGCCACCACATTAAGTAAGCAAAATGAAACTACCCTTAATGTCCCAGCTTTCGTTCAAGCATCTGATTTGTCCAATAGTGCCATCAGCTGTATTTACAGCACACTTCACCAACTATTAAGCAAAACACATTTTCTGTTTTTTGTTTCAACAACTCCCAGGCATCTTAAACTTCTTTCTTTTAGCACAGAGCCATGGATTGTCAAACCATACAGCTCTCCCTTAAATCAATTGCTGGATCAGTTGTTCCACATTGGCATATGAATATTCATGCTGTCATAAGTCTCTAATAGTACTGTAGTCGTGTCCCTGCCTCTGGATCAGAAAGCCTAGCTTCAAGTCCAACCTATCTTAATAATGTATCATAATGCGTCCTGACAGGGTAATATAAAATGCAGACTTTTGAGGGTTCTTGTGGTGCAGTGGTAGTATGGAGTCCTGGGTTCAAATCTCACTTGCTCCAGAGGTGTGTCATCACATCTCGAAACAGATTAATTAAAAGGTATCTAATCAAAGTAGGTATGGCAGTGAAATGATATTCAACGTCGTATATAGGGGCTCTTGTGACACAGTAATAGAGTCCCTTACTCTGAGTCAAGAGACATAGGTTCATGTCCCACCTGCTCCAGAGATGTTTAATGACATCTCTGAACATGTTAATATGAAGATATCTTCCAAGCTGCCATTCTTAAAAGATTATTTGGACTCTGGACCACATTAATTAACTGCTGCAGCCTCTCCAATAGCGGCTTGTGAAAGGCGGGATTTCTACCTTGCACTTAGCAAGCAGCAAGGAAACCAAATTGAACCTGAGACATTTTAACAAATGTTCAATAATTTGCTCCTTGAAGCCACAGCAAACAAAACACATGCCATAAAATTGTTTCACATCATTAAACTGTCAAGAACACCATTATTTTCTGAATGGACAGTGAAACATATAAAAAAAAGTGAGATTAGTATTCAACCAGGCAAAATATTTGAATAATTCAACCAGAATTAATTTCAGATCAAAGAAAATGTATCCTTTCACAGCTGCATTTGGAGGAGCTGATGTTGGACTGGGGTGGACAAAGTTAAAAATCACACAACACCATGCCAACCATCTGGTGAAGAAGCTGCACTTTGAAAGCTAGTGCTTCCAAATAAACCTGTTGGACTATAGCCTGATGTGTTTTTTTAACTTCATCCTTTCACAATTAGACGTGAGTTTAAACTTGCATACCCAATTATGTGATAACAGAACCTGAAATAAAGAATTGTAATTAAGCAGTGTCAAAATTCAGAAACATTAAAATTAGATGGAAAGGTAGCATTTGTCAAACAATAAATCATGATCTATATCTGATCACCTACCCTGTCTAAACAGGATTTGTAAATGCCGGTGTTGGACTGGGGTGTACAAAGTTAAAGATCACACAACACCAGGTTATAGTCCAACAGGTTTAATTGGAAGCACACTAGCTTTCGGAGCGATGCTCCATAATCACCTGATGAAGGAGCGTCGCTCTGAAAGCTAGTGTGCTTCCAATTAAACCTGTTGGACTATAACCTGGTGTTGTATGATTTTTAACTCTGTCTAAACAGGTTTACCTTTGAGTTAAACAAAAGAAGTGGTTACTTTTGATCCTGCAGTGGTATAGGACTTTGAATCTCCTTAATTATTTCTAAGCAAAGATAAGACTTTTCCATTTTCTTACCCTCCTGACAACAGTAATTTCAAGACTACTTTAAATACCCACCCACTCACCCAAGTTTAGGAGATGGCAGCAATATGGCAGGCTTTTAATTGCCTTGGATATAAAGGCAGAACTTGCTGGAAATGCATAATCAGTTCATTAGCATCTAAAGCAAGCAAAGTTGTTATCTGCTCAACAGAACTGACGACGAAAGCTAAATTCTCAGATTGTGACATCAGGATTGCAAATTAGTGGCAGAGGTTGTTCTTTAGTTGTTCCAATATTGATTTATATGTTAATATGTGACTTGTCAATTTCCAACTTTCTTATAGGGTTTTAATTGGTCATCATTGCAATAGCTGGCCACGATTGCTGTAAACCAAAGTGATTTAAACAGGTGATATTAGCATTATAATGACAGCATTATGGTATCATCTTAAGGTTATTTTTTGGCTGCATGGATAATACTTGTTAAATAGTCCTGATTTTGCTAAGAATTACACTAACCAATTTAAGAAAATGAATCAGACTAGCAGAATGACTCATGAATCGATGCTAGAAACCACATCTATCACAGACAATTTCCTATCCTTTGTAATCAGAAGAAAAAAGAACACATGCATACGCTGCATCTTTATAAACTGAAGGGAAGTTTGGGAGATAGGCATTCCCTGGTCCATTCCCCATGGCAATGCCTTGATCAATTAAATGGCCTAGTTTGGGATATAACTGTTTACTGGTGTATTCTGCATTGCAATGCCTCTACAAAAGAGAGGCTACCTGCCAACCATTCAGTAGCATCCTCTCATGCAAGATAACTTTTTATTCTATTGGAGATTTGGTAATCTTACAATTCTGCCCTGATGATTGTAAGATGAAATGATTACACAGCATGTCTTTTTTTTTCATTAAAAAGGTTTTTTTTGTAGCTTTACAGAAATCTTTCTGTTACCTTTGCCTGGAGGACATCTCCAAATTAACATCCTGAGAGGAAGATGATGGGTTTCCTCTTTGAATCCCCTGCATTCTTGCATTGTTGCTATTAAACAAAGTAAGGTAGGCAATCACAGTCTTTACATCCTTGGCCCTTCAGTCTCAACCATGGGTATGTCCATCACAAGAGCTTAGATTTTTTTGCTGCAACTTACAGCAAAATACTTTACAAATTATGCCCTGCTATAGATATAAACTGATTTCTTATACTGAATTCTCCTTCCAGATAGTTTCTCATTTTCTCTTATCCTTTTCTCATATTCAGACTTGACTATTCCAATGTCCCCTTGAGGAGTTCTGAGATTCCATCTTCATAACTGTTAGACCACTATATTTTCACACAATTCCTAAGCCATATTTAATACAGTTTAGCATGAGCTATGCACTTGTTGATACTTTTATACTCCCAGTCCAAACCACCAAATTTATATTACAATCTGTCAAGGGATTAGTACCACAAAGGGAAAGTGCTGGAGAAATTCAACAGGTCAGGCAGTATCCACAGAGGGAGAAGCAGAGTCAATGTTTTGAGTCCATTGACCCTTTGTCAAGATCAGTAATTTTTTTTCAAATAACCTGACTAAGTGTGAGATCCCAGGTACATACAAAAGGAATATAACGGTACAATTTGAAGATTCTAAGGAAACAAAAAAAGCTTTATAAATCTAATACAGTGATACAATTTTCAATACATGTCCAATTATTTACAACCGTTGAAAATGCGTTGCTGGAAAAGCACAGCAGGTCAGGCAGCATCCAAGGAGCAGGAGAGTCGATGTTTCGGGCATGAGTGGCTCATGCCCGAAATGTCGACTCTCCTACTCCTTGGATGCTGCCTGACCTGCTGCGCTTTTCCAGCAACACATTTTCAGCTCTGATCTCCAGCATCTGCAGTCCTCACTTTCTCCTAGATAATTATTTACAACACTCAGAATTAACCTGAGTTAAACATGGGTACCAGAACAAACAAATAATGGTTGAAGACCCACATAATATATCAAATAGCAAGTACAGTCAAGACAGCTTCCATGATCTCTCAGCAGTCCACATTCCTCAACTTCCCCTCCCCCCAGACACAGACAGACAGAAACACGCGCACGTACACACATACACACACACACACACACAAACGTCCGGATATTATTGACTCTGGCTCATCAAATCTAATTAAATGTTTACAAGGGATTTGAATTTTTTCTATTTCAAAGTTCTACTTTTGGATGTCCCTCACAAGTTTATCTAACTGAGACTACTTCAATGATGGCTCACATTCAGGTCATTTACTTTCTAGTCAGGACTCCTCTTCTGGATTCAGGAGACTGTAACCCAAATGCATTCTCACACAAAATTTCAGTTTTCACATCCAGTCAACTTCACTATGCTGGTGCTGCTGTTGTATTTCTCCGAGCTTAAATCTTGCTCTGCTGCACCAAGCAAATACTACTTGGAGGTTTCTTTCAGTCTTGCTTTCAGCTGAACTAAATTAATGTTGCTTGGCATGTTTCATAGTTCCAACAGCATTTCTTTGAACCAGAATCCTGAAACCTTGCTATAACTCCTGGTTCCCTTTATTTATCACTGGCCATAATACCTTAAAGCCCAGGACAACAACATCTGATTCAGGTGAAGCCTCCTTTCCTTGTACCTAAGATAACTACCTTCATCTATCTGCCTTAGATAGGCTGTTCAAGTGTTCTGAGTGAACCATCTCAAACCTCACAACAAGCCCAAACCTCATTTTTAGGCCCTATTAAATGTAAATATTTTGTGGAAGGCAAATGTACCAAACACTTTGAATTACCTGTTCTCTAAACGCTATAATAATCACAGATTGTTTCATGTGCACAGTACAAAATGTAAATAATAAAAAGGGATTTCATCACACATTTGTCCTGAGTGGAGAGAATTGTAAGGGGAGCTATTGTGGAGATTGATTGCTCTCACCTCCCAGAAGAAAAGTCTGTGACAAACCAACATACTGGAAAGAAGACTGCTTCAAATGCTCCAATGGCCTACATTGCCGAATGATATGATTCTGGAGTAAGTTTCACTCTTGGGAATCACAGGCAATCTGAATGGCTAGCACCTCCATCACTCAGAGCACCAGGGCTCAGAAATGTGTGGTGCAGAACTGGATTGAGAGGTCTGGAAAGGATCATTCTTTCCCGCCCTAAAGTTTTTGGGGCTTTAGGGTGGGAAGGAAAACTAAAGCTCAGAGAGAGGAATTGAGGCTAAGTTTTGTCAGGCAGACAGCACAGAAGGCAGCAACATTGAAACATCTTCAAACATCCTCGATACAACTCCCAAGGGAAAATAAAATGTCAACATCAATTCTATCAAGGCCCAATTGATTACTAATGCCCAGTTAACATAAACATTCCAAGTATCTACCCAACAAAGCAATGTAACTTGCTATTTTCGTTTCTAAATCAGAGGGTGATGTATGAAATGAGCTGCCAGAGGTAGTGGTGGAAGTTGGTACTATTACAATTTTTAAAAGGCATTTGGATGGGTACATGAATAGGAAGGATTTGGAGAGCTATGGGCCAAATGCTGGCAAATGGGATTGGATTAACTTAGAATATCTGGTTGGCATGGATGATTTGGAACGAAGGGACTGTTTCCATGCTGTTCAGCTCTATGTCTCTACCACTTTAGAAACTCACTGCTATGTGGTATTCAAATGGAATTTAAATTCTCCAACCTACGCAAACTTTGTTCAGACAGAAACTCATGAAATGAATATGCTTTCATATGGTGTGGGTGTTACAATCATGACAGATTTTATTCTATTCCCATCCTCCTACTCCACCTAGTTACACCTTGACAAGGCAATATAACAGGCTTTTGAACCAGTGGTGCATTTGTGGTAGTTGTTTTCCTATTGTGCTGTTAAGCAGGACATTTCAGCAATGAAACAAATAGGGTAGAAATCCAGTACAATATATCTCAGTGTTAATTACTGTCCCTAAAGTGCAGAAAGAATTTGGGTGTGTTGAGAAAATCAGAAAATTCATGTTCTCACAATCATTTGTCACTCACGCTGCTGATACAGACAAATCTTGGTGGGCTGATTAGAAATGTATCCATGAATGAAGTTAACAGTGAATAAATCTTTAGGGAAGTAGAATGGGACAATCCTGAACAATTTGTTTTGCATTGACACTCAGAGAAAAAGCCATTGTATTTTGCTTCCCCTCTCTTCTGGTAGAGAAGTTTTGTTTTGAGAAATGAGAAACTTTGAGCAACAATCCTAGGCCAAAATCCTGGGTCTCCCTCCCAAATGGAATTATGTGTCAATCCACAGCAGTTGGACTGTGGTAGTTCAAAAAGGGAGCTCACTACCACCTTCTCAAGGGCAACTAGGAACAGGGATTAAATACTGGCCAGCCAGCAAAGCCCACATCCCACAAATGAATGAATTTTTTTTAGAAAATCACAATGAAGTAAGTAAGCAAGTGAAGTGCAAAGAGACATTGAGTTGTCTGACCTTTATGAGCTGGACTGATTGCGCTTACAGGTCACAGATTGCCTATTTGTCCCAGTTTACATAGCACTGCTGTCTAGGTTTGGAACGATGAATCACAGGGAAAGCAATTGGTCTCTGCTGCATCCATACACTAGTTTATAACATTTTAAAATAGAAGGCATATGATTTTTTTTTCATTAACACACTGGTTCTTTTACTGTGCATCAGTTGTACTATGAGTTAGTGTCTCCTTTCCCTCATAGCTGCCTGGATCCTACATAACATTATTTTGTGCAGTCGTATCCCCTTTGTTGAGACCTGAGCTCGCAGCAGTAAATGGTTACTAATGGAACATTCTGGGCCTTATCACATTCCCCATAATTAGAATGACTGGGAGGAAATGAAAATGCCAGTTTGGAGCAGCAAGGTTATGCAAAGTAAAGTGATTTTTGACAGTATTCGACCTGTATAGATTGCAATAAACTGTGAGTTATTGGAAGTATTAATTGACTCAACTTCTCCATCCACATTCATTTTTTTTCCATCAAGTATTTGAAAGGACTGCATTTGAATTGCATAGTGCATTATAATGCACTTTTTCCTGTGCAAACTTGAGAGAGGTGACTGAAACAGAAGACCAAAAATTCTCAAAGAAATACCCTTAACTAAATCATGAAAATATTTTCTAAGACCTTTTGATAAAGAAAATATACTGATTGGGAAAAAAAACTGCTCACATGATGTTTATGAGTAATATGACACATTAAAGAATCATTTCATTATCTCTGGTAAACAAACAAAATCTTATTTTGATGTGGTCCATTGATACATTTGAATATGAATGTGATTGTCTGCATATATATGCCCATTCTGTTGATTATTTATTTTAAATATCTGTAAAACTTGGAAGTAAAATAACATTATCTCAGAGCCAGTGTGTTTAAAAAAAGTCACACTGCCTGTTATTTAATAATGTTCAGAAGATTTGTAAACCTAGATTTAAATAAATTTAAAGTGGCTCCTCCAAGATTATTTGCCTTTTTAACTTTTCCTTATCTTTTTCCTTGTCATTTTTCCTTTTTAATTCAGGTGTGAATTGAACTGTGCATTTTAGATAACACTGACAAATGAGGATGCGACAATTGCATGGTTACTGGCACGTACTTTTCATGCCAGCTCTGATCCAGTCAGCTAAGGGAGGTATTAGCTGTGGCACGGCTTGATAAAATCAATAAGAAGGAATCTGAAATGCTAGGGTATAATCCTAACTTTGGGTGATATTGAATGATGTTGATTCAGCAACCCTTTACATACTAATATATTACTCATGTTTTCACTGTCTGAATTGACATCATCCATTTTATGTTCTCACCCAAAACCATAATTAACTTAAAGATTACTAAAAGATATTTTGCATATTTATGTAGGTATGTGAGGCAGTGATGATTTTTTTATGAAATTATATTATGTTGCAAATTATTTGATTCTCCTTTAATATACAGCAAAAGGTAAACAGGAATATATTTCAGCTATATAGGACTCTGATGTCCAGCGATACATGAATTCAAACAGCAAAGGCTGTAACTGTGCAGGTACATTGTGGTGTCAGTTTCCTTCTCTCTCTCTCTCTCTCTCCTGCACTGACCTCACCATGTGCTTCCTTTGTCTGTTCTTCTCCCTTTTAAAACTGCCGTTGTTTTGGCTTTTTTTTCCAAAGTTCCAAAACAATGCAACAGCATATAAAACAGTAATTGCTGTTCCTGGGATTTGAGGAAATCACCTCCAACACCTAAAGTACCTCAAAAAAAGAGCAGCTGTTACAGCCAGAAATGTTTCCCGTCCTCCACCTTGGATTACAATTCTGGTCTCCTTCCTGTTGGAAAGATGTTGTGGAACTTGAAAGGGTTCAGAAAAGATTTACAAGGGTGTTGCCAGGGTTGGAGGATCTGAGCTATAGGGAGGCGCTGAACAGGCTGGGGCTGTTTTCCCTGGAGCGTTGGAGCCTGAGGGCCGACATTTTAGAGGTTTACAAAATTATGAGGGATATGGATAGGATAAATTAGACAAAGTATTTTCCCTGGGGTGGGGGAGTCCAGAACTAGAGGGCATAGGTTTAGGGTGAGAGGGGAAAGATATAAAAGAGACCTTAGCGGCAACTTTTTCTCACAGATGGTGGTACATGTATGGAATGAGCTGCCCCGAGGAAATGGTGGAGACTGGTACAATTGCAACAATTAAAGGGCATTTGAATGGGTATATGAATAGGAAGGGTTTGGAGGGATATGGGCTGGATGCTGGCAGGCGGGCCCAGATTGGGTTGGGATATCTGGTCGGCATGAATGGGTTGGACCGAAGGGTCTGTTTCCATGCTGTACACCTCTATGACTGAGGCCAGTAAATCTGGCAACTATTTCAGACACGTTTGACTCTTACAGTTCATTAGCTGAGTGATTTTAAAGCTGGAGTCTTGGCCAGATGCCTTGGGTTATGTTTTAGGGCCAAGACAAGTCCTGATCCACCTGCTGCAATTTTCAAATGAATTTGGTCAAGTTATCAAGTAGAGATCTAATGGTCTTGTAACTTTTCATCGTCTGCACTCGACAGGCTGCTCCACCTTCCTTAATTAAGTTATAATTGATGTTTCCTTATTCAAGTACTTAGTTCTCAAAATTATAATTAAATGGTTTTTATACTTCTGCTTGGTGCACAGAGTTGTCCACATATTGCAATACATTCCTTTCAAGTCAACTCCTTTAGATGCTTTCAGTCGAGTTCCCTGATATCTAGTGGGTCAGAGACTATTTTTCATCTGGAAGAGGTACTATCTCTTTGATTTACAATTAATTCAGAAAGAAGGAAGAAAACATCCCAGCTAGGAACTACTGGCAATAAATTAGTGGATTGACATGTAACGTTCTTTGGAGATACAAGAGCTGAGAGATAATACTGATGAGTAAAATTGAATCTGGTGGGCTACTTTTTCTTGAAATAGAAGGTTACCTCATAGAGGTCTTTAGGAATAATGATGGACTTCAGAGTGTAGAAATTGTAGGAATATGGGAATCATAAATCGGAGGTCATAAATACACAATAGTCTCTCATAAATTCAATGAGGAATTCAAGAAAAGTGTCAGGAGAGAATAATTAGCACGTAGGACTTAATATCAGTGTGAGCAGCAGCTGAGGTTAAATGAACCCGGAAGACTTCAGCTAAGGTAAGACAGTTTATTTTAAAATTACTTACCGGTAAAGACCTGCAGTGTGTTATTTTTAGTTCACATAAGGAGCGGGAGAAGCAGGGGGAAGTGACGACGAGCAGAGGGGCAGCCGGGAAGGAAAGCAGTGAGTATATAAATCTTACCCGAGACTCTACAAATTTAGAGTCTCCCACCCACCCTCCTCCTCTAACTTAGTTAATATCGGACTCTGGTTTGTTAAGGTAAGTATTTTCTATTTCTTTATCAGTGACTGGTTAAAAATTTACTTTTTTGGTTTATCTATTAATTGTTTTTTAGAAAAAGACTATAGCAGAGAGGTATCAGAAAGTATTTTAACTCAAATTTATACAAAGTAATAAAGTAATTAACTAAGCAGAGACGGCTGGGCAGGTGATGTGCTGTAGCTGTATGATGTGGGAGATGGCTGTTCCTACTGTGAATGGCAGTGACCACATCTGCAGCAAGTGTTGGTTGCTGGAAGAACTCCGAAACAGAGTTGATGATCTGGAATCTGAGCTTCAAACACTGCGGCACATCTGGGAGGGGGAGATTTACCTGGACGCTTTGTTTCAGGAGGCAGTCACACCTGGAGGATTAAGTAATTCACATTCAGTTAGTGATCAGGGACATCAGAGTGTGACTGTAAGTGAGGCAAGCAGGGGGATCTTGAGTTCAGGAATGCAGGAGGCTCACCCCTTGACCTTGTCCAACAGGTATGAGATTCTTGCTCCCTATACGGATGAGGAAAAGGGCTCTGGGCAGGATGAGCCAGCTGACCACGGCACCATGGTACAGAAGGCCATTCAAGAGGGGGGAGCAAAAAGACAAGTAGTTGTTATAGGGGATTCTATAATTAGGGGGACAGATAGTATCCTTTGCAAGCGGGATCAGGAGTCTCGCATGGTGTGTTGCCTGTCTTGTGCCAGGGTGCAGGATATCTCCGACCGGCTTGAAAGGATATTGAAGCAGGAGGGAGAGGATCCAGTTGTTGTGGTCCACGTTAGGACTAACAACTTAGGAAAAGCTAGGGTGGAGGACCTGTTTGGGGATTATCAAACACGAGGAAGGAAATTGAAGTACAGATCCTCAAGGGTCATAATCTCTGGATTACTGCCCGAGCCACGTGCCAATTGGCATAGGGATAAGAAAATTAGGGAAGTAACATGTGGCTAAGGGATTGGTGTGGGAAAGAGGGATTCCACTTCATGGGGCATTGGCATCAGTTTTGGAACCGGGGGGTTCTGTACCGTTGGGAAGGTCTCCACCTGAACCGATCAGGTACCAATGTTTTAGCGAAGAGGATAAATAGGGTGGTCAGTAGGACTTTAAACTTCTGGGTTAGGGGGGAAGGGAAAGTGAAAGCGACAGGGAGTATGGAGTTAAATGGAAAGCTAAGCAACATGATAGCATGTTTGCAGGTGGATTAAAACTTGAGGCAGACTGGGAATGCAGCAAAAAGGAAAGATAACTTAGGACATCTTATGACTTCCAATATCTCTAATGATAAGAAAGTTAGCATTAAGGCACTTTACCTGAATGCTCGTAGCATTCGTAACAAAGCAGATGAACTAATGGCACAGATCATCGTGAATGATTATGGTGTGGTAGGCATCACAGAGACGTGGTTGCAGGGGGATAGGACTGGCAGTAAAACATCCAAGGATTTTCAACTTATTGAAAAGACTGGGAGGTAGGCAGAGGGGGTGGGGTTGCCTTGTTAGTTAAAAACAAAATTAAATCTATGGCAGTGAATGACATAGTGTCGGATGATGTGGAGTCTGTGTGGATGGAATTGAGGAACCACAAAAGGCAGAAAAAGCCATAATGGGAGTTATGTACAGACCTCCTAACAGTGGTTAGGACCAGGGGTGCAACATGTACAAGGTGATCATGGGAGACTTCAATATGCAGGTGGACTGCAGGTGGACTGGGTAAATAATGTTGCCAGTGGATCCAAAGAAAGGGAATTCATGGAATGCTTACAGAATGGCTTTTTGGAACAGCTTGTCATGGAGCCCACAAGGGAGCAGGCTATTCTGGACCTCGTGCTATATAATGAACAAAACTTCATAAAAGATCTTAAAGTAAGGGAACACTTAGGACACAGCAATCATAATATGGTCGAGTTCAGTCTGCAGTTTGAAAGACAGAAAGCAAAATCGGATGTAATGGTGTTACAGTTAAATAAAGGTAATTATGAGGGCATGAGAGAGGAACTGACGAAAATAGACTGGAAGCAGAGCCTAGCAGGGAAGACAGGAGAGCAAAAATGGCAGGAGTTTGTGGGTATAATTGAGGACACTGTACAGAGGTTCATCCCCAAGAAAAGAAAGATTATCTGGGGAGGGATTAGACAGCCATGGTGACAAAGGAAGTCAGGAAACGTATTAAAGAAAAAGAGAGATCCTACAAAGTGGCCAAGAGCACTGAGAAATCAGAAAATTGGGAAGGCTACAAAAACAAACAGAGAATAACAAAGAGAGAAATAAGGAAGGAGAGGATCATATATGAAGGTAGATTAGATTAGATTACTTACAGTGTGGAAACAGGCCCTTCGGCCCAACAAGTCCACACCGACCCACCGAAGCGCAACCCACCCATACCCCTACATTTACCCTTTACCTAACACTACGGGCAATTTAGCATGGCCAATTCACCTGACCCGCACATCTTTGGACTGTGGGAGGAAACCGGAGCACCCGAAGGAAACCCACGCAGACACGGGGAGAACATGCAAACTCCACACAGTCAGTCGCCTGAGTCGAGAAATGAACCCGGGTCTTTGGCGCTATGAGACAGCAGTGCTACCCACTGTGCCACCGTGCCACCCGTAGGCTAGGCAGTAATATTAGAAATGATAGTAAAGGTTTTTTTCAATGCATAAGAAACAAACAACAGGCAAAAGTAGACATTGGGCCACTTCAAACTGATTCTGGAAGCCTAGTGTTGGGAGATAAGGAAATAGCTGGAGAACTTAACAAGCACTTTGTGTCAGTCTTCACAGTGGAAGACATGAGTAATATCCCAACAATTAAAGGGAGTCAGGGGGCTGAGTTGAGTATGGTTGTCATTACAAAAGCTAAAGTGCTAGAAAAGCTAAAAGGTCTTAAAATTGATAAATCTCCTGGCCCCGATGGGCTACATCTTAGAGTTCTGAGGGAGGTAGCTGAGGAAATAGCGGAGGCATTGGTTGAGATATTTCAAAAGTCACTGGAGTCAGGGAAAGTCCCGGATGATGAGAAGATCGCTGTTGTAACCCCCTTGTTCAATAAAGGATTAAGACAAAAGATGGAAAATTATAGGCCAATTAGCCTAACCTCAGTTGTTAGTAAAATTCTAGAATCCATCATGAAGTATGAGGTTTCTAAATTCTTGGAAGAGCAGGGTCGGATTAGAACAAGTCAACATGGATTTAGTAAGAGGAAGTCATGCCTGACAAACCTGTTGGGATTCTTTGAAGAGGTGACATGTAGGTTAGACCAGTGCATGTGGTCTATCTAGACTTCCAAAAGGTTTTTGATAAGGTGCCACACAGGAGGCTGCAGAGCAAGGTGAGGGCCCATGGTGTTTGAGGTGAGCTACTGGGATGGATTGAGGATTGGCTATCAGACAGAAGGCAGAGAGTTGGGATAAAGGGTTCTTTTTTGGAATGGCAGCCGGTGACAAGTGGTGTCCCACAGGGTTCAGCGTTGGGGCCGCAGCTGTTCACATTATATATTAATGATCTGAATGAAGGGACTGGGGGCATTCTAGTGAAGTTTGCCGATGATATGAAGTTAGGTGGACAGGCAGGTAGTACTGAGGAAGTGGGGAGGCTGCAGAAGGATGTAGACAGTTTGGGAGAGTGGTCCAGGAAATGGCTGATGGAATTCAATGTGAGCAAATGCAAGGTCTTACACTTTGGAAAAAAAGAATACAAGCATGGACTACTTTCTAAATGGTGAGAAAATTCATAAAGCCAAAGTACAAAGGGATCTGGGAGTGCTAGTCGAGGACTCTCTTAAGGTAAACATGCAGGTTGAATCCGTGATTAAGAAAGCGAATGCAATGTTGTCATTTATCTCAAGAGGGTTGGAATATAAAAGCACCGTTGTGATACTGAGACTATATCAAGCTCTGGTTAGGCCTCATTTGGAGTACTGTGTCCAGTTTTGGGCCCCACACCTCAGGAAGGACATACTGGCACTGGAGCGTGTACAGCGGAGATTTAGAACATAGAAGGATACAGCGCAGTACAGGCCCTTCGGCCCTCGATGTTGCGCCGACCGAGGCCTACCTAACCTATACTAGCCCAATAACTTCCAAATGCCTATCCAATGCCCGCTTAAATGAACATAAAGAAGGAGAGTTCACCACTGATACGGGCAGGGCATTCCATGAACTCACAACCCGCTGTGTGAAGAATCTACCCCTAACATCTGTCCTATACCTACCACCCCTTAATTTAAAGCTATGTCCCCTAGTAACACCTGACTCCATTAGCGGTAAAAGGTTCTTAGTATCTACCCTATCTAAACCCCTAATCATCTTATACACTTCTATCAGATCTCCCCTAAACCTTCTCTTCTCCAATGAGAACAGCCCCAAGTGCCTCAGCCTTTCCTCATAAGATTTTCCTACCATTCCAGGCAACATCCTGGTAAACCTCCTCTGCACTCGTTCTAAAGCTTCCACATCCTTCCTATAGTATGGCGACCAAAACTGCACACAATACTCCAGATGAGGCCTCACCAGAGTCTTATACAACTGCAACATGACCTCAGGACTCCGGAACTCAATTCCTCTGCCAATAAAGCCCAGTACACCATATGCCTTCCTCACAGCACTATTTACCTGGGTGGCAACTTTCAGAGATCTGTGTACATAGACACCAAGATCCCTCTGCTCATCAGGATGATCCCTGGAATGGTTGGTCTAACATATGAGGAACGGCTGAGGATCCTGGGATTGTACTCATTGGAGTTTAGAAGGTTAAGGGGAGATCTGATAGAAACTTACAAGATAATACCTGGCTTGGAAAGGGTGGACGCTAGGAAATTGGTTCCGTTAGGTGAGGAGACTAGGACCCGTGGACACAGCCTTAGAATTAGAGGGGATCAATTCAGAACAGAAATGCGGAGACATTTCTTCAGCCAGAGAGTGGTGGGCCTGTGGAATTCATTGCAGCAGAGTGCAGTGGAGGCCGGGACGTTGAATGTCTTCAAGGCAGAGATTGACAAATTCTTAATGTCACAAGGAGAATGCGGGTAAGTGGAGTTGAAATGCCCATCAGCCATGATTGAATGGTGGAGTGGACTCGATGGGCTGAATGGCCTTACTTCCACTCCTATGTCTTATGGTCTTATCACAAAGAATAGGTGAGATGAATAGTGCAGATATATTTAAGGAGAAGTAAGTTGATAAAACAGCAAAAAAATGATAAATAGACTGATAGGTTGTTGTGGTTCTGTTCGCCAAGCTGGGAATTTGTATTGCAGACGTTTCGTCCCCTGTCTAGGTGACATCCTCAGTGCTTGGGAGCCTCCTGTGAAGCGCCTCTGTGATGTTTCCTAGAGCATTTATAATGATTTGTACCTGCCACTTCCGATTGTCAGTTCCAGCTGACTGCTGCAGTGGCTGGTATATTGGGTCCAGGTCGATGTGCTTATTGATTGAATCTGTGGATGAGTGTCATGTCTCTAGGAATTCCCTGGCTGTTCTCTGTTTGGTTTGTCCTATAATAGTAGTGTTGTCCCAGTCGAACTCATGTTGCTTGTCATCTGAGTGTGTGGCTACTAAGGATAGGTGGTCATGTCGTTTTTTGGCTGGTTGGTGTTCATGGATGTGGACCATTAGCTGTCTTCCTGTTTGTCCAATGTTGTGTCTTGTGCAGTCCTTGCATGGGATTTTGTACACTACATTGGTTTTGCTCATGCTGGGTATCGGATCCTTCATCCTGGTGAGTTGTTGTCTGAGAGTGGCTGTTGGTTTGTGTGCTGTTATGAGTCCTAGTGGTTGCATCGAGACACTGTTCAAAAGGGCCACAACACACTGTAGTACACCAGAACTGCAAAAAGAGGAAGAAGAATACCTATACAATGTATTCGCCAAAAACAGATAACCCCGTAATTTCATCAACAGATGCCTAAGGGAAAGACAATGGAATGAGGATATGCCACAACCCAAAGGACTAGCCACACAACCATACATCAAAAACATTTCTGAACTGACAGCCAGACTACTGCGACCACTAGGACTCATAACAGCACACAAACCAACAGCCACTCTCAGACAACAACTCACCAGAACGAAGGATCAGATACCCAGCTGGAGGAAAACCAATGTAGTGTACAAAATCCCATGCAAGGACTGCATAAAACAATACATAGGACAAACAGGAAGACAGCTAACAGTCCACATCCATGAACACCAACTAGCCACGAAACGACATGACCAGCTTTCCTTAGTAGCCACACACTCAGATGACAAGCAACATGAGTTCGACTGGGACAACACTACCATTATAGGACAAGCCAAACAGAGAACAGCCAGGGAATTCCTAGAGGCATGGCACTCATCCACAGATTCAATCAATAAGCACATCGACCTGGACCCAATATACCAGCCACTGCAGCAGACAGTTGGAACTGACAACCGGAAGCGGCAGATACAAATCACTATAAATGCCATAGGAAACATCATAGAAGCGCTTCACAGGAGGCTCCCAAGCACTGAGGATGTCACCTAGACAGGAGACGAAATGTCTGCAACACAAATTCCCAGCTCGGCGAACAGAACCACAACAACGAGCACCCGAGCTACAAATCTTCTCCCAAACTTTGAAGACTGATAGGGTTTGAAAAATTAGAAAGGAAGAAGGCTTGTGGCTGAATGTTCCAATTTCCAACTAAAGCTAATAATACAAAGAGATATTTTAAACAAATCTCTTAAAATAGTGACAGGAAATGTCATTAGAAAGTGTTATTAAGTTATGTTTGACATAGGAACCTTCACAGATTTGTTGGTATCAATTTTTCCCATATTATTTTACCTTCCTGAGTTGACTCACATTCTTTAGTATTGATTTTTAAAAATGCATTCACAGGATGTGGGCAAAGTTGGTCTGGCAAACATTTATTGCCTCGATGGCAGTGCAAGGTCAACCACAATGTTGTAGGTCTGGAGTCACACATATGCCAGACCAGGTAAGCATAACACTTTCCTTCCCTAAACAACATAAGTGAAGCAGATTTTTTTTTTCTCCTGACAAACGACAATGGTTTCACAGTCATCATTGGACTGTAAATGCAAAACATTTTATTAAATTCAAATTACATCAAACTCTGTAGCAGAATTTGAACACAAGCCACCATGATGATTAATTAATTGTGTAGTAATAATACTACTAAATCATTAACTCCCTGTGAAAAGAATATGCAGTAAAATCCCTCAATCAGATAGTTCCATTTTCTTTCAATAGTTATTTATGTGTATATCACAGGCAGAGCGAGAAGTCATTGCCATGGAGATAATGGTAGTGAATCACAGTCTTCATATTCCCACTTATCTCCTATCCTTGTCATTCTAGTTGGTCGAGGTCACAGGCTTGGGAGATTGAAAAATGCACATACTAATTAAGAGCATTAGTAGACCACTCGGCCCCTTGACAATTAGCAATACGTTGAGGCTAATTTGATTTCAAGTCAGCTCTGCCATTTAATTAGAAGTTCACATTTTTATACATCATGCTGAATCTGCCCAATCTTTGGCCACTCATAATCTATCTCTATCCCCTTGCAGACTCTCTTCCTCCTCTTGACAATTTATCTTGATGAAAATGGCAAATGAATTCCATTCCATACAAATAATTGATGCACCATTACTAAGCATTATGGCACTCTTGTAGAGCTTGGAAATGCAGAACGGGCATGCTACAGACTACAGCCACAGTGTGCTCACTGGAGAGTGAATTTTAAATGGCTGATAGGTTGAAAATGATTGACACTCTCTTCTGAACATGATTATGAAAGGTAGACAGCAACTATTTCTTCTTTCAGAAGAGAGAGGGTAGAATATTGTAGCAGCAGCAACCTCCATGTACACCTTACAGCATATTTTAATATAGTATAAACTAATAAGATCTCCATGCTGCCTCAGAAAGCTCTCTGTCTTCCCCAACGTTCAGACAGTGAGAATCCTCTTGCAGACAATTCCTTCCGAAGCAATGAGAAATAACTCTCTTACAAACATTGCAAATCTCCTTCAGGAAAGACAGGCAACCTTCAAGATGTATACACTAGCTGGAATACAGTGTTGTGCTGCTGGGCCTCTGTTTAATACCTTTATTTCTGGAAATGGAAACAAATGCATTTTTGGTCCTTTTTTGCTCAATTTTTTAAAAAAATACTCATCTAAAAGATAGCTCTCCATTTTAAATTAATGAGTCAAGTTGTGCATTGTAAAAAAAAAATTTATTAATAAATATGTCATAAACAAGAATACTTAGACTCAGATGATTTGAAACTTGATTTAAATGAGTGCAATGCCTAATCATTTAACCTCACTAAAACATATGAAACAGTAAAAGCAGAAAATTGATTAAAATACAACTATTTAAATAATTTTGCAATTTGCAACTATTCACTATGTGAAATTCTGTGTGACCCCTTACTGAGTAACAATCATCCCTCAACAGGTATTGCCACACTAAAACTGAAATTATTCATTTAAAACAGGAGGAAGAAAAGTCTTGCTATGTGTGCAGTAATGCTTGTTTCAAGGCAAACTAGACAAAGATGTAAAAAGCTTCCAAATAGCTTCTAATTTTTTTGTTTGAAAGAATGTGAATATTTCTGCTTCCTGGTCTAAACATTGCAAGTCATTTATTTACTTCATGTTTGCAGACAAAATGGCTTCCTAACTTCACTGTTAACTGTAATTTGTTTAGTCCCCCATTACTATGCTAATAATTTTCGAACAGCTTTCATGGACTATCAATGATTTGTGTCCAGGGCCATGAATGAAGGACTGAGCGCTCTTTGTGGGGCCCACAGATGTGTCAGACCTTGCAATGTGTCATAACGATTTGGATAATGGATAGTGATTGGTATGAAATTGCTTTAACCCACATGCTGTCATTGCATTATGCGTGGTTAATCAAAAGCATATGACTGCCAGGAAAGATGTAGCTCATGCCAAATAATCTATTAATTTAAGCAGGGATGGCAAACAGACACCAATTCTCCTGCGAATAATGAGGAAACGTGGAGAGGGTAGATGATGTGCGATAGGGTGAATACACACATATCAAAACTGGAAAGGGGAGTAAAAATAAATAAAACTGAAGCTGTCACACAGATATAATCAAGACTGACTTCATGGTCAGGTTCTATGTGGATGACAAGCCTACTTATTTGAAATTCTCCCTTTCTCCTGTTTGTGCGTTGACTCTGTCTATGCAAATTAGCTGTCTGCCCTGCAAATAAGACACAATATATGCTGGTTTTATCGTTATTTTGATGGGAGGGGTAAATCAGCTTTTGTTATTCACTGAAATGTGGAGCACTTCTGATGCATGCATAAGCAAGGATTATTTAAACGAGGAGAAATTCGTTTATGTGATGTTGTCACTTGGCAAAGATGAGTGACAGAATCATTTACTGGATATTTTTAGTCCTGATACATTTTGTTCATTGAGCAGAGACAGTTGTCAATGTGTTTGTATTTATTATTTGTATTACAGAGGGATATGTAATATCTATGTATTTTACAGGCAAAATGCTCCTCCACTGATTCAGAGGGACAGCAGAGACCACTGGGAATCAACTGCTAAATAAAAAGAAAAGGCTCTTATGTCTTGAAAATAGCCCAATAATAGACAAGAGATGGAATGAACCTGAAAGAAGACAACTCAGCTGCTAATTTTGCTTATTTTGACAAGTACAGTAGAAATGGAAACTGACAGCTGCAGATCCATTTTCTCAGAGATTTGGAGAACCTACTGAAATGCAACAATGAGCCATTGTTTGTTTTGTTGTGTGTTTATTCAGTTAATTTTGGCTTTCTGAATACATTAAATACAGGCAACTAATTTAACTGCATATTAGGATTTATGGAAGGAAAATTTGACATGTAAACATAGAAGATGTTTCAGCCTTTTAAGTCAATTGAATCTTTTCCAATAATGTTGTGGAGATCAATTAATCTTGTCCACATTCTTAGTTAATTCTGTCCATGAATATTAAATTCAAACATTAAGTTAGAAAAGGATGAACATTTTCATAATTGGTTCCTGTGCTAGGTTCCCAATACGTTATGACTCCAAATAGGAAACCCCAAAATTGTAGAGTTTGTGGCTTAATACACAAGTCTTCTAACTTAGAAGCAACAGCTCCACCATTCACAGTTAACACTTGGTTTTTGTACTAGTCCAACAATTTGTTTGCTCATTTATTTCCTATTGCTAGCCCCTAAATTATCTTATTCAGTATATTTATTTTCACAAATTCATATTCGACTTGATTTCATAATCACTAGATTGCGAGTTAGGTGTCATAGTCATTTCAATATCTAGATTTGAAATGAGTGCTAACTGTGATTATTTTAATGTAATCTAAATATTTTAGAATAGAGAAACATTGAAAATGTGATCCAGCCTAATCCCATCTTTCCATCTTGAATGGAGTTAGCAGCACTTCTAGTGCACATCCAAGTATTTTTTAAATGCATTCTAGCTCTGGCAACCTTTCAGGCTTAGAAAGGGAAGCATCCCCTATGCCTTCTTAAGAACAATATTTACTTAATTTTCTGTTCTCACAACACTTCTAATTTAAATTTTTCTACTTCTGTTACAGTAGTCAAGGCCTGTAGGGAGAATCCATTAGATTAGACTTTACTTTGAAAAAGTGTGTTTCAGTTAAACTAATTTCCATTTCACAGCAAAGCAAATTAAAAAGTTCAATAAAGAAACAAGTTAACATTACTTTATCACTGAAAGAGAAACAAGAAATAATCTCTAAGTAATCTACTGGTGAACAAATGTGCATACAGCATCTGGACTACGTTAAATACAGCACTGATGTGAACTGACAGAAATAGTGCAGTATTTATGTCTGAACTCAAATTGAACCATCTCCAGGCAATAATGGCAAAACTGAGAAGGAATCTTGATACTGAGCTCCTAGAATATTTTACAGTATCTTTAATGTGGGTCTGCTGCTAGACTAAATAACAGGTATATCCAATCTTTCTATTCTGCTGGAAAGACAGAGGAAAAATGTATTTGAAGATTAGGTGACCATTAGCAATACTCATATGATGGTAGCCCAAACCACTGGACAGGCAGTGAAATAATTTGTGATGCAGTGCATACAATGTAATGTATAACAATGAAACAAATGAGCAGATATTCTGTTTTCATAATGTCAGCTATGGGTTAAATGTTGACCATGTATTGAGAAAACATCCTTGCTTTGATTTAAATATCATCATGGAATTGCTCATATACATCACAAGATAATGTCTTCCCATCAGAATATAAAGGGTTGATGCTGGATGGAGCTAACCAGTGCTACTGGTTGTTGTTCTAAAATATCCACCCAAGGTATCTCAGGTGGTTCTAGTGAACATGACTATAACATATACAACAGAGCAAATTGATGATAGCACATAAGTGAAACAGGATAATCGGCAACAGAGTTCCAGGCCAACCAACAGTATCTCCTTAATCAATGGAACAGAGAAAGAATTTATGTCTAGAGATCTAATTTTAATGCGTGTTTTAACCAAGCTTTTCAGTGATATTATTACATACTGCTGAAGCAGACAGGACTCGAACCCAGGTCTCCTGGCTCAGAGATAGGGCAATTATCATTGTGTCCTAAGACACCCCCACCAGCATCCATTTTTGAATTATGTTCATTAATGGGATGTGAGTGACACTGGCAAGACAGTGTTAATTGCCTTTGAGAAGTTATTGTAAGCTGTCTTCTGAAATTGCTGCAGTCCTTGGGTGTAACGGCATAACAACGTCAACAAAGACTTCAGGAAGGGATTGATGGATTACCCAGCCGACAGTGAAGGATTGCCAATATATTTCCAAGTCACAATTATGAGTGACTTGGATGAGAATTTGCAAGTGGTGGTGTTGCCATGTCTCTACACCTATTGTCTTTTTGGGTAGTGGAATTTGAAGATTTGGGAAGTTCTGTCAAAGGAGTGTTAAATCAGAGTGCAACTTCTGGTTGGTGCTCACTATTAGCATTAAAAAGGATGATACACAGTTCAATGATGAGATACAGGATGTAGAAATAAGAAATTTATTTTAATTTACTAAATATGGACTGCTAACTCCAAATACTTTTTCACAACATTAGTAAAAATAATGCTCAGCTTCTACCTGACATGTTTTGCGGATTTTAACCTCTGTGGGGAACTAATAACATTGCTGTCATGGAGACTTTGTGAGGGGCATCTTTGAATGGTCAGGCACACCTCAAACATACAGAAGAAATGCCTATTCAGCATTAGGCAGGTAGGTTACAAAATAGGCCATTTGTCCAAAGCTCATATGCAAACAATCTGGCTTCAAATGTGTTGTTATTCAACTGGTTAAAGCCAGGATGCTTTTGAGGGATTGCATTTCTATCCCAATACCAATCAAGGAAGCACGAAGAAGAATTAACAACTGATCTAGGGAATGGAGTTGTACCATTGGTTATGGACAGTAACTGAGATGATACAATTTAGCATGATCTGGAAGTTACTTTACTGGTGGTCATTCAACAACACCAATCAAAGGCAAATGAAACATCTTTAAAGATAAACTGCCTAATAGTTCAAATAAATAAATACTGAAAGAAGGTAATCAAAATAGTCCAGGCTCACAAAAAATGTAAAATGAATATGAAAATGAAAAATAATCCTTTTTTATATTGTATAGTGAGCAAAATAATCTAATCACCATCAATATTTAATGCTGACATGTACAATATTCTACATAGATTTCTAGAATCTATTGTATTTTGTTTCCATAAAATTAAAAACACATGTTTAGTCAATAAACAGTGTTTAATTAACTAAAGATAAAGTGAAAACTGACCAAAGAGTATTAAAAGACTTAAAGCTAAACAAGTTCTCCATCAGTACAGCACATCAGGGAATGAAACCACAGTGACTGAATGCAATGTAGAAATTTCCAATCAAATGGTATTGAAATGCGATTAAACAGTATCTTGAACAGCATGTTCCGATTAAGAAGCCACAAAAAAATCTTTCCAAGAGAGTAACAATGCAAAGAAGAGCCGTTGTATTCATCTCCAGTGTCATCTCCAATATGAAATTGACTATTCGTTTTATATTTATTCATGGATGTAAGCTTCATTGGCCAAGTCAACATTTATTGCCATTCCCAAATTGTCCTGAAGAAGGATGTGTTGAGGTCTCTCCTTAGACTTGGGTGAAGGAACACTCATGGTGCTGATAGGAAAGGAATTCCAGGATTTAGACCCAACGACAGTGAAGGGATGATAATGTACTTCCAAGTTAGGAGTGACTTTGAAAGGAATTTGCAGGCTATGATCTTTCCAGACTTTGCTATTCTAGTTTGTAGACATCAATAGATTAGAAGTTGCTTTCATAACATTGTAAAACTAATGAGTTATTCTCATGCATCTTGTAGATAGTACAAACTACAAGGAGATGCATTGGTCCTGAAGAGAGTGAATGCTGAAGGTGATGAATGAGTTATTAATAATGTGAGCTGCTTTGTACTGGATGGTACCAAGCCTCTTGAGATTTGGAGCTGCACCAGACAAGTGGAGAATATGCCAGCACACTCTTCACTTATGTCTCATAAATGGTGACTTCATTAGATTTTCAGGGGATGAATTATTTGCTGCAGAAACATTACCCTTTGAATCTCTCCTGTAACCATAATACTTACATGGTTGATTCAATTCAGTTTCTGGTGAATGTAAACATCCAGGACGTTGATAGTGGGTGGGGTGAGGGTAGGATTCAGCAACGGTAATGTGATTGAATGTCAAAGACAATGATTCCATTCTCTCATTGAAAATAATCATTGCTTGACACTTTATGAACGGTCTGTCAATCTGCTTTGCTGTCTGTGGATAAATGAGTTGCTATCTTTCCTACAAATAACTGAAACTTAAAGGTCATTCATTAACAGTGAGTTAATATGGAACTTCCTGAGACTACAAAAGCGAGAAGCTTCATTGCGCCATTGCAAATCTGGTGCAATACATTGTAAAGCTTTCCTTGAGTAAAATATTTGCTGGGTGTGTACCCCGAAGATAAAATTTTGAGGATACTTACTCATGGGTCACCAGAAGAGTAGAAGGTTCATCAATGCACCCTAACAATAAAACTATAGCCCTCAGCAATCCTCCATAATACAAAATAATAGTTGGAAGGATTATCAGCTTAGTTTTAGAGCAGAGCACATCTGCTACATGCCTTAAAAGTATTTTCCTTTCTCTATCTGTTTTGATGAGTAGCTTTCTTTTCTGTTTGTGATATAACAGGCACTTTACAGAACAAATGTTGTCTGGAAGGCTGGTGATATCCTTAATAAAGTACCAATGTCATATTTTTGCTTAGAACTGGTAGTCATCTCACAGCTGTTACTTCTCTGGGAATATTCAACTGGATAATGAACAAAAACAGGTCAATAAGGTTTACTGAGCACAATCAACAGTGTCAGTATTACACTTTTACAAGGACAAAGAAGACGAACACTGGTAATTTTTTTTTAAATTTGAAGCTAATTTTTAATGCTCCTTTCTCTTTATTTCTGCATGCAAGTGAACATCTAATCTAGGAGGTTGATGACCTGTGATAATTTCTGTATCCCTGCAATATTGCTTTTTAATTTTTTCATAAGATGTGGGCACTACTGGTAGTATCGGTATTTGCTGCCCACCGCTAATTGTACTTGAGAAGGAAGTGGTGAGTCACTTCTTTGAACCACAGCTGTCCACGTGGAGTAATGCTGTTAAAAGAGCCCCACAATTTCAATCCAGTGACAATGAAGGAGCAGCATCTTAGTTCAAATCCAGATGATGTGTGACTTGGAAGGGAATTTGCACATTCTCCTGTGCTTCTACTTCCCTGGTCCACCTAAGTGCGGTGGGTCATTGGTTGGAAAGGAGCTTTCAATGGAGCTTTGCTGAGTTATTGGAATGTATCTTGTATGTAGTATAAGGTATTGTTCTTCTTCTGAACAAAGGTCAATGGACTCAACATTAAATCTATTTCTCTGTCCACAGATGTTGAGTTTCTCTAGATATTTCCATTTTTACCTATTTTACCCTCTCTGTCTGTCTGTAAGGGAAGGTTTATCAAAGGATTTAGAGAGTTAATTTGTTGTATTAAAGGCTGAAGTTTATAACTGTTTACTTGTAGCTAGAGTTTAATTACTTGTTATAAGTAACAATAAGTAATAAGTAAAAGTGACAGCACAGTGCCTCACAGCAGCAGGGACCTGGATTCAATTCTAGCCTTAGCTGGCTGTGTGGAATTTGCACCATCGTGTGGTGTTTGCATGTGTTTCCTCCTAGAGTCCAAATATGTGCAAGTTAGGTGGATTGTACATGCTCATATCCAGGGCTATGCAGGCTAGGTGGGTTTACTATGGTAAATTTGAGTCACAGGGATAAGGGGGATGCTGTTTGGAGGTCAGTGCAAAATCAAAGAGCTGAATGACCTCTTTCTGCACTGTAGGAATTTTATGAAAGAAACCTATTTTTGTGCTTCCTACCAATCTGGCCCTCAAAGTCATGTAAATCAGGAAGTTTGGTGTACTTTTGAAAATCTTTAACTTTTATGACAACTTGTGGGGTTTGGTTTCCAGTATACAACTCCAATGACTATTAACGTCTTTTTCCGAACGAAGGTCATAAAGACTATCCAGTAACTTTGTTTCCTCATTTTCACATTCTCTATTTTTCGAAGTGTTTCTTCAGATAATTTCAATCCATAATCCAACAGCGTGTATTAGGGAGTGGCATGATTTGTCCCGTAAAAAAGATGCCAAATTAAAGAATGCAAGCGTGCAATCTTGTAACATGCACCGTTTGTACATTCTGACTATGGTGAAGTAGAATGTTTGTCTGTCTGCATGCGTGAGCCTACGACAGTGAATGACAGTAGCATAATAAATCAGCAGATACCTCACATGTAAATTGTAAAGTATATTGGCACCTTCTACTTAAAGATTGAAACAACACATTCCCTGTGACATGGCCTCCTTGTCACACTCTTCCTTGGCAGCCTGTTTTATTTCTGAATGGGAAAACTTAGAAAGAACAGCAAACATTTATTCTCTGAAATTCACAAGATGTGGTTAAACTCAGCTCAATTCCATTTCAACGTTGCTGTTCATGGCCCGGCTAAAATCCAATCTGAATTCAGCCCTTGAAATTTTCTCAAATATTATCCACACATGCTGGAACATCTCTTCCTCCCACACACACACACACCACAGACAATCAAACACAATCCCACTCCCATTCCACTCTACCTATGTGTTGATAATCATCAATGTGCTCTAACCAGCAAGTGCCATCAGAGCACCAGTTTAACATGCACAGATGAGTTGAAAAGGGTGGTGCTGGAAAAGAACACAGGTCAAGCAGCATCCGAGCAGCAGGTGAATCAACGTTTCGGGCATAATTCCTTCATCAAGAATGTGGTGGGGGGAAGGAGGCTGAGTGATAAGTAGGAGTAAGGGGTCGGGTTGGGATGGCTAGAATGAGGTCTAGACATCAAAATGGGCATTGAAACAACGGGCATCTAGGACATGCTGTGTTTGCTGAACATTCATTTGATGCTGATGACTAAAATTGGACAAGAGGTGTGAAAATATGGGGAAAAAGATGTGACATAAATCAAGGATTTACTGAGTCAAGGGAATGATGGATATTGATTTAAAATCAGTTAAAAGCAAATACACTTTTTATCGCAACAATGGTGGTATCCTGATTTTTATATACGTATTTCTTCACAGTCAAAATATTATTGATACTGAAATCCAAATTAATTTGTGGAATACCCCCTTCAGGTACCCTTTCTCAATTAATCCACTGTATTGTTTTTTTCCCTTCCCATACCCGCTGTGTGTGTTCTACCATACTGTGCAGTGGCTCATTAAATTCCTAAGTGCATTTTTTTAAATAACAAACAATACAAACACATTTAGATGATGAATCTTAAGCTTTCTTTCTTTAATGAATTCAGTGAATGCATCTGTTTCTTTCTATACAGTTCATATTTAATTTGAAATTATTTTGTCTTTCACCCAAAAATGCATAATGGTTCATTGATAACACCATACTCTTGATTTCTTTTAAATCGGTATTTCTGAGGTTTTTTTTCCTGCCTTCAGCCTTCTTTCTTGTTGTTGAAAAAAATGTTGATTTGGCTTGGACCTAATAGCATATGAACACCAGTCATTGCCTGAGACCAATCTTCACTTTATGGGCATGAATATACTCATTGCAACAGGAATTGCTGAGAGGAAAAAATAAACTTACGTTCATATAGCACCGAGAGTCTGCCAAAGAAGATCACAGCGAATGAAATAGATTTGTAATAGAAGAAGCATCACAGTTAATTTGCACTCAGCAAGATTCTATTCACAGCATGAAGGTAATAGCCAGATCATCTTCCCTTTTCAATATTGCTGGTTTGGTTACAGAAGTATTCCACTATTTTTCAAACAGTGCCATGGAACTTCAGATTTATTTCTGAAGAAGTTTAGTTTGGTTTAGTTTAGAATTGAGAAAAGGAGGAATTTCTTCAGCCAGAGGCAGGTGAATGTATGGAATTCATTGTCACAGAAGGCTACAGAAGCCAAGCCATTGAGTGTATTTGAGACCGAGATAGATTGATAGGTTCTTGATTAGTA
The DNA here is from genome assembly GCF_020745735.1 of Hemiscyllium ocellatum. NCBI lineage: Eukaryota > Metazoa > Chordata > Chondrichthyes > Orectolobiformes > Hemiscylliidae > Hemiscyllium > Hemiscyllium ocellatum. Next base: position 116,656,279 of record NC_083404.1, read on the forward strand.
TCAAGGGTTATGGGGAGAAGGCAGGAGAATGGTGTTGAGAAACATATTAGCCATGAACTCATGACAGGTCAGATTTAATAGGCTGAATGGCCTAATTCTGCTCCTATATTTCATTGTCGTATGGTTTAGCAGCTTATTTTCAAGATAGTATCTCCAATTGTTTTGGATTTATTCACCACTGTGCTGCAGTATCCGCTTCAGTCTTACACACAAATCCCTCGTGTGATCTCGAACATACAAGCATGCAGTCACCAATGAGCCACAGACAGCCATGACTGATGACCAGAAGCCTGTTAATTTCACAGGCATGTTTGACCAGAGTCTGGGATCTGGCCTGTTTCAATGAGTTCACAGCAGTCTGTCTATGAACATAGGTAGGGAGGTACAGAACAGGAGAAGACCATTCAGCTCCTTAGTCTACTCCATAATTCAATCAGTGACTCTTTCCCATAATATTCATTTCTCTTTACATCCTTGGCACTTAAAGATCTGTCCATCTTGACCTTAAACATACTCAATGATTGAGCTTCCACAGTCTCTCTGATAGAGAGTTTCAAAGACTCAAAACCCTCTAAATACAATTCTCTTCATCTCTAAGTATCCTACTGGTGTTCCCATTATTTTGAAATTGTCTCCCCTGGTTCTAGATTGTTCAACCATGCATGGAACACATTTTACCCACAAGTACCTACCTATACCATTAATATTTTATAAGTGTTGACACTTATTCGTCGATACTTTCAGAATACATGACCAGTTTTCTCGATATCCTTTCATAGAACATTCAAACCATCCCATAAACAAGTCTCGTGAAGTTATGTTACATTTTCTGCATAGGAAGATTATCCTTTTAAAGATAAAGAAACCAAAACTGTACATGCAGCTCCAGGTGACCTCTAACAAAGGTTCTATGCAATAGAAAGAAGTCTTTGCTACTCCAATCCTCAAATGCTAACGACTAATTTGCCATTAGCCTTCCTAATGCCTGTTTACCTGCAGGTCTGCATTCAGTGACTGATTCACAAGAACACTCAGTGCAGTGATTATAATGAGGTCAGCCAAATGGACATCATAGAGTATGAGTTCCCTGACTGGGCTGTTTACCTGGTCCAAACAGGGAGCCCTGGCTGACAAATATAAACAGGAGTATCAGAGGTTCTGCTCACTCTGAAAGCTGGTTCTGAAGAAACTGGATTAATGTCAAGTACTATGCACATGTAAATAAAGGCTGACTTTGTGATGGGTTACCAGCCCCTGTGGCCCCTTTGTGTCTTTATATTTTACTGCTTCTTACTTTTTAGGAATACTCCACACATCTGCCCCTCTTGCTTAAATGCATGACCTCAAATTTTTCCACATTGTATTCTATCTCCCATGATCATGTTCACTCATAACCGTACCCAGATCCTCTTGAGATTACTTTGCATTTTCATTGCAGCATGGGTTCCCATTGGGTTTTATGTCATTCATGAATTTGAAATATTATAATTGGTCCTGACATCCAAATCATTGATATACATTGTGAACAGCTGGGGACCAAGTACTGCTCTGTGGAGTAGCTGCTACTCACAGCCTCACAATGTAGAAATGACCCATTTGTTCCTGCTCTCTGTTTTCTGTCTGTTACTTCTTAATGTATGCCAGTGCATTACATTCTGTCCCTTTAAAATTGTAATCAGTTTCTGTACAGCAGATACATTGACATTACTGAAATAAAAGAACTTTTGTTTTTGATTTTCAAACATCATATCTCCAAAGGACAGGAGCAAAATAGTTCATGAATCCATTCTACAAACTATGGTTGCAGAAGTTTTGCAATAATTTAATGTTTTCATAAAACACACACATCTATATAATGCATACAATAGACAGACACACATACAAAATAACAGACGGCTAGTAATTCACAGGGTGTTCTACCATGGGCTGCACTGCTCAGCCCTTGAAAAATACCCAGCGTGAATAATTTTCATCACATTAATTTTATCCCTGAGATGGATAAAACTCCAACAGATGTTTCCCTTTCATTAATATAATGAAGAAGAGAGCTGAAGTAACCTCTCAACAGATTTGTTCACTTAGTAACCATTACAACACTGAGGATGTTTTTTTTATTATTTATTAAGGGATGGAGTTAAAAAGGATATCATTGAAATTTAAGACAATTCAAAGTAAATTGATTAGTAACAGTCACAAGTTTTTTTTTAAATGAGCGTTAATATGTAATGGAAGGTTAAAGAACTGGGAAGGAGCTCTCCACTTTTTAGGGCTTGTGAAAGGATCATTTAGAGTGGGGCATGAATGCAATGGAGACTCAGGGGACAGGAGGACCATGTAAAATAGGTTTTCTGCAAAGTATGCGGAGAAAAGGAGGAAATCCCTGAGCAGAAAAGATCAGAGAAAAATTGCTAAAATACAAAAAATTGAAGAAGTTGCAGTTGAGACATGTGTGGTAACATCAAAAGGTAAGAGAAGCCTCATCTTCCAGTTGTAAATATTTATGCTTGTTCTCTATTCAGCATGTGAGACTTGCCACGTGGAAATGAGAGCTGATTTCTAACATTTGAGACTAGGAAGATTGACAGTCACAACAATGAATGTGTTGCAATGCTGGGTTTTCACAACGTTGTGAGCTCATAACCTATAGTGGTGCTAGCTGCAGCAGTCATACAGGAAAACAGAGAAATGCGCCGAGCATAAGCACTGACTGACTGGGACAATGCAACTTCCAACACTGCTCTAGAACATCTGTTCAGGATGTGAGAGATAATAAAAGGTGAGAGGCATAGTCAAATAATTATGAATGTAAGAAGCAATGGAGAAACGTCTCTAGCAGAATTGTTCATGTTAAAAATTGCTACAATTCATAAAAATAAAGTTGCTGTGCAAACTCATGATAACATCAGAGGTTACCTCCCTTTGTAATTCACTACTATTTAAAAACTCTTTTTTTAACAATAGGGCAATGAAAATTAAAATCATCTAGATCTCTCAAACAATTGATAGCTTAAAATGTAAGTGAAACCACTTATAATATTGTACAAATAAGCATTACAAAATCAAGAGCAAAACATCAGAGGACCATAATTTGGGAGAAGTGGTGGCATTGTGATGCCATCGGACCAGTAATGCAAAGACCCAGCCTAATGCTCTGGAGCCAAGGAGTTGAATCCCATCATAGCTATTTGTAAAATTACCACTATCTACAGTAATAAAACTATTTGTCATCTTTACCTGCTCTTGTCTTCATGTTACCTAGATACATAGAAATTTGGTGAGGCTGGTCTGGTTGCTGGTTCTGAGGAAACCGGATTAGTTTACAATGCACATGTAAATAAAGGGTGACTTGGTGATGGGATACCGACCCCTGTGGTCCCTTAGTGTCTTTATATTATTAAACTGGAGAGGGTTCAGAAGAGATTTACCAGGAGGTTGCCAGGTATGGAAGGTTTTAGCTATAAAGGAAGGCTAAATAATTTGGGACTTTTTTCACTGGAGTGTAGAAGGTTGAGAGGTGATTTATAAAATAATGAGAGGTATAGATAGGGTTAATGGAATATCATTTTCTTTGGATGGGGCATTTCAAATCTAGAGGGTGTATTTTTAAGGTGAGAGGAGAAAGATAAAACAAATACATGAGGGGCAATTATTTTACATAGAGGGTGGTTCGCATGTGGAATGAAATTCCTGAGGAAGTGGTGGATGCAGATACGGTTAAACATTTAAAAAACACTTAGAAAGCTATACGAATAGGATAGGTCTGGAGGTATAAGGGACAGGAGCAGGAAGGTGGACTAGTTTAATTTGTGATTATGTTCGGCATAGACTGATTGGATTGACCGGGTCTATTTTTGTGCTGTTTGACTCTAAGGTCTCTAATATGGCTTAGTAGGCTGAATTGGGGATAAATAAGAAATGCTGACCTGGTTAGTGACATCCATATGCCATTAATGAATATAAAAAAGAAACTATCAATCAGGCATGGGCTCAATTATTTCAACGATGTGATGGATGCCTGAGCTTTCAGCCAAGCCTCATTATGGATTCTCACATTACATAATAATTTTGCACAGGGATTGTCCCACAAGTCCCTCATTAAGGAAGAATCGGACACTTGTTTTGCACAGCCACCTCATACCCTTAACAAATGGGCTTCCTGAACTTGTTCATGAAGTAACTTCATGCAGATTGGGCACAGCTAAACAGCAGCTCTACCATTGCTAAGCCTTTCAACATTATACCCCAATTTACACGTGCTGAATAATTGATGAACCATCAGCAGCACATGCCTGAAATTGTGTTAAAAAGAGTCAAAAACAATGAAAACTGAATATTTGACTTTTTTTCAACAGATGAGCGACATATTTTGTTTCATGGATGCTTAACTTTCAACTGACTTAACAAATACAATGCAACATTGTTAATCTAATTTCAACTTTTTTTGCATTTTTGTACTAATCCAATTTATGAGAAAAGATTAACACTAAGTTTCTGAAGCTGACATGGAACATTTATGGCAGAGGAATCTCACTGACAAACTGCAATTCAAATGCGTTCTTAAAGTTGAATTATAGACACTTCATCTTCCGTTTAAACTATGCTGAATCTGACCTGTTTATGCTTGATGTTAACACTGGGAATCCCTGTTGCCCTTCATTCTAACCACTAAATTTCATCTAAAAATAAAAAAAAATAAAATGTTTGTTGTTGACTTAGGCCCTTTCTTTTCCATTATCAACTGACCTGCCATATAGTTCTCGACCTAGTTTCAGGCTGCTATCACTTATGAATGCTTTGTGATTGCTAGATATACAGAAATCTATTTCTGGATGCACTCAGTGTTCAAATGACATTTTTAAAAAGTTCTCAATTTCTTGGATTCTCACAATAAACTTTATAACAATGCCTTATGAAATAATCCTGGCTGCCTCTCCAGGTACATATCTTTGCCTATGATAAATAAGTAGAGTACTTTCTCCAGTCACCCAGGTACCCTGTTTTTTTACTATACTCTGGTTCAAAACTGGGATGACAGTCACTGGTGTCGCCTCCAAAATGCAAGACACTCCAACATTTACTTTATATTAAATAGCAGGTCTTTTCTTTGCCCCTACCTCATGGATTCTGTTCCATTATTTATCTTGATAGTGGGCAAATGAAAAAAAAAATCAATCAAAGTTGGGCAGTCCTAATCTTGCTGACAGCGTGCATTTGTATCAGATGATGGAAAGTTCAAATGAAAAAGGCACTCAGTCTCTGATGCTTTCAAGTGCAGTACAGGCCAGCAGGCAATTTCAGTCCTACTGTCACCTTTCTGTGTTGGTGGAGGAATGATCAGCCTTTTATGCTGTCAGCTTCATGCAAGAATAAGCATCTTGATTGCTGCCAAGGTGTGGCTAGTCTTTATCTGAGCTGAGAAAGAGAATGGATTTACTCAGGCCAAATCTTTGAAGCATCGCCCTGGGAATAAAACATTTGGCTTGCTATTTTTATTTTAAATGTTTTTCCTCCATTGATATTAAGGGAAGGGTATTGGAACAGAAGAGAAGCAATTCATTAAGATGCAGATATTGAACAACTGAAGGTGAATAGCATTAATGTCTGACAAAACTTGACAAAAAAAATTAACAATATTCAGAAGTTCGTCTTCCAAAGAACATGACACTGAAACAAATGCTATATTTGGTGAAACATCTGCTGTGTGGCTCACTTACTTATTATCCTGTTTGTCATTGACTGGTCCCCAAAGTACTGGGTGTAAGTTACAGTATATCTGACAACCTACTTGGGCCTAGACAATACTGTAAAAATATCTTAGCACTGAATACTAATCCAAGAAGGGCATTTTGCATAAAATTGTATTCCCAGGGCCACTGCAAGTTCACCAGCAAGCTCAACTTAAATTTCAGTGAAAATCCATTAACAGACCTTTTAAATATATCAAAGCAGATCCAAAAGAACAATGAGCATACCCAAGTATATTAATAAATATATAAATGCAAAGAAACGCTGAAATACAACATAAAGCAAATAAATATATAAAATCCAAAATAAGGACTATAAATACTGCTCAACTGTATGAATGATCTCAGCAATCAAGAAACACAAAGACTTGAATGAGCAATAGCAGCAGCAGCAGCAATACTTTGTTTTCCTAGAAGCATTTCGATATCAGAAAATGTTGCAAGGTAATTTATTAAAGTATGATCAGCCAATACATGGCACCAAGTCAAAGTTGGTATTAGGATAGGTGACTAAAACTGATAGTTAAAAGATAGGTTTTAAGGAGGGCTTCAAAAGAAGGGGAGGTGGAGAGGCAAGGAGATTAGTGAGTAAGATCAGAATTCTCTGAAACTGGAATTTATGAATTACAAAACAATTATGGGCATAAATAGTGCAAATAAAAGCCAAGGCCTCAACAAAAACACAGAACCAAACTATATTGTAAGGGATTAAATTCAAGTACTCCAGCATTGCAATAGAACTGATACTCTTGAAAGGACTGGAATTTGGACCATTACTGCACGAGATACAAGCAACAGCCAACATGTAACAAAATTAAGAAATTATGGAGACCGTTGTTATAATGAAGTGGCCCCAGACAACAGCTGCTCATCTCATCAAGGAAAGAGAAAAAGCATTGAAATGCATATCATCCTTGCCTTGGTGAGGTTCATTGTTTCCAGTGGTGGACATAACATCAACACTGCATAGATCTGACTGTGACAGATGAAAAGAATCTTAAGAGGTGTTAAGCACTGACCATCCAACAGGATGGACTCACAAATTGTTTACCTAGTATTTTGATAAGGTTCTATATAAATGGAACAAGATTGAAGGACTTAGCACTGCGATCAGAAGAGGTAGGACTAGTCAGCTTAACTCAGGCCTACATTCACCATGTTGAGACCACAAGTATTCTAGCTAAATTGAAGTAATCTTGGTCAGGAGAAGAACTTTAGTCAAAAAGACAGTCAGGAGTTGTCAGCCTGGTTCAAGCATAATATTCCTCACCTTAATGATCAACCACATGGAGGATTGAAAGTTATCCACCAAATCCTTGGCTGTATTGGGCTGAGAGCTTGAAGAATCTAACAATCAATCTGGATGAGGGGATTGGAGTCTGATTTGATTGAGGTTTGGGTGGAAGCATGGGGTGTTTCCTATTGCTCGTCAGCAAAGGTTGTCCTAATAACTTGTGGTGATTGTTTGTGTGGGTATGAGATGAGGTTAAATAGTGGAATAATTTAAATTGGATATACCAATCAAGGTGTTGTGAAGTGTCATTAAAACTATCTTAGAGATATGCATGTCAGGATTCAAGGAGATTTCTAATGAATAAAACATTTATCGTTGAATCAAATTGTCTGTGCAATCTTGTACTTTGTAAAATTCTAAAATCCATGAACCTTTGGGGAAGAGGGAAATGGGAACTTCTTAAAACAGAATTGCCAAAATCGCAGATCTGGAAGGCTGAAGGCATGACTATCGTTGATCAGATGAAATAAGAAGGAAGGCAAAAGAAGTCAAAATGTGATATATGTAGGATTTGAAGAGAACCATTGAGGATAAATGAGATTTTCAAATTGTGAGGGCTGAATCCATGAAGGGAATTGAATACAAAAATGACAATTTTTAATTGGTAGCATTGGAAGTCTGCAACTTAATGATCTCAGGAACAATAGGTGAGTTAAATATGGGACAGGTTTAATTATGAACAGACATTTTTTTTTGTGTAGTTAAGACCATAAGACCATACAATATATGAGCAGAATTAGGTCATTTAGCCAATCACATCTGCTCTGCTATTTGTTTGGGGTTGATACGTTTCTCAGTCCCGTTCTCCCTGTAACCTTTGATCCCTCTATTAGTCAAGAAGCTATCTATCACTGTCTCAAATATACTCAATGATTTGGCCTTCTGTGGCAATACGTTCCATAGATTCACCAGCCTCTGGCTGAAGAAATTCCTCCTTGTCTCAGTTCTATGGGGTCATGCCTTCACTTTGAAGTTGTGCCCTCAGGTCCTAGTCTCTCCTGCTTATGGAAGTATCTTCTACATATCCACTCTATCTAGGCCTCTCAATGTTCTAAAAGTTTCAATCAGTTCCATCCTGATCCTAAATTCCAGAGTACAGACCCAGAGTCCTTAACCACTCCTCATCAAACAAATCCTTCATCCCTGGGATCATTCTATAAACCTCCTCCAACACCAACACATTCTTTCTTTGATGCAAGTCCCAAAACTGTGCATAATATTCTAAATTTGATCTGACCAGAGTTTTATACAGCCTCAGTGGTACATCCCTTCTCTTGTATCTTAGCCCTCTTGAAATGAATTTGAATAAGAAATTTGCCTTCCTAACTGCCAGTTGCACCTGCATGTTAATCTTAAGAGAATCCTGAACAAAGACTCCTAAATCCTTTTGTGCTTCAGATTTTCAAAGCCTGTCCCCATTTACACAGCAGTGTACATCTCTATTCTTCCCAAGTGCCTAATCTCACATTTTCCTACATTGTCTTCCACCTGCCACTTCTTTGTCCACCATTCTAGCTTGTCCAAGTCCTTCTGACGCAACCTTCTCCTTAACCCTACCTGTCCATCCACCTGTCTTTGTGTCATCTGCAAACTTAGCAATAATGACCTCAATTTCTTTATCCAGATCATAAATAAGTAATGTGAATATTTGTGATCCCAAAACTGACCCAAGCAGAACTCCACTTACGAAAAAGGCCCTTTTCTTTCCACTCTATGCCTTCTTCCAGTCAGCTAACCTTTACGCCATGGGCTCTTACCGTAGTTAGCAGCCACTTGTGCCGCACCACGCCAAACACTTTCTGGAAATCCAAATAGATCATGTCCCCTGGTTCTCCTTTGCCTAACTTACTCATTACATCTTCAAATAATTCTAACAGTTCTATTTTACCATGCAATTCCAAGTTCTCCACAATCTCATCCTTAACAATGTACTCTAAATGCATGCCTACAACAGAGGTCAGTCTAACTCCCTAGAATTTCTGGTCTTCTTGCCTCTCTTCTTAAACAAGTGTGTTACATCAGCCATTTTCCAGTCTTTTGGGACCATCCCTGTCTCCAGTTATTTCTGAAAGATCATCACCAATGCCTCCATAATTTCCTCAGACATCTCCTTCAGAGCCCTAGAGTGTAGTCAATCCAGTCCAGGTGATTTATCCATAATCAGACCCTTCAGCTTCCTCAGCATCTTCTTCTTAATGATGGTCACTACACTCATCTCTGTTCCCTGTCTCTTTTCAAGTTCTGATATACTACTAGTATCTTCCACCATGAAGACTGATGCAATGTATCTTTGTAGTTTATTCACCAGAATTACTTCTCCAGCTTCATTTTCCAGTGGTCCAAGATCTACTCTTGCCTCTCCCTTAACTTGTTTATAATCTAAAAAAAACTTGCAATTTTTTTTATAGTACTGGCCAGCTTGCCCTTGGAATGCATTTTCTGCCCTTATTGTTTCTTTGTTGTCCCCTGGTGGTTTTTAAAGGCTTCCTAATCAATATTTTCTAATCAATACGTTCAGAGATGTTATTGCCCAAGCTTCCTTATTCAGAGATAGGGACACTACCACTGCACCACAAGAGTTGTGTTTCACGACATTGTATGCTTTTTCTTTTGATTTTATTCTGTCCCTGATTTCCCTTGTCAGCCATAGTCACATCACCCTCACCTTCACATGTTTCTCCTTTTTTAGGATGAATTACTGCTGTGCCTCCCAAATGACCCAAGAAACTCCAATTCTTTGGAAGGTTGGGAGGCTGGCTAGGACATATGGGAATAATTAAGTCATTAGGTAAAATAACAAAACAGAGATGGGTGCAAACACACAAGCAAAAGTATTCTGTCATTTGCACACTCTCCCCGTGTTTGTGTGGATTTTCTCTGGATGCTCTGGTTTCTTCCCACAGTCAAAAGATGATTCGGGGAAAATAAAGTCAACCAGTTCTGAACGGGGTTTTGAAGCTGTGAAAGTTGTTTTATAAAAGCCTCTGATTGGTACCCCTGCTGTGTTTGACTGTTTCGCTCGTTGGTTTTCACTTCAGTTGTTGACTTGTTAGTTGTTCTGATAAGAAACTAAGAGAAAAAAAGAGTTACAGTCATTTACATATTCATATTTCCTCAAGATCGATAGCAACTTAATAAAGCTGCGTTGTAACCTTGTTAAAGTTGAGCATGTTTAAACTGAGTATTTAAACTGCAATTTTATTCAGGTTTGATAAGGATTGATCATTACCTCTTGAATATTAACACAGTCCCTTGGTTTTGTTCTGTCTTTCAATTCAAACTAAACTCCCTTTATTCACTTTTGTTCCATATCCCTTGATAATCTTACCTAATAAAAATCAATCACAGTCTTGGAAGTTTCAAATTGCCCAGCATCCAAATCTTGCACAAGAGAGAATTCTTGACTTCAACTACGCTTTCTATGAAGACCTCAAAGTTTCTTCATTATTATAATTACATGGCTCATCAGTTCTCTCCTTCAGTTTAATTGGTTTGGATCCTCCATGCATCCAAGGCACTGCAAACTTAATAGTATTGTTACCTTCTTTTTTAATGGAATATACTTCTTCAATATGCTTGCAACTTTTTAGAAAATCTGACCATTGCTTTAAAATTCTGCATTCTGAATTTTCAGTTCAGCTTAAATCCATTGGCTCATTTCTCAATGATCTTCAGATTGGATCTAATCTGATCGACTTATTATACAAGTTTTGTTCAATTTTTATTTGGACCTAAAGCTTTATCATTCATCCACCTTTAGCTCATGTTATATTACTCATGACTGATATCATTGTAGAAAATGTCTTTAAACATTTTATTCCTTCTCTGTTCGTATTAATAAATTGTGAAATAAAATTTCTCAGTACAGTAATTTTGTAATTCTATTCATCTCTCTAATATTACTGCAGATTTCCTTCCCACAATGTAGAAGTCTTAATACACTCCAAATAATAATTTTTGAGAAGATTTGGAGTTCAGGTTGATGATAAGTATGTAAGTTAGCTCACTGAGCTGGAAGGTTAGTTTTCAGACAGTTCATCACCATGAATAGGTTACATCATTAGTCAAAGTCTCTGGTAAAGTGCTGGTGGTATATGCCACTTCTCTATTTGTAGGTCTTGGTTTCCTAACGTGTCAGTTTTTTTAAGGTAAAGTAGATGGGATCTAAGTCAATGTGTTTAATGAAGGAGTTGTGGTATGAATGCCATGCCTCTAAGAATTCTCGTGCATGCCCATAGTTTCACCTGTCCTAGGATGTATGTGTTGTCCCAGGCAAAGTGGTATCCTTCTTTGTCTGTATGTATGGAAACTAGTGATAGTGGGTTGTGTCTTTTGATGGCTAGTTAGTGTTCGTGCATCCGGTGGCAAGTTTCCTGCTTGTTTGTCCAATGTAGTGTGTTTTTTTTACAGTTCTTGCAAGGAATTTTGTAAATGACATTTGCTTTGTTGGTAGTATCTAATGGATCCTTGAGGTTCATTAATTGCTGTTTAAGTGTATTGGGGGTTTGTGAGCGACCATGATGCCAAGGGGTCTGCGTGGTCTGGAAATCATTTCTGATACGTCTTTGATGGAAGGTAAAGTGGCTGCAGTTTTTGGTTGCGTTGTGTCTGCTTGTTTGGGTTTGTTTCTATGGTGTTTATTGGGTGCCCATTTTTCTTGTTCTACAATAAGCAAAACAAAGACACGCAAGAACATTCTTAGAGGCATGAATTCCATAATAAACACACTGATTTAGATCCTATTTACCTTCCCTTGAAAAAAGGAACTGGAAATGACATCACCCACCTTAAGAAATCAATAGCTATAAATAGAGAGGTGGGACATACCACCAGTGTTTCACCGGAGACTCTCACTGATGATGTCACCTAGTCACGATGATGAAACGTCTGAAAACAAACCTTCCAGCTCAGCGAGCTAACTTACATACACTTCGAATAACTTGATGAGGACCCCATTTTTATCTTCGAACTACAACCACTTGAACATTGTCTTCCCCACTCTCTATATTCACTCTGTCCTGGGCATGTATTTCCTCTTTAATACACAATGCCATTTTGCCATCTTTCTTATATTGTTTATTGTTGTAATATTGTAAATAGAAGCAGGAACAGGCCATTTCACCTCTCAAGGCTGAATAACATTCAACTAGGTTCTGGTTGATTTTCTATCTTAATTGATGCCATTTCCTAAACTATTCTCATATCCCTTGGTATATTTAATATGTAAAAATATATTGATCTTTGTCTTAAATATACTCAATGCCATATCCTCCTCTGCGCTCCGAACCAGAAAATTCCAGAGATTCATCACTCTGAGTGAATAAATTCTTCAAAATCTTAGTATTAAATGAAAACATACGAACATTTGAACTTACAAATTCTGAAAAGGAATAGGCCATTTGGCAACTCAAAATTGCCCTGCCGTTTATTAAGATCATGGTTGATCAGACTATGGTCTCAACTCCACATTATAACCTACCTCTAATAACATGTGACTCCCTTGTTTGTCAAAAAATAATCTACCTCTGTCTTAAGAAAATTTAGTGACTGCCTGATAGAGTTCCAAAGGCTTAAAACACCCTTAAGAAGAAATTGCTCCCTTATTTCTGATCTAAATGGAGGCCCTTTATTTTAAAACTGTATCCCTTTCTTCCCTGCCACACAAAAAAGTACATAACTTTGGTCAATTCCCCTCATGAATCTTTTATAATATCACCTTTTATTCTTCTTAATGCATACATGACAAACTTGTCCAACTCTTCCTCATACAGTTATTGCTCCATCTTAGTCAAGTGAACCTCCTCTGAACTGTCACTCACACATTAATATCCATTTTTTTAAATATAGAAACCAAAACTGTACACAATACATCAGGTGTGGTCTCATCAAAACCCTGTACAATTGTAGCAAAACATTGTTTACTTTCAATTTTCCTTGCCATAAACAATGATATTCCAATTCAAAACAGAGTGGGAAAATAGCCTACCCCTTATTCTGATACTGAACCCATGAACCCCCATAGTTAGAGGGATCATCCTTCCTATTTCTACTCTCCCTAGTCCTGCAAGACTTGGAATGCTTCAATAAACTCATCTCTGTCATCCAAACCCTCTGTGATAGACTCAATCTCTATTCAATCTCGCCATTGCAAACTATAAGTGGTGAATCTTTGTAACGCATCTTCTGTAGTAAATCTACCTTCCTCAGGTAAGGACACCAAAACTGCACACAGGCTCACAAAAGCTCTATACAATTTCAGCAAGACCTCTTTGCTCTTGTACTCAAAATTCCTAAAATACTATTTGTTTCCTAACTTCATGCTGCACCTTCATGTTAACTTTAAGTTCGTGCTGAATAAGTATGAGCAGGTCCCATTGCACATCAATACTTCATAAACATCTAAAAAGTAGTTAGCATTTCTATTTCTCTGTCAAAAATTGATAACTTCACATTTTCCTCCATTGTATTCCATTCCATAAGACCATAAGACATAAGACCATAAGATATAGGAGTAAAAAGTGAGGTCTGCAGATGCTGGACCCCAAGTACATCTCCATCGCCCCTCTCCCAAGAACATCTCCATCGCCCCTCCCCCAAGTCCCTCCTCCCTACCTTTTATCTTAGCCAGCTGGACACATTTTCCTCATTCCTGATGAAGGGCTTGTGCCCGAAACGTCGAATTTCCTGCTCCTTGGATGCTGCCTGACCTGCTGCGCTTTAACCAGTATAAGATATAGGAGTGGTAGTAAGGTCATTCAGCCCATGAGTCCACTCCGCCATTCAATCATGACTGATGGGCATTTCAACTCCACTTACCAGCATTCTGCCCTTAATTCCTTATGACATCAAGAATCTATCAATCTCTGCCTTGAAGACATTTAGCGTCCCGGCCTCCACTGCACTCTGCAGCAATGAATTCCACAGGCCCACCACTCTCTGGCTGAAGAAATGTCTCCGCATTTCTGTTCTGAATTGACCCCCTCTAATTCTAAGGCTGTGTCCACGGGTCTTAGTCTCCTTGCCTAACGGAAACAATTTCTTAGCGTCCACCCTTTTCAAGCCATGTATTATCTTGTAAGTTTCTATTAAGTTTCCCCTCAATCTTCTAAACTCCAATGAATACAATCCCAGGATCCTCAGCCGTTCCTCATATGTTAGACCAACCATTCCAGGGATCATCCGTGTGAATCTCCACTGGACACGTTCCAGTGCCAGTATGTCCTTCCTGAGGTGGGGACGAAAACTGGACACAGTACTCCAAATGGGGCCTAACCAGAGCTTTATAAAGTTTCAGTAGCACAACGGTGCTTTTATATTCCAACCTTCTTGAGACAAATGACAACATTGCATTCGCTTTCTTAATCACGGACTCAACCTGCATGTTTACCTTTAGAGAATCCTCGACTAACACTCTCGGATCCCTTTGTACTTTGGCTTTATGAATTTTCTTCCCGTTTAGAAAGTAGTCTACACTTTTATTCTTTCTTCCAAAGTGCAAGACCTTGCATTTGCTCACGTTGAATTCCATCAGCCATTTCCTGGACCACTCTCCCAAACTGTCTAGATCCTTCTGCAACCTCCCCACTTCGTCAGTACTACCTGCCTGCCCACCTAACTTCGTATCATCGGCAAACTTCGCTAGAATGCCCCCAGTCCCTTCATTCAGATCATTAATATATAACGTGAACAGCTGCGGCCCCAACACTGAACCCTGCGGGACACCAGTTGTCACCAGCTGCCATTCCAAAAAAGAACCCTTTATCCCAACTCTCTGCCTTCTGTCAGATAGCCAATCCTCAATCCATACCAGTAGCTCACCTCAAACACCATGGGCCCTCACCTTGCTCAGCAGCCTCCCATGTGGCACCTTATCAAAAGCCTTTTGGAAGTCTAGATAGACCACATGCACTGGGTTTCTGTGGTCTAACCTACATGTCACCTCTTCAAAGAATTCCAACAGGTTTGTCAGGCACGACTTCCCCTTACTAAATCCATGTTGACTTGTTCTAATCCGACCCTGCTCTTCCAAGAATTTAGAAACCTCATACTTCATGATGGATTCTAGAATTTTACCAACAACCAAGGTTAGGCTAATTGGCCTATAACTTTCCATCTTTTGTCTTAATCCTTTCGTGAGCAAGGGGGTTACAACAGCGATCTTCCAATCATCCGGGACTTTCCCTGACTCCAGTGACTCTTGAAAGATGTCAACCAACGCCTCCGCTATTTCCTTAGCCACCTCTCTCAGAACTCTAGGGTGTATCCCATTGAGGCCAGGAGATTTATCAATTTTAAGACCTTTTAGCTTTTCTAGCACTTTCGCTTTTGTAATGGCAACCATACTCAACTCAGCCCCGTGACTCCCTTTAATTGTTGGGATATTACTCATGTCTTCCACTGTGAAGACTGACACAAAGTACTTGTTAAGTTCTCCAGCTATTTCCTTATCTCCCATTACTAGGCTTCCAGCATCAGTTTGAAGTGGCCCAATGTCTACTTTTGTCTGTCATTTGTTTCTTATGTATTGAAAGAAATTTTTACTATCAATTCTAATATTACTGGCTAGCCTACCTTCATATTTGATCCTCTCCTTCCTTATTTCTCTCTTTGTTCTCCTCTGTGTTTTTGTAGCCTTCCCAATTTTCTGATTTCCCACTGCTCTTGGCCACTTTTTTAGGCTCTCTCTTTTTCTTTAATCCATTTCCTGACTTCCTTTGTCAGCCATGGCTGTCTAATCCCTCCCTGGATAATCTTTCTTTTCTTGGGGATGAACCTCTGTACAGTGTCCTCAATTATACCCACAAACTCCTGCCATTTTTGCTCTACCGTCTTCCCTGCTAGGCTCTGCTTCCAGTCTATTTTTGTCAGTTTGTCTCTCATGCCCTCATAATTACCTTTATTTAACTGTAACACCATTACATCCAATTTTGCCTTCTCTCTTTCAAACTCAGACTGAACTCTACCATATTATGATCGTTGCTTCCTAAGGGTTCCCTTACTTTAAGATCTTTTATAAAGTCTGGTTCATTACAAAACACGAGGTCCAGAATAGCCTGCTCCCTTGTGGGCTCCATGACAAGCTGTTCCAAAAAGCCATCCTGTAAGCATTCATAACGTTCTTGCCCACTCATTTAGTCTGTCTATGTCCCTGAAGACCTCTTCGTATCTGCCTCACAATTCACATTTTCACCTAGTTTTGCATCATCAAATCCCTTGGAAATATTGTAATATTGCTCCACATGTTCTTGCCATTAACACAGATTGTTAATATCTGAGGCTCAATCTCTAATCCTTGCAATTCCCTACTTCTCACACACTTAGCCCGAGCATATTAACCCTCATCCCATGTGTGTTAATTGTGCTTACTAACCTCCTGCGTAAGACATTTCAAAAACCTTCTGAAAATCTAAATGCACCGCATCCACTAGATTCTCCCTTATCTATTCAGCTGGGTACACCTTCAGAAAAAAAAACTATAACAGGTTTGTGAAACACCTGGTCTCTGCCAATACTAGGCCTCCATTTGCCTGTTCTAATCTTTTCCATTTGACATTGTTATGGAAAACTTTGCCATTTGTTTTCATGTTTTTTTTGCTACTTTGTTTTTATGTATACTTCTCCCTTTCTTGGTCTGTTTCTTCTATGTTCTTTGCTGAATTTAAAAATGCTTTCAATCATCAGGCTTACAACCCTTGATAAGATTACAATCATTTCCTTTGGTCTAATACAAATGATAACTTCTGTTCTTAATTTATTTGAGTCACTTTTCTGGCTAGGCTTTTGTGCTTGAGAGCAATTTAAATTTGTGGTAAACTATCTATTAATTCTTTAAATGATAACAATTGCCTTTCCACCCTCACACCTTTTCATGTTGTTTCTTTATCTATCATTGCCAATATAGAATCCCCACAGTGCGGAAACAGGCCCTTTGGCCCAACAAGTTCACACCGACCGTCCGAAAAGTAACCCATCCAGACCGATTCCCCTACCTTATGACTCTGCATTTACACCTGACTAATGCGCCTAATGTACGCACCCTTGAATGCTATGGGCAACTTAGCATGGCCAATCTACCCTAACCTGCACATCTTTGTATTGTGGGAGGAAACCCATGTAGACACAGGGAAAATGTGCAAACGCCATACAGCCCAAGGTTGGAATCAAATGCAGCCCAGGTGCTGTGAGGCAGCAGTGCTAACCACAGAGCCACTATTCCATCACCAAATTACCCTCATACTGTTGTAGTTACCTTTGCATTTATTAATATCCAAGTTTCAGATTGAACTGAATCACTTTCAAATTTCATGCAAAATTCCAATATATTTGGATCACACTTCCTTAAAGTTTCCTTTACAATGAGCAACTCCTTCGGGTTGGAGAGATAAATGGGAGGGGGCTGGGAAGCAGAGGAACTAACCTGGGGGTTACTGTGAGAAAGAGAGAGACTCACTGAAATCCTTGTAGAGAGAGAACCTCTTTAAGGTATGGTATGGTGGTTAGCATTGCTGCCTCACAGCGCCAGGGACCCAGGTTTAATCCCAGCCTCAGGTGACTGACTGTGTGGAGTTTGCACATTTTCCCTGTGTCTGTGTCTCTCCCTCTGTACAAAGATGTGCAGGTCAGTGAATTGGCCATGCTAAATTGCACACAATAATTAGGGATGTGTGGGTTAGATGCTCATACTGTTAGATGCATTAGTCAGAGGGAAATGGGTCTAGGTGTGTTTCTTTTCAGGAAGTTGGTGTGGACTTGTTGGGCTGAAGGGCCTGTCTCCACATTGTGGGGAATCTAATCTAATCTAAAATTAGACCTTTCCCATTGTATGTACATTCTCTAATTGGTGCTTCAACATGCTATTTTTGAAAACCCACTTTGTGTCCCATAAATATAATATGCTCTATTTTCAGTTTTTATCCAGTTTACAACAAGGCTTGCTGGTCAGTCCAGATCTTCTGCGAAAATAACTGTTTCAGTTCAATAGGTTCACTTTCCATCGGATGTGCATTGCAACTGAAATAATTTAACCTTTTCAAAACTTTTTTTTAAGCTCAGCTCCTTCAATGATTGTTTTCTCCATTATCACCACATTTCTCTTTTCTTTAGTCTTTGATTGTTTCTAGCTCATCTGATTGTGTTGCTCTTCACAAGTTCCTGTCGCTGAATTGTTTCCCTTGTGAATATTGTGTTGCTCGATTTCTACATCCTCAGTCTAGATAATGCCAGAGTGAAAGACTGAAACCACCACAATTTTGGCTGTGAGCCTACATTGCAACTTGAAAATAGAGGCTGGAGGTCCACTGAAAATTGGGCATAAAGTTCAACTGTATTATACTGGTAAACTGTGGATATCAATGTCAAGATTTGAGTGGTGCTGGAAAAGTACAACAGGTCAGGCAGCATCCAAGGAACAGGAAAATCGACATTTCGGGCAAAAGCCCTTCATCGGGAAGGAGGCAGGGAGCCTCTGGGTTGGAGAGATAAATGGGAGGGGGCTGGGAAGCAGAGGAACTAACCTTGGGGGTTGCCGTAAGAGAGAGAGAGAGACTCACTGAAATCCTTGTAGAGACAGGAGAACTTCTTTAAGGTAGGCATCCTTGCAAGAGGATTTGTAGTAAGGTTAAAATCAACTAGGCAAAAGTGAGGACTGCAGATGCTGGAGATCAGAGTCAAGATTAGAGTGGTGCTGGAAAAGCACAGCAGGTCAGACAGCATCTGCGGAGCAGGGAAATCGACGTTTAGGGCAAAAGCCCTTCATCAGGAATGAGGCAGGGAGCCTCCGGGGTGAAGAGATAAATGGGAGGAGGTGGGGCTGGGGAGCAGAGGAGATAACCTGGGGGTTGCAGTGAGAGAGAGACTCACTGAAATCCTTATCGAGAGAGGGGGAGAACATCTTCAATGTAGATATCTTTGCAAGAGGATTCCCAGTAAGGTTACAATCAATGAATGGTGCCTCCTGATGATGGGCTTATGCCCAAAACATCAATTCATCTGCTCCTTGGATGTTGCCTGACCTGCTGTGCTTCTCTCGTGCCACACTTTTCGATTCACTTTCTCCAACACAACTTGATGTTTGGCATTTTCACTAAACTGGCTGGCACAGATACCAAGCTAACACTTTGGCAAAACATGATATTATAGAGTTCTTACGTATCCTAACAGCTAAATAAGTCTGAGGAGCTCAGGGATTTAGGTCAGATTTGGCACTGAACATGCATCATTTTGAAGTGACAGGTGACAAAGCAAATAAAACACTGAGCTATATATTACGTCTGCAGAATAAAAATGAGGGGATGATACTATAACTCTACAATTCCAGATATCATGTAAAGCTATGTGCCAAGTTTTTCCTTCCATTTCTTGACATCACCTGGACCAAACTGAATTGGCTCAAGACTGTATCTATGATGTTGGGGTCCTCAGAGGAAGATGAGATAAGTTATCCATTTGGCACTTTTAGCTGAAGATTGTGGCAAATTATGGGCTCTCATCATTGAGGATCAGGATATTTGTGGAATTTCCTTTACCAGTGAGTCAATTATCCACTGCCATACACTATTGGATGTGGCAGGACACTAGAGCTTAGAGTTGATCTGTTGGTGATAAAATCACTTACTCCTTAGGTTTGGCATGCAAGTAGTTCTGTTTTGCAGCTTCATGTTTTGGCATGCCTGGTGCCACTTCTGGCATAGCCCCTTATTCTCTCACTGAACCAGGGTTGACCCCTTGGTTTGATGGCAATGATAGAGGAAGAAAAAAATAAAAACTTGGAGCTGAAGTAATACACTGGGTCAAATTTGCTCACATTTGATATGATCATGGTTGATCCTCGTTCTCAATGCCATTTTCCTGCTTTCTCTCCACACCGCTTGATGCCCTTGATACTATAAATCTCTTTCTTTAATATACTCAGTGATTTGGTCTCCACAATCTTCTATGGCAGCAAATTCCACAGGTTGACTATCTTCTGAATGAAGAAATGGTTCTCATCTCTATGCTAAATGGCCTCCTCTATATCCTGTGACTGTGACACCTGTTTCTAGACTCCCCAGCCAGGGAAAACATCTTCCCTGCATTTGTCTGTCTTGCCATGTTAGAATTTTATAAGTTTCAAACAGAACTCATCTCATCCTTATAAACTCTGGTGAACAAAGGCCTAATTGAATAAAACTCTTTGGATGTAACAGTTCTGCTATCCCTAGTACCAGCCAAGTGAACCTCCACTGCTCTCTGTCTACAGCAAGTATGCCCTGTCTTAGGTAAGGAGACCAGAATTGCATGCAATTCTCCAAGTCCAGTATAGCCTGTTTAAGTGCAGTAACTTCTGAACTCAAATCCTCTTCCAATGAAGCCCAGCATACCATTTGCCTTCGTATTTACCTGCTGCAAAGCAGTAGTCTGGGTTTTTGAAATGCTATTGTAATGCCATTACCACTACACTACTGTCTCTTCCTATAACAAGATAAAACATTAAACTGAATTTCTGGATGACAACTTCAGTGATATTATTCTTGTGGTGTTGCATCGCCTCCTGGAGCAGACCATGAGGTTGAAATCTGAGTACAATTGGACAGCAATTGGATGGTTCACATTTCCTCATGGGTGTCGGCTGTTGGATTGCAAGTCTGTTTCTAGTATATTCTATTTGGTTCAGTGGTAGTGCCATACAAGACAGTGGAGGCTGCCCCCACTGTGAAGGCAGGACGTCATGTCCACAAGAACTGTGCAGTGGTCATTCCAGCTTATACTGTCTTTGACAGATGCACCTGTGGCCAGTTTAATGTCAAGTTTATTTTTCCCTCTTGTTGTTCCCTTCAGCACCTGCCACAGACTCAATCTGTTAGTTAAGTTCATTAGGAATTGACCAGCTCCATCAGTGATGGTGCTACCAAGGTGATTGACATTGAAATCCCCAAGCTAGAATATGTTCTGCCTCCTTGTCACCTTTAGTGCTTTATCACAATGATGTTCAATATAGAGGAGGATTGATTCATGAGTGGAAGGGAAAGTTTAATGTTATCAGCAGGAGCTTTTCATACCTATATTTGATCCGATATTATGAGACTGCATGGGATCTGTATCAATGTCCAGGTTGCCCAGGGCAACTTTGCTCATAATTGTATACCCACTGTCGTAACACCTCTACTGAGTCTGTCCTGCTAGCAAAACAGGGCATAAATAGGGATGGTGATGAGACATTGTAAGGTATAACTCGATGACTATGATTTTATCAGGCTGTGTAACAGCGTTGCCAAGTTTGGCAATATGCCCCGGACATTAATGAAGAGAACTTTGAGGATCCACAGGATTGAGTTTGCCACTGTTGCTCTGGTTACTAGATTGGCCAGGTAATCTGTGTGGTTTCATTCTTATCTTGAGCCTGGTCTGTGGTTTGATGCAAGTGAATGCAAGGGCATTCGTAGGGCAGTGAAGAGTTAACCACATCATTGTAAATTGGTCTGGATGAGGTAAAGTTAAAAATCACACAACACCAGGTTATAGTCCAACATCTCCAAGTAGATGAGGCAAGAACTTTTCATTCCTTAAAGGACATTTTGGACATTTTTAACTTCAGTCTTCTTATCAAAAACTGGAAACTAATTTTAAAGATATCTTCTTGATCATTTTGTTTTAAAATATTCTGCTGGAAACATCAAGCTCAGTTTGATGGATATTTTACTGGATATTTTCTAATATATCTATTCAGAGATGTTGTGGCACACTTCTGCAGCAGCTGGCATTTGAAATCAAGTCTCCAGTTTAGAGATAGGGACACTACCACTGCATCACAAAAGCCCTTTGTGTTTTATTGAATGCTGCACAGTCATTGGATACTGCAGGAGCTTTGTGCCCTCTCAGCATTCCATCAATAACTTAGTGAAACTGTTCCATTACAGCTGCAAAAACTGGCATTTACCTCACAATGTGAATAATTGCCCAAGTATATCCTGTACAAAAGAAAATGCTGGACAAATCCAACCAGGTTAATTACTGTCCCATCAGGCTCCTCCTGATCATTAGTAAAGTGATGGAAGGAGATCACCGACTGTGCTAACAAACAGCATTTGCTTAGCAATAACCTGCTCTCTGACTCTCAGTTTGGAATCTGCTGTGGCTATAAGCTCCTGACCACATTCCAAACGTGGGCAAAAGAGTTGAATTCCAGAGGTGAGATGAGAGTGAATGCACTTGACATCAAGGCTGCATTTGATTGAGTATTCCATCAAGGAGTTCTAGCAAAACCGAAGTAAATGGAAATCAAGGGAAAACTCTCTGGGGTTGGATAACCAGCTCAACTGAAGGTGGTTGTAAATGTCAGTGATCAGTCATCTCAGTTCCTGGAGATCTATGCAGGAGTTCGTCAGGGTCGTGAGCTAGGCCCAACCGTCTGCAGGTGCTTCATCAATGACCTTCATTCATCATAAGGTCTGAAGTGGGGATGTTTGCTGCAGATTGCACAATGTTCACCACTATTCGCAACTCCTCAGGTACTGAAGCAGGCAAAAGTGAGGACTGCACATGCTAGAGATTAAAGTTGAGTTTGTGGTGCTGTAAAAGCATAGCAGGTCAGGCAGCATCCGAGGAACAGGAGAATCGTTATTTTGGGCAAAAGCTCTTCATTAGGAATAGGGTTGTGAGCCGAGGGGGTGGTGAGATAAATGGGAGGGGGTTGGGGCTGGGGGGAAGGTAGCTGAGAATGCGATAAGTAGATTGGGGTTGGGTTAATGGTGATAGGTCAGGAAGGAGGGTGGAGTAGATGGGTGGGAAGGAAGATAAACAAGTAGGACAGGTCATGAGCATGATGCCGAGTTGGAAGGTTTGAACTGAGATAGGTTGGGGGAGGGGAAATGAGGAAACCAGTGAAGTCCACATCGATGTCGTGGGGTTGAAGGGTTCTGAGGCGGAAGATGAGACACTCTTCCTCCAGGCATTGGGTGGTAAGGGAGTGGCGGTGTTGGAGGCCCAGGACCTGCATTTCCTTGGTGGAGTGGGGGTGTTCAGCCATGGGGCGGTGGAGTTGGTTGGTTGGTGCGGGTGTCCTGGAGATGTTGTCTGAAGCACTCAAAGATCTGTCCATGATCCAGACAAGGGCCAACAAAAGGCAAGTCACATTCAAAAGTGCCAAACTATAACCATCTCCAACAAATTTGACTACGACGATTCAGTAATGCACATCACCACCAATGAAGGATGAGCATTAAATGCTGGTCCAGCCATTCATGGACACCAAGGTGCCAGGAATGATTAAAATACATTGAAACCCCAGAGTTAGTAAAAGAAGAATTCTGGTGCTGAACGTCAGCACCACATGAAAAAGTTTCTGTAGAAATTTTACTTTTTAATCTTAAAAAGAAGTTGACTGGGAAAGGACCTCACAAAAGTGTACACGATCCTTACCTCTTGTATAGAAAATACAAATTCGGAGTATACACTGGTAGTACAACAAGGGGACAAGGGTTCAGAAGATCAAAGTGCCAACCTCCTACTGATAGCAGTAAGAATTTCTCCACATTAAAAGAAAAGGACAAGATCAATTCTTATAGTGAGCTGCTGAGAATCAATATTTCAACCATTTACTTTTTCAAAGTTTTCAAAGAAAATTTTCAAAGCATGGCCTCAAAGTTGCAGATGAAATAAAGCTTGGCAACTAATGATAATAACAGTAGCAGGTTTTAGGAGGTCACAGCCAATCTTGGTAAAAAGAAAAATCAAGGTTCTTGACTTTGTCCAATTGAAGCAAAGCAGGAATTTAACCCCACACCTCCCACCACCACCACCCAAGAAACAGGTGGGCTTAGAAGTGAAAGATTTCTATTTAAATGAATGTCAAATCCAAATCTAACCTGATTGGAGTCCATTCCCTTCATGTTTTAATTACGATTCTCCCATCTTCCCATTAACAGTGGGACCAGAGAGTATTAAAAAATTAAAAAGCAGGGTTGAGTCCTATTCTAGGCAACATTCTTTCAGAAGGATTTCAAGATATTTTTGAAAATGCAAGAATGTTGACAAGACCGCTCACAGAGATGATGGAGTTTTGGGGGACGTTTATTTAAAACTTCAATTCATTACCTTAGATTGTAAAATGTTAGAACACAATTAAGAGGTTTTTTGTTTAGTGGAGTAGATACGGAGAGATTATTTCCACTGACGTAGAGTAGCTCATGGTTGCAGTTGGAACATAATTAGACAAAGAATCAGAGACGATATGAGGTGAATCATTTTTAGACAGGCTTCTGAGACCCTGAGGAACACCTGCAGCAATGTCTTGGGGCTAATATATTGGCCTCTGGAAACCAAAGCTACCTTCCTTTCTGCAGGGTATGATTTCAACAATTGGAAAATTTTCCTTCTAATTTTAAATCCCTTCAAATTTGTTCAGGTTCTTTGATGCCACACTCTGTCAAATCTACCTTGTTGTCAAGGCCAGTTTCTTGTCACCTTAATTCTGGAATTCAGCTCTTCTGTCTCAAGTTTAGCCCCAAGGCTGTAATGAAGTTTGGAGGTAAGTGATCCTCGCAGAACATTGGTTAGAACCAAACAGAGCATTGGTTAGAACAGTCAATTCTGATCACTTATTGTGAAGAGTTTCTAGAAGTACATCCGTAGCCTGCCACTCTGTAGCTCATTCTGCATAACTTACATTTCCAAACACAGAATCTCAAAATTCTTGCATATTCCCTCTCTTTTTCAGACAATGTTCTTGATTTTGCAAAAGTAATTTTTATATATCCCTATAAAGTTACTGATGCAGTTTTCTTTTTCAATTAATAATAAATTAAGCTAAGTGAAAGAATCTCTGAAATATTCAATATTTTTCCAGTCATTTAATACATTTTGAATGAAATTCTCAAAAGTATTCTACACTTAGTTCACTTTGCTGAATTGCCAAAGCAGACCTTCTTATTTTACCATTTCATCTTTCCCCCAGGAATTGATAGTAATACATTTGAAAATTAGGGAAATGTAGAATATAATGTCTCTCCAAAGATCCCTAGGCAGCATAGATGCAATTGTAAGTTATGATTTTCTTCAGCTTGTCTTTTCTACCATGCACTGAATTGAGTAATTCAGAATATTAGAAACATGCAGTTCACAAAAAGAATATTTAGTCCATTGTGTTTAAGCTGTCTTCTTATTCAAGAGATCTAAATTTGCAATATTCTATTTACACTCATAGCTTTGCCTGCTTCAAATAGAGTCATAGAGATGTACAGCACGGAAACTGACGCTTCAGTCCAACCCGTCCATGCAGACCAGATATCCCAACCCAATCTAGTCCCAGCTGCCAGCACCCGGCCCATATCCCTCCAAACCCTTCCTATTCATATACCCATCCAGATGCCTTTTAAATTTGCAATTGTACTAACCTCCAACACTTCCTCCGGCTGCTCATTCCATACACGTACCACACTCGTCGTGAAAAGGTTGCCTCTTAGGTTTGTTTTATATCTTTTCCTTCCCACCCTAAGCCTATACCTTTTAGTTCTGGACTCTCCCACCCCAGGGAAATTACTTTGTCTATTTCCCCTATCCGTGCCCCTCATGATTTTATAAATCTCTTTAAAGTCACCCTCAGCCTCTGACACTCCAGGCAAAACAGCCCCAGCCTGTTCAGCCTCTCCCTATACCTCAAATCCTGCAACCCTGGCAATATCCTTGTAAATCTTTCCTGAAAATGTTTCAAGTTTCATATCATCTTTCTGATAGGAAGGAGAGCAGAATTGCACACAATATTCCAAAAGTGGCCTAACTAGTGTCCTGTACAGCTGCAACATGATCTCCCAACTCCTGTACTCAATACTCTGACCAATAAAGGGAAGCTTACCAAACACCTTCTTCACTATCCTATCTACCTGCAACTCTACACTCCCTAGGACCTTACCATTAAGTGTATAAGTCCTGCTAAGATTTGCTTTCTCAAAATGCAGCACCTCGCATTTATCTGAATTAAACTCCATCTGCCACTTACCAGCCAATTGGCCAATTTGGTGAAGGTCCTATTGTAATCTGAGGTAACCATCTTCGCTGTCCACAACACCTCCAATTTTGGTGTCATCTCAAACTTACTAACTGTACCTCTTATGTTCACATACAAATCATTTATGTAAATGATGGAAAGTAGTGGACCTAGCAGCAATCCTTATGGAACTCCACTGGTCACAGGCCTCAAGTCTGAAAAACAACCCTCCTCCACTACCCTCTGTCTTTTAGCTTTGAGCCAGTTCTGCATCCAAATAGCTAGTTCTACCTGTATTCCATGAGATCTAACCTTACTAACCAGTGTCCCATGGGGAACCATATCGAATGCCTTACTGAAGTCCATATAGATCACATCTATCACTTTGCCCTCATCAATCCTCTTTGTTATTTTTCCAAAAACTCAATCAAGTTTGTGAGACTTGATTTCCCATGCGCAAAGCCATGTTGACTATCCCTAATCAGTCATTGCCTTTCCAAATACATGTACATCCTTTCCCTCAGGATTCCCTTCAACAGCTTTCCCACCACTGATGTCAGGCTCACTGGTCTATAGTTCGCTGGCTTGTCCTTACCACCTTTCTTAAACAGTGGCACCACATTAGCCAACCTCCAGTCTTCCGGAACCTCACCTATGACTATCGATGATACAAATATCTCAGTAAGAGGTTAAGCAAACACTTGTCCAGCTTCCCACAGAGTTCCAGGGTACACCTGATCAGGTCCTGGGGATTTATCTACTGTTATGCTTTTCAAAACATCCAGCACTTCCTCCTCTATAATATCGACTTTTTTCAAGATGTCACCATCTATTTCCCTACATTCTATATCTTCCATGTCTTTTTCCACAGTAAATACTGATGCAAAATATTTGGTTAGTATTTCCCCCATCTCCTGTGGGCTCCACACAAAGGCTGCCTTGCTGATCTTTGAGGGGCCGTATTCTCTCCCTAGTTACCCTTTTGACCTTAATGGTTTTGGAAAATCCCTTTGGATTCTCCTTAACTCTATTTGCCAAAGCTATCGCATGTCCTAATTTCCCTCAAGTATACTCCTACTGCCTTCATAGAACATAGAACTTTGAACAATACAGCACAGAACAGGCCCTTCGGCCCTTGATGTTGCACTGACCTGTGAACTATTCACAGCTCATCCCCCTACACTATCCCATCATTATCCATGTGCTTATCCAAGGATTATTTAAATCTCCCTAACGTGGCTGAGTTAACCATATTAGCAGGTAGGGCATTCCACACCCTAACCACTCTCTGTGTAAAGAACCTGCCTCTGATGTCTGTCTTAAATCTATCACCCCTCACTTTGTAGTTATGCCCCCTTGTACAAGCTGACGTCACCATCCTAGGAAAAAGACTTTCACTGTCTACCCTATCTAATCCTCTGATTGTCTTGTATGTCTCTATCAAATATCTTCTTAGCCTTCTTTCCAATGAGAACAGATCCAAGTCTCTCAGCATTTCCTCATAAGACCTTCCCTCCACACCATCCTGGTCAATCTCCTCTGCACCTTTTTCAATGCTTTCACATCCTTCCTGAAATATGGCGACCGGAACTGTACACAATATTCCAAGTGTGGCAGCATTAGCATTTTGTATAGTTGCAGCATGATATTGGGGATCCGGAACTCAATCCCACTACGAATGAAACCTAATGCACTGTACGCTTTATTAATAGTACTATCAACCTGGATGGCAACTTTCAGAGATAAATTTATACTTTTCTAGAAGATTTATACTCTTCTAAGGATTCACTCGATCTATCCTGTCTATACCTGACATATGCTTCCTTCTTTTTCTTAACCAAACACTCAATTTCTTTCATCATCTAGCTTTCCCTATATCTACCAGCCTTTCCTTTCACCATAACAGGAATATACTGTCTCTGGACTCTCATTATCTCATTTCTGAAGGCTTCCCATTTTTGAAAGTTCCTGCCTAACACCGTCAACATCAATCTTTCTCTAATTTAGAACTTAACTTTTTCTATTTTTTTTCATCACTATTTTAAAACATAATAGAATTATGGTCACTGGCCCCAAAGTGGTCCCACACTGACACCTCAGTCACTTGCTCTGCCTTATTTCCCAAGAGTAGGTCAAGTTTGGTACCTTCTCTAATAGGTAAATCCACATACCGAATCAGAAAATTTTCTTGTACACACTTAACAAATTCCTCTTCATCTAAACCCTTAACACTATGGCAGTCCCAGTCTATGTTTGGAAAGTTAAAATCCCCGACCATAATCACCCTATTATTCTTACAGATAACTAAGACCTCCTTACAAGTATGTTTCTCAATTTCCCTCTGACTATTAGGGGGTCAATAATACAATCCCAAAAAGGTGATCATCCCTTTCTTATTTCTCAATTCCACCCAAATAATTTCTCCGGATATATTTCCAGCAATATCCACCCTCAGTTCAACTGTTATGCTATCCCTTATCAAAAACACTAGCCCCCTCCTCTCTTGACTCCCTTTCTGTCCTTCCTGTAGCATTTGTATCCTGGAACATTAAGTTGCCAGTCCTGTCCATCCCTGAGCCATGTTTCTGTAATTGCTATGATATCCCAGTGCCGTGTTCCTAACCATGCTCTGAGTTCATTTGCCTCCCCCGTTAGGCCCCTTGCATTGAAATAAATGCAGTTTAATTTATCAGTCCTACCTTGTTCTCTGCTTTGTTCCTGCCTGCCCTGACTGTTTGACTCGCTTCTTTTCTCAACTGTACCAATTTCAGGTTGGTCTCTTTCCTCCCTATCCCCCTTGGTCCCACCACCCCCATCCCCCACCCCCAACTAACTAGTTTAAATCTTCCCTAGCAGCTCTCGCAAATTTCCCTGCCTGTATATCTGTCCCCTTCCAATTTAGGTGCAATCTGTCCTTCTTGTACAGGTCACTTCTGCCCCAAAAGAGATTCCAGTGATCCAAAAATGTGAATCCTTCTCCTATACACCAGTTCCTCAGCTATGCATTCATCTGCTCAATCGTCCCACTCCTCCCTCACTAGCTCTTAGCACCGGTATAATCCAGATATTACGACTCTCGAGGAACTCCTTTTTTAGCTTCCTGCCTAACTCTCTGTAATCTGCCTTCAGAATTTTAACCTTTCCCTTCCTGTGTCGTTGGTTCCAATGTGTACAATGACCTCCTGCTGACCCCTCTCCCCATTGAGAACACTCTGCACCCTCTCTGAGGCACCCTTGATTCTGACACCAGGGAAGCAACACACCATTCTGATTTTTCTCTGCTGGCCACAGAAATGTCTGTCTGTGCCTTGGACTAGAGAATCCCCTAACACAATTGATCTCTCTGAACCCGATGTACCCCTCATTGCATTAGAGCCAGTCTCAACACCAGAAACTTAGCTGTTCATGCTACGTTCCCCTGAGAATCCATCCCCCGCTATATTTTCCAAACCAGCGTATTTGTTTGAAATGGGGATAGCCACAGAAGACTCCTGCACTACCTGCCTACCTCTCTTACCTTTCCGAGAGTTAACCCATCTATGTGACTGTATCTGCGATTTCATCTCTTTCCTATAACTGCCATCCATCACATCCCCTTGCTCTTGTAAGTTCCTCATTGCCTCTAACTGTCTCTCCAACTGATCCATTCGATCTGATAGGACTTACAAACAATTCCCTCTGACTCTTCTTTCCACATCATGAAGCATTTTGTGTTCCAACCTCACTCATGTGAACAAATGACTTTTTACCTTTTTTCTCATACCCTTCATAATTGAATTGATGGGCCAATATCACTAACTAACTTCACCTTTTTGATTTTCTTTATTAACATTTGCCACAACTTCAAAAGCACCCTAAAAATATCTCATTTTAGCTTTTCTGCTTCAATGAACATAGTTCCAACATCTCAAGTGTCTCCTAAAGGTTCTTGTCCCTGTCACTACTCTGGGGAAGCTATGCTGTATAGCTACAAGGAGTCTACCCAACGTTAATCCAATTCATCCTGACATCTGCTACCAGCATCCTTTCCCAAAGAAAATGTATTCTCTCCCGTCAAGCTGCTTCAGTGCACCTGCAACACTCGCACCAAGTTTATTTAGAAGAAGGAAGGAAAAATAGAATAAAACTGGAGAGTTTAGAGAAGTTTAATAACACAGTGAATAATCAAATCCATTTAGTTGGTTTAGGTCATTCCTGAGCAGGCAGCTTTGGTGCAATTGTAGCAAAGTCATTCTCAATGAGCTAGTTCAAGCTTCAATTAAAGGACTTAGCCACAGCATCTTGGTTGATATCCTGTGTAATCCTGAGAAACTGCTGTATTGTCAGGTTAGACTTCTAACTGATGCCATCATGTTGCCTCTTATCAATGTAAAATCATGTAATGGGTTGGGATATAAAGTGGATATAGTGGAGCATGAGACATGCAATTATGGAAGAAAAACAAAGGTAGTACAAATATAGCCAAGGCATATGGAACAATGGCCAAGCTGGAGAGCATTTATTTCAATGCAAGGACTCTTGCGAGTAACGCAGATGAGTTGTGAGGTTGGATTAACATACGGAGGTATGCCATTATCACTATCACAGAGACATGGTTGAAGGAGGGGTAGGACTGGTAGTTCACTCTCCCAGGGTATACAAATTTTGGGTGAAAGCTGGAATGGTGGTGATGGCAATGTATTCGTGGTGGTAGGGTTGAGAATTATGGAAGAGGACTTGGCGCTTCAATATTGATGAAGAAATGTTTTATTGTAGCAAGGACAAAAATATGCTCAGTGAATATCATTGCTGCCTCACACCACCAGGGACCAGCATTCGATTTCAGCCTCAGGCGACTGTCCGTGTGGAGTTAGCACATTCTCCCCATGTCTGCGTGGGTTTCCTCTGGGTGCACAATCCAAAGATAAGCAGGTTAGGTGAGTTGGCCATGCTAAATTGCTCATAGTGTTCAGTGATATGTAGGTTATGACATTAGTCAGGGGTAAATATAGGATAGGAGACTAGGTCAGGGTTGGTTACTCTTCAGAGGGTCGGTGTGGACTTGTTGGGCCAACACAAGTCCACACTGTAGGGATTTGAATCCTAACTCTAATATCTTAGAACGTTCCTCAAATGAGGCATATGGGTAGAACTTAAAACAAACAGGGGACAATCCCTTTACTGGGATTGTAGTAAAGACCCCAAACAGTCAAGATGAGACAGAAAGCAAGATACATAGGAAAATCTCAGAGAATTCCAGAAGGTAATAGGGTAATAAAAGTATTTCTTCAATATTAACTAGAGTAGAGAAATTATGAAAAGTTTAGAGGGGCAGAATTCTTAAAATGTGTCCAGGAGAGAATTCTTAAGATGTGTCCAGGAGAGAATCTTTATACCAGCACAGTCTAAGCCCTACAAGAGAGGGGGTAGTGTGGTCTTGAGTTTGAGGAACAATTCCTGATGATAGTTATGCCAATGAATGGTGCTGGGGGCTGCATTTAAAATAATTGTGGATAAGGAGAAAGAATAATAGGAAATGAAAGTTCTGAACTGTGGGAAAGCTGATTTGGCCAAAGTAAATTGGGAGTAGCTATTTGCAGGAAAGTTCATATCAGAGCAGTGGATGTCATTCAAAAGTGAAATAATGAGAATGTAGAGCCAACATGTTCCCATACAGTTGGAGGGTAGGATCAACAAGCCTGGAGAATCCTGAATGCGAAGGGATGCACAGTATTGGATTAAGGACAATAAAGGAAGCTGTTGGCAGGTACCAAAGATTCAAATCAATGGATGCCCTAGAATAATATAGAAAATGCAAGGGGTTACTTAATGAAATAAATTAAGTGAGTAATGAGGGACACTTGTGGATAACATTAAAGAAAACCCCAAGACAATTTATAACAATATTAAAAAACAAGAGAAGAACCATGGAAAGAGTAGGGAACATTTGGGACCATAGTGGCAATCTGTATGTAGAGTTGAAAGACATAACTGAGTTTTTAAAAGAGTACTTTGCATCTGTAGTCACTATAAAGAAAGATGAATTAGGTACAAAAATCGGGGCGGGTGTGCTTTGATATACTTGAACAAATCAGAATTGAGATGGAGGAAGTAGTAAAGGCTTTAGTGGGTTTAAAAGTGGATAAATCCACAGATCAGATGAGATGTATCTAGAATGCAGTGGGAGGCAGGGGGGAGATCTGAGGAGCTCTGAAATTCATTTTTAATTCCCCTCTGGCCACAGGACAGGTGCAAGAGGACTGAAGGACAAGTAATGTGATGCTACTATTCAGAAGTGTGATAAGAAAAAAAATGTGGAAACTACAGGTCAGTGAAGCTAGCATCTTAGAATCCCTACAGTGTGGAAACAGGCCTAGGCCCAGTAAGTCCACAACTGACCATCTGAAGAGTAACCCGCCCCTTTATTCCTCTACATTTCCCCTGACTAATGTACCTAACACTTCAGGCAATTTAGCATGGCCAATCCACATAACCTGCACGTCTTTGGATTGTGGGAGAAACCGGAGTAATCAAAGGAAACCCACGGAGACACAAGGCAAATGTGCAAACTCCACACAGATAGTTGCCTGAGGCTGGAATTGAACCCGTGTCCCTGGCAGTGCAGTGCTAACTACTGAGCCACTGTGTCGCCCCATCTGTGGTAGGGAAACTATTGGAATATTTAGGTGGTTGTTTTTATGGACATGATGGACTAAAGGACTTTTTCTGTGCTTTATGACTCTAAAACTATAGTCAGTTGAATATTCCCAATTGTACGTCAAGCCAATGAGGTGGCCAGATCTGAGGCCTTCGTGAGTTAAAGACAAAATATTCTTTGTGCAAAGAGGGAAATCTTGAATGATGCAGTAATGAAGGGACAATAATCTCTAAAAATACACAAGTTGCTGCTTCAGTTGGCCATCACTGATTCCATGAGGCTAAGGTAAAACCATTAAATTAAGAAGGCCACAAGAGAAACCCTACATTTTCTGGGAGAGGAGGATCAGGGAATTAACAATCAAGGCCATGAAAGCAGACTGCATTGGACAATTTTACAACGGTATGTAATTCTGGTCTAAAATAATTTATCTTTCTCGAAGATAGAGAGAATGCAGCAGGAGACTTAGCAAGATTCCAAAACAAATATATATTACAGGGGTAATGATTGGAAAACTCTCTAGGAAACCTTAATATATGGAAAAAAATGCCCCTACTGCAGAATAATTATTTCGAAAGAAAACAAAAGTACAGTATTGATGTTTACTCAGACGTAAATTAAACAGCTAAATTCAAAGAGATATGAAAACCTTTGACAATTATTTCAAGCAGTTCCGATGAAGTTCTTAAAAGGGTAAGATTTTTTTGAAAAATGTGCAGAGTCCAGGTGAATTGATTTCAAAAGTGATGTTTACAAGTTATTGAAGAGATACGACTAATGTGACATAAAGTCTGGAATCATAAGAGACCAAATTATTAGTGTATTGTAATGATGTCAGAATGCATTTGAGTGTGAAATAGCAAATTAATTCCATTATCCAAAAGGAGAGTGAGATGGAAAACAAAAACTACAGGCCAACTGGCTTAATATCTATCTTGGGGAAAATGCTAGAAAATATTACTAAAGATGCTGTAACAAAATAATTGGAAAAGTTCAAGGTAACCAAGCAAATTTAACATAGCTTTGTGAAAAGGAACTTATTTTTAATCAATCTATTAGAGTTATTTGAGGAAATAACACGTGCTGTCAATGAAAGGAAATCAATGCATGTCTTGTAGCCAGATTTCCAAAAAGCATTTGACAAGATTACACACCAAATGTTATTATGGAAGAAGTACAGGCCTATAGGGTAAGGGTAGCATATTGATTTGGATAGAAGATTGTCTCGGTAATAGGAAACAGAGTGGGCATAAATAGATCATTTTATGGTTGGTAAAGCCCCAAAATGAGTGCCCCCAAATAATAGCAGGATCCTCAAACTTTTCAAATTATATAACAAAAACAGAAAGTTTTGGAGAAATTCACAATTAATAGTAGCTAGGAAAAGATGGTATTAGTTCTGGAAAAGGGTCACTGGATACAAAACATTGATTTTGCTTTCCTTCCATAGATGCTGACAGACCTGCTGAGTTTCTCCAGTAATTTCGGTTTTTGCTTCAGAGTTCTAGTATTCATGGTTTTGTTTTATTTTAGAATTAAATTTTGCATCATACGTGTTAAGGGCAAGCTCACGATGTTGTCATGAGATCATGGCATGTGATCTAATGGTAAAAAGCTCTCATCCTACAACTTACAGCGTGCTGTCCTCTTGCAGCATGATACACTTCAGGAAGTATGATACAGTACATCCAAATTGCCTAGCTTGAGTCCAGACATGCAGGTCTGGTAGCACCTGTGGAGAGAAATTCAGAGTTAACATTTTTGATAAAGTGACCCTTCCTCTGATTTCTCTGCACAGCTACTGCCAGACCTACTTAACTTTGCCAGCAATTTCTGTTTTTGTTTCTGATTTACAGCACCCACAGTTCTTTCAGTTTTGTTTTAAATGAAATTTTATACTACACAGTAAACACTAGGAAAATTCAGTCTTTAAGGAATCCTTCAACACAGATCATCAGTGATGACGATATTTCTGGAAGTGAAGGCAAGGCTCCCACACTTGATCTCTATGTAAAAGATTTTATCTTTTAGATTAGGTTACTTACAGTGTGGAAACAGGCCCTTCGGCCCAACAAGTCCACACTGACGCACAACCCACCCAGACCCATTCCCCTACGTTTACCCTTTCACATAACACTACAGGCAATTTAGCTAGGCCAATTCACCTAACCTGCACATTTTTGGAGTGTGGGAGGAAACCGGAACAAACCCACGAAGACACAGGGAGAATATGCAAACTCCACACAGTCAGTTGCCTGAGGCGGGAATTGAACCCGGGTCTCTGGCGCTGTGAGGCAGCAGTGCTAACCTCACTGTGTGCTGCCCAAATTCTTGTTCTGTGCTGGGTGAATTAATGTTGTCTGAGGTTCCTGACTGCGAAATAATGTAATCATTTTTTTAAAAATTACGTTACTCAGATGTTATATATCCTACATCATTCTTATAATATCCTAAGTTGTCCTCTTTCATTAATATCAATTCTGTTGTAAGCAACATTGTGAATATGGAATAGTTTATAACATGCATGAAACTCTGGATTCATTATAAAGTTTATCAATAAAGGTTATATTCCCATCAGTGCAACTTAAAGGTTGCTTGACATTTGAACAAAAAAACCCAATGTTGAATGTTGATTTTTAAAGTATACCACAACAAAAAAAAGATTTGATTTTGAGTAATATGGGTTTGCAAGCTTTTGGCATCTCCAAAGATAAACAAAAGCAGAACAATATGAAGAAGTTCACAAAGTACCTTGTTGACAAGGATTGGTCACTGAACTGAGTAAAATTTAATGAATTTTCAACAGCATAGCAACAAAAAAAGTGATATCCTGAACTTGTCCTGATCTTATCCTTGTTTTGCAGGTAGTAACCTTGTATTTCCTAGAGGGCAGAAAGTACCTGTTATTACACAATAAAACAGCCTGAAGCATTCATGAAAATACAGCTTGCATCCATAATATGTATTGTGACCAATCATACATTGTTTTGATTTAGTTTTATGAAAGGAAAAAGAGGAAAATCAGGGATTTGCAGACCAGTTAGTCAAACATTTGTAGTGGGGAAATCATTGAATTCTATATGAAGGATGGAATAACTGAACACCTTGAACATTTTCAGTTAATCACGGAGAGCCAGCATGAATTCACGACAAGTAGGAAATGCCTGACAAACCTTTTTTGAAAAGGTGACTAAACATTGAGATAAGGGAATGTCGGTGTATGTTGTTTATATAGATTTCCTGAAGATATTTGATAAAGTCCCAAATAAGAGATCGTTAGCTGGTGCAGAAGGAATTGAAGATAAACTACTGACAAGGGTGGGAAATTGGTTGAGTGGCAGGCAACAGAAAGTGGGGTTAATGAGGAGATACTCAAATTGGCAAGATGTGTCCAGTGGGGTCCGAAAAGAATTTGCATTAGGACCTCAATTATTCACATTATTTAATGTCAACATTGAAAGTCAAATATCCAAATTTGCTGATGATAGTAATTTAGGTGGAATTATAGACAGCATAGATTATAGCATAAATTTCAAATGAGTATTGATGGATTAAGTGAGTGGGAAAAACTGTGGGGGATGGTATTAAATAAGAGCATCCATTTTGAACCGAAAAATTATAGATCAGGTGACTTTCCAAATAGTATGAAGTTAGATGCAGTAGATTTCAAGAGACTTGGGGTACAGATGCTTAGATCTTTATAATGTCATGAACAGATAAGAAAATAAACATGAAAACTAATGAAATGCTGGCCTTTATATCTAGAGTATAATGATACAGAAGATATGCAGCAGTTACACAAAAGCCTGGGTAGACCACACTTGGAGTACTATGAGCAGATTTGAGCATTATACCTTAAAAAGACTATATTGGACTTGGATGGAGTATAGCATAGATTTTTAAGAACGATATCTGGACTTTAGGGGTTAAGTTATGAGCAGAGATTATACAAATCAGACCTGCGTTCTCTAGAATTTAGAATGTTAAGTGGTGATCTGATTGAAATCATCTGGATATTAACAGGAAAATACAAGATAAGCAAAACATAAACTATTCCCACTGGTTGGGAATTCTAGAACTAGGGGTCATAGTCTGAAATTAGGGTCAGACTATTCAGGAGAGATGTTAAGAAACAAAGGAAGGTAGATGGTTGGAACTCTCTTCGACAAATGGTAGTGGATGCAGGATCAGGTATTAATTTTAAATCTGAGATAAATAAATGTTTGTTAAGAAAAGGTATTCAGGGATATGGGCTAAAGGCAGGTAGATTGTGTTAGTCCACAAAATGGCCATGCTTCATTAAATGGCGGAACACGCTTGAGAGGCTGAGGATGTTCCTATGCTCCTACTCTATGTTATTTATGCATTTTGCAAACTTTGTGCTGTCCATGAGCCATGCCAATTCTGAAGAATTGAGTGGTAGTCCACCTCGGACAGTGGATGTCTGAAGAAAGTATTCTCTCATTATTTTCATCCTAATCTTTTTTGTCACAATATTGTAAAGAAGAGGGTTTGACAGAGTTACTCAGCTTTGTGTAACATCAGGTTGTCAGTTCTTGGTATCTTGACAATAAAATAAGGATGGGACAGTACAGGACGGGAGGGACCAGGACAGGGCCTTGCTTTGCTAGTGGTGAAAACCCATTGGAATGTGACCATTGTAAACTTAAGCAGAAACGAATTAACCTACAATCTGAAGCAGACAGTTTTAAACTGCATTTTTGAAACATCCAGAGAAACCAACTTTCCTGGTTTAAAACATCTTGGGTGTTAAGCTAAATCTTTTATCACACCTACAATTTTTACAGCTGTAATTTGCTATTTTATTTTTGACCTGTGGTAATTAATTTGGAACGAGCTAGATCAAAGAACTTCTGATCATTTGCAGTCTTCCCTAAGGGCCCAAGAAGGTTAATTTATTTCTATTGTGTCAATTTTATGGTTTCCCTCAGTTCTTTCCATGCATACAATTAAGTTGACCGCCACTTGTTGTTTTCAAATTGCCAGGTTAATAGATTCTCAGAGTAATCTCCACATTCACAGAGTGTGGTTTCTGTCATGTAAAGGGGAAATTAAACTTTGTCCATTTGTAAGATATGAAGCCCGAATTTAGACTCAGTTTTTGCTTTGTTAAAATGCCTTTGCTTTCTGTGCATCGCAGTTCATTTTTAATTCCCTTCTGAAGGTTAGCCTCTTTCATGTGTTTGCCTTTGTTTAAATGATTAAAAAAGATAAATTAATCTCATCCAAACAACAGATGACCATTCAATTTATAGTAAAGGTCACATTCAGCTCTTTCTTGTGAGAACATAAGACAGGAGCCGACGTCGATTTTTTGATCCATCAAATCTGTTCCATCACTCAATGAACTCATGGCTAATCTGAGACCCCTCAACTTCAACTTCCTGTCTTTTCTCCAACCGCTTAACTCTCTTACTGATTAAAATCGTTCTAACTCATACTTGAATATCTTACATGACGTAGCCACTTTAACATTCAGTGTAAAGAATTCCATTAATTCACTACCTCTGAGAGGAGAAATTCCTCATCAGCTCTGTCCTAACTAAGCATGCAGCTACTTTGAGATTATGTCTTGTCCTCGACTCTTCCACAAGGGGAAAATGTCTCTCTATATTTACCCTATCAAGTCTGTTAAGAATCTTAGATGTTTCAATAAGGTCACTTCAAACTTAACTATAGTACATTCGCTTTCCTTATCCAACTCTCTAATATACATTATAATTGATGATAGCCCAGTACTGATCCTTGTGGCACTCCACTAGTTACAGGTTACATCCTGTAAATGTCCCCCCTTATCTTAACTCTCTGTCTTATTAGTTAGCCAATCCTTTATCCATGCTAATCTCCAACCTTGCAGACCATTAGCTGTTAAGTAACCTAACAGGTGGTACCTTATCGAATAACTTCTGGAAAACCTAATATATTACATCTACTGCTTCCACTTTAACTGTCCTGAATTTTAATACATTTCCTGCTTTTATTCCCCTTCCTGAACCCTTCCCTTTCCTGTACCCAAGCTGACTCTACTTGATCATATGTGTTTCTACATGTTCTGCTATTAAATAAGTCCTTTGTAATAGTCTCCACCTTTTTTTTACAATGGCAATTATACATTAACTAGCCTGTAGGTACTAATTTTGTTTTTGGCAGAAGTGGCAGAGGATGATACGTTGTATGCTCAGGTTTGTGGGATGGAAGGTGGGGACCAGGGGAGTTCTGTCCTTGTTGCATTGGGAAGGGTGGGGCTCAAGGGTGGGAGTGAGTGAAGTGGAGGAGATGTTTTGGAGGGCATTGTTGACTACATGGGAAGGGAAGTTGCAATCGTGGGAGAAGGAGGCCATCTAGGACTTTCTGAGATGGAATTGGTCATCCTGGGAACAGATGCTGCAGAGACAGAGGAATTGGGGATAAGGGATGGCATTTTGATGGAGGAATTGGGAATAAGGGAAGTTGTTTTTGCAGAGAAATTGAGAATAATTGCAATTTCCCTTCCCATGTGGCTGACAATGCTCTCCAGTGCATCTCCTCCACTTCATGCACCATCGCCCTTGAACTCCGCACCTCCCAATGCAACAAGGACAGAACCTTCCTGGTTCTCACCTTCCACCCCACAAACCTCTGCATACAACACATCATTCTTCACCACTTCCTCCACCTCCAAAGGGACCCCACACTAGAGACATATTTCCCTCCCCACCCCTACCAACGTTCCCTCTGTGATGCCCTCGTCAGTTCCATTCCCCACACCAAACCACACCCCACTCCTGGCACCTTTCCCTGCCACGTCTGGAGGAGGATGGCCTCATATTCCGCCTTGGGAACTCTGCAACCACATGGGATAAATGCGGATTTCAACAGCTTCCTCATTTCCCCTCCCCCACATTATCCAAGTCCCAAGGCTCCAACTCGCCACCACCCTCCAGACCTGTCCATCACTCCCTCCTCTAACCTATCACTTTCTCCCTCACCTTCATCCACCTATCACCTTGTGAGCTACCTTCCCCCAACCCCACCCCTTCCCATTTATCTTTCAGCCCTGATCCACAAGCCACATACCTGATGAAGGGCTGTTGCCTGAAACGTTGATTCTCCTGCTCCTTGGATGCTGCCTGACTTGCTGTGCTTTTCCAGCACCACACTCTCAACTCCAGCATCTGCAGTCCTCACTTTCACCTAATTCATTTAATATCCTTGCAAGTGTCCCTCCAGGTGCAGGGGAATTATTGGTCTTTAACCCCATTAGTTTCTCTACTATTTTTTCACTAGTAATAGCTTGTATTTTTTTTTCCCTTTCAGCTTCTTGCCCTCTGATTATCCAATAGTTTTGGAATGCTATTTGTGCTTTCCACTGTGAAGAATAGAACAAAGTACTTCTTCAATTACATTGCTATTGCCTGGTTCCCCATTATTATTGCCTCATCTCATTCACTAATGTGGCCCATGTTCAGTTTGGCCTCTCACTTTTCATATGTTTAAAGATGTTCTTGATATTCAGAATAATTTTATGTGCAAGTTAACCCTCAAAGTTTATTTCCTACCTTTTAAACAAAAAATAATAGATTTCTAAATCTTTAATCATTTGGCCACATTTTCCACATAGTTTTTTTTGTAATGATATTCTTAACTGCTCTCAATAACCATGGCTGGCTTATCCCTTCCTAGAATCTTCCCTCGATGTATTTTTGTTGTGATCCATAACTATTTCTTAAAGTTCTGCCATTGTTCCTCATCCATCTTTGTAGCTAAACCCTTAGCTCAGTCCTTTCCAGCTAGCTATGCCCTCATTCCATTGTAATTAGTCTTACCTTGAAGAGAAAAATGCTGTAGAATTGATATTGTGGCTGTAGGGACACATAATAACTCTTGGAGATCTTGCTCCTTCACTTGAGGCATAACTATTCCGACAACCAATATGAGTGTTTGCCATCTTTGCTCAGAGCAATTCAATATTGTATTATAGTTACAGGCAAAATGAACTTTCTTCTCACGTGCACAAATCTAAGTTTTGTCTGTCAGTAAACAACTGGAGATGCTGGAAAGCAGAAATAAAATCAAAAAAAAAGGTTCTGAAAGTATTTAGCATTTCTGGCACATTCTGTGCAAGAAGAAACCTGTTAATTGGAACTGAGCTAGATGAATGAATGAAGATGTAACTCCTGTTAATAGGCCGCTAAAAGAGTATAAAATTTGGAAATCCATCATCCAACCTGATATTTAGAGTCAGAGTCAGAGATGTGCAGCATGGAAACAGACCCTTCGGTCCAACCCGTCCACGCTGACCAGATATCCCAACCCAATGTAGTCTCACCTGTCATCACCCAGCTAATATCCCTCCAAACCCTTCCTATTCACATACTCAC
Source organism: Hemiscyllium ocellatum (assembly GCF_020745735.1). NCBI lineage: Eukaryota > Metazoa > Chordata > Chondrichthyes > Orectolobiformes > Hemiscylliidae > Hemiscyllium > Hemiscyllium ocellatum. The sequence continues at coordinate 116,697,293 of NC_083404.1, forward strand.
TGTAACTTTCATAAGAACGTAAGAAATTGGAGGAGCAGTAGGCTATTCATTTCCTCCACCCTACCCTGACATTCAATAAGATTATCGTTAATCTGACCCAGGTCTCAACTCCTCTTTCGTGCCCATCTCAGTGGAAATTTCAAAAATCTATCTACCTCCTCTTGAAATGCTGAGCCCCCTCAACACTCTAGGGTAGAGAATTCCAGACATTCATTACCCTCTAAACGAAGAAATTCCCTTTCACCTTATTTTTAAATGAATGTCCCCTTATTCTGTAACTATGTCCCCTAGTTCACAATTCCCCCACTAGCAGAACAGTCTGGCTTTTCATCCTTCTTACCAAAGTGGCAGAGATTTTATTTGGATTGAGCTGAAGAGCATATATGTCATGGAACCTGATGAACAGGACATAATTTCATGCTAGGTAGATTACTGGAGACATTGAGAACCATGAGGAGGATGGTACAGAATTTCAAAGTACATCATAGAATTATATGGAAATGGTTGATGAAATTTAATACAGAAGAGTGTGAAATGATCCTTGTGGGAAAATAAATGATGACATTTTGAAAAATGCCCATATTACAGAGGAGGAGCTGCTGGATGTCTTACAATGAACAAAGGTAGATAAATCCCCAGGACCTGATCAGGTGTACCCTAGAACTCTGTGGGAAGCTAGGGAAGTGATTGCTGAGGCCTCTGCTAAGATATTTGTATCATTGATAGTCATAGGTGAGGTGTCAGAAGACTGAAGGTTGGCTAACATGGTGCCACTATTTAAGAAAGGTGGTAAGGCAAAGCCATGGAACTATAGACTGGTGAGCCTGACATTGGTGGTGGGCAAATTGTTGGAGGGAATCCTGTGAGACAGGATTTACATATATTTGGAAAGGCAAGGACTGATTAGAGATAGTCAATGTGGCTTTGTGCATGGGAAATCATAAACTTGATTGAGTTTTTTGAAGAAATAATAAAGAAAGATTGATGAGGGCAGTTGGTGGCCATGATCTACATGGACTTCTTTAAGGCATTTGACACGGTTCCTCAAGATAGACTAGTTAGCAAGGTTAGGTCACATGGAATACAGGAAGAGGTAGACATTTGTATACAGAACTGGATTGAAGGTAGAAGACAGAGGGTGGTGATGCAGGGTTGTTTTCAGACTGGAGGCCTGTGACCATTAGTGTGACATAAGGATCAGTGTTGTCCACTGCTGTTTGTCATTTATAAAAATGATTTGGATGTTAACATAGGAGGTATAATTAGCAAGTTTGCACCAAAATTGCAGGTGTAGTGGACAGCAAAGAAGGTTACCTCAGATTACAACAGGATCTTGATCAGATAGGCCAATGGACCGAGTATCAGATGAAGTTTAATTTAGATAACTGTGAGATGCTAGAGTTTGGAAAGACAAATTAGGGCAGGATTTATACACTTAATGGTAAAGTCCTGGAGAGTGTTGCAGAACAAAGTGACCTTGGAGTGCAGGTTAAAATTGGAGTCTCAGGTAGATAGGGTAGTGAAGAAAGTATTTAGTATGCTTTGCTTTATTGGTCAGAGCATTGAGTATAGGAGTTGAGCAGTTGTACAGGACATTGGTTAGGCCACTTTTGGAATATTGTGTGCAATTCTGGTCTCCATCCTATAGGAAGGATGTTGTGAAACTTGAAAGGGTTTAGAAAATATATAGAAGGATGTTGCCAGGGTTGGAGGACTTGAGCTACAGGGAGAGGCTGAACAGGCTAGAGCTGGAGCATTGGAGGCTGAGAGGTGACCTTATAGATGTTTATAAAAACCATGAGGCGCAGACCCTACCTTTGCTAGTTATTTTAAGCAGGTGTGATATGGATATTCCAGAAGAGATGTCACTGGTCAGATCACTTAGTTTCAAACAAAACAGAATTTATTTACAAGATTATTAAATAAAACACAAACAAAAAAGAACAAAGTACAGAATAACTTAACCTATCCAAAAACCCAACAGATCATCTCTTCTTACTGATGCTGTTTCACATACTTGCAACAATCCCCATAAACACCCCTCGGCACAAAAGATAAATTAAACACAGGGTCTTACAGGATAGATGTCAGAGAGAGAGTACCAGCCTGAACCTGCTTCTTTAGGTCCAGCATTTTATACAATACTCCTGCAAAAAACCAAACCAAACCAGAGAAAAGCTGAGCTTGGAGAACTGACCACTCCCCTTTCATTGTACACCTGTTTTTCTTTTAAAACTTGAAAGCATTCTGCCTGAGGCAGTATCTGTTAGCTATTATCAAAATGGCCCTAAACCTTTCAACCCCAGACTTTTCAGAGTCTGTGTCATTTACGACATCTTTGAAAAAAAAACCTAGGATAGCATAACCTTGTTAAAGGAGCAGCTTTGTCACTAGGGTAATTAGACAGGATCTTTTTCCTGAGTTGGGGAGTCCAGACCTAGAGGGCATAGTTTTAGCATGAGAGGGGAAAGATTTAAAAAGGGACCTAGGGGGAAACTCTTTCATACAAAGACTGGTACATAGGTGAAATGTGCTGCCAGAGGATGTGGTGTAGGCTGGTACAATTATAAAGTTTAAAAGGCATCTGAATAGGTACATGAATAGAGGGGTTTAAAGGGATACAGGCCAACTGCTAGCAAATGGGACTAGATTAATTTTGGGTATCTGGTCAGCATGGACAATTTGGTCTGAAGGGTCTGTTTCTGTACTGTACATCTTGATGACTCTATAACTCGATTTGAATAGAAAGAATGCAGGGAGATAAAATAATGTAATTTAATGTTGCTGACAAGTTGAGAGTATATTTCACAATACACATGACCTGTGAGTGCAGGGATGGTCATGTATGCAGTTGATCACATCTCCTTATCTAGGGAAATCCATCAATTGTCCTGAACACAATGAAAGCTTTGGGTGACTGTCTGGATTGATGCACTATCTTAATACATTAGTCTTTTGAACTTAGCCTTTGATACCTCCTGACATAGGCTTTTTACTGCTCCTGATTTTACTGATGTTCTCCCACCATTGCCTGAATGTCTGTCCCTCTGAGCTGTTCATCCTCTTCAGGATGACTATGAAGACTGGGTGGTTGATCATTGTCCAAGTTCTCCTCATGTTGTTTCAGCAACATTTTGCTTCGTACGTCCCTTGGATGCAAGTGTCATTTCAGCTTGTTACTTGTTCCCAAATGCAGGTGCACTCACCCCCAGCACTTCCTACTTCTGATATCATTAGCAATGTTCTCCATTCATCACTGTCCCTTCCACTACACATGGCCTCACCAGATAACTGACTGTGAGGAGAAAGAATTTGTTCTTGCCTCCTTGCCACTTCCTTTAACCAGGTTTGTTGTTTACTGACAGTCAGCAAAAGGGAACATAAAGGATTTAAATACAGGCTGTGGTTTCCACCCACAATGTGAACCAAATGCTGACATGTGGCCTTCACAGTCCATAATGGTCGTTTTACACTCAGCTGGCATTTACTGTAATGAGATGCCAAGCAGTCACTTTTCTTTCCCCTCTGGGTGCTGTCAGACAGCTGGGTTTTTATTTACTTCGGATCTCTAGCATTCACAGTTCTTTGTTTTATTGAACCCATAAGTGCATATGCTCTATGTGCATTGCATATGGGCAAAGAAATATTTGCAAATGAAATGTGACTGGGGTTGCAAGCACCTCCTTCATGTATTTGCTCCTTCTGTGTCCTAACATCCAGTAGACATGGATCCCACACTGACACCCATCAAAATGACACTGACTGTAAACACCTTGGACAGTGTCTGAGCCACTTTCCGGTTGCAATTATCATCTAGAGAATGGCCAGCGATGCCATGGAATGCAGGCCCTATTTACCTCACATTATCCTGACAGTCCATTTCCACCCATCAACCTCCATGTGGAGACCGACAACACTGAAATTTGTCTCCAGATATCCTCCATGCTCCCTGAACCACAACCTTATCCCTGAATGATCCCTACTCTGCTCCTTTATGCTCCCCTTGTAGAGGGCTCGATGATGGTCATTGCCAATAACCTCTTCTCCTACTTATCATACCTTCCAATGACTCACCATCCATCTTGGGTTTGCCCTTATCAACATCCTTGTTCAAACCTCCGTAAATGCCGCTGCATTCCAAATCCTCCCAGCCTTGACGCTTCTATTCCTTTAGGCAGTGGTTCCCCTATCGTTCCAACAGATCCCAATCATCCCACCCACCCAGACACACTAATAATTTTTAACAATGCCACTCTCAAGAGTGTATTCCCTCTCGTGCACTGACTACCTTTGACAAGCAGCTCCTCAACATGACTGACCAGATCCCTGACTACTGTCAGTTCCATGACTGATGTTACTTGAGCCCCTGGCTGTTGCTGCTCCCACAGGATAGACCATTGTATCACCCCCTAGATTATGGTCAGACAGATCTCCAATGACAAGCTGAGAACTGACAACGGCCAAGCCCCTGAGCAGTGTATTGACTGCGCCCCTGACTTCTAGTACTGGGACCCTCTGAATAAAATTGCCCTACCTGATTGATTGGGCTGAGGACTAGTGTCCACCCAGTTTTTGACATGGCCATTTGGTCAAATACAGTATGCACAGGTAGTTGGATATAATTCTGTAAATCTTAACCTAACCCCTCAGTATGCCAGATATGAAAATATCCACCCTCCACCAAAAAGATTCTTACTGAAAAGAATTGTAGCTTGTCAATACTACTGTACTGATAATCTTTGTCTCTCGCTCAATGCACTGACTGGCATATCAAGGCAAGCAAGGCAAAATGTAGATAATATGAATATGTAGATAGATGCTAAGTGAATGAGCACTGAGAGAAAATGAGCAGCTCTGAGATGCAGTGTGGTTCAATCCATGTCTGTTCCTGTACGCACACTGTCCTTGCAGCCTCTGAATGCTAGTTTCTTGAGTGCCAAACATGTGTATCGAAGAGGTACCACGATGGTCATGGAGTGTTGGTCATTGGATGCTTATGTCTATGGATGAAGGATGTGTGCAGCTGGTGCCTGTGCCAATGCCAATTGTCCAAAGCAACATGCAGGTCCTTGAGAACAAGTGATGAGCTGAAGTTGGAAGTTACCCACTCTGACTTCAATGTCAAGATTGCTTGTTGTCTAGCTTGTTTGGCATATATGGTATGATAGGACACTGTATATTATTGAGGTGACTGAGTCATTAATAAGGCAGTTGACAAGATATAACCCAATTAATTACACTACTGCTTAGTGTGAAACTAACATCTCATTTGGTAAAAGCATAAAAGACAGCAGGAAATTCTCCTGACATCAAGATCAGTCTCACTGGACTTCCCAGCTATTCTGCTCCAAATCTTGCACATCATTCAGACATCTACATATATTCTATATTCATAGGAGTTTAGAAAAATGAGGGAGATTTCATAGAAACCTTTAAAATTATAACAGGACCAGACAAAGTAAATACCAGGGAGACCAGAACCAAGGGTCACAGTCTCAGGGTATAGGTTAGACATTACAGGACTACAATTAGGAGAAACCTCTTCAGCCAGAGAGGTGAGCCAGTGGAATTCTTTGCTCAGAAAGCAGTTGTCAGCAAAACATGGAACGTTTTCAAGAAGGAGACAGATAATGTTTTTTGAGTGTAAGGGATTAAAGACTTTTTTGGTTCATATTGAATGGCAGACCAGGGTTGAAAGGCAGAATGGCTGACTCTTGCTCCCATTTTCTATGCTCCTATATAAGATGCTGCCCTGGATTGTAAGTATTACAGTTAAGTCTGACTCCAATGTGGAACAGGAGAATTAGCCATTGGAAGTTTAAAGACTGAAACACATCAATAAATAAATTGCACTCTTTGTTTCCATTTAATCTTCATGCTTTTAGACAGAGTAATAACTTAGTTGTCTGGGCAGTCTGAAGACTGTGCCCTATACTTGATATCATGAGAGTGAAGCCAACCATGGAATGCATTTCCAGCACTAATGAATCATTCTTTACTGCTTGTGTTGTTAAATTTGAAATTAATGTTGTACTACATGGAGTTCTGAAATGACTCTGTGTCTGGTACTTTGCCTGTAGGCTGTCTTTGTCCTTTGAGTCCATCCATTAACAGCTCCAACAAACACAGATTTTTCTTAGGTGGCTAAATACCAATCTCATCCCATGTCCATAATTATTTTTGTAGATTTAATATAGTGTGTTATCTGTGTGCTTTACTCATTCTTTTTCCTAGAAGCTTTCTAGTAATGAACTTTTGGGTTGTGCCAAAATTATTTTTCTTGCTGATATTCTCTCCTCTTTTAATTACTCTTGAACTGCCACCTCAAGGTGGTATTGTATATCTGCCTTATTAGCCTGCATTTGTGTTGCTTTCAAGTTAGCAAGGGTACTCTCTGGGATCATTACAGCTAAACTTGATCCAATCTAGACATCACCTCCTTAAACAGAATGCAAGAAACCATTTGAATGAGGATCATTGACTGACTTACTTCAAGCCTAGGTCATTGGGATATATTTTCCCAACCTCTGCCTTAGTTGAAATCAGCTAATGGATCAATTTCCTCATTAATGAGGACTTTTTTTGCATATACTTTACTTCTTAAATCAATTGGGTAAATAAACATTGAACATCTGAGTTCTCAGACTTAAGGATACAATAATTGAACATACTCTTCAAAACAACCCGCACAATATCACCATTCTGGGAATCGTCACTGACCAGAAACTCAATTTGGCGATCATATTAACACAGTGGCTACAAGAGCAGGTCAGAGACGAGGAATACTGCAAGGTCTAATTCACTGACTGACTCCCGAAAGTCTGTCTGGCATCTACAAAGCACAAGTCAGGAGTGTGATGGAATATTCCCCTTTTGGCAGAATGACTGCAGCTCTAATAACACTCAAGAAGCTTTACACTATCTAGGACAAAGCTGCTCACTTGATTGGCAATACATCCACAAGCAACTGCTATCTCCACCACTAACACTTATTAGCAGCAGTGTGTACTATCTACAAGATGAACTGCAGAAATTCACCAAAGGTTCTTAGATAGCACCTTCCAAACTCAGGATCACTTCCAACTAGAAGGACAAAGACTACAGATGCATGGGAACACCATCACCTTCAAATTCCCCTCCAAGCCCCTCACCACCCTAACTTCAAAAAATGTCACAGTTCCTTCATGTCATTGGATCAAAATCCTGGAATTCCCTTCTTAATGGCATTGTGGGCCAACCCACAGCAGGCAGCATGCAGCAGTTCAAGAAGGAAGCTCACCACCACTTTCTGAAGGGCAACCAGTGGGCAGGCAATAAATGCTGGCCGAGTCAGCAATACTCACATCCCACAAACTGAATGAATTGAAAAAAAAACTTCTAGAGAGTATTATGGGTTTAGGTGCAGGACTTGAATGTGTTAGTTTTAATGTCACTTCCTCAGGTCTTTGAGATTCAGTAGAATCATTGAATCCGTACAATGTGAAAGCAGGTCATTCGGCCCATTGACTCAACACTTGACCTTCCAAAGAGCATTCAAACCAGACCATGGATTATGTACTTCTATATTGTGTGCAGAGTATACCATATGCTTACCATATATTGTAGTCAGATTTTCAACAAGAGAGAAAACAACCATTGCCATTTCACTTTACTGTTACTGAATCCACAACTGTCAGCATTCTTGGGGTAGCCATTGACCAGAAACTGAATCAGGCTGGACTGAGTGACTACAAAAGCAGGTCAGAGCAATCCTGCAGCAAGAATCCCATTTCAAGCATCTAACTCAAAGATGCTCCAACATTCAAGATGCTTGGCACCACATCAAAAAGGATCCACTCCCTTCACCACCAATGCACAGTAGTGACAGTGTATACCATCTACAAGTCACATTGCAGACATTTTGCAAGTGTTCCTCGACTGCACCTTTCAAAACAATGCCATTACCAATTAGCTGGATAAAGCAGCAGATATCTAGGGGGCACCACTATCTGCAATTTTTCTTCCAAGCCACTCGCCATCTTGACTTGGAAATATATGCCAGTTCCTTCATTGTCACCATTCAAAATCCTGGAATGCCCTTTGTAATATCATTGTGAATGTACCTACAACAAATGGACCTACAACAACAGTTCAAATGGCAGCTCATCACCACCATCTCAAGAGCAATTAACAATGGGCAATAAAAGCTGACCCAGCCAGCACAGCCAATTCTCATGAACGAATAACTGAAAAATCCACAGCTACCAGTTCAGTAAACCTTGTCTGACCATCCTTCATTTCATCTGGATTTTACCTTAAATAAGGTGATTAATACTGAATCCAGTGTTCCAGATGTAGTCTTACCATTGCTCTGTACAACTGATTTATTACCTCCCTACATTCGTATTCAATTCTCCACACAATAATTGATGGAATATTGCCCTCTTGCCAGAATAAAGGATGCACACACGGAAATTTCGACACAGAAGAGTTTTTTTTTAGATTAGATTCCCTACAGTGTGGAAATAGGCCCTTCGGCCAACCAGTCCACACTGACCCTCCCAAGAGTGACCCACCCAGACCTATTTTCCCTCTGACTAATGCACCTAACACTATGGGCAATTTAACATAGCCAATTCACCTGACCTGCGCACCTTTGGATTGTGGGAGGAAATCGGAGCACCCGAAGGAAACCCACGCAGACACGGAGAGAATGTACCAAGTTCATACAGACAGTTGGCCGAGGCTGGGATCAAACCTGGAACTCTGGTGCTGTGAGGCAGCAGTGCTAACCACTGAGCTACCGTGCCGCCCCTTTTCTTTTCCTTCTTCTTATTTCTTGTAGTATTCTTTGTAATAGTTTGTTAGAAGTCCTTTTGTAATATACATTGGAGGAAATCGTACCTCTGACAATTGTTGCAGAATTTAACATGTATGGATTTATCCGTTCCATATACCAAATATACATGAGACATTAGGCGATTGTACCATACTTACTATACTAGTAATATAGAGGCACAGAATAATGCCTTAGGTGGAAGGGTTCAAATGTACGGTAGCTGGTGAATTTGAATTCAATTTAAAAATCTGGAATATAAAGCTGGATTTAATAATCGTGGCCATGAAGTTATCACCAATTATTGCTTTAAAAACACATCTGGCTCACTAATATCCATTTAGGGGAGGAAATCTTCCAGCCTTGTCTGTTCTGACTCCAGGCTCATAACAATGTGGTTGACTCCTACCTGCCATCTGAAATAGCACAGCAAACTGTCCTCCTCATGACCAATTAAGAATCAGTAACAAATGCTGGCTTTTCTGCAATGGTGACCTCCCATTAAAGAATCATGAAAATATATAAACCCCCCACGAAAAGGATGGAGCTCTGGTAGCAGTATGGAAGATAGGAGTACAAAAATGTCTCCCTAAAAGACAAAGGTTTATCACACTGGCAGCTCAGAAGCTTATCATATTTATTACCTTGGAAAGCAACCAGCTTAACTAGGTGAACTCTTATGGCCATCTATATTCTCAGAATGCAGCTAGCTATGAACATGTGGGCTTTAATTTGTTTAATAAGTGTATTAGATGAGATTACTTACAGTGTCAAAACAAGCCCTCTGGCCCAACAAGTCCACACCGACCCACAACCCACCCAGACCCATTCCCCTACATTTAACCCTTCACCTAACACTACGGGCAATTTAGTATGGCCAATTCACATAACCTAGAAGAATGTGCAAACTCCACACAATCAGTCGCGTAAGGTGGGAATTGAACCCGGGTGTCTGGTGCTGTGAGACAGCAGTGCTAACCACTGTGCCACCGTGCTACCCACGGTGTCTATCTATCAGTATTAACTTGTCAGATATCTGAGGAATCCAATTCAAAATTAATCTGATTAATTTCGATTTCTTTCAGATACTCATATCAATGGTACATTTTTAGTCACAAAGCCAGTGAATGCTAAAACACTGTAGCACAATTTAACTGCATTTTCATTGTGATTATTTTATCAATTTGTTGGTGTGGAATAAGTTGGTCATAAATTGCAAGCATATAGACAAAACAAATGCATTCACAAGAAGATCAATCAGGTTGCAGAAGAGAGACGTTATGGTCACAAGGGAATTGTTTCTAAACTTCTGCTTATTGTGAGGAATCTTGCCTGCTAAGAGCACAAATGATGTTTCGTCTACGCAAATTGATTCAACAACATGGGACAAATCTTTTATTCAGACCTTGCAGCCTTTACTTGTTCCCTCAAACCCTTATGTTGTGATGTTTTAACATGACCCATTTTTTCAGTGATTTTAACATTTGTTCATTTAGTATAGCATAGGCCTTTATACTCATAGGCTTTTATGCATTGGTTCCTGGCAGTTCAGCTGATTTTAAATGTTAATACATTCTCAAACAACAAAAAGGATAAGACCACTACTTTCATGATTAACTTCTTCTAGTGACATCTCAGCGTATGGACAATGAGATTTGCTTATTTGGTTTGCTAATTTCAGATCTCAAATAGAAGCTGAGTGATCTTTACTGAATCTAAGTCTTGCTTTTTTATACCGCCCATGCTGATACCCATTGTACAGCCACATCTCCAGTATTTGCTTATTTGCTAACATTAATTAGAGATGTCTGTCACTGCATGAATGCCTTTTGTCTGCCAACAGAACAGATGACAAATCCACAGCCAGTGTAGAACATGGAAATAAAGACCAGGTTTGATGTCCTGTCCGATGCTTTAGCTACTCTCAGTAACAGTAGCGCTAGCAGCAATGAGTTTTCACATGAAGAAAATGAAAAACCTCAGGCAGTTTTTTTATTTCACTTTTGATCACAAACAATTAATCTCTTGTGAAGAGTGTGACGATGTGAATGCTGGATGAGAACAGGATGAGTGTGCATAAACTATAAACTTGGTCAAATAGCATATGGATATATAATTTTCATTTTATCTTGTTTAGCCCATTAAAGGCCAGTGTTAAAATCAATCAGGGAAAATACAGTTTTGCATATTACCAGTTCAGATTTTTAGGCAAGACTTGATTTAGACCATCAATGATTCCATTACTAAAAAGGGTAACTTCATTATAATGTTAAACCAAGCATCAGCTGAAATTGATAAGACGATGACAAAATTGGCTTCCAAATGTTAAGTACAGCTGAACATATTAAGTGCAGTTATTTTATACCAATGCCTCTTTTAATAAGTCCATTGTTTTCATATGCTCCTTTGACCGTTCAAATATTACTGAAAGAAAGTGAGGATTGCAGATGCTGGAGAGTCAGAGTCGAAAAGTGTGGTGCTGTAAAAGCACAGCAAATCAGACAGCATCTGAGGAGCAGGAAAGTTGATATTTCATCAGGAATGTGGAGAGGGAAGGAGGCTGAGAGATATATAGGGTGTTGGGGTGGGGCTGGGGGAAAGGTAGGTGGGATGCGATAGGTGGATGCAGGCAAGAGGTAGCTGTGATAGGTCAGTGAGGAGGGTGAAGCAGATAGGTGGTAAAGAAGATAGACAGGTCGATCAGATCAAGGGAGTTGTAAGGTTGGATCTGGGATGAGGTGGGGAGATTTGAAAACTGGTGAAGTCAATGTTGATTGTAGGGTCCTGAGGCAGAAGATGATGTGTTCTTCCTCCAGTCGATGGGTGGTTTTGATTTGGCAGTGAAATGCAAATCATGTAAGATGATAAGCAACATGTCATGCAGCTTAACAGCACCATTCCTTGACAGGTAAAATGGAGATAAAATTGAAATGGAGGAGTGTTGACCTGATGATAAAGAATGAAATAAGGTCAGGGAATGGATCAGCATGAAAGTCAAGAGGAATTTGGAATTACCCAGGAACTTGTTTTAATTCCACGGTGTAATCATAATTGAATTGCAACTCCGAAGGCCAGCCTGATTAATTACCTTACTTTTCAGGCTGGGGAGTGGGTTGTAGTAGTCAGCACTGGATCAAAGGGTTCATGATGGGGAGAGGTCGGGTGCCTGGGGGAATTGTTTGGTGGGTTCATGATGGATCAGAGAATTCATACGTGGAGGATTTGGTAAGCTCGAGAGAGATTGGAGATCGGGAATTGGAATAGCATAATAGAACTGAATATGTCAGAGAACATCAGGATGTTTCTTGTTACAATACTGGGTAAACCCTCCTGCTTAATTTAAATCAACAACACAGAAAAGATTTATCCCATGCAGTAATCTGTGAAAATTCAAGAGGCCAAGAAATATTTAAAGTAAAAATTAACAACTTTATTTCTTAAAGTGTAACAGAGAATAATTAACCAACAACTATTTACAACTCCTTCCTATCTTTCACTTACCCTTTTATAATACTAGTCCGATAAAACCCCTGATTAAGATTTACCATAATTCAATTTTTCAAAACCAGCCAGATGTTGAATCTTCTCATTATGACTTCCTCTGTTTTCTTTTCTTCTTCTTAGGGATTTCTGCATCACAGGTTACTGATCAATAAAGGTGCCTTTAAGAGAGCTTCCTCTTGACAGTCTGCAGATGCTGGTGGCTTGGCAGTTCTCCCACAAACTGTTCAATGTTCTCCGGACTTATACCCCAAAGCATTAGATTGTATCATTGGCTTTTAAGATGATCATTATACTAAATTCAAATTTGATTGGAGTTTGGTATTTTTTGGGTTATAATTTAAACTGACTGGCCTAATTTGAATTTGTTTTGTCGTCTCCAGGCAACCAGCCAATCGAGTTGTTTGACCAAATATTACATTATATCTTGATCAGAACACATAGTGTTGTGTCAGGTAGTTCGGCTAGATTTTAACTCTCTTAAAGGTACTGTACACCCACATCTTCATAACACCTCCCTCCTGAGGAAAGAAAATGAACCATCACAATGAAAAGATGGCTTCATTTTTTTTCTATTCTTTAAACACATTACCTGAAGATATAGATAACTTTAATCGAAGTTCACCATAACTTCTTCCCATATAACTGTATATATGTATATAACATTAAACAAAGACAAATTGCATCTAAACTTTATACCCTAATGTTGTTAGAATACTGAATGGACTCTCAAACTCTTAACATTTGTCTGAACCTGTGTTTTTGTTTTTTGCACTATTTACCTATTATTTACTATCTATGCTACTTAACTCTGATCTGCCTGTATTGCTCACAAGGTAAAGCTTTTCACTATGCCTCGGTACACGTGACAATAAATTCAATTCAATTCATTTAAATCTGCGATAACACATCAGTGATTACAATATTATTACCCGCAACATATACGATTTTTAAATTCAGAAGTCTATAACAGAAGTCTCCAATGAAATAGTCTCATTCTTTCAAGCGTTCTAAGAATGTAAGATGATTGTGATCCATGTATAACACCTTCTCTGACACATTGTTCATGACATACACATTAAAATGTTGTAATAGTTCCTTTTTGATTGTGGAATATTTCCTCTGGTAGATGTTGATCTTCTTTGAAAAGTAACCAACTAGCAGTTCAATCGCATCCTCATCTTCCTGTGTTTGGTGTATCTAAAACTAGATTGGTGGTTAATATTGAGTTCAAATGGTTGAATGCCTCCTGGCATGGTTCTGCCCACTGAAACTTTGTGTTCTTCTTCAGCAAATCAGTTAATGGTGCCACTACACTGCTAAAGTTTGGAACAAACTTCCAATAGAATCCACTGTGTCCTAAGAATTGAAGCACCTCTTTCTTTGAGGTTGGTTATGAAAATTCCTCAATGACTTTCGTCATTGTGTGTGGTCAACCTTTCAGGACTGATGTTATGTCCTAAGAACGTCACCTCTGCTTTCGCAAATTTATCATCAGTTTTGCTTCTCAAAGGCGTTCAAAGAGCTCTGCTGACTGTACCATGTGATCTTTCTCGGACTTCCTAAAGATCACTACATTGTCCAAATAGACTGCACAGTTTGTTAACCCAGCCAAATCTCTGTTCATGAGTCTTTGGATGTGGTAAGTGTGTTTTTATTCCAAAGGGCATCACTTGAAGCTGATATAGTCCATTTGGGGTTACAAATGCAGAAACTTCTATCGCTGTCACTGATAAAGTTACCTGCCAGTAACCACGCATTAAGTCCAACTTGGTGATGGAACTGGCTTGTCTGACTTTCTCAATACAGTCCTCCAATCTAGGAATTGGATATGAGTCTAATTTTGGAATGGCATTAACCTTCCAATAGTCCACACAGAATTGTTGTGTCCCATCCAGTTTGGGAACTAAGACAATCGGTGAACTCCACTCGCTCTGGCTTGGTTTGATGATGCCCTCATTGAGCATGGCCTCCACCTTTATCTGGACCTGTCTAGCTTTGACAGGATTAAGCCGACAGAGGTGTTGTTTTAATCAGAGCAGTATTCACTTGGTCTATTTCATGTACAACAGCATTAGTTTCCCCGCCCCCCACCCCCCACCCCACCCCCACCCCCACCATCTGATTCTTTATAATGCAGTAACAAATCTTTCAACTATGTTCCATGCTCCTGAAACAGATAGCTGACTAACCTATCCCACTCCTCAAGAACTTCTTCATTTTTTAATCTATTTTGTGGCACATCAAAAAGCACATCATCTGGATTTGATTCCTCAATCTGTGAGACAGTTACTAACACCTGTTTCTTCAGGTATTTCAACATATTCAATTACATACCTGATACTTTTTTTCCTATCTGGATTTAGTCTCTACCTCACCTCCAAGACATAATCTAAGTGTGAGATCTCCAACTTTGGTCCTGTCAATTTTTCTTTAATTAATTTCGAAGAGCCTCTCACTTTATGCCCGAATATTAACTCGAAGGAAGTAAACTGAGTAGGTTTGTCTGGGGCATTTCTAATGGCAAGCAATACAATGGGATATCTTTATCCCAGTCATTTGGGTAATTCTGACAGTGTGCTCTCAACATTGTCTTCAAGGTCTGATGCCACCTTTCTAAAGCTCCCTGGGGTTCGGGATGATACGTACTGGATTTAAAGTGTTGTATGCCTAAACTATCCACAACTTCCTTAAACAGTGTAGCAGTAAAATGCGACCCTTGGTCTGACTCAATCTCTCTGGATAGCCCATACTGTGTGAAGAAAGCTATTAACTCCTCCGCCACCTTTTTTGCCTTGATATTCCGTAATGGAATTGACTCTGGAAATCTGGTAGACACATCCATTATGGTTAACAAGTACTGGTTCCCACTTTTAGTTCTTGGGAGGGGACCTACACAATCAATTATAACCATGTGAAAGGTTCTTCAAATGTGGGAATTGTCAACAAAGGTGCTGGTTTTATTACCACCTGAGGCTTACCTACCATTTGGCATGTATGACATATTCAGCAAATATTAACCACATCCTGGTGCATTCCAGGCCAATAAAAATGTTTTTGTACCTTAGCCTGAGTCTTTCATACCCCTAGGTGACCTCCTACAAGTAGTTCATGTGCTCAACATAATACCTCCTGTCTGTATGCTACTGGCAACACAATCTGGTGCATTCCTCCTCTTCATTAACCTGTCGTGGTCTCCATTTCCATCTTAGGATTCTACCTAAGGACACCACTTCAACTTGGACAACACATCCATCCGAGGACAAGCCAAACAAAAACACGCACGAGAATTCCAAGAAGCATGGCATTCCATCCAGAACTCTATCAACAAACACATTAACTTGGATCCTATTTACCACCTCCTGAGAAAAAGGACAGGAAATGACATCACCACAGGAAATGAAATCACCACAAGAAATGACATCACTAACCCAAGGAAACCTAAACACACAACTAAAAAGCGGGCTGTACCATTAGTGCTTCACCAGAGGCCACTGATGATCTTACCTAGTATGGTGATGAAACATCTGAAAATAAACCTTCCAGATCAGCCAGCAAACTTACATCCAGGATTCTTTCTTTCAGATAATAACCCTCCAGAATATTCTCTACCTCCTTTTCAGAGTACGACATATATATCTTTTATCTTCTTGTCTTGCTGCTGCAATTCTCTTAGTCTTTCAGGAGTAACCACTTCTGTCTGACCCACTACCTGTTCGAATTTGTCCTGCACCATTGTGTCAAACACGGTATCCATTAACTGAACCTCAAATCCTTTGTCTTTCTATTTACTTTTCACTTTGTATTGTGACTTATGATCATGGGATCTGGTTACCACACAGTCTGGGAAAATAACAGGATATCTATGTTTTAACTCCACAGTTTCCTGGTCTTCCTTGGCCTTCTCCATAACAAGGGATGTTACTCCTATTTTGGATGCTGCCAAATCATTCCCAAGAGCAAACTGAATTCCTGGAACTGACAATCTGTCAAACATTCCCACTGTTACTTTCCCAGTCTTGAGTTGGCACTCCAAACTGATCTTACATAGTGGAACACTAAATTTCTGTCCATCTATCACACGAATGACCACACTCTCAGGTAACAGATCAGAAAAAGTTCATATTCACTCATCCCTTCCTATTAGCAACTGATTAGATCCTGTATCTTTCAAAATTATAAATTCTTGTCCTTCTCCCCTGTTCTTTCTGAGTAAATTTTACTCCCAGAGGCAAATTCTTTGTAAAGGTCAGGTACTAACTCCATACCCAGACACTGCCTAGGCTGTGCACTCTCCTGCAGCTCCTCGGCTCTTCTTGGGGTCACCTTTACTGCTGCCACTGGCTTTTTAGCACATCTTTTCCCACAATGCCTTTCTTTAACAACCAGCATTTTATATGTCCCAATTTATCACAGTGGAAACACCTGAGGCCTTCCACCTCCTTTCCACCCTCTTGGGCTTCTTTTTTATCCTGTTTTTAACCAGTGTACTCTACTCTTGGTTTCATAGGGCAGGATCTGCCCTTCTTCCAACTTCTATCTCTCACAGGATGAAATTCTGGCCAAAAGCTTGTCTTATGCACAAACATGTACTCATCTCCCAATTGTGCTGCCCCTCTCACTTCCTGAACTTACTGTACCTCCATGTGAATTCTTATCATCTCTGGAAGTGAGTTTTTGAACTCCTCCAGCAGAATAATCTCTTAGAGCCTCAAAGGTTCTATCTATTTTCAAAGCATGCACCTATCTATCAAAATGAGTATGTTTAATTCTTTCTAACTCAACATAAGTCTGACCTGATTCCTTCTTTGTGTTTCTGAACTGCTGTCTGCATGATTCTGGCACCAATTCATAAGCACTTAAAATAGCCTGTTTAACCTCTTCATAATCTCTTAACCCCTCATCTGACAACATGGCAAATACCTTATTAGCTCTGCCTACCAGTTTAGTCTGAACTAGCATTACACATAAATTCTCAGACCATTCCATCTGCCTAGCCAATTTTTCAAATTAAATAAAGAAGGCTTCAACATCTTTCTCATCAAAATGTAGCAGAATTTTGACATATTTGTATATATCATTGCTTTCTCTTTTAATCTCCATTCTGTTAACTTGATTTTGCTAAGTCGCAACTTCTTAAGTTCAAGTTTTCTCTCTTTTTGCTCAGCTAAGAACTGTCTCTCTCTTTCTTTTTTCTTCTATCTATCTTTCTCTCTCCCTTTCTTCTCTCTCTTTGTTAAGCTAAGATACTTCTCTCTCTCTCTTTCTCTGTCCATCTCTCTTCCACCTCTCTCTCTGTTTATCTTCTAACTCCACTTTCCTCAATTGTAATTTATGTTTTTCTACCTCAACTGCACTGGTCTGTTTCTCTGACGCACCTAGGTGTTTGAATAGTTCTCTTAAAATTTCAGCTTTCCTTTTGTCCTTGGTTAAAGCCAAATCTAATTTATTTGCTAATTCTAAAGATATGGCCTTTTTCTTTCCTTCTAAACTTTCTCAGCAAATTTGAGAATCATCTTCAAATCCCAGAACCTCTTTAGCAATTTTAAGAGCCATTTCTCTCTATTTTAATTTAATCAATCACAGGTCACCGATATTAAACAAATTGTCTCACCTACGTTTTATTTAAAGATCTAGGACATGAGCCTGCAAGTGTTTAAATCTGCCAGGACTTTTGTACCCCCAAATCTGTCTAAACCTGTTCAAATCTCAATGATGAACCCCCAAAACTGTTACGACATGGGGTAATCCATCCTGTTTAATTCAAACCAACAACACAGAAAAGATTTATCCTGTGCAGTAATCTGTGAAAATCCAAGAGGCCAAGAGCTGTTTAAAGTAAAAATTAACAACTTTGTTTCTTTAAGTGTAACAGAGAATAATTAACTAACAACTAGTTACAACCCCTTCCTCCAACCTATCTTTTACTTGCCCTTCTATAATACTAGTCTGATAAAACCCCGATTAAGATTTACCATAATTCAACTTTCCAAAACCAACCAAATGTTGAATCTTCTCATTATGTCTTCCTCTGTTTTCTTTTCTTATTCTTAGGGATTTCTGCTTCATAGGTTACTGATCAATAAAGGTACCTTTAAGACAGCAATTCTCCGGAGAGTCTGCAGATGCTGGTGGCATGGCAGTTCTCCCTTAATTGTTAAATTGTCCCCAGACTTATACCCCTCAAAGCATTAGATTATGCCATTGGCTTTTAGGATTATCAATATACTAAAGTCAATTGTGGGCGGCACGGTGGCACAGTGGTTAGCACTGCTGCCTCACAACGCCTGAGACCCGGGTTCATTTCCCGACTCAGGCGACTGACTGTGTGGAGTTTGCACGTTCTCGCCGTGTCTGCGTGGGTTTCCTCCGGGTGCTCCGGTTTCCTCCCACAGTCCAAAGATGTGCGGGTCAGGTGAATTGGCCATGCTAAATTGCCCGTAGTGTTAGGTAAGGAGTAAATGTAGGGGTATGGGTGGGTTGCGCTTAGGCGGGTTGGTGTGGACTTGTTGGGTCGAAGGGCCTGTTTCCACACTGTAAGTAATCTAATCTAATCTAAAAACTTAATTGGAATTTGGTATTTTTTCAGGGTATAACTTAAACTGATTGGTCTAATTCGGATTCGTTTTATCATCTCCAGGTGTCTTGTTCAGAATGCATAGTGCTGTGTCAGGTAGTTTTGCTAGCTTTTAACTCTCTTAAAGGTACCGTACACCCATATATTCAAAACATTTTAATTGCAGAGATTCTTAAGGAAGATAGCAGACCTGGGAGTTAGATCCGAAGATTTTTTAATCTCCTGAATCCAGAATCTCTTCACCTCAATGAAGTAACTAGTTTTCATAATGTGTGGAAAATCTCTCAACAATAATGAAATGATTGACCATATTTAAAAAGTTTACTCCGCTTGGCAAAGTTCAAATGACATGCTAGATTACCCAATCACAAAAAGTGTAAGCTGTTTATAAGTAGCATGTTTAGTTCTGGCATTTCAGCTGGTCAATATAAATGATTCCCATCAGCTAAAACCAATCAAACTTTCTTTGATATCATTGAGAAATTTCCAGAAGGCTTCAATGTTTGTCCCACATGGTTTATAGTCTCACAGTTTGCAACCTTTGACAAAATATCTAAGCATGGGTTGACAGGATGAATTAGGAATAAAAGTTAAACAGAGAATAATTATCAGCTGCTTAATTTAAGCAAATTCCTTGCACTTATTCTCAGAGTGTCATTTTGAGTCCATAACATGAGGAACAAATGATGCAGGCTAAAGAATAATTCATCCCTCCACCTCTTCCCTTCCTTACAATTCACACTTAAAGAATTAGATTTTCTAATTTAAATTTCACCCGTTGGAAAAAGCTCAAGTTAACATCCTCAATTTGATCTCCTCCAAATTATTCATTGTCCATTATCAGCTGCACTCAGATTCTGTGATAATACTGATAAACTGAGGCTTCTACAAATTCCTATTGTCAATACAGCTGGTTTACAACCCACATAGTCAAAGTACAAAACCAAAGCAGCAAATATAAAATGTTCACCTTCTTTAGCATTTCTTAGAGAAAGAATGAGAAATGTTATATTACCAAGATCAGAAATTAAAACAGAAAACATAATGCAGATCAGTGTGTATCTGAAAGAGAAAGAAGTGCATGTTAAAAAATTAAACGCAAGATCTTCCAAAGTAAAGGATTACCAGGTGAAAGTTCATTTGCCTTAGTTGTTCCAGTAAAGATCTGAACAATTTGGTTGATCTATGCAAGATTATAAAAAAACCTTAAGGAAATCGAAAGACCATTTGACTGATAGGAACTTCTTCCTCTCAGACCCAACCAGTATAGCAACAAACTTCACTTCAAACAACCCCAATATTTGACACATTGCTCAGCTTTCTCACTCAGACAGTTTAATTCCATCACACAAGTTTGAACTTCTCAATCTCCGTCTCAATTGGTGTTAGCATTTTCTTCCATGCTTTTTTATTAATGTTTTGATTTTTGATGATCTCTAGTTATGCCTTCCAACTTCCATCCTCCACTTTGTGTTGTTGAGTATCTCAAACTCCGCCTTAGAGGATGGTCACCTGAGATCTGAGGCTGGATGTCTCAGGCCATTGAAGTGTTCCCCAGCTGGAAGGGAATATTCCTGTCTGGTGATTGTTGTGCAGTGTCCATTGATCCGTTGTCATTGCGTCTGCCTGGTCTAGCTAATGTACCGTGCCTCGGGGCATCCTTGCCTGCAGCATTTCATATAGACAATGTTGGCCGAGTCACACGATTACCTGCCGCATGGTGGGTGGTGTCCCCATATGTAATGGTGGTATCCATGTCGACACTCTGATATGTTTTGCAGTGGTTGCCATGTCAGGTTTGCCCAGTCTTATGGTCAATGCTGTCCTGAAGGCTGGGCAGTTTGCTGTCAACAATGGTCTGTTTAGGGTAAGGTATGCCCATACTAAGCCTTGTTCATCCAATGACCTTTTCTTAGTATAGGGTTTAGATCAGAGTGGTGCTGGAAAAGCACAGCAGGTCAGGCAGCATCCGAGGAGCAGGAAAATCAACATTTTGGGCAAAAGCCCTTCATCAGGAATAGAGGCAGGAAACCTCCAGAGTGGAGAGATAAATGGGAGGGGAGAGGGGGGGGAGGCAATCCCTCTATACCTCCATCCACCATGGCCAGGGCCTTCAAGCCCTCCGTTTTTTCCTCTCCCGATGTCCCCACCATACCCTTCCACTGACACTCTCATTCGTTTGGCTGAACTGGTCCTCACCCTTAACAACGTCTCCTTCAAATCCTCCCACTTCGTCCAGATCAAAGGGGTAGCATGGGCACCCATATGGGCCCCAGCTATGCCGGTTTCTGTTGGCTATAAAGAACAGTCCGTCTTTCGTAGTTACACGAGCACTATTCCCCACCTCTTCTCCGCTACATTGATGACTACATTGGCACCAACTCGTGCTCCCGCGAGGTGGTTGAGCAATTCACCAACTTCACCGATCTTAAATTCACCTGGACCATCTCTGACACCTCCTTCTCCTTCCTGGAACTCTCCATCTCCCTTAATGATGACCGACGTCATTTTTTTACATTTTTTACAAACCCACCGAATCGCACAGCTACTGGATTACACCTCTTCCCACTCCACCTCCTGAAAAAATGCCATCCCATATTCCCAATTCCTTTGCTTCCGCCGTATCTGCTCCCAGGAGGATCAATTCCACTACAGAACACATCAGATGGCCTCCTTCTTTAAAGATCGCAATTTCCCTTCTCACGTGGTTGAAGATGCCCTCCAACGCAAGTATTCCACATCCCACACCTCCGCCCTCAAACCCCACCCCTCCAACCATAACAAGGACAGAACCCCCCTGGTCCTCACTTTCCACCCTACCAACCTTCGCATTAACCATATCATCCGCCAACATTTCCACCACCTCCAAACAGACCCCACCACCAGGGATATATTTCCCTTCCCACTCCTTTCCACTTTCTGCAAAGACTGTTCCCTCTGTGACTACCTGGTCAGGTCCACACCCCTCAACAACCCACCCTCCCATTCTGACACCCCCCCCACCCCCCCCCCCGCCACAGCAGGAATTGCAAAACCTGTGCCCACTCTTCCTCCCTCAACTCCATCCAAGGCCCCAAAGGAGCCTTCCACATCCATCAAAGTTTCACCTGCACATCCACCAATGTCATTTATTGTATCTGTTGCTCCCAATGTGGTTTCCACTACATTGGGGAGACTGGACGCCTCCTAGCAGAGTGCTTTAGGGAACATCTCCGGGACACCTGCATCAATCAACCACACCGCCCTGTGGCCCAACAGTTCAACTCTGCCTTCCACTCTGCCAAAGACATGCAGGTCCTGGGTCTCCTCCACCACCACTCCCTCACCACCGGACACCTGGAGGTAGAACGCCTCATCTTCTCCTTGGAACACTTCAACCCCAGGGCATCAATGTAGACTTCACCAGTTTCCCCATTTCCCCTCCCCCCACTTTACCTCGGTTCCAACCTTCCAGCTCTGCATTGTCCTTATGACCTGTCCTACCTGCCAATCTCCCTTCCCACCTATCCACCCTCCCCTCTGACCTTTCACCTCCATCCCACCCCCATTCACCTATTGGACTCTTTGCTACCTTCTCCACAGTGCCCATTACCCCCCCCCCCCCCCCACCCCAGCCCCATTTATCTCTCCACCCTGGAGGCTTCCTGCCTCTATTCCTGATGAAGGGCTTTTGCCCAAAACGTTGATTTTCCTGCTCCTCGGATGCTGCCTGACCTGCTGTGCTTTTCCAGCACCACTCTGATGTAAACTCTGGTTTCCAGCATCTGCAGTCCTCACTTTTGCCTAGTTTTCCCAGTATAGGCTCTAGGAAAGCAAGATCATCATCATTCTACAATTCTCATTTTTGTCTTCACATCTCTCCACGACCTTGCTCTCTCTATTTCTGCAAACTCCTCTAATCTTGTATTCTTCCATGATTTTTTTCAGTACTCTTGCAGTATTTTCTGCACATGTACAATTTTAAATGCAGTCCCATTGGTGGCCATGCTTTCAACTGCCTACATCCTTGATTCTGTAATTCACTCAATAACCTTCTTTGCTTCTTTTTTGCTTCCTTTAACTTACTTCTT
This sequence comes from Hemiscyllium ocellatum, assembly GCF_020745735.1. NCBI lineage: Eukaryota > Metazoa > Chordata > Chondrichthyes > Orectolobiformes > Hemiscylliidae > Hemiscyllium > Hemiscyllium ocellatum. The sequence continues at coordinate 116,720,256 of NC_083404.1, forward strand.
AAAGCATATGTCTTTGAACAAACATAAGGTCATCTGTCTGGATACCTCAAGTGGCTCTGTGGGAAATATTTTGTTTTATATGATTAAAGTAAATTGTTTTGAGATGTTTTACTACAATAAAGGGAATATATAAATGTCACTAGTTACCTTGACTGTTCGTATTTCTGCAGCATTTTCTCAAAATGCTTACAATGCCTTTTCAGGAGGTGAAGCACAGAGTTAATCATTTTATACTTCACTTTTTTTTGTTGGGAGGAGGAGTGCAAGCTGGATAGGGTCCAAAGAAATTGGTAGCTACCCCTCAGAATGCCCAGGTTCTTAACTGCATGATGAAGCTCCTGCTCTGCTTTTGTAACTTTATCACAAATGCAAATCAACTCTTTTTTTTGTTCCCATGACATTTCTGTTAAAAATGGGGCAATACTGTTGGAGTAGCTCCAGTGAAGCTCCAGTCTTATAATGATTTTACATTTATATGTTTATCATAACTTATCATGCGGCACTGTGTGGATAATCTTATCTCACATTTCATATGTTTTGTGACTAACTAAGATTTGTTGTATAAGGTGATTGTTCTGAAAGAATTAATGGCTAAAGTTGCATTAATTCCACCCAACCTAATTTTATAAGATGTTGTGGGTTGGTTTAAAATGGCATCATAGTCAGGACAGACATGGTGGGCTGAAGGGGCTGTTCCTGTATTGTATTGTTCTATGACTTGGACACAAAAATATTAAGTCTTCTGGAACAACCCAATGGAGTCAAATGTGACATAACTAAAAGTTGTAATTGTAAAGACTTTAGATTCCCACAGCATTCTTGCAATGATGTCACAGAACTGCTCACCATTGGGCATAAATAGTACAGCATGGCACAGTTGTTAGACAGATCGCTAATAGAATAGTAATAGAATTCAGGGAATATTGTAACATAACATCAAGCCTGGCATATTTTAGGTTACAACGTATAGTTGTATTTAGTATTATGCAGTAAACAAAGTTTTAAACAAGCCTAACCCTAAAGACAGTTACTGACCTTGTCATAGAGTCATTGAGTCATGCAGCATGGAAACAGACCCTTCAGTCCAACTAGTCCATGCTGAACATAATCCCAAACCAAACTAGTCCCACCTGCCTGCTCCTGGCCCCTATCCTTCCAGACCTTTCCTATTCATGTATCCATCCAAATATCGTTTAAACATTGTAATTGTGCCCACACCCACCACTTCCTCAGGATGTTCATTCCACATACGACTTATCCTCTGTGTAAAACATAATTGTCTCTTATGTCTCTTTTAAATCTCTCTCCTCTCATTTAAAAATGTTCTTCCTAGTCTTGAAATTCCTCAATCTAGGAAAAAGACAACTACCATCAACTCTATCTGTACCTCTCATTATTTAATAAACTTCTACCAGGTCACCTCTCAACCTCCTATGCTCAAGTGGAAAAAGTCCCAGCCTATCCAGCCTTTCTTTGTAACTCCAATCTTCCATACCTGTCAGCATCCTGGTAAATCTCTTCTGAACCCTCTCCAGCTTAGTAATATCATTCTTATAACTGGGCAAACAGAACTGGACACAGTATTCCCAAAGAGGCCTCACCAATATCCTGTAAAACCTCAATATAATGTTCTCTGCCCCTTGATCAGTCTGTCTTGGACCCAAAAGTTTTAGTGTTGGCATAAAATTAAACAATAAAAAAAATCATTAATTAGTTTGATGATTATACCTATCAATAAATGATACATTTTTTAATGTAAGAGGAGTGTCTCTTCTTATTAGGATTTTATAGTCATCTATTTTCAGGTTGTCAGAACCAGCATTGAAAAGACCATGAGGGACAACAGCAAACTGTCTCAACCACATTAGACAACACCAGGTTATAGTCCAACAGGTTTATTTGGAAGCACTAGCTTTATGAGTGCTGCTCCTTCATCATGTGGTTGTGGAGTATCTGAAAGCTAGTGCCTCCAAATACACCTGTTGGGCTATAACCTGGTGTTATATGATTTTTAACTTTGTACACTCCAGTCCAACACCAGCCCCACCAAATCTTTGCTAATCAGGTGATACAACATGATGATCAATGATGGGCAGACAGAATTCACTTGATCCTGAAGAATAGAGGCTATTTTTGAGGCAAGTGGCAAGAAAGCATCATCATTCAATCAGCATTTAAAACATTAAAATTGACAAGCAGTCAGCAATAGTTGATGACCACAAAGAAGAACATCCAGGAATTTAAAGATCCTCCAATAGAGAAAAGATTTACAGCAAATCAGACTCAAGGTTAATTGGCCTTGTCTCAAAGAGTTACAGTCTTCAAGTCAGAACAGAATGTATTCTAGTTGAATTCTGCAACCTGCAGACTGCCAAAATTTGTGAGGTCAGAGATTTTGAGGGAGATGGAATAGTGCTGAGTGTGAATGTCTTTACTGTGTATGCATGGATGTGACCAGAGGAAAAAGCTTTGGGGAGTTGTTGCTTAAGTTAATTGTTATCAGAGGCTCTTATGACACACTAGTAATGTTCCTATCATTGGGCAACGAGGCCCAGGTTCAAATCCCTTCTGCTTCAGCGGTCTGTCATAACTTTTCTACAGGCAGATAAGAAATAAGTTAATAATTGCGAAAGGCTTTTTACCCAAAACATTGATACTCCTACTCCTCGAATGCTGCCTGACCTTCTGTGATTTTCCAGCACCATACTCTCAGCTCTAATCTCCAGCATCTGCAGTTCTCACTTTTGCCTGGTTCCTGATAGACGCGGCCATGTTAATGGTATCTATTGTTTGCATGCATTAAATCACATCATGTCGTATAAGACAAATGCCTGTGTTTAAGATTCTTTAGTGGTCTATCCTTACCACTGATAATTTGACAGTCCTTTAGATTAGATTAGATTACTTACAATGTGGAAACAGGCCCTTTGGCCCAACAAGTCCACACCGACCCTCCGAAGAGCAACCCACCCAAACCCATTCCCTGATATTTACTTTTCACCTAACACTACGGGCAAGTTAGCATGGCCTGCACATCTTTGGACTGTGGGAGGAAACCGGGGCACCCAGAGGAAACACCCGCTGACATGGGGAGAACGTGCAAACTCCACACAGACGGTTGCCCGAGGCGGGAATTGAACCCCGGTCTCTGGCACTATGAGGCAGCAGTGCTAACCACTGTGCCACTGTACCGCCCAAAAGGCTCAGGATAGATACAGGATTGGCCACAGTAAACTACCTCAATGACAAGAAACTCATATTAGTAACCAGAAGATACCCCAAGACACCAATTCAACAGTCAATTGTTTAGACCTTCTTGATAACTACTTGCTAATATATTCCAACATTTTCTACTTCTCCCTCTGCTATGTCTTAATTTGCAAGCGTCAATTAGAGTCCACCTTTTTCATAATAAGAGAGAAACAAAATTAAAGGTTTGATTTACCAGATAGCTGAAAATTGGAATTGACAAAAGACTGGGAATTGCCCTATCCTTTCTATCACAAAATGGTTTGCAGCTACTGGGGCACCTAATTTACTTCAGAGACACTATGTTAGTGCACATTTTAACTGCATTGCTCCATCGATAATGATATCCACTAATTGACAAGATTAAACAGAGGTGTTTGGTTTGTTTGCATCAATGTGGTATTCTGGGCCAGAAAGTTAATACTATTAATTGGTAAATTAAATCTACCCAGTAATCTTTAATTCTCCAAATCCTTTACAATAGCTTTTCTGAAATGTTTGCAATGTGCTTTAATTAGTTGGCTTGTTATTCTCCACTCAAAAATAAATTAACAAAATCCTGTTTTTTCTTGCTTTTTAATGGAGTTATTCTACCTTTCAGACTGCGATCAAGTGTCCAAATTGTTTCCGATTTCAGCCATAAAGCATAAAAAGACAAAAAGAAAATCAGAATGCATCATGTAACAGTTTGCACTGATGAATTATTCAAGAATTAAGGGTTGTGTGACAGAATGATTTTACATAAAGCGCCTTAAGTATATGATATAAATTACCAGGTTAGACCACTGAAGCAAATCGTATAAATTAGTGTAAGAACTAACTGGATTTATGTCCGGACATAAAATGGATTAAGGGATACAATGAGATGAAAGAAATATGGGTTTCAGAGGAACCACAAGAAAGGGTGGGTCATTGGTTCAAACTGTATTTTCTTTTTCCTAAAATTTTGAACACATAAATTACAAACGGAATAAGCTTTACTCCAAATCATGCATACATTTGTCTTTAGCTTTTTAACTGTTCATCAAATTGGTGACATTTTCATTTGAATCTACACTGTGACTGTGCCATCACATTTTTCACCACTGCAACTTCATCAGGTATACTCAACACACGCGCAATCACGATGCCTGTGACATTACTGCCAGCGATGCTGCAGAAAATTGCACAAAACAAACAATAGGATCAGTTGAAATATTAAACAAAGACATTTCAATATGTGCAGCCTGAATAAAATGTGTTACTTACTCAACTATTTCTCCAATATGTAGTCCTCAATGTTCTTAAAGTATATTCAGGCAACCTAATACCATGGTTCGGGATTTCAGTTTTCATTGTTCACCAAAGCACCAGTCAAAAGCCCTGGTATCAGTATTTTGCTATGCCGTTGCCCTTCACCGCCCTGCTCCATCACGGTCAACAACATCTGTGAACAAGGAAGCAAAATTTTCTCTAATTAGCTTGGAGACAATGCAGAGTCAGGTACATGGTGACCAGTGAGCAAGCCAATGTGGACAATCTCATCTGTGTGCACACAAATTGGTTGAGCAACCAAAGTGGACCATTTTCTCATCTGTTACTCTTGCACATAGTTTGTGTTGAGTCAACAATATCAACAGTAGCACAAACCTTTTTTTTCTGGAATTGTTCCTCACCAGACAAAGATTTCTGGAACTAGTTGTCAGACCTCATCAATTATTCCAGCTGCATTTAGTTAACCTGGTACAGCCCACTTTCTTGTACATATATTTCAAATAAACTTTATTTGTTGGCATGACCATTTTTAATTAACCTCTCGACATTCAATATATGACATTGTACGTTTTGTAAGAATGTATACTTACAGAGTATAGGGTTAATGATACCTTTATTCATTGAATATCTACTGAGAACGTATGTCAGGAACTATGTCATAGTGTGGTCAGATCATAAGAAAATGGAGCCTGAGTCTGGGGACTTCTCACCATCCCTTTTATATATTCATGTTTAACATAACCTATTAAATTAGACTTGCAATACGAAATGAATTTACTTGATATTGTTACATGTGCCTAGATCTTTTCAATATTATTCCACATCAGGTAGATTGAGCACAAAGAATTAATTATTAATGTAAATATTTAAATAGATTCATTTCCTGAATGTCCTTTCCCTTTCTCTAGTTCTTTAAACATCCAGAATTCACCATATGGGCAGAATCAGTCTTGTGCCACCATGCGACACAGGTAACATAGCACAAGGCAAGAATTGCTGGATTTAGAAAGGGGCTGGTAATGTTATTATGTGGCCTCTTAATATTTTCACCTTTTATTATTCTAAACATCAGAGACTGCAGGTGTAATTTACTCAGACTCTCAACAGGTAGACAACATTTTAATCTCCGAGAGCAATTGCAAATGTAAACTGTACCAGTCTGAAGGAAGTATATTGTTCCTTAGTTATGAAGATCAAAACTGCCCATAGTATTCTGAGTTTGATCTCACCAAAGCCCTTATTATTGTAGCAAGATTTTGTTCTTGCACTCTAATCCACATGCAATAAAGGACAACATAATATTTACCCACTAAATTTCTCATTGCACCTGTGCTTTCCTGTGATCAGTGTGGCCCTTCTACACATGAACATGGCTTTTAGAAAATATATTCTGTTTTTATGACCAAAGTGAATAACCTCACACTTACTATATTACTTATAAGCCATCTATTGCCAACTGAGGTAATGCATCTATATTTCATAGAATCCTTACAGTGTATAAAGAGGCCATTTAGATGGCCAGCATTCCACATTTACCATGGGCTAACCCACCTAACCTGCACATCCTTAGATTTGGGAGAAACCAGCTCATCCCATGCAGACATGGCTGGAGCATATAAACTTCACATAGAGAATCACATAAGGGTGTACATGGACCCAGGTCTCTGGTGCTGTAGGGTAGCAGCACTAATCGTTGCGCCATCATGTCATCCTTGTTTTGACATCTTCCTTGTAACCACCTCACAGGCTTACATTTCCATCTAACTCATGAGCTTAACTCAGTAAATTCAGACTGTTTACTCTTTCCTTTGATGAAGTCATTAATCTAGATTGTAAACAGCTGACATTCAGCACTACTGGTGGCTCATGTGACAACTTGAAAATATCACATTTATCTTGTCCACTTGCATTCTTCTGCTGTCTAATCCTCTATCCTTGCCTCTATGTTCATGAACATCATGAATCTTTAATTTGCCTTGAAATCTTCTGTCTGGTACCTTATTGAATGCCTTATAGAAAGTCAAGTATAACACATTTACCAATTTCTCTTTATCTGCATATTCAAAAATCTCCACTATGTTTATCTATTGCAATTTTCTTTTCACAAAACAGAAAAACAAGAAATTAGAGACAAAAACAGAAATTGCTGGAAAAAAAACAGCAGGTTCACAACAGAATAGCTTTTGGAGCATCGCTCCTTCATCAGGTGATATCACCTGATGAAGGAGCGACGCTTGGAAAGCTATTCTGCTTCCAATTAAACCTGTTGGACTATAACCTGGTGTTGTATGATTTTTAACTTTGTACACCCCAGTCCAACACTGGCATCTCCAAATCATGACTACTAGAAAATCATAGTAAGACTTTTCTAATGGTAGATTCCAACACTAATGACTAATGTCAGAATGCCCTGTTGTGTCCTTTAAGTCCTTGTATTCTCTCTCTTTTCTTGTACAGTGGTGTTACATGTGTCATCTTCCAATTTGCTGGAGTCATTCGAGGACCTGGGGAGTTCTAGAAAATCAAAGACTGCCCATTTCTATCGCAACAACTATTCGCTTTAGTACCTGAGGATGTAAGCCATCTGCTCTTGGGGATTTGTTTGAGGGAAAACATAAGTGCGGGTAGTGAAAATAGATTGCTGAATAAATAGCAGTGCCACACCGATATTAACTTACTGTTTCTGAGTGTTCAGTACTTCCCTGAAGGTTTCTCTTTGTCAAGATAGGTTGACTAAATACAACAATAAAGAGAGAAAATGAAAGAAACTGGTTGGGGCTCAAAAAGATGACCTCAGACCTAGCTTGACATGGGGAAAGATGAGTTCTATCTGACATAAACTTCAGACGAGAACCAGTTGAGCTCATCATTAACTGAACTTAAATTGTGTAATAGCCATTTCCTTATCATTACTGCATAAGCTTTTTAAGCACTTACAGAATGATGTTGAACTATCATCAGTGTGGCAACACATAAAATAAATTATATATTGCCAGCAAAGTGAGAGTCTTGAAATCAGATATCACTCTATTATTATTAGTTAGTGGTTCAAAACTGCTTTATCTTTTTAAAAGTAATGTTTTTTTATGAATATAGTAAAGCAACATTTTTCTGACTATAAAGAAATTGAGAATATATTTCTACATATTTCTGCTACTGAGAGGCACTTTTTTAATTAGACCATCTGAATGTATTTTTCAGTTCTTTCATCCGATCCATTCAAATACACCCTGTGTACAATTGAAGAGCAAAGTCGGTTCTTAAAGATAAGCAGTGTAATTTAAGAGATAGACAACAAATATTTTTTGAAGGTGGAAAGATGAAACAGAAAAGTCAGATGAGGAAAACAGCCAATAATATGAACCATTTCTCTTCAACGTTTAAAGTATTAATTCTCCTGCTCATAATGGGAGACATTTTCCAAAGGCACAAAATCTTGATTACAATTTAAAAGTATATAACAAATTGCACAAATAGTATCCAGTATACTTTACATTAGAATAATAATATTGCAAACAACGATCACTCTCAAGAGATTGAAACTAGCCTCTCAATTTTTACTTATGTTTCGAAAATACGTTCTGCCACAAGAAAGTCACAATGACGTGTCATTGGTTTACATAATTTGTTTTATATAATATGATTCTCAACATCTAGCCGTAGGTAAAAGAGAATGAACAAAAGGATGTAAAACTTTGCTCAATCTCTATTTAATATGACCAATTTGTCAGGATGCGGCAGAATTGATCCTGTTAAAATCATTAAATTATTGTAACAAATTGCTGATCCACTTTTTGCTGACTTGGAAACTTAACAGATTGCTTACTTGCTGCTGGCTGCAAATTATTACTTCACAGAATCAAATGATTGCCCTTTGCATTTTGCTACAGTTAAAACTTTCATATGTCTGAAAGTGAAGCATGTTAATGCATGAGGGTTTTATTAGTAATAATGGTAATAAAACCATGACATGAGAAGTTATAAAGTACATGAATCATTTTAGTGAGTATCTGAGGTGCTGAGCATTGAAATATATTCACATAAATCCCAATGCCAAATGCAATCTATATTCTTGTGTTTCACAAAATTTGTTAAGCAATGTGGTGAAGCTTTCCTGCATTCGCTGTTTTAGAAAGGTATCTGTTCAGAGTTTCACACAAAATAATGCTGATTCTAGGCTGGACATCATCAGATACTTTTGAAAAAGAAGATTAATGTCACCATGACATCAGTATATGCAAAGAAGGCTTAAATTTCAGGAAATGTCAGCAAGATTAACAAGGTGCAAGTGAAAACCTTTATGGAGGGATCCAAGAGTTACCACGGGATATGATATCATTCATGCACTGCGTAGGATACAATAGACTTTAAAGATCCTGTACTTGCTGATTAATTGTGAGAAATCGTTATAAACTTGCCCACCAGCCAAGATCTGAAGGTTGAGTTGATCGGCCATTTAATAGACCAAAATCATTACAGGCCTGTATCTCCAATATGAAACTCTAGCTGATCAGAAGTGCAACGCAACAAAGTTGTCTACTTTTCTGTCCACATTTTGGTCAAATTGGAATGCAATGACAAATCTTAGCTGGGAAAAAGTGAAGTTAAATCTAAAAATCTGTCGATCCAAATCACAGTTGTGCAATAGGGATAGGGTTAGGGTTAACCAGAAGTGATTGCAGTATCACTGAAGGAAGGAATTAAACACTGATTAGTGATACCTTGAGGGGCGTTAACACCCTTAACACTCAGGTTATTATTTAATTCTGTCACATTACATAATGCCAGACCTAATATTACCTATTTCCTGGTCAATTTCAAAACATGCTCCTCTCAGAAGCATTCTATGAATTCTTCATCCAAGCTTTGACTGCCAATCTGACTTTTTCCAGTTTAGATGTAGATCAAAGTAACCTATGATTATTGACAATTTCCAAAGAAGAGCTATACTTGACTCAAAATGTTAACTCTGTTTCATTCTCCAGACGCTGCCAGACTTGTTGAGTTTCTCCAGCACTTCCTGTTTTTATGTCAGATTTTCAGCATTCATGGCATTTTGATTTCACATGGTTATTGCTGTCTCTTTGTCACAAACAACAAATATCTCTTCTTGTATACATTATCCCACATTGTGGTTACTGATAAAGAGCCTGGGGACCATTTCACTAGTGAATTCCTTCCCCAGCTATTCCTCATCACACTCCAAAGTGATTTGGCATTCTGATCCCTAAATCCAAGGTCATCTCTAAATTATTGAATACATGTCATATAATAGAATCCTTACAATATGGGAGCAGGCTATTCAGCCCATCAAGTCCACAGAAACCTTTCAAAGACCATCCCACCCAGGTGGACTCTTTCTTTATTCCTGTAACTCTGCATTTCCCACGGCTAACCCACCTCGCCTGCACATCCCTCAACACTAGGGGCAGTTTATCATGGCCAATCCACCTGACTTGCACATCTTTCGACAGTGGGAGGAAACTGGAACTTCTAACTGACAATCACCCAAGGCTGGAATTGTACCTGGATCCCTGTTAGGCAGCACTGTTAACCATTGAGTACAAGTTAGAATGTACAACAACCAATGTTTGTTCTCTGCAATAAAAGCTACTTTAAGGGTGAAGAAAACCAATTTATTAGTCCAATTTACTAGTTGCTATGTCTTTCTTGCTGAAGCCTCCACCTTTACCTAGCTTCCTATTTTTCTTGAAGTCATCTGTGCTTCAGTACTCAAGACACAATCCTTGTCATTCTGAAGATTTGTCATCATAATGACTATCAAATTGTATAATAAATTACTAAAATATGTTTGATCAATTGTTTCATTTCAGAGCCTTTAGGCTTGACTTTTTTGATACCTATTTAGCATCTAGTTTAGATTGATGTGTAAAATTTATAAGATTTTCTTTGTTGTGCCCTTTTCTGCCATTCTCTGACCCTCATTACAATTTCCTCTATTATCTTATCTCTACTCATTGATATAGCACATCATTCTATATTTTATCCCTTGCCTACACTATTAAGTTATAAATGCTCTATACTTCTCTAGATATTAGGTTCACAAGAACACAGATCAGGCGATTGGAGCAGCATGGTGGCTCAGTAGTTAACACTGATGCCTCACAGCACCAGGGACCCAGGAGCGATTCCAGCCTCGGGCATCTGTCTGTGTGGATTTTGCACATTCTCCCTATGTCTGCATGGGTTTCCTCCCACAGTCCAAACATGTGCCTGTTCGGTGAATTGGCCATGCTAAATTGTCCCATAATGTTCAGGGATGTGTAAATAAGGTGTATTTTCAGTGGTAAATGTAGGGTAATAGATGTGGCTGGGTTACTCTTCGGAGTGTCGGCATGGACCTGTTGGGCCAAAGGACCTGTTTCCACACTGTAGGAATTCTATGAAGGTGAAGATTGTCCCAATCACCCACCTCTCCAATACCCTGTGTGATGCTATTATGGCTTTAACAGGTTACTTTGTCCTGAGATTTGTTTTGAAGAGGGGTTTTTAAGGCAGAAATGCCACAATGGCTATTGAGGGCCTATAAAGTAAACAGCTTGGGAGGCTTTTTTTAAAAGTTGGAGCAATAGACACAGCCTGAATGGTGTGTTCAAGCTCCCACGAAACAAGGACTTTTAATTTCTTAGTTTGTCAGTAGCAGTTGTTGCTGGGTTTTCAGTAAGTTTGGAAGTCACAGTACATGTCTTCCAGCTGCCACACTGTCTCAGAGTTTTTTTTTAATAGAATCCCTACAGAATGGAAATAGACCCTTCAGCCCAACAAGTTCACACTGACCCTCCCGAAAGAAACCCACACAGACCCATTCCCCTACTATTCTACATTTATCCCAGACTAATGCAGCTAACCTACACATCCCTGAACAATATGGGCAATTTAGCTTGGCTAATTCACCCAACCTGTACACCTTTGGATTGTGGTAGAAACTGCAGCACCCGGAGGAAACCCACGCAGACACAGGGAGAAGGTGCAAACTCCACACAGATAGTTGCCTAAGGCGGGAATCGAACGTGGATCCCTAGCACTGTGAGGCAGCAGTGCTAACCGCTGAAGTATTTTCTCTGGATGTTTTTCCTCCTCAGCTGCTGGGGTTGCATGTGAAACTGAATTTTCTGAATTTTCCTTTTAGCCTAGGGTGTGTTTATGGAACGTTACTATATTGGAATAGTTACTGTTTGGTAGTTAACTAATCTATTACTCTATTAAGTTTTCCAATAGAGTTACAACTCTATTATTCTTTTTTTAAATTGTTGTATTTTAACTAGAATGTATGAATGAAGTGTGTTTTGCTTCAAAATTGGTAGTTTGACCAATCAAATTGCATCTGGAACATATCATTTTACACTTTAAAATAAAGAAAACATTAGGATCTAGACTACCTTTGTAATATATTTTCAGAGATCTGGTCTGGTACATGAACTAGAACCTGTAAATACAATGCCAGTTCTCTGTAGTAGAAGCTATATTAAGGCTGAAGAAAACCAATTTATTAACCCTTCACTAGTTACTGTCACCCTGACTTTTTAATTAATGAGTAGAGACTTTTGGTCATCATGGACAAGTCACTTTGTACTATCTGCAAACCAGTGAAAGCATCCAGAGAAGGAAGACCGAACAACAGCAAACTGATCATCACAAGACCCATCTCAGTAGATCATAGAATCATACAGAATCATTGAGTTATATATCATGGAAACAGACCCTACAGCCCAACCTGTCTATGCCGACCAGGTTTCCTCAATTGAACTAATCCAGATCCTATGATTAGAAACTGTAGAATTTTTTTTCCCAGGTTGCATTCTGTCTATAGTGCATATGTGTGTTTTTACATAGAAAGGGGAGTCGAGAATGTTTTACCTAGCAGAGCTAAAGGCTGACACATCATAATTCTCTACCTGTAGCTAGAGTCTATTTGCTTGTAATAAATAGTCATTTTTGTTAAGTACGGAGTATGTTTACAGGTAAAGCACAGGAATTTTTTTGTTTCACTGCCTGAGAAGATTTCTCAGGATTATGATGCTGTGAAGAATAATGTATTGGTTGCATGTGAATTAGAGCCCAATGCAGATAGACATTGGTTTCAGAATTTAAGGAAGCAGCCAGGGTCAAACCTATGGTGATATTCAAAGGGTTAAGCAAAACAAATTTGATGAGGATATGAACATTAAAGGCTGAAACCACATATGAAGCTCTGAGAGAGATTATTCTCCTTGAGGACATTGAAAACACACTACCTTCTGTGTTAAGAACTCATGTTGAGGACCAAAGCATTGCAACTGCTAAATAGGGACCTGTAATAGTTGACAATTTTGAGCTAATCCATACAGCTAAACATTTTTCCTGTCACACTCATAACTTCAAAAGTGATATTAAAAATATGGAAGAAAGGAATCTGAGCAGTCAAGGATAACTGGGAATGTCTAAAGATTTCCTCCTCAGAACAGAAGGGGAAGTACTGACGGTGGAGCTGAAAAGCAGAAGCCAAGCTTCTTCCATTGCCATGAGGTGAGGCATATTTTTGGAATGCTGGAAATTGAGAGGGAAACTCATGGGAGTGATTGGAGTTGATAAGAATTAGTCTGAAAAAGAAAGAAAAAAAGTCATGGCTCAGATTGTAGTTTTAACAATAACTTAGATACAAGAGCTAGATGCTGCTGTGAGTGGAAAAGGCATTGTAGCTAGGGTGAGTGATATGAAGGATGCTTATTGAAAAAATAATGGCCTCCTTTTCTTCAGAGAAAGCATTAAACCCATAATTATACTGAGGGGCCCTGGGGACTACTCAAGCTATCCTGTTGAAGAAGGATTTTGTTGCCCGTCCAGACTGATCAATGAAAATCAAAATGTTGGTAGTGGGATTGATAGAGAGTATATCCCAGTTATAGAGTCATAGAGTCACAGAGATGTACAGATGGAAACAGACCCTTCGATCCAACCCGTCCATGCTGACCAGATATCCCAACCCAATCTAGTCCCACCTTTCAACACCCAGCCCATATCCCTCCAAACTCTTCCTATTCATATACCCATCTAAATGCCTCTTAAATGTTGTTGTACAAAGTCCATTTAGAGTTGACTTAGAGTCATTGACTCATAGAGTCTTGCAGCAGGAAAAAGACCCTTCAATCCAACCATGTTTGTGCTGACCATTCCCAAACTAAACTAGTCCCACCTGCCTGCACTTGGCCCATATCCCCCCAAACCTTTCCCATTCATGAACTTAACCAATTGTCTTTTAAATGTTGCAATTGTGTCTGCATCCATCATTTTCTCAGGCAGTTCATTCCATACACAAACAACCCTCTGTGTAAAAATATTGTCTCTCATGTCTTTTCAAAACTTTCTCCTCTCGCCATAAAAATATGCCCCCTAGTTTTTGAACTCCCCCACCCCAGGGAAAAGAACCTTGTCATTCACCTTATCTTTGCCCCTCATGATTTTATAAATTTCAATAAGGTCACCCCTCAATCTCCTGCACTTCAATGAAACAAGTCCCAGTCTTTCCAGTCTATTTTTTCCATCCAAAACCTTCCATTCCTGGCAATATCCTGATAAATCCTTTCTGAACCCTCTGTAGTTTAATTATATCCTTCCTGTAAGAGGGAAACCACAACAGCACACAGAACTCCAGAAGAGGCTTCATCAATGTCAGTAACACAATGTCCCCACCTCTCTTACATCCCCTTTGTCACGCCTGAAATGTCTATACTCTGAACATTGAGCTGTCAGTCCTGTCCTTCCTTCAAACATGTCTCAGATGATGTGATCATATCCTAACAATTGCCAAATGAAACCAGCTCATTCAACACATATCAGGGATCAAATTTATTCTTTATAGTTGAATTTCAAACTCAGCAGGAAACACCCCATTGGAGTCCCTCTGATTCTACATTTCCCCTTTAAATAAGCCAAGTTAACATAAAGAGCTAAGTGTTTGGCTCATTGCCCCAGCTTATCAATGAAAGAGACTGGAGACGAATCGGGTATAAATTGGTAATCAATGAAAAGCTACAGGTAAGTAAGCAGAGCTGCAACAGAGTGCAGTGACATGCTATGTGTGAAATTAAGAGATGGCAAAGGTCAAGGAAAGTTTTGCATCGTGTTTCTGTCAGTATTGTATTTCTGCCTTGTTTCATTTTGGCTTTCTGCTTGTTTGGATGATAACATCCAATTCTTTAAGAATAATTCAGGCATTGTGCTGTCTTGCTTTTTTAGATGACTGTTTTAATGCAATTTGTGCCATATTGTTCAAAAGAGATGAACATACATACATACAAATCCACCTCATTCAAAAAGATAGAATAAATTATGAAAGATATGTGGTCTGTTCAGGGAGTAGGGCTCACATTTTTCAGGAAAGCACTTCTTGTTTCAGGACTGTCTGGTTAAGGCCACAGTCTGTCCATCAGATCTGTGCAGAGACACAAGTGGGAAGGGATGTATTGGGAGACAAGGGAGTTGCTGTTATCAAAGGATGGAGACTTGGGAAAATATTTGTGCTGATTGAGGGCTGCAGGACACCAGGAGTGGTTGTGGGGGAGATGGATGCGGGAGAGGGGAAGAGGATTTAAGGTGAAATTGTGAAGACAGGCATCTGTATTTGTAAGGGGGGATTACAGTAAGGTGTGGATGGGAATGGGATGATGCGGGAAGGGGGTTTATCCATGATCAGTTATATTTAGGTTTAAAGACTGGGGAACAATGCATGACGTGGCATGAATATCCCCATTTGCCAGGGGCTGGATTTGGGAGTAATGGGGTATAGTGGGTAGGAGGAAGCTCTTATAGAGGGCTGGTTGCAATGCTCCCCCTCGGCCAGCAACTGCAAAGTTGCTGGGAGATTCTCTGCACTCCAATCAGCATAGCCAACACATTGACTTCTGCTGTTGGAGTGTAATACTGGAAGAAGCACTCATTGGGTGTAGACCTGAGAAGAGCAAAACCTAGAAAATTGGAGCAAGGGCTTTCAGGTAAGGGATCTACTTGTTCAGGGCCTCACCAACACACAGAAGCAACGGCTGCAAGTCACTGGTCAAAGAACGTTTACTGTCACCTTCAGTCATCATGCTGCAAATTGAAATTATAGAATGGGAAAGAAAATGACTGCAGCCACACTTGTAGTAGTAGAAGGGTAAAATAACTTGACCTGTGGAGGAGGGGACTATAAGACCCAGTAATTTTAGAAGGTAAGAGTACAACATGTAGACCCATTCATTGTACATGGCAGAGGCCTGGAGCTCCTTAATCCCTAAAGATCCCAGTGCATTAGCTCCACAAGTGCTGTACACCTCCCTGTGTCAATTACTGCTGACCACTTCATTGACACCAACACTTTCACACACAGAGAGACATGGTAAAGAATACAGATTTTTGGTCATGAGGAAGAAGAGTTGGCGCAGAACTCATTTCCTTGTATGCGCCTTATTCCTTTTGCTTCCGCATGATTTAGCAGACTCTCAACAGACACTGATTCATAGAACATCCTGTAAAACACAATGTTAGGTGTCGTGCTGGCACAGTTACATTCAGGGCATTCTCAAACTGACTGATTTATTGCAAACACTAACATTTACAAGGCTTCATATACAGTGTAATGTGACTGTATCATCAATGTGTCCTTAAAATGGCTTTATTTTTCTTTCTCTCCTACTATGTCCCAGTTGCTGTAACTGGTGGCGGAGAAATTCTGCTCAACAATGGAGTTGATTGACCTTGGAAATTTGTCCAGGTGAACCTGGGGACATATGTGTCAGACAACCCAGACCTACTGAGAGCCTCCTTGCCAGAGGTAAGTGGACCCTCTTCAGCATGAACTTCTAAGCAATGGAGGAAGGCAGGCATAATGGAGGTGGAGCCCTGACCATCTCTGGAGTGTCCTAAGAGGAAGGAGGACACTTCTGAGGTGAATGTGTGGAGCTTCTCCTCCCACTGGGTGCCTCCTGATACTGCC
Organism: Hemiscyllium ocellatum; assembly: GCF_020745735.1. NCBI lineage: Eukaryota > Metazoa > Chordata > Chondrichthyes > Orectolobiformes > Hemiscylliidae > Hemiscyllium > Hemiscyllium ocellatum. The sequence goes on from NC_083404.1 coordinate 116,736,730, forward strand.
CTGTCTCCCTATGAGGAAGGGTCACCAGGAATAATCATCAGATTCTCCATTCAACCTGTCAATCTCAAAATATTGGATGCATTGATGGTCATCTGTGAGACTTAAATGGATATTGAGAATATGTAAGTTGTAAGCTTAAGCCATCCAAACAAATTTGAGAGGTTATCCACATAAAGCTCAGACTTTTTGTCTAGGTGTAGCTAAGTGGTCAACAGCCTAAGCAACTAGCCCCAAATAAAATTGGACAATCTAAATTAAACTCAGCTTCTGTAAGCTAGGCCTGATGGACCAGCAGCCCACATAAGCTGACCAGAGTGGGTCGTATATGTGTTTTCATTTGTTTGGGGAAAAGTTAATATAATTTGTTGCGTAAGAGTTATTTCATTAACCATGGTTCTTTCTTTGGCTCATACAGAAAGAGCACCTGATTAAAAGCATTTTATGAAGACTATGAAAGTGATTGAAATATCTGTATAGAATGTTTCACAGGCAACAAAAGTATTTCTCAAACCAAATTATATTGTCTGAGTTTCCTCTCTGTTTTTAGTTCAAGTTTTTTTTTAAAATTCCATTCCGTTTTGCAACCATAAAAGTCCACAGCACAGAAAAAGGCCATTTGGTCCATCTCATCCATGCCAGCTTATTGATTTTTTAAAAAAATCTTGATAATCCAAGCTTTCTTATTTCTGTCTATCCTTTTATTCTCTTTCTATCTCTTTATTTTCAGTTGCTTTTTACTTTAGAACAAGGAGTAGTAGTAAGTCATTAGGCCCCTTGCAACTTGTTCCACCATACAATAAGATCATGGTTGATTTGATAGAAGAGTTGGTGTCTCAGTGGTAATAAAACATTGCCATAGGTTCAGATGACCATAGGCTGCAGCATTGTCAGAGGACCATAGCCTGCTCCGTACTAGAGAAAGGGAGGCAGCTGGTGGTGAGCTTAACCCGAGGATCACCAAACGTCAGGTGAGGTTGCAAAGGTGGGATCTTCCTGGTAACCCTAACTGGTGCTTGAATCTGGTAATATCCTCACTAGAAACTGAAAAATAAGGTGAACAACCAATTCAGGAATGTCAGTTAGAGTCGCAGTGTGATACCACCCTCCAATTTGTAGCAAGTGTTCCAGACACCAATGCATCCACTTCCTTCAGTACACTGGAATGTAGATGATCAAACTTTGGTAATTATTAGCCTTCAATCCCATCAATTTTCCCAATGTCATTTCCTGACTAATTGTGATTTCCTCTGGTTCATCCTACTCACTAAACTTTTCTAGTTTCTTGTTTGTGTCCTCTTTTGTGAACGCAGAACCAAAGTATACATTCAAGTTTTATAGTCGGTTGGTCAGTCTTTGTTTCCCATTAAAAATTCCCCTGTTTGTTTTGTGTATGGGACCTACATTTGTCTTCACCATATAGAAATCTTTACTGTCAGTTTTATGTACCCCACAAGCTTTACTATCATTCTCTATTTTCCCTTTCTTAGTCAATCCTTTTGATTTGCTTTGCTAAATTCTAAACAGCTTCCATATATTATGCCCTTTTTAACGTAATCAGTCTGCATGCTTGGATCTATACTTTTCTAACTTAAGATATAATGATTTTACTATCTTTGGAACGTTTAGTTTTCATTTTTCTTGCATTCCTTACCTTTGGGTCCACTTAGCATTCTCTCCTCCCCCTGAACATTGATCAAATCAGAAGATGCTATCCTCAGTGAAGTGCTTGCCTCTTGGTATCTATCCCTTCTTTAATGTATTGCATGGTTGGCAAATCAGAATCCTGCCAACAGACTCCAAGTTAGAACTGGTTGAACTGTGAACCTTGATAACAGAAATAGTTGCCTGAATCACAATAGATTCCAAAACCTCCAACACACTGAAGCCTTTGCACATCTTGACGTTTCCTGGCTTGCTGGGTTCTTCCAGCTTCCTGCTTGTCTACTCTTGACACATCATCTTGCTTAACACTTAATTCTTGTATTCACTTATTTATATTGTATTTTATATATCTTATTTACTTTATCATCAATATTATTGATGCATTATACTACTTGAAATTTGAGAGAAGGAACAGCCCCTAACCACTACGAGATACTCACCAAATAGTTCCTTTTCTGTCACAGAGCAAGAGCCAATTCCAACTAGAACTAGAATTAGGCTTTATTGTCACTTGTACTCAAGTACAGAGATACAGGAGGACAGTGAAAGGTTTACAATGTTGCCATTCATGGCACCATCTTAGGCACCAGGTACTTAGGGACAAAATCTTGGGTAAAAATTGGGAAAATAAAGAAATAAGATAAAAGTTCAACATTACAGTTCTTCTAGAGGAGATAGGTTTAAGGTGAGGGGGAAAGTTTTAGAAGAGATCTAAGGGGTAACTTTTTCACGTGTATGGAAAGAGTTGCCAGATGGAGTGGTGGAAGCTTAATATAATTACAATATTTAAAAAGGATCTGGATAGGTATATGAATAGGAAGGGATATGGACCAAATGCTGGCAAATGGGATGATACTTATTTCGGATATCTGGTCAGCATGGACAAGTTGGACCGAAGAGTCTGTTTTTGTGCGGTACATCTCTATGACTCCATGATTCTTTGTGTAAAGTAGTAAATAAGAAATAAACGTTTAAGTTCCAAATTATAGTTTTTCTTTACCTTTGGTCCTGCAGTCACTCCATGCTGCACTTTCCCCTGAGGGCTTAATCTTTCCCCTGTACTGGATTCAGACTCTTGATCCCCATACCTCTGCACTGCCATCTCACCGCAGAATGAAATTCTCTCTATCCCACACTCAGCTCAATCTCTCAATCCTGCACCTCCCCACTGCTACCTCACGGCCAGCTGCCATTCAGGCTCACCAGCTGCATGCACAGGCTGCCAGGGTGCTACTTCAGGCCACCAGCTGCTTTCAGAAGAAAGAGAAGCAGTCAGAGCCGATGAGCTCCAGCTGAGGAGGCCTGCTCCACTGCCATCTTGGATTCTAGGTGAGAAGGGCAAAAATGCAAAAGCAAAAAGCAATAAGTACTTCTTTTCTCACATAGTACTGAAATCCCCAATCACTAACCTTCCAGATTTACACTTAAATTCCTTAGCTGCACTTGATGATTAAACCAATATTAATTAAAATTACTGCGAATACTCAAACTGGAATTATACACTGGATGCAAGTCCGGGCAGAATTTAATGGTCTCACTGGTCACATGTTTGGTGATGATCAAGTCCAATTAAGTTGGTGATTGGAAGATCTGTGGATGATCTCTCTGCCCTCCCACCAAATGAAGACTTGCTACTTCCATTGAATACTGCCCTCCTTTTAGCTGTCTGAAACTGTGAAGATGGAACCAACAACTGGAAAATAGGCTGTTGGGGCAATATGTGAATGTGTGTTTGTGTTTCTTCACACACCCCATCCACCCACTCGCCCTCTTCTCTTTCATCAGCAATATAAAGGTGCAAGAAAGCAAATGAGCATGTGCACATCATAAAAATTATGATTGTAAAAAATGTCCAAATCATTTTTTCTGGATAAACAGAAAAGCAAACGTGTTGAATTTTTATGTTAACTAATAACACGTGCTGTAGTAATGTTGTCAGCATAGCCATAAGTGTTATGTGTTAAAAACACACATAGCTATGCTGATATCAGTGTGATGCGTTTGCAAAGAGCTATTGGAATTATTGCTAGGGTTAATATATCTACAGTACTGACAGCGCAAACAAAAAATATCAACTTTGTAATAATTTATACAAAATATACACAGATAGACTTGAAAAACCACTGTGGAGCATCTCTTCGCCATGGAGATAATATGAACTGTGACAAATAGCAAATGACAGTAAAGAAAACACTTTCCCTCAAGATGCCTTCTTACATATTTTATTATTGTATTATTAAACTGCATGAATGATTCCAGGCAGGATGTGGGGTGGGTGGGGGGCAGGGACAGCTTCTGTGATACATATAGCAGTGTGATACATTTATTTGCAAGATTCATCACTTTATGGAAATCAATATTGGTGACCCAGCACCCCACCGTCTGATGTGAAGTCAGTCATTTCCAAGCACACAATACTTGTCATTTTGATTCAGATCGCTATAAAACGCATCCTGGATGTTGTATCGGCCGTAGCCAAGGTTTATGCAGCATGTGTGTGTGAGAGAATGAGAAAAAGAGCCAAAATAGTGGATGTGGGAGGGGAGCAGAAATTGGAAAGCCCTTAAAATTAGCCATGGGGATCATGATCAAAGCTTTGTATCTTATGTTCATTGAGCAGTGCTGATGTGTCTCATGTTCACATAAGGCCAAAGCCACTTAAAGCCAGCCTTCTGTTTTTAAAGATGGTGCGCATTCTGGCTGAAGCAAATGTTTGAAGAGCTGGAAAGACATTGAGCAGAAAGAACAACTAATTATGCCATAGAACAAAACATCTGGCCCAAGGTTGGCTGAATGCAGCATGAGGGGTCTTGGCAAATGAGAGGATGAGCCATATCACCTTTTGTTTAGAAACATAGAAGATAGGAGTGAGAGGATTCGAGTATGGGATCAGTGATGTATTGTAGCAGCTTCTACAGAACCTTGGTGAGAGAGCACCTGGAACCAGAGAATGAGTGAGTAGTATCAGGAGGGAGACAATGTAACATTCATATGTTTATTGCTCGTAGTTTTGAGAACGGAGAATGGATGAGAGAAATCTGTTCTGGTCAGAAGCGGGTAAGGTTGAGCAATTGATTCCTAATTTATTTTTTGTAATTGATAAGGTTCACAATGGCAGGAGAATTCAGCCCTGTGGACTGCTCCTCCTGCAATAAGGGGGGAAATCGGGATCACTTCAGTGTCTGTGGTGACCGTGTGTGCAGGGAGTGTGCTCAACTGTAGCTCCTGATTGACTGCATGGAGTAACTGGAGTTGCAGATGGACTCACTGTGGAGCATCAATGATGTTGAGGACATTATGAATAGCACGTTTAGTGAGCTGGTCACACTAGAGTCAGGGCTACATAGGCAGACAAATGTTGGGTGACCACCAGGAAGATGAGTAAGTTTGGGCAAGTGGTACAGGTCTCTCCTTTTGCTATTCCTCTCTCAAACAGATATATTATTTTTCATACTGTTTGGGGAGAGGTGGACTCTGAGGCGAAAGCAGCAACAGCCAAGTCTACGGCATCATAGTTGGCTCTGCTAACAGCAGGAGAGAGAAAAGACTAGGAGAGTGTTAGTGAGAGGGGACTTGATTGTAAGGAAAACTGACAGACAGTTCTGTGGCCACAAACAAGACTCTTGAATGGTACATTACCTCCCTGGTAGCACGGTCAGGGATCTCTGTAGGGCGAAACGTAGGAGGAGGGTGAAACAGCCAGCAGTCATGTCACATTTCCATGCAAACAATATTGGTAAAAAAGAAATGAGGTTCTGCAATGGTTTGTTTTTGTGTTTGGAAGCCTGTGATATTCAGCATTACCACTGGGATTGGTGCTGGGACCACTGCTGTTTCTTGTGTACATTAAAGATTTTGATATGCATGTAGAAGGTATAAATAGTAAGTTTGCAGATGGCACGAAAACTGAGGTGTTGTTGATAGAGATGAGGCTAGTCTCAGGCGACAGACAGATATTGATTAGTTGTTAAACTGGGCAAAGCAATGGTAGATGGAATTTAATCTCAATATGTGTAAGATGAAGCACTCTGAACTCCTTACTTGAGAAGTTTTTCTGCTATAGAGAGAGTGCAGCAAAGATTTAACAGACTGATTCCTGGGATGGTGGGACTGACCTATGAAGAGAGGTTGAAAGGTTCAGAATTATATTTATAGAAGTTCAGAGGAATGAGGGAGGGAGCTCACAGAAATCTATAAAACTCGAACAGGAAGAGACAGATTAGGTGCAGAAAAGATGTTCCTGATATCCTGGTGTGTCTAGAACCAAGGGTGACAGTTTAAGGATAAAGGGCAAACTATTCAGGACTGAGTTTTGATGAACTTCTTTCACCCAGAGGGTTGTGAGCCTGGGAAATTTGTTACCGCAGAATGCAGTCAAGGCTAAAGCATCATACGATTTCAAGACAGAGTTGGATTTAGGTCTTGGTGCGAAAAGGATCAAGGAATATGGAGAAAAAGCAGGAACAGGCTATTAAGTTGAATGATCAGCCATGATCATACAAGTGGCACAGCAAAATCAAAAGGTTAAATAGCTTACTCCTACTACCATTTTCTATGTTTCTATGAGTATATTATTCGATCCTTTGAGGCAGCTCCACCATTCAATATCAATATAGCATCAATACTCTATTTAGACTGTATAACCTATGTCAAAGATAGTCAGATCCTATTGTGTTAGATTTTTGAAGTTTATTTATAATTCCACCCACTTAGAAAGCGATGATATCACAGATACAGTCTGATTTCTGTACTTACTGATATCACTGCTGATTACATTATACACACTCAGCCAATTACACTGACTCAACGATACAGAGCGTGATTGATGGAGAAATGGATACCTTTGTGGCTTTCCATATGTTCTGACATAGTGAACCTGTCTTGAAAGAAACAGGTTTGTCTGGTCTAGAACCTGTGCCGTACAAAAATGCTCCCTTTGACAAACACGATGATAGAAGTGGAATCAAGTAAACATGATGGTCACAGTTACAAGTCTGGAGTTGATCACCTGAATGCAGCATCCTGAGATGTAATGGCCTGATATGAGAGATCACGTTGAGCAAACCTATCCACAAATATCATTTTCCCAGTAATTGAACTATCAACCTCACACCATGTTCCATTCACCTGCCAACAATCTCCAGTCCCAACTCAAATTTCACATGGTCTTCACACACTTATGCTGTTAAATTCATGACTGATAACTTGGAAACAATGTCAACTATTGGTTGCTTAATCCAAACATCATACCAACACAATGACACACTTCTCACTCTCTTGTAGGATAAGATAGTATATAGCCAAAGGCTAAATCATCTAATCATAGATCCACTCATGGGACAGATATGGTTCATCATCATTCCAGGAGCCTTATTGTTGCTGATCTCTATACAAATCTCTAACATAGAAACAGACTAATATATTACACAGAAACAGACACTTCAGTCCAACCAGTCCATGCCAAACATAATCCTAAACTAAACTAGTCCCACCTGCCCCCTCCTGGCCCATATCCCTCCAAATCTTTCTTATTCATGTACTGATCCAAATGTCTTTTAAACGTTACAATTGTACCCATATCCACCGCTTCCTGAGGAAGTTCATTCCAACGTGAACCACCGTCTGTGTAAAACATTTTCCCTCATGGATTTTTAAAAATTTCTCTCCTCTCACCTTAAAACTGTGCCCCCTACTCTTGAAATGCCCCATCCTAGGGCAAAGACAACTCCCATTAACTCTATCTATACCTTTCATTATTATTTTATAAACTTATATCAGGTCGCCTCTCAACCAGCTACATTCCAATGATAAAGTCCCAGCGTTTCTTTATAACTCAAAACTTCTGTATTCAACAACATCCTGATAAATCTCTTCTGAACCCTCTCATTCTTAATAATATGCCTCTTATAACTGGGCAACCAGAACTGGATGCAGTATTCTACAAGAGGTCTCATCAAAGTTCTTATAACCTCAGCATAACTTCCCAACTCCTACACTCAAAGGACTGAACATTGAAGGCAGGCATGCCAAACACTTGTCTATAGTGACACCAACTTCAAAACTTTATGTACCTGCATACCGAGGTCCCTCTGTTCTGTGACACTACCCTATGTTCCTCAATTAATTGCATAAGCCCTGTGCTTGTTTGTTGTACAAAATCCAATGCCTCATATTTATCCAGGTTGAACTCCATCTGCCAGTTTTCAGCTCATTGACCCATTTGATCAAGATCCCTTTGTAATCTCTGGAAACCTTCTTCACTGTCTACTGTGCCACCAATTTTGATGTCATCTGCAAACTTACCAACCATGCCTTCTGTATTGTCATCTAAATCATTTATATAAATGATAAACAAAAGTGGACCCAAAACTGATCCCTGTGAAACACCACTGTGACAGACCTCCAGTCCAAAAAGTAACCCTCCACTCTGTCTCCTGCCATTAAGGGAAATAGGTATCCAATTGGCATGTTCACCTTGAATAACATGTGACCTCTGGTACAGAACATGAATGTAAGTATGCCAAACTTCAAATGATCATAACGATCATCTATTTTAAAAAACATTCACGAGACATGGGTGGCATTGAATCATATAATCCCTATAATGAGGAAAGAGTCCGCATTGACCTTCCAAAGAGCATCCCACTCAGACCCAGACCCCCTCCCTATCTTCATTAACTTGCATTACCCATGGCTAATCCACCTAGCCTTCACATCCCTGAATGCTAAGGGGCAATTTTAGCATGGCCAATCCACCTAACATATATGTCATTGGACAGTCAGAGGAAACCAGACCACCCAGGGTAAACCCATACAGAAAGGGGAAAATGTGCAAACTCTGCACAATCAGTCACAGAAGGCTGGAATCAAACCTAGGTCTCTGGCACTGTGAGGCAGCAGAGTTAACCACTGAGCTGCTGTAGCACCCATTGGAGGAGTATGCCACCTGGCCAAGCTGCCCTGCCATGGCTTACCCTTACGTTATTTGCCTTTCATTTACTTTCTCAAGTTAAGGGATTTTTAAGTATACTGTATATTTTAAAGAGCTTACCTTATTACTTAAATTTCAAATAATCCAAATTTAAACAAAAGAGTTTTAGTGTGACGAGTGGACAGAAGAAATAATCACCCAGTTTTACTTGCCAATGCTACCGTTTATCACACTTTTGCTTCCAGATCCATTTGATAAGCTTATGTTTTACCTGTATGTCTCACTTGAATGTATTCAAAACTCACCCCTCTCACTGATCTCACTGAGGCCGAGCATAGAAACTGGAAAAGAGCATATCCCTCTCTAAGCCAATTCCTTTCTCATAAGCTTTTCAACTCTGAGCCAGAGCAATTCAAGACAGAATCCTTAGCCTTTCTTATTTGCCTCAGTGGGATTCAGATAAATACCCTATACGGTTTTACAAATAAAACCTTTTGAGCCAGTTACTTAATTTCTCACCTGCCTTTGGGGCCTTGATTTACTTGATTAGCCCTGCATCCAAGAGACTGTAAAATTAAAGCAATATATTTAACTAAAATACTAAATTGTAGATAAGCTGTCCAAGATTTAACACAGGATTAACACTTAAATGTAAAACTTTTAACACTTGTCTCACTAATTTCCACCATGATCCAGACCCTTTCTCTTATGGAAGCCTGATGCTGCTGTTGACATGTCCTCCTACGCTCTTCACTGAATCAGAGTTGATCTCCCACTTTGATGGTAATGGTTGAGCAGGGAATATGCTCAGCTATGAGGTTACAGATTGTGTTGGAGTACAATTCTTTTGCAGTTGGGGGTCTACAGCACCTCATAGGTGCACAGTTTTGAGTTGTCAGATGTGCTTGAAGATTGTCTCATTTAGCTCGACGCTGTCTCCACAAGAACCTAGTGGACTGGAACACCACAGCAGCCAGATTGATGAAGATGAAGTCAAAATCTTACTCTCTCGTAGGCTCTTTCACCATCTACCACAGAACCAGTCAAGCAATAATGTCCTTTAGGATGTGGGCAGCTTGGTCAGAAGTGTTGCTACTAGCCACACAGTGATAGACAGTGATTGGCCTTCTGTGCCTTTACTACCCTCACTGCCTCCTGCAGGTGGTGTCATCATAGAGAAATATTGATTCACCAGCGGAGGGTGTGTGAGATAGGTGATAATCAGCTGGAGATTTCCTTGCCCATGTTTGACTTCTTTCAAATGCCTGGTATTGATTTCTATGAACCAGTCATAGACGGCTGGAAAGTGACAGAGTGAACACCCTTCCAGTTGCAGTAGCTCTCCAAGTTTCTATGCAGTGTTTGAAATGAGTGCCGCCAAAGGCACCTTGCACAGTTAGAGAATTGACATCTGGTAAAGCCATGTGCTCACTCCACCACATTGCAGACTCTTTGCCAAGTGAGAGTGCAATGCAGTTCTCTTTACATAGAGTCTCAGGGACTTATTGCATACAACAAGAGATGGCAAACTGGGAGATGATGTAAATATCATCTGTTTCAGTCTGGAACAAGCCCAACATTGCATTCACATTCATAGCCGCTGGCAATGCCCAACTTTGAAACTGTTGGTTGTCATGAATCCATGCTGACTGTCCCTGACTAACTGAAGATCTTTGAGGTAGTCAGTTACTCTATCTTAATTATCCACTCCCACCATTTTTTCCATCACTGATATTAGGCTATTTGGACTGTAATTCACTAGTTTTCCTCTTCCACCCTTCTTAAAAAGTAGAGTGACATGTGCATTCACTCCCTCCACCACAATGTTCAGTAGCAACAGTGTGCACTTCCTACAAGATGTAGGCCAGAAATTCACCAATAGTCCTTAGACAGCATCTGTCAAACCCATAACATCCATCATCTCGAAGGATAAGAGCAGCAGACACATGGGAACACTACCACCTGTAAGAGTCTCTCCCAGTCAAACTTCACTTAGAAATATACTGCTGTTTCTTCATTTACACTGCATCAAAATATTGGAATTCCCTTACTAAGTGTTTTGGGTGTAACAATATCAGCATTCAGTGCTTCAAGAAGTCAGCTCACCACCACTTTCTTAAGGTCAATTAGTGATGGGCTATAAATATTACACAGAGAATGCCACCCAGATCACTTGAGTGAATAAAATATTTTCTAACACTTTCATATAAATCCTATGCAAATAGCATTCTGGGAAAAGTTTGCTGCATGGATAATTGTTCTTTTGAATGAGATATCCTGGATTCCGATGAGTTTTAAGAATGATGAAAAGCCATTTTTTTATTTGATTGCTTTGTATAGTATAAAGGTTTTCTATTAAAAGAAGAAACTGATATATGTTCATGGCTTGATTGTGTGCTAAAGATACAAAGGTAATGGGCATTGTTTAATCAAGGGCTGAAGTCATAAAAAGAAAATCAGCTGTGGCATTGAGTACTAGGAGAAAATAATCTGCAGGGCTGCATCCAGTGAATAACACTACTATCGAGTCAAAGGATTGTGTCTTATGCTGTGCTTCAACATCTGGTTTTGCCTTATTTCACTGTAGACTCCTTTCTGCTGCTGAAAGTATCTTATGTTGTGCATGGTTAAAAGTGATTGGTAGTCAGATAGAATTGAGGTGTAACGTGGCATTACTGGTGTAAAATTATGCTAATTGATCTTCCTACTGTGCATATTACCAGGACATCACAGCAATGTGGACCCGGATTCGATTCCAGCCTCAGGCGATTGTCTGTGTTGAGTTTAGATTACTTACAGTGTGGAAACAGGCCCTTCGGCCCAACAAGTCCACACCGACCCGCCGAAGCACAACCCATCCATACCCCTACATATACCTCTTACCTAACACTACGGGCAATTTAGCATGGCCAATTCACCTGACCCGCACATCTTTGGACTGTGGGAGGAAACCGGAGCACCCGGAGGAAACCCACGCAGACACGGGGAGAACGTGCAAACTCCACACAGTCAGTCGCCTGAGGCGGGAATCGAACCCAGGTCCCTGGCGCTGTGAGGCAGCAGTGCTAACCACTGTGCCACCGTGCCACCTTCTTCCAGTTCTTCCAGTGTCTGTGTGGGTTTCATCCAGGTGCTCTGGTTTCCTTCAACAATCCACAGATATGCAGGTTAGGTGAATTGGCCATGCTATATTAACCATAGCGTTCAGGGATGTATGTGTTAGGTGTGTGAGTCAGGGGTAAATGTAGAGAAATGGGTTTGGGTGTTGGATAGTCTTCGTTTGCATCACACACACAAATGAAGTTGCATCAGGACATTATTCAAAAGGGCCACAACACACTGCAGCACACCTGAACTACAAAAAGAGGAAGAAGAACACCTATACAAGGTATTCACCAAAAACGGATACCCGCGCAATTTCATCAACAGATGCCTTAGGGAAAGACAACGAAATGAGGACATGCCACAACCCAAAGGACTGGCCACACTCCCATACATCAGGAGCATTTCTGAACTGACAGCCAGACTGCTGCGACCACTAGGACTCATAACAGCACACAAACCAACAGCCACTCTCAGACAACAACTCACCAGGACAAAGGACCCGATACTCAGCATGAGCAAAACCAACGTAGTGTACAAAATCCCATGCAAGGACTGCACAAAACACTACATAGGACAAACAGGAAGACAGCTAACAACCCGCATCCATGAACACCAACTAGCCACAAAACGACACGACCAGCTATCCCTAGTAGCCATACACTCAGATGACAAACAACACGAATTCGATTGGGATAATACCACTATTATAGGGTAGGCCTAACAGAGAACAGCCAGGGAATTCCTAGAGGCATGGCACTCATCCACAAATTCTATCAACAGACACATCGACCTAGACTCTATATACCGGCTACTGCAGCGGACAGCAACTGACAACCGGAAGCAGCAGATTCAAACCAATACAAATGCCAGAGGAATCAGCACAGAAGCGCTTCACAGGAGGCTCCCAAGCACTGAAGATGTCACTTAGACAGGGGACGAAACGTTTGCAACAAAAACTCCCAGCTCGGCGAACAGAACCACAACCATGCCTATATCCTAATTTTGTAGTTAAGATTGTTAAATAGAAAGTAATATGAAAGATTAATTCACATGGTTGAGGTGACAACCTATGACCTTTGGAGATCTTATTCTTTGGTAGTATGTATTTCTCTGCTCATGTGAGCATTTCTGATATGATTTGTAAGGCATCAAATTTAAGGCTAGAATATATTTTCTCTTAAATGTCAAATAAGGCATGTCTTTAAATTTTATTAACTTTCTTTATTGTCCACACTGATCCAAGATTTATATTATATTCATATTTGGAAGGGTTTTTCTAACAGTATGAGTGTATTTGGACTAGATTCAAAGAGTCTTTGTGTTGTAACCTACTGTCTTTATTTTACCTGCATCCTCAATCTGACATTATCCATCACAACCTTTTTATTGTCCCTACATTTTATCAATATTATTGTTCTCATTTCTCCTCTGAAATGTTTTCCCGTGTGTCATTCAAATTTATGTTAAAACATCTGATTTTCACTCAGCAAACAGGATGATTGAAGATTCCTGTCCAAACCTATCCTATGCAAGTTGTCTTACCCCAGGCCATAATCTAGGCTAACACTTCAGCTCAATGCTGCTGTAGATATTATCTTTGAGACAGAGACATTAAATTGGCTGCCACCTTCAATGAATGGCATCACAGAAGTGCTCGATAATGACAATCTCCAACAAGAGAGAATCTAACCATCTCCCCTCGCTGCTCAATACATTGCTGTCACTAAATCTCCCATTATCAACAGTCTGGATGACCACTGACCAAACATTGATCTGAACCAATCATATAAGTATTGTGGTTAAACATCAGGTCAGAGGCTAGAAATTCAGGAGCAAATAACTCACCTCCAGCCTCCCCTTTGTCCATTCATCATCTGCAAGGCGCAATTTAGGAATGTGCTGGAAAACTTGCTTGGATGTGTGCTATAATTAAAAAAAACAAATTTAAATTTACAAAATTAAATGGTGCAAGATAAAAATATATCTTATCTTAGATCAACCAGTTTGGACATATTATGAAAACCCTTTGTGTCTTCACATCTGGCGGTGGTGTTTGACTTCCACCTTCTGACCCAGAGATAGCAACATTACCACTGCACTGCAGTGCTGAGTAAGTTTGAATTGAAGGCAGATGGATAACATTGTGTGAGTATTGTGGAGCAGCCTTTTAGGGATCCTCAAATACCTGCATCTCTCTTTAAAAAAATGTTATTTATTCCTTCCACTATGATGCAGCTTTGTCATATTGCCTTTTGTTCAGTCGACTTTCAGATCAGTAAGGTGAACTTTAGAATTTATGTTCACTGTAGTGGCTTGCAAGCCCAACCTATGACCCATGACATTCTTCTATTCTTCACCTGTATCATGTAACCCCTTCATCCTTGACAACTCTTCATCAATGTGGCTGTTTTAGTCCCAAACACATAACTATCAAGCTGCCCAAGGCTCTTGTTGGCCCTATACTCTTCCCAGTGTGAAATTAACTTGCCTTGATCCCCAATCTCCCCTACCCCTTTATAAACTTGTATTTTCTTCCCATTGGGGGGTGGGGTGGTGGGGGGGAGTGAAAAGTGTAGATGCTGGAGATCAGAGTCAAAAAGTGTGGTGCTAGAAAAACACAGCCATACAGGCAGCATCTGAGGAGCTGCAGAGTTGATGTTTTGAGCATGACCTCTTAATCAAGAATATGTGGGAGGGGGTGTGGGGGAGCAAGGTGTCTTGAGAGATGAATGGGAGGGTTGAGGCTGGGGGAAGGTAGCTGGGAATGTGATAAGTAGATGAAGGTGGGTGATGGTGATAGATCAGAGTGGAGGGTGGAACAGATGGGTGGGAAGTAAGATGGACAGGTAGGACAAGTCAAGAGAATGGTGCTGATTTGGAAGGTTGGATCTGAGAGATGGTGGGGGAAGGGGAAATGAGGAAACTAGTGAAATCAACATTGTTCCCATGTGGTTGGAGGGTTCCAAGGCAGAAGATGAGGTGTTCTTCCTCCAGGCATTGGGTGACTAGAATTTGGCAGTGGAGGAGGCGCTGGACTTGCATGTCCTTGGTGAGGGAGCTGAAGTGTTTGGCAACAGCCCATGGTATTGTTTACTGCATGTATCCCAGAGATGTTCTCTGAAATGTTCCGCAAGTTGGCGTCCTGTCTCTCCAATGTAGAGGAGACCACAAAGAGAGCAACAGACACAGCAACAGACACAGTAGATGACGTGTATGAGGTGCAGGGGAATCTCTATAAGATATGGAATGATCCTTTGGGGACTTGAATGGAGGTGAGGGGGAGAGGTTTGGGCACAGGTTGCACACTTCTTGCAGTGGCAAGGGAAGATGCCAGGAATGGAGACCAAACAAGGGAGTCATGGTGGGAATGGTCTCTGCGGAACGCAGAGAGGGGTGGGGAGGGAAATATATCTCTGGTGGTGGGGTCTTTTGTAGGTGGTGGAAATGGCAGAGGACGATGCCTTGTATCTGAAGGTTGGTGGGGTGGAAGGTGCGGACTGGGGGTTCTGTCCTTGTTAAGATTGGAGGGGTGTGGTTCAAGGGCGGTGATGCAGGAAGTAGAGGAGATGTGCTGGAGGGCATTATTGACCATGTGGGAGGGCTAATTATGGTCCTAAAAGTAGGAGGCCATGTGGGATGTTCTAGAATGGAATTGGTCCTCCTGGAAGCTGATTCGGTGGAGGCAGAGAAATTGGGAGCAAGGAGTAGCATTTTCACTGAAGGGGGTGTGGGAGGAGGTGTAGTCCAGGTAGCTATGAGAGTTGGTAGGTTTGAAGTAGATGTCCATGTTGAGTCAGTTGCCAGAAACAGAAAGGGAGAGGTCCAGGAAGTGGAGAGAAGTGTCCGAGATGGTCTAGGTGAACTTGAGGTTGGGGTGGAAGATATTTGTGAAATTGATGCACTGTTCAAACTCGTTGTGGGAGCATGAGGTGGTGCTGATACAGTCCTCGATGTAGCGGGGGGAAAAGGTGAGGAATGGTGCCAGTGTAGCTGCATAAGATGGACTGTCCATTGTTTGCCCTATGAATCCTACCCACCCTCTGCGGACCCCTTCTTCTGCCTCCAGCACACTCCATCCACTTGGACATCCCGTGCTGGTCTGTTACCGCCCTCAATCTCTTCATCTCCAACTGCCTCTGTGACATTGACCATCTCAACCTGTCCACCCCTCACACCCACTCCAACCTCTCACCCTCACAAGGCAGAGCCCTCCACTCCCTCCACTCCAACTCAACCTCACCATCAAACCAGCGGACAAAGAGGGGATGCAGTGGGTAGTACAGCACATCGACCGTACTTCACTGAAGCCATGTGCTAACTCATGGACACCTCTTCCTACTGTCCCCTCAACCATGACCTCATCTCCATCACCAAACAATGATCTCCCAGACCACCCACAACCTCATTACCTCAGAGGATCTCCCATCCACAGCCTCCAACCGCATAGTCCGGGAAACGCACACCGCCTGGTTCTACCTCTTAACCCAAAATTCACAAACCTGACTGATTCAGTCCAACCATAGTCTCTGCTTGCTCTTGCCCCACCGAACTTATCTCCCCATACCTTGACACCATCCTGTCCTGTTGGTTCAGGATCTCCCCACATACCTTTGTGACATGACCCATGCCCTCCACCTCCTCCATGACGTTCAGTTCCCCAGTTACCCAATGCCTCATCTTCAACCTGGACATCAAGTCCCTATACACATCCATCCAGTATAAAGAAAGCCTCCAAGCAAGATGGCGCCAGATATGGTCGACTCCTTCCGAGCTCCTGCATGCAGATCTAAGTTTCCTATTTCCTACAATCGTTCTGCACACTTTAAACTTAATAGCATGCTTTTAAAAATTACTAAAAACTGTTTTATCTAAACTCACAGGTTTGAAACTCCTCCAATCCTCAAAGCCAGCTTACTAGATGAAGTCAGCAGACCATGTGGTGCCCATATCCCATCCGACCACCCTGGAAGAAGGTGAGGCCAGCTGGAGGCGGCCTATGTGAGC
This sequence comes from Hemiscyllium ocellatum, assembly GCF_020745735.1. Lineage (NCBI taxonomy): Eukaryota > Metazoa > Chordata > Chondrichthyes > Orectolobiformes > Hemiscylliidae > Hemiscyllium > Hemiscyllium ocellatum. The sequence continues at coordinate 116,753,432 of NC_083404.1, forward strand.
CCCAGGCTTGGGGCCTGCAAGAAAATGAAGGGACCTGAGAGACCTACCCCAGGAAAGAGAGCCAACACGAAATGGTTCCGACCCCATAAGATGCCTGCCTGACATGGAGTCTATCAGAACTTACCTGGAGAGCAGCCCAAAAACACCTCTGCAAAAAACATGGCTGGACCTGAAGCAACAAATCAACAGTAACTGAAACCAGGACCTAACTGGACAAATCAGAACATAAGCAGAAACTTACCTTCTCCACTGGGTCCTAAGCTCAAACCCTCTGATTTAAAAAAACACACAGTAAATAACTTGCTATACTGGGTCCTAAGCAGACTGTCTGCAGAAATAGACCAAACTGCAACCTCCCTGCTCCACAGGGTCCTAGGAAGAATCCCTTAACTAGAAGCAGTCAGAATCCAATCCACCAGACTACCAGATCACTCCAATAAAAGAAACCTGCGAGGAAGCGGGGTAAACATGCCGGTCCGCTGGTAAGACAGAGACTACATGGTTTCAAGACCCCCCTGCCGAGCTTACTCCTAGCAAATGTACAATCTCTGGAGAACAAGATAGATGAACTCAGATCACAGCTCAGCTTTCAGCATGAACTGTGGGACTGCTGCACACTCTGATTCATAGAAGCTTGGCTCAACCCATCCATTCCCGACTGCACACTTCAGACTGACGGTTGTTCTATCCATCGTATGGACCGCATAGCATCCTCAGTTAAGACAAAGGTTGGAGGGGTTTGCTTTTTAATCAACAACTTATGGTGCATGGACATTGCATCCCTGGGCAGCCATTGCTCCCCAAACCTTGAAGTCGTCACCATCAAATGCTGCCCATTTTATCTACCACGGGAATTTACCTCTGCTTTACTAATTGTTGTATACATACCACCACAAGCAAAGGTTGAGGAAGCTCTGGATGTGTTGTACTCCACCACTAACACCCTGGAGACGGAACACTCTGAGGCCCTGTTTATTGTGACAGGCGACTTCAATCAAGCCAATTGAAAGAAGCTATTGCCCAAGTACCACCAGAACATTAGCTGCCCCACCAGGGACCCGAACGTTTTAGACCACTGCTACACCACTGTGAAGGATGCCTTCTGTTCCATCCCCAGCCCTCACTTAGGGAACTCCGACCACAATGCTGTGCTTGTTCTCCTGGCTTACAGCAAAAGTTCAAGCAGAAGACCCCTCTCACCGATACAGGTCCAGTGCTGGTTGGAGGAGGCAGAGGATCAACTCTGGTGCTGTTTGGAATCGGCTGATTGGGCCATGTTCAAACAGTCCACAGGTACCTTGGACGAGTACACCACCACCGTCGGAGACTTTGGCAGCAAGTATGTGGAGGATTGCATACCGAGGAGGTCAATCTGGGTGTTCCCCAACAGCAAACTCTGGATGAATCAGGACATACAGAACCTGCTAAAAAACCTGCATGAGGTCTTCAGATCAGGAGACCCACTCAAATCCAAGGAATCCAAGTATGACCTTCGCAGAGCCATTAAGACAGCCAAGGACCAATACCGATCCAAACTAGAGACCCAGACAGACACCCGGTGAATATGGCAAGGACTGAATGACATCACAGGTTCCAAAATGAGACAGTGCAAGGTAGCACATGATGACACATCCCTCCCAGATCATCTCAACGCCTTCTATGCTCGCTTTGAGCAGCATTTCAGCGGAGAGGTAACACCTATCCCAACTTTCACTGCATCACAGGTCAGATCAGTTTTCCTTTTTGTGAATCTAAAGAAAGTGATTGGACCAGATGGAGTATCAGCTCATGCACTCAGAGCATGTGGACGCCAACTGGCAGAGTTCTTCTTGGACATCTTCAACCTCTCCCTGCAGCAGGCCACTATCCCTACCTGTTTCAAGAAGGCCAACATTATCCCTGTGCAGAAGAAGGCTCATGTAGCATGTCTCAATGACTACCACCCAGTAGCCCTAGCTTTGGTGGTCATGAAGTGCTTTGAAAGGTTGGTCATGGCATTAATCAACTCCAGCCTCCCGATTACTCTTGACTCGCTCCAATTTGCCTATCAGACCAACAGATCCACGTCAGATGCCATATCACTTACTCTTCGCTCCTCCCTAGAACATCTTGACACCAAGAACAGCTACATAAGAATCCCACTCATTGACTCCAGTTCAGCCTTCAACATTACTATCCTCTCGAGACGGATTACTAAATTTAGTGATCTTAGATTAAGTCCCACTCTCTGCAGCTGGATTCTCAGTTTCCTGATCCACAGACCACAATCAGTGAAGACTGGGGGCAATATTTCATCATCACTAACAGTCAACACTGGAATCCCCAAGGCTGTGTACTCAGCCCCCTACTGTACTCAGTGTATATCCATGATTGCGTCACCAAATACCAGACTAATGCCATTTACAAGTTCGATGATGACACCACCATAGTCGGTCGAATCTCAGATGGCGACAAAACAGACAACAGACGGGAGGTGGAAGTCCTGGAAAAATAGTGCACTGAGAACAACCTGCTCTCAATGCCAGCAAAACCAAGGAACTCATTATTGACTTTAAGCAGGATGTTACTCATGCCCCCCTACACATTAACAGCACAGAGGGAGAGCAAGTGGAGAGTGTTAAGCCCCTGGGAGTGGTCATCCACTCCCATTCTTGGACTCTTCATGTGAATGCTCTGGTTACAAAGGCCCAAAAATGTCTCATTTTTCTCAGGCAGCTGAGGAAATTTAGCATGACTGTGAATAACCTTGTCAACTTTTATAGGTTTGCCATTGACAGCATTCTATCTGGATGTATCACTACCTAATATGGCAACTGTACCATTCAAGATCAGAGACGATTAGAGAGACTGGTGAACTCAGCCCAGACAATCACAAAAACCAACCTCCTATCTATAAAATCTATCTATCAGGCCCGCTGTCAAGGAAAAGCCATCAGCGTTCTCAAAGATCCATCCCACCCTGGCAATGTTTTTCTACAATCTCTACCATTGGGGAGAAGTTACAGAAGCTGGTTTCATAACAGTTTCTACTGGACTGTTATTAGAATATTGAATGGACTCACAAACACTTCATATTTGCCTGTTTTTGCCGCTGGTCACCTATTATTTACTTATCTATGCAACTTAACTCTGTGATCTGCATGTATTGCTCACAAGACAAAGCGTTTCACTGTGCCTCAGTACACGTGACGATAAATTCAATTCAATTCAATTCAAGCCCTCCATTTCTTTCTCTCCCTTTGACCCATTTGTACCATTCCACCAACACACTCATTTGTTTTACTGAAATGGTCCTCAACCTCAGTAATTTGTCCTTTGAGTCCTCACACATCCTTCAGATCAAAGGGGTGGCCATGGGCACCTACATGGGTTCCAGCTATGCCTGCCTCTTTGTTGGGGACATGAAACAGTCTATCCTCTGCAGTTAGACTGGCAGCATTCCCTACCTTTTCCTCTGTTACATCGATGACTGTATCAGTGCCACCTTGTGCTCCCATGAGGAGGTTGAACAGTTCATTAACTTCACACACACCTACCACCCTGACCTCAAGTTCATGTTGGCCATCTTGGACACCTCCCTCCCGTTCCAGGACCTCTCCATCTCTATTTCCATTAACTGACTCAACACAGACATCTACTTCAAACCCACCAACTCCCACAGCTACTTGGACTACACCTCCTCCCACACTGACTCCTGTAAAAACATTATACCTTACTCCCCATTCCTCCACATCCACCACATCCACTCCCAGGAGGACTATTTCTGCACCAGAAATGCCAGATGGCTTCATTCTTCAAGGACTGCAATTTCCCCAACCACTTGATCACCAACGCCTACAAGCCCATCTCCTCCACTTCCAGTACCTCAGCCCTTGAACCCCACCTCTCCAATCGCAACAAGCACAGAAGGACCTGGACCTCAACTTCCACCCCACCAATCTTTGGATACAACACATCTTCCTCCGCTATTTCTACAACCTGCAACAGACACCACCAGAGATATATTTCCCTCCCCACCCCTCTCTGCATTCAGCAGAGACAATTCCCTCCATGACTCCGTTGTTAGGTCCATGCCACCCACCAACGCACCCTCCACTCATGGCACCTTCCCTTGCCACCACAAGAGGTGAAAAACCTGTGCTCACACCTCCCCAGTCACCTCCACCCAAGGGCCCAAAGAATCCTTCCATTTCTGACAAAGGTTTTCCTGCACCTCCACACACGTCATCTGCTGTGCTCATTGTTCATGATGTGGTCTCCTCTACATTGGGGAGACAGGATGCCAACTTGCAGAAAGCTCTAGAGAACATCTCTGGAACACACACACTAAACAACCCCACTGCCCTGTGGCTGAACACTTAAAGTCCCCGTCCCACTCTGTCAAGGACATGCAAGTCCAGGGCCTCCTCCACCACCAAACTCTAGCCACCTAATGCCTGGAGGAAGAATGCCTTATCTTCTGGCTTGGGACCCTCCAAACATGTGGGATCAATTTCACCAGTTTCATCATTTCCTCCCCCTACATTATCCCAGATTCAACCCTCCTATTCAACACCACCCTTTTGAACTGTCCTACCTGTCCATTTTCCTTTCCACCTATCCGCTCCACCCTCCACTCTGACCTATCACCATCAATCCCCACCTTCGTCGGCCTACTGCATTCCCAGCTGCCTACGCCCTGCCCCACCCTTCCTCCCATTTAGCTTTCTTGAGCAGTCCCACCACATTCCTAATGAAGACCTTATGCTCGAAATGTCGACTCTCCTGCTCCTCAGATGCTGCCTGACCAGCTGTGCTTTTCCAGCACCACAATTTTTGACTCTAGTTTCGTCCTATACTCTACTAGATCCCATCCTATTATATTTAAATTGCTCCCTGTGATTGTGACCATCCTCTTAGCCACCAAATATGAATAGGCTAATTTCCACTCTTAAGCTGACCTAAACTTCAATAATGGCCTGGATAGACATAAAACCCCTTAGATTATGTAAAATCTCACCTTCCCACTGACCATGATTCCATTCCACATTGATAGACTTTGCAGAGCACCTGCGAATAACAATGGACCATCACTCAGATTCAATTTGTAAGATGACTGGAAATGAGTAACAAACAAGTCCCAGACTGATTTTGCTTGACAACCAGGACTGACTGTGGCCTAATAGACATCTTCGTCAACATCCTGCAAACCTACAGTCACTACCATCTGGCAGGGTAAAGATAGCAACTGCATGGGAACACCACAACCAGCATTTTCCCCTGCAAACCACTCACCATCCTGATTTGGAAATACAGTGTAACCTCAATTATCCAGCATTCGATTACCCAAATTTCAGATTATCCAGCAAGATTGTAAGGTCCCAATGCTTGGCTAAGCTGGCATTCGATTATCCAAACAAAATACTCCCCGCCCATGTCATTCTGATAATCGAGGATCCTCTGTATATGGCTATTCCTTCAGTATCACTGGATCAAAATCCTCAAACTCTTCCTAATGGCATTATAGGCCTATATTCATCAAATGGATTGCAATAGTTCAAGAAGTCAGTTCACCACCGTTGTCCAAATCCTATGAGTGAATAAAAAAAAGTCACTTGCGTTTGCATTGAAACAGCCACCATACACACCACTACCAAACCCCAAGATTAAAAATGGCTTAGCCTCTGCACTGACTGTGCTGGTGCCCCCTAACTAACTGGGTTTCACTCTCATAGAGCCATAGAGTTATACAAGCATGGAAACAGACCCTTCGGTCCAGTTCACCTGTGCTGACCACTTTCCTAATTTAATCTAACCCAAATGCCAGCATTTGGCCATATCCCTCTTAAACCCTTCCTATTTATGTACCCATCCAGAAGCCTTTTAAATTTTGTAATTGTAACAGCCTCTACCACTTCCTCTGTCACTTCATTCCATGCACACATTTCCTTTGCTTGAAAAAGTTGCCCTTTAGGTCCCCTTTTAACTCTTTCCCCTCTCACCTTATACCTATACCCTCTAGTTTTGGACTCATCCACCCCAGGAAAAAAACAGTAGCTGTTCATCCTATCCATGCCCTTCATGATTTAATGAATCTCTAAAATGTCACCCCTCAGCCTCCGGCATTCCATGGAAAATAGCCCAAACAATTCAGCCTCTCCCTACCTCTCAAGCCCTCCAACTCAAGCAGCATCCTTGTAAATCTTTTCTGAATCCTTTCAAGCTTAACATGTTTCCCATGCAGTGAAATCAGAATTGAACACAGTATACTAAAAGTGGCCTAACCAATGCCCTCTCATCCCACTAAAGATATTCAAACTTTCCATTTCGCTCATCACCACGTACTTCATGAATAGATCTTGTGTGATTGCTAAATAGACTGCAGGAACATGCACAACCTCTGATGTTGACTTTGTACATTGCCATTCAAATTCCACTTACCTTCATATTGACATTTCACATTTTCCTATGGTTTATACTTTGGAGTCTGCGATCTACTCAGACCCTCCGAGCTACAAATTGCCTGATTTTATTCTGTGCTTAAGTGCCGCCAGTATAACTAAGTATACTTCCTGATCTAAGTAGCCACCCAATAGGCTGGTGTTAGAATAAATTAGACAATAAGGGTAAATAAGGAAAACTGAAAAGCAGACCTTTCCAAATATACAATAGGAACTTTGTGGACCCTGAAAATTAGTTCAGCTGGAATTTGTACAAACCACAGTGCTAACAAAATGTTCCAGAGAGGCCTTGGAGTGAGAAAAGATTTAGAGACAAGAAGGTAATGGATACTTATAAAAATAGAGAAAATATCCTTGACTAGATAGAGAAGATATTAGCCAATAGCCAATAACCTAGAATAGACATGTTTTTAATACTTGTATAAATCAAGATTGGAATTTGGATAATGAGACCTACGTGACCAGAAAATTGTATAAAATACTAACCTTTTCTGTATTCATCAGAGTTACTCTAGCTGGCACTAGAATACACTCTCCTTCTGCTTCACTTGAATAAATTATCATAAATTTGTATTCAAGATTTCTGCAATTTATTATTCATAACTGCGCCACAGGTATTTCTGTTCTTCAGTTGCGTAGAGTGATGGATGCAGGACACATTTTTCCCTCATTCATATGAAGGTACCTACTGCCACAGTAGAGGTTACAGCAAGGTGAAGTCAAGGACCATTGAGATATTTTTGATAAAGGGAGCCAAAGCTATGTAATCACCTGGACAGGAGGCTAAGGAACAAGTTCAACAAGTACATGCTTGCTTTATGCAGTTTGGTTTCTGAAGTATTTTGTTTCTTAATTGGACGCAAGTTATGTGGGAATTGTAAGTTATTTCCAGCAAGTTGTGAAATTAATGAGATGCAAATAGAAGTACATAAGCTTCTAGCCACTTGATGGTGAGAAATTCATCTTGGCAGCTAAAGAGGAAAGACTTAATTTCAAAATTATTTCATTGGTGAGAATACATTCTTACCCAATTCGGCCATCATGTTCGTTCTTATTCTTGGCACCTCAGGGAGTGGAACATCATTCTATTCTCTGTTTCATTCAGTCTGTTCATGGACATCAAAACTGTAGAACTCATGACTTCCCTCAGTATTCCTGATGAAGGGCTTTTGCCCGAAACGTCGATTTTGCTGCACTTTGGATGCTGCCTGAACTGCTGTGCTCTTCCAGCACCACAAATCCAGAATTCCCTCAGTATTGTCATGAATAGGTGAAGAAAATAATCAAGCAAGCTAATGGAATGCTGGTCTTTACACACAGTGGACTGGAGTATAAGGATAAAGAACTTATACTGTTGTTACACAAAACCCTGGTTAGACCACTCTTGGAGTAGTATGAGCAGATGTGGGCACCACATCCTAGGGAGGATATATTTGCCTTGGAGGGAGTACAATGTAGGTTTACAAGAATGATACTTCAACTTCAGGGATTAAGTTATGAGGAGAGATTAAACAAATTAAGCCTATTTTCCTTTGAATTTATAAGATTAAGAGGTGAGCTGATCAAAGTCTTCAAGAAGTTAACAGGAAAATACAAGACAGATAAAGAAAAACTATTTCCACTGGTTAGAGATTCTCAAACTGGGCAACACAGACTAAAATTAGAGCGAGACCATTCAGGAGAGATGTTATGAAGCACTTGTGGAGCTTCCTATCACAAAGGGTCTTTAGTGTTAGATAATTCTGAGACTTTTTTTGTTCAGCAGAAGTATTAGGGATATGGCCCAAAAGCAGTTATGCGGATATAGGCCACAGCTTAGCTATGATCTCAGTGAATGTAGAACAGGGTCCAGGGGCTGAATGGCCTACTCCTGTTTCAATGTTCCTATGATCCTTAATATTCCTTGACTCCTCTAAATTATGATTTTGTACAATTCAAGCTTCATGATGATTCATGACTCATGCATCTTTGAATTGATATTAGTTCATCCTTGGTGGTGTCCTTCAACCAGGTTCCATATTATATTAAAAATGTAATTAATTGAAATTCTGGAATGGAGGTACAAAAGAATTCTTCAGTGACACAATTCTCAAACATCCTCATCTCAAATGTATATCCCTCATCATTCTGCTGTAATACATTTCCAAATTAGCAGCCAGTTAATAATGAATTTTGGTGCAGTTCTGACTCGAGTTTAATATATACACTGACAGCTGGATTACACTGGTAAGAAACCATTCACTTAGGATTCTTAACAGCTGTCAAAAAGAGAAGGTAATTATCGCCTTTATCATGACTGGATTTAAACCCAGGTCTACGTGGTAAAAAGGACAGTGTTTTAACCATCTATGCCAGCCTGTATGGACTGGATTGAACCTTGATGGAGCAGATTGTTTCTGATAGTCCCAACATAGCAATTCCTGTCTCCTAGGTACATGAAGACATTTCAGGTCACTAAGAAAGAGGAGGATTATCATCTCCTAAATTATTCAGAGTACAGTCCTATGTCTTTAGGCTTTGCTGTCAAATATTATAGAAGCACAAGCAAGTAGGCTTGTCAATGAAAATTACTGCACAAATAAAAGAAAGCCCAATCTCACAGAAGGGAGAGAGAAATAAATAAATCATAACTGGTGCACTGTTCAAAATGAGGTTAAAATAGCTTGTTTATTGTATTCCAATGCATATGTTAATTGTCCCTGAAGAGTTTAAAATTAAAATTAAAGCACATCTATATTCTTCTCACTTGTAACCTGCTTGTGACCAGTAGTTATTTGTTGGCAATGATGACTCTGGGCTAAGCTGAATGTAATATGGACAAAATCAGACTTCATGTAACCAGATAGAAATGAAATGAAAATTGAGCATGACAGCAGAGAGCCCTGTCAATGATGTACTGTGTAGCTGAACCATCTGATCAGACAGAGTGAGCAGACATATGTGTGCTGAATTAACTGATGCCAGACAAGGCTGCAGTAGTGTAGGGACAATTAGTTTCAGTGTCACACTTTTGAGAATTAAAAGTCAACATTAATGTTTTAAACTATTTTTAACACAAAAATGATAAATTAAAGGATTATTTCACTATCAATGTGCTTTCAGGTATTCAGTTACATTCTGATTCTGATTTTGGGACTTTATATTATTTAAGACAAAGAAAATATCACAGGGAAAATGAACCATTAGGGAATATCTAGCTTTGTATCTCACTGTGAGAATTGTAGAGCTGCTGCAGGCATATGACCTAACCATTTATGCAAAAATCTATACGGATTCACTCAGGCGTCTTTTTAACTATCATTGAGTAGTCACCTCAAATTATTTGGGATAATCATTGAAACTCTTGTTGTAGAATATTATGCACATTTAGATTGCATTCTGATCTTTCTCTTTTTATTATTTGTACTTGACTTAACAAAGACTTTCTATTTCAAGTGACTTTGACGACCTTAAATACAGACAAAACAAATTTTAGTTTTATAGTCTGCCTGCACGTTCCACTGCCACAGGGAAAGGGGAACCAGCGTTCTTTGTTCTGAGACTTATGCTTTTGTGATTCCATATGTGCATTTTCTTTACACCTCAGCTGACTAACTTGCACTGCCATGGTCATTGGGAAGAGAGCATATTTCACACAGTTCAGTCCACTTTTTCTTATTTTGTATTCACTTAGGCCACATTCTATCATATATCCTGATGCACTGAAGGCAATTTTAGCATCCTTCCTTTTAGCTCTTTCAGCCCAGAGCAGAATCTATGCCTAGGATTGTTCTGGTTCGTTGTGCCTCAATTCAATACTTCGGAGTACATTTGGGGACATAGCCATGAGGAATGTTCTTGCTAAAAATATTGCGTGTCAGTCGATATTAATTGTGAAACATGGACTTTTCACTTGCTAAATATGTTAAACAAGGGATGGAAGACAGAAATATTCTGTGAAGATTAATGAAGTTTGAAATGTATTATTATTTCAGACAGCATAGAAGGCAAAATAAGACAATCTGTACTTTTGCAAAGATAAAGGACAAGGTGAAAGATAAGGCAGCTGCCTGTCTCGGTCTCTAAAGTTCACGCCATTAGTATAGTATTAGCTTGCTTGAACTATGCAAGATTAGATCCCCTACAGTGTAGAAACAGGCCCTTCAGCCCAACAAGTCCACACCAACCTGCCAAAGAGTAATCCACTAATGCAATTTAGTATGGTCAATTCACCTGGCATGCACTTTTTTGGATTGGAGGAGAAAACCCACACAAACATGGGAAGAATATGCAAACTCCATGCAGGCAACCACCCTAGACTGGAATTGAACCTAGGTCCCTAGCATTAAAAGGCAGCAGTGCTAGCCACTGAGCTACCACACCACCCAGAGAGGGGCTTCAAATGTCAGCAGTTTGTCTTTGCCAGTGAGAATGGGATAAGAGCTGCAATTCTAGATGAAGGGTGGAGACAGTTTACAAGACAAATTAGAATAACTTTAGGAGCAGAGTCTGTAGAGAATTAACCTTTTAGTCCCTTGAATTTGATCATTCTGAATTTCATATTTTATTACTATTTGTAAATTGTGTTTGGTTTTCTAGCATTGCTAGAAAGACCAACGTTTAATGCCTACCACTATTGTCCTTGGGAAATTCATTCACAATATTATGGCTGTAGGGTCACATCGAAACAGGCCAATAAGTTTTCCTTCCCTATAAGACGTTAACTTGCAATGAGGAGATAAGACCCTTGTAAATGGATATATAGGTTAGGAGAGTGGGCCAAAATGTGGCAGATGAAGATTGACATGCATAAGTGAGAGGTCATGCATTTGGGTAAAAAAAATGGGAAGACGACCTATTATTTTAATGGGGAGAGACTTCGAGGTGCCCTGGTGTAGAGGGATCTAGGTGTAGACATTCATAAGTCACAGAAAACTAGCATGTACAGCAGGTAATAAAGAAAATGAATGGAATATTGACTTTTATAGCTAAAGGTATAGAATATAAAGGTAAGGAAGTATTGTTGCAACTAGACAAGATATTGGTGAGACCGTACCTTGAGTATTGTGTGCAGTTTTGGTCCCCTTATTTGAGGAAAGATGTAATATCATTGGAGGCAGTTCAGAGGAGATTCATTAGATTAAACCCAGAGATGTGGGGTATGTCGTATGAAGAGATTGAACAGTTTAGGTCTATACTCTCTGGAATTTAGAAGTGTGAGGGGAGATCAAATTGAGGTATTCATGATGATAAAAGGTGTGAATAAAATCGACATGGAGTGGATGCTTCCTCTTGTGGGGCATTCTAGGATGAAAGATGGATAAGGGGGAGCAAATTTAAAACAGAAATGAGGAGAAACTACTTCTCCCAAAGCAGTGTGAATCTGTAGAACTCATTTTCCCAAAGTGTAGTGAATGCTGGGACAGTGAGTAAATTTAAGAAGGAGTTAGACAGATTATTAGTTGGTAATGGGTTGAAGGGTTATGGGGAGGAGGCAGGAACATGGAGTGAGGAGCTTATCAGCCTTGAATGAATGGCAGAGCAGACTCAATGGACCGAATGGCCTAATTCTGCTCCTATATCTTACGAATTTATAAAAGTTCATAGACCAGTCGGGTTTCTTTCATAACAAGCTGATGGTTTCATGATCATCAATCCTAATATTCGCTTTTTATTACACATATACTTAAGTTCACCAGCAGGCATGGTCAGATCTTAACTCAGGTTCTCAGTGTAAATCCCTGGATGCTCATTGTGCCATCACACCTGTACTCGTGTTTTAACGTTGGTAAAGCCACTTGTTAGAAATCTTGTAGAAGACAGTTAGTACCTGAAAGTGTCCATTGCCAGTATATCATAAGTCTGTGAGTGTCTGTGTGTATGTCGGTGTCTGTATGTGTGTTAGTGTGTGTGTTTAGGTCTTCTAGTTTTTAGTCTAAGGCTAAGGCAACATGGCTGACAGTAAGACATACTCACTCTTAAAATGAGCCTGATAGCTCTCAAGAGACTATCAGGTAACTCAGATTTAAGGTAACTAATTACTGTGGAACAGATCCTATTTTACCAACCAATATTCAGTCCATCTCCTGCCAAAGACTTTGTGTGGGCATCCTTTTCCACTTTGTATCTGTCGTTTAAACTAAAATAAATGAGGGATCAGTGGCTGACTCTACAGGAAATTTCTCAGTTAGCTCCAGGAGGGTATAGTCCCTGCGGAATGCTGATAGTGGAGGAGGGGGAAGATGCATTTGGTGTGGCCTTCTTCTGAGGTGGTGAAAATGGCAGATAATTATCCTTTGAATGAAGAGTCTATCTGGTGGAACATAAGGGCAAGGGGAACATTGTCGTTCTGGAAAGGGGGAAATGGGTGAGGCTGAACTGCAAGAGATGGTTCAGACATGGCTGAGGGCCCTGTCAACAGTAGTTAGCAGAGTCCTTATGGGGGGAAAGAGAAGGTTATGTCAGAGGCAGCCCAGTGGAAGGTGACATTATCAGAACATGTGATAGAGACAGAAAAACTGGGAGAAGGAAATGGAATACAGACGAGAGAAGATCCATTCTCTCCCTTTAACATCTTAATCTCCAACCATTTTTGCATGTCTTTTCCTTTTTCAGTATTATTAAATACCTCCTTGTCTTTTGCATTTTCACACTGTTCCTTTCTCCACAGAGACCAACAGACCTGTTGGATTTCTCGAGGATTCTCTGCATTTGGTTCACAATATTTATCATGCTGACAGAGGAGTGGATTTTACCATGTATGCCAAGAAATGCATTACTTCTAAGTGTATTGCAGTGCAAGTTCAGACAGATGTAAGAAACTGGGCTGAATTTCAGTATGAAATTAGGGTTAGAGTTAAGTGAATTCCTGCTTTGTTACTGTCTCTGAGAGCTGTGGTATCTAATCTTTGATAACAATATCCAAGCACACAAGAATGGTAGCTAATTGGAGAAAGGAAACTACAGCTCACTACTGAATTTATTAATTTTTAGCCTCACCTTTTGACATTCAATTATGATATGACTCCTCAGTGATTAATTCCTAATTAAGACTTTCTATGGCATCATTATTCAATGCCTTAAGGAGAAATAAAAATCCACACCTTTCAATAGAAAGTGGCGAATGCTTGATAATGTTGCATTTTTCTTTCAAAAAATAGTTATGATTATGAGTGTTTTCTCACTTGTGTAACCTGTAGCTTTTAAAACTTCACATGTCATTCATCAGCACTCATTTTTAATTTACACTGATTTCCCACTCTGCTCTCCCCTTCCCCCACATTTCCTTATACTTTATAACCTGGTGCATATACTCTACAATGAAACTTGGTTCATCACTTCGATTCTTTTGGCACTCTCTAAAGCAGAAACAAATAGATTTGCAGAACAGATTTTGAGGACAGTGCTCTCGAGGGGTGTCTGTGAAATGGGTTGCAGAAATGAGATGACATGATAACCGAGCCTGAACCTGCTTACCCCCAATGTTCGTGCAAAGGCATCATGTCATGATCAAGAAAACCAAATTCAATTATCTATTTTGCCTTGCTCCAGGGATAATAAAGTCAATTTTAGCAGATCTTATTGGCATTCCCATTGACATCAGCTAACTCAGAACAGAGACAGTATGACTATAACAAAACCAATGTAAAATTAGCCTTCTGCTTTTGCCGCCTTGGTGAGTCTAGGACTGTAGCGCATTGATTAATTGGTCACCGACCAGAAGTAATTATCAAATTTTGCCTGTGCTCAAAGAGTAGATTATTTTAGAAGCCCCTATGGCAAACTAACTGAAGCTGTTCATAGAACTAAAACATTTCTCTATGTTTTAATCATGAGAATCAAGTGCTTCCATTTATAGTGAAAAGATTAAAACTAATGGGCAGTGTTTAGGTATAAGTTGTAATGAGTAGAGCTTTTCAGTTGCTTAATGGGACTACTTGTCTTTGTTTCCTTTTGTCTCAATGTAAGAAGATTCTGAGTTCAAGTTATTAATGCACAAACTCATCGTCTGCATGGTACTCCACACAATATTTAAGAAGTGCCAAACACAGCATTTTCATTTTTGTAGGGACTACGAATTGTAAACATGCAATTATTTGAGGCAACTTGCTATGAATATGATAAAATGTTTCCAAAGAGATGGAACTTTGGAGCCCCTGGTATCTGAAAGCTAAAGTTTGCTTTCAGTGCATTTCTTTTGGATCACTGTGGAACCCATTTGAATCAAATCCTCAGATATCTTTGAGAGAGGTACAGCATCCTTGCAATTTTGAAATGTATGCATAAAAAGTGTAAAAGCTATTTTTCTTTTATTCCTTCATGGTGGGCATCACTGGCTAAGTCAGCATTATTTACCGTTCTGAATTGTTCCTGAGAAGGTGATGGTGAACTGGCTTTGTGAAGCCTTGAGGTCCTTAGCGTGTCAGTACACCCAGAGTGCTGTTAGGAATAGAGTTCAGAATTTTCATGCAGCAACAATGAAGGAATTACAACATAGCTCTAAGTCAAAAGGTTATGTGTCTTGGAGGCTAACTTGAAGGTGTTGGTGTTCTCGTCCATCTGCTGCCCTCCTCTTCCTAGATGGTGGTGGTCATAGTCTGGAGAGTGCTGTTGAACATTCCTGTTGAGTTAATGCAATACATTTTGTAAATGGTCCATGCAGTTGCTAACTATGCATTGGTAATGAAGGGAGTGGAATATGGAAGATGGTTGATGAGATGTTAATCAGTAGCATTCTGAATGGTACCCATTTGTTTATTGTTGTTGGAGTTGCATCTATCCAGGTAAATGGGGAGTATTCCATTATACCCTTGACTTGGATCTTGTAGAAGGTAAACAGATATTGGGGAGACAGAAGATGAGAAATTCCTAGCTTCTGATGCAGATTTCGAGCCATGGTATTTATGCAGCTGGTGCAGTTTATGTTCTGGTTAATTATGTTGATTCAGCAATGGTAATGACATTGAAAGTCAAGCAGAGATGAATAGATTCTTACATGCTGGAGATGGGCATTGCCTGGCTATTGTGTGCAGTGAATGGTATTTGTCACTTATCAGCCAAAATCCTGAATGTTGTCCATGTCTTGCTGCGAATGACCATGGGCAGCTTCAGAACCTGAAGAGACATGAATGGTGCTGAATATTGTGCAATTATCAGCAAATATTTCTGCTTCTGACATTATGAAGGACAGAAGGTCATTCTTGAAGCAGTTGAAACTGGGTGGGCTGCGGATATTACCCTGAGGATCCTCTTATGAGGAAAGGTTAGACAGGCTAGGCCTATATTCTTTGGAGTTTAGAAGAGTGGGACGTGACTTAATTGAAACATATAAGCTCACAAGGGGTTTGAACCAGGTAGATGGGGAAAGGCTCTTATCTCTTGTAGAGGAATCTAAAATTAGGAGTCATAGTTCAGACAGAGATGTTCCTGAGGTGGCACAGTGGCTCACACTGCTGCCTCACAGCACCAGGGTCCCAGGTTCAATTCCAGCCTCAGGTGACTGTCTGTGTGGAGTTTGCACATTCTCCCCATGTCTGCGTGAGTTTCGTCCCACAATCCAAAGATGTGCAGGTCAGGTGAATTGGTCTTGCTAAATTGGCCATAGTGCTAGGTGCATTAGTCAGAGGGAAATGGGTCTGGGTGGGTTACTCTTCAGAGGGTCGGTTGGGCTGAAGGGCCTATTTCCACACTGTAGGGAATCTAATCTAAATGCTTTTTTTTCCCCTCTGAAGGTTGTGATTCTTTGGAATTCACTTTCTTAAAAGGCAGTGGATGTAAGATCTTGAAATATTTTTAAAGCAGAATTAGATAGATTCTTAATTGCTGTGGGGATGAAAAATTATTCAGGGTATGCAGGAAGGTAGAGTTGAGATTAAAATCAGAAATGCCATGATTTTGTTGAATGGTGAAGTACACTCAAAAGGCCGAATGGCCTACTCTTGTTCCTTGTTCTTATGTTCACATGTTTATCTGAGCTCCTACACTGATGTCCTTGCAGTGAGATACTTAGCCTCCAAAAAACACAACCATTTTCCTGTATGCCAAGTATGACTCCAATTCCCACTGGCTCCATTTTTATCGGGACTTAAATCTTGGCATCACACTGAGACAATTGCTGCCTTAAGTCAAGGATAAACACTCTCACCTCACCTCTGGAATTCAACTCTGTTATCCATGTTTGGACCAAGGCAAACCTGAGATCAGGACCTGAGAGGTTCTGGCAGAACCCAAAATGACAATTGTTCAGGAATGTCAAGGTAAAGTCATTATAGTTCCTGAGGACTGCTCTCTCATTAAAGAGAAACAACTGGTGGTGGTTTAATCTAACCGCCACCACAACTCAGGCAATGGCAGAGGTTCAGAATCAAAGTCCTTTCAACATATTGATTTTAAAAAAATATCTGATGATAACTTGGTGCACATAGAGAATGAAAGGCTGTGGGTGATGGGTCGATAAGTGGCTTGGGTTGAAATGAATGGTCCATGGAGAGTGAGTTGTTAGAGCAAGAGAGACGTTGCTTGTTTTAATCTTTATCTATAAACTCTGAACACAGAGCAGGAGTCCTCAGGCAAGCTATCTGACAAGCCTAGTTCATAAACCAGCAACCTTCTCTGCACTTCCTGCGTTATCTGGCCTGACTCCATCCATCCCAAACCATAAATGAACAGCGCAGTCAGTGATTTTTTTCTAATGTTGAGTTTGAGAAGCCAGGATTTTTCCAACCTCTGCATCTTTGATTCAGGAATAAAAAGCTGGGGCCACTGTACATAACACCCATCAATTAAATAAATGTTAGGTATTACATGGACCAGATTGAAGAGGAATAGTGACTTTTTCTCAGATATTCTGACCAACATTCCTCCCAACTCAAGACCACTAAATCAAATTAATTGATTATTCATTAGTATGACAGGCTGTTTGTGGGATTAGTGGCTCAGAACCTTTGCCTTAATAAAGCTAATCACTGCATGTTAAAAGTATAGATGTATTCTGACAGATTTTAATTTCAAGAAATGTTATCATAATGAAACTTCAGTGTTACTTAATTGAAAATACATTAAAATCACTTAATACATTCAATGTGTGACATTAATTTCCAAACAATTTTTGATATTGTAGCTCCAAGCATTTTTATTACTTTAATATTAGAATTATCAAGAAATGTCTTTTTCATTTAATTCAAAATTTATAAAAGAAAATGATCTATCGGTAGAGCTGATTCCACATAAATTACTATAAGTTTATTTTACCTGAATATTTGTTCAGCACTGGTCTACAGGGTCAATTTTAGTAAAGACTCTAATTTGTTACACCATCCAAAACTAAATCCAACCTGCTGTTTCTAGACACAGCCCCACATGGATTCCCATTGGTAAACTAAACAGGGTTTCATACAAAGTTAAGGTCAAAACAAAACAGTCATACTTTCAAGCACTAGCCCACTATTCAGTAGCCAGCTTAAACAACATAATTACTTGAGATTAGACTGAATATCTATTATTGGTTCCCACAGATAGAGATTCAAAATGCAGAAGTTGACCAAAGATCCTTAGACAGCATGTCCCAAATCCACAATCACTTCCATCCAGAAGGGCAATAGATAGACAGGCAATGAGAACTTCACCACCACCAAAGTTCCCTTCCATGCCACTCAACACTCTTATTTGGAAATATGTCGCCATTCCATCAGTGCTGTTGGGTCAAAATCCTGGTATTCCTTATCTCATAGCATTGTGGGTCTGCCTGCAGTACATGGACCTCAGTGGTTCAAGAAAGCAGCTCATCATCACCTTCTCAAGGGCAACTTAGTAAGGGCTAATATTAGACAATGGGCAATGTCTAATATTCGAGGGCATGCCTTTAAGGTAAGAGGGGAAAGTTTGAAGGAGATGTGAGGGGCACATCTTTTATGTAGAGAGTGGTAGGTGCCTAGAATATGATGCCTGGGATAGCAGTGGAGGTAGATGTAATAGGGGTATTTAAGGTGCTTATAAGTAAGCACATGAATAAGCAAGGAATAGAAGGATATTGACCATGGGCAGTCAGAAGGGATTAGTTTAATTTGGCATCATGTTTGGCACAATATCGTAGGCCAAAGGTCCTGTTCCTGTACCATACTGTTCTATGTTCTATATCCTAACTAGGAACAGACAATAAACTCTGGTCCAGCGAGCAGACCCACATACCAGGAATGAATCCAACAAAAGGAAAAGGCTTCAGAGAGAGGAAGTTGGGAGAGAAAAAAGCAGACACAATCCACTTTTTATTTTCCAAATTTCTGTTGCAGCGCAGCCTCACAAAATGTAATACTTTATCTGAATGTGCTCTGTTGCCAATGTTTCTCCAACTGAATGTGTCACAGTTCTTACACAGATGCTATAAGTGTAGCAGTTTATGCTGGATGCACTGCAAGTGTCCTGTGATTAAACATTTTATTTTGGTTGGCTTCTTCCAAAATTAGAAGCTGCTTTCTTAAAATTTCTGTTGATCTGACATTTCACTAAATGTCATTCATGTAGATGAGCTGGTGCAGTTATAAACATTGTCATCTGTACACACACATGCCCAGATGGGTTGGGATACCCAAAGAACGTTATAATAGTGAGTCTTCAGGGCCACATACTTAAGAACCAATGAATGTGCCATATGTCCCTTTATACATGCAATGCAAAACAGCAGTTTCCAAACAATCTACAATTGGCAGCATAAAGTAACAGCAAAGTCAAATTTAAGTCATGATCAATTAATCAAATGGTTTGAATGAATGTAAGCTATTAGTGTTCCCTATCAGTGCTAGCTGTGAAATGCAATTCAGGAATAAAGTTGGTCAAGCTAAATCTAGGCCAAATTATAGGGCCAACGGTAATCAAATATTTCAATGCCATTTCAGATTCAACATTTGCAATATAATATTAGAGATTAAATGTAAAGTTTAAAATTATATTCAATAAGTGATCCAGTGGTCTGTGCATTGATTGAGAACAAAGATTGAGAAATACAAATGTGCATGTTTCTGACTTAGTGTCATAGAATCATAGAGATGTACAGCAGCATGGAAACAAACCTTTGGTCCAACCCATCCATGCCGACCAGTTATCCCAACCCAACCTAGTCCCACCTGCCAGCACCTGGCTCATATCCCTCCAAACCCTTCCTATTCATATACCCATCCAGATGCCTTTTAAATGTTGCAATTGTACTAGCCTCCACCACTTCCTCTGGCAGCTCATTCCATCCATGTATCACCCTCTGAGTGAAAATGTTGCCTCTTATGTCTCTTTTATATCTTTCCACTCTCACTCTAAGCCTATGCCCTCTAGTTCTGGATTCCCCCACACCAGGGAAAAGACTTTGGTAGCTCCCTCACCACCAGATGCCTGGAGGAAGAACGCCTCATCTTCCGCCTTGGAACACTTCAACCCCAGGGCATCAATATGGACTTCAACAGTTTCCTCATTTCCCCTTCCCCCATCTGACCCTAGTTCCAAACTTCCAGCTCAGCAGTGTCCCCATGACTTGTCCAGACTTGTCCGACCTGCCTAGCTCCTTTTCCACCTATCCACTCCACCCTCTCCTCCCTGACCTATCACCTTCATCCCCTCCCCCACTCACCCATTGCATTCTATGCTACTTTCTCCCTACCCCACCCTCCTCTAGCTTATCTCTCCACGCTTCAGGCTCGCTGCCTTTATTCCTGATGAAGGTCTTTTGCCCGAAACGTCGATTTTGCTGCACCTTGGATGCTGCCTGAACTGCTGTGCTCTTCCAGCACCACTAATCCAGAACAGGGAAAAGACTTTGTCTATTTATCCTAAGCATGTCCCTCATGATTTCATAAACCTCTATAAGGTCGCCCTTCAGCCTCTGACACTCCAGGGAAAACAGCCCCAGCCTGTTCAGCCTCTCCCTGTAGCTCAAATCCTCCAAACCTGGCAACATCCTTGTAAATCTTATCTGAACCCTTTCAAGTTTCACAACATCTTTCCAATAGGAAGGAGATGAAAATTGCATGCCATATTCCAACTGTGGCCTAACTAATGTCCTGTACATCTACAACATGACCTCCCAACTCCTGTACTCATACTCTGAACAATAAAAGAAAGCATACCAAATGTCTTCTTTACTAACCTATCTACCTGCAATTCCACTTTCAAGGAGCTATGAACCTGAATTCCAAGGTCTCTTTGTTCTGCAACACTCCCAAAGACCTTATCATTAAGTGTATAAGTCCTGCTAAGATTTGCTTTCCCAAAATCAGCACCTCGCAGTTATCTAAATTAAACTCCACCTACCACTCTCAGTCAATTGGCCCATCTGATCAAGATCCCATTTTAATTTGAGGTAACCTTCTTCGCTGTCCACTACACCTCCAATTTTGGTGTCATCAGCAAATTTACTAACTATACCTGTTAGGCTCACATTCAAATCATTTCTACAAAAGACAAAAAAGTAGTGGACCCAGCGCCGATCTTTGTGGCACTTCACTGGTCACAGGCCTCCGGTCTGAAAAACAACCGTCCATCACACACTCTATCTTCTACCTTTGAGACAGTTCTGTATCCAAATGCAGGGTTTCACCCTGTATTCCATGAGATCTAACATTGCCACCAGTTTCCCACAGGGGACCTTGCCAAATACCTTACTGAAGTCCACATAGATCACATCTGCTGCTCTGCCCTGATCAATCCTCTTTGTTACTTCTTCAAAAAACTCAGTCAAGTTTGTGAGGCATGATTTCCCGTGCATAAAGTCATGTTGACTAACCCTAATCAGTCCTTGCCTTTCCAAATACATATACATCCTGTCCCTCAGGATTCCCTGCAACAACTTGCCCACCACTGACATCAGGCTCACTGGTCTATACTTCCCTGGCTTGTTCTTACCACCTTTTATAAACATTGGCACCATGTTAGCCAACCTCCAGTCTTCTGGCACCTGACTATCAATGAAACAATATCTTAGTAAGAGGCCCAGCAATTACTTCCCTAGCTTTCCACAGAGTTCTAGGGTATACCTGATCAGGTCCTGGGGATTTATCCATCTTTATGCATTTCAAGACATCCAGCATTTCCTGATCTGTAATATGGGCATGTTTCAATATGTCACTATCTACTTTCTTACATTCTATATCATTCATGTCCTTTTCCACAGTAAATGCCGATGCAAACTATTCATTTAGTATCTGCCCCATCTTCTGCGGCTCCATACAAATGCCGCCTTGCTGATCTTTGAGGGGCCCTACTCTCTCCCTAGTTACCCTTTTGTCCTTAATGTATTTGTAAAAACCCTTTGGATTCTCCTTAACTCCATTTGCCAAAGCTATCTCATGTCCCATTTTTGCCCTCCTGATTTCTCTCTTAAGTATACTCCTGCCTTTATACACTTCTAAAGATTCACTCGATCTATCCTGTCTCTACCTGACATATTCAAGGAGAAAGTGAGGACTGCAGATGCTGGAGATCAGAGCTGAAAATGTGTTGCTGGAAATGCGCAGCAGGTCAGGCAGCATCCAAGGAACAGGAGAATCGACATTTCGGGCATAAGCATTCTTCAGGAATGAGGAAAGTGTGTCCAGCAGGCTAAGATAAAAGATGGAGAGGAGGGACTTGGTGGAGGGGCATTGGAGATGCAGCAGGCTAAGATAAAAGGTAGGGAGGAGGGACATGGGGGAGGGGCGTTGGAGATGCTAGCAGGCTAAGATAAAAGGTAGGGAAAGCAGGCTAAGATAAAAGGTAGGGATAGCAGGCTAAGATAAAGTCCCTCCTCCCTACCTTTTATCTTAGCCTGCTGGACACACTTTCCTCATTCCTGAAGAAGGGCTTATGCCCGAAACGTCGATTCTCATGTTCCTTGGATGCTGCCTGACCTGCTGCGCATTTCCAGCAACACGTTTTCAGCTCTACCTGACATATGCTTCCTTCTTTTTCTTAACCAAACCCTCAATTTCTTTAGTCATCCAGCACTCCCTATACCTACCAGCCTTCATTCTAACAGGATTATACTTTCTCTGGACTCTTGTTATCTCATTTCTGAAGGCTTCCCATTTTGCAGCCATCCCTTTAACTGCAAACATTTGCCCCCAGTCAGCTTTTGAAAGAGAAATGACTGGAAGTATGAAATCATTGGCGATATTGATATTTGCAAACTTTTTTATGATGAGAAAAATAGTATTTATTTTCTCTTTCTTTCGTCCAAGTTGTATCTCATGTGGATGGTCTCATGCCTGTAACCAGTATTTGAGCTCTTGAAGCTGCTGACATGCTGTGCTGAGGTCCATTAACAGCCATGTTACATTCCCCATATTTAGGTCTCTTGAACATTGCTGGATTGTGGTTGAAAGCATATGGCACATCATATTAGTTCGGCTGACTGAAAATTTACAATGTTGACAAGCAAGTTCTGAAGAATTAGTCTGCAAGTTTTTCCAAATCTGTTTGCTGGATGTTAATAACATTTCTGAGGGAGTGAAGTGTGTTATTTTGTTGAACATGCACATTACCCTGATTGTGCAAGTTGGTATCAGCATAATTGCTCATTAAGTCAGAAACATACGCATTTGTATTTTTCATACTTTACCCATACAATACATTCCAACAGCTTGTGCGAACCACTAAATCAGAAACTAATTCAAAGCAATGTGAAAGGAATATTTCATAAATGAGTAATTACTGGAAGAAAATTTGCCACAATAGGTATTGTCTTTAATATTGTCCAAAAAGAGTGTATTATACAACCAAAGAGGTTAAGGGATATCAAGTGGTACACTATCTACATATGTGTACACCTCCAATGGATCTCCATCTAAAGGATAAAGATTTGGAAATTTTCACAGATGTCTATCTCCGCTAAGAAATATACCTTTACCTTTTCCATATTTGCACACTACCCCATTATCAAAATTCATTTTGTGCAAAGTTTTTAAAGATGTTTCTGCTGTTGAATTGTTGTTCAACTTTCTTACAACTCTGTATTGAAATCTCTCCATTTATGTTCCCTTCCCTGGCACAGTGTTAGGTATCACAGTTAGTCAGGGTGGTGAGGAAAGCATTTAGCACACTTGCCTTCATTGGTGAGAGCATTGATTGTAAGAGTTAGGATGTCATGTTGAGCCTCTACATGAAATTAATGTGGTCTCTTTCAGATTACTGTGTACAGTTCTAGTCACCCTCTGCCATGAAAAAGGTTACTATTAAATTGAAAAGGGTGCAAAAAAGATTTACAAGGATGTTACTGGGATTGGAAAGGCTGAGACATTTTTCCCCTGGAATGTAGGAGGTTGAGAGGTGACGTTATAGAGTTTTATAAGATCGTGAAGAGCATAGATAAGATCAATAGCAAAGGTCTTTTCCTTCAGGTAGGAGAGTTCAAAACTAGAGGGCATGATTTTAAAGTGAGAGGAGAACAATACTAAACAAATCTAGGGGCAACATTTTCACACAGAACATGGTTCCTTTGTGAATTGAATTGCCAGATGAAGTGGTAGATACAGGCGGAGTTGCAATATTTTAAAGACATTTGGATATCTACATGAATAGGAAAGGTTGAGAGGGATATGGGCCAAAAACAGGCAAATGGGAAGCCTGGTCAACATTGATGAATTGGCCCAAAGGGTCGTTTCCAGACAGTATGTCTCTACAACTCTAAAATCATCCAATAGGGTCTAATTCTACATGTAAGCAGACAACATTTACCCAAGCCTGCATACCACTCTTTTGACTCTTCCATTGTCGCTTTCCTTAAACGATTAACCATTTGCACATTCTCTGTTCTTGGATGATATGTAATTGCTATCAGTTAAATATGAAGACCAAAGTCATTACCTTGCCACTAATTCAATCTACCAGCCAATCTCTCTCACAAGCCTCAGATGGTTGTACTAAGCTGTTTGCAACCACACTGTCCCATGGAACCCTAACCTTTAATGACCATACACATATTCACTCCGTCTTGGGAAATGTGTCCAAGAAGAGTCATTGCACTCAAAATATTAATTATAATTCTTGCCCCATAGATGCTGCTAGACTTGCTGAATATCTCCAGTAATTTCTATTTTTATTGCAGATTTCCAGTAGGCATAGTATTTTGCTATTATTTGAATGTTCTCTGTCTTACATGCATTTCTGAAACCTTGCTTGACTCTGAAAGCATTTTAGTCCGCCTATCCCTTTAACACTTACTCATGCATTTGGCCTCACCAGATTTGGCTATTCCAATGCATTGTTGGCCAGCATTCCTTTTATGTCTTTTCTAAATTTCTTTTCATCCAACATCTCCTCTTTGTACCTTGCATCATCATCTGTCCATGGAGCTCCCATTAACCTATAATGTCTGCTGATTTGTCAATGCCTCCAACTGAAAAAAATTCTCATCCTTGCTTTTAAAGTGCATCAATATACAAGTGATTTACAACACTCCTATCTGGGCTACTGTCCACAACATAATGCTCAGAATCTAATGAACAGAAAACTGTTTTGCATGCAGCAGTTCCCTGATCATCAATATTATATCTTGCAAGACAATTACCCAGAAGGCCATTGATGTACTTTCATTTTTGTCAATTGTCTGTACCCTACAAATTTGAAGGCAAAAAGAGAGACTGGAATAATTGTTCTGTTACCATGGGTCATGATATCTATGTGATAACAACTGACAGAAATTTAAAGGTAAAATGATTATTGCCTGCTTTCTAGCCTATGAATTTATTTCCCTACAGTGATTTAGCATGGAGGAGAAGAAAAAAGAATTTGAAAAATGCTGGAGCTACAGGTTAACATTGACATTAAAAATGGATTTACAGAAACACCAGTGTTCACTTCGGCCTGATTCATTCATCGTTTATTTATGTCTTTGATCTTAATCCAACGCAATTCCATTGTGAGGTCGAAGTTCCTATGTGATATGGGAAAGGCAGTTACAATTGATTCCCCCAACAGTCACCCACTCCTTCCAACCAGTATCACTGCCTCATGCTTAACGTCTGTACTTTCTGTTAGTTTTCAAAAATAATGCAGTTAGTAAAGCTGCACGCTTGCTTGGAAACTATGTTTCTGCTATTGCGGATTCATGCAGACTAAAGTCAGTTGAACATCAAATTATGATTGCAAATAAGTGCAGTCCAGAAGTTCCATCATTGAAGCTGAGATTTAAGAAATTGCATTCTGGGTAAAATGTAGACCATTTTCAAAGGCTTCTGCATAATTTGTCATGTGGAGGTGCTGGTATTGGACTGGGGTGGACAAAGTCAGGAGAAGAGAGTACTATCAAAAACCTGTGATTTCTGGCTATGCTCAACTCAAGGAGACATCCAGTCATTTTCTTAATATCCTGATTTCCATGTGGCCACTGAACACCATGAGGAATATCTCTGCTGGTGGCAATTCTTCCTCTTCAACAAAGGTAAAACCCATCCTGACTATACTGAACATTAACTAACCTGAACAAGCACTACTAGGATAGAAAGTAGGGAAGGGGAATCGATATTTCTGGCATAAGCCCTTCTTCAGGAATGCTCATTCCTGAAGAAGGGCTTATGCCCAAAACGTCAATTCTCCTGTTCCTTGGATGCTGCCTGACCTGCTGCGCTTTTCCAGCAACACATTTTTCAGCTCTGATCTCCAGCATCTGCAGTCCTCCCTTTCTCCTGGAAAGTAGGGAGGTTGACAGATAAAGACATGAGCTAGTAAAGCCTTGGAAATGATGAATAATTTGTGAGATTATGTGTTTTATTACTGAACATTTACTACAAGGTTAAGCCGCTTTTCATTTTAATCTGTTACAATGGAAGTTAAATCTTACTGAACCATCCTTGCCTGTATTTCCTAGTAAATAAATATTGTTGATTAAATATCTAATTGAGAATTGTTTCCATTGACTGCTTAAGCACAAGCTTTTATGGCAAATTGTGTATTACAAATAATCTGCAAGATAACAACAGGAAATGTATTTGTCATTGTCAAAAGCAGGGGCCCTCAGATGATCCAGCAATAACCTCTTGTTATGATGGATGCCAGGGTGTGCATGATCGTTATTTATTGGTCATGTGCACAATGGTAAGCACTGCAACTTGCAAGCTTGCAGCGCCACTCTCTGGATGCAAGTCAGTAATGCAGTCCTTTCAAATGTGGCAGTCAAGCAACATTTTTAATGACTGACCATGTAGCATCATTTCAGAGAATAGATTGTTAAATCTACTCAATGATTTGTTGAAGGGGATAGTTAAAGTAACACACTATAAAGCACTTACCTTCATTTGCTTTTCTATAATTTTGACTGTGCAATTCCTCTGTTGTTTTACATTTTCTAGTCTCCTTTGATATGCAATTCGGTGCCCATCTGTTATATTGCTTTTACAATGTGATCAGAAGGAAAATGTCAGCAGTTTTATTATGTCTAACAGGATGTTTCCTATGTATAAGCACCTGATTCTTTCATGTATGTATTAGCATATTATTAAATATTTCGTAGAAAAGTAGCAAACAGTGAAAAAATGCCTATGAAAATGTATCAATTAATTTGTCTAAAAGCATTTATCTTGCATAAAAGCAAGAGGAAGTGAAAGAATTGGTAAGCAATTTCTCAAAGAGAAATGTAACCCTATTTAATGTCTCTATTAAAATAGCAACAAAATAATTGAATATCATTGTGTTATGTATTCGCACACTGATATTTTACAGTTCCATTTCAAAGCTATTACGTTGATTTATTGTTTTACATCCATCGTTATCAGATGTCCAGAGAAGGCGTTTGAGCAATTGTGACATCATTGACATGAAAGCATTCTTCTTTGTGGGTAAAATTGTAAAAAAAAGGATGGAGGGTGGAGGTGCTTAGTAACTCAGGGCTGCTAGAATTGATGATGAGAAAAGGTAATTCAATAGATTTAAAATTGTTTGAAAGGCTTATAAACAAGCCATCATTTTAACTCGAACTCTAAGCCTTAAAGTGGACTCTGGCTGCAGGCATAGACTGCTAGGAGGTTGTGATACTGGAGTAGCAACTGAAAAATGCAGTTGACTTCTGGAACATTCAGCAGGAGGAATATTACAGATGCTTCTTAATTTTTCCATTTTTGGGTATTTCTTTCCAGTCAAAATGTTCTTGTCTTGCTTTGAAGCAGAGAGAGAGAGAGAGAGAGGTCTCCAACTTGTATCGCTTTTTCAGACAAAAATCCAATGTCTCAGTTTCTGCCACAAAGAGAGAGTTTTTTGAAACTGCAGCTTTGAAGTCTAATCTGACAGCAAGTGATGTTTTCATCTCAATGTGGGAAAATTCTCTTGATGGTGAAAATCAGAGAGAAAATGAAGATATTTTCATTCCCCTTGAGAGAACAAGGGTGAAGTGGGCTCTGGTTATTTTTTTTATCTTTGAATAAAATGTTAACTATCGCTTGTTCACTTCCTGTTTAATCCATGTTAATTCTATGAAGCTTGGTCAAACTGCATGATCAGAGATTGCCTCTTTTTGGGGCCATTTCAGTTTGCCAATGTTCCTGATTTTAAATCACACAATTCAATTCATGATACCATCATATTACTATACAGGCTGCAAATCAGCTGAAATCAAAAGGCATTGGAGGTAATCACCTGGCCCAGGTTAATAATTAGTTAAGAAGTAGAAGATGGAGTTGGAATAAAAGTAATCATATAATCATAGAACCTTTCCACAGATCATGTCAATATCTTGGATTAAGAAATAAAGTTGCATTGCTAGTTTTTCAGATGCTGATGTGGAAGCACAGTAAGATGTCTAAGGGAAAGCAAAAAATCTAGAAGGCAGAAAATATACATACATTGTACACCCATGACTTGCGATATTCATGTGACCTCTGCTGTAACTTGTGTCTCCAAGCAAAGGCTGAGAATGCTGGGTCAGTAGACATTTCCAATTCTGATAGTCATGGTTTGGGAAAAGTATCATGAGGAAAGTTTGTCAAATGGAATGAAACACATCTCAATGGATCAGAAGGTGGGATAGGTTCAAATGCTTGAATGCCCTATTCCTGTTTCAATAGTCCTACTCACCACTCACCTGGATGGATGAAATGAAACAGCAATTCATAAACCAATAACAGTCAAAGGCAAAAAAAGGCTTGTTTGATGAGCAGCATGGTTGCTAGACTAGCTTTTTCAGGTCTCCATTAATCAACGTCTGAGCCTATGACTAGCTGACATGTAGATATAGTAAGGTAGCTGGAATATCCAAGAGAGTAGATTCAAAGTTTCACCTCAAATTAGCTTGTCCCTATCATGGAGTGGCAGAGTCATAGTGAAGCTGGTG
Organism: Hemiscyllium ocellatum; assembly: GCF_020745735.1. NCBI lineage: Eukaryota > Metazoa > Chordata > Chondrichthyes > Orectolobiformes > Hemiscylliidae > Hemiscyllium > Hemiscyllium ocellatum. The sequence continues at coordinate 116,782,127 of NC_083404.1, forward strand.
TGATATACAGCAAAAAACATCCTAACTGATTAGCACTTTGTTTGACCAGTAGTATTCTTGATTTGGAGTCAGAAATTCTTTCTACACATAATGCAGTTTGACATTATAATGACAGATTTTTGAGACAATAAGTCAAAGGCCCTTCTGCCTTCTCAAGGAAGATGATGTTGCAATGTTACGTTGCTGGATCAGTAATCCAGAGGGCCAACCTAACATTATAGTGTTGTGGGTTCAAATCCCACCAAGATAAGGATTGGATTGAGATTTACTGAATTAATTATATAATGAATATGAAGCCAGTCTCAGTCTAAAACATTCATTGGTTGTTGTAAGAACTTATTTGATTTATTGATGTGTTTGAGGGAAGGAAATCTGCCATCCATTCCTTATCTGGTCTCCATTTGACTCCGGTTCAAAGATAGAGGATTTAATCTTAACTGCACGAAATAAGTCATGCAGTTCAAGGGGAGAATGGGCAACAAGTACTGGCCTTGCTGGTGACATCCTTTAAAAGGAAAAAATAGGTTGATTTAAAAGACCCCATGTCACCATGGAAAGAGGAGCAGTTGAGTTCTCTCTGTGTCCTGGGCAACATTTGTCCCAAAGACAACAAATGCCAGATTCTCTTTATTCAATGCAAGTTTACAACTATGATACCTCGACTTCAGGGGTTAAGTTCTGAGGAGAGATTAGTCAAATTACGTCTTTATTCTCTTGAAGTTAGAATGTTAAGGGATGATCTAATCGAGGTCTTCAGGATATTAACAGGGAAAGATAGAGTCAATTAAAGGTAAACTATTTCCACTAATTGAAAATTCTAGGATTGGATGCATAGTCTAAGAATTCATACAAGGCCATTCATGAGTGATGTTAAAAAGCTATTCTGTACGCACAATGTAGGGGAGGTTTGGAACTTCCTACCCCAAATGGCAGTCAATGCTAATTCAATTTTTAAATTCAAATCTGAGAGAGACAAATTATTATGAAGTTAGGATATCAAGCGGTATGGGCTCAAGCAAGCAATTGGAGATAGACCACAGATAAACCATGATCTTAATGAATGGCAGACCAGGCTGAGAGAGGCTGAATGGCCTACTCCTGTTCCTAAGTTCCTGTATTCAATTTTCCCCTCACCATCTATTGAATATCGGCTGGCTACTTTTCTATATGTTATAACCACTCTATTGTTGAAAGGAAAGAATACATGAGGTCTTCACATCCTTTGCAAAAGAAGTAATGATGAAGTTAGGAAAACTTTTTTTCATGCAACTTGTGGTAGTTAGGCTCTGGTATGCACTGCCTGGGTGTGTGGTGGAGTAAGCTTCAAACAAGTAATTCAAGATAGATATTAATTATAATCTGATAGGGATGAATATGGAAAGCTAGGGAGAGAAGCTGAGGAGTTGTGTTGAATAAAATATTTCAGTGGAGAGCCAGCACAGATGGGCTGAATGGCCTCCTTAAATATTCCAACAACTTGATGACTTCATGACGTTTCAAAAGCAATTGTTTATCTCAAGCATTATTGGAATTTATGAAGTACTATATATTCGTCTCTCTTCAGAAAAGGTTTCAAAACAAGCTGCAAATGATCATTACCAAGCAGGAAGAATGCAGTTAAATTAAATAACCATGAATGAATCATGATAAGATCATTTTAATTGGGCTCATGATGACCGGAGAAAATGCTTTTGAGTCTGTATCTTCCCCCTCCCCCACCAATTCTTCCCTGCTCTTCATTGTTTGCTGACATACACTTGGGCTATGGCCCACACTAGCAGCCCATTTGGGATGGAATCACAGGAGAATCGAGTCGAACAGAAATCCCTGAGTTTTCATTTTTTAGACCCAGACACTATATTTCAGTGCTAGCTAAATTTTTTTTCATAATTTCAGGATCGAATCTGGGACTTTCATGGACTGTGAGTATTTACAAAATGAATCGCCACTGAAAAATGTAAAATATTTAAATCGTGAGCTCTTAGCTCTATTATAAAAGAAAAGCATGTTTTATCTCTTCATTAATAATTCTAATGCAGGCAATGTATTTACATGTTGCAACTGCACACATGATACATATATATAAATATATGTATATAAGAGAGAGAGAAGGTTCTATTGATTTTCTTTTCCATTCATTTGAAGTAAAGTCAAATGATGTATTAAAATAATGCACTATGTCCAAGTGATAAGGGAAAAACAATTTCCATAAACTATTAGTTGTGATGGCAGCTATTACAAGATTATTAAGTTTCGAACCTGTTTCTATCCTCAAGGGAGAGCACAGGTCACTGGAGGGTAACTCTCACCTCCAGTCGCTAATGATATCCTAAATTAGGTGTTGAGCAATCACAGCTGACAAAAAAATTGTAAGAAATTAATTATAATGAACTCATTAATTATTCTGTTATTCGGAAGTGTCAAATGGAATGGTGTAATGAGCAAATTTAGACATGTACTGCAGCTTTATATCTTCTGATCCTCACCGGGGAGCTACTTATTGTATGTGTAATGGGAAGCCAATGACTTCTGGGCAAGGACTTGCCCATTTTGCATTCAGGAGACATCTCATTTACAATGCAATTTATCCTGACACAAAAGTGGTAATGGTTCAACATTTGCCACTTTCACCACCGACGCACAATTACTCACTCAGGCTTCTCTGAAATCTCCTTCCAAACCTATAATGTCCACGATCTTGATGGACAAAGGATGGATGATGCATGCAAACACCAGTCTTCCAAGCTGCCCTCCAAACTATACACGCCATCCCATTTTGAAATTATAGCACTGTTCCTTTAGTGTAATAAAGTCACCCCCTAACTCACCCCCACCCTTCTCCCCAACACTAACAGTCTCCTGAGTGCCCTGACAATCTCAAGTAATTTAAAAAGGCAGCTCACCACCACCCTCTCCAGGACAATCAGGGAAGGACAATAAATGCTGATCCAGTCAATGAAATTGACATCCAAGGGATGAGTAATTAGAATATTTATAAGAAGAATGAATGGTCGAGAATAGGTGTTAATAGTGGACTTTGATCATAGAATATAATCAGCACTGTTGATGTTGTGAAGATGAGGGCACAAAATAAAAGGCAGAATGTGTGATCTTCAGTTCCTGAATTCACCGTTGTGTCCAGCAGGCTGTAAAATGTCTAATCAGAAAATGAAATGTTCCTTCAGCTTGCATCACCGAAACACTACTGCAAGCGAAATACAGAACAGTGAGCATGATGGGATATTAAAATGACAAGTGACAGAAAGTCTGGGTCATACTTGTGGACTGAACAAATGTGTTCCACAAAGCAGTCATTTGGTACCTTGATATAGAGGAGACCACATTATGGGCGCCAAATACAGTAGACTAGAATGAATGAAGTCCAAAAACTTGCTACTTCTTCTCGTGAGGTGTATTTGTGGCTTCAGACAATGGAGAGAGGCTGTAACATAGGAAGGTGCTGTGGAGGGAGAGGAGAAATTGAGTGTGATGGAGGAGTGGACCCGGTGTCATGGAAGTAATGGTGCCTTTGGAATTATGATAGGAAGGAAAGGCAAGATGTGTGTAGTGGTAGTACTTTGCAGGAGGTGAGGAAAACTGTGGAACTGACAATTTATTCTGAAATGTTGTTAAAGCTCTGTCTTTCTCCACATTGCACTGAAAAATGGCAGAGAGGGTTATATGCTTCAGTTTCTCAGTGTCTCTACCTCTCTGAATTTCCGGTTGCCACAACCCTCACCACTGAACCCCACTTTCTAACGAAGAGTTTTTGCCCAAAATGTCTGCTGTGCTTTTTCAGTGCCACACTCCTGACTCTGGTCTCCAGCATCTGCAGTCCTCACTTTCTCCCAGCACCCCCAAGTTAAAACCACTGTAACACCAAAGGCATAGTTAGCACATTCCAGGCAATGAGTGGTTGAGTTCAGTTTTAAAATAGAATTTCACATGGCACATGAGACAGTGGTTTCTACATCTTTCTGAAATGTATTGCCTATTCAAGGTGTATAAGTTTCACAAGAATTTCAAGAAACCAGGGTTTTCCATTAATAAGAAAATGGTATTTTATGAAGCTTATGAGAATTAAAAACAATTTTCCTTTGTGAACCACATGTATTCTGACTGAATAATTGTGAGGACAAAGGATTATTCACAATTAACAACTGGTTCTCTTGTGTGCTGAGAACTCGGTCCATCCAGGCATTCCCAAATTAAAGGAAGAGTTAAATTGTCTGAACAGAACCAGAAATACCCAGGATGTTGCTGAAATGGTGAGATGAGGAGGTTCAATTTGAGCATACACGTTTGGCAATGGAGGAGGCCCAGGTCCTGCATGTCCTTGGTGGAGTGGGAAGGGGTGTTGAAGCGTTCAGTCACGGAGCGGTGGGGTTCGTTGGTGCTGGTGTCCCAGAAATGTTCTCTGAAACAATCTGCAAGTTGGCGTCCTGTTTCCCTGCTGTAGAGGAGATCACATCGTGTGCAACGGATACAGTAGATGACATGTGTGGAAGTACAGGTAAATTTCTGTCCGATGTGGAAGGATCATTTGGGGCCTTGGGCGGAGGTGTAGGGGTAGGGATGGATGCAGGTGCAACTTACTTTCTCAGTCCACCAAGGACATGCATATCCTGTACCTCCACCGTCACCAAACCCTAACAATCTGACGCCTGGAGGAAGAACGTTTCATTTTCCACTTTGGGACTCTGCAACTCAGGGGATCAATGTGGATTTCATCAGGTTCCTCATTTCCCCTCCCCCCATCTTATCCCAGTCCCAAGCCTCCAATTCAGCACCAGCCTTTTGACCTGTCCTATCTGTCCATCTTCCTTCCCACCTATCTGCTCCACCCTCGTCTACGACCTGTCACTTTTGTCCCCACCTTCATCTACTTATCACATTCCCAGCTACCTTCCCCCTAGCATCCTGCCACCCCCATTTCTCTGTCAGCGCTCCCTACCCGGCCCACAAGCCTCATTCCTGATGAATGGCTGATGACCCGAAACATCGATTCTCCTGCTCCTTGGATGCTGCCTGAGCTGCTGTGCTTTTCCACTGCCACGCTCGCGAATCTGATCCCCAACATCTGCAGTCCACACTTTCTCCTACTTTTATGTAAAGCAAAACAAACTAAAAGGTTTTGTGGTGGTTAGCTCTCTAGGTCTCGTTTCCTTAAACAATTAACCATTTGCTCTTTGTAATTGCTTGAAATGCTATTGCTTAAAGTATCATCATAATGTAAGGGAAGTCTTGCAACAAAAAGACATCAAACAGCTGCAAAGCTTGTTCTCTTGCCAAAGCACAATGACAAAAGAGAAGAATATTAGATTGATCAACGATTCCTGACAGAGAAGTCTTTTTGCTAGATTTAAAAATAAAACCCATCTGTTATTCAAAACTAAGTAAGTAAATTGCTGAAAACAAGCATTCTATGCAACAGGGATGAAATAAAATCACTGGGGAGTACGTTGGTACACTGGTTAGCACTGCTGCCTCACAGCGCTAGAGACCCGGGTTCAATTCCCGCCTCAGGCGACTGTGTGTGTGGAGTTTGCACATTCCCTGCCTGGGTTTCCTCCGGTTTCCTCCCACAGTCCAAAAAGAAATGTGTAGGTTAGGTGAATTGGCCGTGCTAAATTGCCCGTAGCGTTAGGTGAAGGGGTAAATGTAGGGGAATGGGTCTAGGTGGGTTGCTCTTCGGTGGGTCGGTGTGGACTTGTTGGGCCGAAGGGCCTGTTTCCATACTGTAAGTAATCTATTGTTCAAGAGGTGGTTCTGAGCAGCTGAAGCAGGAGAGCCTATCAATTGGATGCATCAGTAAATATTCGATGAATACAAAGCCAGAAGCTTATCAACAATAGGTTGACTAATTCAATTCTGAGAAAGGGTCCATCAGCCCAAAGCATTACCTCTGATTTCTCTCCACAGATACTGCCAGACCTGCTAGGTTTCCCAGCAATTTCTGTTTTTGTTTCTGGTTGACAGCATCATCCACAGTTCTTTAGGTTTTTACATACACTTTTCAATGCATTCAAATTCTAACTCTTCACAGCTGATAACTTTCAACTTTAAAAAGGGTCAAGGCGAAACTAGCCTTGCTGAGTTTCAGTACATTTACAATGTTGAATACAATGTAAATGTAATAAGCAGAACCCAACTGCTACAGGAATAGTATTTACATATTTGAACTGTCTTTGTGAGGACTGATGATCCAACTAACCTTTCCTTTCCTGTCAAAGAATTTCTGTCCAATGTAGTCTCCTGATAGTGTTTTAACAGAACTGAATGCTTGCATGGTTACCTCACAGGGCATTTAAGAGTAAACCATGTACATATGGGGCTATAGTGGCATACAAGACTGCTCAACAAAGATTGAGATTTTACTTTTGTAAAATACATGAGTGAACTCTTTGGATTGTGTGGTATTCTGACAGCTTCATTACCATTTTTAATAATAGAGTGTGAGAACCTTAGTTGACTTTTTCTTTGCCAACTTTAGACATATCAGTATAAGCTGGAGACCTCTACATATTCAGTAGCAAACCAGCAGGGCATTGAATTGTTAGAAATGTTACCACTTATAATGTAAATCCACTAGCAACATTCTGAAAATAATGACAAAACATCTTTTAGCAAATAGAGAAGTGAGGAGTTTTGTATTGTACTATAAAAGTTCCATTGTCTCTTGTTTGCTAAGTATTCATTGTCCATGAAAATCCTAATAACAAAACTAGGTGGATATGTTATATGTAGCTAGTTAATTAAATATCCAGTTTTGCAGACTTTGTAAATGTTACTCAAGATTCTTAATATTTAATTTTCCCAGTTATGGTGCAGTTCGTTCTGATATAACACGATAGTTCCATTCCCGTGTGACCCCACGGTATAAGAAAATCATGTAATAGCAACAATTTAAACTAATGGGGCAGAATCAAATTATAGTCAATACAGATAAAGAATGTTTGTGTTCTACAAATAATGGTCTAAATTCTTCAATTGCATTATAGCCAATTCACATTGAAGAAAAGCACATTATAGCAGAATTGACGGCACTTAAAGGCAATGGGTTATATTTTCACCTTGATTTCTTTCTATCAGTTTTAAAATCAAGAAATTCCCTTGTTTGGATTGCTGGATAAATTTATCCAGCAATTTAAACAAGGGAATGTCTTGATTTCAAAATTGATGGAAAGAAAACAAGATGAAAATATAACTTATTGCCTTTAAGTACAGTCAGTTCTGAAGTAATTCCATATAGAGCAGCCAATCACAGCACACATAAAGAAGTGAGTTAACAGATGCACTGCTCCATTGCCCATGCTGGAGCAACCTACTGCTCACTTTCTGATCTCTCTGAGGGCAAATGACATTGATATCATGACAGGCTTGGCTGGTTTATCTTATGCTTGGCTGCAAAGGATTGAACACTATATGATTCATTGGGACTGACTATTTGTTTGAAAAATAGTTGCTGGAAACACTGAAGGAAGAAAATAAATACAACCAATAAATATACGACTATATTGACATTCGTTGAGTTATATATAATAGCTTTAAATATAGAGATGTACAGAGAGGTAAGAAGAAAGATATAAATGTTAGATAAACTAACATATATAGATATTGAAATATTTTAAAAAGTTTTCAGATAGGATAATGATGTTAAAACAAAATAATACCATTGCATAAGATAGCGCAGAGAGAAATGTATGAAGTTGGTGTCAGATGTTCCAGTCCTGTTGAATATTTCCTGTTTTTTTAATACTGTATATAAAAGTGGTTTATTCATATTGCTTAACTGTTTGTCTGTGATGGAGCCCACAAAGTTGTTCTGAGTTGAAAACAATTAAAGTTCCAGTAAGTTTTCTTCAAAATTGCTCAGCAATGAATAACCATTCATTAAGGATATAAAATCCTTTCTAAACTGTCACCAATAGCACATAGCAACAAGCACTCTGAGTGATGTCCTGAGGTTGGGATTTAATTTGATTAGCCTCCTCTTCCCCCATTCCTGTTTCTAAATGAGACAGTGAAGGAGAGAATCTTCCCTCCACTCCACATCTTTTTAGCAAAGTTGTCAACTTACACTAATCTGATCAAAGACAGATCCTGTTCCATTTTTTGTTTGACTTTGTTCTGCTCTGTGTGACTATGTTGGATGAAAGATTGCTCTGAATGGAAAGTTTAATTTTTTTAGCCCTGGAAATGTAACCACTGTCCAGTCCATGATTTTAATTATTCAAATTATGATTTCCAGGAAAATCAGTGCTCATATGTTATCTAACAAACAATTTGAGAGGTTTTAATAGAATTGTAGAGAATCATGAGATTACTGATATTTCACTCAGAAGGTATCTGAGCTATTACATTAATTAACAGGACAGAGAAACCTAAAAACATTTCACCATCTACAGTTTCTGTCCATTCAATATAGTGGCTGTTCAAAATTAGGAAATAATTAGGAAATAGAACAGACATATTTCCAAAAACAAAATGGAAATGCAGCCTAAGTTGTAGTGCCTTGGTTGGGCAAGTAAAATTAAAACTGCAATCTGATTTTTAACAATGTCATATGACAATTTCAGGTTTAATAATCAAAAATAAAGCTAGGAAATGTGAAAAAGAAATTAAAGAAGTTGAGGGCAGATTTGAAGGAAGACTTGACAGGAAGCATAATAGGAGCAGTTAAGCATTTTATAAAAGAGAACAGAATAACTTGCTTTATATTCATTCTCAGACTGTTAGTGTTGTTGACGGGTCCAGCATTTATTGGTCATCACTAATTGCCCTTGAGAAGTAGGTCTTTATTATACTGAAAAGTCACTGTTACCTGAAGCTGGTTGTGCTTAGACTGTCCAGGTGGAATTTCACATTGACCCTAGGTTCCTGAACCTCCTTCAGAAGCTTGCACTCCACCCCCCGAGCCACCTCATGGGAATTCCCTCTGAGTCCATCCACCTGCGGTGGAAGTGCTTCTTGTAGAGAGGACTGTTTCTGCACACCATTCAAATGTACTCCTTTGTGCACTGCTCAGGCATGACATGGTGTACTGCTGGGCAGAGGAATCCCCAGTGGAGGGCTCTCTTTGCAGGAATCCTTCTGCTTCCCTTTGGGAACCTGAGGTGGATGCAGTCAGCAGCTATCCTGGGTAACTGCACATTGCAATAGCTCATGGACACCCAGCTTGACTGTTTATTTTGCAGTGCTCTGTAGTCTCTGCACCTTGTATATATTGTCTGTGGGGGATTACCACACTCCCCTCCCACAAACCTCCTTTCTTTTTGTTTGAAACATCTTTTGTTGTGCTTTTGGTTACACCTCAGCCTCACATTCTTGATCTTTGGTGCAGAGGGGTGGTGCAGGAAAGTTAGAGGACCTTCTCATGGCTCTCTTCCTGGACCTGGCCATGCTGACCATTATTTGGTCCAGGCGGCAGGTAGTGGAGGGAGTCACAGTTGCTGACTGTCTGACTCTCTTCGTTAGCTACGTTTGTGCCTGAATGTCCTTGAAGAGGGAGCACGCACTGTCTACCAGTACTCTCGATGCCTTGAGAGAGAAGTGGGCACCTCAGGGGACAGATAGCTTTACCTTCCCTTCCAAGTCCAATTTGATTAAGCCTCTTTGCCCTCTCCTTTGGTGGTCTGCATTGCCTTTTAATGATTTGTATGTAAATTAAACAATTGGAAAACATGGCAATGATTTACTGATGGTGTTAAACAGGTGAAAATTATCACACGTGCTTTGCTGATGAGAAAAAGCAGTTCGATGTGCGCAAAATTGCTTCCAGATATATATAAAATGAAATTAAGTGCCCTGAGAAATCTTTCTCTAAAGGGGGAGTTAAGAGTTAACCACATGGTCAAATAAGGACAACAAAAATAGAAATGTATTTCTCATGAGACTACTTGTACTATTCTAAATAATTGTCCATGTAAGCTTCCCCACCTCTGAAGTTTATCCTTATAACCAATTTTGAACTAAGGCCATAGTTTTTATGATTCTTCAGTCCTCTAGTCCTGCTCTTAATTTTACATTTTTTTAATATTATGTATGACTTCTGTCACTAATATAGGTGCCGTGGTAGGACAACTTATAAAACATTTCACTATATTTTTCATGTAAACGTACATGTGACAATAAAATTTGATTCGATTCGATTCGATTCTGTTCTATTCTATACTATATAGTTCATATCCAAGTACAACAACTGTTTTCATGTCGCATGTGCAGCATTCAATGTAAATGTAGCAACATTCCACACCAGTAGGAAAGATCAGTTAATAGCGATGATTCTGTGGTCCTAGTGCCATTGAAGGCTGAGAGGTTCATTGTGTATGAGGTTTCTAAGGTCCTCCAACCTCTGGCCAACATTGGTATATTCAGTTACAGAAGTTGCAGTGCACTATAGTGTCCTGCAATGGAGCCAGGCCAATGATTCAGTTTCAATTTATTGATGGAAACCTTGAGCTTTTATAAACAGTTCTTCTCTCTTAAGAGACTTGGTCTCACAACAGGATCTCTTATACTTAAGTCAATGCTATTTCTGATGAGCTCATATTCCAGTTGCCCAGGCTTATAGTATTTAGCTAGCTGTTTGTGTTATCACATACTGATCAATGGGAGCTCCTCTGAGCTCTGCCTTTGGATATATACCAGTCATAAATAGCATTAATATTGGATTCAAAGGATGTTTTCAAAACCTGCAAACCCTACATCTCTCCTGTTTGGCTTCCCTTATCCGTCGTGAGACTAAATAGCTTGTAGAATTCTTTCCCCAGTGCTGTTAATAGAGTTTCAACTGTTACATGTGCAATTTTTTTAAAACTCCAGTTCTGCAGTTATTGCATATATTTCTTGCTGAGACTGAAACAAATTACTATTCTGTCTTATATTTCTTTTAATTTCAATCACAGGAGGGAGAGGAAAATTCAAGGCCATTTTGACTCGCCCAGAAATTCAATATTGAATACTACAGATATAATTCTATCTCTTAAATGTAGTTGGTTCTCTCACAGCTCCGAGATTTACTCAATCTCACTTCACATTTCTGATGCCATGTTTCATAAGATGCATTTTAATGGTTGTTCCAGACTAAAATGAAAGCACTTACAGCAGAGGTAGAGATGATATTGGCACAGCAAATCAGCCAGGGCACTGTACACAAATGCATTTCTCAAATGCAAACCATCCGTCATCTCTTCCGTTCAAACAACAAAGCAGTCAACATTTTCTAATCTCCATCAGTATTTTCCAACACTAAACAAATCGTTGTGAATCTGTGATATGAATCTTTTATTGTCCCAATATCTTGAACAATGTGGATCACAAATCTATACAAACTATTCTGATTACTTCATCCAAATAGATAATCAGGAAATTATCTGTCAATTTAAAATATGACCCTGCTAGCTTCTTGAGGGCATTCTACTTGCTTACAGAAACATATAAGTTTTCAGGGTTAGCATTTCAGGTCAATGATCTTTCATCAGAACATGAAATAGTGCTAGCTGAAAATGTTAGCTGTGTTTCTGTCCACTGATGTGGCCAGACTTATTGAATATTCTCAGCAATTTTTTTGTTTTAATTTCACATTTCCAGAATCAACCGCATTTTCCTTTTAGTACTTGCTCATTATCAGCTCTTGGGAGAAAAGGAATGAGTCCATAGTGGGCGAAATGTTGCCTTCATTTTTTACCTGACACTCTCCCTTAGCTGAATTAAGTTTGGGGCCATACCTTTGCAAAGATAATCGTGCAGTTAAAGAAACCTCTTTTAAAGGTTCTTGAGTGTAATACTGACCTTTTTAAAAAGTCTATCTTTTTTTTGCAATAAAGATTAAAATGATTGACTTGCCCTTTTGCACAATCAATGGCTGATCCAGAAATTGGATCAATTTACAAAAGGGATAATAAGCCTGTCTCTGCTGAAATTTGCAATTACGCTAATTGTCCCCATTTGTGTGCACTGTTCATCAGCTGTAAAAATGGCCACTCTTTCAAGCAGTGACGAATGTGCCAATTTTTAACCTTGTTCTTGAATTTATATTGTTAAAAGCAATATTAAGAAGAAAAAGAAGAGAGGATGGAAATTGCTTTCCTTATAACCTTTGAAAAGCCTAGCTTTATTAATGTTAAATAAGGTCGTGTGCAGACACAATCCATTACTGGTAATTGTGTATTTTAACAGTGAAAGCCTGAAATGTGTGCACAGTACTTCAGTTAAACAGTAAAATATATCTTAACAAAAAAGCCCTGGTATTGCAGCTTTGCTACAAAATGTAAGTCTTTTTGTTTCCTTCTGTTTTATGTACTGATTCATGGAGTCTTAGTCTATAGACACCAGTTGCACTCTCATACCTCATTCTGTTACCTTAGGACTCAGCCGCATTACTCTCTTCATCCACAGCTCTTAAAAATAGATTCGCTGGTTATACAACTTATTTCCTGTGGGATGATGCTATGCATAATTTATCTGGTGTGTTCGTTCAAGTAACAGCAACAAATTTGTTTCAGAAATTTATTTGTTCGATATGAAGCTTTGGGACATCCAAGGAAACAAAGTACAATATTTTTTTTCATGCAAGTGATCACTATCCCATGGTTAGGCGTGGATGGTGAGCATTGCTAAAAATGAGGGTCTGCTGAGAGGGCCTGCTGTCTTCATCTAATGTTGGCAGACAGTGCTAGCTAGAATAGTCAGGCAGGAGGCTGGAAAGACACAGCAAGCCAGGCAGCATCAGGAGGTAGAGAAGTCGACGTTTCAGGTGTAACCCAACTTCAGGACTGATGGTGGGTGTAGGGGGAGCTGCAGATAAAGGGGGTGGTTGGGCAGGGTGGTGAGGTGGGGATAAGTGAAGGCAGGCAAAGGGTATGACCTGGTTGGTCAATGGATGAAATGAAATTTTTAGGTGGCTAGGAGGGGGAGATGGTGGGAAGGGAGTCGGGAGATGGGATGGGATTATTTGAAACTGGAGAACTCAATTTTGAGTCCTGCGGGCTGTAGACTGTCCAGGCAGAAGATGAGCTATTGTTCCTCTAATTTGTAGTGTGCTTTATTGTGGCAATGGATGAGGCCAATGGTGGTCATGTCAGAAAGGAAGTGGGAAGGGGAATTAAAATGGGCTGAGACTGGGAGCTCCCTTCCACTCCTCCCTGCCACCAACCGGATTCATTCCTCCCATTGACCAACCAGGTCATACCCTCTGCCTGTCTTCACCTATCTCCACTTCACCACCCTGTCCCCACCATGCCCTTTATCTGCAGCTCCTCCTACACTCACCCCCAGCCCTGAAGAAGGGTTACACCGAAACGTCGACTTCTCCACCTCCTGATGCTGCCTGGCTTGCTGTGTTCTTCCAGAGTCCTGCCTGTCTACTTTGGATTCCAGCATCTGCAGTTTCTTTTTTTAATCTCTAACCAAGTGCTGTCTAGAATAGCAGCCTAAATCTTTGCAACGTAAATGTCACTCTGAAATTCATCCTGAAATCTCTCTGACTCTACCCTCTAATGCCTCCTTTAAAACTCTCTTTTAAACTTATATCCTTGAACAAGATTTTAGACGGTTCTGTCTCTTTGTATCTCTTTGCATGGCTCAATGTTAAATTGTCTTGACAGCTTTCCTGGAGAAAGTGAGGACTGCAGATGCTAGAGATCAGAGCTGAAAATGTGTTGCTGGAAAAGCGCAGCAGGTCAGGCAGCATCCAAGGAGCAGGAGAATCGACGTTTCGGGCATGAGCCCTTCTTCAGGAATGAGGAAAGTATGTCCAGCAGGCTAAGATAAAAGATAGGGAGAAGGGACTTGGGGGAGGGGCGTTGGAAATGTGATAGCTTTCCTGCCCAGCATTTGTGATTTTTTGCTTCTGTTATATTTCAGTGGATTGGAGAACATGAAATAAAGCTCATCTACTTTTGGAGTATTCATAAAAGGTAAAGTTTTTAAAAGGTAATCAAATTTCCTGGTTTACCTGCATGTTAGACCTAGGTTAACATAAAGCACAGCCCAGGTTTCTGTGATTAACAATAATTATATTGTTTCAAATAAGTAGATACTAACAACAAGTAAACAATTATGAACGGTTGATGTATACATTTACTAATTAAAACTCAAATCCCTTTATAATTTCCCTCTCTATGCACAGACAAACATAGACTCAAAAAATGGATGTTTAGTGTTGAGGGAACGATTAAGAAAGCAGGATAATGGTCCCTGTTCATGGGGTTCACTGAGATAGTCCTTTTGACTTATCTGGAAGTATTGATACTTGATTCTGCTTCTCCACACACTTTCACTTGACTGTGAAGGTAAAGGTTGGCTGGTTCCCATTTAGAATGTCTCTGACTTACTGGTTAAGAACAACAACTGCTGAGGGAAAGAGACAAAAAAAAACTAGATATCTTCAGGTATGAGTTTTTTTAATGCAGATCATAAAAAGCTCCTTTTCCTCCAGACATCTGATGGCCAAAAAATTCATACCTCAAGCAGTTCAGCTACTTGGGAGCCAAACACATTATTGTTGGCAAGCAGAAGTCCAATGTCTTCAGTAACTGGTCACTAGTTCACAGACTAATCAATCACTTGATGCCAGACAAAGTTCCATTTGTACACGTGGCTTGGCTCTAGATGGCTACAAATTAGGCTTCCACTACTACTTTAACAAGTAGCTATGTAAAGAGTAAATACAATGAGCATCAGGTTACTTGCTTTTACAAAGTGCAGCAATCCTTCAATAACCCTTGGTTTTTAAAACAGCGTTTGTTTTTAAATTTCAAAACTGCAGAAAACAAAAATGATCTTTATAGTTTGTTTCATTGTCCAGTAAATCTGATCAGTTAGCTAAGTTGGCTGGATGGCTGTTTTGCTTAAAATCTTCTACTTCCCAGGCACTTCTCCTGATCCAACTTCTGTTATGGCAGTGGAACTTGGAAAAAGATCTGGTATGCTGACAGCTGCATCAAGTCAGTCTATTCTTAGGGACTGATCTGGAGCAGGTGATGGTATTGGGAGCAGAAATAACTAAATGGTTCTCCAAACTACCAAACATAATATTGAGGGGAGTTGTGAAAACTTGAAATATAACTAGTGCAACACGGCTTTTATGACAATGCTAGTTTGGCTCTGACTTTCCCAATGTTATTGGGAAACTACTTGATGGAGCAGATCTCATTGTAACACTGAGCTTAAAAGCTACCAGTGAAAGTTCTCTCTCAGTGTGGCTATAATTACTTTGTTTTTGAAACATTTTCAGTATGAAAATGTCGAGGAAGAAATGTCCAGATAATATAAAATGATCCACACTAATAAATTAATTTAAAGCATGACCAAAAGATTATTAATAATTATCTAGATAAAGTACATATCACAATAACAAAAAAACTGCCTTGCAGCTTGTGGATAAGCTTTAAGGAGTGAGGAGATGAGGTAACTACTTCAGGATTCCTAGCCTACGACCTGCTTTTGTAGCCATAATATGGATGTGGCTACGTTCAGTTTCTGGTCAATGGTAGCCCACAGGATAGTTGGGGATTCAGCATTGATAATGTCATTGCACGTCAAAGGATAATAGTTAGATTGTCTCTTTTTGGAGATGATCATTGGCTGGCATTTGATGTAGCACAAATATAATCACATGTCAACTCAAACCTTGATATTGTCCAGGTCTCACTACATTTGAATATAGACTGCTCCACTATCAGAGGAGACAAGAATGGTGCTGAACATTGTGTAATCATCAGCAAATATCTCCCATCTGACATTATGATGGAGGGAAGATTATTGATGAAACAGCTGAAGGTGGTTAGGCCAAGGATACTACCTCCAGATATGTGCTAAAGCTGAAATGACTGACCTCCAATACCCACAGCCATCTTTCTTTGTGTCAGGTATGATTGTAACCAATGGGGAGTTTTCTCCCAATTTCCTGTAATCCTAGTTTAGCTCGGGATCCTTGATGGCCATGATGTCAAGGACATTTACTCTCACCTCATTTCCCAAATTCAGCTCTTTTGTCCTTGTTTGAACCAAGAACGTAATGAAGTCAGGAGCTGAGTGACCCTAATGGAACCCAAACTGAGCAGCTGCTGCTTGATAGCACTGTTGCTAACAATGTCCATCACTTTACTAATTACTGCAAGTAAACTGGTGGGTCACCAATTGTCCAAGCTGTATTTGTCTTGCTTTTTGTGTGCGGGACATACCAGATCAATTTTCCACATCGTTGATCAGTTTAACGTAGCAGCAGTACTCGCACAGCTTGGCAGGAGGTACGTCAAAGTCGGGAGCTTTTGTCTTCAGTATTATTGCCAGAATTTGTCTAGGTTGAGAAGGAATGAATAGAGTTGGTTGAAGCCTGTTGATTGTGATGCAAGGGACTTCTGTAGGAAGCGATCATCCACTCAGCACTTCTGGTTAAAAGTTGTTACAAACTTTACAGCATTGTCTTTTACTCTGATGTGTTGGGCCTTTCCATCATTGAGGATGGGCATACTCATGGAATGTCCTCCTTTGGAGAGATTTATTTAATTATCCATGACGATTCACAATTGGATATGGCAAGACTGCAGAGCTAAGGTACAATCTGTTGTTTGTGAGATCACTTAGGTCTGTCAATCATTTGCTGCTTATGCTGTTTGGCATGAATGTTTGCAGCTTCAGCAGATTTGAAGGTTTTTAGATATGTCCAGTGCTGTTTCTGTCATGCTCTCCTCAATCTCCTGAACCAGATTTGATCCTCTGGTTTGATTGAAAATGTTGGATGGGGGAAATGCCAAGCCATGAGGTTTCAGATTGTATTTGAATAAGATTCTGCTGCTGTTGATGGCCTGTGACACCATATGAATGCCCAGTCTTGTGTTGCTACAGCTGTTAAAGGTCAGTCCCATTTAGCACGGCAATAGTGCCATGCAACATTATGAGGACATTCTCAATGTGAAGATAGGATTTTGTCTCTACAATAACTATGCAATGATCACTCTTATTGATATTGTCATGGACACATGTAACTGTGGCAGGCAGATTGGTGAGAATGAGGTCAAGCATGATTTTCCCTCTTTTCGGTTGTCTCAGGATCTGCTGCAGGTGCACTTTAGCAGCTACGTCCTTCAGGACTTGATCAGCTTGGTCAGTAATGGTGCAGGCGGAGTCACTCTTGGTTATGGACATTGAAGTCATCCACCCAGAGTTCATTCTGCATACTTGACCCTCTCAGATCTTTCTCCAGCTGACATTCAAAATGGAGCAGAACTGAGAGGGTGTGTGTTGGTGATTGGGGGGTCAGTATTCTATAATCAGCAGGAGGCCTCCTTGTCTATATTTGACCTGTTGTCATGAGGTTTCATGGGTCTGGCAAGGTAACTCTCTCCTGACCATATACTGCTGTCCTGCCACTTCAGCTGGGTCTGTCCTGCCACTCGGAAAGAGCATAACTAGATGGTGATCATGTTATCTGGGACAACAGTGAACAATAGGAAATGATTATGTCAGGCTTATGCTTGACTGTTTGAGACAGCCCTCTCAATTTCAGTGCTAGTCCTCATATGTTAGTAAGGACTTTGCAGGTTTGACAGTTCCTTGTTTCCGATGCCTAGCTCAAAGCTAGGATTCATTCTAAAACCCTTTAGCAGTTAGGGCAGTTCTAGGGTTAGATCTAGACCAGATCAAGTAAGAACAGTAGTCTCCCTGTGATATAAATCCACAGTGTCCCGTCACCAAGTTACCCTTTATTTATACATGGATAGTCCTTGACACTAATCCAGCTCCCTCAGAGCCAGTCCTCAATGAGCAGAAACTCTGACACTCTTGTTTATATCTATCAGCCAAAGCTCTCTTTTGGACCAGATTAACAACCTCAATCAGGGAATCCATATTCTATGAGGTCTAACTGGCTGACCTTGTTACAATCATTACACTTGGAGGGAGCAAATCGACTTTTATGACCATGGTTTCACAATCATTAATAAACTTTTAATTCAAAATTTTATTGAATTGAAATTCCATCATTAGCCCTAATATCAGACCTGGAGTTATGGCCTTTCTTCTATTTATTTAAGTTTTGTCCTTACGTGTTTTAAACCTTCTAGCACCTGTATAATTTTTGAATATATAATGATGAAACTTTGTTGGGTAGGTGTGTTGGCAGATAGCAGCAGAGTGGTGCTAAGGTAGCAATGTCATGCAGTGTTGGAAATTGAAGTCCCTTTCAGACTGAATTTTTCTGGTATTTATTGCATAGCATAAAATTTAATTCAACTGTGGGTACAGCAGCAACTCGCTTCTCAAATTTATCATCTATGAAAACAAAAGGAAAAGTTGCAGGGATTAATGAGGTGAAGACAAAATAACACAGGGTGTACAATTGTAATTGGGGTGCAGGAGCAGAGTGTATATATGCACAGATCACTGAAGGTGGCACAACACACAGAGAGAGCAATTAATACAGCATACAATGCGCTTGGCTTTATTACTTGGGGAATAGAGTACAAATGTCAAAAAGTGTGGCACAGCAGGTCAGGCAGCAAGCCCTTCAATTCCTAAAATGTTGACTCTCCTGCTACTCTGATGCCACCTGACCTGCTGCGCTTTTCCAGTGCCTGGAAATGTTGGCACAGGCAAGCAGATAATTTTTTTTTTAGAAATATTGTGCAACCATGAGATTGGCACTCGATAATGATGCTCATTTGAAGAGGCCTTGTAGGCACAATGGGCTCCTTCTGCAACATACCATTCTGTGATTCTGTGATGCTCCATTGATCTAGCATTGTCTGATGCCATTAGTGCTCTATTATTAAGATATTGCTTTGGAAATTAAGATGTTTTATATTTAGACATGATTTGGAGATGCCAGTGTTGGACTGTGGTGTACAAAGTTAAAAATCACACCACACCAGATTGTAGTCCAACAGGTTTAATTGGAAGTACACTAGCTTTAGGAGCGTTGCTCCTTCGTCAGGTGATAGTGGAGGTGATGAAGGAGCGACGCTCTGAAAGCTAGTGTACTTCCAATTAAACCTGTTGGACTATAACCTGGTGTGGTGTGATTTTTTACTTTATATTTAGACGGAATAGTAAACTAACCCTCAGCTGTCGACAGGCAAGGGGACAATGGTCATCCTGATGTTATGCGTAACTGTCCGTGGTAATTAACTGTTGACAAATTACAGAAGAAAAGAGCAGGCGAGAAACGTGAATTATCTAAATACTCAGTGCAGGATAAAATTCGTTGAATGGTGCAGCAGTCTCGATTACCGAATGGCCTAGTTCTGCTCGTGTGTCTTATGACTCAATTGACCGTGATCTGGCAGACACTGGAGTATTTAATGTACTGCTCATAAAGCCGTTTTCATCTAATCTTTGAACATTTTTACTGACTGTTTATTTTTGTGGATTAATGTTAAACCCGCATTGCATCTGCTTGGAAATATGAGATTAGTCTTAATTCCAAATAAGCAGCTTTGCTTGCAGAATTCAAAGGAAGGCAGAGAAGAGGTTAGAGTTATTTATGACATTATTATAATGTTATGTATGTGCATTTGCAATAAATACTCTCGGTGCAACTATGGTTTACTATATTAAAAAAACCTCAGATCAATCTTGCGATTCTGCACCACAACCCATTATGGAGATCATTACTGAAATATCATATAACTGATAATCTCAGGGTAACTGGATTGATATCAATTTACTGTGCAAGAATGTTGGGGATGGCCTTAATGCAACAGGATATGATGATTGTGTGGTACATTGACAGGACCAATCTTCTCATTAAAAATATATAATTCGATATAACTTGTTCGTCTTTGGTTTCCTTAGAAAGAAACCACTTGCACAAACTGATGAACTTGCCATTATTTTACCCAGAGGAAGCCAGTTTGAAGCAAAATTTCAAGAGTGCAAGAATTGTAGTGAAGGTTTATCGCTTCAGGATTGCCATCTAGTGACAGAGATGCACAGCTGCAGCCTCAGAAACCAAAATGGGCCATTCAATGCTCATGGTTTGAGACAAAATAAACCTGCAGATGTTGGAATCTAAACTGGACAGGCAGGAGGCTAGAAGTACACAGCAAGCCAGGCAGCATCAGGAGGTGGAGAAGTCAACGTTTTCAGTTAACCCTTCTTCTGGACCTGATGCTGCCTGGCTTGCTGTGTTCTTCCAGCCTCCTGCCTGTATACATTCAATGTTCATGGCATGTGTGAAAAATTAAATATAGAGCTACTTTGTGTTTGAACATATTTAAAAAAGATATGGTGCATATATCCTTAGCAGAAATAGCCTTTATGGCCCATTCCAAGTTGAAAAATGTTGATACAACAGTGGAACTTGAAGGTTACCCTTAAAAGATAATCAGGTTGGTGTGGGACCAGAGTCAGGTATCGACCCAAAGAGTTTAAGGCCAACAGTGAATCGCTTTGGCTTTTAGCACAATGGCACATTGGCTCAGTGGTTAGCACTGCTGCCTCACAGCACCAGGGACCCGGGTTTGATCCCAGCCTCGGGCGACTGTCTGTGTGGAGTTTGCACATTCTCCCTGTATCTGTGTGGGTTTTCTCCACGTACTCTGGTTTCCTCCTACAATCCAAAGATGGGCAGGTTAGGTGAACTGGCCATCCTAAATTGCCCATAGTGTTCAGGGATGTATAGGTAAGGGGTAAATGTAGGGGAACGGGTTTGAATGCGATACTCTTGAGAGAGTCAGTGTGGACTTGTTGGGCCAAAGGACCTGTTTCCACACTGTAGAGATTCTATGATTGACAGCAGTTTGATGGCCACTTTTGCTGTTGTTGTCAGTATTTTACATTTGCTTATGATTTTCATCTGCCAACCAAATTTATTAAAATTACACAAACTGTTTGCTCGCAAACACAATGTGACTTATTTGTTTCATGATGGGTATAAAAACAAGCCATTAAGAACATTGAGTTAAACAGTTCATTGTATTGTTGGTGTAATGTATTTTGAAGTATGGAAATGATCAAATCAGTTAATGTTCTTTAATTTACAGTTTCACATAAATACTTGCACTTGTCGAGCAGATTATCAACAAAAAGATTTATGTTTCTATAGCATTTAAATTAACTCAGAATGTTTCAAAGTGTTTTGAGGCACTGTTGTAATGTAGCTAACACAGCTGATGACTTGTACACAGCAAGATACCACATATTGTGATTTGAGCCAAATAATCTGCTAGAGTGATTTGACATCAAGGACACTTATGGGATAGGACTTCAGAAAAAGCTTCTGTTCTCTTCATCCAGTTTCCTAAATATCTTTTACAACCACCTGGAGACCTATTTAATCTTGGTTTAAATCACCTTAAATTGTACACCAGTACTTCAGACTTTAGAACCATAGAATTTATAGTACAGAAAGAGGCCATTCAACCCATTGTGTTTGAAATGGCTTCTGACAAGAGCTATCTCGTGATTCATATTCTCTATGGCCCTTTAACTTCAGCACTGAAATATATAACCAGCTCTGTTTTGAAACTTGCTCCAAAATTGGAGGTGTAGTGGACAGTGAAGAAGGTTACCTCTGATTATAACAAGATCTGGACCAGATGGGCCAATGGGCTGAGAAGTGGCAGACGGAGTTTCATTCAGATAAATGCAAGTTGCTGCATTTTGGGAAAGCAAATCTCAGCAGGATTTATACATTTAATGGTAAGGTCCTAGGGAGTGTTGCTGAACAGAGAGATCTTGGAGTGCAGGTTCATAGCTCCTTGAAAGTGGAGTCACAGGTAGATAGGATAGTGAAGAAGGCATTTGGTATGCTTTCCTTTATTGGTCAGAGTATTGAGTACAGGAGTTAGGAGGTCATGTTGCGACTATACAGGACATTGGTTAGGCCACTGAATATTGAATGAAATTCTGGTCTCCTTCCTATCGGAAAGATGTTGTGAAACTTGAAAGGGTTCAGAAAAGATTTACAAGGATGTTGCCAAGGTTGGAGGATTTGAGCAAAGGGAGAGGCTAAAAGGCTGGGGCTGTTTTCCCTGGAGCATCGGAGGCTGACGGGTGACTTTATAAAGGTTTACAAAATTATGAGGGTAAATAGGCAAAGTCTTTTCCCTGGGGTCAGAGAGTCCAGAACTAGAGGGTATCGGTTTAGGGTGAGAGGGGAAAGATCTAAAAGAGGCCTAAGGGGCAACTTTTTCACACAGAGGGTGGTACGTGTATGGAATGAGCTGCCAGTGGAAGTCGTGGAGGCTGGTACAATTACAACATTTAAAAGGCACCTGGATGGGTATACGAATAGGAAGGGTTTGGAGGGATATGGGCAGGGTGCTGGCAAGTGGGACTAGAATGGTTTGGGATATCTGGTCGGCATGGACGGGTTGGACCGAAGGGTCTGTTTCCTTGCTGTACATCTCTATGACTCTATGAATCCCAACCACTCTCCCAGACAGCGAATTCTAAAACCTAATGACTCTCTGGGCAAAGAAATTTCACCACATCTCGCTCCTCATTCTCTCTCTCGGACACTCTTGAAGTTGTGATCCCTAGTTACTGACATACCAACTAGTGGAAACAAAATATCCTTCTTTACCCTGTCAAAATTGTTTATAATTTTGAACACCACAGGAAGGTCACCTCTTAATCTTCTCTGCTCCAAGACAATAAGCACAGTTTCTCTAATCTTTCCTTGTATCTTAAATCCCTCATTTCTGACATCATTCTAGTAAATCTGATTTGCACTCTCAGCAGTGTTTTAAAATCCTTCTGTTAAATAAGGTGTGCAGAACTGAACACAATATTCCAAATGTAGTCTAACCAATGGTTTGTACAGATGGAGCATCACTTCTTTGCTTGTGCATTCTATGCTTCTAATTATAAACCCTATGAGTCTTCTGAACAACAGTTTCAACTTTCCTGGCCACCTTCACAGAATTGTATACATGAAATCTAAGTCCCTCTGCTCCCGTATGTCCCTCAATGTTGTACCATTGAGCCTGGATTGTCTCTCCATGTTTCCTCGATCAAAATGTATTACTTCCCATTTTTCTGCATTGATATTTATCTGATAAGTGTCTGCCCATTTGGCCAACTTGTCAATGTCTATCTTAGGTCATCAGCATTATCATCAAAATTCATTGTTCTCCCTAACTTAGTCTCATTTGAAAATTTAGAGATTTGCAATGCCAATGCCAAATCAGAAAAAGCTAGAGTCCTAAGACTAATGACTGGGGAACACCATTTTCAATTCATCACCAAACTGAGAAGTGCCCATCCGCACCCAGCTTTTGTTTCCTGTTTCTTAACCAACTTCTAATCCAGGCTACCATGCACCCATCAACCCAAATATTTCTAATTTGCTAACTAACCCACAATGAGGCAGTAATGCTTTCGAAATGCTCAAATATACAACATCTAAAGTACCATTCCCATCCACTGCCCCTGTCACCTCGTCAAAGAACTCAATTCAATTTGTCTGACATGACAAAGCCATATTGACTGTCAAGTATTACCTTATTTTTCTCTACATATATATTTACCTTATTTCATATGAAGGCCTCCATCAGTTATCCCACTGTTGATGTATGTATTTTCTGTGTTATCCTTTGCCCCTTGTTACAGTTGCAATCTTCCAGTCTCTTGGGGCTAATCCTGCATTCAAAGAGGGCCTGCACAATTTTTGTCAATACCTGAATGATTTGCTCCCTTACCTCTGTCTGCAATCTAGGCTGCATCCCATTATGTCTTGCCCACTTGGAGTGCTGCCAGCCTTTTTAACAACTCTTCATTATTAAGGGGAAATTCTTTTTATGAAAAGGGAAAGACTTAAGAACTCTGAAGCTCATAGGGAATTGGGAGTCTTAGTTTAGGATCATCTTAAGGCTAACCTGCTGGTTCAGTTGGCTTTTAGGAAGGGAAGCATAATGTTAGCATTCATTTCAAAAGTTGAAATACCAGAACAGATAATGTCTTGCTGAGGCTGTACAAAGCTTTTTTTTGGATTATTATAAGCAGCTTTGGGACTCAAGTCTAAGGATATATGTGCTGGCTTTGGTGGGTGTCAATATTTAGTTTGTAAGAACGATCCTGGGGTGAAGGGCTTGTTGTATGAGAACTCCCGTCTGAACTTGATGGAATATAGGGGGATGAGGGTGGGAATCTCATTTACAGAATACTGAGAGGCCTGAACGGGGTGGATGTGGAGAAGACGCTTCCACTAGTATGAGAAGTATGGGACACTCTGAGAGTGAAGGGATGACTCTTTAGAGTCATTATCATACAGTCATACAGCATGGAAACAGACTCTTCGGTCAAAACAGTCCATGCCAAACGTAGTCCCAAACTAAACCAGTCCCATCTGCCTGCCCCAGCCCATTTCCTTTCAAATCTTTCCTATTGATGTACTTATCCAAACACTATAATTGTACCAACATTCACTTCTTCAGGAATTTCATTCCACACGCTGACCACCCTCTGTGTAAAAACATTGCCCCTATATCTTTTTCAAATCACTCTCCTCTCACCTTAGAAATGTACCCCCAATCTTGAAACCCTCCATCCTAGGGAAAAGACAACTACCATTAACGCTATCTATACCCCCCATTATTTTAGAAACTTCTATAAGGTTGCCTCTCACCCAAACTGAGATGAGGAGGAACTTATTCAGCCAGAGGGTAGTGAATCTCATTGCCACAGAAAGCTGTGGAGGCCGGGTCATTAAGAGTGTACTTAAGACAGAGATATATAGGTTTCTGATTAGTAAAGAGGTCAAGTGTTATGGGGAGAAGTTAGGGGAATGGGGTTGAGAAACATATCAGCCATGATTGAACAATGGATTGATAGGCCGAATGGCCTAAATCTGCTCCTCTCTTTATAATTTTATGCATTAACATTTCATTGTTAGTTAATCTTGACTCATTTAGATACGGTTTCCCATTCTCCCAATCCCTAAATAGAAACTGGATGCTGATCATTCCTATTGTGAGAGGCAAAGGGTGACTCTAGCTGGCTGTTTGCTCCCCTTTACCTCCATCTTGGACACCAGGCATCAATATCTCCAGGCATGCTCATTGGGCAGTAAGCATGTTCACTGTGTGTCCAAAGACATACATCAGCCTTGCTGCATCATCATGGTACCTCTCCAATCTAATTGCACTGTGGTTTTGCAGTTCAGTGCTGTACACTGGAATGTACTAGTACCTTTCATTGCAATGCCATTGTCAGGATCCCACGTACACAGGGACAGGCACCCAGGGAACATCTGAGAGTTGCTCACTTTCCCTTTTACCATATACTCACAGACTTCAAAGCTCATAAAAACCCTGCCTTTCTTTGCCTTTTGGCAATTTGCCCCTTCAGCCAGAGCTTAAAGGCTCACAGTGCTTCCATCATGCCTTGCTATTTAGCCTAGACACAGAGCCAGGCAGCTTATCATGGTTGCTAATAGTCATCAGTCAAGGGGATTAGGGATGCTGCTGTGTGGCACTGTCAATCTTGTGTCTACAGCATGCATCAGCATTCAAAGCATCAAATACACTGTATGTGCATCAACCAATGGCAATGTCTCAAGGTCTGAGTGGTCCTCAGTAAAGTCAAGGTGGGGATCCTGCCAGTCAGGAGGTATGAAAGCAATACGTCATACACATCATCAAATCTCAATCCAGGGACTTGGTCACAGTTAATTGATTGGGGTGGTCATAGTCACCGGGCTGTGTTACTATAATCCAGGGATTCACCTAT
The DNA here is from genome assembly GCF_020745735.1 of Hemiscyllium ocellatum. Classification (NCBI taxonomy): domain Eukaryota; kingdom Metazoa; phylum Chordata; class Chondrichthyes; order Orectolobiformes; family Hemiscylliidae; genus Hemiscyllium; species Hemiscyllium ocellatum. The sequence goes on from NC_083404.1 coordinate 116,807,804, forward strand.
GGTCTGTTCTGAAGGCCCATTGCAAACAGTCATGGATGCTGTGTTCAGTCAGTCGGGGAGCTGTAAACTGATCACTCAGGGGTCTGGTCGCACAAGAGTAGGAGCTGACTGTACAAGTCAGTTGGTGAGGTAGATAATGCTTAGTTTTGGGGGTCTCTGAATGAAAGGGGCATGAGGGAATTTGGGAAAATCAATGCTGAGGACTGGTGACAACATCCTGGGATGCAAAGGAAAGATTTCCATCATCCAGAGACTCGGCTGATGTTCTCAGGACAAAGCTTCAAATCCTGCCTTGGCAGAATTGGAATTCCATAAAAATCTGGAATTAGGAGTCTAGCAATGACATTGTTGATTGTCAAGAAAAAAAAACATCTGGTTCATGAATGTCCTTCAGGAAACTGTTGTCCTTTCCTAGTATGTGATTCCAGACTCTCAGATGCTTGATCCTTAACTGCCCTTTTGGATGATCAGGAATGGGCAATACATGCCGGCCTTGCCAGTAACACCCACATCCTATGAATGAATTAAAGAGTAAAGTTGGAGAAGAATGGAAAAAGGAGTGGATTTAATATATATGGGAAGGCAGTAGAGCATGGGAGGACATAAACTACAGGAGCTTTTCAGAGGTTGCTATCAGGACAGCCTGTGCAGCACAATAGTGGGGATGACTAAACTGTAGGACTGGGGCTCAGGGGTCACTGGAATTTCAGGGTACTGGAGGGCTAAGGGTCAAGGGTCATAGACGTTTCAGGGATAATGAAGACAGCTACAGGTGGAATTCCAGGTGATGCATGTGGTAACGTGTGGAGGATGAGTATTGATGGACTGGCCAGGGAGCACTTGGAAGAAGTGGCCATTGAGGTTCAGGGGTATCTGCTTGATTACCAGACTGAACCTGAGACAGACTGTGCCGAGCATGACCTGTGTTTCCTGCCATATTCACAATGTCTGTGACCACGCCCAGAGAGATCAGTCAGTGTCTCTTTTCTGCCTGAGCTAGGGTGCTCCACTTGTGACAGAAATGAGAACTTGCAAGGGTTAATCAGGTACTTTACACAGGTTCAAGCCATCCATAATCATAGGACTGTAGATGCAAAACGCATGGATTGCCATGATAGATGCAAATGCTGGTCTCAGGTAATCTTGACTCAGCAATGGCCCTTGCGGATTGAAGATAGTCCTCTCTGTGGAGCAGAATTAAGCACAGTTGACATTAAAAAGTGGCATTTGTGGATAACAAAACACAAAAGGTACTGCAAGATCTTAAAGGCTGCAGACAGGTTCAGGAATGATTCCCTCACACCCTAAGCGGTAGATATATGTTTTATCTGCAATGCTGCTTTACCCAAGTGAAGAGAAGACCTTAGTACTCAAATTTATAATCTCCCACTGTGTTGGTGTGACGTGACTACTGATGAGAATAGGAATAAGATCCAATGTAAAAGTTCCATGGTGAGGCATTCCATGGAAGACTATGCTAACCTGTCACTTGTACATAACACAAATCTGATTGCTTATATGACTCAAGAAGTTTTGTGTTTCTTATGTTCCCCATGCAGGTTCATTGCAAGTGTGACTGATGGATCCAGTCACAGCAGGAGCTTTGAAGTTGCTGTGATGCAACCAGAGAAATGGAGGAGGGATAGATGTGTCAGCCGGACTTGGACCAGCAACAAGCTTCAGCAGCAACTGAGATCAAAGCTAAAGGTCACCTCAACCTACGCAAGAGGTACAGGAGAGCCAGAGTATCTCACCTTCAGTTAGGGAGCTGCAGTATTGCCACACATTGAGGATGTCTAGGTACACCGTCATAAGACTAGGCCAACTACTAGAACAGGAGCAGAATGAGTGGGTGACCATCAAATCCCAGTGGCTGTCATGGTGGCAACTACACTAAAGTGTTAATGCAACTGGCAACTTTCAGGGAGCCATTAGAAACCTGTGTGGAATCTCCCAATCATTGAGCCACAGAGGTCTGAAGGCTGTTGGTGATAAAGTTTCTGCTGGATCACTTCACCTCATGACGAGGTCAGTGCTGCAGCCTGGTAGTAACTTTCTTCTCCCACATGCAGAGCTCTATAGGTTGCACATATGTTGCATTGACATCAGTATAGCAAAACACAGCTGACCTTATCAACAGCAAGGGGTTCCACTTCATCAATTAGCAAGTCACCAGCGCATTGCTGATACCACATCTTAGACATCTGTGGCAGGGACCCTGGGAGCTGCTGTGATGCCCACATCCTTGAGAATGTTCATGTTCCTAGTTCAGTTTAAGGGCCAGATATCTTACAAGGATGGTTAATGGATGGTCTATCTTCACAGTTAAGGACTCCATTACATACACCCCCCCACCCCCGATGGAGCACAGTGCGGATAGAATGCAGCTAATTCCTCAACTAGGGCAATGGCAGAGCAGATTCAAGGCCTCAAGAAGATGAGGTTCCAATGTTTGGATTGGTCTAGGGACACCTCATTGTTCATTCTGGACAAGGCATGCTGCAATAATCCGAGCATGCTGTGCTCTGAACAGTTGGAGCAGGCAATATGGGGAAGTGATGGAAGCTGAAGAGCTGTGAGTGGCACTGCGTTTTAGACAAAAGGTGGCACTGACTTCAACCAGGTTGTAAGATGGGCTAGGTAAGTTGTGTGGCTTGGACCTTAAACAGCGTTACATGTGAAACTTTGCAATATATTAAAGTATGAGCAATTCAGTGTGAGCTGCGCCACCCCTTTGCCTTGAGAAGTGTTGGTTTGTGATAGCTCTCCCATTAGACAGTGATGGCCTTGTGGTGTTATCACTGGGCTATTAATGCAGAGAACCAGGGAATGTTCTGTGGTCAAATCCTGCCATGACAGACGGTGGAATTTTAATTCCATAAAAATCTGGAATTAAGAGTCTAATAAGGACAGTGAAACCATTGTTGGGGGTATGGAGGAAACAAAAATGTCCAGTTCATTATTGTTTTTGAAGGAAGGAAATATATCTGGCATGGTGGCTCAGTGGTTAGCACTGATGCCTCACAACAACAGGGTACCGAGTTCGAGTCCGGCCTCGGATGACTGTTTATGTAGAGTTTGCACGTTCTCCCCGTGTCTGTGTGCGTTTCCTCCCACAGTCCAAAGATGTGCAGGCCAGGTGAATTGGCCGTTCTAAATTGTCCATAGTGCTAGGTGCATTAGTCAGAGAGAAATGGGTCTGGATTACTCTTCAGAGGGACGGTGTGGACTGGTTGGGCCAAAGGGCCTGTTTCCACACTGCAGGGAATCTAGTCTTATCTGAGACTCCAGATGCATGGGAATGTGGTTGAATCTTAACTGCTCTATGGGTAATAACTGCTGGCCTAATAGTCTGTGAATAAATATTCAAAAGAAAAAATAATGTGAGAGGCAACTGTGGACTGCCAATGTTTGAGTGCGTACATGGCTGGGCTTCACCAGGATATCCTGGTATTGATGGGGACTTCTGCCAATAGCAAGTGTTAGAATAAGGGAATGATACATAATGAATCAGCAAAGTTTTAGATAACAGCGTGATAAAACACTTCAGGTCTGGAGGAGAGAAACCTTCTAGGAAACTCACCAAAAATCTCATTTAGTCGATTTCTCGTAAGATTCAAATACTGCCACAATAAAAGACTTAGTGGATTCCGAATAAAGGAAGTCAAGAACTTTATTTGGTTTGTACACAGAACACAAGCCACCATGAATGATGCAAAAGCAAATGTAGAAAAATAGTAGAATCATATTGGCACTGACGACTATCTGTTCTGTACACAGTTTTAGTCAAAATAAATAGAAGATTTCCATCTTGCAATGGCATCAATGTATACAATAAATTTCTGCTTTCAATTTACATGAATAATTATAAAGGTTGGGAAGTTCCTTGGTGCTGCTTATACTCTTTTGCCTTAAGTATAACATAATACCTGTTTATATATAGAATGGCAGCAGCTCTGAGGAACTTTCCAGCCAAAGTCTAAAGGCATCCCACTCTGCACGTATCTGATATCTATTAAATTGTCCATGTATGTTTGTATGCTTGTCCCAAAGTCAATCCTTTCAGCACTGGGTCTGGAACCAGGGTAGATTGATGTTTGGTTTCAAGTGGGCAAACTGGTAAAATGTCAAAATGCTCTAAATTGCTAATGGATTGATGGCATTGTTTGTTCCGTCTGCAGGTGCAATACTAAAAGGGCGGGGTGGTGTGGGGAATGAGAATCTGGTTGTGTCGCACTTTAAATTTGCTACAGCACCATGGCAACATCCATAAACCCTGGATTGTGAATTTTGGAAATCTGAAATAAAAACAGAAACTGGTACAAGAATTGACTGGCACTTGAAACAGATATTAAAAGTTCTAAAGCTTCATTTGTCCTTATAGAGTTTCCCATCCAAAATGTAAAAGTCTTTCAAGTGCTGCCTGACCAAGAGTGCATTTAAGGAATTTCTTGGGAAAAGAGCAACAGAGTCGGGCTTATTGGACAGTCTTTTCAAAGAGCCAGAACTGGCATGATGGGCTGAATGGTCTCCTTGTCTGTTGTATGATTAGGTAGGTATTTTTTCTTGCTGTTGACCAGCCACTTTGACAAAAACATAATATGATGTTTGGCTGTCTTATTTGAGAATGAGAGTCTACTTGTGCCTCGACTGGAGAAAACATATTCTCAGTCAACCGTCCAAATATGGCCTAATATACCTCGCAAGTGCAAGGAACTTGAATCTGTATCATTCATGACCACTGAGCCATAGGAACACCAATTAGCCCTATGAAGGCATTTAGGTGATAGATCAAAATCTATAGGAGTCAACATCACCAAGATTGAAGAGAGTAGATAAAATGATGAGCTAACATCAAGATTTTCTTTGTAAAAGCCTGAATATTATGGATGAAGAGGACATTTGAACAAAACAAACTCTTCAGCTTTAAGGTGATGGAAATTATTCATTTCTTTTTACATAAATGGCTTAAATAATGATTTGAACAGAGTAGCTGGGTGCACATTATCTGAAATAATGAATCGTGGGATTGGTAGAGACTGAAAAAGAACATTTGGAAATGCAATAAGTCAAAAGGCCTGAGAGAGAGAGAGAGATTAAACAATTATTTCTGTCATTGACTACATCGTGTAACCTATGGAGGGGGAGAGTAGAGGCAAATGAATAGAATAACAAAACAAGTTCACTCATCCATATAATGTGGGACTCTTAATTGGCAAGGTTAAAATGGAATGCTCTTTTCTACTTGATGAATCTAGTGATAATTTGATCACAGACTCAACTGTGACCTAGCACAGTCTATTTCGTTTAACGCAGGACTTTTTTATTTTATCTGTAAAGCTCAATTATCGGGCAGCCAATTTGGAATTGGTTCAGAGAAGCACCTTTACTCAAATTCAGCACCTGAACCTAGGGCAAGTTGGTTTTGGATTTCCTTGTTAAAATGACAAGGCTGATAGAAAATCTGGATGTAAATGGGCCTGTAGCAAAATGTCAATGTGTGACATAGACCCACAAAAGAGAAGAATCAATCTGTAACTACTTAATGAAATGAACTGTGAAAAAAGGTCATAATATTAAAGCATTTAATGCTAATGTTAACTGTTCAAACCATTAAATAAGAGTGCATTAAGGCTGCTTATTATGTCCATTATAGTAATAAAAGCAAGAGTGTAATGTGCATATGTACCCTGAGCTGCCATCTTAAAATGTTAGGCCAACACCAAAATTAATAAATAAAGATAGTGTTGATCATGAATTATCTGAAATAAAACAGGATAGAAAGTAGTTGGCTAGATCTTCTATTTTTCTGAGTTCTTCATATACTTGTGCCTCATAACAATGGCCCTTCTGTATAGATGTGGCAAGAGCACAGAATTCTGGCCATATGGGAAATCAGGCATTTGTCAAGATTTTATAGAGGGGATGATGCTGAAGCAGAGCTATTATTGCTCACAATTGTTTCAAGCCCTGTCTGCAGGTGACAGCAAATACAGTCCATTAGCCAACAACACTTCAATGACCTTGTCAACTGGACTTCAAGTCACTGAGCTCCCTCACACTGTTATGTAGTAGCCCTGCCTGATGATGTTATTAGCAATTGTGGTTGTTCTTTCCATGCAACTTAATGGAAATTGAAGGATAGGAAAGGAAATTAAATTTCATCAAAATTCTACAATGGCTTAATTTTTTAAGAAAAGCACTGTTGTTTATCACAACTCAATGTTGTATGCTTTTGATTCTGAAGCTTTCAGTCATGTTGGTTGTACGTCTAATTTTTAATGGTACAAGCTACCACAGAAGGTGCTACGTCATTGCAAAAGAAGACATGCAGATTGCCTACATCTTGTCCAGGTAAGAGTTTTAATGAATAGGGACTATATTCTTTTACATTTAGGATCCTTGGGTGTGACTAGCACTTGACTAAACAATGTTGTGACAGAACATCACATGGAAATTACTCAACAGAGCAATAGAAAATAGGAACTATTTAGAAAATATTAAGATAAGGCCTGTTTTCTTTCCCCCAGGAGGAATATTGATAAGACTTGGTGACTGAAATGAGTGGAAAATGCAAAAGGACAAAAAAAAAACTTGAGAGGGGTTAAAGCTAACTTTGTGCAAAGAGACAAGGAGGAACTAACAATTCATTTGACACAACTGCTGATTGATTAGAAAGGAAATTTTCAAAAATCCAAATCAGTTTTGTACCAGAAATATTGGTGTAAACCTTTCTCTACATTCTGACAGAATGAATTGCCCGTTCAGTATAGAAACTTTATAATTTTCATTCCATCCTTTTGGGATTTATAAAGGACAATTAATTCAATCTGCCACATTTTCACATTTACATGAGGATAATATCTACCCCACTGTACCTTCTCTTCCAGATACTGCTCAATGCATCGTATTTTCATAGCAGTTTCTGCTTTATTTCAGAATTCCAGCTTGTAAAGGTAGGGGGCAGGCAGCTGACATAAATGCCACTCCTCAGCACCTTGCTTTTTATTGTAGCAAAATTTCTTACACGTTTTGATTAACCCAGAGATGGATGCCACTTTGAAATGTCAGTTGCAAGCATCAGCTAACCATGGACTTATATTGCACAAATATGATGGGCCTATATTAATAGTAACTAACATCAAGGTAACAGATTGTACCAGCGTATAAATCATTTCCTTATTTTACTTTTACCCTGTTATTTGAATGAAAAGCACATTTAAAGGTGCGATTTATCAACTGGATTTTATATTCTTACATGTACAATCTCAAATACTGTTAGAATTAGGTTACCACAGTACGTAAGTATTAGCAATTATGGAAGATAAACAGTGTGCATAGGCCCTTACAGTATAATATCATGATATGGAAATATTTACTAATGCATAAAACACTGCAGTAGGATCTGGCACTTATACAATTAATGGAAGATCTAAAACACAATAAAATCAAATTCTAATATTATGATTAATTCCCCATCAATGCTGCAATATCAGTCATATTTTTGTTCCCTCATGTCATTCACATACAGAGGGAGACTAAAATATATTCCTGGGCTGTGGGAGGCAACCTTGGATGCTGGTTTGTGAAGGCGGTAATGGTGGAGGGAACAGTGGGGCAAGGAAAATAGCAGAGGACCCTGCTGGGATGGCTCCCTGATGCTATCCCACTTCTGGCTAAGAGCTCGACAATGGTCATTCTCCAACATCAATTGAACTTTGCTAGGCTCGCACACTATGATGGGTTCAACAGCTCTTTCTTTATTATTGAAATTTATGTAGCTTTGCAAGAATGACTAAATTTTGTGGGACCCTTCCCAGTGGGGCTGCTATTGCTGCTGGTCCTCTTGCAACCCTGTTCTAACCTCCAACTTTGGCTGGACTGATGAAGAAGGCTGCCTCAGGCAAAGCTCTGCTGTTGGCCATCCTACTGAGATGTATAGGCCGGGGATGCATAAATGGTGCCAAAATCTAGTTCCCAGTACTCATGGGAAAATTCAGTCGAGAAGCCTGAGTACCTTAAAAAAAACTGAACCAATCTATTGCATCTGAATGACATTACAATTTCATGAAGCTCATAACATTCGTCAAGACTGATCTCCTCAGTGGGACAACAGATAGGTTTCATTTACCTCCAGACTATCAGTCAACAGCTTCCAACAATAACTTTTTCTTTCAAAAAAGAAAATCATTTCACCATAATCTGTGTCTGAGAGAGAGAATGGTGAATCATAACCCCCCCCCCCCCCCCCCCCCCACCCCCCCAAAGTAAGTGCTTTTGGATCAGGTGGGAAGTAAAAATGTAACAAGTCTCTAACACAATTGATTTATTCATGATTTTACTGGAAGCTGGATGGAGGGTGTGTAGGGTACTGGTGATCAAATCTCTCTCATGAGGTAAGTCCCCCTAGTCCAGCTTTAATGCTGGCTGATTGGGTTTTCTAGGTTATGGAAACCCAGAAACTAAAGGGCAATGAGGATTGCTGAATGGAACAGGTATGAGGCTTTAGAACTCAGCTTCCAGACTAGGAGACTACCCAGGCCCACTACTAACCATCTCCCTCAAACCAAATCTGTTAATGTTCCCAGCAATTGGATCACTCATCAGTAGGTTATGTCCTCTTGGTACCCTTACTTTCTCTCATGCAGTCTCAAATTGTTCAAAATCTATGCAATCTTATCAGCTCCATCCATGATATCTCTGGCCCTCCACAGATTTCTCTTCTCCTCCTCACCCAACGTCTCTGACTCCTTTCACAATCTTATTCTCTTATCTCCTGACCACTCCGATCTTCAGCAATTGTCTCCTCTACTCTGCCCACAGTCTCTCCTCTCAAGCTGGCTAGCTATTGGTGGCAAACAGACTTATAGAAATGTTAATCTGATTCTGCCATCCTGAGGGAGACATTTTGTTCAGGATTCCCTGACTTTAAAACTGCGTCCTTACGTATGTAAATTTCAGGGACAGAGAGTGACAGAAAGAGATAGGCAGTGCATGTTTGTAGGGACTGGATTGAAATAGGGGTGTCAAGGAGTCAACCAAATGTGCTTATGATTGTTTTCTCTCCCTTAAAGCTGTCCGATTGGATTTAAAGATTTCAAGTTAAATTGCTGTTTGGTAGAAATGTTTTTTTTTCACATCAATGCTTTGGGAATGCAATTACTAGATTTTTTCCAACAATCTCAGAGTCAAGCAGGTTGATCTTGACTGTCTATGACAGTATAACATGGATGTTAATGAGTCATGAGCCCATTTCATATTTTATCCCAATTTTAGTTCCATGGAAGTCAACATATATTAACTATGAAACTCCCTTATTGAAGCTTTTACACAAGATCATGAACTACATCAAGCTTCTCTCAATGCAGCTAGAGCGTGTGCCATAGTAAGAAATTAAAATTTAAGACTCAAACTGCCATTTCGCACACAAACTGTTTATGCTTATTCCATCAGGTACTCAAGACACTCCCTCAGCCCATAGCACTGTCTGATGATCTTCCTCTTTAATAAATTGTGAACTGATCCAAAAAGGTGGCTACTTCAGTCTGTCTGTGCGGGCTCTCTGTTTTCTCTAATCTTGTACTTGAATATGTTCTCTATTGCTAAGTTTCCTCGAACAGGCTTGCTAGGCGTTATCAAAGTGAATTTAAGAGTCAAACATACAGTCGAGGTCTGCAGCCATAAGTAGGCCAGGACAGGCAAGGATGACAGATTTTCTTCCGTGAAGAATGTCAGTGAATCAGATCAGTTTTTAACAACACTTGATAACAATTGTCATGAACACCATCACTGAAACTCATCTCTTACCTAAGACCAAATATTTGGATTTAAATTTTAGCAGAAGTTACAATGGGATTTGAACCTGTGTCTTCAAGTGAACTGCTGGAATACTAGCTCAGTAGCATGATCACTATACCACTATACTCTAGTCTTTCTTTGCAGCTCAACAATTTTCCACTTTCAAATGTAGAGGCAGTTCCTGAGTTAAGAGCAGTTTCTGTTTTTGAGTTCATTCTTAAAGATGATTTGTATGCAAACCAGAACGCAATACAGTACAAAATATAATAGTCGTTCATAAGCATGAACAAACATTTTCATGTCAGATGCTTAGAATTAATATTAATATGGGATCTTGTTTGTAAGTGTGAGCATTTGTAGGCCAGATGTTCATACATTATGGAATGCCTGTACATCCAAATCAACTTCCTTCCCCTATCTTCCACAAAAACTAAGGCTTTGAGTTTATAATGAACTTGAACCACACTATATCTTTTCTGTGAGTGCTTCACCTGAGTGAACATAGCAAAATAATAGTCAAAATTAGAGTGGTGATGGAAAAACACAGCAGGTCAGGCAGCATACGAGGTGCAGGGAAATTGATGTTTCAGACAAAAGCCCTTCATCAGGATTCCTGATGAAGGGCTTTTGCCTGAAATATCTATTTTCCTGCTCCTCGTATGCTGCCAGACCTGCTGTGCTTTTCCAGCACCACTCTAATCTTGACTCTAATCTCCAGCATTTGCAGTACCCACTTCTGCCATAGCAAAATAATATTCCATTCCACAGTATTGATGTTCCTCACAATGATCAGGTTTTACTTTAGTCATGAATCACTCACTCAACACAACCAAGGTAGACTCACAAAGTCATCAGCCTTTGCATTTGCTGAGTTATGAATAAAATTAATCCATATGTTAATGAAAAATTAATGAAAAACCCTGGGGCGCCCTTCACACTAACTAATACAAGAAACAGCAGGCACAAGGGAGTGATTAATTTTCCAAACTCATAGCTGGGAGTCAGGAACCATTTGCACACTAATTGATATCACCTAAGCCTACAATAACACTGCCCACGTGTGATTATTCTTCTTCACTCATTATTATACAGGTCCCTCATCATTGCATGGAATGGTTTTCATAAAGGGGAAATGGACTGTTGTAGGGGGCACTCGGGATTAAACTGGCACAGGTACGGGCATGCAAGTATCTTAAGACATTCATTGCATTTGGCTCTACTCAAAATTATGAGTTTCTGTCTGAGGAGCCAATGCAGTGCCATGTTTATTCCAGAGGAAGCAACAAACATTCATCTTTTATCACTTGGAGATAGACACATGACAGTTAAACAATAAATAAAAGATAAATCAGAATCTCCTACTCAAGTTGCTTCTCATAGAAAGCCTTTGCTCAATGTCTGTATGTATTTTAAGGCAGGAAAGTATTTTTAGATAGATTTAATCTGAAATGTAAATTATTTTTCGTACTATTTACAATACAATCATGTTTTTCACATGGGTTAATAAATGAATGTTTGTAATCAAGAATCAAAACCGACTCAAGTCAGTGCTTTCCTACAAGAAAACATCTGAAAATGCTGGAATATTTTGGGGTGCTCCGAATGAGGAGGAGAAACTTGGGGCGCTACTTGAAGTAGTTTAGACCTGCTACCAGCAAAAACTTTTCCAGGAACAGTTCAGAGTCAAGGACGGCAATGTGAGCTGCTCGTCCAATCAATGCGTTGGCAGTGTTTGGCAGTGCGTGGAAAATATCATAGCGTATCAAAGTGCAGTCCTCAGTCTCTGTCACCGGCCGAAGGAGATTGTTGATCATTTCAGTGTAGACAGAACCTATTCCAGCAGGAAAAGGAAACATTAGAAGAAAAAGAAATGTATGATATTCACAACAGAAATTGATATTTCAAAGACATACATTGACTTGTAAGCCCAGAAATTGAATATTGCTGTAATTGTGACATGTTGCTGAAGCTTTTCTAGCTGCACTCATCAGGACAAATGCAAAGAATCCCCGAATTCAAATGACCTTACCAATTAATAATACAGGAGAAAAGAGTGCTGATTGGCTGACAAGTTGATTCTGAATGGGTCAGCCATTGCAATGGAAGAAACTGATATATTTTCAGCTTCAGCTGCATAAAGAAGACCATAAGATCATAAGACATGGGAGTGGAAGTAAGGCCGTTTGGCCCATTGAATCGAGTCCGCCATTTAATCACGGTATTGAAAGTGGCGTTTCAATACCACTTACCCGCATTCTCCCCGTAGCCCTTAATTCATTGCGAGATCAAGGATATATCAATCTCTGCCCTGAAGACATTCAATGTCCCAGCCTCCACTGTGCTCTGTGGCAGTGAATTCCACAGGTCCACCACTCTCTGGCTGAAGAAAAGTGTCTTCATTTCCATTCTAAACTGACCCCCTCTAATTCTAAGGCTGTGCCCACGGTTGCTAGTATCGCACCTGACGGAAACAAATTCCCAGCATCCATGGGATACGCTATGATATTTTCCATGCACTGCCATGCATTATCTTGTACGTTTCTATTAGATCTCCCCTCAACCTTCTAAACTATAATGAATACAATCCCAGGATCCTCAGCCGTTCATTGTATGTTAGGCCTACCATTCCAGGGATCATCCGTGTGAATCTCCACTGGACACACTCCAGTGCCAGTATGTCCTTCCTGTGGTATGGGGCCCAAAACTGGATACAGTATTGTAAATGGGGCCTAACTAGAGCTTTACAAAGTCTTAGTAGCACATAGTTGCTTTTACATTGCCACCCTCTTCAGATAAATGACAACATTACATTTGTTTTCTTAACCACAGACTCAACCTGAAAGTCAACCTTTAGAGAATCCTGGCCTAGCACTCCCCAGATCCCTTTGTACTTTGGCTTTATGAATTTTCTCACCGTTTAGAAAACAGTCCATGCCTGTATTCTTTTTACCAAAGTGCAAGATCTCACATTTGCAAAGGAAGGAAGAAAGGAAGTAATAAAACAAAGCATAAGGAGATATTTACCAGTCTGTCTGTCTTTTAGTGCTGTCTTACACATTTCAATCCGGGCAGAATGAAAAGGAACATATCGATCCTGCGTTGATGCCACAAGCATGACATTCTTGAAGTACTGCAGCCCTACGTCAAAACAAGAGGTTTATAATTAGAAGTTTGATTCAGATAAAGCATTTGGTTTTCCATTTATTAGAAGGTTTTACTTCACTCATTTCCTTCTCAGTCTCAATGGGTCTGCTGGTACTGAGAAGGATGATCATGACCAACCCCCATATCTGTCAAAAGCAACAATGAGCTGAGTGATAAGAGTCTAATGCAATCCAGATCTGTGAGAGGAGAAATGGAGTTCTGGGTTCTGAGTAAGCCAGTAGGATCTGTGAATTTAACAGAATCCAAATTGAAATCTGTGTGCTTTCATCCACTCAGTTAACTTGCAGGAAACACACATTATCAGAATAAACAAGCTTAGTTAATTTTGCTAGAGACAAAACTGCACCTGCTGGAATCCAAAGTAGACAGACTGTAGGCTGAAAGAACACAGCAAGCCAGGCAGCATCAGGAGGTGGAGAAGTCAATGTCTTGGGTGTAACCCTTCTTCAGGGCTGAGGGTGGGTGTAGGGGAAGCTGTGAATAAAGGGGGTGGAGGGGGTAGGGTGGTGAAGAAGGGATAAGTGAAGACAAATAGAGGGTATGATTGGTTGGTCAATGGGAGGAATTAATCCGGTTGGTGGCAGGGAAGGGTGAAAGGGAAAGGGAGGGGCTGGGAAGAATGTCAGGGGGTGGAAAGGGAGGTTATTTGAAACTGGAGACCTCAATGTTGAGTCCTCTGGGCTGGAGGTGCTGTTCCTCCAATTTGAGGTTTGGTTTGTTGTGGCAATGAAGGAGATCAAGGATGGTCATGTCGGAAAGGGAGTGGGAAGGGGAATTAAAATGGGCGGTGACTGGGAGGTCCGGTCGGCCCCTGCGGGTCCAATTGAAATGCTCGATGAGCTGATCCCTATGTTTGTGCTCTGTCTCCCTGGCGTAGAGAAGGCCACATCAGTTGCACCTGATGCAGTAAACTAGGTAGGAGGAGAGGCAGGTGAACCTCTGTCTCACCTGGAAGGACTGTTTGGGGCCATGGATGGAGGTGAGGTTGGTGGTGTAGTGGCAAGTTTTTCATCTTTTCCAGTTGCTGGGGAAGGTACCGGGGATTCTGGGGGGGGGGGGGGGTGGGGTGGAGCTTGGTGCAGATCGTGGTGCAGACCAATGACTGGTGAAGGGAACGGTCCTTATAGAAGGCAGAGAGAGGTCGGGATGGGAAGATGTTCTTAGTGATGGTGTCTATTTGAAGTTGGTGGAAGTGTTTAAGGATGATGCTTTGGATGCGGAGACTGATGGTGTGGTAGGTGAGGTCAAGGGTGACTCTGGTCTAAACACGCTCCTCCCAATGCAATAAAGAGTGGTGAAATGAATAGCGATGATGCGGTGGAGGGCTGTCTGGATGACCAAGGGAGCAAAAGCACGTTGTTCAAAATAGGTGGACATCTAAGATGTTTGGGTGTGGAATGTTTTCTCGTCCGAGTAGATAAGGCAGAGGTGGAGGAATTGGGAGAATGGGATGGAGTTCTTGCAGGATACTGGGTGGGAGGAGGTGTAGTCCAGGTAGCTATGGGAGTCTGTGGGTTTGTAGTAAATGTCCGTCTGGAGACTGTCGCTGAATATGGAAATCGAGAGGTCAAAAAAGGGAAGGGAAATAGACTAAGTGAATTTGAGGTTGGAGTGGAATTTGTGAGCGAAGTCAATGGACTGCTCCAGTTCAGCGTTGGTGCTGGACGCGCATCGATGCAGTCATCGATGTAACGGTGGAAGAGTTGAGCCACAGTGCCTGTGTAGGTACTGAAGAGGACCTGTTTGACACAGCCGACAAAGAGGCAGGCATAGCTGGGGCCCATCAGGTGCCCATGGCCGCCCCATGGATTTGGAAAAATGGAAGGGAATTAAAGGAAACATTGATGAGGATGAGGACCGGTTCAGCAAAGCGGAGTAGAGTATTGGTGGAGGGGGACTGATGTATCTGTTAGAGAGGAATAGGCGGAGGGTATGGAGGCCATCCTTGTGGGATATGGATGTGTATAAGGACTGCACGTCCATAATGAAGATAAAGCGCTGGGAGTTGGGGAACTGGAAGTTACTGAAGAGGTGGAGGCTGTGGTTGCTGTCACGGACGTACGTGGGAAGTACCTGAACCAAGGGGGAGAGGATGGAGTTAGGATAGGACGAGACGAGTTAGATGGGCAGGAGCATGCCGAGACATTGGGTCGGCCAGACTGACTGAGATAGTATGTTCATGGGTGGCTGACAGGTAGGGTAGTCAGTGGACTGGGTAGCAGTTAGCTAGTTTGAAGGCGTGGTACGTTGGCAGCTAGATAGTGTCATTCCCCCTTGTCCTCACCTACCATTCCACCAGTCTCTGCATCCAAAGTATCATCCTTAAACACTTCCACAAACTCCAACTGTGCCCCACCAAGAACATCGTTCGGTCTCCCTAAAGATGTGGTTTTCTCTACTTTGTGGAGACCAAATGTAAACTTAAGGAATGGTTCACTGAGCGTTACAGCTGGGTCTGCAGGGGCTGACCAGACTTCCCAGTCATCGTCCATTTTATTTCCCCTTCCCACTCCCTTTCCTTTAGATACTGAAAGTCCCTTCAAACAACAAGGTAGATTCATTGCAGTAATTCAGGAAGCAAGCTCAACTTCAGCTGCTCAAGGGCAGTTAGGGATGAACCACAAATCCTCGCCTTGTCCACGATGCTCTAATCCCATAAAAGAATAAGAAAAGCTTAGGGGACTTTAACTGGGTCAAAAGTAATGATTAGTTTAGCGTCCTTGATCTGATCAACATCCAAAGTCTCTGGCTGGATAGCAAATGTACAGGATGTTACATGAGGAGAATCAGGTTGGGTATCTCTTGTATATAGCGGAGACAGTGGCGTGATGGCCATGTTGCTGGACTAGTAAACCACAGTTAATGCTGTATATAGAAGTATAGCCCCTCCCCTCCCCAGGGTGGCATTTAAATTCAAACAATGAAAATGGAATTGAAAGCTAGTTCCATGGTCACCAACACAGAGGCAATCCCCAATTGTTGTTTCACTAATGCTCTTCAACAGATGGGAGTATGCCCCTTACCCAGCCTGGCCGACATGTGACTCCAGACCCACAGCAACATGGCTGACCCTTAACTGCCCTTTGAAATGGCCTAGCAGGCCGCTCAGTTCAAGGGGAATGAGGGATAGGAACAAATGGTGGTGTTGATACTGATGTCCAATGGAAGAATAACAGGGTTAAAAACAACCCTCCTTCGGTAAATAGGTTGCTTACAATTGTTCACACATGAAAAAACTTGCTTATGGATGACTGTGGTCTCAGGGGCTGATTCAGTCATGACAGAGTTTTCAGTAAAGGACGAAAACAAATCAGAAGTAAAGATTAAATAAAATCCACACTTTGACTGATTCATAAGGAACAAAATATTTCTTCAAAAAAGTGAAATGACTGTAAGCATTTAAAACAGAATGCATATCACGACATTGCGATATGATAAGTCATAGAATCCCTACAGTGTGGAAACAGGCCATTTAGCCCAACAAGTTCACACTGAACTTCCGAAGAGTAACCCACCTAGACCCATTCCCATACCCTATTGTTCTAAGAATTACCTCTAACTAATGCACCTAACCTACAAACCCTAAACACTAGGGGCAATTTAGCATGGCCAATTCACCTAACCTGCACATCTTTGGACTGTGGGAGAAAACCAGTGCACCTGGAGGAAACCCATGCAGACACATGAAAAGTGTGCAAATTCCACACAGTCACCCAAGCCTGGAATTGAACTTGGGTCCCTAGCACTGTGGGGCAGCAGTGTTACTATTGAGCCACCATGCCGCCCAAATGCCTCTACTTTTTTAACTTTGCATATGTGTTGATACAGAGCCACAGAGGCTGAGTCACAGCCTCTAACTCTTTTAGATCAGCACTGAAACTGTAACTATTTACACAGTAACTATTGAAACAGTAAATGAGACATTTAGCTCCCTGTTTGGGACAGTGTGCATTGGGCCATATGGATAGATTATATTTTCTTCACATTTTTGGGATTTTTTGACATTTGTGCACTATGAATTGAGTAATTTTCAGTGGTTGCACTGGCATCCCTGGGTATTTATATTTCGCGAGGCTAGTATAACACTTCTACTTTCCACAGCACCTTTATGGCCACTTAAATGACCTCTTGAAAGTTTAGTGCACTATATACCTAATAATGATCAGCTTTTTGTAATGCCTGCAGATGCCTGCAATGGATTTCACACAGTCCAAAATTATTTTCACTTTGCACCCACATCAGTCGATAGAAATAAAAGGAAGTACAATGTTCAATTGATTTCAGCATTTAAATTCCTCTGAATGACATTAATTCCTAAATGATCAAACTCAGCTCTGAAGGAAGAAAAACATCAAAGTATTACTTTTAAACATTATGTATTATGAAAATTTCAAGCTCCTTCAGTAAGCAATGTAAAACAAAATATTTTCAGTTTATGTACAGACGTTGAAACCAACATTACTGATAAAATGTAATGATTCAAGAACTTGTAATCTTCAGGCACCTTGTGCAAATACCCAGTCTTTGCTTTTGGGCTTTAGATATGAACATCACAGGATTATTTAACTGTGGGGCAAGAAAGTTTGAAACTAATCGTGTTCGAATATCCTTAGACTTTTCTGCTTTAATGTTTGCTGATATGTGGAAACAGCATAATTGTTGTTGAGAAACAGAGAGAACAAGCAGATCATTAAATATCTGACTCACTGGAGACCTTATCATTCAATCTTTAATTGTAAAATGCTCACGTTTACCACTAAAGAACTGCTAAATGAAAAGCAGAAGTTGCTGGCAAATCTCAGCAGGTCTGGCAGCGTCCTGGACAGAAATCAGAGTTAACATTTCAGGTAAAAGTTCTGAGGGCGGGTCACTCAACCCCAAGTGTTAATGCTGATTTCTCTCCACAGACATTGCCAGACCTGCTGAGCTTTCCTAGCAACTTCTGCTTTTGTTTCTGATTTACAAAATTTGCGTTTTGAGAAACGAAATAGTCTATTTCACTCATTCATTTCCTTTTCTTGACTTTCGCCTCATTTATAATTCATGACTCTCTTTAAAAATAAAACATCCTTAATCATATTGCTTTTAACTCTTCCTTTTTCTTCTGATCTGACCCACAGCGGAATTAGGACTCAAAAACGTCCTGAACAACCATTTTAAGTCAAATACTGTCAAGCTAGCAGCGACGCAATGTCATCCAGTTTTCACCTTTTGTCAACATTGTCAAAGTAGATCATTCATCTCATTGCTGGATAGGGAATCTCACAGCATACAAATTGGAAGCTGGATCTGCAATCTGAAATAGCAACTTTCTAAGTAAATCGTTTTTAGGCATGTTCTTTGAGGTGTTTCAGAGAACAGTAATAGTGAAAGCCTTTTCTGGGTTTATGTCTGTATGCCTCGATTTTTATCTTGACAGCGATGAACATTGGTAAATTTTATTTGAAACGTCCTCTGCTGGTCCTTATTCAGCTGGCAAGGTACAAATCAATAAGCAAAAGCTGAGATCAAATTGCCAGGAGCTCTGAGAAAATTGAGATTGCTTGTTCGTCTGCACCATGCACGCATCACAGAAACTTGAGGGCTGTTCTCAGATTCATGATACAACTTCAGATGATTTCACATCCCATATTTCAGAATAGAACACTTTGTACTTGGTTATCAGCAGTAATGAGTTTTGTCTTGCAGATTACATTACTTCTTGCCGAACTGCAGTTAATAAAGCCGTCATCACAACATTTACAGGGGCACTGCGACTTGCAAGAACATCTGTTTCAGTATTTTTGACAGATGTTGGTACTTTGTAAGAAGCTACTTAATATTGGTGCATATGCTCATTAATAAACACAGCTGCCAACAACATTGATCTCTTTAAATCACATAAATATTGCACATTTTTCATGGTGACTTATGCTTTTAATAGTAATTTGGATAGCAATTTTATTTTGCAAGCTTTTTGTCCAAGCCGACATCTCCAAACAATACTTTGTTCAGGATTACTCTCAGGAATGCTCCAATACTGGGTTGAGCCAAAATCCCTCTAAATATTTTTAGCAAGTGTCCTGGTCACCAGCTCCATTTTCCTTACTGAGAATAGCGTGAAACCGCTCCAGATCTTGATATCATGATTAGAGTCATAGAGATGTACAGCATGGAAACAGACCCTTCCGTCCAACCCATCCACTCCAACTAGATATCCCAACCCAATTTAGTCCCACCTACCAGCACCCGGCCCATATCCCTCCAAACCCTTCCTATTCATATACCTATCCAAATGCCTCTTAAATATTGCAATTGTACCAGACTCCACCACATCCTCTGGTAGCTCATTCCATACACGTACCACCCTCTGCATGAAAATGTTGCCCCTGAGATGTCTTTTATATCTTTCCCCTCTTATCCTAAACCTATGCCCTCTAGTTATGGACTCCTCCACACCAGGGAAAATACTTTGCCTATTTATCCTATCCATGCCCCTCATACTTTTGTAAACCTTTATAAGGTCACCCCTCAGCCTCCGACATTCCAGAGAAAACAGCCTCAGCCTGTTCAGCCTCTCCCAGTAGCTCAGATCCTCCAACCCTGGCAACATCCTTAAACATCTTTTCTGAACCCTTTCAAGTTTCACAACATCTTTCCGATAGGAAGGAGGCCAGAATTGTATTCAATATTCCAACAGTGGCCTAACCAATGTCCTGTACAGCCACAACATGACCTCCCAACTCCTGTAGTCAATACTCTGACCAATAAAGGAAAGCATACCAAACGCCTTCTTCATTATCCTATCTACCTGCGACTCCACTTTCAAGGAGCTATGAACCTGCACTCCAAGATCTCTTTGTTCAGCAACACTCCCTAGGACCTTACCATTAAGTGTATAAGTCCTGCTAAGATTTGCTTTCCCAAAATGCATTTATATCTAGGTCATCACCAAGACAAAGGTCTCCAAAACAACAGCAAAAATGGCTTGCATCTTTAATCTAAAGAAGCATCCTAATGGACTTCACAAACATGCTATAAGAGATAAATTCCCAGAAAGTCACATTCACAGATATTTGGGCTAATGTGAAGAACGTTTAAGTGGTAACTCAAGGAATGAAAGAGAGTTTGGGGCCTTGGCAGCTGAGAGCGCAGCCACCCATGGTGTGGCAATTAAAACCAGGGTTGCTTAAGGGAACAGAATTAGAGAAGAGCAAATATCTCAGGAGTTGTGTGGGAGAAGGAAATTACAGAGATAGGAAGTGTTGAGAAAACAGCAACAGGGATAATGATTTTAAATTGGGGGTGTTGCTTAACTGGAGCCCCTATGGGTCAGTGAGTGAAGGGCAAATGGGACATGATACAAATCAGACAGTGGGCAGCAGAATTTTGAATGACCTCAAATTTAATGCGTGAAAGGCCAGGAAGAAATGCATTGGAATGGTCAGGCCTAGAGGTAACAAAGGCTTCAGACATTGGCTCAGTGGGTGAAATAAAAAGTCTTATTGAGGGTTCAGGTCTCGGATTGGAGTTGCAACTCAGAGTCAATAAGTCTGTGAACTGTTTAGTTCAACTTAACATAGCTACAAGTTAAAAAGTGGGAATCGGTAACTAGGGCATGGAATTGTACGAGGAACTGAAGACAATATTCCCATTATTTAACTTGAGGAACTTCATCCAAAACCAGTTAACAGCCAAGCAGTCTGATTATTTAGAGATGAAGGAAGATGACAGATAGTGGTCAAGACTAGCTTGGTGTACCCCGTATTCATGTGAAAACTGATTTTGCCTCTTGTTACTGTTGGCACTGGCTCATTTTGGCTTTGGCCACGCCTGTTTTGGCTCACTTTTTTTGTTATCCAGTTAGAGGATGTGGGCCTGAAGAAGGTAGCATTGAAGAGAGATTTTGAGAATTTCTGCAGTGCATCTTGTTGATGGTACACACTGCTTCTCCTGTGCACCTATGGTGGGGAGAGTAAATGTTTGCAGATGTGGTGGCACTGGACAGGTATAAATGCAGGGGGTAGTGTGGCAATCACATAACATCAAAGGGAAAGTATTCTTAGCTTCAATACAAACTTGATATTTGTCATGACCCTGGCTGCTCGGGCTGTGATATACTGAGTGAGAGATTAATCCATGGCCACTTCATCAACACGGACGATCACCCTGAACTGAAGCTGTACTTTTTCCTGTTATTTGAGAGCAGCTAAAGGTAAGCTCTATTGTAAACGGTCATTGACTTTAATTGTGCATTCACCTACATGCCCTTGATACCATTTTACAGCATCTGTGATCATTATCTCAACTCTTCACATCCTGCTGCTAACTTTGTCGTTTTCACAGGCATTAATTACTATTCCCTCTTTTTCTCCCCATCTGCAGCTTGCCTTGGCCCTTGGCTACACTTGACAGGGGTGAATGTTGAAGGGGTCTGCAGAGACCGAGCCTGGGTCTGCAGTTATAATTTGAATAATGGAGCTGATCAGACCCAAAGAAAGTAAGCAATGTTTGGGGTGGGAATTAGTTTATTCTGGAGTTTTATATTCTGCAAGCTGTCTTTTTTATATTGGTTGTGCATCTTGAATGACATTCTCAATTCAGCATCTTTCAAATTCTTAAATATGTTCTGCAGTTGATGTTGCTATATACACCATCTGAAGCACAAAGTCCCATCTGTATGGACTTTTATATCCAGTTAGACCCTGAGGAATCTATCGGGGAAGCATCTCTGTATTGCATTACAAACAGTGACATTCACTGCATATAGATGGGTCTGTCTAAGCTGTGTAGTTGCAAATATAGGCACTCCAATATCCTACGCACAGCAATCAGCGTCCTGACACAGATCACAACATTGGCTGCTGATGACAGAAGCCACTGCCACATGGACCTCAGTGGTCCACACAGAAGAACAAGAAACTCAAGAGAACGCTGGCCATAATACACATTTTCATAGTGCTGCAATTGCAACAGGCATCTTGACCAGTATGGCGGGCTCCCAAACCAATAACACTTCAACAATGACTTATAATACTGATCCTGAAATTAGTAACATCTTCTGGCTTCAATTCCCATCATAAACAAGTCTTTCACTGATCCTGTACTACTGGCTTTTCCTCTGGGAAACCAAGAGAGTTGCTTTGTTCTGGATGATATCAAGATTCCTGAATGTTTTTGGAGCAGCACTTATCCAGGCAAATGGGAAGTATTCTATCACGCTCCTGACATGTACATTGTAAATAGCGGACAGGCTTCATAGTGTTAGGAGATGAGTTACTCACAAGAGATTCCTAGTCTCTGATCTACTCTTGTAAACACAATACTTATGTGGCTAGCCCAGTTCACTTTCTGGTTAGTAATAAGCCATTGGATGTTTACAGTAGAAACTTCAGTGAATGTATTCCATTGAATGCCAAATGGTTAGAACAGTGAAGAAGGGGTTTAGTATGCTTTCTTTTATTTGTCAGGATATTGATACAGGAGTTAGGAGGTCATGTGGCAACTGTACAGGACACTGTTGGAATATTGCATGCAATTCTGATCTCCTTCCTGTCGGAAAGATGTTGTGAAACTTGAAAGGGTTCAGAAAAGATTTACAAGGATGATGCCAGGTTTGGAGGATTTGAGATATAGGGAGAGGCTGAACAGGCTGGGGCTGTTTTCCCTGGAGCTTTGGAGTCTGGGGGGGGGGTGGCGTTATAGAGGTTTACAAAATTATGAGAGGAGTGGATAGTGTAAATAGACAAAATATTTTCCCTGGGATGGGGGAGTCCAGAACTAGAGGGCATAAATTTAGCGTGAGAGGGGAAAGATATAAAAGAGACCTCAGGGCAAACTTTTTCACACAGAAGGTGGTACGTGTATGGAATGAGCTACCAGAGGACGTGGTGGAGGCTGGTACAATTGCAACATTTAAGAGGCATTTGGATGTGTAAATGAATAGGAAGGGTTTGGAGGGATATGGGCCGGGTGCTGGCAGGTGGGACTAGATTGGGTTGGTTATCTGTTCGGCATGGATGGGTTGGAACGAAGGGTCTGTTTCCATGCTGTACATCTCTATGACTCTATGGTTGGATTCACTCTTTTTGGAGATGGTCATTATAATACTATTATTGGCATTTGTCAGCCCAAGCCTGAATATTATCTATTACCATTTGACCATGGATTGTTTCAGTATCTGAGGAGTCAGAAATAGTGCTGAACATTGTGTAAAGAGCAGGGAACATCCCCAACTCTGAACTTCTGATGGATGGAAGGACCATGTACGGGTCTCAATCTGGGCAAAGGCAGATAGGCCAAGCTAGGCTATATTTCATTTGACTAAAAGTATGTCAAGGTCGAGATGGGTGTGTTCCAAAGACTTTTTACAATGCCTTGCTACCCACTTCTGCCTCACTCATCAGTTTCCCCTCTGCAAGCCTGCATGTGAAGCACTGTAATGTTTTATCCACAGTGATTTAAACCTGCCTGGAAAATTAATAAATGTGTGTGATTACACACACATCAATAGATATCAGAGAGGATCACAGAATAGTAGATATTAATGATTAACTAAATAGTGAGCTGAGCTGTGTATTTAAACATATTTCAAGCTAAGCCTTAGACTGAGTATGCCAGCAAATTCCAATACTTTTTCGCCAATCTGAATCTGAAATGTTGTACCAATTAAGATTCCAGATGGTGCATGTTTAACTTTACATTAGTATTCCACTGGTTTTTCTTCATGATACTGTAGACTAACCTGTGCTGTATCATGTCAAACTATATTGCAGCTTTGATCATGATGGATTGATAGTCCAGTCTTCAAAGGAACAAATGGTTTAAAACAAATAGACCATGCCTCAGGGTTTTTAACTCTTTGTTGTGTTTCTGAAATCACGAGCCAGCATTACATATACTTAAAAAGAAGAATCTGAAAGGTTTCTTGGAAGACTTACTTGATTATTTATGTTTATACAGTTTTCATAGGGAAATAAAACTCTCACAAATTGAGCTTTTAATGTGTATGCAATTTAAATCTAAAATTTAAAATTTGTTTATTATTTTAGTAGAAAAAAATGAATAATTAGTTTAGCTTGTGCAATTCTGTTCAGTGCACCATATTTTCTGTCAATCGATACAATGAATACCTAGCAGAAATCTAAAATGGATTTTTGCTGGCTATTTATCACAATCAGAATTAATCATTAGACATGAACTAAGTTACTTTTGCAAGTCAGAAAGCAGAAGATGTAATTTTAATATCACCAGGAATGTGTAACTATTAGATGTTTGGAAAAGAAAAATAAGAGTGTAGAAAGTGCTAGAACTGTTGCAGATTCTTATTCAACACCTAACAGTGGATATCAGATGAAGAAAGGCTCGGCTGTGATGTTGACATTGATTGACTCATTTCCAAACAGCAACATCAAGGGTCAAGTGCTAAACATACACTTGTGTGAAGTGTGGAAAGTCATCTTGCATTTGTTCATCAGTGCCTCAGCTTTAGTTATTTTTGTTCAGAGCAGCAAGGAAACAGGAAGAGATTGGAGGTGGGAAAGGGAAAACGTCAGCATGCGCTTCATTGGAATAATACCCAACTGCTCGAAAATACACAGATCACACAGCACCTACCTGGCTTTTCACTGAGTTTATACAGAAAAGTCTTGCGCGGATCAGCTTGGTCCTTGAAGGTTAATTGTAACAGTGAGCTAGACTTTTTCAGCTTCTGCATGAGCCAAAGACCTAAATTAGTGAAAGGGCACAATCAGTTACTGAGAAATCATTAAAGCCCAAGCACTCCCTCGTCTGGTTCAGACAATGACAACGATAGGAGAGAAAACAAGTTAAGTCAAGTCCTGATTAAGTGATGCACAACTTGATTTTTAATGCATATAGAATGTGGGGAGATGGCTAAAGCAAGTATTGTTTGAAGCAAGTCCAGGGAGAGAAACTTAAGGTTTTGGTGCTTCTCCTGTTTCTAGGCATCTCATTCCCCCAATATCTTTTGCATTAAAAATCCTCCTTCCATCCGTCATGTCTCCCAGATCAGGAATAATTGCCAGAGTAGGGTCAAGCTGCTTTAATCAACCTGATCAGATATATTACAACACACCCCCGTGACAGGCAAGACTTGAATGCAATCCTTTTGGCCCATAGGTACAGACACTATCACTGTGCGATAAGAGCCTCTATATTTTTAAGCACCTTGTTATGACACACTTCCACAGCCATTGTGTCCTGAAGTGGGAACTAAGCCTGGATCTTGTGGCCCAAAAGTAGGGACACTAACACTGTAAGTCCATCTGCAAATCAAACCTCTTAACTTCTGTAAATGTGTCCGGTTCACTTGAATTGACAGGTTCACAACCTTTCTGTCACTCTCACTGTCCATAGACTCTCTCACACATGTATATAGGAAACCCTGGCCACATCATGATCAAGTGATTATGGAGAAGCCAGGAAGGGAAAAATATAGTGGGAAAACAAAACAGAGGATCAAAGTCTGGTGTGTGTGTGTGAGGTCAGTTTCAGTTCAGTATCAGTATTGGAGAAAGTGGGATTTGTACAGATGGGATAATGTGCAGCACAACCATATTATGCATGGTATTCTTGCCAAATGTATAATGAGGCAAGTAGAAATGTTTTTAAACTAAATCATGGGGCAAGAATCAAACTTAGGAAGTTATGGTAAATTAAAGAGTCAAGGCCAAAGAGAAAGATATTAATAAAAGAAATAATAAACAGACTGCTGCAGGGAGTGATAGAGAGGGCAAATCGAAGAGTCAACCAACAGATGGATTTACAATTTATAAAGAAAACAAAAAGGAAAAAAAACCTAAAGTGAATAAAACTAAAACTGAGTGTAAGTCGTATTTGAAACAAAACAGATGAACTGCAGTTAGAAATGAATAAATACAATGTGGTAGCAATGACAGAGACATGATTGCAGAGTAGCATGGATTCGGACCTGACATCAATACTGGCCATGTAGAAATGACTGGAAAGTAGGAAAAGGTGATAGTGTGGGTCCAATAGTTCATGATTGCATTTGCACAACAGAGAGGGATGAACTAAATTCAGGAAAGCAAGATGTGGAAACAGGTTGGGTAGAAAAGAGAAATGATAAAAGCAAGATCCACTTGTGGGAGTATACAGGCCCTATAACAATATTCACATTGTAGGGTTGACTATATAGGGAGAATTAGTGGCCCAATTTTTTTCTGCTGGCCAGATAATCATTTTTGAAGCATAGATGATTCTTACATATGGGGACCCTGTAGATTCCTTGAAGTAGCAGACTTCAGGTTGCCTAGAAAACTGAACATTCATAGGGTAATTTGCCAATTGCTTGGAACCCTCTTCAAGTGTCCATTTCAATCAGAGAATTTACAGGCTTCTGCTGCAGTTAAGTAAATAGTTGCTTAGGTCTGTTACAAATCTAAGCTGAAAAATGTGTTGCTGGAAAAGCACAGCAGGTCAGGTAGCATCCAAGGAGCAGGAGAATTGACGTTTTGGATATAAGCCCTTCTTTCTGAAGAAGGGCTCATGCCCAAAACGTCGATTCTCCTGCTCCTTGGATGCTGCCTGACCTGCTGCGCTTTTCCAGCAACACATTTTTCAGCTCTGATCTCCAGCATCTGCAGTCCTCACTTTCTCCTACTCTTACAAATCTAGGCTAACTCTTGAATAATTATCAAAGTGACTCCACAACTTCCCACATTGATATCCAACTCCACCTCCCCCAGATTCCTTAAATCTGTGGAACCTGATACAGCGCAACCCTTTATCTCAAAGGCCTGACAGCCCCTGTTGCCAGACCTGACAACTCCACCTTCACCACTCCCCATTTCACCTGGGCACCTGACATCCTTTTCCTGCTGCTAAACCTGAAATCTAAACCCCTCTGGAATGCTAACACCTCATATTTACATTTTGACAAATGCCTTGGAGTGCGGAAGTGTTAGTGGAAAGCAAACACATCACAATCAAATACCACTCCCACCCTGGTTCAATTCTCTTCCACCCTCTTCTGTCAGGCAGAAGATATGAACACTTAAATACATGTAGGACAGATATTATCAGACTTTTGAATGAACTTCTCAAATGTTAATATTGATCGCTCTCTCTGCACATTCTCTGCAGCTGTAACACTGAATTCTGCGCTCTGTTCTGCTACCCTAATGCACTTTGTATGATATGATTTGCCTGTAGAGCATACAAAACAACACTTTTCACTGTATTGCGATACATGTGACAATAATAAATCCAATCAAATCTTTTTCGCTACAGTCAGTTTGCTGTATGCTGTGATTTCAAGGTTCAACATTACAGCCATCCACTTTGAAAACTCCTGATATCTCATCCACAGCAAACCCTCCCACTGGATCCAATATTTCCCAGTCACCCTGACCTGTGCTAAATACCCCATCATATACCTGGCCCCTTGAGCCTTGGCACCCAACCCTACTGATCTGGCACCATATTTACCTAACACTGTACTACCTACCAACCTGACATCCCATTTAGAATAGAGAATGGTCAATTTTGTTTTTCGTTAAAGTGCTGAGAGTTTTTGGAACTCCTCTCTTGAAAAGATGGTAGAGGTAGAGTCCTTGAAAATTTATAAGACAGACATGAATGGATTATTAGCTTTTTATGCAATTGTTTGTCAGGGATGGCAGGAATGCAGATTTGAGTTTACAATCCAATTGGCTATCATCACACTGATCAGCAGAGCAGGTTCAAGGGGCTGGATGTCAAGATTAGAGTGGTGCTGGAAAAGCACAGCAGGAGAGGCAGCATTCAAAAAGCAGGAAAATCAACATTTCAGGCTTTGGCCCGAAGTGTAGATTTTCCTGCTCCTCGGATGCCTGCCTGACCTATTGTGCCTGACCTCTAATCTTGACTCTAATCTCCACCATCTGCAGTATCCAACTCCTCAAGGGGCTGAATGTTCTACTCCTGCCCCTACTTAGTATGACTTGTAGGCTTAACCCTACCTTCAGTTCTAGCAGCCTGGAGTCCATCTAAAGGAAATTGAAGAATCCAACAATGCCCAAAATGAGCAGTGCACAATGTCAGTAAGAAGGGAGGAATTGGCTATCTACTGCTGCCTCCTACTCAATCAAATAAACAGGGCTGCTTAGAGAAACTTAGATCATTGGCTGACTAACCAATAAAGCCTGTATCAGGTTGGCTATTCTCGCTACTAAATGTCCAGATTGACAGTCTACTCAGCCAATAGATGGGCTCCCAAAGGTTTGAGATTCAGTAATTAGCATCATTTGCACCCACATATCTCAGGCCTTGCACCAAGTTTCTGGGAAGGAATGAGTGGCAGACATTGTGTTTACACCTTTGGAGGAAAGTAATATTCGAAACAACAATGTCCAGAGGTGAACCAAGAAGAGAGGTAAGAAACAAATCAATGGAAGAATTTGGAGGCTAGAATTAAAGCTGATGCAGTCATCCTCTGCTGAGCCCCAACTTTGTGTTTTGATATGATTTAAAATTTTGAGTTATGAGTTAAAAATTTAGAAGAGGCAAAAGAAAAAATGAATGGCATTTGAAAAGTAGTTCATGAAGTTAGCTCACCACCACCTTCTCGAGCAACTAGGGATAGGCAGTATATATTGGTCAGACAACAGCTCCCAAATCCCCTGAGTAGAAAAAAATGACACTTTTTTTTATTGGTATTGTCTTATTTAAGTTTGAGAAGTTACACTTTATATTGTCAATGTGACCATGGATCAGGCAGATCTTGGCTAAGCAACTAGATGTTCAAATTGTTCAGTGCCTCACACGTGTAGTCCATTGAGCAGATGAATTAGAAGTTGGGGTGGTGATGGGAGTGGCAAAATATAAAACTATATGAAGTGCACAGTAAGCTTCTTGACTGTCTTTGCAAGGTGCCTTTGTTTAGTTTTGCAGAGGACGCTGATGTCATTGCAATGTCAGTGTATGAGTGATCTCCAGGACTGAGGTAATGGTCCCAGGACATGGGTTCAATTGCAAAAGAGAAGATAGTGGCATTTAAATGCAATTAATAAATTTGGAATTTAAATCTTGTCTCAGTCATGGTGCCACAAAACTGCCATTGCTTTTTTTTGTTAAAAACCCCCTTAGGTTTGCTAATATGCTTTAGGTAAGGATATCTGCTATTGTTATCTAGTCAGTGCGAAATGTGACTTGATACCCACAGCAATGTCATTTAATCTTTACTGCCTTCTGAAATAGCTCTAGCTAGTCCCTCAGACCAAGGGCAATTAGGGATGGGGTAACAAATTCTGACCTTGAGGTTGACATTTCATGATGAAATAATTGTCAAAAGACTTTTAGAGGCCAATTCGACATTGGAATTATTCTAAGATGATTTGTAAGCTCCAATCTGAACAGAAAGCAAAGCAGCTGTTGTGACTTGGCTGAACCAGTTTGTTTTCACTTTTATAGATATTTTATAATCGATATGTTAGTGATTCTAACACACTTCTGGAACAGTGTGGCTTGAAACCAGGCTTCCTGAATCAGAGTTACGGACACTGTTACTGGGCCACCTCAGCTCCAGCTATTTTTTTAAGCTAGCCTTCTCTGCCTGAAAGCAGCTGGAGCCTAAAATAATCACTTGCCCAGTTCCAGACCTGACTTCGCAGGTTTTTGACAGCTTTTGATTGCAATGGCAGGTAATGGGACTTCCACCACAATTAAAGTCAGTTCTTTCACCATTCAGTACTTGAAATGTGTTGTAACATACAGTTCCTTGGCTGTCTTGGCTCAGAAACGCAGTGGGGAATGAGCTTGGCTCGTGCTGGTGCCTCAGTGCGACACTGTGATTCCCCTACACTCAATACAGTCTGAATGAGTTTGCCAATTAGTGTGGAATTGTCGCAGATGGGGTGCTGTGAATCTCATCACTGGCAATTCAGTCAGGCAGCCAAATTCATCGCATCCAGCAGCCTTTCAGGAGAAACACAGTGAGAGAAAACGAACACGAAAGAGGCAGCAAGCAAGAAATATTAAAAAAGAATCCACATCATGAAAAATGCAGACAGAGAATGACATCGACATTCTTAAACACAGAAACAGATAACTTGCATCTATCTGAGCTGGATTATTCTGCAAATCCCAGAGGTGAAAGGACTTATGCTGATTTGACTGTTAAATCTCTCTGTGAACAAATTGAGTCTTGATAAAGATTTGTTTAGACCTGATTAGCATCTGAGTAGATTTGAATTGCACACAACATGTCTTAGTATAAAACTATGGGAACAGCTGTTGTCTAAGATCACAACTAAACTATTGCTGTATGCTCAGCAATCTGTCATTGCCTCTAGTGCCTTTCATCAGCCAGCATTTGTTTCCAACTAAATAGAGAGAAAAGAAACTCTATTTCCAGGCAAAAAAAAACAACAAAGAATTTCAAAAATCTTTTCTGAAGAGACTTGAATTTACTAGAAGTGCACACTTGAAATATCAGCAAGAATGTTAGCGTGTGAATAGAATTTTTTTTATGATGACAATTAGGGCTACTTACTGAGATTGTTTGTCATAAATAACTTGGTAGTCATACATGAATAATTAATCAGATATTAAAGTGACTGGGGGAAGCAAAGAGTTTTTACCACTCCTGACCATGAAGATGTTCCCTTACTGTGTCTGCATTTGTTTATCTTCCAGTCCCTCAAATTAGTAGTATTATTCAAGGTTGACCTTGGACAATCATCTCTTGAACCAACATCTCATTAATTGAAAATTCAAGATGCATCAAAGCAATTTGTAAATATTCAATTGAATAACTTTGTGAAATTAGAAAAAAAATTAACAAATCTGCTGATTTATCATAGAATCCTACAGGAAATGTACTTCATATCTTTTCTGCCTTAAAGGTACTGAATATGAATGAGGATTTAAATTTTAGTAACTTTTTAATTTTCCTATTAATAGGAAACCCCTGAAGGTCAATGACAATATGGATGTTTGGCAAATGGGAATTATTATGGGATAGAAGAAATGCACAAGATTTTAAAAGTGGGAGTTTATGTTTGGATGTGAAGCTGGAGAGAGCAGACAAAAGCAAGGATTATGATTTTTGCAGCCGTGGGATGGAGGTGACAGACTGTGATGAATGTTAAGGGGCCCTGGCATGTATACACTGCAGTGTTTGACCTTTTACTCAGAGGTAAACAGGAGACGGAGGATTTATGATTTGGTTTTGCTGGAGCTAGTGACTGGTGAGGAGGATAAACACTGTTAGGAGGAGATGCTGAATGATTTCTGTTGGAAAAAATTGTGACTTATCCAGTCAGCTGTCTATGAACGAGCGGCAAGTGAATGTTAGTCAGAGCATCCTCAGCATACATTTGGGGATATATATTGGTTAACCATCAGCAAAAGAAGCACCAGAGGTTTTCTTTTACAACCAGTCATTACAATCCTTTAAAGTATACATCACCATAGCTAGATATCTGCCATGAATCATGCATCATGGTTCAGTCCAATCCCAATCCATGCTAACCATGTTCTTAAACTAAACTAGTCTCCACCTGCCTGCACTTGGCCCACACCCTTCCAAACCTTTCCTAATTATGTACTGAGCGAAACGTCTTTTTAAATGTTGTGACTGTACCCACATCCACCACTTCCTCAGGTAGTTCATTCCACACACAACCTACCCTCTTTGTAAACAAAAAAAAAATGTTGCGCATGTCTTTTTTAAATTCTTTCCCCTCTCTCCTTAAACGTACCCCCTCATCTTGAAATCCCCTATCTGGGGGAAAAGACAACTATCACTAACTTTATCTTATACCTTTCATTATTTTATAAATTTCTATCTGGTGGTCTCTCAACCTCCTCTGCTCTAGTGAGAAAAGTTCCGGCCTATCCAGTCTTTCTTTATAATTCAAATTTTCCAAACCCAGTAACATCCTTGTAAATCATTTCTGAACTCTCTCCAGCTTGATAATACCCTTTCTATAACTGGGCAACAGGTCTGGATACTAATGTCCTATACAAACTCAACATGACTTACCAATTCCTGTACTCAAAGGTCTGAGCAATGAAGGAAAGCATGCTTGGAGTACTGTATTTTAGTTGACCTTTCAGCAGAAGGATATTATTAAGCTCAAGAGGGTCCAGAAAAGATTTAGCAGGATGTTGCCAGGAATTAAATGTTTGAATTCTACGGAGAGGTTAGATAGTTTGGGGCTTTTTTTGACTGGAACATCAGAGATTGAGAGGTGACCTTATAGAGGTTTATAAAATCATGAGGGGTATAGATAGGGTGAATGGTATGTGTCTTTTCCCTATAACGGGATCTCAATACGAGGGGGCACATTTTTAAGGTGAAAGTAGAGAGATTTTCTACTTTCTACACAGAGGATGGTTCACATGTGGAATGAATTTCCTGAGGAAGTGGGTACAATCACTACGTTTAAAAGACATTTGGATAGGTACACAAATAAGAAAGGTTTGGAGGTATATGGGCCAGGAGCAGGCTGGTGGGATGACTTTAGTTTGGTCAGCCTGGACTGGCTGGGCCGAAGGGTCTGTTCCATGCTGTATAACTCCACATGAGGCCTCCTGTACAATATTACGTTCCAATTCCTATACACAAAGGTATGAATAAGGGGAGGAAGCATGCTACATGCCTTCTTAACCACCTTGTCTACATGCAATCTTCAAAGAATTATGTACCTGGACCCTTGGGTCTCTGTGTTCTACAATAATATAAAAGGCCTGACCTTTAACAGCATAGTATTGTATAAAACCCATGGCGTGGTCTTCATTTTATTACCAAAATAAATTTTAGTCTCTTCAACGTACCTGTGCTAACCAATGTGCTATTATTATAAAGTGTTCCCAGATGTGGTCCAGAAAGGGATAGGAACGTATGCAGCTTGTTCAGGTAGCATCGAAACCTTGGCCGTGTCAGCACTGAGCGAATGATGATGTTGCCCAGTGAGTGGCCAATGAAGCTGCAAAGAAACACAGAAGATGAATTAAAACCTCAGAGAATACCTGACAGCTCCAATCTTGGCAGTGAACAATATATATGTGATGCTGACATTTAACATGGAGAATAAGCAAGTCCAGAGGCAAGAAACAAATATCAAGGTTGGATGATATTACAAAGCGTGACAGCAGAACTGAAAATTAGATTGAGAAATCAAGGTAAATGATCAAGGTCTATAGCAGAAGGGCAAGCTAAAGTATGTTACAGTCTATATTAATAGCTAAAACCTAAAAGGAATGTTACAGTGAAAACCTTCTGGTTACCATTTAGCAATTGCTAGAAATCATTAGCAATGTTTTTTAAAAATGTTTTGTCACCAGCCAGTGTGTGGTGTTTTCTAGCTTCCTTTAAATGATTAAGTGAAGGACATTCTAGTGGGTAAAATTTACATCAGTGGGCCATAAGTAGCCCTTGAACATTTGCAGTTCAGCTCAAGATACATAAGCAACACTTGCGTTTATGGTAATTTCTTCCAAGCACAGCAAATGTCGGAAAATTGGGCCATAAGCCATAGGTAATGTGCCACAATGTTTTAACATTCTCATCCATATCGAGTGGTAGTGTCTTCACGCACCTCAAATTAAAAGCAAGGGAAGCAAAGGTCTCTAAAGCATGATTTATAGCTCCTAGAATTGGGCTTTCAACATTTTTGAAGTGCAGTGTGTTTGGCTCTGCAGCTCTGAAGAGATTAGCTTCCCTTTCCTATGCTGTTTTCCCTGTCTCCTGATGATTACTGTAGGGGATGCATTGGTAGATTTTTATCGACATTTATAGACATTTATTATTGCAGTTTTTATTTCAATCACGTTGAAATCTTTCCTTTCTGTCTGAAAGAAGTATTCTTTCTCTATTATCTGAATAACCAGAAGTGGGCTATCTCTGACACACTGACAGGATTTCAGCACAACTGGAGTGGATGCAGGAAAACAGGATTCAAGAAAAGGAGCTTTTCCAATTCTACCTTTCATAAAAGCAGCCTGAATCACAAAGCGACTTAGAACAGAGTGCAGACCACAGTGGGCTACCAGTCAAAATTAATTTAAAAGTGAAGCATTTCTTGCTCCTGCGATACACTACAGCCAATACTGTAACAGGTTGACAGGTGATGAGAAATTTTGTCAGTTGTTGGAGAAAGAAAATTATGCAGACAGTTGAAGCAGTGGAAGATGCAGGACTGTGGGGAGAAATCATGGCTCTGTGAGTCTGCTCCCAAAAACAAAGCATGTGACACAACCGGCCTCCTCCTGTACATAAATTTAGATAGTTCTAAGGCAGATCAACAGACAGCTGATCTGCACTGATCTTATTTCCCATTGGGGTAAAAACAATGACTGCAGATGCTGGAAACCAGATTCTGGATTAGTGGTGCTGGAAGAGCACAGCAGTTCAGGCAGCATCCGAGGAGCAGTAAAATCGACATTTCGGGCAAAAGCCCCTCTTGCACAACTCTTGAAACACCTATCCAACAATGTTTAGAGGCAATTGTCTCCACAGGCTCCAAATCAGCAGAGAGACAATTACAGAACCCAACCATATGCTATGCCGTCTGTAGTCAACCTGGCAGTTCCATCAATGGCACTGCAGGCCTCAATATTTTTGGCTCCAGCTCATTTCAGCCGAGTATTACACCATCAGCCTATAATGCAGCTAACAAGAAGTGAAGCAACGGTTATAATCACAGCACTTTTATCTCATTTTGTCGTTGAAAAGAAGCATGACCCTGCTTGCCAATATGACTCCTGTGTAGAAGAACTGATGCCACTCTTGTGATCATCTGTCCAGCAGATTCCTGCTCTTTAATTTTTGCCAACATGTCGTGTTTGCCCTGGCACTTCAACTTCACTGAATCCATTCTCTCTGGTGGGTGTGACTGTGTTGGCATTGGTGTATGTTTGTGAAACACAGGACCTTTTGTAGCATTGTGTTGCTGTGATTGAAGGGAGATGATAGGAAATCACTTTTCCAAACTTAGAACAAACATAAAGGAGCAGGTGCTTCAAGGCACAACTTCATGCAAGTCTCATGTTGGAAAATTCTACCCGCAGGGAGCAAGAGCACATATGCATGTGTGTGTCTGTGAATGTAAATTCTAGCTTTCAAGGGAAGGGGCTGCAGGTGACTGAGCAAAATCACACAGGCCTCAACTGTTACACAGCAAAGGTTAACCATATTTAAACAGAAGTAGAAGTCCACACATTTAAGTGAGAGCTTCATTTGTTTGCAAACGTACATTAAACTCATTAAATTAGATTACTTAGTATGGAAACAGGCCCTTCGGTCCAACAAGTCCACACCAATCCTCCGAAGAGAAACCCACCCAGACCCATTCCCCTAACACTACAGGAAATTTAGCTTGGCCAATTCACCTAAACCTGCACATTTTTGGGCTGTGGGAGGAAACCGGAGCACCCGGAGGAAACCCACGCAGACACAGGGAGAATATGCAAACTCCACACAGACAGTTGCCTGAGGTGGGAATTGAACCTGGGTCTCTGGCGCAGTGAGGCAGCAGTGCTAACCACTGTGCCACCGTGCCGTGCCTTACAGATTACAAGCTCTCCATATTTATTCAACTAATTCAAACCCAATTTACTCTTAACTAATATATACCATTCCCTTATACCATTTGTATCTCAGGCCCTCCTTCAAATTATATTAGATGACAACATCAGCTTCCACCAAACCACTCCTTGTTTCTCCTCCTACTCTCTTCCCATCGAGTTAGTAGCATCCACCTTTTACTTTCTTTCAACATTTTGGTTTTTTTTTTGGGATTCTGTGCAGATATTTCAGAGGCCAGAATCTCATCACCAAGTCACTCTATATTGACACGTGCAGCTCAGAATCAGTCCCCTGCAGTCAGGAGACTCTCTGAATCTCCTGCTTGTATCTGTCAGCCAGGGCTCCCTGATTGGGGTTGTTAACCTGGGTCAATCAAGGATTTATGTCAATGACCTCTACATGGTTCCAATCACAACACATTGTCTACTAGCTAGATTTTCTGTGGTTAGTTCTGAAAGAAGGAGAACTTTACATTACAAATTCATTCTAACTAATCAAGGAGTAAGTTGATGCTTAAAAGTTGTTACTCTGTGTGATTTTGTACTAGTTTTTGGCAGATCCAGCTCATGATAATCGTAAATGAAAACCTAGTCCTGTATGCTTAAATGTTGGTATCTTTTGCTTAAACATGGTCTTTGAGGTTTGGAGAGGTTTTCGTTTTAGTGCCATTACCTCACTGTTATGTCACTGAGATCAACAAGATGTGTTACAAAGATATATATGAAAAACTTGAAATAAAATTCATATACACTTCATCTGCTGCAAGGCAAACATTAAGTGACCATGAGGGCATCAGATTGCACATTCACTTCAGGTTTTTTGGGACAGCATATATTTGATGGACCGAACAACCTTCCCACATTTGAGGTTATTAAGCACTGTTTTATTATGATACAAAGTGCACAATTCAATCTTTTTTTCTCAAAGTTCACTTTGGTAAATCAGTAAAGTGTAAGATGCCTGGTGGAAACTAGGAAATACACTAAAATGACCTGCACTTTGTTGTCCTGCTGAATCCTGCCTGTGTTGACTTTATCAATAGTTCTACACAGAGTTAAGAGACCTACTATAAAAAGCAGAAGCATCTTTATAAACGAGATCAAATGAATTCTCTGCATTCTAGTTGAGAGTTTAAAGTCTGTTCTGAGAAAGGACCCCAGTGTGATATACTACTAAATGAAAGCCTGTCAGAAGAGAATCAGGATGTGAACATTCTGACTTACTTATCTGGTTTCGTGTGTATTCTTTACCTTTTTACCACAGTACTGGCGGCCCTGCTTTTTGACACCTTGACCATAGATTTTTTGAATCAACAGAAAATGCTGGAGAAACTCAGGTCTGGTATCAGCTGTGGCAAGAGAAATTGAGTTAACAAAGTCCAATAACTATCCTTTTGGAATGGAAAATGTTTCTCTCTCCACAGGTGCTACCAGATCTGCTATGTTTCTCTGCATTTTTAAACTTTATTTGATTTCCAGCATTTGTGGTATTTTGTTTATATTAGATTCAGGAGATCTTTCTATCTCCCTTTTGGATTTTAACTGTACTTGACACTGAGGTTTTTGACCAAGGTTTTGGTTATCCATCCTAAACACTCCTTTTTGGCTCAGCTTTTGTATTTCTCTTGACTTCACTGAGCAACTGGTGATAGTGTTCTATGTCAATAATGTCATATTAATATTGTGTGTGTGGTTACTGTTCTTACTAAGGTAGCTCCATGAATTATCTAAGAACCGGGTAATGATTTCTAAAAGACTAATATTAGTGGTCACAAAATGTGGCAAAAATCTCTGACTCAGACCCAAATAATATTTTTATTCTTGTTCAATTCAATTCTCTCCATTTAAAAAAAAATGCTACAAAAGCTTTTCAACTGTTTTCTATTCCTCTGACCAGAGCAGTCTACATTCCCCAGTTTAGGCCTCTAGTAGTTCTACTGCAGTGATCACTGGGTAGACCTTCTAGAAGCAAACTTACTCTCCAGTAAGAATTACCAAATAATTGTGCAGCATTTTACCTAAGGAGATTAAATAACTAGTATGCACGTCATGATGAGTTAGATCATTCTTTTATAAAGAAAATAAACCTGAGAGATTGCATGAACAATGAGATGTTTTCAGAACAGGGATTTATTACTAAGGTCAGCAACCCTGGACCCAGTGCTTCTCAACCATAGCTAACCACCTTCACTCTATCCTCCCACCCCAGCAATTCTTTTCCACTTGAGAAAAAAATGTTAATTACCTTTGGGTACCCATTCATAATGTCCGCTCCAATGACTTTCCCTGATAACTTATTCCACAGTGCCATTATGCTTTGAGTAAAAAAAGTTCCACCTGAATGCATTCGTTCTCAGTTCAAATTTGTTTCCTTGATACTTTGGATACTTTGCTATTTGTAATCTTGAAAGGTTTGATCAGGTCAAGTCAGGAGTTATTTTAAAATCAAAATAAGCCTTGGTGACATTTTCTTGATATGATCAATTGTTATCATGGAAGAAAAAAGAGCAAATTATTCATTATAAATCAGTTATATTGTTCTCTTTTTCCTTTATTTTCTCAAGGTGTCAATTCACAAATATACAGTTACTTGCATTGGCATTTTGAATGACAAAAAAATACCTTGAGGCATATCTATCTACTTTCCAAAGAAAAAAAACAATAACTCAGGATCATCTATTAACTGCCTCTTTATTGACAAGCAGCCATTAATACCACCTTACAATAATCAACTATTAATCACCCCTTGTTGCTTGTACCTTCAACTCCAAAAATGTACAAAGAACTTGGATCTTTGACACCTTTCATTCAGCTGCATATGCTGATTTACCTCAATGCCCCCTGTGCACTGCTCACTTACTCTTAGTCATCAAGCCAGTTCTCACTCAAGCTCCTTTCCACTGTTCCCTTAAATCCATTAGACCAATTTCCTCCTCCATTGATCTCAATACAACAAAACTGTTGAGAACTTAATGAGCTTATAGGCTCCTGAATGTTATAATTGACCCTTCTCAGGATTCCTTTTTAAAACTGGTATTGTCACTAATTCTTCATCTTTTTTTTGTTTCATGTAAGCTGCTATCCCACTTCCAAACTTTCCTCTGCACCATTTGACTTCTATCCTTATTAGAAACTTGTTCAAAAAAAGAGAGGTGAGGTGAAATAAGAGTGATTTGCCTCAACATCAGTGCAACATTTCACTGAGTATGTGAAAGAGGCCCTCGAACAAAGAAACCTCTCTACTGATTGGAATCAGTAGAACAAAATGAAGATGTTTGAGGTTGTTGGAAGTCACTAACATGAGCCTCAGGGATTACTGCAAGAGTTCCTCAGGACAGTATTCTTGGCTTGACCATCCTCAGTGGCTTCATCCATCATAAGATCAGAAGTGAATGTTCGTTGATGACTGTACCATATCCAGTACACTTCACGATTTCTCATCGTGAAACAATCCATGTCCATATACAACAAAACCTATACAACATCAAGTCTTGGGCTGACAAGTGGCAAGTAACACTTGTGCACCAGAATCAAACTCCACAACATCCAAGACAAAGCAGCTCACTTAATTGGTACCTCATTTACCACCTTTTAACATTAACTCCCTTCCATCATGTAAGCATATTGGTAGTAGTGAATACCATCTACGAGATGCACTGGAGGAATTCACAACGATACCTTCCAAACATACAACCTCTACCACTTAGAAGGACAAGGACAGAATTGGCATGGGAGCCCAATTCCTGCAAGTTCCCCTCCAAGGCATACAGCACCCTGACTCAGACCTGTATTACCATTCTGTCACTTTATTGGATCTCTGCTAATTACTAAGCATCTTCCTACACCTCAAGACTGCAGCAGGTCAAGAAGGTAGCTCACCCTTGAGTGCGATTTAAGGATGAGCAAATATTCACATCTCAATTCTAAAGAAACAAATCCTTGACCATGTTGTCAATTCTTCAACTCATACCATTGTCTCTATCTTGTTTTTGTCCTTCTCTTGGAATCAAAATAGCCTTAGGAAAAATCTAAATGACACGACATCAGTGCATTTTCCTTCTACTTCTACTTCTGCATCCTTTGACACCGTTAACTATAACTTTTTCCTTAGAGCCTTTTATCTCAGTGTTTGCTCTCACCAGCACTTTCTGAGGTGATGGCCTCTACACAGCATTGGTCTATAACAGAAATGAGTATAAGTTGATTTTTGTAGCCTCACTTGTGTGGTAGAAATCTGCAATTGAGTCATAAAGTGCTGAAAATCAAAAGCTAGTTGGTGAGCATTGCAAAGAAAGTTCATGTTTCAGCAGAGCTGCCGGATCTTTCATCAGTTCAACATCTTTAGTTCTCTAAGGGTTTAGTTATTATCCTTTCATGGGGCATGTGTGCTCTGGCAACATTAGTATTTGTCCATTCGTGATTCCATTTGAACTGAATGGTTTTCTACAACATATCAGAAGACAAATTAAGAGTTAACTAAATTGCTGTAGGTCTAGAGTCACATGTGGGTCTCACCTAGTTAAAAAAAAAGCAGCTTATCTTCATGGGGAACCAGATGAGTTTTAACGATGACTATTGGCAGTTTCATGGTTATCATCACTAAATCTAGCTTTTATTTCCAGACTTATTCATTACAGCATTAGTCTTCTGAATTACTAATTCCCTGACATATCACTACTCCATTGCCTTCCCTATTCTTCATATTGTTACATTTCATGTCAGCCGTTTCCTCTGCATAGTTCGAAGATTTTGCTTCCAAGAATACTTTCTGTTTACTTTTGACAAAGGCTGAGGTAGCGAGGCCAAGAAAGTTAGAATGATCTATAGATGTTTGACAAGCTCAGAGTTGGATAGATTATCTTGTAGCTTTTATGACTGGTTTTTATGGATTTCTGCACTTTAAAAGAATACCTCTGAGAAGTGCTCTGACATGAGCAGTCAACCTCAGATTTTATCATGATTTTTTTTAAAAAACATTTGAATCGTTTACTTTGCTCTGATCAAACTTTTTTCTCCAAGTCCCCATACAAACATTGGGCTGGATTTAGGCATATATCCTGCCTCTCCACAGAAAAGCCAATTGTGAGCCAGCTGACTTAGCTCCTGGCTACCATACAGCACAAAAAGCAGCATTAATTGTCTCAGGAGAAAGTTGGAAAACATGGTGGGCTGAAAGCTCTGTAGTCTCAACAGCGCCAGGATCAAGTGGTGGCCACAGCTGAACTACAAGCAGTCCCCGAGAAGAACAACATTGGAGCTCCAGTTGTGGGTCACACGGGGTGAACCCAGCGAGAGATGGTCAGGAGTGTGGAGAATGGGGTTAGAGAGGCTGCTAAACTTTGATTTTGAGATGGTGGAGTGATCCCTCCAATTTTAAAAGGCTATGTCTTTCCTCCATGACAATTGGCTGCTCAACGTAACTAACAGGTTATCTACCTTGCTTCCATTCACCCTGTCCCACACACACACAAAAAAAGGAGCGGCAAAATGAACCTGTCTTTATTTAAAAGGGGAAAGATTACCTAAGGCTATGGAACTGAGTAATGTGGGAGTCCTTGTCCCTAAAAACAAAACTAGCATTCAATGGGAAAGGCAAATAAGATGCTGGCTATCATTTTAAAGGGAATATAAAAGTAGGGAGGCTTTGCTAAAACTACACAAGGCACTACGCAGACTACAGCTGGAATACTATGAACAGGTTTGGGCCCCTTAGCAAAGATATACTGGCTTTGGAGGCAGACCAGAGAAAGTTGACTAGTTTGATACCAAGTGTGGAGTAATTGCCTTATATGGGTGGGGTTGAGTAGGTTGAGCTTGCACTCACTGGAATTTAGAAGAATGAGAGGCAATCTTATTGGAATGTGCAGGAGTCTTAAGGTGATTTGGCAGGATAGTTGAGGAATGGTTGTTTCTTCTTGTGGGAGTGTTTAGGCCCAGAGGGCATAATCTCAGAATAAGGGGTCCCCTTACTCCAAATCAAAGAGAGATAAGGAATTTCTTCTGAGGGTAGTGAATCTATGGAATTCTTTACCACAGAGGACTGTTGAGGCAGAAGTCATTAAACATGTTTAACGCTGAGGCAGATTTTTTTTAAAATCAGGGAATCAAGGGTTATTGCAGAAAAGGTGGGAAAGTGGAGAAGGTGGTTGTCAGGTCAGCCATGATTTCATTCAATAATTTCATATGATGGGCTGAATGGCCTACCTTTGCTCCTATGTCTTCTGGTCTTTAGTGGTCATGAAGGCCCTCAGTGGAGTTAAGGGTTGTCTGATAGCATTTCTGCTGACTATAAAATCCAACATGAGTTGGGGGGTAAGAGGGAAGGTCACCACATTATTTCACACCTTCAGTTTCAGCAGCTTAAATTGTGAAGTCTAGCTCCATGATTCAATCAAAATATCATCATTTTTAAGCCATAAAAACAAATTGCTGAAAGTACTCAACAGGGTGCGCAACATCTATTAATGAAGAAAGAGTTAATGTTTCAGGTCTGTGGTCATTTAACTTGTACATTTTTGTAATGCATACTTTGGATAGCTGTTCCCAGTACTGACTGTGAATGTAGCAAATATTTATGCACTGAGGTTCGGTTCTAGGTTCAGCGTGAAAATTGGGACATTTCCCAACTCTGCAAACTCAACCTGGGAAATAGTGGTCCTGAATGTCAGATTTTCATGCTGGGGTGATGACATTCCCTAGCTGAAAATGTGTTGCTGAAAAAGCGCAGCAGGTCAGGCAGCATCCAAGGAACAGGAGAATCGACATTTCGGGCATAAGCCCTTCTTTCAGCTCTGTTCTCCAGCAACCCCAGAATGAGAGCACAGGCTGCCAATTGCAGAGGCAGGTTGTGAGAAAGGTTTCCCTCAGTGTTTAATGACAATAAAAAGAATGAATGAAGTAAGGAACATTTTCTTAGCTCTCAAACCCAACCTCCCAGCTCTCGTAGCACACTCTCTCTATGCTGTAGCTACATGAAACCATGATTCCTCACACCCTCCATGCCAACCTTGACCCTTGCCCAACCTTCATGACCTCTCATGCCCTCCATGTGTTGCACTGCTCATCCAGATCTGGGTGCCTCTGCCAAGTTACTATCAATTTATGGCCCCCATGTGGCAATTACTGAACATACAGCTGCAGTGACCACCATAGGTAGAACTCAGGACCAATGCAGAAACGAGACAAAATAATTTTCTATTCAATAAAGTTTGAAGCTTGTGCACAGAATTCAGCATATTGGAAAAAGAACACTATGCATAAAAACCCTTTTTACTCCCTTCACTTTCCTTCAACTAGATGTTGTTTTATAACAATAAACATTTAAAGCAACTACACAATTCCCTCAAACGGATTGCTGCCCCATTTCAAAAAGCCTATTACAATTTGTAGCTGTCAATCAAACTGACAAATTACAGGAACCCGACTATGTTAATGGATGGTTGTGAAACCAAAAGCATAACATCAGTCTAATTACGCAAATTCTCATAGATATGGCAACAGAATGAACGGGCAAGAAACTAAGACACATTTTCCAAATATTTATAGGTCAGAATTTTTAAATCTCTTGACAGCTCCCACTGACAAGTGATTTTGCAAGTCCTCTTGAATTTTCTCACTGCTCCTCTTTATAATGCCCTTTGACATTTTTGTCAGCTACACTTCAACAGGATTCTTTGACAGGACCCCTCAACAGTTTTGACAGGGTTTCTTGACAGGAGCTGCTGAAAATCCTGACAGTTCATTGTTGTCAGAATTGTTGCCAGTTCCAATGAACTTGACAGAAATTTTATAGTATATGTTGCCTACTTCAAAAAGAAGTTTTAGAGTGCATCTTTTCTCTCAAGGGTTACCCTGGCTATCTAAACAAGTCAACAAAGTTCTGACCTGCCCATACCAGAGGTAATCCGAATAAGCTGAGCAAACCAAGGGTATTGAATTCAGTGATGTTAGAACATAATTTAAATGGCCATCTGCCATTTTCACGCAAATGGTGAGACTCTGTTATGCGAAAATTCTGGTCTTTCGCTTATAGAGAACCAAGTTCAGAAGATATGGGCCAGAATGCTATTGACCTATAATCTACGTAGAAAGAACTAAGAATTCAACCAGCCTGCACCCCAAACCCCACAACTCTGAGCATGAAGATCCTTCTGTGTAAGATGATTAATTGA
This sequence comes from Hemiscyllium ocellatum, assembly GCF_020745735.1. NCBI lineage: Eukaryota > Metazoa > Chordata > Chondrichthyes > Orectolobiformes > Hemiscylliidae > Hemiscyllium > Hemiscyllium ocellatum. Next base: position 116,851,471 of record NC_083404.1, read on the forward strand.
TTTTGGTATATTCACCTCCACAATCTTGCCCAGACTTTAATCCGTGTCTTCTTTGTGAATGATTTACTGATATAAGTGGAACTTCACCTTCGTTTTGCTTGAATCTATATTGTTACTGTCCAACCAGTTTAATTATAAAGCAAGATTCCACACTGCCAAAACATGCTCTCAGATCAGAAGCCAAAAAGTAAAGGATCTGGAGCAGGTCAGATGTTCAAAGCAAAATGCCAGGAGTGTGAAGGCGAGAGATGAAGCATTGGGAGCAAACTGAACCAACCATAGAGAAAATCCGAAACATTAATATTAACTCCAAGTGAGGAGTGATAGAACCCAAGGCACTTAAAACAAACAGGTTTAAAAAATCAAGATACAATTGTTGTATATTTTGTATTTTTATCAACAGATCAATTGGTTCTAGAGATCTGAAATAAGGGATCATTAGCTTCAGGGAAAAGGGTACAACATAACAAAATTCATGAATATAAAAGGACTTGAATAACAAGTACCTGGTGTTTTCTTCCTCTCTAGATCAGGAACAAGTCTATTTTGTTAAATTTCAATTATATGGCTATAGAGAACATATGATCAAGGAAGAGGTGCACGCAATGCAGCCCCTCAAACCTGCACAGGTATCTCCATCAGTCGTATTCCCCCTCATGAGCATGTTACTAATGTGTGAATTGTTGAGCCGGTTCCACTATTAAGTATGATCATGCTGATCTCATCTTGGCCACAATTCTAAACTTCTGCCCGTTCTCCATAACTAATTCACCCATCACTAACTTGAAAATCTGTCCATCTCCTTTATTCAGTGGGTATAACTGAGTACTTCGGTACCTGTGAAATGCATATACTGGTTATATGTTGCCAGCCCCAGGGGGTTTCTCATGTCCTGACCCACACGTGTGCAGTGGGTGTTGTCAGCCTGAGGAAATTGGGCTACAATTTTTGCAGCTCAACCATTTTTTTTATTATAATGCATCTGTGATGACTGCTACATGGATAGTATGTCCTGGAGAGATCTCTTCTCAGCATAGAGTGTTACAGCAGAAAAACAGAGGGGCAGGTTAGTTATGCAGCAATCCGGAGTGTACCTTGTATTTTGACTAGCATTCAGTTGTGAATATTAACATGAGAGATACTTCCCCTGCCAGAGAAGAACAAATCCTATAGCTCACCTACACAGGGCTGTAGAAGTAACACAAATCAGAAGCATGGTTAAAAATGCAAGTTTTCGAATCACAAAATCACACACTAAGAACAGGCCCCTTGGCCCATCAAGTCTGCACTTCCAAATATTTCTTGGGATGCAAACGATGCTGATTCAGTCAGAATTTATTGTCCACCCCTAATTTCCATGGTAACGAGCTTACTAGCGACATTGCTACTGATGGAGTAGCATGCATCCAGAAAGTGAGTTCTGTCTCTGGCCGACTCCATTGTCAGATCTAAAATTACCATGGCTTTAAACTGAAGACAAAGAACAATTTCTGTAAGTCTGTTCTTCTTATCAGCTTGCTCTAAGTACAGAACTTGGAGACACAAAGCTCTGGAATGCTTTCACTAAAGACCTGAATTTCTGCCTAAGAAATGAATGGCAAGACGACAAAGTCTGAAAGAGCGAGGACCATCAGCACAAGGCTCGATAGCATGGACGCCGCTTTCGTTTTAATTTAGACAGGTAGGTCATAAGGACAACAAAAGAATCCCCAAGCAGGTCTTCTTTGGAGAATGGTCTCAGGGCAACGTCAAAGAGGACAGTATAAATGATATAATGACAGCCTTTTTGAAAAAAAAACTTTCCTACATTGCAGACTACTTCCCTTGGCAGAACATTAAAATTGCTTAACCATGTGGAGACAAGCATGAAATTTAGTTCACTCTGTCTGGACGACAAGCTACAGCAAACCCACAGCAGCCAATGAGTTTAAAGACAGGCCAGAGGTAGTACAGCAGTCTAAATTTTGTCAAGAACTAACAATGTCAAAATGATCTGGCCATTTTGCGGAATCCATGACAATCCTACATCGTATGCTTCAGTCACAAGAGGACCCACAAAAGACAGTTAAGTTACTTATAGCTTGGAAATACTTGAATAATGAGGAGTCTTCCAAAAGAGAGGGTTGGCAGGTTTTGGGGAGTCAGCAGGTCAGTTGCACACTGCAGGGCTCCCAGCCTCTGCCTTGTTCTGATAACCACAGTATTTATAAGGCTCACCCAGCTCACCCATTCCTGAAGAAGGGCTCATGCCTGAAACATCGATTCTTCTGCTCTTTGGATGCTGCCTGACAAGCTGCGCTTTTCCAGCAACACATTTTCAGCTCACCCAGTTCAGTACCAATAAACATCACCAGGAGATGGTTAGAATCCCTTGTTGATAGTGTTGAAACTGCTGTGAATTTTCATGTTTGGGCTTTTAAGTAACAAATGACAACCATGCTTTACAACGACCAGACCATGGCCTGTTTTTAGATATTTTCTGGTCAACCTGTTTAGAGATTATTACATACCTTTTTGAATAGGTGGAAATCTAACCTGGATCTCCTGATTGGGAGGTCAGGACTCCACCATTGTGTTGCAAGAGACCTGTAATGACTTGTTTGCATGCATATTCACTATTGGCATTTGTACAAACATTCAAGATAGAAACAGCAATGAGCCATTTGGACCCCTCTGGATAATCCATCACTGAATAACATAATTGCTGAACTAATTGTAATTTTAACTTTACATTCTCAACTAACTCAATAACCCAGGTACTAAGATAACATGGTAGCTCACAGCAACAGGAACCTGGGTTCAATTCCACCCTTAGGAGACTGTGTGGAGTTTATACATTCTCCCTGCGTCCGTCTCCAATGCTCATTCCAAAGATGTGCAAGGTAGGTGGATTAGCCATGGGAAATGCAAGCTTCTAAGGATGGGAAGGTGGGGGGAGTTTGGATGGGATTCTCTTCAGAGGGTTGATGTGGACTCGATGGATTGAATGGCTTACTTCCACACCAGGATTCTATGAACCCTTCAACCCCTTGAATACCAAGAATATACAAATATACATCCATGGAGCGAATGCTATTTGCGACTTTGAGTCATAGAGATGTACAGCACAGTAACAGACCCTTCAGTGCAACTTGTCCATGCCGACCAGATATCCTAAATTAATCTAGTCCCATTTGCCAGCACTTGTCCCATATCCCTCTAAACCCTTACTATTCATTTACCCATCCAAATGCCTTTTAAATGTTGCAATTATACCGGCCTCCACCACTTCCTTTGGCAGCTCATTCTATACATGCACAACTCTCGACATGAAAGCGTTGCCCCTTAGGTCCCTTTTAAATCTTTTCTCTCTCACCCTAAACCTATGCCTTCTAGTTCTGGACTCCCCCTCAGCCCTTAATTTAATAACCTCTATAAAGGTCACCCCTCAGCCTCCCACAGTCCAAGGAAAACCATCCTAGCCTATTCAGCCTCTCCATGTAGCTCAAATTCTCCAACCCTGGCAACATCCTTGTAAATCTTTTCTGAACCCTTTCAGGTTTCACTACATGCTTCTGATAGGAAGGAGACCAGGACTGCATACAATATTCCAACTGTGGCCTAACCAATGTCCTGTACAACTGCAACATGACCTCCCAACCCCTACACTCAATGCTCTGTCCAGTAAAGGAAAGCATACCAAATGTCTTCTTCACTATCCTATCTACCTGCAACTCCACTTTCAAGGAACTATGAACTTTCACTCCAAGGTCTTTGTTCAGCAACACTCCTTTGGACCTTACCATTAAGTGTACAAGTCCTGCTCTGATTTGCCTTTCCAAAATGCAGCACCTCACATTTATCTAAACTAAACTCCATCTGTCACTCCTCAGCCCATTAGTCCATCAGATCAAGATCCTGTTGTAATCTGAGGAAACCTTCTTTGCTATCCATTACACGTCCAATTTTGGTGTCATCTGCAAACTTACTAACTATACCTCCTATGTTCACATCCAATTGTTTCTATAAATGATTAAAAGCAGTGGACCCACTACTGATCCTTGTGGCACTCCACTGGTCACAGGCCTCCAATCTGAAAAGCAAACCTCCACTATCTCCCTTTGCCTTATACCTTCAAGCCAGTTCTGTATCTAACTGGCTAGTTCTCCCTGTATTCCATGAGATTTAACATTGCTAACCAGTCTCTCATGAGGAACCTCATCAAATGCCTTACTGAAGTCCACATAGATCACTTCCACCACTCTGCTCTCGTCAATCCTCTTTGTTACTTCTTCAAAAAAATCTAATCAGGTTTGAGAGGCATGATTTCCCATGCACAAAACCATGCTGACTATTACTAATCAGTCCTTGCCTTTCCAAATATATGTAACTCCTTCCCTCACGATTCCCTCCAACAACTTGCCCATCACCAATGTCCGCCTCACCAAACTATAGTTCTCTGGCTTTCCCTTACCACCTTTCTTAAACAGACACCATGTTAGCCAGTCTCCACTCTTCCGACACCTCACCTGTGACTATCAATAATACAAATATCTCAGCAAGAGGCCCAGCAATCACTTTGCTAGCTTCCCACAAAGTTCTCAGGTACACCTGCTCAGGTCTTGGGGATTTATTCACTTATTTGCATTTTAAGACATCCAACATATCCTCCTCTGGAATATGGACATTTTTTTTTCAAGGTGTCACCATCTTTTTACTCACATTCTATATCTTTCATGTCCTTCTCCACAGTTAACACTGATGCAAAATACTCATTTAGCACCTCCTGTGGTTGCACACATAGGCTGCCTTGCCGATCTTTGAGAGGCCCTATTCTCTCCCGAGTTACCCTTTCGTCCTTAATATATTTATAAAAGCATTTTTGGATTCTCTTTAATCCAAGTTGCCAAAGCTATCTCATATCCTCTTTTAACAGCCCAAACCTGAATGCTCATCAGAGTTTCATGTTTCAGAGAACTAACTGGCATTTCTGCCAAAATTAACTCCAGATTGGTACAGTTCCTCTCTCCTTCCCGGGCCAATCACATCTGACACAATTTCAAAGGTTCTAAAGGGGGTAGGATGAACCATGAGAGATTGTGCTTCACATCAATACCAACAACAGGTCAAAAGGGGGATGATATTCTGCAGGCAGCGTTTAGAGAGCTGGCGAAAACTGAATGAGTTCCAAAAGGTAGTACTTGCTGTGTTACTCTTGAGGCCACGCATTCATGATCACAGAACCAAGGGGACAATGCAGATAACATTTGGCTATTATAATGGTCCTTGGGTAATGAGGCCTACACAAACTTGAACTGTTGCACCTGCAAGGAATGGGCACCATTGTGGCCAAGAGGCACAGGATATCTGACAAGGGGATAGGAATCAAAGAATAGGTTCAGAAAGATGACCATTTATGTGCGAGTGAAAAGAGGAAGCAAAGACTAGAAAATGAACAAAATAATCAAAGGCTGGCTAGTCCAGTGAACAATGAATTGAAAGAACAAATGGCAACTTGGGTATTAATTTTTATCACAGCCACCCCATTCTCCAGCACTGGGATCTTCAAATACAGACAATGTCAAGCAGCTGAGATTTTGCCATTCATGTTACTTGAGTAGTGATTTGATAACAGTAACTGGAACAGGACTAAATTGACTAATTCTCTGCTCAAATGAGAAATAAATCAATATGTTTTCTCCTCCTAAAGGCACTGACTCTACACTGTGGTTCCACAAGCCTCAGCCTGTGTGTTCTTTGAATACAAGTAGTGCCAATCATTATTGTGGAACATCATCTGACATCCTCAAGTATGCACTTGCTGCCACAGTCTTTGGATACTGAGTAGGAGCCCTGCCTTGCCTAACTAATGGAGTAGTGAACTGAATGCAGCACCCTTATCAGCAACATAAGGTTAGTACTTAGCTGCAGCCGGGTAATTGAACCAAGCAGCTATCTGGCACATACCACAGCTACTCAATATAACTCAGTAGGCCAAATTCTTGTCTTGCAACGGAGATGCAAATCAAAGCATAAAATTGAATTGCGATTTCGTCAGTTCAGTTTTGCTCCTGTTGCTGTCACAGATTTCATGACAATAGTGACACTAATGACCAACCCTGAGCAATGAGACATTCTCTGTGTGGGAAGTTGCTGGCTCCAGAAATTAGAACTAAAGTGGCCATATGTTCCTTCAATTTATTTGCCTTGTTCACCAAAACTCTTGTTTTGAACCATCCAACATGAAGTTGTCAATTATTCTATTTATTTTCTTGTCTTTGTTTCCTCTTCTTTTCACTCGTTCAAATGTCCTGCTTTTTCCAATGTTGCTTTCTTCCTTTTGAGTATTTTCTCAAATTCTTGTCCTTGTGTCGGATGAGGTAACCTTGAGCAAACATATCATGTGCAAAGCTCCCCATGGCAACAGTGGTGAATTGAGTTTTCATTTGCTGGGGAGAGCAATTTTCCTCTGCCATTGTCATCCCACACCACTTCTGTACAGTAGGCTTGTTTTGAGATCATCACTGTGAGGTCCACAGGAAAATGATACTTCTTCTTGAGAATTCTTATGTGCAGGAGAGTTTTGGAAACCTTAAAATAAAAATGCACCACCCCAGAGAGTTTGTGATCATTGGGGAAATTATGCTGACGAGTTGTGAAATTGCTGAACTGTAAGTCTGCAATGCACTAGTCGCAGCAATTATAACTATTAGATGCTGCAATCTAAGATAGATGTGTTTTTAATTCAGTTTGATTCATAATAGGAATCTGTTCTACAAATGCAAGTTGACCCTTCTATTGCCCATCATTGCGTTAGTGTCGTCTCTCTCTAAAAATGTTTACTGATGGGAAAAGTGTCACAACATGTAGGAGATGGAGGGTAAGGTCTCGTTCGCCTCTGTTGCCAGGTTTTATGACAAATTTTTTTAAAACAACAAATTTAACTTTCTTTGAAAGTTGAAAAGAATATGTTACCTGTTCAATTCCACTAACAGGCACTCTGCTTTGAAATGGAACATTGGCCTACTCCTGTTCCTACGTTCATTCAGCCCATCATGATGTTCTACTCTCCATGATCATGGCTGATCCTCTATCTTAAAGTCAGACTACTTGACAATTTTAGTTTCTAGAAGTCTGTTTACTTATTAAATATATTCAGTGATTTCATCTTCACAGCCTTTTTTGGCAGAGAATTGTACAGGTTCACTACCATCTGAATGACAAATTGCTCCACATTCCGTCCAAAATGGCATATGACATACCCAGAGACTGTGAACGCTTGTTCTGGTCAAGGGGAAATATAACCCCTGCACCAGTCTGTCCAGCCCTGTCAGAATTTTGTATTTTTCAACAAGGTCCTTTCTCACTCTTCTAAGCTTGGCCTACCATTCCATGAATCAGTCCAATGAGCTTTTGCTGCACTCTATCTATGGGAAGCATATCTTTTTTCAGATCAGGAGACCAAAACTGCGCACAATACTCTGAATGTGGTCTTATTTAGGCCCTGTTCAACCACAGCAATACATCCTTGTTCCTGAAATGGAGGTTAACATGCCACTTGCCTTCCTAGCTGCTTGCTTACCTTCAACAACTGGTGTGCAGTTAACGAGATTCCTTTGCACATCAAACTTTCCAAATCTCTCACCATTTCAATAATACTCTGCCAGTCTGCTTATCTTACTGAAGTGAACAACTTCACATTTATCCATGCTGTACCTCATCTGCCATGCATCTGTACATTTAATTAACTTGTCAAAATTATCCTGTAGCCTCTTTAGCATCATCAGCAAACTTGTAAATATTCCATCAATCAAATTGTTGATATATATTGTGAACAGTTAGATCCAAGCACTGGTTCCTGTAGCACCCCATTCCACAAATGAACTATTTATTCCTTTTTGTTTTATGTCTGCTAACCAATTCACCTTCCCTGCTGGTACGTTACCACTGATCCCACGTGACTTGATTGTGCACCATACCCTGGGAATTTAATCAAAATCATTCGGAAAATCCGAACACACAACATCCATTGATTTTTTTTTCCTTTGTCTGCTCTGTTACTTATGTCCTCAAAATAAACTCGTATAGCTTTGTCAAACATGATTTGCATTTTGTAACTCCATGTCAATTTTGTGTAATATTGTTAGTATTTTCTAAGTGTCCTGTTCTAACAGACCCCAGCATTTTCCCTACTACTGACATTAGATTAACCAGTCAGTAATTCTGTTTCTTCTTGCTCTCCTTTTAGTGTCATTCCATTTTCCACCTTCCAAGTAGCCAGGATTGTTCCAGAATCCACAGAACTTTAGAGGACAAATGAGAAATCAGCTATTTCCACACCACTTCCTGTACTATCATGATCTGTACATTGAGGCCTTGGGGGTATATCAGCCCTCAGGCCTATTTTTTTTTCTCTCCTCTTTTTAAAAAAAACTAATACTAGATCCTTTCAATTTCTCCTTTCCAAAAGACCCCTGCTGCCCCAACACTTATGAGAAATTACTTGTGTCTTCTTCTGTGAATGGAGCTGGTTCATTGTTCTGTCATTTTCTTGATTTAATTCTCCTGTTTCAGACTGCAAAGGATCTACGTTTGTCTTCAAATCATTTTATTTTCATATAGTTACAGAAACTCTTGCAGTCTGTATGTATGTTTGCTGCAAATTTCCAATATTTTGTTGACTCCATATTAGTTTAAAGCAATATAGTTGGAATTGTTTTTTTAAAATAGTACATTCTGAATGCTTGGTTGGATTTCAAAAGCTTCCAGTCATTTCAGTTCAGCAGGCAGTGTAGTGATCTGAGAAATACCAGAACATTTTAATAGGCTGTAATACCAACAGGTAACTTTAATGTGGTCTCTTGTTTGTCTACAAGGCTAAATAGTCCCAAAAAATTCTATTTAAACTGGCATTTTCTTTTTCCTTTCTAGTATCAGTAACAATGTTTTTGAATTCAGGGTATTATTAAATTGTTAGAACATTGTTCTAATTATTTAAGATTGGTTCAATGATTTTAACATTCCTATTGATATTGCAAAAAATCCAAGGACTGCTCATATTTTATATACTGAGCAAAAAACTGAAGATTGCATGGAGATTTGAGGAGACTTGGGGGTGACATGGGCAACCTGAAGGGTTATGGATTGGCATAGATTGGCATAATGGCATGGCATAAAGGAATTAGAATGGCATGAAGGGGCATCTGGAGACAAGAGAATTGGATAGAGGGGTGGTGCGAATATGGGAGCTGGGCTGTTGTGTTGGACAACTGAGTACTACTTTCAAAGCAGCTCACCCCCCATACCCACCATCTCCTCAGACTTCAATGCTTGCAAAATATAACATAAATCTGATTCCTGAATGAAAAACAAAAACAGAAGTCCCAGGCAAAATGAGTAATGGTCAGTTGTCCATTCTGGAATGTATACAAATTAGGTTTTTCCAGGTGATTCCAGACTAGGATTTAGTCTAGGACTACAAATCCAATCTAGAATTTGTAACTGTGGCCTAGATATTTCAAGATAAGTTGACAGCGCCAAGAGTACAGGGGCACAAGAACGATCACTGTGGCTGAGTGGTTAGACTAGAGGTAAACCCAATACTCGGCCCCAGGACTCATTTCAGGGAGACAAGTGAATTGTGAAGAGCTGCTGGGAAACTTGCCCAGAAAGGGTCTTTAAACTCAAGACATCAGAACATAGAACATTACAGTGCAGTACAGGTCCTTTGGCGCTCTACGTTGCGCTGACATGTGAAGCCCATCTTACCCACATTATTCCATTTTTTTATCCACCTTTTATCGAACATCCATTTAAATGCCCTTAAAATAGTTGAGTCTACTACTGGTGCATGCAGGGCGTTCCATGCCCTTGCTACTCTGAGTAAAGAACATACCTCTGACATCTGTCCTCTTTCTATCACCTCTCCTTTTAAAGGAGACTATAAAAGGTGAAGCAGAGGTGATCATGAGGAAATGGCCATTAAATGCTGAGAAAAGGGCAGGCATAGATAATCAATTAATTTGCCAGTGGGTGGGTAAGGAGAATGAAGATATAATTTTAATGTTGTGGTGGAATGACCATCCCACTTCTACTAGTTACATGTTCAGCATACCTTTTTTTTTAATTTAAAAACCAAACTATTGGCATCCACAAGGAAATGCAGAAACTCGTTTAATGAAGGGCTGGGGTGGGATCCATTACTTAGCTTATACCAATATAGTGTGCAGTGTCAGTACACTTCTGGCTTTGAATGAATCTAAAATGCCATATCGCAAGCTACACTAGTTTGTGAAAAATGGGCACGATGCCCATGAAATTCTCAGCCTTTATGTCGAGGTATGAAAGGATAGTTTATATTGATTTCCAATTGAAAAGAAGGCAGCACTCTGAACAAAATGTACTCTTCCCCCTTCTTGTAATTTTAAACTGAGGATGTTCTCTGACTTGCAATTGACAACAATCAGCAAGAACGGGTGCAGGGTAATCTCCTGGCAATAAGCAGTTGCTGACAATTACTCTGCAGTTGTGAATAAAAAGAAACAATCCATTTTCAAACTTGTTCTTTCCACCTCTTTGGAGGAAAGGCAGAAATGAGTTACAGCTGGGAGCTAGATAATTACTTGTGTTTCAAAGCTTGCCCCTTTCTGTTCACACGGGTCCGCATTCAACAATTACAGAGAGTGCATCATTTGCTGAGTGAATTGGATATGATCTATTACGTCCGCCTGGTATTGTCTCTAGAGGGATGTGGAGGAGAGGCAAGGAATGGTCTGTAAATCGAGGCAAACATTTTGCGGGGAGAGCATTTTAGACAATCTGCAACGTGAAATGATTTTTGAGCTAACTATCACTTTATGATGAAGGACATGGTGACTCACTACAATTTGATGGCAATTCTTCCCAAAGGCATTAGTGCAGTTAACTTATATATATTGCTTTGTCCAACAAAGCATAGCTGCTGCAGATCTGTGCAGTTATTTCTTAACTTTCCACTATTTTGTTTGTCTGTACTTTGTGCTCATGATGAGGAGGGGACACAATTCATAGACTTAGAACACTTTTTTTCTCCAGGCAATTCTTCCCAGGTTGGGTAATAAGAGTAGAATGTTGGCTCACTGTTACATTCTAAGTTTTGACTCATTCTAAATGGCTGGAGGGAGGGTCAAAACATTTAAGTAGGGTGGAAGGGGATGTTTATATAAAAAAAAGGAGCACTTGATCCAAAAGTGCTCGCATCTCAGACATATTTAAGTTCAAAAGACAGACAAAGATCCCAATCACTGATCATGCTCTCATTACTGCTGGATAACCTGCCATGTATCCCACAGAATTGAGACAGAGACTTTAATAACCATGCTGTTGGTTATTAAATGCAGTATTACCAAGCTCAGCTTAAGTGGTTTGTGTACTGAGTTCTTTCCAATCTAAACTGCAGCGAGAGCATAAGAGGAGCTGGTCAGAAGGAACACTTGCCCCACTTACTTGAAAACCCTCTGTAAATCCTCATGCATTATTTGTCTTGCAGATATTCTGAGCTGTCACCTTTTATGTGCGAAGAAAAACTCTTTGTACTCTATCCCAGGATGTCAGAATGCCCAATTCAGGAGAGTAACAGAGTAACAAGACTGCCAACATTATAGAATCTGTCTCCTATCTGATGGAGACCACCAAATAAGGATTAGATTAAGATCATCCATACTCAAATTTTCATAGTATACTTGCAGGCACCAGCATAAAGAAGCATACAGTCTCCAGTCTCCTGCAGATGTACCAATAGATTAAAAGGAAGATGCACTAAAACAACATTTAGCTACAATTAAAAATGGAATTACGTACCAAGCATGTCATGAAATTGGCTATATTACATGCTTTGCATGTTTATAAGGTTTCTGAACTTTTTGTTTTTGTTTAAATATATAAAGTAAATGACTTACTATTTAGTTACACCCATGCAATTTTGATTCTTTTCAATAGGAAACTATACAAAATAAGAGTTGTGACATTTACCTTATTCTAGATATTGTCAGATTGTAGAGATGGATATGTTGAATAATTTCATCCAAGAGTCGATCAGTCATTGCATCAAAATCAGCAAAGGTATCGCTCTGCCAACAAATACAAAAGCAAAAGCAAATAAAACAAATACAGAAAAATGGATCACAGCACGAAGATTATTAGCGACCTCATTTTGAGCAGCTTGTACCTATGTTCAGGAACATAAATCTGACAACAATTTCTTTTCTACTTTTCACTTTCCCTCCGTCCGTTATAAGTGATTATTCATTCACATTTTGCTATTTAACTTACTGCTGTGCAAAATCAAAGGTACAATTGCAGCTCCTTCCCACTCATTCCCTCCCATGCTACAGACAATCTAGGTTGAAATTTGGCCGTGGTAACTCTATTTGGGCAATTTACAGAAAAGTGTTTCATTTAATGCTAGACTTTTCTCCCATCAAAAGATAACACAATCTACTGAATTTATTTATCATAAATTGTTATATGAAAGCTACCAGTTGCTGTGTTTCTCCTGTTAAGCCCTTGTGTGCATCTTGTCTCATAACCATTAGCTCCACAGTGACCTTTTCCACCTATCTTTTCTCACCCAAAGCCCTCCTGAAAACAAGATTTTGGTCATTCCTCCAAATATCTTTTTAACTTGGCAATCAGTTTTATCTGATGCCTCTGTGAAGAGCTTCAGGGCATTTTCCTTTGAAAGATCAGTGTAAATTCATGCTGCTGATGTTGTTATTTTTGTGCAGTTTATGAATGCTGTTTAAACATGTGTTGATGCTTCCCTTCAGGTAACACTCTAATCAGGGGCATCCAGTCGGGTGGTACGTTGGGAGTGAGGAAAAGCTTTTCCATACAATGAGTACTAAGGGGCCAAAATGTGTTGCCTGGAGGGGGAGGCAGGTTCAACTGAGATATTCAAGATGACATTGGACAAGTACTTGAATAGCAATAATGTGGAAGGATGTGGGGAAAAAGTACAATTGCTAATAGGTAATGGAGCTCATTTCAAAGGCCAATGCAGATGTGATGGGCTGAATTAAGCTTCTGTGCCTTAATCCTTCTGTGAATAGCACAGATCAGAATGGAAAGGGTTAGATCCTGCTACAGAATTGACGAGAGATGAAACCTGCTGGGTAATACTTAGACAAAGTTACTGAGGTGCGGCTGTGAAAAATGTTACTACTTATCTAAGAAATGTGAAAACGTACCTCTAAGCCAGAATACTTTGATCAATATTCAGGCATTTCCTTAAGCCTGACTGTGTGCGTCAAGTGGATAAGGTGATGAAATTACTGAGATCAAATAGTTAGAATGTTAATTCTGCAAAGGGCTCAGACTAAGTGTATGTTAAGTTTGGGTAAGAGTGAGGAGCTGTGACCAGACTAATTGTGAAGAGAAAGGACATTAAGGAAGAGGAAAGTTGGTCTAGCCTCTAGGACAGAGATAGCAGTTGTATCATGATCACTAATGCTGCCTTGCAGTGGTGTTGCTGCGACAGTTTATGATACTGCCTTGCTGATATACTTGATGTTCATTGTAAATCAACATTAAATTGCTTTTCATCTACACATGTACGTAGTCCTGTCTGATTTGACAAGAATAAATCGAAGCTACATATATTTAGAGACACGATGATTTACCAACATCTCCACAACCTATTACCTCCATTTCTTGACACAAAGGAATGCTGAAGAACTCGAGCAGATTGTCAGGGAAAGCTGAAGAGAGCAGGATTTTGAGTTCATTCAAAGAACAGATATACAATGTAAAGAATTTGCACTTATGCATCAGCTTCAGACTGTCTCGGAACAACAAAGCAATTACTAAGTGTAGTGATTGAAGCATAGAATGATTATATAGCATGGAAACCCATCCAGCCTGTTGAGTTTATGCTGGCTGCCTGCAAGAGAAACTCACACAGCTATAACCTCACCCATTCTTCCTTCACACTCTGTCCATTCCTGGTTGTCCTATAATTTTTATCACTTCAGGTGCTTACCCAGTTTTCTTTTGAAAGCTTTAAGTGATCCTGCCCTCTCAGATATATCCCTCTAGATCCCCACTCACTTGATGAAAGTGTTTTCCTCTTGTTGCCATTGCTTCTTCTGCCAATTGCCATAAATCAGTGCTCTCTGGTTCTCAATCCTTCCACCAACAGAAACAGTTTCACACTTTTCACTCAGTCCAGACCCCTCGTGATTTTGAACACCGTGATCAAATCACTTCCTCACAAAAGGAGGGATAGTCCCAGCTTCTCCAAACTAGTCAAGTAAATAAATTTTCTCATCCATGGAACCATTCTTGTGAAGCTTCTGTGCACCTTCTCGAATGTATTTGCAATGTTCCTAAAGCCCAGAACGTGACCATATTCTCCAGTGTTCTTGCAATCAAAGAAACATTGGAAAACTCAAACTTCTCCTAGTATCTTTGGGTGCATTGTGTTTTATCCTGGTAACATAAAAACACAGACAATAGGAGCAGGCGTAGACCCATCGATCTTCCTCTACCATTCAACAAGATAATGGCTGATCCACTATGTCCACAATGTCAAAATCCTCCTCTCTTTCTGCACTTCTCAGTACCTTTTTAGCTTTTGAGAAATTCATTTCTTTCTTAAATATATTCAGTGACACCATTTTCATCATTTTCTGTGTTTACTGCCCTCTGCATGAAGAGAGTTCTCCTCATCTCAGTCTGAAATGGCCTACCGTATATCCTTGTTCTCGACTTGCTGACCAAGGGACACACCATGCCTACATCCAGTCTGTCTAGGCCAGAATGTTATTCATTTCAATGAGGTCCCCTCTCATCCTTCTAAAGTCCAGTGAGGACAGGCCCAGTCAACCCAATCTCTCCTCATTTGACAAATCTGCCATCTCAGGAATCAGTCCAACAAACTTATTGATTATTCTTTATCAATTATGATTACAGTCAGCCTTGCTAATGCCTTTTCTTATCACTGAGTATCTCAGCCATGATTGTCACAATATCTACTTCTTTTGTAAAGATGAATGTAGAATACTCATTTACTGCCTCATCTATGCCCATGCCTTTTTTGCATATGTCCCTTTTGTTGGTCTTAGTAATCTTTTAGCATTTAGGTATGCATAGAAGACTCTGGATTCCCTTTCGTGTTAGCAGACAGTTTCTTTTCTTTCTTTGCACCTCATTATCTTCAACTCTCATTTGTATTATCTACCTGACACACACTCTCCTTTTCTGTTTCATCTTCCTCTCAATTGTTCTTGCCATTCCATCGCTCTGGGTTTTATCCCTTCCAAGAATATACCTCAACAACTCTTGAATCACCTCCTCTTTAAAGGCAGAACTCTATTCATTGATGGTTTTGCTTGTCAATCTTTGATTCCAATTCACCCAAGTCAGATCTGTCCTCACCTCAAAGGAAAGCAGAGCTAATGTCTCAATGAAAGCAGGTTCATCAGATTCGCAACATTAACTCTACTTTCTTCCCACAGGTGCTTCCAGACCTGCTGAATTTCTCCAGCAATTCCCGCTTTTGTTACTCATCTCAGAGAAAATGGCCCTCTTGCAATTAAGCATTTTCAATCTAAACTGTTCATTGCCTTTTACAAGAAATAACCTACATCTTAAGGTTCTAAAATCACTGTTCCTTCATGGCAGAATCTTCCCAGGCCTGAAGGCCATGGGCTACAGTGAGAAATTTGGAAATATTGGGTGGAATGTCTAGTGCCACATTTCCTGACTGAGATAAAAAAAAAGTTGTATTTTCCAACCAGGTCCTAGATATCACGTTGCAATTGTAATTTGAGTGGCAAGAGGCCTATTGATGAGGGATTCTTTCTTATGAGCTTCCTTATTTCTACAAAACCTTGCCTCATTAATAGGCAGGCTCCAGTTGTCCCTCCTGCTAGATAGTAACTAGTTGGCATGAATTCCCAACAGGCACATCTGAGTGGGGTTCGGCTCACTGCTTGCTTCTCTTGGACAGCTGGCACCAACGCTCAGGGGACGTTCCAAGGGCAGTGACTACATGCATCCCATGTCAATGGACATTGGCATCTGGTACGCATCTGTCTCCTCGCGTGATCATGGCACACTTCCATTCTATTTACAGAACAATTCTGTATTTCACGGAGTCATGCAGCACAAAAGCAGCGCTTTCAGCCCATCATGTTTGTGTGAGGTGAAAGTGAGGACTGCTGGAGAGTCAGAGTAGAAAAGAATGGCGCTGGAAAAGCACAGCAGGCCAGGCAGCATCTGAGGAGGAGAGTCGACGTCTTGGGCATAAGCTCTTCATCAGGAATGCCCTCTGGTCATAGACATACCTGCTTTGAGGGAAAAAAAATTGCATGTTCTATCCTGTCTCTGCCTCTCATAATTGTGTACACCTCAATCAGATCCGATTTCCGCCCCCCCCCACCCCACCCCCCTGCCTAACCTCCTCTGCTCCAGGTAAAACAAACCAAGTCTATCCGGTCTCTCCTCATAACTGAGATTTTCCATCCCAGGCTATATTTTGGGAATCTCCTCTGCACCCTCTCCTGTGCAGTCACAGCCTTCCAATAGAGAGCTGCTCACTCACTCTCAGAACATATTCACTTACTGGATGATCAGAGCATCTCTAGCTTGCCCTTTTTTGTGTTTTGCCCCCTCAGCCAGCCCTTAAAAAGGCTCTGTGTTGTTTTATTGTTTGTGGCACAGCTTGTCATATTTGTCCACAGTCAACAATCAAGAGGGTGGAGAAATTGTGGTCTGGCACTGTGTTACATTAATCTCATGCCGACAGCATACATGGCTCACACACTACATGTGCTTCAAACCTACGGATACATTTCAAAGTTGAATGGGAGTTGTTCTCAGTTAACACAAATGCCTGGAAATGACCATCTTCAAATAATAGATCAATTAACCACTGTCCCTTGACACTGTTAGGGTGAAAGGAAAGGCAGGTATAGGGAATGCTGGATGCCTAAAGAAATTGAGAGTTTGGTTAAGGAAACAAAAGGAAGCATATGTAAGGTACAGACAGGATAGATCGACTGAATCCTTAGAAGAGTATAAAGGCAGTAGGAGTATACTTAAGAGGGAAATCAGGAGGGCTAAAAGGGGACATGCGATAACTTTGGCAAATAGAATTAAGGAGAATCCAAAGGGTTTTTACAAATACATTAGGGACAAAGGGGTTACTAGGGAGAGAATAGGGCCCATCGCCCCTCCCCCTAGTCCCTCCTCCCTACCTTTTATCTCAGCCTGCTTGGCTCTCTCTCTCTTATTCCTGATGAAGGGCTTATGCTCGAAACGTCGAATTCTCTATTCCTGAGATGCTGCCTAACCTGCTGTGCTTTGACCAGCAACACATTTGCAGCACCCCTCAAAGATCAGCAAGGTGGCCTTTGTGTGGAGCCACAGAAAATGGGGGAGATACTAAATTAGTATTTTACGTCAGTATTTACTGTGGAAAAGGATATGGAAGATATAGACTGTAGGGAAATAGATGGTGACATCTTGCAAAATGTCCAGATTACAGAGGAGGAAGTGCTGGTTGTCCTGAAACACATAAAAGTGGATAAATCCCCAGGACCTGATCAGATGTACCCGAAAACTCTGAGAAGCTAGGGAAGTGATTGCTGGGCCTCTTGCTGAGATATTTGCATCATCGATAGTCACAGGTGAGATGCATGAAGACTGGAGGTTGGCTAACGTGGTGCCACTGTTTAAGAAGGGCGGTAAAGACAAGCCAGGGAACTATAGACCAGTGAGCCTGACCTCGGTGGTGGGCAAGTTGTTGGATAGAATCCTGAGGGACAGGATGTACATGTATTTGGAAAGGCAAGGACTGATTAGGGATAGTCAACATGGCTTTGTGCTTGGGAAATCATGTCTCACAAACTTGATTGAGTTTTTTGAGGAAGTAACAAAGAGGATTGATGAGGGCAGAACGGTAGATGTGATTGATATGGAAGTAAGGCGTTTGACAAGGTTCCCAACGGGAGACTGATTAGCAAGGTTATGGGTGGCACGGTGGCACTGTGGTTAGCACTACTGCCTCACAGCGCCAGAGACCCGGGTTCAATTCCTGCCTCAGGCGACTGACTGTGTGGAGTTTTCACATTCTCCCCGTGTCTGTGTGGGTTTCCTCCGGGTGCTCCGGTTTCCTCCCACAGTCCAAAGATGTGCGGGTCAGGTGAATTGGCCATGCTAAATTGCCCCTAGTGTTAGATAAGGGGTCTGGGTGGGTTGCGCTTCAGAGGGGCGGTGTGGACTTGTTGGGCCGAAGGGCCTGTTTCCCCACTGTAAGTAATCTAATCTAATCTAAAGCTCATGGAATACAGGGAGAACTAGCCATTTAGATATAGAACTGGCTCAAAGGTAGGGTGGTGGTGGAGGCCTGTGACTAGTGGACTGCCACAAGGATCAGTGCTGGACCCTCTAATTTTTGTCATTTACATAAATGATTTGGATGTAAGAGGTACAGTTAGTAAGTTTGCAGATGACACCAAAGTTGGAGGTGTAGTGGACAGCAAAGAGGGTTACCTCAGATTACAACAGGATCTTGACCAGATGGACCAATGGGCTGAAAAGTGGCAGATGGAGTTTAATTCAGATAAATGCAAGATGCTGCATTTTGAGAAAGCAAATCTTAGCAGGACTTGTACACTTAATGATAAGGGAGTGCTGCTGAATAAAGAGACCTTGGAGTGCAGGTTCATAGCTCCTTGAAAGTGGAGTTGCAGGTCGAATGGATAGTGAAGAAGTCGTTCTTATGCTTTCCTTTATTGGTCAGAGTATCGAGTACAGGAGGTGGGAGGTCATGTTGCAGCTGTACAGGACATTGGTTCGGCCACTGTTGGAATATTGCAATTCTGGTCTCCTTCCTATCGGAAAGATGTTGTGAAACTTGAAAGGGTTCAGAAAAGATTTACAAGGATGTTGCCAGGGTTGGAGGATTTGAGCTGTAGGAAGAAGCTGAACAAGCTGGGGTTGTTTTCCCTGGAGCGTCGGAAGCTGAGGGGTGACCTTATAGAAGTTTACAAAATTATGAGAGACATGGATAGAGTAAATAGGCAAAGTCTTTTCCCTGGGGTTAGGGAGTCCAGAACTAGACAGCATTGGTTTCAGGTGAGAGGGGAAAGATATAAAAGAGACCTGAGGGGCAACGTTTTCATACAAAGGGTGGTATGTGTATGGAATGAGCTGCTGGAGGAAGAGGTGGAGGCTGGTAAAATTGCAACATTTCAGAGGCATTTGGATGGGTGGATGAATAGGAAGGGTTTGGAGTGATATGGGCTGGGTGCTGGCAGGTGGGACTAGGTTAGGTTGGGATATCTGGTCGGCATGGACGGGTTGGACCGAAGGGTCTGTTTTCATGCTGTACATCTCTACAACTCTATTTAATGGCATTATCATCATTGAATGCCTTACTATCAATATCCTGGCAATTAACGTTGAGCAGAAACTGAGCTGGATTCGCCATGTAAATACACTGACTACAAATACTGCAGCAAGTAACTCACCTCCTGTATCCCCAAATCTTGTTTACCATCTATATGACTCAGATCAGGATTGTGAAGGAATATTCCCCAGTTACCTGGATGTGTGCAGCTCCAGAAACACTCAAGAAGCTTGACACCATCCAAGATTAAGCAACCCACTTGATTGGTACCACATCCACAAACACCCACTCCCTGCAGCACCGAAGCACAGTTGCAGCAGTGCGGACCTGAAGGCAGACCTTCCAAAGTCATGACCACTTCCATCTAGAAGGACAAGGGCAGTAGATATGTGGGAACACCACCACCCTCAAGCCACCCACTGTCCCGACTTGGAAATATATCGCAGTTCCTTCACTATCACTGGGTCAAAATCCGAGAAGTACCCCCTCACGGCATTGTGGCTCTACCTACAAGAGAATGGACTGCAGTAGTTCAGGAAGGCACCTCATCGGCACCTTTTCAAAGGCTGCCTGGGACAGGCAACAAATGCTGACTTTGCCAGTGATGCTCACACCACATGAATAAATGAAAAAAAATTCAAGCAGATCTGCCCTCAGTGGGTGAGTCAGTGAGTCAAGGGGACTGTTCACTCACATCCCAGGAACTTCAGTACAGCCAGTCGTCCACTCAAGACCATCAGGGCCAGGGCTTAGCTTACCACAGTCTGGGGACAAGACCACGGTCAGAACGGCAGGTCAGTGCAAGGAGTCTGGGGATTCACTGATGGTCAGTCGAGGATCTGTAGGCAGCCTGTTCAGTTTTCAATCAGGGTTATCCATGCAGGTTCATCAGTGGATGGGCCACGATCAGTCCTGGAATGCAGTCGATTCTTTAACCAGGTCTATCATGCAGCACACAAGAGGTCTCCTGAAGATGAGGTTCCAATGGTTTGATTGTTGCTTATCATAGGACGTTCTTGTAGTCGGTGAGGGTGGCAGAGGGATTCAATGCTGGAGACTGCAGGCAAAATCCTGGTGATGCTGAAGGGACAAGGATAGTGCAGGAAGAAAACTGAACATACAAGAGACAGAGCTGGCTGTGCATTGGACAACATGAGAGTCTATACTCACAACCGTACTGAGGCTGACATCAGTACAGTTGTGCCAGATCACACTGTTCCATCTGGTTTCTCTGTGACGAGGTCAACTCGGACAGGATAATTTGACAACACAGTGGCTTTCTCTCAGGTGCAGGGTGTGATAAACCACACGCAGGACACGGTAAAAGGGCCATATTATAATGCAGCTTATATACAGGTTACCTGTGATCACTGGTACCACTTTGCAAACATTCGCACATTGTATCCTGAGAGCTGCCATGGTGCCTCTCATGTTCAAGGTATGTTTGAGATGCTGGCTCTCTCACACGGGAGGTTACTGGGAGACAAGGCCTATCCTCTCTGGCCATGCCTGTTGACTCCCTGATAGGGGCTGAGCCTAGACACTATGAAACCTATTCTTTACCCAGGGCTATGGTGGAGCACACAACAGGTCTCCTGAAGGGGAGGTTGCAATGGTTTGACTGTTGTGAGGAGGGAGTTTGTTCAGTGGGTACATTCCAGTAACGTGCCGCATCCAGGCAGGGAGGGAATGTAATGGAACTGATGAGCTGGGAGACCAAGAGCTTGCCTCTGAGGGGGAGAAGTGCAAGCAGGAGGAATATTTCATTCACATGACAGAATGCAGCAGTGTCAGAAGCCATGAGCCAGACAGGACTTAAATGGCAACCTGTTCCAGGAGCTGTAAGCCAGGTGCAGTGATCTTCCATCGAGTGCTTGGCAAGCAAGCAGCTAGTTTCTGGTCTGAGAAGCGAATGCACCTTCCATTTGTTTAATTGCTGCTTGTTTTGGTGTTGGTGAAGAATGGGGAGTGTTTGAATCATTCAAAGGCTTCTCTGGATCAGATGGTCCCACATTGAGCAATGACAAAAATCTGAGCTACATTGTGTACTTGGGAACAAGTATTATGGATTTAGAGAGAGTTATGAGTTGAGTGCGGCTGAGGACGTGAGGGGATAGAAGGTTGGTGCCTCATTACCTAGTTAATGAGGCGAGTTTGGGATGGCCACTTGAGAGAACACACTAGGCCTTATAACGAGAAACCTTTTAAAAAACATGACACTTTCCTAGTTTCTCATAAGGTTCAGCCCTAAACTGACACATGATGGAATTTTTCCACTTACATCCCTGTTCTGGAAATAATCTGAATGCACAGGGAAATCCTCCTTCCCTCAGTGATTAATTTATTACTATTACATTTATAATGAGAATAATGTGTCCCTTTATCTGTCATTTTCTTCCACTCCTCTGCATGACCTTGCAAATTTTCTCCTCCATATCCCATGAGTTGTTGCCATACAGAATAAACCCAGCAACGTAATGGTATGTCAAATGATTTTTGTGCATTATCATGTCCTTTACCTCGCTAGGATATTTTCTTTCTACAGCAATGCACCATGCTCCTCCACTACCATGTTCTTTCCTTCCATATCTTTCCTGAACACCTTGTATCCAGGAACATTCAACAGACAGTCTTTCCCTTTTTCTTGTCTCCATTATTGCCACACCGTTGTACTTACATGTGGTTACCTGTGTCTGCAACTCATTCACTTTATTTATTTTATGTTTCCATATCTGCACTGCAAGGCTAATTTAGACCTTATTACATTCCCTTTCAGTCAGGTCCTATCTTTCTGTCTCATCCTGTCTGCCTCTCCTAAACTTCAATGCAACTTTTAATCTCACGTTTTAACTTCCATCGCTTTGCTGAATTGGTTTGCATACTTGTCAAAAGCACCAGCAAACTACCTCCAGTTCTTTGGTTATTCACAGGAAACTTATCCTGTGAATTATTCACAAACTGCCATTGGACCTCTTTCATTCACTTGGGAAGGCCGACCTGGATAAAAATGCTCATCCGAATGATTGGACCTGATGAGGCGTGCAAATGAATGCAACGTGAGTCACTGAAGCCAAATGTGGTAATGCAAGACTTGGTGTTCAGACAGGAGATGATGAACGGTCCAACAGACCTTCTTCAGGAAGGGGAGATGGCAGCTTCAGCAGCAGCGATGGCATTGCCCCCCAATGCAGGAAGAGTGAGCGGTGAGGGAGGTCGCTGGTATCTCCGACTGCTGTGTCAAGTCAGGCAGCTGAGGTCTCCCGCAGAGCGAGCTAAGCAGAAGACTCAGACTGATGAACCTTTAACTTTAGTCCTTTATTTTTCTAGTTTATACTAAAAAGTATTTCAATGTTCATTATTATCTTATTTCTTTATTCTTCTACTTATTGTACGAAGATTTAACCTTGTTTTCAAACTTTGTTTCTTTTACTACTTTGTACCTAATTGTTCTGTACCCAGGTACCTTTGCACTTAAGATGGGACCATGTGTGGCGACATTATACACTTTTCACTGTACTCCTATACTTGAGCACACATGATGATAAAATCTAAATCTAAAAAACATCATTTGACTCTATGTTGTGATTAGTTCTGGTGAGAGAAGACATTCCATGCAAAATATTGACTGTTCTCCAAAAATCACAAAAAAGTACAACACAATGTTAATCAGGTACAGCTCCAAGATATCTTTTACAATCATCAGGTTTACATGATGACATAAAGGAATGAATATTTCCACCATCAGGTGACGGCTGAGGATTTTCCCCCTTTTGATATTTGAGATGAGACTGGGGTCCGTTTATTTAGCACATCCAAATGCCTTGAGTTGATAATTTTGAGCTTTCATTTATAGGTTTTTTTTAGATTAGATTAGATTACTTACAGTGTGGAAACAGGCCCTTCGGCCCAACAAGTCCACACCGACCCACCGAAGCGCAACCCACCCATACCCCTACATTTACCCCTTACCTAACACTACGGGCAATTTAACATGGCCAATTCACCTGACCCGCACATCTTTGGACTGTGGGAGGAAACCGGAGCACCCGGAGGAAACCCACGCAGACACGGGGAGAACATGCAAACTCCTTCAATCAGTCGCCTGAGTTGGGAATTAACCCGGGTCTCAGGCGCTGTGAGACAGCAGTGCTAACCACTGTGCCACCGTGCCACCCACAAGTTATTCTACAAGTGGCTTGCCACAGAGTACCAAACCCTTGGGCCAGGGAAGGTTCCCTTTCCCTGACTGACACTGGTGAATGGGTTTTCATATTACAACAGCATGGCCTTTATTCTGATGCTAGCTCACCAAGGAACAGACTCACTGAATTCAGTTTCACAACTTGCAATGGTGGAGCTGCAGGATTCAGGTCCAATGCAACAGCACTTTGACTGTCTAAAATAAAGGGCAATGGAACATCTCCAATTTCCTTTCTGGGTCACTCACCATCCTGGCACGGATAATATGCCACAGTCCCTCTATCATCACTGGTTGAAAACTCTAAAATACTTTACCACCTGAAACCACTTTCACAAGGAGAACTGCAGCATTTCGAGCAGAATGCCCACCACCTCCATCTCAAGGCTTATTAGGAAGGGGAAATAAATGCTAATAATGCCTGTGAAAGCACCATATACTGTACCATGTACTTCACATTACTGATATCCTCCCAGATCCTCAACGTTACTCACAACAAAGTGGTAGAACATGATCTCCCCCCAGTGGCTCTTGATTGGTAGTGCATCCAGAATTTTAAAGGCTGTTTGCCATGGGAACTCAGAGGACGAGATACTGCACAGAGCTGACAGGAAGCAGAGATGAGTGAAGACGAGATAATTGCTGTGGAACCAGGACAACCATCAAAGAACAAATGGATCCCCTCAACCCAAGCCCAGCCCCTCTGTAATTTCAGCCTGTTCCTATCTGAGTTCAACTAATTGACGTCTGACCACGAGTTTCCAGCATGACCAATGAGCCTGAGCAATTATGCATTCACATAAGGATTAAGAACTCAGCATTACAGTGTACAAACTCAGTCTGATTTTCCAACACTAAAGGAAAAACACACAATGAAAAACTGAGCACGCTCAGCTGTTGTTTTCGACCAACATGTTCATTTGTGGGATAACAGCTCCCTCTAGTGCATTTAGTCTGCATTCTCAAACTGGAGCAGCTTTGACTGAAATATTGGCCTCCTGTGGATTTTAATTTAAGAGATATTAGGTCTGTTTATGAAGAATATCAGCTGCTGACATTGCTAATTCATCAGAGAATGATGTCTGATAAGAGCCTGTAGGTTTTATTATTTTTCACACCAGGTGTTTAATTGTTGGGCTGTCTACTTTTCCTCTTGTCTTCTGCTTGGATAACGTTCCACAGGCACTGGCCACCCTCTGAGATCTAGCCCTGGTGGTCAATCTTTATGTGCAGGTCCAGACAGCGAGTATGGACAGTTGTGTGCACCCACATGCCATAATCTGGGTCACTGAACAGGTAATCAAGAGCAAGGTCAATTTCTTCAGCTCTCTAACTCATTTTCAATGGAATTCACTTTCATGTCAGCCTGCATACTAGCTATTTCCTAGTCACTATTTGCTGTGTGATACCATGTACATTGAATTCAAATTCAAATTATCGATCAAATTATCTCTCCAATTCTACCACAAGCTCTTGAATGCTATTCACCCACACATACATCAGGAAGATGCGAGTAGGCTGTTGTAGAAAGGAGAATAGGACATTATTGCTTAAGCTTCTTTGCCTCTCTTCATCTCCTTAATGATGCCCCTCTGAACCTGGGTCTTTGATGAAGCCTGTCCTAATTTCACTCAGTGTTATTGTATTTGCTCCTTTTCTATGCTATCGATCTCTATGACTCTATCACTCAGTCATAGGAGAACATGACTAGTGTTTACACCGATGCCGAGTGTAGCAATCTGCCTGAGACTATCCCTTCCATTTTAACATCCATTCTATATTGATTCAAGGTCCTGGCATCTACTTTCCAAGATTTAGTATAACTTCCTAGACAGGGGGAATGAGAACAGGGGAACAGATAGATCTTGGTGGGTTAAAATTAATTCTAATTAAAACAGAATCATAGAATTATGTTGCAGAAGGCCATTCAGTCCATTATGTACTATACCAGCTTGCTCATTATTTTTACTTTGTGCCAATCTCCTGCCGTTTCTCCATGAGCCTACACGTAGTAATACCTGTCCAAGTCCTTGCTGAATGCTTCCATTGAACCTGCTCCCACCACACTTCCAGGCATTGCATTCCAGACTCTAATCATTTTCTGTGTAGAAATGTTTGTTTTAGAAAAAAACTCACTTCACATTTGTTTCTTTTGCAAAACACCTCAAAAGCTGTGCCTTCTGCTTCTTGATCTACTTATAATTGAGAACGGTTTCTCCCAATCCACTCTGTCCACATACTTCATAGTTTTTAAAACCTCTGTTGTGGTTCTGCTCGCCGAGCTGGAAGTTTTTGCTGCAAACGTTTCGTTCCCTGGCTAGGGAACATCATCAGTGCTATTGCAGCCTCCTGTGAAGCGCTGCTTTGATGTTTCTTCCGGTATTTATAGTGGTTTGTTCTTGCCGCTTCCGGGTGTCAGTTTCAGCTGTAGTAGTTTGTATGTGGGGTCCAGGTCGATGTGTCTGTTGATGGATGTTCTTGCCGCTTCCGGGTGTCAGTTTCAGCTGTAGTGGTTTGTATATGGGGTCCAGGTCTATGTGTCTGTTAATGGAGTTTGTGGATGAATGCCATGCCTCTAGGAATTCCCTGGCTGTTCTCTGTCTGGCTTGTCCTATGATGGTAGTGTTTTCCCAGTCAAATTCATGTTCCTGGTTGTCTGAGTGTATGGCTACTAGGGATAGCTGGTCGTGTCGTTTTGTGGCTAGCTGATGTTCATGGATGCGGATTGTTAGCTGTCTTCCTGTTTGTCCTATATAGTGTTTTGTGCAGTCCTTGCATGGTATTTTGTAAACTACGTTAGTTTGGCTCGTGCTGGCTATTGGGTCCTTTGTTCTAGTGAGTTGTTGTCTGAGTGTGGAAGTTGGCTTGTGTGCTGTTATGAGTCCTAAGGGTCGCAGTAGTCTGGCTGTCAGTTCTGAGACGCTCCTGACGTATGGTAGTGTGGCTAGTCCTTTTGGTTGTGGCATGTCCTCGTTCCGTGGTCTATCTCTTAGGCATCTTAGACCACAGGTATATTCCATCTGGCCCAGGGGATTTATTTTCCTAACATCAACCTGTTCTGGCATATCAATCTGTTTCATGCTGTCCTCAGAAAGGTCAAGGTCCCTGTCAGTAATGAATACTGAAGCAAAGTATTTATTAAGAACCTCCCCGACTTCCTCTGACTCCAGGCACAAGTTCCCTTCACTATCGCTGATCGACCTTGCCCCCACTCTGGCCATCCTCTTGTTACTACGTAAGTGTAGAATGCCTTAGGGTTTTCCATAATCATATCCACTAAAGCTTTTACATGCCCCCTTCTAGCTCTCCTAAGTCTATTCTTCTGTTCCTATCTGACTACCTTGTAACCCTCTAAAGCCCTGTCTGATCCTTGCCTCCTCAACCTTAAGTAAGCTTCCTACTTCCTCTTGACTAGCTATTCCACATCCCTTGTCACCCAAGGTTCTTTCAACCTCCCATCCTGTCCTTGCCTCAGCGGGACAAACCTGTCCAGCACTATCAACAAGTGCTTCCAATTCAACCTCCACATTTCAGTTGTGCACTGTTTCCTATCCCTTAGCCAATTTTGTATCGATGTTGATACTGTTCCTTTTATTACAAGACTCAACTTTCCTTTGTTGTGGGGCATTATATTGAATGCCTCTTGGAAGTCCATCACATCCATGACCTCTTCAATTCTATACCACAATATTTCCAGAATTTTGCCCACTTGTGAAGTTAAGCTGATGACTCCATACTCGTTAGGGGTGATTTGTAACCTTTTTCTGTACGAGGTTATAAATTTGGCAAGTCTCTAACCCTTAAGTAACCACTCTCACTATCCCCACTCTAAATTCAGGGAAGATTAAATTATTCACCTCAGGAATGTGAAATTCCTCTCACATTTGTTGAATTATCTTTAATCATTAACATCAACTAAGCATGTATACCACATTATATGCAGTTGGAATGTAAATCCTTGACTTCTGTGTTCAAACTGTAGTGAACCAAGTTTCCTTCTAACTGAGAAGGATAAGGTGGATGTCTTGACTAGATTCCCTGCAGTGTGGAAACAGGCCCTTTGGCCCAACAAGTCCATGCCACCCTACAATCATCTGGCAGTACTCCAGTGGACAATGACAATGTAAAGATCATCACCAAAG
Source organism: Hemiscyllium ocellatum (assembly GCF_020745735.1). Classification (NCBI taxonomy): domain Eukaryota; kingdom Metazoa; phylum Chordata; class Chondrichthyes; order Orectolobiformes; family Hemiscylliidae; genus Hemiscyllium; species Hemiscyllium ocellatum. The sequence goes on from NC_083404.1 coordinate 116,879,183, forward strand.
GCAGAACAATCTTTTTACCTCACTTCCTGTAGTAACCTTGGGTATATTCCATCTGGCCCAGGGGAATTATTTTCCTAACATCAACCTGTTCTAGTATATCAATCTGTTTCACACTGTCCTCAGACCCACCAGACCCATTTCCCTCTAACTAATGCAACGGGCAATTTAGCATGGCTGATTCACCTGACCTGCACACCTTCGGACTGTGGGAGGAAACCGGAACACCCGCAGGAAACCCACGCAGACACGGGGAGAATGTGCAAACTCCACACAGTCGTCCAAGGCTGGAATCGAACCTGGGTCCCTGGCACTGTGAGGCAGCAATGCTAACCACTGAGCCACCATGCTGCCCATTCTGTTGCCACTAGTTGGTATCTCAGCTAGGGGTCACACTTTCAGAGAGTTAGGAGTGAGATCAGGAGAAACTTCTTTACTCAGAGACTTGTTAGAATTTGGAATGTGCTGCCTGAGAGAGCGGCAGAGGTGAATCCCACAGGAATTTTCAAGAGAGAGCTGGATATATGTTTGAAAGTGATTGATTTTGAGGGTTATGGAGATAAGAATAGAGAGTGGGGCTAACTGGGTAGCTCTTTTAGGAACTACTGCAGGCATGATGGGTTAAATGGCCTCCTTCGGTATTATAAATTCTAAAATTCCGTTATACAATCGTAACTAGTGGAAGTGGAACATTCCAGATCTGGCCCACCTGGTTGATCTAACAGCTGAAAGAGAATCAAAAACAGAAATTTCCATTTTTGTTTCTGATTTCTAGCATTTGCAGTTCTTTCAGTTTTCCTTTTTCTGAAAAGGGAAGGATAGGTCAATGTTTCAGAAAAGAAAAGTCTAAGCACAATGGCTCAGTGGTTAGCACTGTTGCCTCACAGCACCAGGGAACCAGGTTCAATTTCAGCCTTGGGCGACTGTCTGTGTGAAGTTTGCACGTTCTCCCCGTGTCTGTGTGGGTTTATTCCAGGTGCTATGGTTTCCTCCCACATTCCAAAGATGTGCACCTTAGGTGAATTGGCCATGCTAAATTGCCCACAATGTTCAGGGTTACGTAGTTTAGGTGCATTAGCCAGGAGAAATGTAGAGTAATAGTACTGGGAAATAGATCGATGTGGGATACCCTTTGGAGGGTCAGTGTGGACTTATTGGGCCAAATGGCCCTGTTTCCACACTGTAGGGATTTTATGTTTTTCCTTATTTCATATTTGTTTCCAATGTTTCAAAATTGTTTCTAAGATATCAAATTATTAACAAAACACCAGAGGTTATTCCCCACCAATAAGATCAGGTTACTCAGATTCACCTGATTCTAGCCTACCTGGTTCCTTTCGGACATTAAGAAATCCAGTTTGGCACCAGGAAGTCCCAGCTCAATGAATGTCTTCACAAGTCTCAGGTCTGCACTGTTACCTGAAAAGAAGAACTATTCTTTAATTACCCTCAGCAAGTCCAACTGGACAAGGATAGCCATCAAGTAAATTACCGCTCCTGCTCAGATTCAGTCCTGAGATAGCTGCAAACAGTGAGAGTAAGGACTCCATCTTAAACATGTATTTTATAGATATCTTGACAATGAACATCAAGACTCATGTCCGTTGAATACATGCCGACTGGGAAGTTGGAGGTTTGTTGGCCTTAATCCAATTACACACAAGGCAGCAAATTCATGGAGAAAGATTAAGCATGTGTGTCAAGGTTACAAACAAAATGTGGACTTCACCAGTTTCATCATTTCCCAGTCCCCCCATCTTACCCCAGTTCCAACCTTCCAGCTCAGCAATGTCCTCATGACTTGTCCCACCTGTCAATCTTCCATCCCACCTATTTGCTCCACCTTCTTCTCCAACCTATCACCTTCACCCACATCTCCATTCACCTATTGCACTTTCAGCTGCCTTCTCCCCACCCCCTTTCATTTATCTCTCCACCCCCAGCCTTATTCCTGATGAAGGGCTTTTGCCCGAAGCATCGATGTGTCCTGCTCCTTGGATGCAGCCTGATTTGCTGTGCTTTTCCAGCACCACTGTAATCTTGACTAAAAAACAATTTCATTTAGCAAGATTCTATTGTTCAATGCAGACGTGGAATATTGCTGAAGGTTCTCATCTTGCACCCATTAGGACAAACACACTGTTGTGATCCTTTGAAATTTGATGTGCTTGTGCTTGTCTTTACTCTGTTCAGCAAAGATGCAACGAGAAAAGGATTACAATATATCAAAGTCCAGCCTCTCAAGAGGAATTGCGCCATTTTAGAGTTCATGACATTAACTGTACCATTGGTCACAGATCTGAGGGTAGAGACAGAAAGGTGAGGGCAGATTGTCACCCATGTCCCCAAGTGCAGGACAATCCCTTAAATTGTGGGCATATTTCGATCGTGCTTTCTGGATCCAGGCAGGTCGAAACAGTTGCTTATCATGCCCATTCAAGTTTGTATCCCTCGAACCTAAGGAAGCGACAGATTTGAGGAACAGCCTGGATGTGAGAGAGAGAGAGTAATGGTTTTACTGGATTGAAAGAGACACTGAGGTAGTGGCTGAGCAGCAGATTGGCAGCTGCAGAAACATTGTGGGGGTCAAAGGATAGACATTTGGAATTTTGACAGTGTGGTTGTAAGTGAATTGAGGAGAACCTTTCTGTTAAATTGAGGTAGAGACAGAAGGAAGTAGGCTTTTGACAAGGAAGTCAGATGTGTGCTGAGAACAATAAAGGGGGATGGTTAGAGATGGCTTATCTTGAGTAGGCAGTCCAACTATTCAATCTCATCATTGGGGCTGAGTGTAGTGAGGGGTATTATTCTAAAAACTGACTCCACAGTCATTGCCTACCGTCTAATCCATGAACACAGATAATCAGGTGGATTCCCTCTTCCAAATTCACCTCCTCCTCCTCTTCCTCTGGAGTGAAATAAGGGATCTCGGAAGCCAGAAGAGGCAGATCACTGTACAACAACCCTTCGAACTTCAGCCCCTTTAGCAACTCGTCTTTGGCCTGAACAAAACTGAAACAAAAAGAAGGTACCATGTTGAGATCTGTATATGTGCAGCACAAAGAGAGAACTGGCACAAAACCCCTGGCCTGAGCTTTCCCACCTAACAGCCTGAATCACTATTTGAATGGGACAATTGCTCTGACACCCCTTAAATATTTCTGCATATTTACAATGAAAGTGTTTGAGAGTACCTCTCCACATTAGGAAAGAAACTAATCTTGGGCTTGATTTTCAATCAGGATTTGGGAACCTGACACCTCGATAATTTCCAGGTCTCCACTTTGTGTTGTAAGTGTGTTGCTCACGCAATGAAATGTTCAAATATAGATGCCCAACTTGGGCTAGTGGGAAGCCAAGCGCACAGTTAGTAGCATTAACAGGAGCTGCCCTGCAGACACGATTGTCAAAAGACAGGTGGCAGCCATGTTAGATCCTGATGCTATCTTGCAGAAGGGAAGAAGGAGATAGCTCATTGGAGGCCCACCAGCCTCACAGCACAGAAAAGCATCAAACAGCCAAATGTGCTGCAACAGGTCTCACAAAATAACCCTCTATGCAAAAGTTTTTTCCTTATTTGAATTAACCTTAATCTCTTATCGAACCTGACAGCTGTGTACAACTGGCGTACTCAGATTTAGCAATTCATGATTCAAAAATTTCCTTCTAAATTTCATGAGCCAACACCTCCAGGAACTTAACATGCCATTAACTGAAGGTCTTCCCAATTTCCTTTGTCCATTCCTTTGAAAATTCCAGTGCAACCTGAAGGCATCAGGTCACTGACATTCAGACTTGGAGCACTATTTTTAAAGGACGTGCCTTACCCTTCCTGCCTTCATAAGCAATTCAAGATCCTATCCCTGATTCCTAATTAGGTCCAAAGAAAGTTCTGAGGAAGGGACACTGGACCTGAAACATTAATTCTGCTTTCTCTCCACAGATGCTGTCAGACCTGCTGAGTTTTCCAAGCAATTCCTATTTTTCTCCCATCTTTCCAGCATCTGCAGTTCTTTGCTTTTCTTTTGTGTAATATGTTCTAGTACTCCAGAATTGTAAATTGAATGTACAGATGTCTGGCTGCTTAGATGCACTGAATGACAATAAGTTTAGATGATTCAAAACAACATTCAACACCTATGTGTCAAAATGAGTGGCTTGTCTAAAGCATAATTCTGAGAACAATTCAAATTAGATCGCACCAGTAATTCTTGACAAGACATTCAACAACATGACAGCTTTCAGGTATATAGGGAAAATATTCCTGTTTATGTCTTTACTTCCATTTGAAGTCATATAGCTGGGCAGAGGTACTTTTCTTGTTTATTATTTTAGCTGCTACTCCATGTTCTGTACTCCATTTAAAGGATAAAGTCAATACAAAATATTGTTGCTGTCTTCTGGGATAACGTAATTTTGTTCATGGTATGCAGAGAAGGAATGCTACAAGGAGACAATATAGTTGTTGAAATTTAGTGCAAGTCTTCTGATCTCTGGACAGTTGGACATCAGGGGTAGTTGAGGGTGAAGTTGACGAGATGGCAGAGGGTTTGGGGCAAAGTCTTCTGGAAGGGCAAGTTGGGAAGAAGGAAGATGATGAGGAGTAGGTGTGTGTGTGTGTGTGTGAGAGAGAGAGAGAGAGAGAGAGAGAGAGAGATGGGTCAGATGTGAAGAGTTGGTATTAGCTGTCAGGATGGGCTGGGAGCAGGAATACAAATTGACAGTCTGAGCAATTGCTGTGGTGTGGGGTGTAAGTTTAGTGATGAAGCAGGAATTATGCCAACTTGTACTCCCTCTAATCATTTCCAGGTAACTTTTAAGGTGAACAAGCCAGAACTCTTTGAAATCACTAACTCTACCAGAGGTTTTAGAATCTCTCTCAGATCGTTCTAGATTATGACGTTTAAAGCTATTTGGATAGATGCATGAACAGGGAAGGTTTGGAGGGATATGGGCCAGGAGCAGGCAGGTGGGATTAGTTTAGTTTGGGATTATGTTCGGCATGGACTGGTGGGATCAAAGGGTCTGTTTCCCTGCTGTATGACTCTATGTCAAGTAAGTGACATTAGAATTTTAAGTTTAAAGTTTAAATTAACTTCTTGTCAGTGCACCTGGACTTCCAAACAGTCCGGCTGTGCGTTTTTCAGTGTACATCTTGAGACTAACTATCCCTATGATTGATCCATTTTGCTTTTTCCTTCAAGCGTAATATGTTTACGTTATTGGGGTGGCACGATGGCTCAGTGGTTAGCACTGCTACCTCATAGCGCCAGGGACTCAGGTTCAATCCAGTCTCGGGCGACTGACTGTGTGGAGTTTGCACATTCTCCCCGTGCCTGCGTGGGTGTCCTCTGGGTGCTCTGGTTTCCTTCCACAGTCCAACGATGTGCAGGTCAGGTGAATTGGCCATGCTAAAGTGCCCATTGTGATAGGTGCATTAGCCAGGGACAAGTATGGGGAATGGGTCTGGGTGGGTTACTTTTTTGGAGGGTTAGTGTGGACTTGTTAAGCCAAAAGGCCTGTTTCCATACTGTAGGGAATCTAATCTAATCTACTGTTCTCAAAATTAATTCCGCAGACACCAAAGCAAACTCTGAAGCATTGTATTAACATGGAATTATTCCACTAAGTGGTGGAGGGAACAATGTTTCACATAAGGAGGTGTGGGGGACTGGAATCTATTCACACCATTTCAAAAGAAAGGTTGACTGATTTTTATTTGGTGAAGGTACTAACGGACATGAGATGAAGGCAGGTAGGTGGAGTTAAGATACAGTGCCTAGATCAAAGTGGTGCTGGAAAAGCACAGCAGAAACCTGATTCCTGATGAAGAGCTTTTTCCCGAAATGTCAATTTTCCTGCTTCTTGGATGCTGCCTGACCTGCTGTGCTTTTCCAGTACCACTCTGATCTAGACTTTGGTTTCCAGCATCTGCAATCCTCACTTTTGCGGAGTTAAGAAACAGATCAGTCACAAATTCTAGAATCCCTACAGTAGGCTTTTGGCCCATTTAGTCCACACTGAACCTCCGAAGAGAATCCTATCTGGACCCACACCCTACCCTATCCCTTTAACCCTGCATTTCCCATGGCTAATCTAGCTAAGCTTGCACATGTCTGGAGGCCATAGGCAATTTAGCGAAGCAAATCCACCTCGCCTGAACATCTTTTGACTTTGGGAGGAAACTGGTGAAGACATGGGGAGAATAGGCAAACTCCATACAGTTGCATGGGGTGGAATTGAACCCAGGTCCCTAGCACTGTGAAGGAGCAATGCTAACCATTAAGCCACCATGCAGCCCACTTAACTGACTGACGAAACACCTTTGGTATAGAATAGCTTCCTCCTGTTGTTGCTTTGATGAATCAGCATTTTGTTTTGATTTTGATTATTCTTGCACAGAATGTAGGCATATGTTGTCTATCCTTAACTGCCCTTGAACTGAATGGCTCACTTAGCCATTTCAGGGGGCAATAACAGTCAACCAGACTGCTTTAGACCTGGAGTCATATGTACATCGGACCAGGTAAGGATGTCAGATTTCTTTCCCTAAAATACATCAGACGGGCTTCAACGATAGTTTCATGGTTAAAGATACTAGCTTTGGATTCCAGACTTTTTTTGATCAAATTTAAATTCCACGATGCTACCGTGTTGGGATTTGGACAAGTGGGCAGAGATCCTCTTCATCCCCACCAGTAGGAAAGTCAGGGGCAAGTGAACGGGCACATGACCAGAAAGTGCTACAGGCATTCTAAATCACTGCAGAAAGGGAATGCTGCCCCTCAGTGGCAACAAGTCATACCCTCAGAAGCTGCCAGACAGTTAGATGGGATGACATCTCAGCACATACAGCAACACCAAAGTTGTGGGCCCTCTTGAGATTATGGGTAGACCTTCGAAGGAGGTCCCAGTAGAACATTGGATGCCGTTAAATTGGGGCATGGGTCAGGGAAGTTAAAATACGTGTGGATAGGAAGGAAGTGAATACTATCTTCTTCGGGGTGCTCACAATAGGCACCATCCAAAGGCAGCATCCCCTTTTCTCCTCCCATTTTGAAATCTTACAAAAGGGACTGTCAACTCGTACTCGCCTGCTCCCAACTCCCATGTTATGGCATTGGCAGGGCATTACTGAGGTCCCTGAGCCTCGAACAAGTTCAATTTACATATGGTAGGTAGGCTGGGATTTTAAGGATGAGTTGAGGGGTTGGTGGACAGTTGGAAGGGATTGGCACTTACCCTATGTTTTCAATCTCCTTCCCCCAACCAAAAGCACACTGTGGGGGAAACATCCAGCAATGTGCTTCTCTTGAGTCTCTGGATTTAGTCCAGTAACATAACCATGGCACCATTTCTCCCCAACTTGCACTATGCAGTGTTAATTGTGTGCCTTAATGATTCTTTATGTAAATGATCCTAATTTTGGATGTGTACCTTCTGTCTTTGTATGTATGAAGCAAGCTGTTCATTAAGTGTAATCTGACCTGAGGTGTTTGCATAAGAACATGGGAATCATCAATTCATTTTCCCATCTCCTTTGTCCTAAGTACATTAGGATGCTGCAATCATTTTATTCTTCACCCAGCCTGGAGACTTCTGACTGTATATGGTCCTCTACATTGATTACAGATCAACTAATATCGGAATAATTTAGGATTAATCCTCGGTAACATTATGGGCCGAAGGGCCTGTTCTGTGCTGCACCTTTCTATGTTCTATGTTCTAATATGACCAACTAAAATATATATAAAGCTTAATCCTGTTCTAGTTGTTGCAAGAACTTTGGGAATTCATTTGAGAAATTTTTCTTTTCCTTATTGTCAATTGTGGTATTTTAGACAGGTCTGACTTTCTTATTGATAGCGCAATTTTCATAGACTAACCCAGTTCTAACAAGAAACTTCAGTCTGGCCTGTTTTGAATGTCTCAGTTCACCACTAGGTGTCTTTATCCTATAATCCCAAGGCATGTGCACAGACTGAGATAGGATATAAATCAGTGACGGGCTGTAGATTTACCTCACCATTCTCTCATTGGTTTCTGCATCAGCATCCTGTGAAGTAGAAGAGACAACGCCAAATGAGCCAATGGGCTGTCTAGTAATGGGAGACGCTAACTGCTTTGAGGGAAAGGAAACTGGAGAATCCCTCAGCATGGAAGAAAATGGCAGGCACGTGGCTGTGCACGAAACAGAAAGATTCACCACCTCAACCACGTTCCTCTTCTCAAAGACGATGCCTGTGTTACCAGTTTCAGAGGAATTTCCACCATGAACCAGAGGCTGAAGTTCACCGTTGTTGGTATCCATTGATAGGTTTTCACCCCCATCCTGTACTCCTGTACAGCTATCACACTGCTGCCCCATTTCTCGTTTTCCTTCGTGTAGGCACGGAGCTTCTTCATGACATGTTCTGTCAAGCAAGAGGACATCACTGACCGTAGCTTTGGTCAGCTCCAAAGGCTCAGTCAGCAGGTCAGGCTGTGTTGCCAATTTACACGTTGTCTCATCACTGCTGTTTGGCACAAACACAGCATTTGGCAATTTGTCACCAAATGATTCATGATCACCATTTTGCAGCTCAGCAGGAAGAAATTTAATCTCTTCTGTGTGACTGTCAGGGTCAGAATTGTTAACATCTGTATCTAATAATCTATTAAACTCTACCTCCTTACTTTCAAGCTCTTTAACACTGTGACTTATCGAATCGCTTTGGCTATCAGCACTGAATACATTTGGAGGCTGGTCAATATTATTATTCACTTCAGAGGAACACCACTGGTCTCTTGCCAGAACGAGAGCATTTTTGATGGGCTCCATTTTGCTGCTACTATTCAGTACTGAATCTTCTAAATGCTTTGGCAGGATCTCTTTATCTGAGAGAGAATTAGAATCCTCACTGTCGTTTCTTTGAACTGAACGCATGTCATGTTGGTCTTCCTTTTCATTCTCTGAGGAATTCATATTCAGCCATTGATTTTCATCAACTATCTGTTGCTGTAGTAAAGATTCTGGGGTTTCACCTGTTTGATCTGAGCTGCTGATCTGTGGGGCTGAAACAGATTTGGTCAATTTGCTGAGTTCCACCTCCTCTTCATCCTCAAAAGGTAATGAACTGATTGATGTCAAAGAAGCCTGAATCCCACTGGGCAAACTGGTGCCACTTTCAGTCTGACCACCCTCCAGTGAGTTCCTATGGATTGCTTGTGCTCTAATTATCTGGTGCACAAGGTCCCGGTCACTAGATGAATCCAGTGGTTTACGCATCTCTGACCAAGCCACGGAGCTAGGCTCACTCTCTATTCCCGAATCAGATATTAATGAAAGAGATCGTTTCATGGCCCCAGATATAATGGGATAGTCGGCATTCTCTATCCTCCTTCTTAAAGATTCGTGTTCAAAAGACTCACTGTCCATATGCTCAGAGTTAACAACAGAATAGGGCAAGTCCAAACCTAATTCACTAAATTCTTCCTTCTCACTAATTTCAGTGTCATTAGAGACGGAGCATTCGCTGGTATTTGTTCTATTTGGAGAGCAGACTAACACAGTCTCACCATGATAAGGATCCTTGGTGCTGGGTTTCACCTCAATGTACATCAAGCCTGACGTTGATCCCAACTGTTTGACTAATTTGGCATCATTACATTCAGAGACAGTTTCTTGCTGCTCAGGATTCAGTGACTTTTCATTCAATCGGAGTGATTCAGAATGATTTTCATAGATTGTCGAGAGCTCCCCTTGATACGGTCCAACAAACCTATCTGCTTCTGAGTTCTGAATACTTTTGACTTCATTTTCACTAAATTCATCATATTCTTGGCTGACAAAAGCAGCCAAATCCACAGAGTTGTACATCGTTTCCAAGGAAACAGTTTCATTCAGTGTCTGTGTTCCAGATGTTCTTGTCGCAAGCACCTTCAAGGCCTCAGAATTCAAAACACCATCACGTATTTGCTGGTATCCTTTCACTTCAATGGGTAAACTTCCAAACTCTGAAATGTTTGTATCCGACACATGATTCACCTTGGGTCCCATTTCCCTGTTCGATGCACCATTATCGAACATGTGGTTGGCTGCAAATAGGAAAACACAGTTTATAACATAGCCCACTAAATACTACATGTCAACAGAATATTCAACCAGGTCAAGTTAAGAATGTAGTTGCTGTCCAATGATTGTCCAATTAGCATTCTGAAGGAAATAACTAGCGTGCCCAGTGTGATGCATTGAAGTAAAAGCATCACACTGGTCAACCAAAGGGCTTACGTTAATTAAAGCACACCATTGAGGGATGTTTATCCCACATTTTAGAAGTTCAATTTTACAAGTTCAAATTAGGATGCAGTGCTAAGAGAAGTAAATGGAAAAAGCTCTTTTTTTGAAAGTAAACAATACGTGGGTACATATGTTTGTTCTTCTGGTGAACATAATATGGCACCACAGTGAGTAGATGCCTCAATGGAGAAAAAGTTTATTTTTCTAAGTTTTATTTTTTCCTTGCTTCACCTCGTCTGGCAATCCTTAATAACAGCCAGGGTACACAACTAGCCCATCAAACAGTTTTCCAGCCTCACTTTAGGAAATGTTTAAACTGGTGTAACAATTCAGGAAACGTGACTGGAAAGGAACATCAATTATTGTTGAACTCTAAAATAGAGCTGAAACAACAGCGGATAATGTAACTCAGAAACAAAGACAGAAGTTGCTGGAAAAGCTCAGCAGGTCTGGCAGCATTTGTGAAGAGAAATCAAGGTTAACTTTTCAGGTCCGATGACCTTCCTCTGTACCTCTACTAAAATAGTGCCACTACTTATGGTGCCCATTGGCTAGTTTCAGCTGGGAAAGAGAGTTTTGAAGACACATTCCTGGGGCTGCTTTTTTTAAATGCAATCAATATACTCACAACCAGTATACACATGGTCTACTGTGTCTGCTTTTCAAAAAAAAATTATCATGGACCTGTTTAGGAATAGGCGAGGCCTCAACCTAGGCCTTCTGGCTCAGAGGCTTTTTTTTTCATTTAATCTAATTTTCTGATCAACCTGTTCATAGATGTTATTACACACCTCTGAAGCAGGTGCTACCTAACCACAACTTTTTAATATTTTTTATATTTAATTTTCTGATCAACCTGTTCAGTGATATTATTACAGACTTTTGGAGCAACTGGGACTTGAACCCAAGCCTCCCAGACCTCCAGTCCAGAAGTAGGGACACTACCACTGTGCCACAAGAGTCTCAAGAGGTCTTCTTTTGATTAACCTATTTTTCTAATTAACTTGTTCAGAGACATTATTACACACCTCTGGAGGTGTGACTTGAACCCGGGCCTCTCGGTCCACAAGAGCATCTTTCTAAGAGGTGGAATCAAGGGCTTAGGTAATGAATTCCAGCTGGAAAGGCCAATACCTGTTACATTGGGAGTTTAATTAGTAATTCCCCATGTAACTTGAAGGGGTTATCATATCTAGCATGTATAAAATTACACTGTCTTGCAAGAATAATTGTTATTGTCAATGATGCTAAAACAAATCATGGTGGTGAGCATTTCTCCCCCTCATGGCTGCTAACAAAAGCAAAAAATAAGTACATTAGCCCATACTCAAAAACTTAAATAGCCAAGGAAAGAAAACTTAATGTGTGAAGAACGATTAGGCTTTGAAATTATGCCACAAGATAGAAACATCCACTTCTGCTGAGAGGTCAAAGCTCTAAACTATTAATCATTTCCCTCTTCACAACTGCTCCCTGACCTACTGAATGTTTTCATTTCCTTCCAGATTAGAGCACCCTCTTAGCGTTTTTATCTGATGTTCTTTCAACTAAGGAGGTGATCTTCCACTTATTTCAACTGATTTTACAGGGGTTGATAGGAGAAAAGTATGGTCTTATTTACATACTCGTTTTCCATTGCTTCATTTGATCTTTGAGGCTGGAACGTTTTATCACTGGGAGGAAGTGAGACTGAGCTTACATCTTTTTAGCCAGGAATAAATCAGGTGAGGTTGCAAGACTACAGAGAGAGGACTTTAAAATTAGTTTTGGACGGTCTTAGGAAAGTGCAGGCTGAATGCAAAGGATCAAATAGCCTCTTCCTTTGCTGTGAAATCTTGTGGATCATAATTTCTTTGAAATTTACATCTGCACACCAACTGTATTCATTTGTTCCAACACCACTAGGTGGTGCAAACGGCAGTTTGCATCAACAATGCAAGTTTTTGTTTGATCTAGGCCTCACTTCACCTGAATTTTGATCTCCTCTTAGAAATAGAAAAAACAAAGATTTTGTTTCAAAATGTTCTAGTCATCATTCATTACCATGTTAAAAATAAGCTAAGAATATTTTAGAGTACATGCTTTTATCGTGACAGAAGAGTGTGCATTCATCAAATCAGGACCTCTCAAGAATATTTCCCAAAGCATGGAAGTGTACGTATATCTTCTATTTCTCCTTGTTTTTACTTTACTCTCGCCTGACAACATGCCTCAAACCCAGCCTCCAAAGAGGATCTTCTTCCATTTCTCAAACCAGCCAAACTGCAGTCAGTGTAGTTCCAATAATATTCCCAAATTAGTTGTGGCTTTTCTGCTTGAGATTAGATCTGTGAGCCTAACATCTGCGGTGGGTGAGTTGTTGGAGGGGATTCTGAGAGACTGGATCTCCAGGCATTTGGAGCAGCAATAACTCATTTGGGACAGTCAGCATGGCTTTGTGTAAGGGACATTATCTCTCACAAATTTGATGAAGTTGTTGAAGGGGTGGCCAACAAAGTAGATGGGGGCAGTGCGGTAGATGTTATCCACGAGTGTCTGGAACAGACCATCTGAGGTAGTGGTGAAAGCGAGTACAATTTTGTTATTTAAGAAACATTTGGGCAGTTACATGGATGGAATAGGTATAGAGGAACCAAACTCAGGCAAATGAGAATCGGCGGTGTGGACAAGTTGGGATGAAGGTCAAAGCTGTAAACCGCTACTATGACTATGACTTGCCATGGTTTGAAATGTCTTTCCTTTTGAGAGAAAATCAAAAAAAAAATTATGTTTAAATGCTTCCTTTTTAATGTGTGGTCTCTCGAAACAAATTAATGAGATGCATAGGCAAGAAGTAGTTTGAGGTCAGGGCAGGGAGAGATTGTAAAAAGCCAAATTATTAACCTATCTTGGCAGACTTCTCATACCCATTGTCCTGTAAAATCTTTGATCCCTTCTCATTGCTGTGAGCAAAAAGAAACAAGAAAGAGATTGGAAGCTGGCAGCCAGGTTATTTGGAACAGAACAACAGTTCTGGTTTTTAATGGGAACACTGTGAAGGTTTTTGCCAAAGTGAAGAGCTTAGAAATGCTGGAGAATAATCACAGGTTATCTTGTTCGACCTTCTTATGTGTATTACCACGGTACATTCCTTAACTGTGAGTGACATTTTAAGATAAGTTCTGTGAGCTGAATTAAGTGAGCCTAGTGTCTGTATCTTCCTTATGTCACCAACTGTTTGCTCAGTTTTCTCTCAGAGAGATTTAAGAAATATGAAAAGCCCAAATATCCGGTTCAGGTGATAAGCAGATATTATTACACCATTGAGTCATGCTATTGTACAAACAGGTTTATGATCATATGATGTCAACCTTCATAAAGAAAATGATGCTCAGAATCCAAAAAGGGATGGACATCAGTCTCAAATATGTAACCGTTCAACTGCATAAAGAACCATGAAAGAATATTACACTCAAAAGTAAGAGGAGGCACTTACTCCCTCAGGTAGGGCTGAGAAAAAAAAACTGCTCCCACCAAAAGAAACAAAAATGGTGACTTGCTACAGGTGTCTGTAACTTGGCTTCTTTTATAGTTAATGTACATTTATTAATTAAAACAGTATTGAAGCCTTGCCAGATTAATTTGGAGGGATTAATGGGACTGAAGTGCAGTAGATCAGAATGTCAACATCCTATATAAGGCAGTATTTGGACATGATTGTGTATTCATGACATACACTGGTGTTTGCCTCAACCATGTGGTTAAGCCAAGTTTGTGAATTGAATCCATAACCTGCTACTCAGAGAAAGGAATAACTAATGTCAATATCGAGTAACAGTGGCCATAAAATTTTGGTTACAAAACGCAATCATGGCGGCATTCAATCTCCAACTCACTTCACTTGGCTCAGGAATGCAACATTTCACCGCCAGAAAGTTTTGAGTAAGAGTTAAGAGATTTCACAGGATATAAATTGCTGCTGGTAATTTTAGTGAATGACTATTTAATGTATTTGTTTGGAATTTGTCTGCTCACTATTATAATAATGCTGTTCATCCATTAAAACCAAAAATGTTTGGGGAGGTTTACTAGTGTACCAGAAGGATTTAAACTAGTACGGCAGGGGGGCAGGATAGCAAGTGAAATGACCAAGGAGGAGTTAGAGACTAAGACCAGTAAGGCTATGAAGTAACACAGACAAGGGGAGGTTACTGAACACGGCAGGACTGGCATCTTAAGTGTTCTTGCTTTAACACGATAAGTATGGTAGGTAAGGCAGACAAACATAAGAGCTTGGATGAGTGCATAAAGCTATGATGAATATCACAGCTGTACTGAGAGAGGATACCTTGGTGGACTCATTCATGTGGGTAGAGATCAGTTATGGGAAGGCTGTATTCATGTTGATGTTATTGCCCTTCAGGCTTCCCAAGAGCCTGCAGCACAATAACAGCTAGAGAGAGAGGAACAGCGACAGACATGAGGATAGTCTATGGAAAAATGTAGAAACAACAGGATTGCTGTAATGCGTGAATTGAACCTCCCTTATATTGACTGGGACTTCCTTATTGGCAGGCCTTGGAATGGAGGGTGGGGTGGGGTGGGGGAGGGGGAAATGGAGATTGGTTAGGTGCATCCAGGAGGGTTTCTTTAAGCAATATGTAAATACTCTAACTATGAAAGGGGCCATACTAGATCCATTTTTGGGGAATTACCCCAACTAGGTGATCAAAGTTTGAATGGGAGAGCATTTAATTTACTTATGGATAAGGATAAATCTAATTCTCAGGTGAAAGAATTAAATTGGGGGAAGGCTAACTCTTCGAGGAGAAAGTGAGGACTGCAGATGCTGGACATCAGAGCTGAAAAATATGTTGCTGGAAAAGCGCAGCAGGTCAGGCAGCATCCAAGGAACAGGAGACTCGACGTGAGGTGAGGAAGGGCTTATGCCCGAAACGTCAAGTCTCCTGTTCCTTGGATGCTGCCTGACCTGTTGCGCTTTTCCAGCAACACATTTTTCAGGAAGGCTAACTCTGACAACATTAGGTCAGAACTAAATTGACTGTAGACTGGGGCAGCTGTTTGAGGGTAAATCCACATCGGTCATGTGGGAATTGTTTTAAGACCAGTTGATTTTAGTTCAGGACCAGCATATTCCTGTGAAAGTGAAGGATAAGAATAGCAAGATTCAGGAACCATGGGATGACAGGAGAAATTGTGAGCTTAGTCAAAAAGGAAAAGAGGCATACATCAGATTTAGGAAAACGAAGAGTGACAGATCCCTGAAAGAATATGAAGAAAGTAGAAAAGAACTTAAACAAGGCATTAGGGGGGCTAAAAAGGGCCATAAAATGTCCTTGACAAACAGGATTAAAGAAAATCCCAAGGTATTTCAAATGTATATAAGGAGGAAGACAGTAGGTAGGAAAAGAATAGATTCATTCAAGGACAGAGGAGGGAATTTATGCATGGGGCCGGAGGAAGTGAGTGAGGTTTTTAATGGTATTCATTTGCATTATTCACAATAGAGAATGATAGATGAATGAGGCCAGACAGAGATATGTTAACATTGTAGGAGATGTCAATATAAAAATAAAGAGGTGGTGATGGGTGTTTTGAAAAGCATTATAGTAGACAAGCCTCCAGGGTCTGATGGGATCTATCTCAGAACTCTGAAGGAAGAAGATAAGGAAATTGCTGGGGCCTTGTATGAAATCCTTGTATCCTTTTTACTCACAAGAGTGGTCCAAGAGAACTGGAGAATATCCAACATTGTTCTTTTGTTTAAGAAGAGCAAAAGGGATAATTTGGGAAATTACAGGCCAGTGAACCTTATATCAGTGATTGGGAAATTACTAGAGAGGATTGTTATGGAAAAGATTTACTCACATTTGGAAAAATATAGATTTATTAGTGACAGGCAGCATGGCTTTGTGCAGGGAAAGTCATGTCTCAAACTTGATTAGGCTTTTTAATGAAGTGACAAAGATAATTGATGAGGTCATGCTGGTGGATGTGTCTACATGGACTTTAGCAAGACCTTTGACAAGGTCCCTCATGGGATGCTGATTTAAAAAAAGGTGAAGTCGCATTGGGACACCACAGAGCTAGCAAGATGGAAACAGAACAGATTTGGTCATAGCGGTGAAAAGGTATTTGTCTGACTGGAGATCCTTGACAGAAGGTATATTACAGGGATCATTGCTGGAACCCTGTTTTTTTTTGTAATATATACAAATGGTCTGGAGAAAAAATGTAGATAATCTGATACATAAGTTTGCGGATGACACAAAGATTGGAGGAGTTGCAGATAGTAAGGAGGATTGCCAAAGAATACAGGACATAAATTAGCTACAGACTTAGATGGAGTAACGGCAGATGGAGCTTAATCTGGTCAAATGCGAGGTGATGCATTTTCTAATGTAGGAAGGAAGTACTGGTAGATGCATTAGCATACAGATGGACATAGGTGTCCAGGTCCACAGTTCCCTGAAAATGGCAACACAAGTAGACAAGATGGCCAAAAAGGCATATGGCATGTTTGCCTTTAGCAGTCAGGGCACAGAACATCAACATTGGCAAGTCAGGTGTACAACTTTAGTTCGGTCACAATTGGAATATTGCGTACAGTTCTGGTTGCCACATGACCAGAAGGATGCAGATGCTTTGGAGAGGATTGAGAAACTGTCTCCCAGAACGTTGCCTGGTTTGGAGGGTATTAGCTAAGAGGAGAGATTAGAAAAACTTGATTTGTTTTCACTTGGAGGTTGAGGAGCAACTTGATATAAGTTTAAAATATTATGAGACAAATTTATGGGAGGAATGTATAGTAAGAGTGTTTTGTTTTCCTGAGGATAGAAACATCAATTATGTTAATGGTAAAAGGGAGAAAGTTTAAAGGAGCTGTGAGAGGCAAGCTTTTCACACTGCAAGAGTGATAAGTTCCTGGAATGCAGTGGTAGATGCAGACACAATACCAATACATGAATAGGCAGCAACTTATGAGATATGGGTCATGTAGATGTAAAATGGTTTTAGTTTAGAAAGCCATTATGTGTCAGTGCAGGCTTGTTTGGCCAAAGGGCCTGTTCTAGTGCTGTACTGTCCTTCTTCTGCGTCAGTTATACTAACGACTATGGAACAGTCGGATGATGTCCGTTATCCTATTCTCAATGTCTCATCACCCACTAATTCAGTTACTGATCAAACTGACAAGGTCCTCAATCAGGCTAGTCACCTCATGGTTCTCATCAGGATGAGTTCAAAAAAAGCTCCTGCTTGAAACTACAGGTTTGAGTCCTGCAACAGTGATCAGGCTCTTCAAAACGTCTCGTTCTTTTGGATGAAATCTTAATCTGGATCTTCCTACAACAATGCTAGCACTTTAATTTCTATAAATGTGAATGACAGCACACTCAAAAATCATGAAGTGTGACAATGTCAATTGTTAGGTGAAAGGGGAAAACACTGCAAGGTTCAGAACAGTTCATTAACAAGCCAGTAAATCTGGTTAAGAGCTGGTTATGTTATCAGTTTCTAGCTGTTAAGAGGATTAAGGGATACTGCAAGAATGTAGCTTGTACTTACAAGGAATAAGAAGTGATGTCAATAATTTCCTAACATGTCATGGCTACAACTGGTCAGTACAATTTAATCAAATGAACCCTGATGGGATTGGCCAGTGCTCATGCATTTAGTGGAAGAAGAGTACTTGCAGAGTCTCAATTGGATGGCTGCCAATGTAGGCTGGTTGGCAGTGTAACCAATACTAATGAAGCATAAAGTATTTGTTTGTAATTAAATCAGGGATATTGCTATCCACTGCACGTATGCTTGAGTAAAGCCAGCCAAACCACCTGGAGCCTCAAGTGATCTGAGAGAGAATCAGAGGGTGTGTGAACAATGGTGAATCTCCCCTTTCACTGGGTTATAATTAAAGAGAAATGATCTTTCTATATAGTGCACATGTAATGGAATGGCTGATGTAAAAAGAAAATCAGAAAATGTGACCAACCTTTAGAAACAGATTCTACATATCGGTCTTCAAATATAATAGGAAGATTACTCCAGTCTCCATCTATATCCAGACACTCAATGGGCAGTGGAGGCATACTGGTGAGGTAGGATGAATTTCTGACAGCTGTTGCAATCTGGCTGTGCCTTTGGATTCTAGAAGTAGGAAATAACAAAGTGAGATTTAATGTTCTTACAACTTTGTGTTGAGGGCGGATAAACAAGTCTGAGGATAAAGATAAAATAAAACAAAGGATTGTGGATATTGGAAATCGGAAACAAACACACACATTGCTGAAGAAACTCAGTAGCTCTGGCAGCATCTGTGGAGAGAGACCTGCTGAGTTTCTCCAGCAATTTGCTAAGTATAAAACTAGTTGACAAAAGATGAATGGTGAGTGCTCACAAGAGAAATACTGTTTATTAGTGAGGTTGTAGATACGTTTGCCAAGCTGATGAAGTTTTGTTTTTGCAGACGATTTGTTGCCTCGCTAGGCGATATCATCAGCGTATCTTCAGTAAATTGTTGGTGGTCTGTTCTGCCTGGTATGTACGTGTCTCTATTTGATTGTATTTCCAGTTCTGTATCGGAGTGGTTTGTTTATGCAGTTCAGTTCAATGTGTTTATTGATTGAGTTCCAGTTGAATTGCCAGGCTTCAAGGAATTCTCTGGCATGTCTCTGTTTTGCCTGTGCCAGAATGGTTACGTTGTGCCAGTTGAATTTGTGTCCTTCATTGTCTGTGTGATTGAAAATGAGAGAGTGCTGGTCATGCCTGGCAGTGGCGAGTTGGTGTTTGTGCACTTGCACGGTCAGTTTTCTTCCTGTTTGTCCTCTGTCGTGTTTTCCCAGTCTTTGTATGGTGTCTTGTAGGTTACGCTCATCCTGTTGGACAAGGGTGTTGGGTCTTTAATCTTTGTGAGGAGCTGGTGAAATGTGTTTACTGGTTTATGTCCAACAGGAGTGTAATAAACACGTTGAACTGAACCCCATATACAAACCAGTCAGACACAGAACTGGAAGTACTAACAAACAGAGATAGAAACGCCAGGCAGGACAGAGCACCAACAACTTATTAAAGACACACTGATGATGTCACCTAGCAAGGTGATGAAATTCTGTAAAAAAACACATCAGCTCAGCGAACCAATCTATAACCTCACCCACAACCCTAGCCACAAATCTTTTCAAAAACACTGTTTATTAGTTTTAAATTCCCAACATCGAACTGTTCTAGAAATTGGAAATCAAATTTGAATTATTTTACTATTGAAATCCTTGAATTGCAAAGAAACTGACCACTGATACCTTTTTACCATATTGATAAAGTGGAAATAGAGGCTGTTCAATTGCAGTTTTGCTTCATGAGAAAGTAATTGATCAATATTGTGGAATACAGCTGTGGGCAGACTGGTTAATGGAATATCCATGATGATATAACTTTTGAAAAACATTCTTGCACAAAAGACAGGTGAAGCTGTGCCAATTACTAATTTGAAATCAAATCTCCTTTTCCAAACCGACCGTATTCCCTCCTGTCCAAGCCGATTTCATTTAGAATTCCTCAGTCAAATTCCAAATGGTTCACCTTTGGCCCAGAAGACCATAACGCACAGGAACAGAATTAGGTTATTTGCCCGAAAGAGTCTGCTCTGCCATATGATTATGGCTGATATGTTTCTCAAACATATCAGCTGCCTTCTCCCCGTAACCCCTGATCAACTTACCAATCAATCTCTATCTTAAATACACTCAGTGACTTGACTTGGCCTCCACAGCCCTTTGGACAATTAGTTTCATAGAATTACCACCTTCTGGCTGAAGAAATTCGTCCTTATTTCAGTTCTAAAGAGTCCATCCCTTCTATCTGAGGCTGTGCCCTCAGATCCCAGTCCCATTGTTCAGTATACCTTTTCTCCCACTCCTGATGAGCGCAATTGAAACCTCACCTTCACCACTCGTTCCATGTTACCGGTAAAACCATTACTCACTCTCATCCATGTCATTCCCTGTGGAATGGTTCTCCTTGTCACTCTATTTAACTCAAGGGGTAGAGATTTGAAGTGAGATGGCTGAAAACTTGTTAGAACATTGACCATCATATTTATCAGATGGAAGGAAGCATGATTACGTCCTCCTCTCATCAGCAAGAATCGCTCACATTTCCAGGCTCAGTCTGTACGACAACAATAATTCCTGCCCAGTTAACTTTACCATTTACTCGTTTTTAACTATTGGACATTATAACACTCCTAAAAGATAGTCTGTGATTTTTAAGAATAATTCCTCAACATAAATATCAATTGCTGTCAAATCCGGGTTGATAGATTTCTGTTAGTGATAGATATTGTTTGTATTAAAAGTCATTCTTGGGATGTGGGCATCATTTGCTAGGCCATCTTTTATATTGTCCATCACCGATTTCCCTGGAGAAGATATTGGTGAGTTATCTTGTCAAACTGTTGCAGTTCTTGATTTAAAGGGCCACCCACGGAAGGAGTTCCCGGACCCTGACTGATAGGGGAGGGACAGCAATATAATTCCAAATTAGGATGATGTGTGGCTTGGAAGGGAAGCCACTGATGATGGTGTTCCCATGCATTGGCTGCCGTTGTTCTTCTGAATGTTAGAAGTCATGTGTTTGGAAGGTATTGTCAAAGATGTTTTGGGAATTTGCTTGTAGATAGTACAAGTTGCTTCTTGTTAGTGTCAGTGGTGAGGGGATTGAATATGGAAGTTGGGGTGCCAAACAAGCAGGCTGCTGTGTCTCGGACATGATTTGGAGATGCTCGTGTTGGACTCGGGTGTACAAAGTTAAAAATCACACAACACCAGGTTATAGTCCAACAGTGCTTCCAATTAAACCTGTTGGACATCAACCCAGTGTTGTGTGATTTTTAACTGTGTCTTGGACAAGCTGCTCAAGTGCTAGTGGAGCTGCACTCATCCAGATCAGTGGAGAGTATTCTGTCACACTCCTGACTTGTGCCTTGCAGATGGCTTTGAGAAGACATATGACTAATTACTCACTCGCTACAGAATTCTGAACTTCTGACCTGCTCTTGTAGCCACAGTATTTCTATGGCTAGTTCAATTCTATTTCTGGTCAAGGATAACCGCCAAGAAGTTGATATGGGGCAGATTTAGAAATGGTAATGCCGTTCAATGTTAAGGGGCACTTTTCATGTTCAATATGCTTAGTGCCTGGCACATGTGTGAAGCAAAGACAAAAACTGTTTGATAGAGCTAGGTCACACATCACCTAAGATATCATTGCATGTTAGGACAGAATTTCACTGTTAAACAGCCTAATTCCATTCCTATGACTGATCGACACACTTTCTAATGTGCATTGTTTAAATAAAACAAGGAAAATGTTAAAAGGCTGGCCTAATCTATTTGCCTTGATTCGATAACAGCAGCCTTACTTCTGAGTTCAAGCCCATCTTGAGCACATAACGCAGTATGACTCTTCAATGTAACACTGATTTGGAAGTGCCGGTGTTGGACTGGGCTGGACGAAATTAAAAATCACACAAAACCAGGTTATGGTCCAACAGATTTATTTGGAAGCACTAGCTTTTGAAGCGCTGCCCCTTCATCAAGTGATTGTGCTGCATGATCATCTTGGAGATCTTTCCACTTTGAGCTGGCAGTTAGTGGTATCGATGGTAGTCATGATTTGGAGGTGCCGGTGTGGATTTGGTTGGAGGAGCACAACCGCCTGATGAAGAAGCAGCGCTTTGAAAGCTAGTGCCTCCAAATAAACCTATTGGACTATAACCTGGTGTTGTGTCATTTTTAACAATGTAACTTTGAAGGAATGCTGCATTGAGGTGTGGTTTTTGTAAGAGTTCAAACTCCAACCCATCTTTTCTGTCAGAGTGATGTAAAATATCCATTGGCACAATTCAAAGAGCAGCAGAGGATTTGGTCTCATGTCAATCGTTATCCTTGAACCAATGTCAGTAAAGATGCCTGGGACCTCTCTGTGCACAAGTTAGCTGTCATTCTTCCCATATTGCAACCATGCCTATAGGATCAAATATGAAATATTTTGATGACATGAATTTGTTTGGAAACATTAAGTTGTGAAAGATGCTTTATATCATACACACACATTCATTATTTCTTTTTGAGAAACAATATTTCCTCTTGCAGGTGTATCTGAGTTTCTGCCTTTCAGGTGGATTCAGTGCTTGTCTTTATTGAATTTGTAAAGCAGTTTTTACATGATTTAACAATATCAGCTTCTTTTTTGCCCAGGAACAAACAACTCTTGAAGAATAATGCTTTGCTGAGAGCTAAAGGTGGATGTAGAGCAAGTAACTGTGTAGTGATTGGAGCAAAGTCAGTCAGATGAACCTCACAAAATACCGGTTCTCTGATAGAGGGTGTTAACCTGATGCAATCAGGGAGTCTTGGCTGACTGATATAAGCAGGAGTGTCAGAGGCTCTGATCACTCTAGGAGCCGGCTCTGTGCTAGCTGGTCAGTGTCATGTAGTCTGCGCATGTAAATAAAGGATGACTTAGTGATGGGATACTGGCATTTATGGACTCATTTTATAATGTATTGACATTTTTCCATTGTTTCGGAGGATGGCAATTTCATAAATAATCTGAATCCTTCAATTAACACCAGGGACAAGGACCAAGGAGAAACAAATTTAAATTTGCTTTCTCGTTGCAGGTAGAGGTGTTCATTGTATCGGACTTTATAAAGTACTAGAATGCACCAGCTACTAACAGCAACTGAAATAGCCCTGGTTAAAAAACCACTAATTCAGCACATTTTCTGTCAGCAACCGTAACCAGTTGGAAAATGGTTAAAGGATTTATGTTATTCTTTTCTTGGCTTACTTTTTAATCCCAGTCTCAAAGTAAAGCATCCAATGTTACTTTCTTCATTCTTCTCCAGCCAGGCAATGAACTTAACCAATTCAATAATCCAGTTGAACTTTTACAGCCCACATCATCCAACATTATTCAATCTTGATGGTTTTCAGTCAAAGACAGTAACATCTTCCACCTTGTGGAGATGAAATAGTACTGAGGACTGCATGGTTTTCTGCTGAAGACACTGCCTTATGCTTCAGCCGAGTTGCGTCAGAATTAATTGTATCTTTTAGTACCTATTATTAATAAATGCAACTAAACTGAGTGTTCTACCCTCTTCTGAAAAATTCACACACACTCAGGAGGGGAGGATTTCAACACCCCATAAATCAGTGTTTTTTTGTATGAAATAATGCAAATGTTTCCCTCCATTTTGAACATTCTGATTATCCTTAAAGATTTCCTCAATCCAAAACTCTCTGATACTGATTCTTGTGATCACTCACCCCTCTCCACCTTTCTAATCATCTCACCCACAACTGAACTTCTTGCATTGAGAGTTGACAATTTCTTCCCCAGCATAAAGGTATATAAGGGATAAAAGAATGACTAGATTAAGATTAGGACCAATCAAGGACAGTTGTGGGAAGTTGTGCGAGGAGTCAGAGGAGATAGAGGAGTACGAAATGAATATTTTTTGTCAGTATTCACAGTGGAAAAAAGACAATGTTGTCAAGGAGAATACTGAGAAACAGGCTACGAGACTAGATGGGATTGAGGTTCACAAGAAGGAGGTGTTAAAAATTCTGGAAAGTGTGAAAATTGATTAATCCCCTGGGCCAGGTGGGATTTATCCTAGGATTCTCTGGGAAGCCAGGGAGGAGATTCCAGAGCCTTTGGCTTTGATCTTTATGTCATCATTGTCCACAGGAATAGTACCAGAAGACTGTAGAATATCAAATGTTGTTCCCTTGTTCAAGAAGGGGACTATAGATAACCCTAGTAATTATAGACCAGTGAGCCTTACTTTGGTTGTGGGTAAAGTGTTGGAAAAGGTTATAAGAGATAGGATTTGTAATCATCTCGATAGGAATAAGTTAATTAGGGATAGCACAGTTTTGTGAAGGTAGGTCATGCCTCACAAACCTTGTTGAGTTCTTTCAGAAGGTGACCAAACAGGTGGATGAGGGTAAAGCTGTTGATGTGGTGTATGGATTTCAGTAAAGCGTTTCATAAGGGTCCCCATGGTAGGCTATTGCACAAAATACGGAGGCATGGGATTGAAGGCAATTTAGTGGTTTGGCTCAGAAATTGGCTAACTGAAAGAAGGCAGAGGGTGGTGGTTGATGGGAAATGTTCATCCTGGAGTCCAGTTACTAGTGGTGTACTGCAAGGATCTGTTTTGGGTCCACTGCTGTTTGTCATTGGATGAGGGGATAGAGGGATGAGTTAGTAAATTTGTAGTGCTGAAAGATGCTGTAGGTTACAGAAGGACATAGATAAGCTGCAGAGTTGGGCAGAGGGGTGGCAAATGGAGTTTAATACAAAAAAGTGTGAGGTGATTCACTTTGGAAGGAGTAACAGGATTGCAGAATACCGAACAAATGGTAAGATTCTTGGTAGTGTAGATGAGCAGAAAGATCTCAGTGTCCATGTAAATAGATCCCTCAAAGGTGCCACCTCAGTTTATAGGACTGTTAAGAAGGCATACAGTGTGTTAGCTTTTATTAGTAGAGGGCTTGTGTTTTGGAACCATGTGGTCATGCTGCAGCTGTACAAAACTCCGGTGCAGCCACACTTGGAGTACTGCATGCAGCTCTGGTCACTTCATTATAAAAGGATGTGGACGCTTTGGAAAAGGTTTTAGAGAAGATTTACTGGAATGTTGTCTAATATGGAGGGAAAGTCTTACGAGGAAAGGTTGAGGGACTTGAGGCTGTTATTGTTAAAGAGAAGGTTGAGAGGTGACCTAATTGAGACATACAAGATAATCAGGGGGTTAGATTGTGTGGACAGTGCAAGCCTTTTTCCTAGGATGGTGATGGCTAGCACAAAGGAGTTTAGCTTTAAATTGAGGGGTGATAGATATAGGACAGATGTCAGAGATAGTTTCTAAACTCAGAGAGTCGTAGGGGCATGGAACACACTGCCTGCAACAGTTGTAGACTCCACAACTTTATTGGCATTTAGGTCATTGGTTGGGCATATGGACGAGAATGGAATAGTGTAGGTTAGATGAACTTTGGATTGGCTTCACAGGGTGGTGCAACACAGAGGGCTGAAGGGCCTGTACTGCGCTGTAATGTTCTATGTTCATCCAGGTTTTCAATCTTATCCTCCATTGTCCTTTTCAGCATCCCCGAGGTTTCTAATCTGAACCTCTCGACTCTGCTCACCAGACAATGATCTACTACATGGGCCTCTGCCTGCCTGTCATTCTGACTGCCGTATGGTTTACAGGACCTGAACAGATCTGCTGAGCACTGCTTTTCAATGCCTGGGACACAACAGCTTCGAGGAGTACCTACATGAAGTTATTTGTGATGCCTTGGAAATCGTTTAGGTATTTCACATTCTTTCTTGCACGCCACCCTTTTTCTTTGCCTAGAAGTTGAAATCTAACTCAATGATTTCCCAACAGGACAAACTGGTTATAAGGAGACAGTGAGGACTGCAGATGCTGGAGATCAGAGTTGAGAGTATGTTGCTGGAAAAGCGCAGCAGGTCAGGCAGCACCCAACAAACAGGAAAATCTCTCCACCTCTGAGGCTCCCAGACTCATTCCTGATGAAGGGTTCCTGACCAAAACTTCAATTCTCTTGTTTCTCAGACCTACTGTTCCAGCAACATACTCTCCACACTGGCACGGAAACCCAAATGACCTGATGCCAAGTGGATGACCTAACGGAATAACCAATGGAGATCAGTTGTTTTAATACTATTAACAAAGTTGTTTTTAAATAAAACAGATCAAAAGATGCTTTTCCATAAAGGATTTAATGCCATTTTTTTTGAAAACACAATAAAAATGGATAATGACCAGTGCTCTTCACTGCAACAGAACACAGTCATTTATAAGTGTACTTTGACAGGATTATTAATAATGATTTTCATTTTAAAAATGGCTTTCAGTTATCTTATGTAATTTAAAGCTGCAATGTTTTCCTCAGAGATAAGAAAAAAGAAATCAAATTTTGCTTTTGCTAATTGAAAGAACATTCTGTGCCATTTGTCAAAATACAATGGAAATGATATCAATCAAGTATCATCTTTAATGTGGGTTCATCAAATTCAGCATCATAACGGATTTAAATCTCCAGTACACAGAGTAATTCTATCTCTGTTGCAATGTCTCTTCCCCCTCTTTCTCTTCCAAACGATATTTCAAGGTGACCAAATTGAATTTTTGTTTGGAACAGGGCAATTAAAAACTTTGATCCAGCCACAACTTTCATTTTCATAAAAGGGAGAAATACAAGTCACATTTTAACAATTTAGAGGCAAGGCACAGGGAAAGAACTAAAAATGGAATCTAATTAACATAGAGAGTAATTCTCTTATTTATCGACATGCTGTCTCCTAGTGACTGACATCCTCTGCAGATACTGGCAAGATTTTGACCTCTTCCATTGTACTACTATTTATCTCTTTGATTGTTAACTCATCTTTTAACTCAAAGTATCTATTTCCGTGAATCTAATTTTTTGGCATAATTCCTTTAATTGTCTTTGAAGACCTTACCTTTAATTGGCACATTCTGTCCTCTCTGTACCTTCCTGACCCTGCCAACTCCCTCTTGTTTTTAAATAATTCCTTTGCCTCTTTGACTCTGGTTCTGTGTTTCACTATTCCACTATGAAGTGGTGTGAGCCGTTCCTACTTTTACAAATTAAAGTTGTGATCAATCTCCAAATTGTGCTTTTGTAGATTTGTAGAGTTAAAGGGAAACCAAAACAATCAGGAAAAACCACTGATGCCAGCACAATCGATGTGTTTAAAATCTACAAAAAACAAGAGTATGACAGAAAGTAATCTCATTCATCGAAATAAAAGCAAAACACTGCAGATGCTGGGTATCTGAATTTTTTTAAAATTTAGAACGTACAACATAGAACAATACAGCACAAAACAGGCCCTTCGGCCCTCGATGTTGCGACAACCTGTGAACTATACTCAGCTCATCCCCCTACACTATCCCAAAATCATCCATGTGCTTACCTAAGGATTGTTGAAATCTCCCTAATGTGGCTAAGTTGACTACATTAGTAGATAGAGCATTCCATGCCCTTATGACTCTGCATAAAGAACTTGTCTCTGACATCTGTCTTAAATCTATCACCCCTCAATTTGTAGTTTTGCCCTCTCGTACAAGCTGATGTCATCATCCTAGGAAAACGTCTTTCACTATCTACCCTGTCTAATCCTCTGATCATCTTGTTTGTCTCTATCAAATCCCCCCTTAGCCTTCTTCTTTCCAATGAGAACAGACCAAAGTCCCTCAGCCTTTCCTCGTAAGACCTTCCTTCCAGACCAGGCAACATCCTGATAAATCTCCTCTGCACTTTGTCCAATGCTTCCACATCCTTCCTGTAATGGGGCGACCAGAACTGTACACAATATTCCAAGTGTGGTCGCACCAGCGTTTGTATAGTTGCAGCATGATATTGCGGTTCCGGAACTCAATCCCTCTACCAATGAAACCTAACACACCGTATGCCTTCTTAACAGCACTATCCACCAGGGTGGCAACTTTCAGGGATCTACGCACATGGACTCCAAGATCCCTCTGCATATCCACACTACCAAGAATCTTTCCATTGACCAAATACTCTGCCTTCCTGTTATTCTTCCCAAAGTGCATCACCTCACATTTAGCTGCATTGAACTCCATTTGCCACCTCTCAGCCCAATTCTGCAGTTTATCCAAGTCCCCCTGCAACCTGTAACATTCTTCCAAACTGTCCACTACTCCACCGATTTTGGTGTCGTCTGCAAATTTACTAACCCATCCACCTATGCCTGCGTCTAAGTCATTTATAAAAATGACAAACAGCAGTGGTCCCAAAACAGATCCGTGTGGCACACCACTCGTAAATGGACTCCAGACTGAATATTTTCCATCAACCACCACTCGCTGCCTTCTTCCAGAAAGCCAGTTTCTAATCCAAACTGCTAAATCACCCTCAATCCCATGCCTCTGCATTTTCTCCATCAGCCTACCATGTGGAACCTTATCAAAGGCTTTACTGAAGTCCAAGTATACCATGTCAACTACCTTACCCTCATCTACATGCTTGATCACCTTCTCAAAAAATTCAATGAGGTTTATGAGACTTTTTTTTGCCTGACTCCAGATCTGACTGGGAAGCTATCTGATTCCCACCCATTGATTGAG
This sequence comes from Hemiscyllium ocellatum, assembly GCF_020745735.1. NCBI lineage: Eukaryota > Metazoa > Chordata > Chondrichthyes > Orectolobiformes > Hemiscylliidae > Hemiscyllium > Hemiscyllium ocellatum. Next base: position 116,907,682 of record NC_083404.1, read on the forward strand.
ACTGCACTGACAATGTTGGTGTAGAGCAGTCTGATCCAATTATAGATTCCCTCCCAAAAGCCCATTTTGGAGAGAGCATCTCTCACTTATGTATGTGATATCCTGTCAAAGGCTTCCTCCTGGTCCAGGCTGATGAGGCAGGTGTCCAACCCTCCTGTCCACACTGATCATTTCATCTCCCCTGCCAAGTAAGTTCAAAAGAAACACAGCAGGTCTGGCAGCACCTGGCGAACAAGTGCTTACGGTTTTTCTTTGGTTAAATGGGGGTTTTGGTGAGTTACATGGGATTATTCTTGCTGCAAAACAGTATGGGTATTTTCACCAGACCTTACCACATCCACGGCATTCATTTGTGCTTAAGCCTTCATGTGTGTGCTTCCTGCACAGAGAAGTCGGGTTGTTACAATCCAAATGTACAACCCTTAGGTCCCAGCGGCAGATGTTCTCACCTTCTTGAAGAGGTATGTCCAGGTTGAAGGAGAAAGCACTGATGTGGTCGATCCTTTCGGGATCTGGACCAGTAAAAGACAGGTCAAGGTAACCCCGAGGATCGATGGCAGCGGGAACATCCTCCATCCACCCTCCAGCTTCGCCATTGGAGGAAGCAGAGGTTACCTGACGTACGCAGGGCAGCCGAAGGTGTGCCGAACCTGCAGGAGGTCAGGCCATATGGCGGCCGACTGTAAGGTGACCGTATGCCGAAACTGCAAGCAGAAAAGCCACCCGACCAAGGATTGTAAGGAGGCCAAGAACTGTAACTTGTGCGGAGAGGCAGGCCACATGTACAAGGCCTGCCCAAGACGAGGAGCCGCCACCTACGCACAGATAGCCGGAGGTGGCAACACGAATACGAGCCGTGGACCGACAAAGACCAGCAAGGCACCAGAAAATAGCATGGAAAAGGTGCCTGGAGGCACCCAGAAGGAGGAGCAGGCGGTAGCGGAGCAGCCGGCAGACAGCGGGGAGGTGCAGCAGCCGATACAAGCTCCGTCAAGGCAGACAGAGGAAATGGAAGAGGAGGAATCAAAAGAGGCAGAGGACTGGATCACAGTCAAAAATAGGAAGAGGAAACCTCTCGGGGGCCCCAAAGCCACCCATCGAAGGGGGAAGCGACACCTACAAGTCGAAGACGCAGGCAGCTCTTCCGATGGCAAGGACGGGTGCAAGAAGGGTCGTCATCAGAGGAAGAGACAGAGCGCCGTGGGGAGAAAGGAGGGCAGCACCGCCCAGGAAGGAAAGGACGATCCCTCTGAAAGGACGGGTAAAGGCCTCCCCCTACCCGGTGAGAACCAGGAGGTACCCACCGGCCCACAGCTCCAGGTATCTGGGAGCAGCAGTCCTATGACAGCCCTGCTGTCAGACGGAGAACTGGTCAGTGCGGACCATGGGCCCAACACGAAGACACCAGAGTGGGGTAATGGCCCCAGCGCGGAGCTGGACAGTTACCTCAGCCCTGGGAAGGTCCATCAGTTTGCCGCCACCACGGGGATGCACGCAGCTACCCCAGAGGGGCAAGACCAGCAGCAAATGGACACCAGTAAACCTGTAAACTGTTAAAATGGGGTTCAAAATTGCTAGCATCAATGTGCGTAGCATCAAATCGGCTACGTGATGTGGTTCTATGATGGCCTTCCTGGCCAGCGTCAAAGCCGATGTCCTGTTTCTGCAGGAGTGTGGGATACCGCACCTCAGCAGTTACAGGAGGTGGTCGAGCTTGTGGGCCCATGGGCCATCAGTGTGGTCAGGAGGCAACGATAACCGCTCCTCAGGCCTAGGAATCCTGTTGCAGGGTGGCAACCTCACCATCTCTGAGGTTAAGGAGGTGGTGGGCGGGCGCCTCCTTGTCGCAGATGTTAAATACAGAAATGCTTCTCTGTGTTCTTCTTCTGGTGGTCTTCTCTGACCACTGCCTCCTGCTGGCCGACTGTCACCTATAGGACGAGCAGCAGGTGGGTAAGGGAATGTGGAAACTGAACACTAAGCTGTTGACCCCGGGAAACATCGAGGAGCTCAAGAGGGATTACGCAGGTTGGAGAACCGCGAAGCCCCTCTTTGAGTCTCCAGCAGACTGGTGGGAAACAGTAAAAGGGAACATCAAGAGGTTCTTCATCCTCAAAGATGTTCAGGAGGCGAGAGAGAGGCGGGGAAAACTGTTCCAACTCCAGAAAAGTATGCAAAACCTGCTCCTGCTGCAGACGTTGGGGGTCGATGTCACGGAGGACCTCAAGGAGGTGAAGAGCCAGCAAGCCTCGCTCTTTGCCTCAGAGGCCTCCAAGATAATCTTCCGGTCCAGGGTCCGCTCGGTGGAGCAGGACGAGACGTGCTCACGTTTCTTCTTCCAAAAGGTGCACAAAGAGAGCTCCGTGCTCAGCAGCCTGATGGAAGAAGATAGCTCGGTAATGTCATCTCAGGCTGACGTCATGAGGATCAGCAAATCCTTCGATGCCATCCTGTATGACGCAAAGCCAACTGACAGCGCGGCCTCCCAGTCATTCCTGTCCTCTATCATGGAGGTCCTAGATGATGGAACATGAGAGAGGCTGGACCAGCCGCTATCTCTGGATGAGCTGACCATGGCCCTCGAGTCCTTCGAAAAGAATAAAACTCCCGGAAGCGACGGCTTACCGGTCGAGATCTATTCCGCTCTTTGGGACTTGATTGGCCGGGACCTGCTGGAGGTGTATGCCGGTATGCTTCAGGCTGGTACCCTGAGTGAATCCATGAGGAAAGGCATCATCACCCTCATCTACATGCAGAAGGGGGAGAAGGACGAAATTAGAAATTGGAGACCGATCTCACTGTTAAACACAGACTACAAAATCTTGTCAAAGGTCATCGCTAACCGGGTCAGGTCTGCTCTGGGAGCGGTGATCCACCCCGACCAAACCTGTGCTGTACCGGGCAGGAAGATCTCTGAGAGTCTTGCACTCCTCAGGGATACGATCGCCTACGTGCAGGACAGGGGAGTGGACACCTGCCTCATCAGCCTGGACCAGGAGAAAGCCTTTGACAGGATATCGCATACATATATGAGGGATGTCCTCTCCAAAATGGGCTTTGGGGAGGGAATCGAAAATTGGATCAGACTGCTCTACATCAACATTGTCAGTGCAGTCTCAATCAATGGGTAGGAATCAGATAACTTCCCAGTCAGATCTGGAGTCAGGCAGGGCTGCCCTCTCTCTCCTGCCTTGTTTGTGTTTTGCATAGAGCCATTTGCCAAATCCATCAGGAAGGATGCAAGCCTGAGAGGGGTGACTATTCCTGGCAGCAGGGGCCTACAGGTTAAGGCCTCCCTGTACATGGATGACGCCGCCGTTTTCTGCTCGGATCCGCTGTCCATGCACAGACTCCTGTGCATCTGCGACCAGTTCGAACGGGCCTCGGGGGCCAAGGTAAACCGAGGCAAGAGCGAGGCCATGCTCTTCGGGAACTGGGCCGACCAATCCTATATCCCCTTCACCGTCAGGACTGACCACCTGAAGGTGCTGGATATTTGGTTCAGGGGTGCTGGGGCGTGTGCCAAGACCTGGGAGGAGTGGATCAGGAAGATGAGACAGAAACTAGGCAGATGGGAGCAACGGTCGCTCTCCATCGCGGGAAGAAACCTGATCATCAGGTGTGAGGTACTCTCAGTATTGTTATATGTGGCACAGGTCTGGCCTATCCCCAGAACCTGCGCTGCTGCAGTCACCCGGGCCATCTTCCACTTCATGTTGAGATCAAAGATGGACCGGGTCCGAAGAGACACCATGTACAAAGACCGGTGCAATGGGGGAAAAAACACTTCCAATGCCACCCTCACCCTGATGGCCACCTTTGTGTGTGGCTGCATCAAGCTGTGCGTGGATCCCCGGTACGCAAATACCAAGTACTGAGGTTCTACCTGTCCCCGGTGTTGCGAAGGATGGGCCTGGTCTCGCTGCCGCGGAACTGCTCTGAGTAGTTGGACCGTTCCGTACCACCTATCCTTCGTGGAGAAATTTCTGAAGATAAACACCTTTGACCACAAGTCCATCAGGAAGTGGTCAGCACGTAGCGTCCTTGAGACCCTTCGGGAAAAGGAGAGGGTGGATCCTGTTGAGTGGTTCCCTGAGCAGACTGTCAAAGCCATTTGGCAGAATGCCTCATTGCCAGAACTTTCCAACAAGCACCAAGACATGGCTTGGCTGGTGGTGAGAAGGGCTCTACCTGTGAGATCATTTATGCACACCCGGACTCTCTGCCGCACCGTACGCTGCCCTCGAAGCGGCTGCGGGGGGGACAAGACTGTCACACACCTCCTTCTGGAATGTGCCTATGCAGAGGAAGTCTGGAGAGGAATGCAGTGGTATTTGTCGAGGTTCGTCGCGAGCAGCGCCGTGACGCGGGACTCTGTGCTCTACGGCCTGTTCCCCGGGACGCACACCGAGACGAATATCAACTGCGCCTGGAGGATCATCAACTCGGTGAAGGACGCTCTCTGGGTGGTCCGAAACCTGTTGATCTTCCAGCTGAAGGAGTTGACCCCGACTGAGTGTTGCAGACTGGCACATTCCAAGGTCCAGGACTACGTGTTGAGGGACGTGCTGAAGCTTGGGGCAGCTGCCGCCAAGATGCGGTGGGGAAAGACCACCGTTTAACATCTCCCTGTCTAAAGAACATCGGGGGCCCATGCAGTCATTGGGCTCTGCTGACGCCTCAGCTCAATATATGGGCGTATGAACGAGAAACGCACAGACCTCTATGTAATAATAATAATTCTGAGCTGTGTATGTAAATGTGGACATATGTATGGCATTACCTAATGTACAGTCCATCAAATTATTTTATGAATATTTTATGAATAAAGTATATTTTTGAAATTAAAAAAAAAAGCTATACCACCTACTTTCATTTCGCAGAATACCTGCCTCTCTCTCATCCCAGAAGTGAATCAAACCACAGTAGGGCAGAATGAATCACTGGCACTGATTTGTCTGTCATTCAGCAATTAATGCTTTGATCTTTCCAAAAGTTCCAAAACAGTGCAACACTGTATAAAACAGTAATCACTGCTCCTAGAATTCGGGGAAATCAGCTCCAACACTGAAAATACCTAAAAAAAAGAGCATCTTTTACAGCCACAATTTTTTCCAGTTCTCTATCTTGGAATACCCAGAATTCTGAACTTAGAGGTTTATAAAATTATGAGAGGCATGGATAGGGTAAATAGACAAGGTCTTTTCCCCAGAATGGAGAAGTCCAAAACCAGTAGGTTTAAGGTGAGAGAGGAAAGATTTAAAAGGGACCAAAGGGACAACATTTTCATGCAGTGGATGGTGAGTGTATGGATCGAACTGTCAGAGGATGTGGTGAAGGTGGGTACAATTACAACATTTAAAAGAAATTTGGATGGGTATATGAATAGGAAGGGTTTAGAGGGATATGGACCAATTGCTGCTAAATGGGGCTTGATTCATCTCGAATATCGGGTCAGCATGGACAAGTTGGACCAAAGGGTCCATTTCCATGCTGTATGTTTCTATGACTCTATAATGCCAATCAGCAGAAGATCCCTGACTCTGACAGCAGGATCCAGACTGGTATCAGAGGCTGTCCTTGACCTTCTGTATCCTGAGTGAAGATTATTCCCGTCACTGATCCGTGGCCTAGAGACAACTGTGGCAGGTTTCCTGGCTTTGAATCTGCACTAGGTTGCACAGCAAGATATGTGTGATATTAGCCTGATATCCCTGTTAAGGGGGAAATAAAAGACAAGCCTAGATAAAATGCCAGGCAAGTGAGTATCCAAAAGGTTCTGATATCATGAGCACTGATCATGAGCACTGATATTGAGCAAAAAACCCCAGAGATTACAGCCTGATCTAGACAATGAATTGGGTGCTGTTCACAAGCATCAAGTTTTTTTGTTGAACAACTGCAGTAATTATTACCAGTGCAGCCAGAAGGGCAAGAGTAAACTACAGAAGCCTCCTGTAAATGAATCTGATGTATGCCATGAGAATTTATAGAGGTTGGCACATCAGATGCCAATGTCAATGAATGTTGGGTATGCATATCCAGTCCTAATACACCGTGCCCGGGATCTTGGTCTCCAGTGTCCAACATGGAGGTCCTTTGTAGCAAGTTGAACCTGCCAGAAAACAATAACACTTTTCATGTCAAGATTTCCTGATGACTCGTCTGTATGGTGAGGTTAGTAAAACTGCAAACTGATCCTACAAGTTGGGTTGTTAACAAGAAATGCAACTCATAACGAGTGTCAACTGGGAATTAACCACTGCTTAGTAAAAATCTCACAAAATCATTTGAGAAAAGTATACAAAATCTTGCAAAGGACTCATCTTATGTTGTGGCATGTCTCTCATTCTGGAGTAGAAGGTCCAGTTTCAAGTCCCACCTGCACTAGACATGCATCACAAGATCGCTGAACAGGTCAATTAAATTATATACAAGTTGCCGCATGACAAACTCAATGCCAAAATGGGCTTCACTAAACTATCTCACCTGATTCTGACACACATCACACCACAGTCCACATAATTCAGAGTTTAATATGATTCCACCCAATGTTTTGTGTCCAATATGAATCTTCTTCAGAATCTGAAGTTCAGATTTGGAAGAAGAGTTTTATTGGAAGTGAAACATCAATTCTGTTTCTAGCTTCATAGTTGCTGTTTCGGTGCAGAGTTCTCCATCACTTTCTACTTTTTATTTCAGCACTACATTCATCATTTTCATTTGCCATGCAAATTTCTGCCCAAGATTCCTCCATTTGCCCAGGCATCTGCTAATGTCCCAAATAACTGCTACATAATACATAATAGTGGCCAGTGTAATTCAATCCAGAACCACAGGTCACATCCAAGGTTACGGGGTAAGCCGTTTAGGGCTGAGATGAGGAGTGTTTTTTGATACCCAGAGATTGTTGAGCCTGTAGAATTCTCTGCCACGGGAAAGCAGCTGAGGCCAAAATATTGAATGTTTTTCAAAGAGGAAATGGATATAGTTCTTAGGATTTAAGGGATAAAAGGTATGGGGTAAAGTCAGGAGCAGGGGCTGAGTTGGATGAGCAGCCATGTTCATACTGAATGGCTGAGCAGAACCAAAGGGCCGAATAGCCTTCTCCTGAACACATTTTCTTTGTTTCTCATCTCCTTTCCTTTCCTGTGTTCCATCTGGTTTACTGGCCATGACAGTGTTGCTGATAGTGTGGATACAATCGCATAAGCCTAACCCATCAATAACAGTTTCTGCTCAATGACATGATTTCATTGTGCAGAGTCTCATGGAGGCACTGGGGGTCTCAACCACCAGTTGGAGAACTAGCATGAGTCCTGGTTCACCCTTTACCTTGATGGGCTGCTGTATCTCATTACACTCAGCCACTTACAGGGCCTGCAGTGGGCGTTCATCTGAGGTGAAGGGCCCCAGGCAGGCTGCAAATTTTATCCTCTGAGATCTACTAAAGACTGACAACGCTTTTAAATGGGTGCTACTGATCCGACACCCATTTGAGGCCTAGGAATTTCACTGGATAGCAGAAAGGAGGGAAGTCACAGGGAAAAAGGAACAGCATCAAGTCTACCAAAAGTGCACAGCCCATCCCACTGTTTCCAATGCCAGGTGGCTTGGTCAGCTGTTGAGTCCCTATGAACAAGGGATTCCCTCCAAAGACTACAATAAAATTTACACAACGTGGCCCTTAAAAAGGCAAATGGCCTCAAATTGGTGGTGATACAGGAAGGTTGTCCACCGACCTTTTAGCAATAGATGTAATTGGTACAGATGTATCCCCCTTATGTATTTCCAGTCTGTTAAATTCTCCACAGCATCAAAATCATCACAGGTGAGAGCACAGAAATTCATCTACCTGGGCTTGTCTAATAAAACGGAATCAGTTACCTGGCAATTGCAAATGTGCATCATTCAGAGTTCATTTTTGAATCTTAATTGTAAGAGTTATGTCAATTTAAATTGTAGACTGAGTTAATTTTGTGGGAGAAAGTGAGGAAACATCGACTCTCCTGCTCCTCGGATGCTGCCTAACCGGCTGTGCTTTCCAAGCACCACAATTTTTGACTTAATGTTGTGGGAGTCAGTTAAATATCTTTGCATCCTGATAAATTGCAAGACCATTCCAAATATAAGCTTGTTTTCACAATATGCACAGAGGTTATTACAAAGGAACAATTAGTTGGCTCTTACTAGAATGGCTCCTGTTACAATGGCTCTAATGAGAATGCCATCTTGGGACTTCAAGCTAACGTGTCTCTTGTTTCACTGATTGAAGTTCTTCTGTTTTCTTTCCTCAGCACTCATTTCTCACACTTAGCTACTAACTGATGTGGCTTATTAACCCTTGCTACCCTGTGCACATCATCAGGGGCATCCTGAACTCTAATTAGCCATCTCATACATAAAGATCACATGTTCAGTCTCAAATTAGCAATGCGCAGAATGTCTGATTAATCATTGGTTTCTTAAGAGTGATGGTCATCTTACTGAGTTTACCTCCTATTATTTCCTGTCTCCTTAAGGCATCAAACCTTATTACTCTGGTGGGTTAACAAAATAGCATTTCACGATATACCCAAATACATAAAGATTAAAGTCATTACAATACTATTTATAGATCTTAAGTACAATGTCATGTAGTTACAAAGCTATATGGATTTTAAATGTGAAATTGTTTCATTCTTTCAACTTCAAAGTGATGAAATATTTGTCCTGTGCTGATAAAGCCAGAAAGATGAATCTCTTCCAGCATTTGTTTCTTGTGGCTTGAGGACATACGGTACATTATAATAAATTATAATATAGATATAAAACTACAGACAATATGATGTGACGTCAGTATTCTATTAAGTAAAACTGAAAATATAATTTGTTTCTTCACTTGTTGACCATTAAACATAACTAAACTATAAATACTTATTGAAAAATAAACTCAATCCTAAAATGGAGATTGATAGAAGGACTTACACATATTCCTGGAATGTAAGTGCCATCTGCTTCTGGTGCTCCATGAAGAAGAAAGCCTCTGAGAATCTTCTTACCTGTAGAGAGACATGAGTTTCTTTCATCTCAATTTTCTAAATTATTTCTTCTATTTTTACAGCATCTAATTTAATTGTCACCAAATGTTGCTTCTCTGCCTCGGCTATGTCACTTCACCAATAAAAACCTGCACAAAAACAGCCACTGAAGCATAGTACAATTTGAATTTCACAATTTAGCCTGTAGAAACAGTAATTACTTAGCAGGTTTTCAGTGTCAAAATAACAATAAGCCTAATGACACTCAGCGCTATTTATGTACAAAGTCAGATCAACGACAGTTCAATTACAAAAGCCAGAAGTTGCTTTGTTATCAGCTTTATGAAAATGGAATGTCGCTAACTTCTTCAAAATGCATGGCCTGGCATTTGGATGTTGTATTTATGCAGTAAATGAACTCATTACAGAATGTTAAATCAAGTTGTATCCTGATACCAACATGTTAACACTGCCAACTTTTCTCTCTGTCACTGATTTTAAATATTAAAAATGTGGAATTTAATTCCTTCATAGTTGAAATTATTAGGAGAAAGTGAGGACTGCAGATGCTGGAGATCAGAGCTGAAAATGTGTTGCTGGAAAGGCGCAGGTCAGGCAGCATCCAAGGAGCAGGACGATCGACGTTTCGGTCATGAGCCCTTCTTCGGGCTCAAGCCCGAAACGTCGATCCTCCTGCTCCTTGGATGCTGCCTGACCTGCTGCGCTTTTCCAGCAACACATTTTCAGTAGTTGAAATTATTGTCGACTTTTGAAAAAAATGCTTTGTTTTACGATTCTTTTCTGCCTTTTTTGTCTTTCTCATTGTTAGACTATTAATCCATTGACCCAGGTAATGTTCTGGGGACCTGGGTTTGATTCCTACCATGGCAGATGGTGGAATTTAAATGGAATAATAATCTGGAAATAAAAGTTTAATGAAGACTATTAAACCCTGCCAATTATCAGGAAAAGCCCATTTTGTTCACTAAAGTCCTTTAGGGAAAGAAATCTGCCATCATTACCTCATCTGACCTACATTTGACTCCAAGACCCACAGCAATGTGGTTGACTCTTAACTATCCACTGTACAGTTAGGGATGGACAATAAATGCTGATCCAACCAGTGACAACCAGATCCTATGAATGAATTTTTAAAAAACCTAGTCTTTCTTTCACTTCTGCTCATCACTCTTTATGCACCTGATTTAATATTGAATTCATCCACTTTCAGTTCAGTCATTGCACTATTAACTTTACAATCCTTCAAGGTGACTGGTTAAGCTGAGATACACCTGTTTGTCCTGTTCAGTAAGGTCCCAGTAATGTTCGTTCCGTCATTTTGATATCTTTGGCTTATACTTTCAACAATTTATGATGGAAACATTCAGAAACATGACCATACAAGATCAAGGCAAAAGTGAGGACTGCAGATGCTGGAAACCAGAGTTTAGATCAGAGTGGTGCTGATCTAAAGGGCTTTTGCCTGAAATGTCGATTTTCCTGCTCCTTGGATGCTGTGCTTTTCCGCCACCACTCTGATCCATACAAGAACAAGGTCTAACTATACCCAGCCACATCAAAATTAGCCCGATAAGTTCACTAACAAACTACGCACTATTTTGACTTCTAACCCTTGGATTCTGTTACTATAACTTCACAAACTTCCCAGCAACACACCAATCCTACCTCTACCTCCACCTTTATGGTACCAGAGAGATAGGAAATTTTTCATCACATTATTTAAACCAATGTCTCAGAAATGGAGAAACAATAATTTGACTAACAGTCATTATTTAGCCCCAATGTGCAATTTAAAATGTTTCTTAAATCCTAGTTAAGTGCTTGTATACCGTTTGCCACTGTGCTTTCTCTCTACCTTCAACACATTTAAAATACTGTAAAACGTACCATAAAAAGGCAGAAATGAATAGTAAAACAAAACAATGTTTTAGAAACGCTCAACAGAGCCCTCTTCTCTGATCAAACCAATATATTTCAAACAATATGTTAATTCAGGGCATTAGAACTCAGGTTCATGAGACAAATCCTCATAAAACCTCCAAGCTGATCTTGGTTGCAAAGTGCAAGTGTGATCTAAATGTAAAACTATTTGTCTGTAGAGCAAAAACACAGCTGAACCATTTTCTACCTTTACACTGTCTCCACTCCAGATAAAGTTAAAAATCACACAACATCAGGTTTTAGTCCAACAGGTTTATTTGGAAGCGCTAGCTTTCAGAGCACTGCTCCTTCATGCAACCAGCTGAAGGAGCAGCGCGACAAAAGCTAACACTTCCAAATAAACCTGTTGGAGCACACTGGAGTTGTGTGATTTTTAACTTTGTCTACCTCAGTCCAACACCGGCACCTCTAAGTCTCAGGTAAAGGGAGAGTTATCCCTTTCAGCTATTATTAACAGGAGAGGATGATTGTCATTATACAAAGTGAAAACACCTTGCTGACTTGTATTATATTTCAAATCCTTTGCCAATGATGTATTGATAATTGTAAAAGGAAAAATTTCATTTAAAAATAAGCTGGATTACTGCAACATGAATGGCATTATCACACTGCTTTGCTGATAAATGTCATTGGAAAGCTCAGGTAATATCAACCATTTCATATGAGTTCCCTTGAGAAAAGTAATATTTTGCTGGGAATTCAGTTGAAGGATCGTACAGCAAAAGAAACAAATGACTGGACTGAAAAAGTTCAATCAAGTTGTGCAACTAAAGTTTTCTCAGGACATCTTCATTCACCTTTACAACTGGATTGCTAACAATCTGTTACTGATCACCAGATAATGAAACTTCACATAAATGAGTCTTTCATTGCATTGTACAGTGCATTTACTGCACAATTTATCCAGGAAAAGAATTGCTTCAGTAACAATCGCTTTCCAAGTAATTGCCGAGGATGTACCTTATGGGGTTGGGAATGGCGATCAAAATGAATTACCCACCTCGCCAACTGAAGTTGATTGACACTTTGCCAAAGTGCAATCTGGCTGCCCCATAATGCTGGTGGCATGTCTTTGAACCCCACCTTGGCAGATGGGGTAATTTGAATTCAATGAAAACCTGGAATACAAAATCCTAGCCTATGGCAAACATGGAACCATAGTATATTGTCATAAAATCCTACCTGTCTACTACTATCCTCCATGGTAGGAAATCTGCCATCTATGGCAGTGTGGTTGACTCTTAATTGGAAGAGAGACAAAGGAAGTGGAATGAATGCTAGCACAGCCAATGAGGTCCATATTCCATGAACAAACAAAGGAAAAGTGAGGTTTGCCTTAATTAGTGCAGAGCTGGACCTTCACTCCTCAGAGATAGGAAGTCCCATCTTAGAAACTTGCAGTCAGGAAGTGAATTGCTCACCCGAGAATTTCCAGCCTCTGATCTTCTTCTCTGACCACAGCTAGTGAACTTCTGTTTCTGGTCAATGATAAAATGAGGGTATTGATAGTGCAGGAGTAGGTTCAGCAGTGTTCATGTCATCCACTGCCATAGGAAGATGGTTATATTCTCTCATCATTGCTAGGTACTTCTGTAGCACAAATATGAGTAGTCATTTATCAGCCCAAGTCTGAATTTAGTTCAGGTCTTGCTGCCCTAGGACCCATACTGCGTCTGTACCTCAGGAGTGATGAATGGTGCTTTTCGAACCCCATGGCAGATGGACATTGACAAAGGAGCTGAAGATGGTTGGGCAAAGGACATTACCCTGAGGAACTTGTGCAGTGCTGCCCTGAGACTGAGTTAATGGCAATGCGTTCACTTGAGCCATGTACAACACCAAATTGAAGACAGTCATTGCTGCTGTCACCCAGCCCTACTACTGAGTCACAGTGATTGCTGGATCACATTGGTAGAGTTCCTAGAGATCACACACAGACAATTGTTACCTTGGTGTTAAGGGCAGTCATTCACTATTGAGTTTTTTTTTCTGGTCAATTTGGAGGATCAGGGTCACTAAGATGTGACGAACTGAAACTAAGCACCAGCGAGCAGATTGTTGCTGAGTACGTGCTGCCTGAGAGCACTGATGACAACCCCTTTGAATACATTGTTGATAATCAAAAGGAGACAAATAGGATGATAATTGGCCAGCTTGGATTTGTCTTGCTTTTTCTGGTCAGGACTTACCTGGGAGGTTTTCCATATTGTTAAGTAGTTGCCAGTACTGCATCTGTACTGGAACAGCTTGTTTAGTGATGTGGCTAATCCTGGAGCAAGTCATCAGTACAATTGCCAGAATGTTGTTAGGGTGCATTGCTTTTGCACTATACAGTGCCTTCAGCTGTTCCTAGTTATGGAAAGAATCAAAATGGCTGAAGCCTGGCAAGGCTGGGGACCTGAGGAGAAGGCCAAGATGGATCATCCACCTGGTACTTCCAAATGAAAATGATGGAAAACACTTCAGTCTTCTAGTTTTCATTGAAGTGCTAAACTCCCCATTTGGTGAGGGTAAGAACATTTGTGAAGCCTCCTCCTCAGGTGAGATATTTAATTGTTCACCACTATTCAGAACTGGAAATAACAGAGCAGCAGAGCTAAGACCTGATCTGTTGGTCATGGGATCTCTTAACCCTGTCTGTCACTTGCCGTTTATGCTGCTTGGAATGTCTATGTTATAGTTTCACCTTGGTGACCTCTCATTTCTCGGTATTCAGGATGCTGCTGCTGACATGCCTTCATACGCTCTGTACTGAACCAGGCTTGATCTCTTGGATTGACGGTAATGGCAGAGTGGGGGAAATGAGGTTACAGGTACTTCTGATGGCAAACAGTGCCTCACAAATGTCTAGTTTTACATTACTAGATCCACTTGAAGTCTATTCCATTTCAGGTTATGGTAGTGCCATTCAACATGGTACAGGGTATCCTTAATATGATAACAGGACTTCACCTTCACATAAAGGACCAAATGTGATCACTTCTATCGATACTTTTTTGCATAAATGCAAAGGCTAAAGTCATTTTTTTTCCCCATATGTTGGTAACCTCACCACCTGCCACAGTCCTAGTCTGACAGTTATGTCATATAATCATACAAAACAGAAACAGGTCCTTCAGCCCACCATGTCTATGCTGACCAACAAACACCAACTACAATAATCCCACTTCCCTACATTTGGTCCAGAGCCTACTATGCCCTGGCATTTTAAGTGCTCATCCAGATAATTCCTCACAACATTTAAAAAGTATGTCAATGCATTTGAAGAATTTCAGAGAGGTCTTACGAGACTAATGTATGTGTATTCTGAGGAAAGGTTAGACAGGTTAGGCTTGTACTTGCTAAAGTTAAGAGTAAGTGATGACTTGATTGAAATGTACAACTTTCGGGGGGTTCTGACAGGATGGATTTGGACAGGATGTTTCCTCTTGTGGGAGAAGCTAAAACTAGGGAACTCAATGTTTCCCAGTTAAGATCGATGAGGAGAAATGTTTTCTTACAGAGGACTAAGAGCTTTTGTTCCTCAAAAGGCAGTGTGTTTTAATACATTGCTGACTAAGGTAGTTAGATTTGTGTCATACTTCTAATTCATAGACAGGCCATGGTATGATTTGTCTCATTCCTCTTGGCCTCCACGTTGACAGTTCCTCTACACAATCTCCTTTCTTTCCGATTTGCAGTTACTAAACAGCCAGGTGTCATTTAATCAAGTATTTTTACTCCCATCAGATCTTTTTATGCAATTCTTGTCTGCTTTTTTTTAAAGAAATGCTTCTTTTAAGATGGCGGTAGACTTTTTTTTAAGAAAGCCATGTGGTTCATAGGGATAATAAGAGAAAATCAATCTGGAAAATGGCTGAATGGTTTGGCAACCTCACTGGGATATTCATATGCTCCAAGAGGCATAAGAGAAAATTTTGATAGATGGACCCAATCTAGGCAAAAGGGTTGTTTTTGTTTGACCTCTTTCAGGGAGTGGTGGAACAGTGTATGATCCCTTTTGTACCTTTTCTCCTCATCTAAAAACACACACAGAAGACTCACTTTTTCTATGTGAGTTTGTTAAGTCCTCTCCATCCAGATTTCAATTAAACATTGAATTTTTAACATTTAATTGTTAATAACCCTTTATTGGAAGTGAACAATCTGAGTCACAACATGGTTACATTTGGGTGGAACAAAACAAGATGTTGCGTATGTTACAATTGTTATATTACCCTCAGACTGTGATGATCTTGGCTTAAGAAGGCTGTAACGTCTGGTTGGTGTGTCATACTGTCTAGAAACTGACTCCACAGCGCTGCAAGGCAGGAACAGAGCTGGGCCAGGTCCCTGCTGATCTGTTCTGCCACTTTGTCTGGGTTGTTGAACATCTGCAAGAAAATCATAAATATTTTACAACCAAAGGAACTTACCTTATCCTACAGTCACACTTCATAAACTGGCAGTGTTATGAACATGAGGTAACATATTTTGAGCAGCAAGATAAAAGTAGAGATCTTATATATTAAATGATGAAATTTTAACAGGAATAAAATTCAGAAACATTGAGCTGTTAAATCATGGTGTATTTCTTAACAGAACATGTTAATAGAACATGTTATAGTTAAATATGTATTTTATTCTATTTAATGTTGTTTAAAATTTTATTTTGCACATTAGAAATTTCCATTGTCGACAAAAAGTTGGAGGTGACATTTGTTTTCAAAAATATTTGAGTAATTCCATTACTTTAATTTTATTTTTATTATTAAGTTGTTTAACTGGGCATTCAAAATAATTGTTTTTTTTTCATTCATTCATTGGAATAAGGGCATCATACATAAGGCCAGTATTTATTGCCCATCCCAAATTACATAGAGGGCATTTAAGAGAAAACCACATTGCTGTGGGTCTGGAGTCACATGTAGACCAAACCAGGTAAAGACGGCAGTTTCCTTCCCTAAAGAACATTAATGAACCAGCTGTTTTCTTTTCCCTGACAATTGGCAACGGTTTCATTTTTATCATTAGACTCTTAATTCCAGATTTTTATTGAATTCAAATTCCACCATCTGGCATTTAAATGTTTAGCAGTTTCTTATTGTCTCCTTTACTTGCTCATGATTTATATATTTCTTACATATTCAGATTTGCTGCTTTTCCTTTGAACAAACAAACACACTGGAGGATAAAAATGCGACAAGTGTGGTAATAAGCAGCATAAACTCATTCACCTCATTGGTATCTGCAGTACCTTTTAATCCTGTAGATGTCACACTCTGTCACATACAATGGCTGGAGAATTATAGTGAGAATGTATTACCCTGAGAATGCTCAAAATGATTACAAGGCCCTTACAAATCATTCAAACTGTTATCAAAACATTTTCTTGCGCAATTTATTTTTGACTATTTCTACACCTGCAATATGCTTTGATTCTAAAATTGGAACTATGGTGAATGTGTTACCTCATCAATTGATTCACTATTTTTAGAATTCAGAAATAGTTGGGTTTAAGAATGCCCGAAACGCGAATCTCCTGTTCCTTGGATGCTGCCTGACCTGCTGCACTTTTCCAGCAACACATTTTCAGCTCTGATCTCCAGCATCTGCAGTCCTCACTTTCTCCTTTAAGAACACAAAATGCTTCTTTCCTTTATATTTTGACATGTCAACAGTGGCAGCAGGAATACTCACAAGTGGACAATAGCACATATCATCACAGTGAGAAACAATAACCAACAAAACAATGCAGCATTCTCCTGAGATCTCTTCACTTAATTTTTGAAAAACAATGTCAGCCAACTAGACATGGGTAAAAAAAACAATGCATCAATACACGCAAACAGAAAATCTGCTAGTTAATCAAGGATAGGTAAGAAGAAGCATCACATTTCTGAGGGAACGTCCAAATGGTGCTTATTGGATTCAGCCTAAAGAATGGAGATCAAAAAGTCTCGCAAATCCTCTCACATTTTGAAGTCCACAGAATGCATTTGAGAAAGTCACAAAACAGTAGATACAGGATCTTTCAAAAAGAACAAATCCATTGATATTGTTGGAATAAACGATCAGTGATACCCATCAGGCTTGTATAGTGGAGGGGGCATACCTGTGCAGTGTTTATCTCTCAGTTACCCCCCTTTCAATATTATAAAGCACTTTCCCGGACCCATTTCCCTACATCTAACCACTGACTAATGCATCCAAATTACACATCGCTGAACATTGCGGACTATTTAGCACAGCCAATTCACCTAACCTGCACATCTTTGGATTGTGAGAGGAAACCAGAGCACCTGGAGGAAACCCACGCAGACACTGGGAGAATGCGTAAACACCACACAGTCAGTCACCCGAGGCTGGAATCGAACCCGGTCCCTGGCGATGTGAGGCAGCAGTGCTAACCACTGAGCCACTGTGCTGCCCAAGATTTAAGTCACAGTGAAAATTAAAATTTGACTTTGGCAGAAATTTTAAATGAACAGTAGTGGGTGGATGATCTGCTCCTGTCCATTTTTTTTCCCAATTGCCGAAGTTCAATTTCATTCAAATATAAAGCAGACACTTTTAGAATAGGTAATAAAATCCTTACCTGCAAGTTAATGCGAAGCTGGCACAATGTTTCTTTGATGAGGCAGTCCTCTGATAGCAAAAAAAAATACGATCAGAATTCTATCGCTCAATTACAAAGTAACTATCATACATTGTGCGATAATGTATAGACAGAAAAAGACTGCAAATGGAATCTGAATCATGAAGCGTGAAGAAGAGGCATTTTTATCCATCACCATTGTTCCCTGTGCTCTCAGCTTCGCTTCTGATGTTAACTTTTTTTAAGCTTCAAAAGAAAACCCACCAATATCTGACAGAAAAAAGCCAAGTTAATATTATTGGTGTAGATGTTTGATAGAAACATTGCGAGAAACGGTATAGGCCTAAAAAATTTACCTTTTTTTGGTTAACAGATACCGACAAACTTGTGCATTTTCTGCAGCGGCAGTCTTTTTTTTCCCAATAATGGTCATTTTGATGATTGCATTATCTTTAAGTGCACTTCTTATGAAAATGAGGTTGTGGGGTAAATTTTGCGGCAGTAATCTGAAATTTCTATCTCACTTCAAAATGGTGCCATTCAATGTAGTTCACATTCAAAATCAACTTTCTAACTTGCAGCATTCTAATGTTTAAACTTACCTGAAGGAATAAGTTTTGGAATGAAGAGCTGTGTGATGTATTTTATGTTTAGATCTAGCTTTACGTCAATTGCAGCTTGGTTGTTTATCAAACTCATTGGATATGAATTATACCCCAAAGCCTACTGGCGTACATACCTGAACAAAGAATGGGTCACTTATGGACATGAACAGTGAAGTCAAATAATGACACTTCAGTTAAAACACATATTAGCTGACCTCTGAAAATAGCTGCACCACTTCTATGTGCTGCTGTATCTTCTCTGCCATCAGATGTCAAACGTGGATGGCAGTTTAGAAAACCATTTCCATCCACACAGTAGAGAGTTAGTACTAACCTGCAAAAGGCCCCCTGTTATCTTTAAGATATACAAGTCTGTAACACTGGGTTGAGGTCCACCTTTTGTACGGGAGGATCAAAAACTTTCAGGCAGACCAAAGAGTATTTTTCACTTAATTGGTGGTCCTCCAGGCTCCATCGGTGTGTGTCCCAGGGAAGCCCATACAGCACAGGGTCCTCCATCACAGACCTGCCCGGGATAAACCTCGAGAGAAATACCCATATCAGTTGCTGGGCTTTCTTTGCAAAGGCTCTTTCCAAAAGGAGATGTGTGACAGCGTCGTCACCACCACAATCGTCTTAAGGGCAGCAAGCAGTGGTACTGAGTGTACAGGTACTGCCCCTCTCACCACCAGTCCAAGCTATGATTTGGTGCTTAATGGAAAGTTCAAGCTATGAGGTATTTTTCAAAATGACAGTCTGCTCAGGGACCCTCCTGACAGAATTGATCCTCTCCTTTCTATGCGGGACATTACATGCTAACACTGCCTGATGGACTTGTTGTCAAGGGTTTTCTCGGCAAATGTTTCCATGAAGAACAAGTGATACGTAACGGTCCAACTACTTGGCATCCTTCGCAATGCTAGGGATGGGTACATCCTCAGCATGTAGTGACACTTGTTGTTTGTGTACTGAGGGTCTACACACAACTTGGTGCAGCTGCATACAAAGGTGAGCATCTGGATGAGGGCAATGTTGGGTATGTTCTTCCCCCCTCCCTTATCCAGAACATGCACTAAAGCTTGGGACATCTATCACCAAGACGTAGTGGGGAGAGGCCACCATTTAAGTCTTTCTGCCGACGTACAATGAAGGTCTGTTAACTTTCAAGATACCATTGTGGCCTGAATGGGAATGCAAATAGTTTCCTTTCAACTTTAGAAAAAAAATGTTGCAACTGTATCAAAGCTCTAATGAGGGATGTCAAAATTCCACAATATTTTCTTCATAGAATTGAACTGTTTACACCTGCATTTACTCTTAGATAATTTATGAATGAAGTACTTAATTGATTTTTAAAGAAAAAGATGTGGTCGATTTGCCAAAATATTCAGCTCCTTTATTATCTGGGCGGCACGGCGGCACAGTGGTTAGCACTGCTGCCTCACAGCGCCAGAGACCCGGGTTCATTTCCCGCCTCAGGTGACTGACTGTGTGGAGTTTGCACGTTCTCCCCGTGTCTGCGTGGGTTTCCTCCGGGTGCTCCGGTTTCCTCCCACAGTCCAAAAGATGTGCGGGTCAGGTGAATTGGCCATGCTAAATTGCCCGTAGTGTTAGGTAAGGGGTAAATGTAGGGGTATGGGTGGGTTGCGCTTCGGCGGGTCGGTCTGGACTTGTTGGGCCGAAGGACCTGTTTCCACACTGTAAGTAATCTAATCTAATCTATATCAACAACTACTTTCAACCACAGGCAAATAAGAGTAAAAGTACTGCCTTTTTCAAAGTAGAAAAAGAGGCCACACGTATATGTCAATTTCCTTCAACCCTCATATTGTATTTATGCAGCAAGAGTAAGCAATGAGAGATGGGTGGCAGTTAAAAAAGGCAAGGTTATGGACACAACATGGAAGCAGTAACTCTATGCAAGGACAGATGAGTGATTTAGGATGCTAGGACTCTTAACTTGTGCCTTGCCAAATGCTAGTGGTCATTTAAAAAATAGTTGAAAAGTGTGGTGCTGGAAAAGCACAATAGGTCAGACAGCATCCGGGAAATAGGAGAATTGATGTTTTGGGCATAAACCCCAAAATTCCTGACGAAGGGCATATGCTCGAAATACCAATTCTCCTGCTCCTCGGATGCTGCCTGTCCTTCTGTGTTTTTCCAGTGCCAAACTTTTCAACTCT
Organism: Hemiscyllium ocellatum; assembly: GCF_020745735.1. NCBI lineage: Eukaryota > Metazoa > Chordata > Chondrichthyes > Orectolobiformes > Hemiscylliidae > Hemiscyllium > Hemiscyllium ocellatum. The sequence goes on from NC_083404.1 coordinate 116,928,029, forward strand.
AATCTCTAGCATCTGCAGTCCTCACTTCTTCCTCAGTCATTTTAAAGGCACACAGGCTCAAATCCCACTTCTGACATTACTTATACAGAATATGTTTCTCAGTATGAAATGCCATTTGGACATTCTCAAGAAGTGAATCATTGGCAAGGACTGCATTTATTGCCCAACCAAAATAATCCTGGGAAGGGGAGGGTGGCAGCAGCCAATTCAGAGTTGAGTTAAGTGTCAATACCATTGGTGTGGGATTGGAATTATATATCGAAAGGACATCATGTAGAACAATTCGATTTTAATTGTAGTCTGATAGCTGCATGGACAATTGTATTGAAAAATTGAGAAGTTGTAAAAATTTACAGATTTTATAACACTGAAATGATATTCTCAAGTTACCATCTGATTTGAAGTTGTAAGTATGAATCTTTGTCTCCCAAAGAAATAAGGAATGTAAGTGAAAATTGTCAAAAACGAAGTCACTCAACCAAAAACATGAATTGCCTCCTAAAAAGGTACCTAAATAAACTTTCCAAAGAAGGAAGTAGTTGAGGTGGGGGTGGGGGAGTGAGGAGTTTGTGATTTTGTGTGCACAGTCAGTGATGCCTAGGTCACCATTGACAGGCCAAGGGAAAAGTTTGCTTGCAAGTACCATATATTTTCATTGGGTGATGCAGATTTTGACAGCCTCTGGAAACATGTTGATCAGAGTCATAGAGAAATACAGCATGGAAACAGACCCTTCCATCCAACCCGTCCATGCCGACCAGATATCCCAACCCAATCTAGTCCCATTTGCCAGGATCCGGCCCACACCCCTCCAGACCCTTCCTATTCATACACCCATCCAGATGCCTTTTAAGTGTTACAAATTTACTAGCTTCCACCATTTCCGCTGGCAGCTCATTCCATACATGTACCACCCTCTGCGTGAAAAAGTTGCCCCTTATGTCTCTTTTATATCTTTCCACTCTCACCCTAAACCTGTGCCCTCTAGTTCTAGACTCCCCCACCCCAGGGAAAAGATTTTGTCTATTTACCCTATCCATGCCCCTCATGATTTTATAAACCTCTATAAGGTCACCCCTCAGCCTTCAATGCTCCATAGAAAACAGCCCCGGCCTATTCAGCCTTTCCCTATAGCTCAAATACCCCAACAATGGCAACGTCCTTGTAAATCTTTTGAATCCTTTCAAGTTTCACTTGGATAGGAAGGAGACCAGAATTGCATGCAATATTCCAAAAGTGGCCTAACCAATGTCAATTGTGGAAACATTCTGGCAGGTAAGTGTCAAATATTTTGACAAAATATTTAAATCTCACGGTTGGATTTGGACTTCTAAGTTAGACGTGTGTTAACTGAAGTGATCGATCATTGGGCACTGTCCTGCAAGGCAGATTGACAATTGTACTGACCAACATTGTGCACATGCTAAGCTACAAGAGTACTTTTTCTAATTGTGAAAGTATGATGCCTCTACATTCAAATGGTATAGAACTGGGCTGGATAATTACTTTGGCATGATCTGAAATGATTGAAATGTTTATAGCCCCATAGCTTTACAAAAAACTTTGCTGGATCTTAGAATTCTTTGAGGTTGTTTGATGAGGCTTAAAAAAATACCCCTAGCTATCTGCTGTGCATGCATGGATTGTCTTGATGGGCGAGCCTTTCATGAATGCTTGACTAAGTCTCAGATACTATTAATGTGTTTAACTAAGCAAAGGGCTGTTTCTCCATTTTGGTAGCTTTCATAAATTGATGGATAATTATTGGCCTTTAGCATGGTTAATGACTAGATGTTTGTTTTTTACAACTCAGTGACCAGTTGAAAAAATATAAACTTTCTTTAAATCTTTTCAAAGCAGTGCAAATGGAGGTTTATTGTGTGATATCTTTATTTGATTGGGGTTTATTTTTGAATGCCCATTTCAAAGCCTTCCCATTGTTTTCCCATGACTTCTAGATTAGATTACCTTCAGCCCAACAAGTTCACACCGACCCTCCGAACAGTAACCCACCACCCCACCATCCCCATCTCCCCCCCCCACCCCCGACTAATGCACAAAGAACTACGGTTGAAAAATGTCGTGCTGGAAAAACATAGCAGGCCAGAATACCCGAAGGAAACCCACACAGAAATGAGAAGAATGTGCAAACTCTACACAGACAATTGCCCAAGGCTGGAATCAAACCTGGCACTCCGGCACTGTGAGGCAGCAGTGTTAATCACTGAGCCATCGTGCCGCCCTAATATTGTAAATTTGGATGAAGTGGCCTGAATGATAAGGTGGGGCGGATAAGGGAATGTGGAGAGGCATATAAATTGATGTAGGGGCACAGGCAACAACCCTAATGGGCTTTCTAATCTCACCAGCACTCATCCCTCCCCGTCCCCAGGAAGGTAGCAGACCTGAATCTTGATTATTCAGATCCACAGGGCTTGAAAACATGGTAGTGAAATGAGAGGTCATGGGTTCAGGTTGTACAAGTTGCAAATGGTCCAAAAAATACATTTCCCAAACCTGGAGTGAAATTTGAGCCCATATTCTCTCAGCTCAGTAACATAACCATGACAATGCCTGGCCTCACAGTATGGTATAATTGATACCAGTGAAACTGCAGTTTAGCAGGGGAAGCTGAAGCGGTGACGTGGAAGACAACAGCAATATTACACTTTAAAATCCACTTCTCTTACCCAGTTGAATCTGATGAAGTTCTGGGATCTGTTTCATGATTGCACTGAAGTAGCAAAGAAGTCCTTTGTAAGCAGAAAGTAAAGTTCGGCAGAGATTTTCATGCCATCGGTATACATGCTGCATACAATCCTCAGAGGTGACATTTGTGTTCCCCTAATAGAAAGAATAAAAACGTCTGATATGAGAGAACAGAATTTCATGCTCAACACTTCTTATTAATGAAAGCAAGATAACCATAGCCAAGATGGACCAGGTATGGACACAATTAAAGAAATCCGACATTTTTCCATGCAACAAACAGAATTGTAACACTTCATGTTAAAAGAACAATGCATAGTTCATGACTAAGTCATCTGTAGGATGCACCTTTTCTGTTCTGACTTTGCTTTTGCTGTTTTTCAGCATTGTCAGTGCTTCTCAGAGCTTTTCTCTTTTGTTCCTCCTTCACAACAAATATTGTGTCTTCCACATCTGGCCCTCTCCTTGCATTGTCAGTTTCCAACTCTCAACATAACCAACTGCAAATCATCATTCCTGGGATCAAATCTGGGGAACTCTTCCCTTCCTTCACTATTCCCCATCTTGGAACAGTTATAAGATTTAAAGGTCAATCTTGACATTATTTTTCTTGGATTCCTATCAACCTTACCATTGGCTTGACTAAGGGCTTGGGTCTTCCAAAGAGCTTTCTCAACTTTTACAAAGAAGTTGCATGCCTTGGTAATGGCAAAAAATAGTCATGATTTGGATGCGTTTAGATTAGAATCAGTCTAAACATTATGGCACAGACAGAGAACACAGGGGCTAACACCTTCAACATGTTGTCTGGCGAACACCCATTGTTACAGTTAACCTGAGAATGTAACTTTTAAAAAACGTTTTGTGATTTACACATGGAAGAAGTGAAACTATCATGGTATTTGAACAGATGAAAGTCTCAACAAACAATCAAGGTATTACTCAATGTATAATTTCAGTTACATCACACTAAACTTTTGCTATAAATTCTGTGTCTTACAATTGTGTCCTCCACAACAACCTGATGAAGAAGCCACGCTCCGAAAGCTAGTGCTTCCAATTAAACCTGTTGGACTATAACCTGGTGTCATGTGATTTTTAACTGTGAAAAACAGTGGTTGAGTTTTACTCATTTTGAGTTGGGGAGTGACACTTCAATGGCCTAATTTAGAGAAACTGTCCCAATTCACCCACAAAACATTTAAGCAATATTAAAAATAAACAGCAACACCTTATTTGAAGGAATCACTTATTTTCCCAAGCTGATAAGATTTCATCTTTGAAGAAAAACAAATTGATGGAGAGAGAATGCAAGTGTTAGTCGAAATCTCCTCAAAGCATGGCATAACCTGAAAAGATAATCTGTATTCGTCGTAGCTCACTACCAGTTCCTCAAGTGCAACTGGGGGTGGGTAATAAATGCTGGCCCATCCAGTGGTACCCATATCCCATGTATGAACGAAAAAGAATGCTGAAGATTTCAAAGCAGGAACAGCACAGGTTAAAGCTGGTCCTTTAACTTAGCAATTCTAGTGATTTCAAAGACACCAAATGGAAGCCACTGAATTTCCTCTGTTCCCTGTGACCACGTGGATATTGAATGAAGATAGAATCAAATTAGGCTTTAACGCTCTCTTTCCAGAATAAATGTAATTGTCTACACTTAATCTTTAAAGATGAAAATGTGGGAAGGATACCAATGGACTCCCAGTGTCATGGAACCTTACTCATGATGAGATGGAGCATGTAAAGTGGAAAAACCTGCAGACAGAAATATATATACTTTTTCTAAAAACAATTTACGTGTCTACATTTACATGAATAGAAGTTTATCCTGTAATAAGCCTCCATTAAAATCAATCACATTCCAATTTGGTATAATATTGAACATAATGAAATTCAGCAGATTTACTCTCTCCAGCATGAGATAAATTAAAATCAAAACAATTTTAATCCTTGAGAGAGTCACCCAGAAAACCATACATATATAACTTTCAAACTTCTCCAATCAACAGCAATTCAAACTAGTTCTAATAGGAGGGCTACCAGATGTGGCATAATGTTGTAAAACATCTCAGTAGGAACCCAAGCAAACTGAAGTGTAACACAAAGTCCAGTTAACTGAGGTGAGGAAAACAAACTATTATTGCTGATTAATGATATTGTAAAATGAGAGTTTGTCTGTAATAACAGATGAGAGGCAATTCTGATGATCAAAGTGCATTAATCAGCAGAAAAAAATTACAAGTTTATTAATTAAATTAGACACAATACTGAAGAGTAGGGACAACTGAAACTGGGAATACAGAGAAAATAAAGCATTGCAGATTACTTAGAGAGATAATTATAATAAATTGAAACTCATGACAAAGTTTGAAAGTGAGTAAATTCATGATTCTGTGCAATATTTGTATTTGCTGTGCAAAGTAAAAATACCACATCTCCGATGAACTGAACAGCACTGAAAACTTATGCTAATGAACTAGCTGTACTCCTAGGCAGGCTGTCCCATTCCAGCTCCAACATTACCAGATAGTGCAGAGATTTGTCGAGGTATATCCTGTGTACAAAGGGCAGAACAAATCCTACCCAGTGAATTGCTGCCCTGTCAGTCTAATCTTGATCATCGGCAAAGTCATTGGAGGGAGTCATCAAACAGCATGTGGAAAGGAACAACCTGCTCACTGACACTCAGTTTGGGTTCTGCCAGGCCTACTCTCGGGTGTCATTACACCCTTGCTGCAAATATGGACAAAATAGTTGACCTTCAGAGGTGATGTGGGAGTGTTTGCCTTTGACATCAAGGCAACTTGTGGCATCAAGGAGCATTAGTAAGTCTAGAATCAATGGGAATCAGAGTAAAAAAGAACTCTTCATTGGTTGGATTTATATCGAACACAAAGGTGACTGTTGAAAGCTAAATCAGCTCAGCCCCATGACATCAGTATAAATTCTTCTCAAGGCTGTGTTGCAGACTCGAACATCTTCAGCTGCTTCATGAATGACCCTGTGCTGACTAACGTCAGAATCCAAACATTTGCCATGATTTCACAATGTTCAGCACCATCTTCGACATCACAAAAACTGAAACAGTCTCTATTCATACATCGCACGACCAGGACAACACCTGGGGCTTTGGCTGTTCTGGCAAGCAACCATCACATCCACTACAGTCAGGCAACAGTTACCTTCAACAGGACAAATTCTAGCCATTGCTGAACCTCCCTCTACCAACGTCCTGTTAGTTACCATTAACTAGGAACTGAACTTGACCAAAATAATACTGTGGCTCAAATAGCTGGTCTGAGACCAGGAATTCTGTGGCAAGTAACTCACCCCTGAATTGCCCAAAGCCTGCCCAACATCTACAAGTCAAAGTCAAGGGTGTACTGGAATACTCTCCATTAGTCTGGATGAGTGCAGCTCCAAAAACACTCAAGAAACTTCATAACATCCAGGGCAAAGAAGACCACTTGACTGGTACCCCTTTCATCAACATTCAGTTCCTTCACCACCAAACATTGTGGTAGCACCATATCTCATCAATAAAATGCACTGCAACAAGGCTCCCCTTCTGAACCTGCAACCTCTAACACCTAGAAGGGCAAGTGAAGCAACACCGCCAGCTGCAAGTTTCTTTTCAAGCCACACATCACCCTGACGTGGAACATCTTCACTTTTCCCACAGTGTTGCTGAGCCTAAACCCTAGAGCTCCTTTCCTAATAGCATTGTGGGTGTCTCTAAACTCTAAAACCTGCAGTGGTTTAAGAAGGCAGCTCACCATCAGCCTCGGTCCTTGCCATGCTCTCGCCTGCCTGGTCAAGTTAACTTGGACTTTTTAATTCTGTACTAGCCTCAACCTTCTCTTTTACCTCACTACGGTTTACGGTCCCACTCCACTGCAGACAGATTCAAAGTATTGATCAAGAACCAAGCCATATCTTCTGTCTCAAAAGCATTTTGTTTTTGCTCTTTAATTAACTCCACTGGCTTGGAAAGCCAGCAAGAGGCTGTCTTATTTAAAAACAGATACATACGAATGTTAGAACATAAGAAATAGGAGCAGGAGAAGACCATATGGACTGTAAAACCTTCTCTGCTATTCAATGTGACCATGACAGATACTGGGTTTCAGTCACAGGCAAATTGAGGAACGGTGCACATTCACAAAGATTTGGTTATACTGAGAAACAGGAAGATGGGCAGACTAGGAGATTGCAGGCTGGGAGGGTGGAGAATGGACTAAAAATTTCAGAGTATTAGCTGGAGGGCCCAGGGAAGCATTTAAATATCGCACTTGGCAGTTTACATATAATCTTTTAGCTGCCAGGTTTCCTGAGCCCTGGAAATCACAGTCTACGGTGTTAGATTTAAATACCTGCCAAATTCCGAGGGATGCAGCTTTATTTGAATAGAATCACTGATCTGCTTCTCCACAGCAGATTAATCAGATGCCTCAAAGCCATGTGGTTAAAACAGAAGTGCAACATTCGCAACAGGGTGTCCAAATTTGCTGTATGTAACATCCATTATTCCCTGAATTCTGAACCTCTGCTGTCCATTCTGAGTGAGGTAGAAGGTTTTAAATTCTCCCATAATCCAGTTTCCAGTAGACACAAAAGACTCAACAATCCTCAGCCAGAAGTGCCAAGTGGGTGATCTGAGGTCCTTAGCATCACAGATGCCAGTCTCTAGCCAAATTAATTCACTCCATGTGACATTAAAAAACAGCTGGAGGAGGCACTGGACGGCGAAGGTTTATGTGCCCTCACAACAATCTGGCAAGAACATGAAGACTTATGGCCCAGAACCAACTGTACTCCTGGCCCAGCTGTTCCAGTTAAGTTATAACATTGGCATTAACCTAATACCGTGGAAACTTACCCATGTATGTCTTGTATTCAAAAAGCAGGACAAAACCAAATCAGCCAATTATTGCCTCAATCTGCTTTTGGTATCAGCAAACCGATGGAGGGAGTCATCAATTGTACTACCAAGCAGCTCTTACACAGCAATAACCTGTTCAGTAATGTGAGTCTCTTGCTCGGCAGAGGTGAGTAGCCAATTAAGGGGGAATAGAGCTTGCTAAATGCCTTATTAACATAGCAATTTGCCTCATTAATACTCAATTTATAACTTACAAAATGTGCCCAACAAGCTAGATGTCAAGAATTCTCAACGTAGAATGGGTAATTGGTTCAGCTCATCACTTGCTCCAAAGGACCTTTTTGTTGGACAGAGTGCAACCATTTCCCTAGCCCTACATTCATCCTGGAACATCGAGATAATAGCGATATCTACATCAGGCTCCTACTTTTTGACTACAGCTCCACCTTCAATACTCCACCCTCAAAACTCCAGGATCTAGGTCTCAGTTCTACCTGCTGCAACTGGATTCTCAGCGTTCTGACCCACAGATCTCAATAAGAGATCAGCTCCTCCATGATAATCCCCAACACTGGCATTGCGCAAAGATGTGTACTCAACCCTCCATTGTCCTCCTCATACACTCATGACTCTGTGGCCAAATTATGCATAAATGCCATCTACAAGGTCATTGATGACACCACCATTGTATGCCAGATATCAAAAAATGATAAGTCAGAATACAGGAAGGAAATACAATGCTTGGTGTCATGTTGCCATAATAACAATCTCTCCCTCAATGTCAGCAAAACAAAAGAACTAATCATTGACTTCCGGAAAAAAGCAGGAGATGTGCCCCTGTCTACATCAATGGAACTGAGATGGAGAGAGTTGACAATGTCAAGTTCCTAGGAGTAATGATCACTAACCATTTGCCATGGATCTCCCACATGGATGTGACGGTCAAGAAGGCACAACAACACCTCTTCCTCAGGCACCTTAGGACATTTGGCATGTCCATACAGACCCTCACTAACTTTTACACATGCACCATAGAAAGCATTCTATCAGGTACATAATAGCTTGATACAGCAACTGCTCTGCCCAGGATTCTAAGAAACTACAGAAAATTGTGCACACAGCCCAGGTCATCACAAATGCCAACCGCCCATCCATAGACTCCATCTATACTTCTCGTTGCCATGGAAAGGCCACCAATATCAAAGACCCCCTCCCACCCACAGTAATGCTCTCTTCCAATCTCTTCTGTCAGGCAGAAGATACAGAACCTTCAACACACATACAAACAGGTTCAAGAACTTCTCTACCATAATTAGACTGATGAATGAATCTCTCTAATGTCAAATCTAAGGTCGATCTTGTTTTTGCGCACCTCCTGTGCAGCCATAACCTTGTATGCCATGCTCTGTCTCAACACCCTATGAACTGTATGTACTTGTATATTATGATCTGCCTGTACTTCACGCAAAACAAAGCTTTTCACTCTACCTCGGTACATAAGACAACAATAAACCAAATCAAATCTAATGAGAATAGAATTAATAGGGTATACTATATGAATGTGTGGCTGGAGAAATAGCATAGGAGGGAGGAATTCAGAATCGTAGGACACCAGAATTGGTTTGAGGGAAGGAACTGATTAAGAAGCTGGATGAGTTGCGTCTGGGCAGGACTGTTGCCAATGTTCTTGAAGAGGCATTCTCAAGTTAGGAAGACTTAGACAAGAATGGTAGAGGGATGGGAACCAGAGCAGGGAGGCAGAAATAAGAGAACAAGGACAGAAACAAAACATAGGAAAGTAAGAAGCAAAAATGGAAGGCAGAAAAATCATATGCGAAAAATAAATATGGCGACAGTACAAAAGAAAACTAAGATGACTAACAATGTTTAAAGGACACCTCGAAAGACTTTGTGTCTCAATGCATAGAACATTCCCAACAAGATTGATTAATTAGCAGCGCAGACAGATATAGCTACAATTATGAAGACATGGCTAAGGGAGACCAAAATGGGAACTAAACATCCAGCTGTATTCTTATTTAGAAAGGACAGCCATAAAGGGAAGGGAGGTGTGGTAGCATTGTTAGTAAAGAACACATCAATGGAATTGTGAAGAAGGATATTGATTCAGAAAATCATGATATGGAACCTGTATGATTAGAGATAAGCAACACCAAGGGGCAGAAAACATATTTGTAGGCCTGAAGGGAACAATTGGGGGGGGGGGAAGCTGTGGCATGGTAGGAATGTCACTAAGTATCCAGAATCCCAGGCTAATGTTCTGAGCAGGTGGTGAAATCTGAATGGAAAAGAAAAGCTGAAGACAAGAGAAAAAGCTAGTATAATGGCACCATGTAACCAGTGTCGATTGTTCTAAAAATACATCTATTTCACTAACGTCTTTAAAGGAAGGAAACTTGTTATCCTTACCAGGTCTGGCCAACATGCAACTGTGGACCCACACCTTAACCACCCTCTGGATAATTAGTGATGGGCTGTAAATCCGAGCCTAACCAGTGATGCCCACATCACATGATTGAATTAAAAAAAGGCCAAGTTTCATGAAACCAAAATCCATTAACCTATAAAGACAGAGTAATCTGAAATTAATTTTTGTTCACCAAGGGAAATGAAACCAGATTGCCATCCCCCATGGGAAGCATTAAAGATCCTCATCTCTTATCTGATTTACATTGTGATGAGAATTTTCTTCCTCGGAGATGAAACATCACTTGAAATTATGAAGTCTGTAAACATAACCTCAGCAGACAAGAGAATTTACAAAACCAGCTGCTAATTCAAGAAGGTCTTTCTTTGTTAGACCAGAGGGGGTGCAGTTAACAACACAGTGCTGAACACAGGCTGAGAAAGCTCTGTGCTCCCCAAGGAGCAACATGTCCAGCCTGCCTGCATGTACTGGAATGAAACATCAGAAAACTGAGAACGTAAAGGGTAATTGTAATACTTACAACTGGCCTTGACAGCTTAAAAAAAAAGACAACTAACTAACCATGGGTTCAGCTTAAAACCTTAAGCATGAAGGATACCCAAAGGACATAAGATTGTTCTATCTGAAAGCTACAAAACAGATGTTGTCTGATCTTTTATCTTCCATGGCACAGGGACTATCACCTTTTAATTTTGAACCTCTGTACGTATGTATGTACATACTTTGTGTATGTGCCTGAGGCCCCAGGCCCCAACTGCAAGAAGACGGTCTACTTGTTGGTGGATCTTAATTATTTTTCTTGGGGTTCCTGCACAGTACTTTTTTTTTGAGGACTCCTCTTGAGATTTTCTACCCCATAATTTTCTCCTCACTCCACTCCACTCACTTTTCAGCCTCGCTTTATCCCACTATCTTGTTGCAGCCTGCCTGTCACCTACTTGGTAGCCTTCCTGTTTTCTTCACTGCCCTGCCACCTCCCGGTCTCCTCCAACCTCCCTCACAGTTTTCCTGACCTTCTTTGCAGCTTGTCAAACCCCAACTTCACTATCACTAGTGGACCCGGCAGACGCCGATGCTGGCATAAAGTTGATCCTGGCTTCCCCCATCCCATTGCCAGTAAAAAGGCAGCTCCTGAACCTGACCTGTCCCACTCTGTGCTGGTTCTGATGCTCCTGGGTTCATTAGTGAACCTACGAGCAGCTACTATAGGAGAAAACCATCCTGTGATCGGACAAGCAGCCCATTTCCATTTCTCCAGTCTACGTGTAGTGAGGACCTATCTCCAACTGATCTTCCCAAATTGTTTTTTCAAGAGTTTCAATGGGAATTTTTAAAAAAAGTATTTTTCTAATCAGGGATGTTATTACACGCCTCTGTAGCAGCTGGGACTTGAAAGAGGTTCTCCTGAACCAGGAGTAGGGACACTACCACTGGGGCAACAAGAAGACCTTCACGGCACCCGGGTATTCTGATTGTTGTTTAAGAAGCAATAACATTGCTTGTTCTTTCACTCATGGAAACCTTGTGATTGCTCCTTATTGTTTACTGTAAAAGTAGTTCGCTACATTTCAATTAGGGAAGAGGTATAGCCTTATGTTAGATGTTATTTTTGTTGACTGGCCATGAAGGTTGAAAAGAAAGGAGTTGGTATATTTCCATTCACCAGGTTGCAAAGTAAATTGGAGATTTAAATCTGAGAGTTCTCATAGCTTAACAAAAGAATATTTTTTTCCTTTGAAAGCTACTTAAAAGAAAGCAGCAAATAGCTTTTCTGAGGTCTGCAAAAATAAAGAGCTAGGAGGTCCAGTTTTGATGTTAATGCCTTCGTGGAATAGGCTACGAAAACTCATTATAAGTTAGGGCACTGGCCTTGTAGAATTCAGAAGGTGCTGCAAGACACTTCAAGGTGGTGTTCTGTCTGAAAGCTACAAAACAGAAATTGCAGAATGGGCAGTAAACATCTGCAGACAGAAGCTGAAGATACTGAAACATACAGGAACATTCAGAGTCGCAGATAGCAGGACTAAAATTTCAGCAGAAAAAAAAACAGGAAAAAGAGAATTCTAGGAAATAACATAGAGATGAAGCTACACAGGGGTTCAGTAGTTAGCACTGTTACCTCACAGTGCCAGGGATGCCAGGTTCGATTCCAGCCTGTGGTGGAGTTTGCACATTTTCCCTGTGTTTGTATCTGTTTCATCCAGACGCTCTAATTTCCTTCCACAGTGCAAAAGGTGTGCAGATTAGATGGATTGGCCATGCTAAATTGCCCATTGTCTCCAGGGAGATGCAGGTGAGGTGGGTTTAGCCATTAGATATGTGTGCTAAGAAGGGAGAATCCCAATATGCTCATTAAAGACAATTTAGGAAACCACCTTAATTCAGGGCTGAGATATTGAAATTTGCCGTGTAATCCCAAGTTTGATGAAGCTGAAGCCATTTATATTTCTTTCAAATGGTCGGCGTATCAGTTAAAGTAGCCAATCCAACAATGAATACTGTGGCAGAGTAGGTTAACAGTAAAAGCCCATGAACTTTACTCACACTTGCATGAGGCAAGTACGACCAGCTATGAGGCAGCAACAGTCAGTATTTTAAATGGGTACCAGTGAGGACCAGAGATTCTGCAGCCTCAGGAAACAGTTTCCTTGGAATTGGAAAGGCTTAAGTAGCTCAGGGAGATACACAGTCTCATCCTAAAAAGAATTTAAACCTTAGTTGGGATAAACTAAGGAGTTTGAAAAGAGGGCAACCGGTTCGCTCGTTCTTACTCAGTTGTAGCTGCTTGCACATTCCCTTCCAAGCCATACTCAAACCTGACTTTGAATTATATCACAGTTTCTTCACTGCCGCTGGGTCAAAATCTCTTTCTGAATGTGCCTACATGCGATGGACCTCAGAAATGCAAAAAGGTGGCAAGCAACCATCTTCCTGAGGGTATTCAGGGATGGGCAATAAATGCTGGCCAAATCAGCAAGGGCCCTTTCCCATGTGAGGCATACCAGCCAGCATTAGTTAATGCAATTTATGAAATAGGCTTTCAATAATTTAGTAGTGAGATTAGAATATGAAAATCATGCAATGTAGAATTTAGTCTCCATATGGCATTTATGCGTAGCAAACCATAGTACAAAAAGCCCACGCCAGAAGACCGTTCTTGACTTGTTCTTCTATTCAACAGTCTGCCTTGAACCCAAATTCACAGATTTGGGTAAAAACCACGCAACATGTGCTGTACTACCTACATGCATGCATTTCTAATTTTATACTGTTCTACAACATATTGCAACAATGCTGCATAGTAATCTACCTCTATTGCTATGTCCTTGCTGTTCTGCGATTGAGTGTTTATACTGAAGCAATTTTCTGGCAGCCTCTAAAGGAATGATTAGATTCCCTCCAGTATGGAAACAGGCCCTTCAGCCCAACAAGTCCACACCGACCCTCCGAAAAGAGTAACCCACCCAGACCCATTTCCCTCTGACTAATGCACCTAACTCTGTGGGCAATTTAGCATGGCCAATTCACCTGACCTGTACACGTTTAGACTGTGGGAGGAAACCGGAGCACCCGGAGGAAACCCACGCAGACACGGGGAGAATGTGCAAACTCCACAGTCAGTTGCCTGAGGTCAGAATCAAACCTGGGTTCCTGGTGCTGTGAGGCAGCAGTGCTAACCACTGAGCCACCTTGCCACCCTATGTAGCTTGCCCCCTTGTTTTTGGCAGGAAGTTGATTAGAAATGGAAATCAGATGTAATATTATCAATTGCAATTTTCAGGGTCAACAGGACAAATGTTGTACTCATCTAGCCTGCTAAACACGGTGGCTCACGGCGTTTATACCCTCATGACAGGAGCCCCAGCATGCTGAGTCCCAACCTGTAGGCCCTAAAGCAGTTTACTGTTTTAATTGCACAAATCAAATTAAATTAAATGCATAGATGGAAAGGGGCTATCTTTGACGGAAAGTACTGAATCTTTTTCCAAAATTGTGAATTTCAACTGATCTTCTCAACCTCTGTTCTATTTCTTGTTCGCATCCTCCCTTCCTTTCATTAAATGGCATTACAACCAGTTCATCACTCAGTCAACACTGACAACCTTCACCAGTCACATAAATGCTGTAGCTGGAAGGTCAGCACATCATCTGAGTGTATCACAGCTTAGGAACTCAGGGGCTCCAACAGTGACATTGCTGGCCTAAGTGAGACACGGCATATCGATGAAAGCTGACAGAGAAAGCAAGCAGCATAGGTACCAAAGGAATATCACCACCACGGAGTGGGTTTCAGCATCAAACATGAGCTTGTCTGCTACCTCAGTAATCTCCTGGTGGGATAAGCAAGGACTTCACGACTGTCCAGCTCAGTCCAAAGGGGAATCAGCAAGTCAGTGCCATCAGATCACATCCTCTTACCATGAGGGAACAGACAAAACCTAAAATAGATTCTACACTGACCTTGAGCAAATACTAGCCCGAATCTAAGTAGGCACTAAATTGTTTTTCTTGGGCATTTCAATGCCAGAGTTTGGAAGAATGCAAATCCCTGGAAGTGTGTAATTGACAAGGAAACAGCAGGAATATCAGACTCCAACAGAACCCTCCTCTTTTCAGCATGTTTCAGACATGAACTTCTTATCACCAACACTGTTTCATCAACAAGACAAGATTTTGTGGCAACAGTCTAAGTCCAAACACTGGCACTTGTTCAACTATGTCATCACTCAGCATGGGACAGTAGAGGAGTCCATGCAGCTCAAACCATGATAGGTACTGCTGGTTGCAAGACCAGTCACCACCTTATCTCATCGACCTGACTCCCAAACAGTGAAGGCAACCTAAACAAGTAAATTAACATCAAAGATCTCACCAATCTTACTCTTTCAAGTTAGAACTTCACTCAAATCTCACAGACTTCAGCCCTATGGTTTGAAATACATACATAGAATCCCTACAATGTGGAAACAGGCCATTTGGCACAATAAGTCCACACCAACCTTCCGAAGGGTAACCCACCCAGACTCATTCCCCTGGCCTATTACTCTAAATTTCCCCTGAATAATATACCTAGTTTACACATTCCTGAACACTATGGCAACTTAGCACAGCCAATTCACCTAACCTGTACGTCTTTGGACTGTGGGAGGAAACTGGAGCACCCAGAGGAAACCCATGCAGACACAGGGAGAACATGCAAACTCCACACAGACAGTTGCCCAAGGGTGGAATCAAACACAGGTTCCCGGTGCTGTGAAGCAGCAGTGCTAACCATTGAGGCACTGTGCTGCCCTCAGTTTGCCTGGTGGCTGGTTGAACCTAAAGTCCACAACAACAAAGGACTTGCAAAGAGGTCCTTGGTCTTTCCACCAGGAAAAACCAAGACTGGTGAGACAAAAGCAACCAGGAGATACACAACAAAATCTAGCATAAAGCAAAGCTTTAGCTGAAGTGAAATTTCAACAAATCTTTGCGATCTTGGAGGCAGCTGATCACAATCATACAGTATAAAATCATGACACAAACAATAAATGATGGACAGAAACAGCACAAGAGATCCAATAATTTACACAACAAATGGCATACAGTTTCTTCAGCATTGTCGAGACAATCTCTGCCCCAAGCCGATGTTTTCACTGTAATGAAAACCAAGCATCACAAAGAATTCATTGAGAGAGCCCAGACAACTTGGTCACTGTGCAGTGAATTCAAGAATACATAAAGGAACAGCAGCAACAACTTTATATTGCTTGTTTTTACCTCCCAAAGTTCTTTGACTCTCAACAGTGAAAGCTCATTGAGTATGCTCCAGTTCCCATTCTCTGCCGACTCCAAAAGTCATAGAGTCATACAGCACATAAACAGGCCCGACTGCCCACCACATCTATACCAACCAACAGATATCAAACTACATGAATCCCAGTCACCTGCATTTGGTCCATTGTCTACTACACCCTGGAATTTTAAGTTCTCATCCAGATGCATCTTAAATGTTCTGAGAGTACCTGCCTACACCACCCTTACCCTCACCCTCACGTTCCATATTTCGACAACCCTCTGGATGGAAAATCTTTTTCTCCAATCCTCTCTAAACAAGTTACTCCTCAATTTAGACATACGTCTTCTGATCTTAGACACAGACTCAGAGCCATAGTGATGTACAGCACGGAAATAGACCCTTCGGTCCAACCTGTCCTTGCCGACCAGACATCCCAACCTAATCTAGTCCCACTTAACCAGCACCCACCCTAGATCCCTCCAAACACTTCCTATTCATATACCCATCTAGATGCCTTTTAAGTATTGCAATTGTATCAGCCTCCACCACTTCCTCTGGCAGCTCATTCCATACATGTACCACCCTCTGTGTGAAAAAGTTGCACCTCAGGTCTCTTTTATATCTTTCCCTTCTCACCCTAAACCTATGCCCTCTAGTTCTGGACTCTCTGACCCCAGAGAAAAGACCTTGTCTATTTATCCTATCCATGCCATTCATGATTTTGTAAACCTCTATGAGGTCACCCCTCAGCCTCTGATGCTCCAAGGGAAAAAACAGCCCTAGCCTATTCAGCCTCTCTCTATAGCTCAAATCCTCCAACCCTGGCAACATTCTTGTCAATCTTTTCTTACAGTGTGGAAACAGGCCCTTTGGCCCAACAAGTCCACACCGACCCTCCGTACAGCAACCCACCCAGACCCATTGCCCTACATTTACCCCTTCACCTAACACTATGGGCAATTTAGCATGGCCAATTCACCTAATCTGCACATTTTTGGACTGTGGGAGGAAACCTGAGCACCCAGAGGAAACCCATACAGACATGGGGAGAATGTGCAAACTCCACACAGGCAGTTGCCTGAGGCGGGAATTGAACCCGGGTCTCTGGCGCTATGAGGCAGCAGTGCTAACCACTGTGCCACCGTGCTGCCCAATAACATGTCAATAACAGGTCCCACTCTTTCCCTGGTAAACCTCTTCCTGTTGATATACTTATCAAAAGCCTCGGGGCTTTTCTTGATCCTATTTGTCAAAGACATTTTGCCGTTCCAATTCAGTTTTGAAGCAAACTCCTACGCGTTCTGTACTTTTGAAGGGCCTCCACTGTTTTTTTTTTAATGTGCTGCACCTGATATACGGATCCTTGTTTCGTCTTTATCAGTCTGGTGATATTCCCTGACATCCAGAGTTTCCTGGACTTGCTGCCCTTGCCTTTCCTTTCTGTAGAAACAATGGTCATTTCAAATAACAGAGAATCTAATCATCACTCCTTTAAATTTCAATGGCATTACCATCACTGAATTAACCATCTTCAGAGAATCACAGAATCCCTACAGTGCAGAATGAGGCTATTCAGCTCATTGAGTCTGCACCGACCCTCTAAAGAGCATCCTACCCAGACCCAGCCTCTCACCCTATCCCCATAGCCTTACATTAACCAGGATTAATCCATCTAACCTGCACAACCCTGGACATGGTGGGACTATTTAGCATGGCCAATCCACCTAACCTGCATATCTTTGGACTGGGGGAGGAAACCGGAGCGCCCAGAGGAAACCCACACAGACACAGGGAGAATGTGCATTCTCCACACAGACAGTCACCCAAGGCTGGAACTGAACCAAGTTCCTGGCGCTGTGAAGCAGCAGTGCTAACCATTGAGCCACCATGCCACCCAACATTCTTGAAGTGAACATTGACCTGAAACTGAACGGGACAAGCCACATAAATACAATAGCTACAAGACCATGTGAAAAAGCTAGGAATTCCACAGATGCCAATTCATCTTCTCACTCCTTAAAACTTGTCTGCCATCTCCAATGCACGCCAGGAGTGTGATGGAACCTACTTGTCTGGATGAGGGGAGATCCAGTAACACTGAAGGAACTTGACACTCACAAAGCTTGACACCATCTAGGATAAAGTTGGTTGCTTGATTGTCACACCTTCAACATTTCCTCCATTCCTAACATTGCACAGTGGCAAAAGCATTTACCATCTCAAAGCGCATTGCAGTCACTTATCAAAGCTTCTCTGACAGCAACTTCCAAATGCATAATATTTAACATCTAAAAGGATAAAGACAGTAGGTGCAAGGGAACACCAGCACCTGCAAGTCCCTCTCCAAGCCACCCAACATCCTGACCTCAAAATATATTGCCGTTCCTTCACTATCACTGAGTGAAAATCCTAGAATTCCCTTCCTAACAGCACCATGAATATACCTAAACAGATTGCAGCCGTTCAAGAAGACAGTTCTTCAATACCATCTTCAGAGCAATTGGCGATCAACAATAAATGCTGGCCTAGCCATTGATGCCTACCTCTCAAAAATTTAGTTTTTTAAAAAAATACCAGGTGATCAAGTGGAGTATAACCACCTGATGAAGGAGCAGCGCTCCAAAATCTAGTGCTTCCAATTAAACTGTTGGACTATAACCTGGTGTTGTGCGATTTCTAACTTTGTCCACCCCAGTCCAACACTGACATCTCCAAATCATAAATTCTTTTCGTTCCTCAGTTTTGCAAGTCTCTTGATCACCTGGTATTTATGGAGATTTTCTGTATCTTCTTCAATGAAGTCTGACACAAAGGTACTTTCACCACCCTGTTCCCAATTACAAATTCTCCTATCCTAACCTGGCATGAATCTCTGATTAATTTCGATAATTGTTTCCTAACCATATACCTACTGGAGCTTTTACTGTTCACCTTTCATATTCTTTCTGGCCTTCCTTAATCAGTTTCTTGTCCCTCCCTTGCTGGTTTCTAAGATATTCCCATTCCTCAGATTTAGTGCTTTTTCTGGTATCCTTCAAAGTCTTTGATCGAATGCAATCTTTAACTTCTTTTGTTACCACAGCGTGGTTTTAATTCAGACTTGCTGTATAATTTAATATGTTTTCTGACAATTTCCTACATTTCTTACTGTAAGGCATTAGATAAAATCACATCTGTTTAACTTTGCTTTCACATGTTTGCTCTGATTATTCATGAAGGAAATAATTGCCATGATGGCCTGATTTCTGTGATCAAAGTGACAATTCATTTTCTGGAGGCCAGCTTCAAAGCACTTGTATCTCTGATCTGAAACCACTCTGACAGTTACAAAGTAACATTTGGAAAACACAGCCAAGATGAACATGGTTTTAATTTAATTTAATCAAACCATCTTGCTTTTTGTTCATTTTACTACCACCCCGGTCAGTTTCACCTTCATTCAACCTCTGGGTCATGCCCAAATAGAGTATAAATCATCACTGGCAATCCTCCCACATTTCATCAAGTTATTTTTCTTGTGCATTATTCTGTTTCTGGGGAAAGAAGGGTGTAGATATTTCCATAGCTATTCAGTAGAGCATATAATCATGCAAGAAGATGTAAGTGGTGAGAAGACTGGGGCGTGCTACTGTGGGAAGACTATCTTCCTCTTATGAGTTTTCACAACAAATTCGACATGGGTAATTATTTGTTCCAAAGGCACAAAACAGGAAGTTCAGCCTCAAAGGTTTAGAAGGACATGTGAGGAAGTTCTGGAAAACACTCAGCAGGTCTGGCAGCATCTGTGAAGCGAAAGCAGAATCAACTCTTCAAGTCCAGTCACCCATCATCAGAGCCAATTGTGGCTCAGAAAAGGTTGGTATATATAATGAAGATGACGTGGGGAGGAGGAGGAGAGAGCCCAGGGGGTCAAGCCCAGAGAGAGAGAAAAATAGTTGGGGCAGACAAAGAAGTGGGGAGAGGCCAGCCCGGGAGATTCATTTGCTGCTAACAGGGACCATTTGTGGCTGACAGCTGTTTATGATCGCAGCCAATGTGATAATAGGACCCGTGTGGGAGAAGGCGCTCAAAGCCTAAAATCGATATTGAGTCCAGAAGGCTGCAGTGTCCCCAAGGGGAGAACCAGGTGTTGCTCTACCAGCCTGTGCTGAGGTTTGCTGGAGCACTGTAGCAAGCCTGAGCCAGAGATGTTGGCCAGGGGTGGCATGAAGTAACAGGCAACAGGAATCTCAGGGTCATATTTTGCAGACAGAAGGTGGTGTTCTGCAAAGTGGTAGCCCAATCTGTGTTTTGTCTCCCCAATATGGGGCAGGCCACATTGTGAACAGAGAATACAGTAGGCTAGATTGAGTAAATAGCAGTTAAATCAAAATATTTCACCTGGAAGGTATGTCTGGGGCCTTGAATAGTGAGGAGGGAAGGAAGTAAACCATTGGATGTTACACTTTCTGCTACTGTTTGGGAAGGTGCTGTGGGTGTCGGGGGGATGTTGAGAGTGGAAGAGGAGTGCACAAAAGTATCCCAGATGGAAAAGTCCCTGTGGAATGCTGACAAGGGAGAGGATAGGGATATGTGTCTGGTAGTTGCATCCTACCAGAGGTAGCAGACGTGGCAGCTAAAGATCCTTTGGATGTGGATGCTGGTGAAGTGGTAAGTGAGAACTGGGAGGGCCCTATTGAGGTTTGGTCTCCATTGGGGAGATGAAATACAGATTCAGCAATTGCTCTCCAGTACACATACATTCTGTCGGCAAAAATGACCATGCGCTTCCTGTTGCCTGCCACTTCCAAACATCATCATTACCCCAGGCCAACAACTCTGTCTCTGGGCTTGCTGCAGTGCACCAAAGAAGCTCAGCTCAGACTGGAAGAACAATGTTAAAAATCACACAACACCAAGTTATATTCCAACAGGTTTAATTGGAAGCACTAGCTTTTGGACCACTGCTCCTCTATTAGGTAGTCATCAGGTACAACGACCTGATGAAGGAGCATTGCTCCGAAAGCTAGTGTTTCCAATTAAACCTGTTGGACTATAACCTGGTGTTGTGTGATTTTTAACTTTGTATACCCCAGTCCAACACCGGCATCTCCAAATCATGGAAGAACAATAACATCTCACATTCCACTTGGGGGCACTGCAGCCTTCTGGACTCACTATTAAATTCAATAATTTTAGGGCCTGAGCACCTTCGCCCATGCCATTACCCCATCATCCACACACTAGACTTGACTTTTTTTTTAATTTTAAAAATATACTTTATTCATAAAATACTTTGATGATCTATACAAGTGAGCATGCCATACATATGTAAACATTCAATCTCTTTGCCTACCGAAACAGAGTAATCGTTCCTATTTACAGGTCTGTACAATTACATTTTTTAGCTGAGGTGTCAGCAGAGCCCAAATGACTGCATGGGCCCCCTGTTCTTCTTTAGGCAGGCAGATGTTACAAGGTGGTCTTTCCCCACCATGCCTTGGCGGCAGTTGCCCCAAGCTTCAGCGCGTCCCTCAACACGAAGTCCTGGACCTGGGAATGTGGCAGTCTGCAACACTCAGTCGGGGTCAACTCCTTCAGCTGGAAGGTCAACAGGTTTCGGACCGCCCAGAGAGCGTCCTTCACCGAGTTGATGATCCTCCAGGCACAGTTGATATTCGTCTCGGTGTGCGTCGCGGGGAACAGGCCGTAGAGCATGGAGTCCCGCGTCACAGCGCTGCTCGGGATCCACACACAAGACTTGACATCACTTGAGCTACCACCAAAAACAACCCATCTTCAGTCACTAATGGTCCCCATTAGTGGCTACTGATCTTTTCAGACTGACCTTTACCTCCTCCTTTGCCCAATGGTTTTTCTCTCTCGGTCTCTGGGCTCCATCTCCAAGAATCATTTGCTCCTGCCTTCTCCCTCCACCCCATATACCAACCATTTCCTAGCTACAACCAATTCTAAAGAAGGGTCAGGGAATTTCAAATGTTAATTCTGCTTTCCCTCCACAGATGCTGCTAAACCTAATGAGATTTTCCAGCAATTGCTACTTCTGTTCCTGAACTCCAGCACCCACAGTTCTTTCGGTTTTTAAAATTTGGTCCATGACGTGTTTGTGGTTAGAAGTCATACTGGTTATTACCTGCATGTGCTCATAGACAGACATCTAGTTAAATAAGGTTCCCAAAATAGTTATCAGGAGCGTGAACTCATCAAACGTTTGTCAAATCTGCTCTCTTCCACCTCCTACCACCTCCCACGTTTGTACACGAACATGAGAAACTTAGACAATCTCAAACTGACTTCTCCATGACTGTCCCATGACTCATGAGTCAATGCAATTTAAGTAGGCTGACTTGCACCAGATCTTCTACTTATGACACTGAGGGGGTGGATCCTTTGGATTCCTTGCAATATGCCATCGGAGGCAGACATGAATAAACCTTTGAAAAATAATAAAGTACAGTTAGCCAAAAACGACAAGCAATCATTCAGACTGAGAACCATTGGCACTATCCCATTCCCTGTAAAGATAGATGAGACATGACAATATCGGAGGACAGTAGATTGGAGCTGTAATGCAGAGGAAAAATAATTTTGTCTTGCGCTCCCAATGATGCTATACATCTCTTCATGACAGAGAAGTGCAAGCATTCTCAGATGTACTCTCTTTTGGTGCTGTGTTGCTTTTCACCAGGGCTCAATGTAATTAGATTGGATATGTTTCATCATGCCAGCATCCTTCATCCACCTCACACAAGACAGAAATCTTCATTCTCACAGCCTTTCAGTTTGGAGGGAAACATTTCCATCAACTTTGTTAATGATGACAAAGCTACTCCTTTTGGAAACATACTACATTATGCTGTACCAAAGGGAGAACAATAACGTGAAACTTTGAATGCATCAAGGTTTGGAAGCAACTTCCACATTCTGACAGTGTGGCTGCTACTGCTGAAGAAGCAAATGCTGCTTTTAAACTATGACAGGATCCCTTAGTGGAGCAGAGTCAATTTATTAAACCTATCATAAAGGCCTGGGAGAACATGTCCCATCAGGTCTTGGTGATAAAAAAAGTCTCAGCCATTGCTAAAATGCGACTGTAGGAAAGCAACACAATGAAAGTCAACTATGAGATGCTACACGACCTTGTATATCCATTTAATTATTGTTGTGGAATATGATGGCGACTGACTGTTGCTGCACATACTTTAATTGCCATTGAGAATGTGGTGTGCCATCCTCTTCAACTGCTACAGTCCATAGTGGGTAGGTAAGTGCTGTTAAGAAGGAAGTTCCAAAGTTTTGACCCAGCAAGAGCAAGGAACAGTGATACAGTTGCAAGCTAGAATGGTGAGAGACTTGGGAAGAACTTGCAGGTGCTGCAGTTTATATAATTCCAAGCTCTTGTTATTGAGCTGGTAATAGGTGTACCTTTGGAAGCTCCTTTATGATCACTTTATATTTTAGATTTATAATATATTCAACAACATTTAGGATGTTACGTTTAAGCTGTACAGAACATTAGTTAAAAACACTTTTGGAATATTGCATTCAATTCTGATCTCCCTGCTATAGCATTATGCTGTTAAATTTGAGGTGGTGCAGAAAAACAAATTACAGGGATATTGCCAGGATTTGAGCTATAGGGAGAGGCTGAATAAGCTGGGGCTATTTTCACTGAAGCGTCCAAGGCTGAGGGGTGACCTTACAGAGGTTTACAAAATCATCAAGGATGGGGTGAATAGTCAAGGTCTTTTTCCCCAGGATCAGAGAGTTCAAAACTAGAGGGCATAGTTTTAAGATGAGAGAGGAAAGATTTAAAAGGGACCTGAGGGGCAACTTTTTCACAGAGTGTGGTACATGTACGGGGTGAGCTGCCAAAGGAAGTAATGGAGGCAGGTACAATTACAACATTTTAAAGGCATCTGGATGGGTTTATGAATAGCAAGGGTTTAGGGGGATATGGGACAAATGCTGGGAAATGGGATTGATTAATGTAGGATATTTTGTCAACGTGGACAAGTTGGACCGAAGGATCTTTTTCAGTGTTAGGACTCTGTAACTGTAAATTAAATAAATAATTCCACAATTGTGTACACCAAACACTGAGCAAAGTTTGAGAACAGTATTCTATCTTTAAGTACATTTTCCTATAAATACAATGTTGCTGCATTAATACACAGCTCTCCCATGACCATTTGCATGCAGTGCATTGAGATTCCTACTAGAA
The DNA here is from genome assembly GCF_020745735.1 of Hemiscyllium ocellatum. Lineage (NCBI taxonomy): Eukaryota > Metazoa > Chordata > Chondrichthyes > Orectolobiformes > Hemiscylliidae > Hemiscyllium > Hemiscyllium ocellatum. Next base: position 116,952,078 of record NC_083404.1, read on the forward strand.
CATGTTGTATCTGTTCCCCCCTTTCAGCAAAAGTGGTGCATAAGTTTGCAAGATTTCAGCAATAAAAGACATTCAGTACAACCTGAGCTTTCACCATTTTTTGCATTAGCGTTAAAATCACTGAGCTGGAAGCAGGCTCTGCCCACAAAACCTTACCATGTTGCCTGGGTCAATTCTTCTCTATTTATACCTGATCACAGGATTTTGAGACAGCTCTAAAAATTAACCTGGAATGATAGGCTACAAGGAACAACTCGATAGCTTTTCTTTGAAAAATACTACAAAACAAACCACTTTCCACAAACTAACAAATATCATTTGTGAATTTAACAACAAAAAAAAACCAAAATTAAGCTAATGTTTGCATTGAGTCTGCTCCATCATTCAATGAGATCATGATTGCTCTAACAATCCTCAACTGCAAATGTGTTGCTGGTCAAAGCACAGCAGGCCAGGCAGCATCTCAGGAATAGAGAATTCGACGTTTCGAGCATAAGCCCTTCATCAGGAGGGCTTATTCTCGAAACGTCGAATTCTCTATTCCTGAGATGCTGCCTGGCCTGCTGTGCTTTGACCAGCAACACATTTGCAGCTGTGATCTCCAGCATCTGCAGACCTCATTTTTTACTCTAACAATCCTCAACTCCACTTTCTTACCTTTCCCACAAACCTCCACTCTCTTACTGATCAAAAATCTCTCTCTCTCAACACTGAATATACTTACCAACCAACTTTGACAGCTCCCTGCAGTAAAGCATTCTGCAGATTGACTCCCCTTCAAATCAAATCCACATAATCTCTGCCGTATACACTGAGATTGTGCCAGGCAAAAGTGAGGAATGCAGATGCTGGAAATCAGAGTCTAGACTAGAGTGGTGCTGGAAAAGCACAGCAAGTCAGGCAGCATTGACGTTTCGGGCAAAAGCCTGCCCCAGTTCTAGATTTTGCCACGGGGAGAGACAAACTCTTTGCATCTACCTGTCAAGCCCCCAAATAATCGTATCTATCTCCATTAGGTTGCCTCTCATTTCTCGACATGCCAATGAAAGCAAACCCAATCTACTCAGCTTCCAGCCTAGTGAATCTTCTCTTGACAGCCTCCAGTGACAGTGTATTTTTCTTCAGTAAGGGGATCAAAACTATTCACAGTATTGAAGGGTGGTCTGATTAGTGCCTTGTATAGTTTGAGCTCGATTCCCATGGTTTTAAACTCCATCCCCTCTGAAATAAAGGTGAACAGGAATTTGCCTTCCATTGCGATTCATGCATGTAGGCTACAGCTTTCTGTAGTCTTTCCCCATCAAAATAATATATAGCTCTTCTATTCTTCCAAAACCTCATATTTTCCCACATTCTATTCTAGCTGTCACATTTTGTCTAAAGTTTTAAACTGTCGATTGTCCCACTACCTCCACCCATGCTTTTCTTGACTCTGTTTTCTATTAGTTAGCTATGTTGATATACTACACTCAACACCATGTGCTCCTATCAAACATTGTCTGAAATCCCAAACATATTACATCCACTGCTTCTCTATTCTTGATTGTCACCTCCTCTATGAATAGTAATAAATTTGTCAGGCATGACTTCCCTTTCATGAAGCCATATTTTCATTGTGTGATTATATTGTGTATATCTAAATGCCCTGCTATTACATCCTTTATGATAGATTCATACATTTTCCAAAATAACTTCTGTAAAATTATAGTTTATTGTTTCTGTCTCCCTTACTTTAGTGTTTCAGCAATGTAAAGGTGGCAGAAATCTGATTAGAGGAAGAATGGAATTTCAGGAAACAGTCTAGAGGTTTGGGAGATGAAAACATATTCAAGAACACAGCAGAGGAAACACGAGTTGGAATTGGGGTGAGGATGGGGGGGGGGTTGGATCAAGGGTGAACATTTTGAGGAGTGACTTAATAATGGATGTTTTGTCAGTGAGGGTGACAGTATGTGGAGAAAGGGCAGAATTAACAATATCAGCTAACAATCAACCCTGGATGAGACATTTGGTGGTTAATAATTTCCCATCACTGTAAGATTGAGGAAACAGAAGGTAGGTGCCCTGGAGCTGGGGAAAGCTAAGATAGGAGATGGGAAAGAATCCAGAGCAAAGTTTGAGTTCAGAGCTAGAGATGTGATGAACACTGAATGAAGCTTATCACAGTGAGATAGATGAAGAAGCCAGCTGAATGGATGGTTTTGATCATGATGACACAAGTCCATGTTCTTCTCATACTTGTTGTTGATGATGAGAGTGAAGTAAGCTTGGGAGCATCATTTCTTAAACGGGTCTGTAATGCAAAACATTTTGCATTTAAGATGTTTTTTGAATAGTAAAGAGATTTGGCAATGAAGGACAGTGTCTAATAATGCTTTATATCTTCCAGCCAGACATTGTGAAGGATAGACAAACCAGTTTTCTGCCATAAACATTCAAATATGCATCCTTCTGACTTAATAGAATTGGGCAGGGTAGTATACCAAGACAATGTCTAGGGTGAGATGAAGCAATAGTTTTAATAGGAGCCAAGGTCTCAAAAGTGGAGGAGAGGATGTGATTAGCAAACTCGCAGCTCCAGAAATGTCATGCTAAATTGTGAGTCAAAGGGAGATAGTTGGGATTCAATAAGTATCACAATAAGTGGCTTGAGAGAAAGTTTCTTCCAGAGCAAACAATGGAAGAGGTGTCAGGAGGGAAAAGGGAATGTGCACTTTATAACATCACCTAACATTGGGGTTTAAGAGAATGGAATATTGGTTTGCAAACAGTACTGTAGAAATGGGGTCCATGGAAAAGGTTGATCTGATGAACAAGGTGAGCTCAAGTAGTGCACAAAGGAAGACAAGAACAAAATTGTAATTAGGTTAGGGTAAATCTTTCAGGGTACCAGCTCCATGGTATTAAGGCCAACAATCAATCCCACTGTAAATAAGTTACTACAAAGCACTTCGCTCATTTTGAGCTATGTGAGGGATTTTTTAAAAAAATTGAACCCCTTGATTTGCACTCCCTCTGAATAAATCAAGGAGTAGAGTGTACTTGAGAATAATTACATCAGTTACTTGGGAATAGCTACATCAAGCTAATTGCAGCGATGAGAATAAACAACCATGACATGCAGATTTGAAGGTTTGCAAAACATCAATTAGGAGCAGATTGCTAGAGAATAAAATGCTTAGTCTGTACAGGACCAAAATGCTTCCGACTGACACTTGACAGTCTTTGAACAATATACTTGCAGGTGTTATGACAACTGTTTAATCAACTGTACTGAACATGTGTCTCTACACAGACTTACTTATTATCAAAGCTTCTCTGTATAACAGGCCAGAATTCTCTACATTGGTGCACCTACAGTTATATGTTGCAATCTAAACCTTTAATGCATTTACAACACATCTGCTGTGCAACTATGCAACATCAAAGAGAGGCCAGGAGTGAATGAGAAGCAGCATGGACAATATAATTGATCAGCAAGTGCTGACATTATCAGCAACACCACTACCCAATGATTGGATAAAATAAAATCATTAAATGATTTGGTCTGTGTGGCAGATGATATTGTTTTATTAAAAACCTTGTAATATGGATAATAATATGCAAAAATATGAATCTTGTAGAAAAAAAACGTAATGTCAGTTTGAAAAGTGGTGCCTTCCACTTGTATTTAAGTTAATGCCAAAGCAGTTAAAATGCAATGATGAGTTCATATTGTGATTTAAAAAGTCTTAATAATTTTTTAAAAAACTAGCTCATTCAAATTATATGTTGCACAAGTTTTCTTTCTGGAGATTTGAAGTGGGTAACTTTTCATTTCCCCACAATATACACCATTTTTCACCTTGCTCCTCATCACACTTCAGATATTGCACAGTATCAGAAAAATGTCAGGAAAGAGTAAAAAAAATCATACTGATTTCTTCTGATCTGCAATTAATTATGTTGAGACACACGTCAATCTGCAGACTTTGAAAATTTAAGGAATTACACTCAATGACAGGAGGCAGTGTAAAATTAAAATAAAGATGTTTTCAAATACAATGTACAGCACAGTTTGTAGCAAGGAAAATACGAAGAAATTAGTAAGAGCTGCAGGAAAGTGAATACAATACAGTCAGTTCTTCTATAATATGATGGCTGTGTTCTTGTGCAACTGCCGTGTTATAGAAAAGTCATGCTTTAAAGTATTGGTGCTGTAATCACATGATAGCCAACAGATATTTTAAAAGTTTGCACTTTAGAAACAGCTTTCCCAATTCATCAATCTTGTTACAGCAAATTTATATTGATAAAATAGAGTCATAGAGTCATAGAGATGCACAGCATGGAAATAGACTCTTCTGTCCAACTCATCCATGCCAACCAGATATCCCAACCTAATCTAGTCCCACCTGCAAGCAACCGGCCCATATCCCTCCAAACTCTTCCTATTCATATACCCATCCAAATACCTCTTAAATATTCCAATTGTAGCAGCCTCCACCACTTCCTTTGGCACCTCATTCTATACCCTTACCACTCTCTGCGTGAAAAAGTTGCCCCTTAGGTCTCTTTTATATCTTTCCCCTCTCACCTTAAACCTATGCCCTCCACCACTTCCTCTGGCAGCTCATATAACAGACTGACCTGTACAACCTCACCAGGAAAGTCCATGCTAATACTAAAAGTTTTTTAAAAGTGTATATTGCAAAAACAAAATCCATGGCTAAGGCTACAATTGGCCCCTTAAAGACAGAAGCAGGTATAATTTGTGTTAAAAACAATGGAATAATGGATTTGTGAATAGATAAATAGGACTAAGTCCTTATGGTAAAGGAAATAGCTGAATGATGTGACAAGAAACAAAAATAATTTAACAGATGAGCTTCCGGATTTAACTAAAGGACAAAAATTGTTAATAGAAAGAAGAATTCAACCAAAACTTGACACTTTCAGAACCTGATCCTTTCCACGGCACATTGTAAAAGGAGGTGAGCAAATTTTTAATCATGATCATCGAAAACTCTCTGATTCAGGAATTATTACTTTAGGTTCGAAAATTGTCAATGTCAGTCAAGCATTTAACAAGAGTTGAGAAAGAAGCCAGTAAATAATAGTTTAACATCTGTTGTGGGGAAGTAAAAAACATTGCCATAAGGTTCTGAGCAACTGAGCTCTTGATCAAATTGGAATTGATCAGAGAAAATCAAAATTAATTTGTAAACATTAAATTTCATTTATTTTGTCAATTTTTTTTGAGGAACTCACTAAATCAGAGGATGGTCAATCTCTACCACAGAGAGGATGTGGTGGCCAGTTTACTGAGGATATTTAAGGATGAGCATGATAACTTTTTAAATATTACAAAGCAGTGAGGTCGAGGATTAGCTATGATCACATGGAATGGCAGAGCAAGCACAAAGAGCAAATAACCTATTCCTGCTGCTCGTTTCTATGTTTCCAATATGTGTTAGAATACAGAGTGTGAATATTCTACATATGGATTTCTGGATGGCATCGATAAGACTCCATATTGTTAGCAATAACATAAACCTAATGAATCGAAGGAAAGCTGGTAAATTAGCCATGAATTAGCTAGCTTGTAGGAGACAAACGAGTACATTTAATGGGGCATGTATTCCAATTGGCAGCTTATGCTTAGTAGTGATTCTAGGGATCTGCTTTCTGCTTTTCAATTTATTTATCAATTACGTAGGTGAACAGAAAGCTGTACAACTAAGTTTGGTGATAGCAGTATCTGAAGTTACAGTGCAAGTACTGAAGCTGGAAAAGTGTCTTGACAGGTTAAGCAGGTGGATAAAATCGTGTAGCTGAATGGAAAGATGATGAGACGACATCTACTTTGGACCGAAGATTTAAAAAGGCTTGTCTAAAATCAGTTTTGAATTAGGTATTATTTCCTATAGTTAAACATTGGAGACAAAGATCTTCAGCTGCTGCCTCCAAGTTTGTACTTTTCCAAAAAAATCCATCCCCCTACCTCAACCAAGTTTTCAGACTGTTCATTAGTTTCATGTTTCATTTAGCACTGATTCCATCCTCTACAGTTACAGGTTAATGTTTAACTATATGTTCTCCTGTTGTCCTATTTGACTCTGAACTGAGCCTCTGATCCTGTATACACAACGTCTGCACCTAAAACATTATTCCATCATTTCCATTCTATACTATTTCCATTGTCCATTGGACATACTCCCATCTTCTACAATATCAACTTAACTTAACCTCTTCTGATTTGATCTTGCTCAAGCCCATCATCATTATCTATGCTCACCTAGATCAGCTACCAATTATAGAATTATAGAACAGTATTAAAATGTTCATTCTTGTTGCACTTACTAGTTGATGTGTGCTATGCATCTTAAAAGATCTATCATCTCTATTATTGTGAAATCTAAATTCTTATGACTCAGGCAGGAATGTAGATGCCTGGGCTCTATCCTTCACTGTTTCATCATAAACCCCTCCGCATCACTGTTTCTCTGAGATATGTTACAAACATCAGGGTATTATGGTTGGGTAAATTAAGATTAGAAATAGGAATAACAGAGGAATAAGTCATTCTGTCCTTTGAGTCTTGCCTATAATTCCATAAGGTCAATATCAGTCTTCTAAGTTGCTCAATAAACCCAGCCCACCACACTCTCGGATACAGAATTCCAAAGTTTAATCACCTTTTGAGTCATGAAATTTCTTCTCATCTCAGTCCTAAATAGCACAACTTCTATATAAACACTATTTACTAGCTCTGGACTATTAAGACTCCTATTAAGGAGTCTCAGTTACTCAGTATTAATCCAGTCAAGCTCCATAAAAATGTTAAACATTTCCATGGCTTCACCTGTCCTTCTGTTACATACCAAAGAATGTAAGCCCATTCAATCCAATCTCTCATCAACTCCACTCTAGAAATCAATCTACCTTGCGGAGTTGGTGGCTTACTGATAATGTCACTAGAATAGTAATCCAGAGCTACAGACTAATGTTTTGGGACATGGATCAAAACCCACCACGGGAATTGGTAATATTTCAACTCACTAAAATCTAGAATTAAAAGACTAATGATAATCATGAAATCATTGTTGATGATTGTCTTAACAACCCATCAGATTCACTCATGCGATTCAGGGAAGGAAATATGTCTTTATTAACAGGTCTGGCCATATCTTCACACCCACAGCAATGTGGTTGATTCTCAACTGCCCTCTGAAATAGCCTAGGCACCTGAGTTATAACAATTGCTAGAAAGTCTCAAAAAAAATTAAATCAGATCAACCTGCTGTTGATCTAGGCACTGGAAGCAATGCCAGACACAGACCTAATGACCTTGCAAAATCCTTTTCAGCAACATTTGATGGCTGGTGCCAAAATTGGGAGAGCTGTCTCAGGGACTGTTAAGCAGCAGTGTGTGTAATGGGACAGACTATAGCCACTCAAAACATGTGATGGAAATAGCCTAGACCCACAAGCGTTTCTTATTTTAAAGGCAAGTGCAAGACATTGCATTCAGATGCAATTCGATTGGTCAAATTACCAGGTTTGAAGCAAAACACAATTTATTAATATATTACTATTAAAATACAGACAAAATGAAAGTAATAGAATTGGCACTCACAATACTTAAAATAATAAACTATTCATGAACTGCTCCAATATAGTAAGATTCAATAAACACACCCTTGGCAAAGGCAAATTCAGAAAAAATAGATGGGTTTGCATGAGACAGAGAAATAGAAGCTTTTACAGCCCCAACAGCTACTGAAAGGTAAACTAAAAATCCTAGTTGTGTGGGAGCTTGACCATACCCATTCAGGCTGCTTCTATTGTTCCAAAGTTTTCAAAAAAAAACCAAGGCTTCACAAGACGTTTACTTTATTGGCTTGAACCATACTGCTCATCACCTCTGTCTCAACCTCTCTTCACAAAACAAGGACAAAATACTCTTAAAGGCATAGTATTGTCACATGTGACACCGTCATAGATACCGAATAATCCCTTACACAAATTGTCCAGGTCAATGCCATCATCATGGCTGGAATGTTCTGTCCCACCAACAGCAAGATGCAGCAGAGGTGATGGGATTGTCATACACAGTTGGGAAAGAATTTCCTTTGGAGTCCTTAGCATTGATTCTGGACCACTTGAAGTCTCATGTCATCATGTCAAACATGACCAGGGAAATATTCTGCTGATGACCACATACTGCCCCTCCACCTTCTGCTAGTGAGTCAGTTCTACTTCATGTTGAACACCACTTGGCAGAAGCACTGAGGATGGCAAGAGTGCAGAATGTATTCTGTGGGGAACCAGGGGAAATGCAATGTCGATTACCAAAAATGGCTTGATAATACCACCACTGATTTTACTAATACTAATGACATTAAATTCGTTACTGTCATTAGAACTTAGTTCCCTTATAAATTCTCCAAGTAAATAAAACAAAACAACTATATATGAAAGACATTTAAATAAATCATAGTACAATGCAACTTGACCATAATTACAATACAGTAAAAAAAAACGAACAGCAAAGGCAAATTCATGAGAGAAATGATTTTGTAGGTCCATCATACAAATATGGCAAGATATCTGAATCTCAGAAATATCCTGCAGCAAAACACTGAGGTGGAAATTCACTTACCTCAACTGTAAGCTGCTTGTAGTAGCTAGACCCAAACATGAGGTTTTCAAGATTCAGATTTGATACATTCGGTTCCATCTCCTGACCACTTTTCCCAAGCCAGATCCCTTTGCTTAGTCGAGGGAAACTAAGGGACAGAAACAAATGCTAGTAATTCAAGAATGTACATGGGGCATTTGGGTTTCTGGGGTTATCGGATGACATTGTGTGATCATTTAGGTAAGGGATGAAAGCATTGGGAATGAAAGATTTATTTTCCGTCATCTCTTCCTAGTTTTAATCAGAGCGAGTATTGCCCAGGTCAGATACAACAGAAGCTAGCACTGTCTTCTACACTGTGCCAGTGTTTAGTCATTACGAACTGCGGAGCATAGTTGGATATAAGGTTAAATGTGTTTGCTAATGCAACCTTGGAGTTTACTTGATTAACATGTGAAGAAATTACCTGGGAGTTTTTTTTTTATACTCTGCAAAATTTGTTTTTGGTTTCCTACACACAAAATAAATACTCTCTGTTGGTGACATACAGACATGTCCCGTACTTTTGTATGGAATCCATAACAGATTGGGATGACTTTAGGTTCTGCTGCAAAGTAGACTGCGCAGATAAGTCAACCTTTTTTCTGTTGCTGTTATATTCAATGAATACAAAAGCAAAATACTGTGTATATGGGAAATATAAATTAGAGCTAGAACAACTGGAAAAACATTGACAGGTTCATTAGCATCTACGGAGACAAGTAGAATTAATGAATCATCGACATGAAACACCAACACTGCTTCTCTTCACAGATGATGCCTAACATGATGTGAGCGGCATGGTGGCACAGTGGTTAGCACTGCTGCCTCACAGGTTCAATTTGGATTCAATTCCCGACTCTCTGTGTGGAGTTTGCACATTCTCCCTGTGTCTGCGTGGGTTTCCTCCGGGTGCTCCGGGTTCCTCCAACAATCCAAAAAGGTGTAGGTTAGGCGAATTGGCCAAGCTAAATTGCCCGTAGTGTCAGGTGAAGGGGTAAATGTAGGGGAATGGGTCTGGGTGGGTTGCGCTTCGGCGGGTCGGTGTGGACTTGTTGGGCCGAAGGGCCTGTTTCCACACTGTAAGTAATCTAATCTAATGATGAGTTTTTAAAGTTTGATTTGTTCTTTTCAATAATGGCATTTTACTTTGGGAAGAACCACACTGCCACAGTTGCTATAAAAAACTGTTTGGAGGTCCTAGTTACCACACATTTAAGTTTTCTGCTAAGACACCCCTTTAAAATATGCAGAAAGTATTGCAATCATATTCACCACTGTACCTTATCAACGGTTGGTGTAAAGCAACAAGCGATGCATGCACTGTCACGGATATGACAGAGAGATGGAAATAGTCAAACATCACAGGTACGTGATGATGTAAGCCCCTCCTTGGATGGAAGTGAAGACCCAGCCTCCGGCTGCTGATCAAGGGTATTCCTGCAATGTCACTCAACCTGTCGGCAAACAGGAAAATGGATTTCAGATGTAACTGGGAAACACAGCTCTGACAAGGATTCTTCAACATTGGGCAAAAGTAGTCATAAAAATCCTGGAATGATTTACGTGCATTCCAAGTCACTGTTTTAAAAGAGAAAGCATAATAAATTAAATTACCAAAACAAAACCATTATTCATTTTGTGTAAATAGAGAAATCATGGTTATATAGACATAATGAGTTCCTGTTTGTTCAGTTCTGATCTTCACAATTCAGTGAAGCCTCTTTAAACTAACCATTTCCATGACACCAAACCTGAAACAGTCTGTTCTCCATTTCATGTAACTATTCATTTATGAAGAGCTATCCAGTTTCTGATTTTTAAGAAGCACACTAACACTGCTTCAGGCTAGATGTTGCAAACAGAAAACATTGTGACCCAAGTAGCTCTGGAAAGAAAAACAAGAAATTGCTGTGAATTAAGCCTCAGACTACAAAGCAGTAGACAGATTGAAAGGAGTAGGGAAGAAAACAAGATAAAATAAATAAGTCTTGGGTTAGGTGGTGAAGCCCAGTTTTAAAAGCCCGGCATCTGATAGAAATGAGCTCTCCGGTTATGACAGTTGAATTGATTGCTGATTCAATTTTATTAAATTGGTATGTATTTTTAATTAAATTTTAAAAAACACTTTTCAGCATTCAGCTATTTTTACAAAATGTTAAATATTATTATCTTGTGAGAATGTCATTTCTTCCTCTCCCATGAGTCATGCAAGAAAATCAAAGATGGAAGATAGCAAAACTGTCTGAAGAGAACTCTTGCATTCAGACAAATAATTGCAATAAAAAGTAAAAGTTTCAGCTTCTTCCATCCTTCCCATTCCTTTTGTTTAATGAAACCATAACTTGTACTGTCAACAAAGGCCCACAGTAAGAACAAAAGTCAAAGCATTTGGACAGTGTCAACTAACATTCATAGAGAAAAATGAATGGCAAACCCAGAAACATGGTCACCCCTGCACTGTTACACATAGTGTAACTAATAAAGTATATTAGTCACATTTCAAGGTTACAGGAGTGCAAGTTTTGCATCAAAATGAAGAAAATTATTGGATTGTAATTATGTTGAGCCTCTGATTTAATTACATTTTCCAAATACAACTTTTGAATACACTGTTGATACTTAATGATATAACTGTCCTATTGAGTATTACCATACTTCAGTCATTTACTGTTTTTAATTTGTTCAAGTGAAATGCCAACATCATTATGTGTGACAGGACATCTGCGACACTTAAACTCAGATTCACAGTATTAATGGATAAATATCTGGACCGATTTAATTTTGATTTGCAATAATTAACACTCAGTGCCCAGGATGCCCCAGCCAAAACAACTCTGACATACAGTAATAACTGCTCTTTCTCAAGCTGTGTGTACACTGCTTACATCTACGCTGACAAAATGTATTTCTCTTTGACATATTTTGTGATGAAATCTACCACTTGTGAAGCCAAGGGTGGAAATGCTAGCGAGCTGCTGTCTGCACTTCGGTTTCAAGGCTAGTATGTTTTTAGTCAGGCTATTACTGATGAAGGAGGAGGAAGTGAGGTCTGCAGATGCTGGAGATCAGAGCTGAAAATGTGTTGCTGAAAGAAGGGCTTATGCCCGAAACTCCTGTCGAATCTCCTGTTCCTTGGATACATTACAGATGAAGAAACACAACCTCAAGTTTCTGACAAAGAGGAACGTTGGTTAAAAGCACAGAGCTCTCAGAGATCAAATTTCAGCAGGAGGTGGAAGCAGGTAGTTATATATACAGAATGAAAACTGAAGTCTGGGCTAGGCAGCAGGGATTATGACAAAAATATACAGCTGCTTTTACACTTCTTTTACCAGAGCCAACCACATACTGTATCACTGGGGTGTTACTGAGCGATGGGATGAGGATGACTCTGGGGATTCAATGCCATCAGCACTGTTGTGGACTGAGCTAAGGACTTGTTCAGGTTAACCATGGAACCTGGACGAGGTAAAGCTTCTGTAGGAGGCAACGTAACGGCCAATTCCTGTGGGAAGTAAAAGAATTGAACTCTACTGAAAATTATACAGAGGCCTGGAAGTTTTTAAATCGCTACATATAGTGCTGTATGTGCCAAAAGCAATTTCAGTAAATCTGTGACATCATTTTAGTTTTCATGATTTAAAGCATCTATATTGAATACAATTTGCCCTTTAATCCAACCTAACTTTCTGTTCATTTTTGTTTGATTGTTGAAATAAAAGTCACACAGGTTCCTAACATATTGATGTCACCTGGTTCTCTTCCTCTCCATCTTTATTTCCAAGATTGTTGTGGACAATATGTCCCCATTTAATATTGATTCATCAGGTGTTGTTTCATTTCAAAGCTATTAATAAAATATATCAATAAATATACATAATGCTGCGAGTCATTTCCTAATTTACCAAAGACCTCTTGTTCCACGGCTTGCTGTGCAAGTTACCTTTTCCCTAATGCTTTGGTTCCTTCCCTCTGATCTGAAGTTCTTCTTCCCCATACTCTTGCTTCCACCCTCCATTTTTATTTTTAAAACTCCCAGCGTCCACCGCAGTCATAGCAGGCTTCAGAAGGTTCTCTTACCTTATTCTGGCACCCAGCCTGGATCCTGGCCATAGCATCTGCCCAGACCCCTCCTTCTTCCCTAACCTTCATTCTCTCTTCTCCCTGCCCAAAGTTCACATTCTTACATTTAAAATCTCCGATGTATGCCACCATGAACACTTTAGTTGCTGCTGGCTCCCATTCTGACCTCCTGAACTCTTGGGTTCTATTTCTGCGAGAAGTTGGTCAGTGCTACCATTTTCTTTGCTATCAAATTTTACAACTGATCAATGTAAATCTACAATGGGTGGGTGCAATTTTTTACTTTATTATGATTTATTTATGGGAGAAAGTGAGGACTGCAGATGCTGGAGATCAGAGCTGAAAATGTGCTGCTGGAAAAGTGCAGCAGGTCAAGCAGCATCCAAGGAGCAGGAGAATCGACGTTTCAGGCATGAATTCCTGAAGAAGGGCTCATGCCCAAAACGTCGATTCTCCTGCTCCTTGAATGCTGCCTGACGTGCTGCGCTTTTCCAGCAACACATTTTCAGCTATGATTTATTTATGCAGTATTTACAATTACATTAATATTGTGTTTTTTTTAAATATTTTTAAATGTATGCTTTTGCAAAATGATTTTCTTTATGAATTGATTAAGTTAGAAATATATAGCATTTTAACTTCAAAAGTCATTTTTCTGCTGACAATGTCCTATAGTAGCTATCTATACTGCGTTTCTTGCTATTTATTGACTTTTTATGATTTTGCAAATTATTACAGCTTGGAATGAATGGTACTTCAATATGCATTCTTTTTTCTCAGCAAGAAGTGTCCAAAAGAAGCTAGCTTTATTTTTAAAACTGATTGCTATCAGAAGTTATAGTTCACTTTAAATTGTGATTTTCAGGCATGCAATCACAACTTTAAATGAGGGCTACCTTACTGCCCAAATGCCTGAACATTATCAATTCTTGAGTGAGGTAGTTTTCTTCAGTTTAACACAGTTAGAATTGAAGCGGATGAAAGCTATTTACTCAAAACGAACCTGACATGTGTAACTTGAGAGTCTACATTTCAAACTTTTAGCACACACTCTCAGTTCTGGCACATTCCCTAGTTCACACCGTCCTGCGTCACATCTAAATTATGAAAAGCACTCAGATAGATCTTCAATAAATCATTACTCGATTTCTCCAATACTCTCCATTTGAATTTTTAGTTCCAACTTGCAAAACTCCACGTCTTCTCAAGTTAATCCACACCAACTGACATTCTTCTCTGAATCTGACATGAGCATATCAACTTGAAGTTCTTTGTCTTTTTCCTGTAAATCTTTCAAGGCCTCATTCCACCATTTCCCTGCAATCATCTCCACTCCTATTTTACAACTTGAACATTCTACTTGAGCTGTTATAAATACCTCTCTCCATTTGCTACACCATCAGGAGAATGTTGACCTTTTCTTGTGCACCTCCTGTGCAGCTGCAGTCTTGCATGCCTCGCTCTGTCTAAGCACCTTATAATCTGTCATTGTTTGCTATGATCTGCCTGTACTGCTCACAAATAAAATTTTTCACTCTACTTAGATACATGTGACAACAATAAATCAAGTTAAATCAAATCAGTAGCAGAGATTTCAGCTTTTACATCTTTGCTGTTTAGCGTCCCTTTCCAATGGTTGTTGTTCCACTGCTAGAGTTATGGAGTGTTTAGTTACATGAAAGGTGCTATGTAAATGTTTGTTGCCATTATCAACAGGTCATTTAAACATTCAAACTAGAGATGTACAACTGTTAACATTGAAATTTTCATCCATCATCTACATGATATGGCATCTCAGTACAGGTACGTGAGTTAAATGAAAAAAAAAGAATTATGATAAAGTTATGCAGTTAGCTGATTTTGTATTCTTGTTCATCTCTCTAATGCTTTGGTCAAAAAGCAAATGTGTGGATGGTCTTCATGGTTCAGTCATTTAATGAGTTGCATAGAATTGTTAACATATATTAGCTGACACTGAATGAGCCAGAACAGAAGTTAGCCTCAGGGACAGATGAGACAAGTGAAAATTGAGCTGGATTTCTGTGGTGCTATATGACTCAGCCACCCTGACAGGAAAATGCATCAGTTCCAAAATTATATGAGGCCACCTGGATTATGATTGTTCTAGCACTGTCCTCCTCCATTGTTCAACAGCCTTGGCTCAATGTCATGACTCAAAAAGACAGAATGATCATTGAGAAGTTGCAGGAGTCTGCACACAACTGGATTGTCCCTTAACATTTGTTACCATTTTAGGACAGAAGGGAAGGGAATTGGATGAGAGGAATGCTAAATGTACTGGAAAAAGCAGATCAGAGGAATTCCAGAGTCTAATAACACTAGGTAGCTGAACTAAATTCCATCTGTGTGCATTTTATTATTTTTATATTTACTACATTTCGATTCTGGGCATTGATGAGAATGGGGAAAAAAATGATACTTCAAACTATCCAAGTAAGCAGGCTGAGAAAAAAAAAAAATATTTGACACTTGGAATAGCCAGATTGCAATGAAATTTTATGAACTTTTTATGGGGTTTTCATTTGTTTTGATGAATCCATGCATTTCTTTTTAGCTTTGGCACCTAATTGCGTAGATTTTGAGAGATGATTTGACAGACTTTTCCAATAACTCACCATTCAAAATACAGCCTGAATTATTGCCCTGAAAACCATGCAACAATATTGGTTATTAAGAATGTCAAGTGTACGTACTCTACAAACGCTCATGAGAACTATGAAAAATACGTGATAGCAAATTTCAGATAGCAATCTGTTGCCTTATTTTCCACACCATTAGACACAACTAATTCCTGCATTATATACACTAAATATTGGAATACACTAACATATTAGTTGTTAAATGTTTAAAGAATAATTGTGAGAGAATAAGCATGGACAAATTTGAGTTTGTCAAATCCTCTTGAGAGTTAATTAATTAAATATCTTTAATGTGCCAATAAACTTGTTTATCTTCTCAAAAGTTGATCTCCATTACCTTTGAATTAGCTTCCAGCAAAAAAAGAAAGAAAATAATGCTGCTTATGGAACACCTTCACAGGCTCAGGCTATCTCGAAGGAGTTCACAGTTAATTTGTTACTTTCAAAGTGCAGTTATTGTTATGCAGGCAAAAGCAAGAAACTGGCACACCGCAAGCTTCCACAGATAGCATTAAGATAATTAATTAGTGAATTTATTTAGCGATGCTTTTGCAAGATAACTGATGAAGATTACTGCTGTGAACTCCAAATAACGACATGGGACTTCTGTGTTCTCTTAAACAGGCAAATATGATTGATTGATTTCACTCTACTTAGGTACAAGTAATGAAGCTTTGTTTGAGCTGTACAGGCAGATCACAGTAAGCAAGGATATATAGATCATAGGGTGAAAAAAAACCTTGGAAAGAGTGAGATGTACAGGTTACATCGCATAGGACCTGCGCTAGGCAAGATTAACATTATGGAGTTCAATGTAGCTAGGTGTGAAGTCATTCACTTTGGTAGGAGAAACAAGAAGATGGATTACTG
This sequence comes from Hemiscyllium ocellatum, assembly GCF_020745735.1. Classification (NCBI taxonomy): domain Eukaryota; kingdom Metazoa; phylum Chordata; class Chondrichthyes; order Orectolobiformes; family Hemiscylliidae; genus Hemiscyllium; species Hemiscyllium ocellatum. Next base: position 116,968,356 of record NC_083404.1, read on the forward strand.
GGCTAATGGTAGGCTACTTGATAGTGTGGATGAGCAGAGGGATCTTGGTGTCCATGTACACAGATCTCTGAAAATTGCCACCCAGATAAATAGGGCTGTGAAGAAGGCATATGGCGTACTGGGCTTTATTGGTAGAGGAATTGAGTTCCAGAGTCCTGAGGTCATGTTACAGTTGTATAAGACTCTGGTGCGGCCTCATCTGGAGTATTGTGTGCAGTTCTGGTCGCCATACTATAGGAAGGACGTGGAGGCATTGGAACGAGTGCAGAGGAGGTCTACCAGGATGTTGCCTGGCATGTTAGGAAGATCGTTTGAGGAAAGGCTGAGGCACTTGGGGCTGTTCTCATTGGAGAAAAGAAGGTTTAGGGGAGATTTGATAGAGGTGTACAAGATGATTAGAGGTTTAGATAGGGTTGACAGTGAGAACCTTTTTCCGCTAATGGAGTCAGCTGTTACTAGGGGACACAGCTTTAAGCTAAGGGGTGGTAGGTATAGGACAGATGTTAGGGGTAGATTCTTTACTCAGCGGGTTGTGAGTTCATGGAATGCCCTGCCAGTAGCAGTGGTGGACTCTCCCTCTTTATGGTCATTTAAGCGGGCATTGGATAAGCATATGGAGGTTATTGGGCTAGTGTAGGTTAGGTAGGCTTTGGTTGGCGCAACATCGAGGGCCGAAGGGCCTGTACTGCACTGTATTGTTCTATGTTCTATTTCCAAGGTCAGCATTATTTGAAGTTACAGATTGCATTCATCTGTCTAATAATGGCAGAGAAAAAAGTATTCTTTAACCTGTTGGTGTATGTGTTCAAACTTTTGTATCTTCTGCTTGACAGAAGAAGTTGTAGGAGAGCTTTCTTGGGGTGAGATAGGTCTTTGATGATGCTGGCAGCCTTTCTGCTGCAAACAGAGGTGTAAGTTAACTCCATGAATGGAAGGTTGGCTTCCATGATGGTCGGGGCTGTGTAGGCAACCTTTTGTAGTTTCTTACGGTCCTGGGAAGAGCAGTTGCTGTACCAAGCAGTCATGCACCCAGACAGTATGCTCTCAATGATACATCTGTAAAATTAGTGAGGGTCCTTATAGACATGGCAAATTTCCTGAGGAAAACCAGGCAATGTTGTGCTTCCTTGATCGTCACGTTTGCATGGGAAATGCAGGACAGTTTATCTTGGTTGTACAACTTAACATTTTATTATCTTAGCCCAAAAATAGTCCCTCTCCCTCTCAAAAATACAGGAGTCCCTCTGAACTTGATCAGAGGGATCTTGATTAAATGGGGAAGTGGGCTTAGGGTTGGCAAATGCAATTGAATACAGTTAAGTGTCAGGTGCTGCACTTTGGAAAGTGAAACTAAAGTAGGACTTATACAGTAAATGATAGAATCCTGAGGAGTGTTGTGGAACAGAGAAACCTAGGAATACAACTAAATAGTTCTTTGAAAGGTATGTCCCTGTCAGGCATGTCCTTGATAGGTATGTCCCTGTCAGGCAGGGAGAAAGTGATAAGGTAAGCGAACTGTGGTTTACTAAAGAAATTGTATGGGAGAAAGTGAGGACTGCAGATGCTGGAGATCAGAGCTGAAAATGTGTTGCTGGAAAAGTGCAGCAGGTCAGGCAGCATCCAAGAAGCAGGAGAGTCGATGTTTCGGGCATGAGCCCTTCTTCAGGAATTCTTCAGTTCCTGAAGGGCTCATGCCCGAAACGTCGACTCTCCTGCTCCTTGGATGCTGCCTGACCTGCTGCGCTTTTCCAGCAGCACATTTTCAGCTCAAGAAATAGCACCTCTTGTTAAGCAGAAAAGGGAGACTTATGTGATGTTGAGACAGGATGGTTCAAATAAGGCGATGAAGAATTCCAGGTTAGCTAGGAAGGATTAAAAGACACAGATAAGAATAACAAGGAGAGGACTTGAGCAGTCTTTAGCAGGTAGAATAAAGGAGAATATTAAAACTTTCTATAGTTATGTGAGGAATAAAAGAATGACTAAGGTAGGAATAGGGCCAGTCAAAGACAGAAGTGGGAAGTTATGTGTGGACCCTGTGAAAATCAGAGACGTGCTAAATGAATATTTCTCATCTGTTTTCACTAAGAAAAGAAGAATATTGTAGAGGAGAAGACTGAGATGCAGGCTATTAGCTTGAAAGGATGAGGTTAGTAAGGAGGAGGCGTTATCAATTCTCGAATGTGTGGAAGTACTAAGATTTATCTGAAGATTCTTTGGGAAGCTATGGAGGAGATAGCAGAGCCTTTGACCTTGATCTTTGAGTCATCATTGTCTACAGGTTTAGTACCAGAGGATTGGAGGATTGCAAATGTTGTGCCCTTGTTCAAGAAGAGCAGCAGAGATGACCCAGGTAATTATAAACCAGTGAGCCTTACATCTGTTGTAGAAAACGTTTTGAAAAGGATTATAAGAGATAGGATTTATAATCATCTAGCAAGCCACAATTTGATTGGGGATAGTCAACACGATTTTGTCAAGGGCAGGTCATTTCTCACAAACCTCACTGAGTTTTTTTCAGGTGACCAAGCATGTGGATGAGGGTAGGGAAGTTGACGTGGTGTACGTGGACTTCAGTAAAGCCTTTGATAAGGTTCCATGTGGTAGGCTATTGGAGAAAATGCAGAGGTATGGGATTAAGGTTGATTTAGCAATTTAGATTAGAAACTGGCTTTCTGTAAGAAGGCAACGAGTGGTTGTTGATGGAAAATATTCAGCATGGAGTCGGGTTACTAGTGGTGTGCCACAAGGATCTGTTTGAGGACCACTGTTGTTTGTCATTTTTATAAATGACTCGGAAGCAGGCATATGTGGATGGGTTAGTAAGTTTGCAGATGACACTAAAATCGGTGGAGAGGTGAACAGTGTGGATAAATGTTGCAGGTTTCAGGGGGACTTGGATAAACTGCAGAATTGAGCTGAGAGGTGACAAATGGAGTTCAATGTAGATAAATGTGAGGTGATTCACTTTGGGAAGAATAACAGGAAGGCAGAATATTGGGTCAATGGAACGATTCTTGGTAGTGTGGAGGGATCTTGGAGTCCACTTACATAGATCCCTGAAAGTTGCCATCCAGGTGGATAGTGCTGTTAAGAATATATACAGTGTGTTAGGTTATATTGGTAGAGGAATTGAGTCCCGGAGCCATGATGTCATGCTGAATTGTACAAAATGCTAGTGCTGCCTCACTTGGAATACTGTGTACAGTTCTGGTCACCCCATTACAGGAAGGATGTGGAAGCATTGGAAAAGGTGCAGAGGAGATTTACCAGAATGTTGCCTGGTCTGGAGTGAAGCTCTTATGAAGAAAGGCTGAGAGACCTGGGTCTATTCTTATTGGAGAGAAGAAGGCTGAGAGGGGATTTGATAGAGTCATATAAGATGATCACATGATTAGACAGGGTGGACAGCGAGAGTCTTTTGCCTAGGATGAAAATGTCGGCTTATACAAGGGGGCATAGTTGCAAATTGAGGGGTGATAGATTTAAGACAGATGCCAGAAGCAGGTTCTTTACTGAGAGAGTAAACAGGGTGCTGAAGACGCTATTAAACATGCTGGCCTTCATCAGTCGAGGCACTGAGTTTATGAGTTGAGAAATTATATTGCAGCTGTATAAGTCTATGGCGAGGCTGCACGTGGAGTATTGTGTATAGTTTTGTTCACCCTGTTATAGGAAAGATGTAGTTAAACTGGAAACAGTGCAAATAAGATTTACAAGGATGTTGCTAGGAGTAAGGCCTGAGATATAGGCATAAATTGGCCAGAATAGGACTTTATTCCTTAGAAAGTAGGAGAATAAGAAGTGAAGAAAATAATGAGTGCATATAGTATTTTTCCCAGGAATGGGGAATTGAAAACTAGAGGGCATAGGTTTAAGGTGGGAGGGGAAAGATTTAAGAAGGAGTTGAGGGGCAACTTCTTCACGCAGAGAATGGTGCTGATATGGATTGGGTTGTCAACAAAAGTGTTTGAGGCAGATACAATAGCAATTTTAAAAACATTTGGATAGGTACATGGATGGGAAGTGTTTAGAGCGACATGGACCAAATGAGAGCAATTGGAATGAGTTGAGTGGGCACCATGATCATCACAGACCAGCTTGAGCTGATGGGCCTATTTCCATGCTGTAATACTCCATGACTCTAATTGGAACGATGAGTCAGGCTAGCTTTCTGTGACTAAGTCCCAAGAGTTGCAAAAATGCTGTCAATGACAAGTTAACGCATACAGCAGATTGAAGAAAGGGAAATAATAATTATGGATCTATTATCAACAACAAGCCATGACAGGCGAGTGGTCCTTATTGGCAAATTACTCTATTTAGTATCAGTAATCCATTTGGAATTCTACTATTTTTAGTGAAACACTAAAATATTACTCACTGCTGTTCAGAGTCTGTGAAATGCAGATCAAGCTTCAACTGGAAGTCTACTTCATTCAAGGCTTCTTCCACCTGCAAAATGAGATATAAGAATAAAATAAAGTTGCAATGCTCTGTGACGGAAATATACAATTAATGTCATAAATATTTGATAGAAACAAGGCTCTTGAGTATTGTTGTATAAAAAATGAAACATGCTTCTCGCTCTTTTCATCTTCCACCAATCAGGACAGAATCACAAGAACACCAAATGTGAAAGCAAATAACAACCTATACAGCATGAAAAAAAGGTGGGAATGGTTGAAAAGTGGACTCATTTGATTAAAATGTTGTCATGCAGAGTGCTAGCCGGCAGTCATTTGCCAGCTTTTGTTCAAATTCAAACCGGGCAAGTTAATTCTGATGAGTCAAGGTGTTGCCATGATGGTTGCCCAGGGAATTGGTGTCCTCAAGCTTTTGTTCAATGAAGCAAGGTGAAGTGTTCGGTCATTCTCCTTCACAAGTTGAAACATTTTCTGTGAGTTTGGATGGCTGTTGTTTGTCAAATCATGTAGCAGGCTCCAAGTAGAAACAGTGTGGGCATGACAGGCCGAGTGGCCTCTGGTGTGGTAATAATTCTGAGAGAGTCACATCTTTGCAGCCACAAGAGAGCCATGCACTTACCTCTGCAAAATTTCATGGACTTTGCTAGTAAGGATGGAAATACCCACTTGCTCAAAATATCTCGGGTGGAGTTTACTGCTCCCCACAAGTGGGCTGTCTTATAACTATCCATCCATCCTAGTACCTAATTCACAGGGGGCAGTGGAGGGCAGGATGCACATACTTGGTCCTAATGAGGCCGTTAAATAGCCAATTCCAAGTGCCTATTCCTCCTACCCTCCAGTAGTTTATACATATTGGAGAGAAGTCCAAACCAAAAAGGAAGCCCAGCAGCTCTAGCTTCCCATCTGCCCATTGAAGACACCTCAGAGTCATACAACCATCTTAATCCTACCTGCTACAGCACCTTAGACACTGCCTCCCACATCCCACACACAACCCTCACAGTTAGCCAGCTAGCACAGAAAGAATGCCTCCGTTCTGGTTTTGAACAAGAGCACACAAGAAATCTGTGTGAACCTGTGGTTCCCTGATACACAGAGAACAAGTTCAGTCTATTTCCTTTTGTTTGTCCTTGCAGATCATAAGGTGCAAAAGCCCAAACACATGGACAAAAGCAGTGACTCCATCTCTGACAAGGAAGGCTTACTACGGCCTGCCTTCTGCCCCTCCAGCAATACTGCAATCACCCACACCTTAGAAGATTTGGATATAGAATTGGTGGTCAATAATTCACATGCACACACATCAGAAGCTGAAGGCAGAGATCTCTGATAGTGGTAAGTCAGGCTCCGGATCAATGAAAAGTCTGTTGTCTTTTCCAGGCCATGAAAAGATAAGAGAGAGATGAACAAGAGAGAAATACAAAGTGGCAGAGGCTATGCTGACCCATACCCATTCTTGGGTTCTGTCATGGATCTAGCATGGGCATGCATGGCTTTCTCCATGAATCATCATGAGAACCATGTTTATCATATAATCCATATACACAAAGCCTGGCTTCCACTGCCCTGGCAAAAGGGCTCAGTACATCCATGTCTAGGCAAGAGAGAATTGAAACACGTGAGCCATACTCATACTGTAGGGAAATATCAAGTTCTGAGCTGCTTGGGCAGAGCCAAAATGAAGTTATGAAAAGGAAATCATGTTGGATAAATCCACTGGAGATTTTTCAGAATGGTATTGGCAGGCTTGACAAAGAGGAACGTGGATGATATATTTTGTAGTTTCAGAAAGCTGTCAGTATAGTCTTTTAGGTGTTAGTAAGCAAAATTAGAACAATGGGATAAGTGGCAACATCCTGAACTAAGGTTTAGGTAATAGAACAAAAATAATACAAGATAAAGAATAAACAGGTTATGCTCAGGTTGACAGGCTACAAATATTAAGGCACTGCTAGGATCTGTGCTCCAACCCCGGTTGACTTTGCTGTGAGGAGTAAATATAATATTTCCATGTTAGTGAATGGTATAAATGGAAGTGTGAGTGGTGAGGAGTGCAAAGAGTTACATAAGGATTTCAACAAACTGGGTGAGCAGGCAAAAACGTGGCGGATGGAATATCCTGTTTTATGGCTGCTTCACATTTGATACTTTTTTTTATCCTTGCGTTTGAAGGATTATGAATAAAAGGACAGTGGATCTGTTCTTTAGCAAGGCATTTCTTGATATGCACACATCACCAGTGAGGAAGTCATCTCAAATGGGCTGGGGGAGCGGTCTCATCGTGGGCTGGAGGTTTACCCCCAAAGAAATCTGGACCTTAATGCTGGGAACATGTAGCAGAGTTGCTGATCTGATTCTAGACCTTGAATAGGTATCTGCTCCCAGGAAGGCAATCCTATTGCTGACTCTGGCATGCAACTTGACATCTTATGATTGAAGGAGGGGCTTTTGTCTGCTGGATTCAATGGCGCAGGTAGAGATTAAGGGGTCAGAAGAGAAGCAGTCCTGCTACATTTTATCCATGAGGAATGATACCCTTGGCCATTTGCGTCACTGCAGCTGCCAGTTTCGGACACTTAGCACATCATTCGGCTTCAAAGTAGGACAAACTGGAGACTTCCAGTTCTATCCAAGTGTCTAAGATGATATCTCTACATGCTGGAGTTGTGTTGGCTATTCATCTCTTGCTCCATTTCAATAAAAGCTTAGTCTTGGTAGATTAGATTAATAAATTTCCATTTTTTGACCATTTAATGATAAAGTCCAACTCCTCCTCCCCACCATGGATTCTAATTAACAGTAAAAGGCGATGTTTGTATCAGTCCAATGTTATCTATGTGTTGCTGGAAAAGCGCAGCAGGTCAGGCAGCATCCAAGGAACAGGAGATTCGACGTTTTGCGCATAAGCCCTTCTTCAGGGCCATTCCTGAAGAAGGGCTTATGCGCAAAACGTCGAATCTCCTGTTCCTTGGATGCTGCCTGACCTGCTGCGCTTTTCCAGCAACATATTTTCAGCTCTGATCTCCAGCATCTGCAGACCTCTCTTTCTCCACAATGTTATCTATGCCAAATAAAATCATACCTACGTAAAAGGCATTTGTCAAATATTTTAAACATATCATTGAGTTCAATGTAGCTAAGTGTGAAGTCATTCACTTTGGTAGGAGTAACAAGAAGATGGATTACTGGGCTAATGGTAGGCTACTTGGTAGTGTGGATGAGCAGAGGGATCTTGGTGTCCATGTACACAGATCTCTGAAAGTTGCCACCCAGGTAAATAGTGCTGTGAAGAAGGCATGTGGTGTACTGGGCTTTATTGGTAGAGGAATTGAGTTCCAGAGTCCTGAGGTCATGTTGCAGTTGTATAAGACTCTGGTGCGGCCTCATCTGGGGTATTGTGTGCAGTTTTGGTCGCCATACTATAGGAAGGACGTGGAGGCATTGGAACGAGTGCAGAGGAGGTCTACCAGGATGTTGCCTGGCATGGTAGGAAGATCGTATGAGGAAAGGCTGAGGCACTTGGGGCTGTTCTCATTGGAGAAAAGAAGGTTTAGGGGAGATTTGATAGAGGTGTACAAGATGATTAGGGGTTTAGATAGGGTTGACAGTGAAAACCTTTTTCCGCTAAAGGAGTCAGCTGTTACTAGGGGACACAGCTTTAAATTAAGGGGTGGTAGGTATAGGACAGATGTTAGGGGTAGATTCTTTACTCAGCGGGTTGTGAGTTCATGGAATGCCCTGCCAGTAGTAGTGATGGACTCTCCCTCTTTATGGTCATTTAAACGGGCATTGGATAAGCATATGGAGGTTATTGGGCTAGTGTAGGTTAGGTAGGCTTCGGTCGGCGCAACATCGAGGGACGAAGGGCCTGTACTGCGCTGTATTTTTCTATGTTCTATATTCTATGAGTAAAAGCTATTCACTTTTTGACAGTTACAGACTATTTAAACAGATTTTGTTTCAACAACTGCAACAAGAGGCATAGGTTATCTCTGCAAATTACAGAAAAGCAGTCAATGCACTGCAAAAATTCTGTACACTCAAACTTTTAAGGTCAGGCACTCAAAGAATATCTACGCAGTTTGGAAGGAGAAATTTATACTAATTATCTGGACTAGGAGTATTTTCTGAATCTGCAGTCAACTGCATCCATCAAAATAATTGTACCACCAAGAGATAAGTACTCGGCTCGAGTAGATATGTTCAAGTGTCCAAACATGTCTTAATTACATATCTGCTCTGCTGACCAGAGAACACAGGATACCTTAACTAAATTACCATGGTTGATGAGAATTTCTGTACAGGAGGAACATGAATCAGAGGGAGGACAATTAAAGCCTAAAAAAAGCATGGAAAGAGACAAGAAAAATTGCCTTATACTGCAGCGTTCTCTCATACCAGAAAGAAGAGTACAAAAATTTCAAAAACACAATTTAATTCTCTGAGGGGAAGCTTTTTTAACCGGCTTTCTGATTCTTGACTGTTATCGATTTTTCTCTTTACACAATATTTAATATTACCTAGTTGCTCTGGCAACACAAAAATCACTGCATCTTATATAGATTATTCGATCATCTTAACACAGAGCAATTATTATGCCTACAGCTGGTATGTCTAGTTTAAACTAATTCTCTATTTGAAAACTAGACATTATGGATGCCCCAGATTACTGGATTTCTACTGCAGATCAGGACTATTCCTCAGTCTCAAGGAGGAAGAAAGGGACCTTCCAGGCTAATGTGTTTCAAGAATTGACTTTTAAATCAGTCAAAAAAGATGAAAGCAATTGAATAGGCCAAACAAAAACAAAGACACTGACTTTACTCTTTAAAGCATTAAACCACACCATGGGATGTTCAAATCAACATAAACAACACTGCTTATTTGGATGCATCCGAAAATTTACATGGTGAGAATGACATGCTTTCTATATGTTTATTTTTCAAGATTAGTGAAAACTATTTGCAAGAGGGTCCTCCACATCTACAAGGTTTCCAAGCAGCCAACAAGTAATTAGTAGCAAATACATTGAAAGTGGGATATTCCAATATTGAGGCATCTTCTGATCTGTTTCACCTTTAAGGTTACCTGAAACAGCATGGAAACTTGACAATAGGTCAATTCACAGCCTGCTGAGAGAAGACCCTTCCCTTTAAACCCTACTTTAAACCACTTTACTATCCAAGGAACTACAGGCCTAGTCTGACACTATGCGGGAGGTTAGGAATTGTAAATTAGTAATTCAGATAAATATCAAGTGTAACCTACAACATCTAATCTGTGTTTTGAGAATGTGGGACATGACTTTTAATTCAGAGTAACGAGAGAAATAATCTCCTCTGTTTTAAATCTCACAAAGCCTGCTGTTGAATTATTGAATTGGGATTTCTACTCCAGTGGCAAGAAAACTCATAATTCATTCATCATGTTTCAAACTTGAGTTTATTCCAGTAAAACTTGCCAGGAATGTTAATGTCTTCATGCCTTACCACCACACCACCATCTTATGGCCTAGTTAGGTCCATTTGGAACAATGGCCATGACAGCACCAAGCAGCTGGCCTCGGACATCATGGAGAAGCCATTTGGTGGTGAGAAGGAAGCTCTCAGTCTTACTTTGCCTTTTCATGCTTTGCTGCCTCAGCTAGAGTCGTTCACTACATTTGTCTTCCAGGGCAGACACAGAGCCAGGTAGCATACCGTACTACCCAGCAGTGATGGGTACTACTCAGTCAAGGGGATAGATGCTTACATGTGGCACCATGTGATGCCAATTGCATACATGCATCATGTGCCTGCACCAAACACGTAGCAATTGCTTCTACCAAATGGTCATGTCTCAAAGCCTGAGGGGAGTAATCCTCCAGCAGTTGAAGTGAAACTGCTAAGTGGGTGAGGCACAGTAAGAGATCAACAGCTTTCCATTTCAGACTAAGAGCTTGCGGATGATCAGAAGCTGGATCTCCCCTCTACCACCCCATCTAACAGGAACTCCAGGTCTGTCTCAAAACAGGGCTCCTTCACTGTTGCTCGATCAAAATCCTGGAATTCCCTTCATGAGGGCACTCTGGGTTAACCTACGGCATAACAATTCAAGAAGGCAGCTCACCACCAAATTTTCAAAGGCAACTAGGGACAGGCAATAAATGCTGGCCAGCTAGCGACACTCACATCTCATGAATGAATACCAAAAAAGTCAGAGTCATAGTGGTGTAGAGCATGGAAACAGACCCTTCAGTCCAACCTGTCCATGCCGATCAGATAATCCAATCCAATCTAGTCCCACCTGCCAGCACCCAGCCCATATCCCTCCAAACCCTTCCTATTCATATACTCGTCCAAATGCCTCTTAAATGTTGCAATTGTACCAGCCTCCACCACTTCCTCTGCCAGCTTATTCCATACATGTACCACCCTCTGTGTGAAAAAGTTGCCCCATAGGTCTCTTTTATATCTTTCCCCTTTCACCCTAAACCTATGCCCTCTAGTTCTGGACTCCCCAACCCCAGGGAAAAGACTTTGCCTATTTCCCCTATCCATGCCCCTCACAATTTTGTAAACCTCTATAAGGTCACTCCTCAGCCTCCGACGCTCCAGGGAAAACAGCCCCAGCCTGTTCAGCTTCTCCCTGTAGCTCAAATCCTCCAACCCTGGCAACATCCTTGTAAATCTTTTCTGAACCCTTTCAAGTTTCAAAACATCTTTCCGACAGGAAGAAGACCAGAATTGCATGCAATATTCCAATAGTGGCCTAACCAATGTCTTGTACAGCCACAACATGACCTTCCAACTCCTGTACTCAATACTCTGACCAATAAAAGAAAGCATACCAAACATCTTCTTTACTTTCCACTTTGAAGGAGCTATGAACCTGCACTCCAAGGTCTCTTTGTTCAGCAACACCCCCTGGGACCTTACCATTAAGTGTATAGGTCCTGCCTACAAGGCCAAATGGCACATACTAATTGCCTTGTTTTCATAATACTTATGCTGTATCCCATACTCTGAAACTGTGTGAAAACATGTGTCAATCTATAACTTAAGAATTGCCATCACGATAGAAAATCCAGGTAGATTTCGGACAGCAGTTACAAAATTCAAAATATTCATCACCTGATGAAGGAGCAGCGCTCCAAAAGCTAGTGCTTCCAAATAAACATGTTAGTCTATAATCTGGTATTGTGTGATTTTTAACTTTGTACACCTCAGTCCAACACCAGCACCTCCAAATTCTAGCTTGATTTCAATAATGTAATCAGTTAAAGGCTTTGCTTTTTTAATTGTACAAGTCTCCACGCTATTTCTTATTCAGTATCTCAAGGTTCCGTGGCAAATTAGACTGTATATTTTTACTTTTTAATTCCATGTTCTGCATCTCATTATCAGCTGAATTCGCCTTGTTTCTGTGCCACTTCGAATTTTCCACACACAAACAAACCTCTGTGTAAAACATTTGCCTTTTTTAAAAAAAAATCTCTCTCCTCTCACCTTAAAAATGTTCCCCAAATCTTGAAATCTCCTATCCTAGGGAAAAGACAACTACTATTGACTCTACCTATACTTCTCATCATTTTATAGACCACTATCTGATCGCCTCTCAACCTCCTACACTCCAGTGAGAAGCATCCCAGCCTTGCTTTATAACTGAAACCTTCCATATCCTGCAACGCTCTGGTACATCTCTTCTGATTCCTCTCCAGCTTGAGAAAAACAGTTATTACATTTCTTTAGGGAAAAAATGTTTTTCAGTAAATCAAATTAAATGAATTAAATTTGGAAAACAGCTGCAATGTCTTGCTTCATCTTTGACCCTTTGCATTCTCAATAAGAAATGAAATACAGTTCATTCAGAAAGCAAGGGGACAAGTGTGTTACAATAAAAGATGCTACACTGTGCATTTATTTCTGTAGCTATCTGTTTATTATAAAGGAAGAGTGTGTAGAAATAGTTTAGATGACTAAGATGCCAATATAGGAACACAACCAAATACGAGGTAGATCATACAGCTCCTTGAGCCTGGTATACTGGTCAATACATTAGGGGATTGGTATTGGAGAGAGGAGAACAGGGTTGAAAATGTATTAAAGCTAAACAGAAGAGTAAATCTAGGCTCGAAGGAAAGACCAGACAAAATAAAATCTTGTTTTCTATGTGATAATACAGGTGGGGTACTAGACAGCTTCAGGTCAACATGTTCAATAAAAACCCCTTTAACTACCAAAAGTGTGTCTGTAAATTTTAAACATATTTTGTTTGTGCATACGTTGAGTCATGACTTGGCATGGAGGAGTTTGTTTAATTAAAACCGGAAGCAAAAAAAATTAAATCCATTCAACTTTCATCTTAAATGTTCTTTCATCCTCCAACCACTGACTCACCAATCCTGATTATACCTAGAACAAATCACTGAGCAGCATTGATTTTGAAGACAAGCCACTTATTTGCCTCGCCATTACTGTCCAGGCTAAATGAATAAAGGTGATTTGTTTTTTGGCAGAAACATGTATTTTGATGTCATGTTCTTCAGTTAATTTTCAATGCTTTCAAAGTTTTCTCTTTGGCGTGAAATGAGTTATGGCTTTCAGAACGAGTTGGATTTACTCTAGTTTGTTATATCAAATCTGAGTTATAACCGGAGCTTTTATATATTAAAAACAAAGCAGTACAGGTAAATACTACACACTCCAGGCAGTGCATTTTATTAAATGCCAAGAGCACGAGAAAAATCTGGCTCCTTCTAAGCTGCACCTTGGTGTCAATCCTGACATAGTTACCGATATTTACACCCTGTGAATTCTTATAAACTACATTATGCAAAATGTGATCATGAGCTTGAAAACTTAAACTATATTGTTATTTTTCAAGGTGTTCATGGTAAATCTGGTGATATTGATTTACAATATCAGGTGTAACGTGATTCAAAGCAACAAAATTTCTGACTAAATACAATATAACTGGCTTACACAAACTAGACTATAAAACACCAAGCTAATTTAACCACATGAACTAAGAGGTGTAGCATATCTGATACTGTAAATCAATATCACTGGATGCACCATGTGCACCATGGAAAATGCCAATATTGTTGAAGCTTGCAAGATTATGATGGCATTTTGCTTTACAACAGTTAACAGGTATAAGCATCACTAACTATTGTCCTGGGGATGGTGGTAGTGGTAGAATTGCCTTCTTAAACTACTGCAGTCTCGGGCCGGTAGGTGGATCGACAATGCTGTCAAGGATAGAATTTCAGGGTTTTCACCCAGTGTCCTTGATGGAGTGGTGATATATTTCCAAATCAGGATAGTCAGTGGTTTGCAGGCCGACTTTCAGGTGGCGCTGTTCACAGGTAAACATGTCGCTTTTGTCCTCCAGATGGTAGAGATTATGAGTTTGAAAGGTGTGTTTGAAAAGCCTGGGTAAGCGGCAGCAGTCCATCTTGTAGATGATAAACACTTCTGCCAATGTGAAGACTGGAGATGGGGGATGAGCTGCCAAGTGAGCTGCAATCCAGTTTAGCATTCTTAAAGAAGAGGATATATAAAGACAGGGAAAGATGGCTAATTCTTGCCAAATTTTCTGATGTTGGGATAGTCTCACATCCCTCCCCTAACTGGTTTAACAACTCTCTTGATCCATAACCATAATCTATGATTTTTTTTGGATAACAATTTGATTTTATTTCAGAAAATCCTTCCAATATTCCCTTAGGGCTTCTCTTCGCCTAGCCGTGTCAAATCTTCCCCAAAGTGAGATATCATTCGTCAACGTTCTGATTGCTTAAATACTTCTCTGTAAATGTTACAATCTATTTTTGTCTTCGCTTTTACTGGAAACCGTGTCTGAATTGATTTTGAAACAAAAAGGAATACATTTGAATATCTATCATCATGAAGAAACCAGCAGAGGGGTTTCTCCAGAGGAGGGAAGGGACCCTGGAGCAATAAGCAGTGAGAAAAGAGATCTCATAAACTCTTCTGAACAGTAACAATTGCATTTCAATGTTCTAGCTTCAGCTGAGGAGGCAGACAATACCAATAAAATTGCTGTATTTTTATTTTACATTTTGGCTGAAAGACATTTCACACTGCTTTTAAAGTGTCATTTAAAAATGCTAGATAGACTTGTCCAAAGCTGTTTTTAGCAACATCTGTTTCTTTTCATTGCATTTTTTTTGTTGTTGTTGTTTTATTCGTTTGTAACTAAGTAAGTTTAGGGCAGCACAGTGGCTCAGTGTCCCAAAGCGCCAGGGATCCGGGTTCGATTCCAACCTCGGGCGACTGTCTGTGTGGAGTTTGCACATTCTCCCCGTGTCTACACTGGTTTCTTCCCACGGTCCAATCCAAAGATGTGCAAGTCAGGTGGATTGGCTATGCTAAATTGCTCATATTGTTAGGTGCACTAGTCAGAGTGAAGTTGGTCTGGGTAGATTACTCTTTGGAGGGTCAATGTGCACTTGTTGGGCCAAATGACCTGTTTCCACACTGTAGGGAATCTAAATAAAACGTCCATGCATTTATTCTTTGATCACGGTTAAGATGTGAGCATCGCTTAATAAGGCCAACATTTGTTGCCTGTCCTTAATTGCCATTCAGAAAGTGATAAAACTATAAAGGGGCATAATTATTGAAGAAATTCTGTCCACATATGTTCCAAAGCTTTACCTTATGGTGCTTTTAGAGTCTACATTGTGCTATGTGCCTGCACATGTTACGGTGCAGGGACAAGATGGTGAGAAGAGTGGAAAACTAGACACTACAGCATTCTTGCAGACTGTCCATGCAATAGCTACAAGAATATAAGGAAATGTAGAATGAATATACCACTTGGCTCTTCAAGCCTGTTCCGACATTCAACAAGATTGAGATTGTTTTTCTACCTAAACTCTACCTTCTTAAACATATTCCCACACTAGTTAACTTTCGCAGGCATTTTGCAAGCACAAAACTAGAGTCAGGGTAGCCTGTTATATCATTTGCTCACAGGCACCACTTTATGCCTCCATTTTGAGCATTCTTCCCTTTGTTCTTACTTCACCATCACCCCGCAAAAACAAAGACACTATATATTTGCATTCCCAAATGGAGGTACCTATCTTTACAAAGCTCGAACTGTACTGTGAGTGTATTATCTGTCGTCTAAGTGTCCAGCAAAGTCAATACATTATTCTGTCAGTGCTTAAGCTGAGTCTTGCTCAGTGATCCTAGCATTTCTTTCATTTCTTTGTATATTGATCATTTTCCTGCTAGTTCCTTTCCTAATTAGTAAATATTCCCAAATGAAGTGTCAAAATTTATTGAAAATATAATAGCAGATAGAGTGATTTAAGAAAATAAGAATAATGACAATTATTGATACAATAAACATTGATTATGTTCTATATACAGGGCTTTCCATCAGTCATTTGATCGTTTGCTGAGTATTTAACAGTTCATTAAACTGGTTAGTTCTGGCTTACTGATCCAGTGTTCATACGTGCTTTTCTTTTGCAGGGACAGTTAATGTCTGTAATATTCTCAAAGTGTACGATTAAAAGCAGCTAATTCAAGAACGAATTGAAAATGCATGTTTGCAATTTATGTATGTATTTATGTATGGAGATAATTTTAAGAGAATGGGTTATAGGATGAATGTGGCAATTCAGTGCTATTGGCAGAGAACCTTGATGATGGAAACATAGGTTTGAAATTGGGCAACAATGCAATTATGCAGAAAATCTGACCCCTGCTCTCTTCAAAACCTGCTTCCTACTTGCAGTGTTGTTACCCTTAAGAACACAATGTTTAACAAAATAACTCACCCTTTCTCCATCCAACAAGAGATGAACTCTGAAAAGGCTAGAGTTGTTCACTACGACCTCTTCATTTCTGTACAAGATCTGGAATATCTTGCTGTAGACTGTGCTGTCATGAATGAAGGGTGGACTGGGGACCGAATCACCTGCAAAAAACAAAAAAACTTTAGTGTATACTGAAACAAAACACCTTCACTGTCTCAAATTGCTCTAGAATGCAATTCAGGCTACTATCAATTCCTGAAATTATTTGAACTTCTGGCCAAAAGAGAATTCTTAAGAGCAGCAAAAGGCCAAAGTCATCTGTTCTGGACTAGGCCAGACCACTCAAACATTCTTAAGCAGGCAGCCCAGACCATAACTTTGCAATTTGTTTCAGTAAGTGTACAGTGAAAATTACCCAGAGTGAGGTAGCTAGGTTGATGACCAGGTTTTAAAACAGACAAAAATTTATTCACAATAAAACACAAAGAACAGAATAAAGAACCTCAACAGAACTCAGTCTATCCAAACTAGACTTAATGATGCTGTTCCAAATACACACAACAGTCCCAATAAGCAAAGCCCCTTAAAAACCAGTACAAATGGAACACATGTTTGCAGGTTGAGGTTAGAAGGGGGGAGGGAGAGAGAGAGAGAGAGAGAGAGAGAGAGAGAGAGAGTGAGAGAGCGAGAGAGAGAGCGAGAGAGAGAGAGAGAGAGTGTGAGTGAGACACAGAGATTCCACACAGCTCACTGTTGAACTCTTCATTAGTTCTGGACTAGACTAAACTAAACTGCTCAGCTAGAGAGCTGACCACTCCCCTTTCATTATACAGGTCACTCCTACAACATGGTCACTTTGGCCTGAAGTCTCATCTGTTTACACATAAACAAAAAAGGTCTCTCAATACCCTCTAATCTGTGTATCAAACCAGACTAACTGGAACCGAGAACGGTTTATTACCCCTCTGAAAACAAAAATGAAGGACATCGTATCCTTGAGAAAAGGAACCGCTTTTAGAAAAAAGAAATCAGCCTTATGACACATTTATTACCTCCCCCCCAACCTTTAAAAACCCAGTTGGTAGTCTAAATACACATACACGCTATACTAACTATAAATATGCACAACCACATGCAAATTCAGGTTGCGGCACACCGGCTACCGAATGCCTCCGTATCGCATTCGAGTCTCGATAACGAATCAGCAATCATGTTTACGTGACCTGTCAAAATTGAATGGCTGCAACAACAAGCTCCATTGAAACAGTCTGGCATTTTTGTTCTTAAATGTTTCCACAAATGTCAATGTGTTATGGTCCGTGTATACGGTTGTCTCAGATGCACTGCTGGTAATATAAACACTGAAATGTTGCAATGCCAACACCAAGCTTAAAGTGTCTTTCTCCACCATTGAATATTTCTGTTGGTGAACATTCAACTTTCTGGAAAAATACCCGATGGATCTCTCAATCCCCTCGTCATCCTCCTGCTAAAGCACCACACCGACACCCACATTACTGGCATCGATAGCCACCTTGAAAGGTTGTGCATAATCCGGTGGGGCTAATACTGGGGCAGTGGTTAGCACAGTTTTTAGGCTGTCAAATGCTTTTTGACAGTCCATTGTCCAAGGAAACTTCTTGCCCTTTTTTAAACAATTCAGTGAGTGGAACAGCCACACTGCTAAAGTTTGAAACAAATGTTCAGTAAAATCCACTCAATTCCAGGATCCGTAGTATTGTTTTTTTCATCGACGGTGTGGGAAATTCCTCAATTACATTCATTTTTGCATTCCATGGGACCATTTATCCATGTCCAATGACATGCTCCAGGAAGGTGACTTGGGCTTTGGCAAATTCACTTTTAGCTAGATTTACCACCAAAGTCAATCGAACAAGTCCGAAAAATGCTGTAAATGTTCCTTCCACGAATGACTAAAAATCACCAGGTCATCAATATATACCACACAGTTGGGTAATCTAGAAATGACCTTGTTAGTCAGTCTCTGAAAAGTGGCTGGACCATTTTTCATATCTAATGGCATGACTTTGAACCGATATAGTCCATTTGGCGTTACGAAAGCCAAAATTGCCTTTGCTCTCTCTGACAAAGGTACTTGCCAGGAACCTCTGAGCAAGTCCAACTTAGGAATGTAAGTTGTTTGTCCCACTTTTTTGACAGTCCTCCAACCATAGAATTAGATATGCAGCAGTCTTTGTAACGGTGTTGACTTTGATACTTTTAATTGCTGTTGAGCCAACTCTCCAGCTCTATTTAATTGTTCTCTAAAATTTGACACATAGTCCAAATGGGTGGTCTCTGAATTCTGACTGATTTAACTTCTCCTTAATCAACTTTAACGGTGCTCTTCCTGCATGCCCAAACATTAATTTAAATGGACTGAATTTGGTCGATTCATTCGGTGCAGCTCTGATCGCAATAAGTACAAACGGAACTCCCTTATCCCAATCATCTGGATAATCCTGACCATAAGTCCTCAACATGATCGTTAGAGCTCTCTCATGTTTTCTGCAATTTCGGATGGGACGCAGTAGATTTGAACTGCTTTATTCCCAACTTATCCATAACCTCCTTGAACAGTCTGGATCTCTATTGGTGATCTGTATCAAATAAAACAATTAAGTAATTCTTCTACAACTCTTTTAGATGTGATGGTGTAAAACAGGATTGCTTGTGAAAATCTAGTCAACGCATCCATTACTATTAATAAATACTTATTCCCACTTTTTGTTTGAGATAGGGGACCTACACAATCAATCAAGACTCTTGTGAAAGGTTCCTCAAACGCTGGAATAGGTATTAAAGGTGCAGGTTTTATTACTGCCTGTGGTTTTCCAATTAACTGACATGTTTGACACATCTGACAAAATTTAACAACATCTTTATGAGTCCAGGCCAGCAAAAATGTGTTTGTAAGATAGCCTGTGTTTTCCTCACCCCTAAATGACCTCCAAGTGGTAGCTCGTGCACCAGTCACAGCACCCCCTTTCTATAAGAGAAGGTGAGGACTGAAGATGCTGGAAATCAGAGCTGAAAAATGTGTTGCTGGAAAAGCGCAGCAGGTCAGGTAGCATCCAAGGAGCAGGAGAATCAACGTTTCGGACATAAGCCCTTCCTCAGGAATCAGGATGCTGCCTGACCAGCTGTACTTTTTCACCCCCTTTCTATACCCTACTGGCAAAACAATTTGATGAATCTCTGCCCATTTATCGTCTGCTTGAATGTGTAATGATCTCCATTCCCTCATTAAGACATAATTTGTTAAGTAATTCCACACATTCACTTTCCTTCTCTGAAAGTGCCTTCTGATACAACTATTTTAAGTTCTCATCTTTCTGCTGTAATTCAATCAGCTTAGCAGAGCTAAAGATACTTGTATGTTAACCTATTTGCTCCTTCTTTGTTCTACTTATCTGATCAAAATATCTTGAATAATGCTATGTCAGCTTCCTTTTTTGTGCCTTTTGAACTTTCTTGCATCAGCTTGTGCCTCTGTGATCTTGTGACTGCACCATCAGGGAAAATTTTTGGATAAACATCCTTCATGTCTTCAGTTGCCTACATTTCCACTGGCTTTTCAACAAGAATAGACAGCACACCTACCAGTGAATCAGCGACATCATTTGCAAGGAGAAAGTGTATTCCTGGAGCTGAGAGTTTGCCCAGTACTCCTAACACAAATTCTCCACTCTTCTTTAGACTCTCTAGCCTCAATTTACCTATTTATCACTCTTTTTCGCACCATGAATTCCTGTTACCAGTACCTTTTCTGGCAGTAATTCCTCAGGAGTACATGTCTCCTCGTCCTTCAGCATTACAGACTGAAAGGATTCCATGTTCCTTAATACTGTAACCTCCTTACCTACTATTACTGGCCTATGTGAATAAATTTTACCCTTGCGTGTATTTTTTTTAAGCAGATTTGGCACTTCCTCCTTAAATCAACTTCTGAACATCTTGGATGCTCTGAGGCAGTTGTTTAACTTCCCTTGTGCTTTTTGTTACTAGTCCAACAAAACATTCAGGCTTGTCTGGTTTTCCTAGATCTAGCTTTCTCCTAGCTCACCAACACTGTGATTTTGTGTGGCCCACTTTATTACAATTAAAACACTGGAGCTTTTTAACTTCTTTGTCCCCCTCAAGGGCTTCTTTTTTATCCTGTGGTAAGTTATCCTTATGATCTTCACTGAGATGAACCTTTCCCTTTCTTTGTGAGGCTTTCTATTTGCTCCAATTTCCATCCCTTGTGGACTGAAACTGATTCTAGAAGCCAAACCGTGTATTATGGACCAGCTCATAATCAGCCACATCAGCTGCCAATCTTGCCATTTTAAATCTCTGCTCTTCCACATAAGTCTGTACTATTTCCTCACTAAGATTATCTTCAGTCTTTATCTCCAACCTTTTAAACTGACTTTTCTTTTAAAGTTGAAAATGTGTTGCTGGAAAAGCGCAGCAGGTCAGGCAGCATCCAAGGAACAGGAGATTCGACGTTTCGGGCATAAGCCCTTCTTCAGTGAGGAATGCAGATACTGGAAATCAGAGTCTAGACTAGAGTGGAGCTGGAAAAGCACAGCAAGTTAGGCAGCATTGATGTTTCGGGCAAAAGCCTGCCCCGGTTCTAGATTTTGCCACGAAGGGAGACAAACTCTTTGCATCTACCTGTCAAGCCCCCAAATAATCGTATCTATCTCCATTAGGTTGCCTCTCATTTCTCTACGTGCCAATGAAAGCAAACCCAATCTACTCAGCTTCCAGCCTAGTGAATCTTCTCTTGACAGCCTCCAGTGACAGTGTATTTTTCTTCAGTAAGGGGATCAAAACTATTCACAGTATTGAAGGGTGGTCTGATTAGTGCCTTGTATAGTTTGAGCTCCATTCCCTTGGTTTTAAACTCCATCCCCTCTGAAATAAAGGTGAACAGTAATTTGCTTTCCATTGCGATTCATGCATGTAGGCTACAGCTTTCTGTAGTCTTTCCCCATCAAAATAATATATAGCTCTTCTATTCTTCCAAAACCTCATATTTTCCCACATTCTATTCTAGCTGTCACATTTTGTCTAAAGTTTTAAACTGTCGATTGTCCCACTACCTCCACCCATGCTTTTCTTGACTCTTGTTTTCTATTCCTGAAGAAGGGCTTATGCCCGAAACGTCGAATCTCCTGTTCCTTGGATGCTGCCTGACCTGCTGTGCTCTTCCAGCAATGCATTTTCAGCTCTGATCTCCAGCATCTGCAGACCTCACTTTCACCTCGAAGATTTTCTTTTAAAGTGTCAGTTTTTGAAGTTCAAAAACCTTCTTTTTCTCTCTGCTCTACCACTCTCTTTTACCCTCTCTTCTGCTTTTAATCATAACTCAAACTGTTTCACTTCTGCTGTGCTTTCCTTATCTCTCGCCTCTAACTCAAACTATTTCATTTGTAATTGAATTCTTGCCATCTCTATGAATTCTAATGGTTTCTCCAGCAGGTTTAAAAGCTGAGCTACTGTTGTAATTATGTCTCCTTTCCTCACAAATGCAGACAGTTCCAATTCCAGCTTCTCTGCTAATTCCTGCTACTTGGTCTTATTCCCCTTTTGCAAAACTTCCATAGTCACCGCATCTACACCAGAAAACTTTTGGTAACTGAAAGAAGCACTACTATCCCAAGCTTTGTCTACCTAACCAAACCAACACCTAGAATAAAGACACTAGCACCTACCACATGCTGTTTAAAATCCCTCAAAGAGCTCCCAATCTGTTATGGACTAGACCAGACCATTCAAAACATTCTTAAGCAGCCAGCCCAGACCGTAACTTTGCAATTTGTTTTGGTAAGTGTACAGTGAAACTTTCCCAGAGTGAGATAGCTAGGTTGACTACCGTGTTTTAGAACAGACAAAAATTTATTCACAAGGTTACACAATGAAACACAAAGAACAGAATAAAGAATCCCTACAGAAGTCAATATTTCCAAAGTAGACCTAATAATGCTGCTCCAAATACACACAATAATCCAATAAAAGCCGGTGGGGTTGGTGTGGGGTGGAACCACTCCCCTTTCAATTTACATGTCACTTCTAAAACTTGACCACTTTGATCTAAAGTCTTATTTATTTACATATCAACAAAAAGGCCTCTCAAGACCCTTTAATCTTTGTACCAAACTAAACTAATTGGTGCCGAGTGTGGTTTATTACTCCACTGAAAAGACAAGACATAGTATCCTTGAGAAAGGAACAGCTTTTAGAAAAAAGAAACCAGCTTTGTGGCACATGCAACATCTTTATTCCTTAGATCCACATATTTTCTACTTTATTACATAATTTAACTACCCTTTTCTCTCCATAAACTACCTTGAATTCAATTATTTTTGTACTGTCTTTGTCAGTGATTTTCCCTGACCGAATACTGGGAAGAGAAAAAGGGAAGGTTTACCAGAAAGGAATATTTTAAACCCTGAGACAATTACTGCCTCTGAAACATTTTGAAGAGTATGTCTGCCAATGGGACATAGAGGCACTGGCAAATGCTCAGCACAATAACATTTTAATAGCATAGTAGGCTCATTCATAAAGTCAGGAAGTATGGGATATAGGGAGATTTGGCTATCTGGATTCAGAATTGGTTGGCTAGCAGAAGGCAGAGAGTGGTTGCAGATGGAAAGTATTCTGGCCGGAGGTCAGTGTTGAGTGGGGTCCGGCAAGGCTCTGTGCTTGGGCCTCTGCTCTTTATAGATTTTATAAATGACTTGGATGAGGAGCTTGAGGGGTGGGTTGGTAAATTTGTTGATGACACAAAGGTTGGAGGTGCCTTTGATAGTGTTGAGGGCTATTGAAGGCTGCAGCATGACATAAACACGATGCAGAGCTGGGCTGAGAAATGGCAAATGAGTTCAACCTGGATAAATTTGAAGTGGTGCACTTTGGAAGGTCGAACTTGAATGCTGAATATAGGATTAAAGACAGGATTCTTGGCAGTGTGGAGGAACACAGGGATCTTGGTGTTCAAGTGCATAGATCCCACAAAGTTGCCATCCAAGTGAATATGGTTATTAAGAAAGCATATGGTGTTCTGGCTTTCATTAACATGGGGATCGAATTTAAGAGTTGAGACGTTTTGCTGCAGCTCTACAAGACCCTAGTGAGACCAGATTTCGAATATTGTGTGCAATTCTGGTCGTCCTATTATAGGAAAGATACAGAGGTTTTGGAGAGGGTGCAAAGAAGGTTTACCAAGATGTTGCCTGGACTGGAGGGCTTGTCTTACGAAGTGAAGATGCTTTTCCGGCAACACACACTCAACCTCAGTTATAATACTGATCTGTGTTTGAAATTCATTAACTATTGGTAGTGGTGAGACTTCCTGGAACAATTGGAAATGAAGAGTTCTCAAAAAAATCCACTTGAGGAACTCTCCCTGCATTATAATGATGACTTTTGCTAGGATTAGCTCATACATTTTGCATGACGGAATTAGAAAGAAAGGAGAGGAAGCAAGCAAACCAAACTGTTTATCTGACTGATTTCAGAAATGCACTGGTCTTATTACATTCAAAATGAGCCATGTGACATCTCAATAGACAAAATGACTCCAGCTAAGCTTCTTGCTCCTTGTAGGTGCATCATTATTACTGCTGTGTCCAGTGCCTTTTCCTGAGCAAATTGCTCTCTGTTCAAAATTTTAAGATATTAAACCTGCAAGTTTCCCTCTGAGCCACTCACCATCCTGACTGGAAATATATCGCTGTTCCTTCAGTATTGTTGGGTTATAATCTTGGACTTCTCTCTGAATGGCATTATAGATCAACCTACTGGACTGCAGTGGTTCGAAAAGACAATTCCGGGTCACAGTAAATGTTGGAGTAGTTAGCAACACCTACCTGCCTTAATTGTTTAAAAGTTTTATTAATTAATAAAAAGTATCACATCTCATGGTGAAATGAATAGTAGTTTATTAATGAAATTCATTACAAGGTGTAAAAACATAATTACATTTGCATGCATTCACTCTAAATTCAAGGAGTAGTTTTTTTTAGCATCTTGTTAGTCAGGTAATTCAGAATGTTTTTCTTTAGCCCTGCGATGCGGTCAGTCTTTAAGAGGTAGAGCTGAAATATTAAACTCCATTGAAATAGGTTGGCATTCATATTTTTAAATGTTTTTTCATTAAATGTAGAACATAGAAAAGTACAGCACAGAACAGGCTTTTTAGCCCGTGATGTTGTGCTGAGGATTACTTCTAATCTAAAATAAAATAACCTATCCTACACATTCCTCAATTCACTATTCTCCATGTGCATGCCCAGCAGTCGCTTAAATGTCCCTAATGACTCTGCTTCCACTACCATGCTGGCAAAGCATTCCATGCATTCACAACTCTCTGCGTAAAGAACTTACCTCTGACATCTCCTCTATATCTTCCTCCTAATATCTTAAAACTATGACCCCTCATGCCAGTCATTCCTGTCCTGGGGAAAATGTCTCTGGCTATTGACTATCCGTGTTTCTCATTCATTACCTTCTTTACCTCGATCTAGTAACCTCTCTTCCTCCTTCTCTCCAGAGAGAAAAGTCCGAGCTTAGTCAACCTCTCTTCGTAATATCTTGTAAATTCTACTTTAGAAATAGAACGAGTCTAACTCAAGATTGGGATACAGCCAGACTTTAACTTCACACCTTTAATGCATTGTCTGAGCTAAGGTGTCACCTTTTCTTGAGAAACCTGATGTTATTTTGAGAATGTGACTTAAAAGAAGTTCTGGGATTTACACATTAAAGAACTGAAACTAGAAAATACATTCTAAAAGATGAAAGACTTAATCTAGGATTATTCAATGTATCATTTTAACTGCATGACACTGTAATCTTTTGTTATATATTCTGTCTTATGGTTCTGCTTCACAACCATCTGATGAAGGAGCAGCACTCTGAAAGCTAGTGCCTCCAAGTAAACCTGTTGGACTATAACCTGGTGTTGCATAATTTTTAAATTTTGGATTAGTGGTGCTGGAAGAGCACAGCAGTTCAGGCAGCATCCAAGGAGCAGCAAAATCGACGTTTCGGGCAAAAGTCCTTCATCAGGAATCAATTGAAGGGCTTATGCCCGAAATGTCGATTTTGCTGCTCCTTGGATGCTGCCTGAACTGCTGTGCTCTTCCAGCACCACTAATCTAGAATGTGGTTTCCAGCATCTGCCGTCATTGTTTTTACCTAATTTTTAAATTTGTCCACCCCAGTCCAACACGGGTTCCTGCAAATCTTGTTCTTAACAGTATCCATGACACAGTCTGAGACCCATGTAATTAACCATATCACCAATCTGGGTACATTTAAATTTGTAGTGATGGGTAGAAGTGTGGAACTAGAAAAGGAAACAATATACCCCTCCCATTTCCATGGTAACTCAACCTTATATTAAATTGTAACTTTGTAAAATCTCACAAGATCGAAACATAAATAATCATGAAGTTCTCAGCTGGTGTTCAAATTATGACAAGATAACAGAGGCGTGACTGAAGTATGTGATGGCATACAGCAGCAGGCCATGGTTTTACACCTCGGATTCCTCTGGCCATAGATTTGAGAGTAGGAAGACTCTGAGTCCATAAAAATAGCTGATGGGATACAGATTTAACAAACCATTTCTGGATGAAGCTTTATTGGCAATAAGGGAAAAACAACGGGCTGTAACTTGCACATTCCATATCACAACGCTGGTGGTCCATCTAAAATGAGCTGAGAGTTGAAACAGATTCAGCTGTGACTGTTGCCAGTGTCTTATCCATGGTGTGAATCTCATAAATTGGTGGAGTGTACATAAATTCTCCTGAAGGGCAGATAATTCTCAGGTTTTGGAGTTTTGTTTTTTAAATCACCTGCTCTATAAACTTTAAAACAAGCCACAGCTGCTAATGAAAGCTTTTCAAAACAAAAACTGTTTGATTTGCAGAGGAAGCTCCAAAAAGAAAAAGACCTCGAATGCTATACTTTGATGAGCAATTAATTTACCTTTCTCGAAGAGTTTTATTTATATTGTTATGAATGCTTGGCAGAGTTAGAAAAGCTTCAGTGAGCTCAGTAAGGGCTTCTGAGTTTCAAAATGTAATGGATAGCTTATTGAGGATATTAGAGGATGAGACATCTTTAATGTTGGAGCTCAAATAGAATTTTGTTTTATGTGAGATTCATTACTTGAAGATATTTGAAGTTTCTGTTCTTTTTTCTGAATGGAAGTTTTATTCTTTATTGATTATGTAACAGAGACAATATATTGAATTATTAACATTTACTTTTTTCCCTCATCTTCACATGATTCATGAGGTTTTTTCATCGGGGATAAACTGGAAAATATCTACTATGACTTTGATCCCATTGTTAGTTAAGAATAAAACATGACGGTATCCTCTGTTAGGCCAAAGGCATTGCTACTTCCAACATCTGCCAGAATTAGGGCGGCACGGTGGCACAGTGGTTAGCACTGCTGCCTCACAGCGCCAGGGACCTGGGTTCAATTCCCGCCTCAGGCGACTGACTGTGTGGTGTTTGCACGTTCTCCCCATGTCTGCGTGGGTTTCCTCCAGGTGCTCCGGTTTCCTCCCACAGTCCAAAGATGTGCGGGTCAGGTGAATTGGCCATGCTAAATTGCCCGTAGTGTTAGGTAAGGAGTATGGGTGGGTTGCGCTTCGGCGGGTCGGTGTGGACTTGTTGGGCCGAAGGGCCTGTTTCCACACTGTAAGTAATCTAATACTTAGAGTCATAGAGATGTACAGCATGGAAACTGACCCTTCGGTCCAACTCATCCCTGCTGACCAAACACCTCAACTAATCTAGTCCCATTTGCCAGCATTTGGCCCATATCCTTCTAAACCATTCCTATTTATATACCCATCCAGATGCCTTTTAAATGCTGTGATTGTGCCAGCTTCCACCACTTCCTCTGGCAGCTCTCGCCATACAAGTACCACCCTCTGTAACCCCTTAGGTCCCTTTTATATCTTTTCCATCTCAACCTCAATGTATGCCCTCTTGTTCTGGACTCCCCCACCACAGGGAAAAACGGCCCCAGTCTATTCAACTTCTCCCTACAGCTCAAATCCTCCAATACTGGTAACATCCTTGTAAATCTTTCCTGAACCCTTTCAAGTTGAACAATGTCCTTCCTAAAGAAACTTAACCTCAGAATGAGGCTACTTCTATGAACTATGGGCTAAAGGCAGCCTAATCCGATTAACACAGCACCTCGTATTAAACTGCTGCTGATGAGATGACTGAATCTTTCCCATCGTAATGGCAAAAGCTTCAGGCCAATCATAAATGTAAACGTGCGCAGGGCCTTATTGTGACACAGTGGTAGTGACCCTACCTCTACCTAGAAAGACCAGGGTTCAAGTCCCACCTGCTCGAGGTGTACAATAACACCCCTGAACAGGATGATTCGAAAAAAGATGGTATGCAAGCTCACAATACAGGAGCAAGGCCCTGATCCTCTTCCTATTTACTAGGCTTCAACCTCACTTTCCCACCCACTCCCAATATCATGTCCAATTCCCTTGAGTATCCAGAAATTTATTCACCTAAGTCTTACATATTCTCACCTTCCAACCACTCACAACCCTCAGACACAGAAACATAAAGATTCATGTAATCACTGAACAAACTTTTCTGGGGCAAAAATAACTGACGCCTTGCTGTCAGCTGGTCTAATTTCACGAACTTATTTTGTTTGAAGGGGTGGGTGTTAAAACAGACTGGTAGCATCCAGTCTGTCAAAATATGTTAGATAACACATGTTGCAAAATTGCCATGGGGTGAGGGGTCCATTCAGCCCATTATGCCTGCCATTCTGAAGGACCAGTTTGCTTCATGCCCCGACCCACTCTCTCCCTGTAGCTCTGCTCATTCTTTACTTTCCTATCATTTGAAAGAGACTGACTTCAACTGTAACTTCAGCGAGTGTGGGCCCTGACACAGATGTACATACAGGTCGTTCTGCTATAATGCACATTTCGTCAACATGAATTCTTTGTAACACTATTGACAAATAGGGGACACCGTTTCTCAAGCGGATACTTTCAAAACATGTGTTGGCTGTAACGTGATTGCATCGCCAAAACTTTAAATGTGATTGAGAGAATCATGGAGATGTACAGCACGGAATCACACCCTACGGTCTAACTTGTCCACGCCGACCAGGCATTCTAAATTTAGTCCCATATGCCAGCATTTGGCCCATATCCCTCTAAACTCTTCCTACTCACATACCCATTCCAGGTGCCTTTTAAAACGTTGTAATTGTACCAGCCTCCACCACCTCCTCTGGCAGCTCATTCCATACACACATCACCGTCTGTGTGGAAAACGCCCCTCAGTTCCCTTTTAAATCTGTCCCCTCTCAACTTAAACTAATGCCCTCTAGTTCTAGACTCCCCCACTCCAGGGAAAAGATCTTGTCTATTTACCCTTTCCATGTCTCTTGTGATTTTATAAACCTCTATAAGGTCATGCCTCAGCTTCAGTGATTTGTATAGCTTCAGTGATTTTTGTGTAGCGCGGGGTCACACAGGAAATCAACTACAGTGCAATAGCAGAATTACCTGTACATAAATACTCACACGCGGACAAGAGGGACTACTGAGAATGGAGGGTATGGCTCAAATTGTCTTCCTTCCCACTAGTTTACAATGCAATGTTAACTTAATAACAGAATGTACATTATTGACAGGTCAAGCACAATGCAATTGGCCCTTGCAAACAAACATTGGCTCCCACCCTTAGCACGTCCATCTCCCAGAGTATTCCTTACCTTAGTCCTCCCATTGATCACGTGTGCTCCCAGCCTGCCAGCATTATCAGTGAGCAGTTCATCGATCCTGGCCATCAAGAGGCCAATATTGGCACAGGCTTGTTCCTTGTCATCCACCCTGTAGGTCTTGTCACCGCTGATGCTCCAGTTGGGCATGCTGAGAGGACTGACTACCTTCCCCATCCATCAGGATCCCATTCTGGTGAAGGGTCAGCACTTCCATGAGGACCTTATTGCCCAGTCCCTCCTCCAGAAAATTGTCCTTGACTCAGATGCCAGAGCAATTCATGCAGGGCATAATATAGTTATTGACCAAGTGGCGCACCTGCAGTCTCAACTGCATGTCCTGCTACGCCCTGCCCATCACATTAACGTCTCGGCACACCAAGGGCGCCATGTTTTCATCCTCCTCTTTCTTACACTTGGCATTCTTGCCAGGGCCTGGATCTTCGCTGTGGCCATTCACCAGGCTTAGACCGCCAGGACTGTCCCAGTTTTCCAGTCTTTTCCACTTGGGTACATCTGGGCTATCACTCCCCTCTGCTTGTAGGCCCCCATCACTGTTTCCCTGCCACAGGCAACGGGCTGACATCAGACACGGGGTCTCCAAGGTTCTCCTTCTACAGTTGTTGCTCGCTGTCTCCTGGCCAGCAGAAAGGGTGCTGAGGACAGGATCAATGATCAGCATGAGGTCCCGAAGATAGCGGTGAGGTTGTTGGTGCAGCTTCTGTGCACTCTCGCCATGCACAGTCACCACAATCTATAACTGTTTGAGAGCAAGTGGGCACTGAAACTAGTTGGGAGTCCCCAAATGCCGTAGACATTTGGGTGCCAATGGAAATTGGGGCTATTTCTATTGCCTGCAGATACTGTTTCTATTTGGATGCCACTGGAAACTGTAGCCCCTTGGATGCCAGTCAGAATTGGGGCTATTCTAGTGCCCACTGATAATGTAATCATGTGGGTGCCAGTGGATACTATGACCAGCAGGGAGGATACACTGTCTCTGCCCACTTTCACTCCCATGCCTATGTCTCTGAGGTGGGCTGGAGTTGGCGGGGGGGGAAGAGGCTGCCAGCTACCACTGGTTGGCTGGCAAAGCTCTACAACCCCCATGGGCACAGAGGCAGGGGCTAGCGGCTAAGTGGGGCAGGGGGCAGAGCTGAGAGCCTCTGGCTGAACAGTGGCATCAGTCACTCGGGCAGTGACGGCTCTGCCATCTCAGCTCACTTCCCGAGGCCATGGCTTCGCAGAACTTGGCGCCGACTCATGGGCATCTCATCCTCACCAGGCCGGACACCGCTGTACCCACCCTCCCTCTTGCTCACTGCCACCAATTCTCTCTTGCTCTTTCACGCTTGCTCGCTCTCTCTCTCTCTCTCCTCAGCAAATTGCAATCAGCCACCACCTGCCTGGCGCTGCATTTAAAGACTTGCACATGTCCAGGGCTGCACTATCCACAGGAGGCCCAAAACCTACCACCTCTTTTTCATCAGCCCTTGTGTCAATTACGTGTTCACAGCCTTCTGCCCTTCATCCACCCAGGCCAGACTTGTTTGAGATAGGTATAGTTCAAAGTTGGGTCCAGGCATTGCTTGAAGCTAAAGTAATCCCAGAGTGTCCCTACCAGAAAGTCAACAGCCTTCCACCAGCCACACGGGGTTAACACTACTTAGTTCTGAACATGCAACAACCAAAGAACAATGCAGGGCTAATCAACTGATATTTGCATGCAAATGGAATGATATATTCAATTTGGAAGATTTATTTTCTGGAGGATTTTATTTTTGAAATATAACCTGATGAATGTTGCAATGGTCAGTGATGAAATTGTTGGACTTGGGAATAGTTTACTTGTGTCACAGGCAGATGAATCATTGTTTTGGTTATCTCCTCCTCATCATTATCATCTCGGTGCTGCATAGCTGATAGCAATTAGGAATTTAGCCTCATGACGATAATCGCGTGCAGGAGAGAGACATGCACAATGGTCTGTTCTATCAGATTTTATGTTGGAATATCTTCCAATATTTGCATGCTGTCCACCTCCAAGTGGACAGCTCTGCCCTTTCCCCTTATCACAGAGCAGCTACTCTCTGGCTAGCAGGGGTGGTTAAATTGAAAATTTGAAGATGGGACAACAGTCTGCCTCAAAATGAGCACACAGTCTTTGCCAGGGCACCAGGCACTGACCTGTACAATGGCGTGTTAATTATTGCCAGACATCAAGGAAGCAAAATCGCTTTCAGCTCTAGTCCATTTTAGGTGGGCAGGTTGTGGCCTCACAGTTCAATCCTCACAATGACACACTGCATCAAAAAAATCCTATCAACTGAGTTTTAAGCTGATTGACATTAAAATCTGCATACTTCCAGCAGATGCTCCCTGATGTAGTAATGTCGTCAAATTGGTGGCTGAAATTAGAGCTAGAAGTAATCACAATTCTGTGGATGTAAATTCACTCCCACTGTTGAAAAAACTAGCTGCCACAGGGCCACACAATGCAGCCTGTTAATTTAACAGAGTAACACCTCAAGCAGTTTAACAGATGCAGAAGATAAATTAAAGAACGTTAAGTGTTTTTCACTGAAATGATATTAAACTTCTTCCTTCCTTTACCTCCTTGGAGGTAATATTCCTTAATTGCAACAAGTCAAAGAGAGGTATTTTAGAATTTTTTTCCCCAATGTTTGTACGCCAGAATCCCTTCATATAATGTCAGTTCCTTGATTCAGTAAAAACCTTGCTCTAATTTTTCTCCTTTAGCTCTTCCCAACTGTGTCTCAACTATTTCTGGATTAGAGAATGGATGATCTCCTGCCAATTTCTGCTAACACTACTGCTAATCCATCTGTTCAAAGAAATACCACTGTAACTCTTCATTCACACTCTGATCTGCTTCCCTTCTTGCCCTGTAGGGAAGATCCAAGTCTCTGCTTGACACTTTGCCCTCAAGGAAATGCTAGGAAAGGGAATGCAGAGTGTGGAAAATTGCAGGTACAGATGGTTTGATGCCAAAAGCACTGCCTCATCATAGATCAGTGAAAGGAGCTGAAAAACAGTATACAGAAAAATATTCAACATGATTAAACAGAACTTAAATAGGTCAGTTACAGTACAGCAATTAAGAGCAGCATCACTCTGGAAGGGAGGTGAAAATTATTGCATCTATGCTTGTGTGGAAAGGAAGTAAGGTTACGATAGCATCCTGCCATGAGCCATTGAGACTGACAAGTGGAAACCAAACGGCCTGAGAAAGGTAAAAAGTGAGGTCTGCAGATGCTGGAGATCAGAGCTGAAAATGTGTTGCTGATTAAAGCACAGCAGTTATCCAGCATCCAAGGAACAGGAAATTCGACGTTTCGGGCCAGCCCTTCCTGATGAAGGGCTCTGGCCCGAAACGTCGAATTTCCTGTTCCTTGGATGCTGCCTGGCCTGAGAAAGGTTCAGGTTACAACTTTGGATGAAGCATATCAGCGAGAGACAAGAGCCATAAGAAAGGAAGGAAGGAAACTGTATGTAGGTGTGGGTGCTGATGGGGATGGGAGAAGGGAAAAGAAATGTAGGTGAAAAGAGATTTCATCCGAACACAAAATCATCATTTTTTATTTTGTTTCATCACCAGGTTTTTCAATTGATCATGTAAGAAATTATCTCTGCTTAATCGATTTCAAAGAAAGTACAGTACATCTAAATCGAAGCTTGCCTAATTCACACAAATGCAGCTATTTCACATTTGAATTGGACTGGGTTTGACCCATTAGGTTTCTTCCATTGCCACATCGGGCATTCTTTTCTCATTTTTAAAGAAGTTTTCAAGAACACAGGAGTCTTGCTGAGACAAAAAGTGTTCGAGAACAGGAGAGTCCTGAACTGACTGTGATCACTGGTGTCTCCGAAATATAAGAACTGTTTAAAACCCCCACCAAGCCTGGACATAAAAGTGCTTCTGAAACTGGAATTGATAAATCCAAGATGGCGGCAGTGGAGGAGCATGTTCAGGCTCCTGCTTGTCCACTGCTTCCTTCCATTTCTCCTTTTCCCTATAGCTCTCTCTTAACCTTTTGACCTTGGGAGCATGACGGCAGTGGAACCAGTGGCACTGGTGATGGCGGGTAGCGCGGGCCCCGCAGCGAGATATGTGCTGCAGTGTGGTGACTTCAACTTTGGTGTGTCCAGCACAGGACTCGAGACAACGGTGGCTACATTGGCATCGACGGCTGTTCTGATGTCAGCGCTCGCTCAAAACGATAACATTCTTGCATTTGTGGTGGACTCTGGTTCCAAGATGGTGGCCATGTCGGTGAGGTGGGCCCAGTGCTGACTCCGATATTGGTGGGTCAGGTGTAGGCAGTGAGGTGCAGGACTCAAGGTAGCAACAGAGGGGGTGAAGTGGTGGCAGCACCATGGCATTGGTGAGACCAGCGCAGACAGCAGGAGTCAACCCAGCTCAAGACTCATGGTGGCAGCAAGGTAGCAGTAAATATTTACTTCCCTTTTGGTTTCAGTTTTGGGTCTTGTTCTTAATTCTAACTATTGTATCCTAAGATAAAGCCAGAGAGTGGAGGCTCTATACATTTTTCACTGGATTCATACTTGGGTACACATGACAATAAGACAATAAGAAATAATTTCATCTAAAATAGTAGTATTACATGGCAATCTATACCAGCACCTAGTCAAAATACTTGAAATAAATAGTATTGGTCAGTAGAGAAAATTGGTAGCTGCTTCCTATCAGTCTCCGTCTGAAAGTCAGGCAAATTGGCAAATTTGGTGTAGCTTTTAAAATTTTTGTGACAATCCTAGAAGAGAGGAGTTTTACTTCCAGCATATTTCCTCAGCCAGTTGTGACAGTATTTACATATTGCCTTGAAAACACAGGGCCTTGAAAAATCCCAAACCACTTCAAAATGAGCATAAGAAAGGAAAAGCCTGACACCGGAACACACAAGGAAATTTGGTATCGCTAGCCAAAAGCTTTGTCAGAAACATGGGATTAATGCAGCATCTAGGAGAACGAAGTAGACAGGTTTAATCAGAGCCCTGACAGCTGAAGACAGAACCAGGGCTATATGCCAATATGGATCAGCAGAGATCAAATGAATGAGACTTGTTGTGAGTCAGCACATAGACAGCTTTGGACTCTTGGACAGGTTTATAGACAGTGGTAGATACAGCTAGAAGTATAATTCAAAAAGAATTCCTAAAACTAGGGATGGTTTATGAAATTTGCCAAAGATACCTACAGGGTGAAAATGAAAACTAAATTGTGACTGATCTTTTAATTGAAACCAGAAGCCCAGTATTCATCACTTGAATCCTGACATTTATGTTTCTAAATCATTTTCTTGGCAGTCTGATAGGGCAATAGAAACAGATGTAATAACATAAACAGTAGCTGGCCCAAAGACTCTGGCTCCAAGAAGATGAATTAAAAGACAGAGAATTAAAGCCTAATTTCATAGTACAGAGACTGTGTTTCAGCTGAGTGTTGTTATGTAGCTCAAGGTAACTCTCCAAACACAAGCCAAGATGATTTATGTTTATGGTTCATAAATCTCATGTACCAACAATATGCACTAGAGTTCTGGTAATCATACAGTTAAAACTTACCAATGAGGAGCCAACCTAATCCCAATACACCACTACTGTGATTTAAAGTTCAGAAGATCAGGTTATAAGTGTGCTCACTGACCTGGGAGATTTGATCTCTGACATTGTCACCATATTAGGTAACATCATCAGTGTGCCTCCAATGAAGCACTGGGGTTCTGTCCCACTTACTATTTGTGTATCTTGGTCTGTTGTAGTGGGTGATATCACTTCTGTTTTTTTGGGGGGGGGAGTTTGGTAAATGGGGTCCAAAAATCAATAGGTTTGTTATCGGAGTTCTGGCTTGAATGCCAGTCCTCTAGGTATTCCCACGTGTGTCTTTGTTTAGCCTGTTCCAGGATGGATGTACTGTCAGAGTCGAACTGGTTTTATCTGTGTGTATGGATACTAGTGATAGATCTCTAGACAACTTAATGATGAGGTAGGCCACAAACCTACCACTACACTGAAACAGCTCCTGATGAATTTAAAGGACCCAGTGCCAATAATCAGCAGAATGAATGTTATATACAAAATATCCTGCATGAACTGCAACAAACATTACATTGGACAGGCAGGCAAGAAACAAGCACCAGGATACATGAGCACCAACTAGACACCAAAAGACATGACCAACTATCACTAGCACCCATATACACAGACAAAGGGGGACACCAGTTCGACTGAGACAATACATCCCTCCTGGGACAGGCTAAACAAAGACATGCATGGCAATTCCTCGAGGCCTGACATTCAAACTGGAACTCCATTAACAAACAAATCAATTTGGACCCCATTTACCAACCTCTTAGAAAAATAACTGGAAGTGATATCACCCACTACAACAGACCAAGACACATAAATAGCAAGTGGGAGAGAACACCAACGCTTCACTAGAGACTCTCTGATGATGTTATCCAGCATGTTGACGAAACATCCGAGGACATCTACCAGCTCAGCGAGCAAACTTACAAGGAGAAAATGAAGACGGGAGATCAGAGTCAAAATGTGTGGTGTTGGAAAAGCACAGCCGGTCAGGCAGCATCACAGGAGCAGGAGAGTCGGTGATGAGCACAAGCTGTTCATCAGGAATGAGCGAATTTACAACCTGATCCGCAACCTGAGTTACAAATCTTCTCCAAAATTACAAAGTCCAGAAGATCCTAGTTTCAATTTTCTCAAGTGCTAATCCTGTTCTAATGATCCTTGTTAGAAAACATGTATAACATGTGGACATTGGTACAGATGATAGGTAAGAACAGTCATGCTGCGATGTTCTCCATGTTTGAATAATCATGATTGGCACTCCTCAGGTATGATAACAGTGGATGGAAATAGACTGCCCTGTGTAAAGGGGTGGAAAAAGGCCTACCTAATTCAACCCCCCATTTCTTTCCTTGAGATCATAAGACATAGGAGCAGAAGTAGGCCATTCAGCCCATCACATGTATTCTGCCACTAAAGGAAATTGTGGCTAGAATCCTCAACTCAGCTTTCCTGCCTTACACCATAACCTTTGATTCTTCACTGATTAAATATATCCAAGGCTGAAGCAGCTTGTAAATTGCCCAGACTCTACAGCTGCCTATGGTAAGTAATTCCACAGATTTACCCCTCTCAGAAAAGAATTCTCTTCATCCTTGTCATAAATGGGTGATTTTATATTCTGAGATTATGTCCTCTGGTCCTAGATCCATCACAAGGGGAAACACTCTCTCCACATGTATCCTGTCAAGTCCTTTAAGAATCAGTGATGTTTCAATAAAGTCGTCTTCCATTCTCCTAAACTACACTCTGGCAAACCACTCCTCACAAGACATTCCCTCCATACACAGAATCAACCTTGTGAAACTTTTCTGGATAGTCTCGGATGATGGTATATCCTTCCTTTGATGAGAGGCCCATATTGTTCACAGTATTCCAGCTGTGGTCTGGCTAGCGTGTTGGTGAGACCTCCCTATTTTTATACTACATTCCCTTTGAAACAAAGGCCAACATCCCCTTTGCCTTTCTTACGGCCTGCTGAACTTGTAAGCCAACATTGTGTGATTTAAGCACAGAGGCTTCCAAATATCTGTGGTGTAGTTTTCTGTTGTGAATATCCATTGAAATAATCTTTAGCTCTATTTGTCCTGCCATAGTGTACAACCTCACATTTTCCATCATTAGAGCGAACACCTGCTAGGAATCAGCAAAACCTTGGCAGATGGAATATAAAAGTGCTGATTGAATTATTTTACTAAAATTGCAATTAAATCTTCCTCCACTATTCTCTCAGGCAACATATGCTGGATCCAAACCATTCACTCTTTGAAGATACTGAAAGCAATTAATGCTGAAGATCACAGCAGGTCAGACAGTATCCACGGAGAGAGAGCAAGCTAATGTTTCGAGTCTAGATGACACTTCAGAGCTGAAGAGAAGTGTGGAGGTGACAGCATTTATGCTACAGTTTGGATTGGCTTGGGGTGGCGGGGGGGGGCGGGGGGGGGGGGGGGGGTGGGCATTGTGGTGCTGGTGGAGAAAAGACATTGATAGTTCAAATTAAGTGATTTGAATGAGAGAATGGCAGAACAACGGTCTCCTGCCAGACTTGAAAGGACACAGTCAGTCCACCTGGGGGTGGAGAGAGGAGAGAGAGAGGACATGATTGCAGAATGTAACAAGCTAAGATGATAAGGAAAGAAAAAAGTTCACAATTTGAAGGTGTTGAACTCAATATTAGTCCAAAAGTGGCTAATCTGGAGTTGTTCTTACAGTTTGCACTGTGATTCACTAGAACACTGCAGCATGCAAGCAGGACACTGGTAAAATGACTGTCTAAGGAAAGGACAGGGTCATGCTTCCTCAAGTCACTTTTGGCTCTTTTTTCAAAACAGTCTGCTCTTTATCTCCCAGTTCTTCTACTTTATTATGGACCAGGCCAGACCCCCTCAAAATATTTTAAGAAGGTAGCTGTGACCTTAACATTTTCTTATTTTGAGAGGGAGATGTGAAGTGGGTGTTCTGGGTGTGATGCAGCTGGTCAAACCACTAGGCTTTAAGCAAAACAGTTTATGTAAACACTATATTGAAACATGAACAAAACAAAACAAAACATAATTTAGAATGATTTACCTATTGGAAAACTTAATCAATCCGATACAGCAACCTAACTAATTAACTGTTCCAATCCAGTAACATCCGTAAACACACCCCTTGGCAGAAAGATAAATTCAAATACAAATTATTACAGGTAGGAGGGAACAACACAGATTTTAGAGAGTGTCAGAGGAAGTCTTTACTAATGCGTGCATCTCTCCTGGACTCCAGCATCTTGTGACTGCTCAAGCTAAAAACAAACTAGAAAAAAACCTGAACTGGGAGAACTGGCTATTCCCCTTCCATTGTTAAACTAGACTCTTCAGCACCTCTGCCTTTGCGGCTTCTCTTCAAAACAAAACCAAGGACAAAATAACATTTTTAGAGTGGCAGCATCATCACAATCTAGAATCTCAGAATCTTTAACAAACCAAGCAAATCTCCATTCAAACATCTGTGCTCCAATAAAAGATACCATAGTTTCTCAAACCTATCCACATAAATGTAGTCCCTCATCCTAAGTACTACCTTCAAAAATCTTTTCTGCAAACTCTAAAGTTCACATCTTCCTAAAATTGTGGAGCCTGAAACTGCACACAAATAAGCTGTAGAAGAATCAATATTTTATATTAGTTCACTATAATTATTTTGCTTTTGTACTCAGTGCCTTGATTTAGAACTTCCAATTTTGACATTTCAAATTGTTTTCTCAAACCATTCTGCTCTCTTTGATAGTTCTGCACACATAGCCTTGTTTCCCTATTCCTGTACACTCTTTGGAAATCATCCTTTAATTTATATTGCTTCTCCTTGTTCCTTTAACCAAAATGTACCACTTATTATTTTTCTGCATTAATCACATCTGCCATAGGCCCACAAGAGCACTAACCTGTCTCTGTCTTCTTGAAGTTATTTATCATTCTTCACATAAAAAGTAAAATGAAGAATTGCGGAAGTTGAAGACCTGAAATAACAAAAAATAAATTGCTGGAGAAACTCAGCAGCATCTATGAAGCCAAAGTAGGGTTAAAACTTGAAAAGGTTCATAAAAGATTTATAAGGTCATTGCCAGTGTTGGAGGATTTGAGCTATAGGGAGAGGCTGAATAGGCTGGTGCCGTTTTCCCTGGACTGTGCGGTGACCTTACAGAGGTTTATAAAATCATAAGGAGTATGGATAGGATAAAATAAACAAGGTCTTTTCCCTGAGTTGGGGAGTCCACAACTAGAGGGCATAAACTTAGGGTGAGAGGGGAAAGATATAAAAAGGGAGGGGCAACTTTTTCACGCAGAGGGTAGTGCGTGTATGAAATGTGCTGCCAGAGGAAATTGTGAAAGCTGGTATAATTGAAACATTTAAAATGTAACTGGATGGGTAAATGAATAGGAAGGGTTTTGAGGATATGTGCCAGGTGCTGGCAAGTGGGACTAGACTGGGTTGGGATATCTGGTCAGCATGGGCAAGTTGGATTAAAGGGTCTGTTTCCCTGCTGTACACCTCTATGACTCAATAATGCTTTAAATCCAGAGACACTTCCTCACAATCATTCTCAACATTCCTCTCTCTGTTTACCGCACTTGCAAGTTCTGAAATTGATCTACATACATGTGGTTTATATCAAGAAAAACAGTAATGCAAGCAACAAACGCTAGGAAATCCTATCAAAATCCTAACAAAAAGCATCTGTTTGCCCAGAAGACAACTATTTATCATTAATCTGTTTCCTATCACTCAAACAATGTTAAATACTTGCTTCCAAAGCCTCTTTTACTCCATAAACTTATTTTTTCTTTCAATCTTATTGAGTGGCACTTTATACCACATCTTTAAAAATCCATATAGATCACATCATCTGCATTAACGGCAACAAACCTCACTCTGTTACTACAGGTTGAATGAACACAATTTATCTTTTATTTTATCATTAGTCCTTCATGGGACATTGACATCATTGGTTGTCCTTATGGTGGTGGTGAGCATTCTTCTTGATGGTGCAAGTATACCCACAGTGTTACGGTGGAAGTCTAAGAATATTACCCAGTCACTGAAGAAACACTCTTCCAAATCAGCATTTTGGGTGACTTGGAGGAAAACATACAGGTGGTGTTCCCACGTGTCTGCCATCTTCAGGCTGGTAGAAGTAGTGAGCATGAGTGTTGCTGTCAAAAGGTGGCTTTGTTACAGAGCATCTTGTATTTGCTACACACTGCAGCCACTCTACCTCAAAGTGATGGAGGAAGTGAATATTCAAGGGGACAGATAGAGTGCCGATCAAGTGGACAACTTTGGCATGGATAGTGGGTGTTGTTGAAGCTGCATTCATCCAGGCAAGTGGAGAATATTTCATTATACTCTCAATTTGCATCATTTGGATAATAAAAAGATACAGGCAGACAAGAGGTAATTCCCAGCCTCTGATCTGCTTTTATAGCTACAGCATTCACATAGTTGATGCAATTAAGTTTCTAGTCAAATGGAGCCTAACTGAGGTTTGTCATGCCCAAGGTCCTACAAAATACCTCCCAGATGCAACAGCATTTCATCTGTACTTCATTCAATGTACTCTACAGTATTCACTGCTCACAATGTGGACTCCTCTACATTGGCGAGACTAAATGCTGACTGGATGACCAAACATGTCAGCTGCGTCCACAAGATTGACCCTGACCTTCTAGGTGCTTGCCATTTTTAAAAAACACCTTGTTTGTTGGTTACTATGTGTCCTGAGCTTATTGCAAACGTTCCAACGAAGCAATGCAGTTTGAGGAACCACATCTCATTTACTGCTCAGAGACATTTAGGCCTCACAAACCAAATAGTGAATCTCAAAACTTTAGAGCCTGATTCCATTTTTCTTTCATTCTCTCCACACAATGGACTTGCCAGCATCTTGTTTACTTTGTTCTCAGTGGACAGGAATCAATTTCATCCATCCACAACTTCATTTAGACAATATCTTTATTTCTCTTTCACCCCTTGTCCACAGATGTGACCAGACCTGTCAAGACTCTCCGCATTTGTTTCTATCTGAATATATAATGTACTACCACATCCTGTAATAACAGATATTAGGCTAACTACCTCCTATAATTATCAGAATTCTGATCCATTCCCTTTTTAAAGAAAACTGTCTAACCCAATTATATCCTTTCTTAAATAAGGTGACCAAATGTGTACAGAGGTCTCCAGATGAGGTGGTGATGGCAATGATGATAACTAGACTGGACCAATAATCCAGAG
This sequence comes from Hemiscyllium ocellatum, assembly GCF_020745735.1. Classification (NCBI taxonomy): domain Eukaryota; kingdom Metazoa; phylum Chordata; class Chondrichthyes; order Orectolobiformes; family Hemiscylliidae; genus Hemiscyllium; species Hemiscyllium ocellatum. The sequence goes on from NC_083404.1 coordinate 117,009,289, forward strand.
TCCCAATCTAATGTTCTGACAATTTCAGGCTGAAATCCAACCACGACAGATGGTAACATTTGAATTTGTTAATTTAAAAATAAACAGACGAAACATTAAACTAATGGCAATCATGTAACCATTGTCAGATTGTTATAAAAATCTATCTGGTTCATTAGTCAAATCTGCCACCCTTACTTTGTCTACATGTGACTCCCAGATGCATTAATGCGGTTCCACTTAGCTGCCCTCAGAAATGGCATGGGAAGCCACTCAGTTTGAGGGCAATCCAGAGATGAGCAATATATGCTGGAAGAACCACTGACACACACCTTTCCATGCACGAAGTAAATAAGTGATCTCACCAATGCTATCTAAAACGGTAACAAAGTTTCCTCACTTTTATTTCTCATTTCCCTCACAATGAAAAGCATTCAATGTGCCTTCCTAATCACTTACTGTACCTAAATAATTCTATTTTATTATACATGTACCAGGTGGCCTCCATCCCTCTGTACCTTAGAGTTCTGCAATCTCACTATTTAAATAATATGCTGCCTTTCTGTTCATCCTGTTAAAGTAGAGAAGTTCTTGTTTTCCTACATGTATTGGATCTGATAATTTCTTGACCACTCACTTGAAATATCTATATCCCAATGCAGATTTCTTATGACTTTTTACAACATGCAACATCTAAGGTAGGAAAGTATCATCAGCATATGAATCAAACAATTATTCAGCCCTTTCACCCAAATCATTGCACTGCTATCCTGCAATCTTTAAATCACAAAGTTTGGCAAAGTCATTGGCAGTAGGACAGAAACAGACTAGTTCCTCTGAAGGTGGGTGTGAGAACTGTCCAGCTGTGTCAGCCACAGCTCAGTTGGTGGCACAATCACCTCTATATATCACAAGGTTTGGTGTTCAAGTCCCACTCCAGGTCTTGAGCACTAAAACTAAGGCAGAGCCACCAGTGCAACACAAACAACACAATGCACTGTTACAAGTGCCAGCTTACAGAGAAGACTTTAAACTGATGCCAACCGCCCAATTATGGTGTTATTTTGAAGAAAAACACAGAGTTGTCCTTAGTGTCTTGGCAAACACTTACCTCTCAAATCGACATCACAAAAAGCAGCTTATCCTATTGTCATTTGTGGGATATTACTAAGCACAAATTGGCTATTTCCGACATTTCAACCATGACTACAATCCAAAAAGTACTTTTAAAAAAAAAGTACATCTTTGGAGATGTATTGTGATCACTAAATAAATGCAAGTCATTCTTTGTTTTTATTACATAAAGCCAGTGTAACCTTGAAAAGGAAGGGGAAATTATTATAAATTTTATTTAATCCTCCTGCAACAATCTTCAAGGTTGATTTCAGAAGAAACAAATTAAATTACATTGAATTATTTAAATGTAGCAGTGACCCCTCCTCCCCCCTCAATAACAAACACTTATCTTCATCTGCTTCACCAATGCCCCTCCTTTACCAACAAGATCATATGTGGTGCTGTCAATGACAATGAGTGTTATTACCATTTTATTAGAAATTGCAGTATTCCATGCCTATGTAAAGCAAGACCTGGTAAAAACTTTCAGGCTTAGACTGTTGACTGATAAGTAACGCGACTCTATTGCCAAACTCCCCACCATCAACATTCTTGAATCAGCCAGGGTCGAAACAAACTGGTCATTTACATAAATGCCAAGGCTGCAACAAAAGGTTCGAATTGTGGGGTTAAAGGCTCACCTCTGGATTACCATAGCTCTGTAATATCTACAATACTTTCCACTGCCTTGGATGGCACAGTCTTTGAAAAGCTCACTCCTATCGGAGATGAAAAAGTCTCCTTCAGCAGCACAAATTTAAAAAGTCATTCACTGTATCACATTAGTACCAAAACTGTGCCAAATACCATTGATAGGATGCACTATGGTATCATTCCACTGTTTATTTGGTAACCCATCCAAATCCAGCTATCTCCACCTTGAGGACAAAGGCAGCAGATGGATGAAAAGACCATTATTTGTAAGCTTCAAATTACACACCAATATGAATTGGGCTTATTTTCCTGTTCCTTCACTGTTGCAGGCTCAAAATCTTAGAGCTGTCTATTTAACGGCATTTATGAAGTACCTTCACCACTTGGACCATAGTGATTCACAATATTCTCAAGGGCAATTACAGATGGTCAATAAATGCCAGACCTGCCAGCAATGCCTACATCCTAAGAATTAAGAATAAAAAAGAACTGCTGAATTTTTCCAAAGCAGCCATATTATACAGAATGTCAGCACTACAGTCAGCCCAAGCTGAAATTGGATTTCCTCAAGTACAATGCTGTTAAGTTAATTAATGTTTGCCTTCAGTCACTGGCAATAGCAATTTATGGCTGGATGAGCTCATAGACATAAGGTACGACCTTACATAATACCACATGCAACGTGAAGGTTAAAAAGGTGATTCTTTTACTGCATTTTCATTAATATCAATATCACCAGCACAGTTAATGAGCGGTGAGCAAATAATCATCAGAAGTACAAAATAATAAAATTTTAAAATTTCGCCAGTTGTCCATGCCTGCACAATCACCACTAGAATTACATTGTCTGAATTTGCACCAAATTGTTGCTTTATTTTCAAGCCTTTTATTTTCAAATAATTTCTCTCTGCAGCAAAACACAGTAATTAAAGTTTGAAACACCTTATACTTTCAACAAGAATCTTGAATTTATATAACATCTTATATCCGTGGATTTCCTAAAACCTTTTACATTTCATAAATCACTCATGTTTAGTCATTTGCTAATTGGATGAACACAGCAGGCACTGTACAGAGTTCAAGGTCCCCTAAAAAAGCAATGAGTGAATTGATCAATTTTTAGTGGTGTTGATTAATTATTACGACAATAAGTCTCATCTTAATGTTTAATCGAAAATAGACACTGAAGCTCTGACTCATTGTGCTGAGTTGTAACCTTGACTCTACACTGAAGTCCTAGATGCAATTTAGATCCACAATCTCCTGATATTATGATCATATTTCTTAGGTTATGGAAGGGCAAGAGGATCATAGGCTAAAGAACAACGTAGCAGAGCAACAGTACTTCTGACTTAAAGCACTTGATGGTGTTCTTTATATTTGTGCAACTCAGTGAGGAAAGGACAATTCAGAGAAGGGTAACTGTTTCAATTCAGAAACTGGTGAACATTTCAAAGTCTCTAACCCCAAAAGCTGTGGAGGCTCACTAATTGAGTATATTTAAGACTGAAACTGAGAGGTTTGGCAATATCAAAAGGTAGCAGGGGATAAAGGATATTGTGGAGAAGTAGAGTTGAGATAGAAGATCTAGTCAAATGACAGAGAAGGCTCAAGAAACCTATTCCTGCTCCTATTTCCTTCTAAGCATGTCTCTATCAGAAATTGCATGTTCCTAAAATTCACTACAAAAGAAAATTAAATGCCAATAAATATGAACCCAAATAGCTAGGTTTTTGTGCATTCATAATATATTGCAGAAAACTAGTTGAAATTATTTGTGAATATTACTGGCTGCAAAGACATATCCATGAGCACAACTCTACAAGTGGCACTGTTGCCATTAAATATAAATTGATAAAACCTTCTATTGTGGTCCATATGTCTTCTTATATTAAAAAAGCAAGAGGAGCCTTATATTCTCATGGGTTTATGGACAGTTCTGTATTGTGGTAATGTTACTGGAATAGTAATCCAGAGGCTTGTACATCTGGAGTTCAAAGTACAGCATGGCAAATAGAGAAATTTAAATACAATAAATCAAATAGAATGTTTTTAAAAAGTAGGCTCTACTGGAAAATGATGAAAACCCATCTACCTCACTACTGTCTTTTAAAAGAGGAAATAGGGGGTATTGTCTGTTCTGGCATGTGATGCTTAACTGCCCTTTGAAATGGTTTAGAAAGCCAGTTGTATCAAAGCACTACTGGATAAGAGTAGAACCACATGGTCAATCCATCTTCACCTGGACACCCAAAGTGCCTTCTAAGGTTAACTTGACTAATATCTGGAATGAGCAGGTTGCCTTATGAGGAAAGACTAGAAAGGCTATAACTGTATCTTCTGGAGTTTATAAGAATCAGATGTGGTTCAATTGAAATATGTAAGATCCTGACTGGACTTGACTGGGTGGATATTAGAAGCAACTTCCCCCGTGTGGGAGGATATAGAACCAGAGATTATATTTCAAAAATAAGAGGGCACCCATTTAAATAAAAGATGAAATATTTTGTTTCGCTCAGAGGGTTGAGTGTTGGAATTCCCTTCCTCAAAAATCAATGGATGCAAAATCTTTCAATATTTTTACAAAGCAAAGCCAATAGTAATTAAGAATCTAAGGGATGAAAGATTATTGGGGATATGCAGGAAAGTGGACTTGAGATCAAAATCAGATCAGACATGATCTTATTGATTGATGGATCTGGTATCAAGTTCCAAGTGTCCTAATCTTGTTTCTGTGTCAGAGATCAACCCTTCTCAGTCAGCCCTGCAAGTCCTGTCTCACTAATATCTGGGACTTGTGCCAAAATAGGGAGATCTACCTCACAGGTTAGTCAGAACAACAGAATGCCACAATCAAAACATAACTTCCAGCAGATGTCCTCGCTACCACCAACAGCATTCAAACAAAGCTCACTGACTCCTGATACGTGGCAAGGCCATTTTGGACTGAGAGAAGAAATGTCCTCACTGAGGGTGGTGAACCACAGAAGATGATTCAGGCCATGTCACTGAACATAGATTTCGAGAAATCTATCTAATTCTTTCTTGAAGAGAGACCAAGCAGTAGGGGAGGTTGAGGGAGCATGGTAATATATCAGCCATGATCATTCTGAATTATGGAGTAGAACTGATTAGACAAATGACTTACTCAGGAATGGAAACAAACAAACAAACAAACAGTCTAAAGAGATTGTCATGAGGTCAGCCAATTGTACATCATAGAATAGGAGCTCCCTGATTAGGCTTTTTAATCTGGTCCAATTAAGGAGTCCTGGTTGACATTTCAAAAGGTTGAATGTCAGAGAGATTGACACACTCATGTCTGATTCTGCATGAGGCAATACGACAGTCAAGGACTGTTAGTGTGTAAATAAAGGATGACTTGTGGAGTTATTTCACTGTCCCAGAGGTGCTGGCACCATGGCATACAAAGAGATTTGTATTAGAATTATGGAAATATTACATCACAAATGACCTTATTGAAAAAATCCAAAGTGAAACTGGTAAGATAGAAATCAAAAGGATGTTTCCTTTTTGTGGGCAGATGCGAACTAGGAAAAGCGTTTTTAATAAGAGGTCCCCCTTTTAAGAAATTAAGGAGAACGTTTACCCTTCAGAAGGCTACCAGGCTGAGCAACTGTCCTCCATAAAAAGCAATGGAAACTGGGTCACAAAATCCATCCAAAAAGGAGTTGGATAGATCTTTGATTGACAAGAGTCGAAGCTAAGAATTTTGAAGTGTTCTCTTGAATATCTGCCACTGCGTCGCTGTTGATCTCTCCTGTATCCCACTAAGTCAGCTCTCTGCAGCTAGCTCAGATTTCATACCCACAGAGTTTCCTTTAATTAGGTTTAAAATAATGAACTTTGACCCAATCTTCTCGCTGTCAAACAGGATTAAAAATGCAAAACAGTTTGGTTGCTGCTGACTGAGATGTCTTAGCCCTGACATCGTTAACTAATCCTGTCAAATTATACAATACCAAGTCTAATATAACTTGTTCTTTGATCACTTCCAAAATGTGGATCTCTAAGAAAGTACCTCAATAGGATTATATAAACTCCTCATTGAGGTTACTGATACCAATCTGATTTTTCCTGTTTTAAAATAATGACACTCATGATTGTGATCCCTTTATTACAAGTAACCAAAATTTGTATTTTGACCCACATTGTGATTAACATTAGGGGGCCTGTAGATCACTGCAACTAGTGGTTAGATTGGAAACTTGCTAAACTTACACCCTTATTCAAGAAGGGAAGGAGATAGGCAAAAATGGAAAACTGTGGACAAGATTGCTTGATCTCTGTCGAGGATAGGTTGCTAGAGCCAAACATAGGAGGAGGAGATAACTGAACACTTGGAAAAACAAGAGGTTGATTCATTGGTGTCTGCATGGTTTTTTAATTTGTCCCACATTGTGATTAACATTAGGGGGCCTGTAGGTCACTTCAATTAGTAGCTGGGTTGGAAACATGCTAATCTGACACCGGTGTGAGCACATTTTTATGAAGGGAAGTCATGTTTGACAAATTCAGTTCTTTGAGGATATAACCAGCAAGGTGGATAATGAAACCTGGTGAATCTAGACTTCCAGAAAGCATTTGACAAAGACTGATCAAGACTTATTGCAGACGAAGGTTGGATCTGGGGTGTTAAGGGTAGATTATTGACTTGGATAGAGGATTATCTGACTAGCAAAAAGCATAGGGTAGAGACAAATGGATTCATCTTAGATGATGAACTGTAACTACTGGGATACCTCAGGCTTCTCGGCACTCAACTATTTACAATCTGTAATCTGCAAGTAGGGACAGAGGGTAATTTATCAAAATTCATGAATGAAACTAAAATAGGTAGGAAAGCAGGCTGTGTTGAGGAGATAACGAGCTTACGGATGGATATTGATAGGCTTGGTGAATGAGCCAGAATCAAGCTGGAGTTTAATGTGAACAAGTACGAGATTGTCAATATTTGCCCTTATTTTTTGGCCAAAATGATTTAAACAAGAAGCAGATTCAAATTGCATCAGTGCAGAGGGATCTGAGCATCTTTGTGCATGAATCACAGAAAGTGCGTATGCAGGTGCAGCACATAAGGCAAATGGAATCATGGCATTTATTGCAAAAGGATTGCATTATAAAATTCATGAATTGTTATTACAATTATACAAAGCGGTGTCCAGTTTTGGTCTCCTTACTTGAGGAAGGCTATGGTGGCACTGGAGGCAGTCCACAGGAGGATCACCAGGTTGATTCCAGGGATGAAAAGGCTGTTGTAGAGGGAACAGTTGAACTTTTTGGGCTTGTATTTCGTGAAGTTCAGAAGATTTTGGGGGAGTCTCAGGTATTTAAAATGCTGAAGGGGATTGATAAAGTGGATGTTAAACAGATTCTTCCTCTTGTGGGATACAGTCTCGAGAAACAGATCATGGATAATGAGAGAGAGGATGTAGGTTCAAACTAAGAGGAGGAGAAACTACTTCTCTGAAGATTGTGAACTCACTGTCCAGAGTGCAGTGGAGGGAGAATTAATCAACAGACAAAAGAAAATGTTTAGCTAAACTAAAATCAGATGGGAATTAAATGGAAAGCTCTTCACCGTTTGAAGTCATACCTGAGCACAAAAAGCAATAGCTATGCTTGTTGGAAATCAATCATCATTGCAACAGGACATTTCTGCAGCAAGTGCACAGGAGAGAGATATTATCTGAATCAACCTGTTCAGAGATGTTATCTCACACTTCTCGAACAGGTGGGTTTTCAACCCATGGCTCCTGCTTCAAAGGTAAAGTCACAGCCACAAGAGCCCATAGTTTCCCAGTGTGGTACCCAGGCCCAACCAACTTCAGCTGCTTCATCAATGACCATCCCTCCATCATAAAGGTTGAAAGTGGGCACGTTCGCCAATATCTGCACAACGTTCAGCATCATTCACAAACATAGCTGAAACAGTCATTTCCATTTCTGATGTGGGAAATATTCAGTCTTGGCATGATAATTGCCATTTGACTGAAAGATTTATTGTTGTCACATGTAACACGATACAGCGAAATGTCGTGTTTGGTATGCTGTACAGGTAGATTGTATCACACAATGTGCATCAGGATAGCAGAACAGAGGGCAGAATAGAGTGGAGACACCAAGTACAGACATTCAGATAGAATGCTTAAATTTGGTACACCTATAAAAATCGGTAAGAGTCCTTGTGGACATGCCAAAGTCTGTTAGCCTCCTGAGGAAGTAAATACATTGTTGTGTATCAAACAGTTATCATGTCATTACCATCTCCATGAGATGAATCTATCTAATCGACCTGCAACTCCACTTTCAAGGATCTATGAACCTGCATTCCAAGGTCTCTGCCCATTAGCACTCCAAAGAACCTTGCATTAAGTATACAAATCCTGCCCTGATTGGCTTCTCAAAAATGCAGCACCTCACACTTATCTGAATTATACTCTATTCACCACTCCTCAGCCAACTGACTATCCGATCAAAGTCCCATTGTACTCTGAGGTAAACTTCTTTGTTGTTCTCAAAAGTGCTTTACTCTTGCCTGCATAAGCAGTTAAAATTGCTCAACAGTCCAATTAGTTGCAGCAGCTTGCTTGAAAAACATTAAATCACTGATTGTGCCTTTTTCCTCAGATGCTGTCTGACCTTGAGCATATTTGGCAAGAATTTTCTCTCCATTCAAAATTTTCCATTATTCTTGAATTTTAACATTTTGTTTCATGTACAGTATTTACACAGTACGAAAGCCAAAAAAGCTTCAGACACTGGAAATCAGAAACAAAACAAATTTCTGGGAAAAAACTCAGCAAGTCTGGTAGCATCTGTGGAGTGAAAGCAGGGTTGATGTTTCGGGTCCAGCATATTTACATGGCTTCCTAGACACCAATTTCAAGGACAGTAAATGCACTAAGCTCATGAATTGAATTGAATCGCCTGCAGATATTAAACCAAGGAAGAAAGACTAATTTCTGAGTGTATTACAAAATAATAATACTTCCAAACACATTATTCCGTCTACAGGCAATGAGAGCTTATTCATTGTATTCTCCATAAGAAGGTTAGTTATGTACTTCACAGCTTTAACAAGTAGCTATCATTGTTATAATCATCACTTCTCACACAACCATTTAACATGTTCTTACTAACTGGCATGTCAGCACAATATTTAATGATCCATAATTAATCTATCAAAACAAATTTTCTGAACTACCCAATAGGGACCTGCACTGTAAAGGGATATGAACTGGAGACTGCTCTGCTACTAGTGTAGGGTTGGGAGCAGAAGATCATTTGCTTTCATACATACATGAAAAACAATTTTATGCACAAGTAGGAATAAAACTGATGATGATATAATGGATTCCTGCAAATTAGTTGGAAAGCTGTGACTTTATTAAAGTCTTAATGAGATTTTGGATATCTTAGAAATAACATATTAGCCAAATCGTAGCATTGTTTCAGAAATATGTATGTATATATTTAAACGCAAATACCATATCATAGACTCATAGAGATGTACAGCATCTTGTCCATGCCGATCAGATATCCCAATCCAATCTAGTCCCACCTGTCAGCACCCAGCCCATATCCCTCCAAACCCTTCCTATTCATATATCCAGATGCCTTTTAAATGTTGCAATTGTACCAGACTCCACCACTTCCTCTGGCAGCTCATTCCATATATATGGTCTCTTTTATACCTTTCCCCTCTCACCCTAAACCTATGCCCTCTAGTTCTGGACTCCCCCAACCCAGGGAGAAGACTGTCTATTTATCCTATCCATGCAAATTATGACTTTATAGACCTCTATTACCCTCAGCCTCTGACTCTCCAGGGAAAACAGCTCCAGCTTATTCAACCTCGCCTTATAGCTCAAATCCTCCAACCCTGGCGACATCCTTGTAAATCTTTTTTGAACCCTTTCTTGAACCAGGTCTTGAAACTTGACCAGATCACCACATATGGAGGAGATTTTCAGGAACGCAAGTTTAATTGAGAAATTCAACTTGCCCATAGCTTCCTTGCTAATCCTAGCATCAATGTACCCTCCTTTCACCACAATGCCTCTGTGACATTCATCCCTACCCACCTTTCTCCCTTCAGCTTCCCTATACCCCACTCCATCTACTTTACAGTTTCCCTGACCTTTCACTTCTCCTAGAGGTCTCCCTATCCCCTCCATCAATACCACCCCACTAGTTCTGCACTGCCCACCCACTTGGCTTCCATTTCTTTCCCAGGGCTCTCGTAGTCTCCATCGTCCTCAGAACTCCCTGGACCTCTACAAGCAGACAACTCCCGATTCCACCTCCCCAGCTCGAATACAACAGTAGCTAGTTCTCAGTTCCTTGCTGGTAACTAGAGGGCCCTGGCGCACTCCATCCCTCTGCCAGGATGGGATCCCAGTCCACTGCTCCTTGGCCCTCGACCTGAGGTGAGGTTAAAAACAGGAAAAGGAGAGGTCACCCGGTTGAGAGTTTTTATAGGCCTCTGAATAGTTCCAGAGATGTAGAGGAAAGGATAGCAAAAGTAATTTGGGATAGGAGTGAAACTAACAGGGCAGTTGTTATGGCGGACTTTAACTTTCTAAATATTGAGTGGAAATACTATAGTTCAAGTACTTTAGATGGGTCAGTTTTTGTCCAATGTATGCAGGATAATTTACTGACACAGTGTAGACATGCCAACCAGGGACGAGGCCACATTACTGGGTAATGAACCTACCCCGGTGTTAGATTTGGAAGTGGATAAGCACTTTGAAGGTGACCACAATTTGGTTTGGTTTACTTTAGCAATAAAAAGGGATAGGTGTATAACACAGGGAAAGGCAATTATGATGCGATTAGGCAAGCTATAGGATGCGGAAGATGGGGAAGGAAACTGCAGATCATGGACACAATTGAAATATGGAGCTTATTCAAGGAACACCTACTCTAAGGGAATTGAAGCTCTTGTCAAGAGGAAGAAGGCTTATGTTAGGATGAGATGTGAAAGCTCAGTTAGGACTCTTGAGAGTTACAACTTAGCCAGGAAAAGACCTAAAGACAGAGCCAAGAAGAGTCAGGAGGGATAGGAGAACTTGTTAACAGGTAGGATCAAGGAAAACCCCAAAGCTCTCTATAGGTATAGCAAGAATATAAAGAATGAGGAGAGCAAGATTAGGGCCAATCAAGGATAGTAGTGGGAAGTAGTGTGGAGTCCAAGGAGATACGAAAAGTGCTAAATGAATATTTTTCATCAGTACTCACACTGGAAAAAGACAATGCTGTCGAGGAGAATACTAAGATACAGGCGATAAGACTGGATGTGATTGATATTCGCAAGAAAGAGGTGTCAGCAATTTTGGAAAGTGTGAAAATAGATAAATCCCCTGGGCTGAATGGAATTTATCATATGATTCTCTGGGAAGCCAGGGAGGAGACTGCAGAGCCTTTGGCTTTGATTGTTATGTCATCATTGTCTACAGGAAAAGGACCAGAAGATTGGAGGATAGCAAATGTTGTCCCCTTGTTCAAGAAGAGGAGTAGATACAATTCTGGTAATTCTAGATTAGTGAGCCTTACTTTGGATGTGGGTAAAGTGTTGGAAAAAGTTAAGGGATAGGATTTATCTCGAAAGGAAGAAGTTGATCAATGATAGTCAACACGGTTTTGTGAAGAGTGGGTCATGCCTCACAAGTCTTATTGAGCTCTTTGAGAAGGTGACCAAACAGGTGGATGAGGGTAAAGCCTTTGATATGGTGTATATGGATTTCAGTAAGGCATTTGATAAGGCTCCCCATGGTAGGCTACTGCACAAAATACATAGGCACATGGTTGAGAGCAATTTAGTGGTTTGGATCAGAAATTGGCTAACTGAAAGAAGGCAGAGGGTGGTGGTTGATGGGAAAATGTTCATCCTGGAATTCAGTTACTAGTGATGTATCAGAAGGATCTTTTTTGGGGCCACTGCTGTTTGTCATTTTTATAAATGACCTGGATTAGGGCATAGAAGGATAGATTAGTAAGTTTGCGGATGACACTAAGGCCGGTGGAGTTCTGGATTGTACTGAAAGTCTTTTCTATGCTGAAAGACATAGATAAGCTGCAGTGATGAGCTGAGAAGTGGCAAATGGAGTTTAATGTGGAAAAGTATGACATGACTCACTTTGGAAGGAGCAAAAGGAATAAGTAGTACTGGCTAAAGGTAAGATTCTTAGTAGTTTCGAAGAGCAGAGAGATCTCAGTGCCCATGTGCCTAGATCCCTGAATGTTGCCACCCAGGTTGATAGTTGAGTACTGAAAAAGCGCAGCAGGTCAGGCAGTGTTGGAGGAGCAGGAGAATTGACGTTTTGGACATAAGCCCTTCATCAGGGATGAGAGGAGCCAGCACAGCACCCCACTCCAATCTGACCTCCAGCATCTGCAGTCCTCACTTTCACCCAGTTTGGTCGGGTTGTTAAGGTGACATATTGGTAGAGGGATTGTATTTCGGAGCTACTAGGTCATGCTGCAGCTGTACAGAAATCTGGTGCGGCCGCATTTGGAGTATTGTGTAGAGTTCTCGTCACCACATTATAGAAAGGATGTGAACGCATTGGAAAGGGTGCAGAAGAGATTCGCCTGATATGGAGGAAAGGTTTTATGAGGAAAGGCTGAGGGACTGGAGGCTGTTTTCGTTAGAAAGAAGGTTGCGAGGTAACTTAATTGAGACAAATAAGATAAGCAGAGGGTTAGATAGGGTGGACTGTGAGAGCCTTTTTCATCAGATAGTAATGGCTAGCATGAGGGGACATAGCTTTAAATTGAGGGGTGACAGATATAGGACAAATGCCAGAGGTAGTTTCTTTACTCAGTCGTAGGGATGTGGAACACACTGTCTGCAACAGTAGTTGACTCACCAACTTTAAAGACATTTAAGTGGTCATTGAATAAACATAGGGATGAAAATGGATTAGTGTAGAATAGATAGGCTTCGGATTGGTTCCACAGGTTGGCGCAACATCAAGGGCCGAAGGGCCTATACTGCGCAGTAATGTTCTATGTTAAAGTAGACAGGCAGGAGGGACACAGCAAGCCAGCAGGCATCAGGCGGCTATTTGAAATTGGAAAACTCAATGTTGAGCCCTCCAGGCTCCAACCGAGTTCTCTAACTGAAAATAACCTCCCTTCCCAACTCCCAACTCGCGTCCCACACTCTGCTACCAACCAGATTCATTCCTCCCATTGACCAACCAGGTGTTAACTTACGCATGTCTTCACCTATCCCCACTTCACCACCCTGCCTCTGCCACCCCTTTATATGCAGCTCCCCCTATACCAACACCAGCCCTGAAGAAGAGTTACACCTGAAATGGCGACTTTGCCATGTGATGCTGCCTGACTTGCTGTGTTCTGCCAGCCTGGGCAATTTAGCATGGCCAATACACCTAACCTGGACATCTTTGCATGGTGAGATGAAACCTGAACACCTGGAGGAAATCCACGTGGACAGAGGGAGAATGTGCAAACTCCACATAGACAGATATTCGCCAAAGGTGGAAACAAACCTGGGACCATGGTGCTGAGGCAATGCTAACTACTGAGCCACCATGCTACCCACTTGTGCTCCAGAACTTGCCACCTCTCTATCCAAGCTCTTCCAGTATAGTTATCACCTGCCATCTCCCCAACAATACAGAAAATTCACCAGTTATGTCCTCTACACAAAGACAGACAAATCCAACTTTGTCAAATATCACCCCAATTAGTCTACTCTTGATCAGTGAAAAGTGATGGAAACTGTCAGCATCAGTGCTATCAAGCAGCACCCTCATCAACACCCAGTTAGTCCACTCAGCTTCTGACCTTATTAGAGCCTTGGTTCAAACATGGACAAAAGAGCTGAATTCCAGAGGTAAGGGGAGAGAGACAGACTTTGATATCAAGGCCACATTTAAAGAATGTGGCATCAAGGAGCCCTAGAAAATTGAAGGGTAACAGGGGGCATGCTATCCACTGACTGGAATCATACTTGGCTCATGGGAAGATAGTTGCAGTTGCTGGAAGTCAGTCACCTCAGCTTCAGGATCTCTCTGCAGGAGGTCCGCAGGGGAGTGTCCGAGGCTCAACCATCATCAATTACTTTATCAATAACCTTCCTTCCATATGTCCAGAAGTGGGAATGTTTGCCGAATAATTGCACAAATGTTCAATACTGTCTGCAAATTCTCAGATAGTGAAAGCAATGCATGATCACATGAACAACATTAGCCTGACAAGTGGCGGATAACATTTGTGGAGACAGAATTAACTAGTGCCTTTGGTATTCAATGGTGTTATCATCACTGAATCCTCCACTATCTCGGAGTTACCACTGACCAGAAACTGAACTGGACTCACCACATAAACACTGACTATAAGAGCAGGTCAGGAGGTTAGAAATATTGTGGCAAGTAACTCACCTCCTGACTCCCCAAAGTCTGTCCACTATCTACAAAGAAGCAAATGAGGACAGCAGATGCTGGAGATCAGAGTCAAGAAGTGTGGTGCTGGAAAGGCACAGCAGGTCAGGCAGCACCCAAGAAGCAGGAGAATCGACACTTCAAATATAAGTCCTTCAGCAATGTTGTCCACCATCTCCAAGGCACAAGTCAGGAGTGTATCGGAATACTGACCCCACTACACCCCCCACCCCACATGCCTGTATGGGTGCAGCTCCAACAACACTCGAGAAGCTTAACACCATAAGGACAAAGCAGCCCACTTGATTGGCATCACATCCACTCTCTCCACCACCGATATTCAGTATCGGTGGAGTACTTTCTTAAAGATCCTTAAACAGCACCTTCAAAACTCACCACCATTTCCATGGCAGCAAATAAATGGGAAGTTCCCCTCTAAGCCACTCACCATCACTGTGAAATACATCACTGTGACTTGGAAATATATCACTGTTCCCTCACTGCCACAGGATTAAAATCCTGGAATATTCCCTCTAACAGTATTGTGGGTAAACCTACAGCACGTGGGCTGCAGTAGATCAAGGCAGCTCACTACCACCTTCTCAAAGGCAACTAGGGACCAGCAATAATGGCCAGCCCGCCAATGACACTCGTGTCCATCAGTGAATAAAAAAAGGTTACGCAATCAAACCATATTTTAGAGAAAACAGCTTCTATATAAAGAAGAAGGTAGGTTGACTGACAACAGCAGAACTGGAAGACACTTTCTCTGAGCCTCTCAAATAACAACGATGAGTGATGTTAAAGCAAAGGAGGCAATGATCTTATGGTATTATCACAGAACTATTAATCCAGAATCTCATCTAAGTCCTGGCGACCCAGGTTCAAAATTTCAGATTCGTTTTTGAATTCAAGTTAAGAGTCTAATATTGACCATGAAACCATTGCTGCTTGTCGGGAAAAACCCATCTGATTCACTAATGTCCTTTAGGAACAGAAAATCTGTCATCCTTAACTGGTCTGGTCTACATATGACTCCAGACCCACAGCAATGTGGTGGACTCTTAACTGTCCTCTGGGCAATTGATGTTGGCCTAGTCAAAGACATCCTCATCCCAGGAGTGAAAAAAAGTTAAAGAAACATCTATTCACTGAAAATTTTAAAATAGCTTCCTATGTCATAACTGCTGAGGCATGATGAATTAAGCAGCCATGGTCTCATTAAAATCTTACACCTCAAAGACTTCCAGACCTTTTGCACGATATATCCTTAATCTTCCTTTTTGTGCTAGACGTCCTTCTTTTGTAAGCATTATACCAATGTTTGTGTGTGTTTAATGTTATATTTAATTATTTTTGTCATTCTTAGGAAATAATACAATCCCTCTTTCACAAGAAGAAAAATAGTTCAAATGAAAGAGATGATTCTATGTTTTAAGTGAAGTATGTAGCTGCACCTTCAAAAGAAGTAAAAAGCAATTGAGCAGGCTAAAAAAAAGAGAGAAGACAATTCAAGCTTCCCAACATGGTTATACAATGAGGTTAAAGCGAGTTATCATTTCTTTCCCCCCCTCCCCATTCTATGTTGCATTCGGAAAGGAAAGCAAAGGTGCGAAGCAGGAGAATGTTTATTATAAGTATGAATAGCAATGTTTGACACATATGAAAATAAAAGCACTTTTTTAATACATGTTTCTGAATGAACATCCTACCCCCACTAAGTATTACAATTATTACCATTGCTATTATCTGACTCATTGATTCCATACACTATGCATATTACATGAGTGGGCATTGAAGTCACGGCAAAAGCAGACATAGACAAGACCTTTTAAACATATTTTTTTTTTAAAAAAGTTCCAGAAACCAGTCTACAGTTCATGATTCCATTGAATGTCCATAAGTCTGAGTAACTGGTGTGATATCACAGAAGGTGCAGAGGAATTTCAGACTTCACACAGTGAAACAGGCCAAGTTGGGGGCTGCAGTTATGGGAGATTGGGCCTGCCTTGCTCACAAAAATTCCACTGCCATTTTGAGAGGCTTTCAAAGGGAATCTGTTTCTGCAAAAATCTGACCTTGACTTTTCATCAGTCCATCTCAAAGTTGCTCCTCTTTCCACTAGGAACCTTGCCACTTAACCTAAACTTGTTCGAAGTGAATCAAAACTAACTTACTGCACGCATTTGAAGACATAATGCATATATACACCTTTTGCAGTGCATTATCCACTGAAATTAGAAAAGGTAATAGGAGGTGGGAAAACTGGGTTGTGATTCAGAGAATCAGCTCTGAGGGGACCGTTCCTACTTTCAAATGGTTTCAATCTCACAGCTAGAGACACACTCTCAGCAAATGGCCTTCCCAATAAATACTCAATGCCACCTTGCCCACTGGCACACACACGAATTTCAGATCCCCTCTGGTTACCTGATGCTACTGCTGGTCATATGCCACAATATCATCAAGGAGGAAGTCAGTGAGGCAAATGTTGAGTGAAGCTGCTCCCACGATTGAATAGCTGGCAGTATGTACAAGCTACAAGTGTGAAGCTCATGTGAGAGGCAAGTGAAAAACAAAATGGGAAAGAGATACAATTCCTGGCTGACAAGAGCAAATAGGGAGCAACCATTTCAGTCAGCAACAGAACCAAGGAGCGGGCACAACATAAACAGGAGCAGAATTTTTCAGATTGAAACTAAGCGACATTTGCACACGCAGAGGGCTTAAGTTTAGAGCTCACTTCCCCAAACGCTAGATCAATTGTGAAGCTTAAATGGGAGATTGAAAGATTTTTGATGACCATAGAGATATGGGGTATCAGTGTACATGGGCATGAGTTCTGAAGAACAGCCACACTAGACTCAATATTATCTATTTCTCTGCCCACAGATGCGGCAGGGAAACCGGGATGTAGGATCAGGTTACACCTCAGTTTAATCTTACTCAATGACAGCACAGGCTCGAGGGTCTGAATGGTCTACTCCTATAGATGTGTTAGTATACGGTATCTGAAGATGCACGGACCTTGACAACTCGTGCAATTTTTGCAGCATTACATCCAAGTCCTCAGGGTTTGATACTTGGCACTGATCACCATAGCTATCTGCTCCCACAACCTTCCAATATAAGCAGCTTCATGATGTTGTGCTATTATTACTAGTTAGTTACTCATTTGAGGTTAAACTGTTCTAGCCAGTTACTGATCTGCACTTTTCTCTCATCAATAAAGCAAAACTAGAGCGAGGGAGATTTCACCAATGAACGTGTGTCCGAGCAGCCGAGAATCATTGCAGCTATGGGTTGCACTCTCTTCTCACACCGTCTTTGGTTCAGGACTTGGCAAAGCAGGCAAGAGGACAAACGTCTGAAGCAATAAATAGGACTTTGAAGAAGTACAGCATAAAAAGGACACTGTGCAGTGGAGTGAAAGTAAATCAAGCAACAGAACTGTACAATAGCTTAATCAGTATTTGAAGAGGAAAAAGATAAGTTAACAAAAACATGCTCCATCATAACTTAGTGGAATGACAACACAATAGCAGAATAATCAATCACCTATGCCACACTGATGCAACTGACTCACTGAAATGCACACAGATACTTGATGTATTCTTAAAACTGGGATCACCAATATTAAATTCTTAAAGAAAATGGATTTGAATCAAAAAGGAAGCAGTGTTGCAGATTCTTTTTGATAAGAAGTGATCTTCATTACAAGAGGCTGCATTGTGATATGGCCAGATTTAGTATTCTGTTTTCTACAAAACATTCTTCTACAACCCCCTCCACCCCCTAAAAAAAAACTTCATGTTATTAGCATCCATCTCATATCAAACTGCCTTATTTGATCTCTTACATCGTTGCATTTCACAATTTATTTGACTAGGTTTGTGTAGTTTAGATTATCATTTATAGAGTTGGAAATGGAGAACAGGACCATGTGTAGCCCAGTCAGCCCCTGGAGTACTCTGTCAGTCAGTTAGATTATGTCTGACCTGTATCATTACTTGCTGTTGACTCATAGTTCGATATCCATGCCAAACAAAAAACAAACATCTGTCGTGAAAGCCAAATGGACAAAATAAACTCAAGATTGTCGACTAGAGAACTACAAATTTCCTCTAATTTGTCAGAAGAAATGCTTTGTCAGTTCATTCATGAAGCACTTAAATTTAATTTTATTATGATCCTTTCTGGATTCCTCACCCGACACTGATGTTCTTTATCTGCCCCACTGTACTTAAACATCTAAAGTAGATCATCTCTTAATCTTTAGTGCTCCGCAATTTATCTCCATGATTTGCAGCAGGGATTCAAAGGATAAACACAAGGTTTACAGTCACTTCTCGGATCTTCTATACTACAACACTACTTCTTGTTTGACTTGAGAAAAGTGAACTTCTACAAACCTCTCCTTTGAGGATATTATCTTAAATGGACAGTGTGGTATGGTATGATTTCCCTTTAATCTTTCACATTTATGGCAAATTGGACTCTCACATACCTCCAAGACAAAAGCACCTTTTCCAGGTAATCTCTCCTAATGAGTCAGCCCTCAAAAAGCTCACAATTCTGGAAAGCTTGGAACATTTCAACTCCGAACAGAGGAAGAGTCAAAAAGGATGGAGCGATGTTACAAGCTGAATTAGAAAACACTGGTCCCAGTCTTCTGCTCTCTGGAGATTAGGCGGACACATCCACCATCCACCCAGCTCTAAGATATGCATCAGCACCCAGCAGAAGTCCCAATGCAAAGGACTCAATGGGAACTGCATGAGAAGTTTTGACTTCTGATGTCCAATTCCCTGTTTGGAGAGTTTGGCCAAAAAAATTGGAAAAAACAAGGTCAATTAAGATGTTGTTTATTGTTTGTTTTCAGAACCTCCTCTTTCAGACAATGGCTATCAGAATGCTTACCCCATGGTCATCACTGGTCAGTCCAAAATAGTGTCTGCATAAATTTAAAATCACCAGAAGGATTCAGACAATTAACTTTTGGAAAATGGGATTTACTAGCACATGAAATCTCAGAACAGAAATGATACTTGAAACAGAACCTATTACAGTTTACAAAAAAGAAAATGGATTTTATTGAAGACAACTTTATGGAAATGTACAAGGGATTAAACCTTTAATGGTCAGTATGGCCTCATGTACATTTATGATGATTCCAAGTAAGCCTATCCCATAACACAAACATAGAAAATAGGTGCAGGAGTAGGCAATTCAGCCCATTGAGACTGCACCATCATCATGATGTGGAGATACCAGTATTGGACTGCGGTGGACAAAGGTAAAAATCACAACACCAGGTTGTAGCCCATAAGGTTTATTTGGAAGTACTAGCTTTCGGAGCACTGCTTCTCCTTCGTCAGGTAGCTATGGAGCAAGGTCATAAGGCAGTCATATGGTCCTGCTCCACAGCTACCTGATGGAGAAGCAGCGCTCTGAATGCTAGTACTTCCAAATAAACCTGTTGGGTATAACCTGGTGTCATGTGATTTTTAACTATGGCAGATCATGCAATCTCAGTATTCCATTCCCACTTTGTCCCCATACCACTTGATCCCTTTAGCCACAAAGATCGAGTCCAGCTCTCTCTCTTGAATATATCTAATAAATTGGCCCCAATAACTTACTGTAGGAGAGAATTGCACAGGTTCACAACTCAATGAAGAAATTCTTCCTCATCCAGCCATTGGCTTCAAAGATCTTGACATAAGCCATGTCCAGCATCAATACGCCACCTACCTTAAGTCTAAGCTTGTACCTTGTGAAACAAAGGTCCATTGATGTGCACACAGTAGTGCAGTTCATAATGGGAGTCAGTAAAGCAGAGCCTGCTTCTTCAAACCCTACTGATCAGCTCACAGCAATCCCATCTCTGATTCAGAAAGTTTTACATTCAAATTCCTTTCCAAGCTTTCAACACAATCTAAATTAATGCCGTTGTGAAGGGGTGCTATATTATTAGAGAATTTAAACTGAAGAGGTAAAACAAAAGCTGCACTATTTACATCAGTGGATTTAAAAGATCCCATGTAATTACTCCAGATTTTCACTGTAATCTAGCCACAGAGCCCTGAATCAAATACTGCTGCTTAACAGAACCATTCTCTCAGTGCAGCTTGAATGTGCTGTTAAAAAAATAACAAATGTAACAAAACCAAAACCTTATCAGATGAACATGTGCATACTTCTGTTCAACTACAAAGCCTGATTCTTTTGTGACTTCCATGTAGTTTCATCGTTGTGGCTGAAGTTGAGATAGAGTAGACATGCAAAAACACAGCAAGCCAGGCAGCATAAGGAGTTGGAGGAGTCAACATTTCGGGCGTAACCCTTCTTCAAGACTGGGGGTGGGTATGGAGGGAGCAGCAGATTAACAGTGTGCCAGGGGCAGGGTGGTGAAGTGAGGATAGGTGAAGACAGGTCGAGGGTACGACCTGGTTGGTCAGTGAAAGAATGAATCTGGGTTGAAAATGCGTTGCTGGTTAAAGCACAGCAGGTCAGGCAGCATCCAAGGGCATAAGCCCTTCATCAAGAATCATTTTTACCCGAAGGAATGAATCTGGTTGGTGACAGGGAAGAGTGGAAACGAGGGGGAGGGGGTTGGGGGACAGGAAGGGAGGTTATTTAAAATTGGAGAATTCAATGTTGAGTCCTCCAGGCTGTAGGCTGCCCAGGCGGAAAATGAGGCATTGTTCCTTCAATTTTTGGTTTGGCCCATTGTGGCAATGGAGGAGGCCAAGGATGGCCATGTCAGAAAGGAGTGGGAAAGGGAATTAAAATGGGTGGTGACTGGGAGGTCCGGTCAACCTCTGCGGGCCTGGCTGAGATGCTCGGTAAACCCTTCCCTAAGTTTACATTTTGTCTCCCCAATGTGGAGAAGACCACATTGGGAGCACCTAATGCAATAAACTAGCTTGGAAGAGAGGCAGGTGAACCTCTGTCTCACCTGGAAGGACTGTTTGGTGCCCTGGATGGAGGTGATGGGGTGGTGTACCAGGAGGTTTTACATCTTTTCTGGTTGCAGAGAAAGGTACCTAGGGGTTCGGTGGGGAGAGTGGTGTAAACCAAGGACTGTCAAAGAGAAAGGTCCTTGTGGAAAGCAGAGATGTTTGGGGTGGGGAATATGTCCTTGGTGTGGGGTTTAGTTGGAGTTGGTGGAAGTGTTTAAGGATGATGTGCTGGATGCAAAGACTGGTAGGGTGGTAGGTGAGGACAAGGGGGACTGTCTTCATTATGTGGGAAGGGTATTTAGAGCAGTGGAACAGATAATGGAAGTGGTGCAGTGGAGGGCTATGTGGATGACAGAGGGAGGAAAAGTACACTGTTCAAAATAAGAGGATATCTGGGATGCTTGGGAGTGGAATGTCTCCTCGTCTGAGCAGATGCAGCGGAGGCAGAGGAATTCAGAGAATGGGATGAGATTCTTGCAGGATACTGGGTGAGAGAAGCTATAGCCCAGATAGTTATGGGAGCCTGTAGGTTTATAGTAAATATCCACGCCTCCCGATGCTGCCTGTCTACTTTGGATTCCAGCATCTGCAGTCTTTTTTGTCTCTAATGGAGGTTGAGATAGAGGCAAGCTGTTTCTATAAAGTGCTGAGGTGCTGTTGGCCAATATTCCCTGAGGCTTGGAGACCATAAAGACTGCTCCTCTTGCAGTCACGTGGGAACAGATTCAGTCTTCGTAAAACAAGGCTACTGATTGAGGAAAGCTGTGGCTTAAAAACTGAACTGCTTTAATTGCCCTCACTCATACAATCAGGGAATTATCAAGTTATTTGCACTATTCTTTTGCAGCCATCAACAATTTTCCATTTGGTGTATCTGCTAGTTCCTTGCTTAGTTCTGTCAAAGTCCAACACCTCACACTTAACCACAGAGCTGCAGCTGCATGGCTGGCAGGATAATACAATTTTGGGTCAGGACACAGAGCTTTCAATCAGTTCAGAGTATTAAAAGGTCATTATGGGAACCAGTAGCACATCAGAAGACTGAAAAGAAAATGGAATTAAAAATGGCAGAAATGAAATTACTTCCAGATGATCAAACAGGGATAAATTTGTATTGGCTCGTGCAAGCAATCAGATATCAGGGGCACTTCAATAGTATAAAAGCACCTCATCACTGCCAAGTATATAATTTCAAACTTTTCCACTCATTTCCTTTTCCAATGAAAGACTGCTCTACATTGCTTTAAATCACACAGACACTTTCTTCTTGAATTATGTATTTGATGCCTAATATCTGGGATAAGGCAAGGAGGAATATTCATAAATGTTAACCGAAGAATGAAATTACCTAAATACATTTGTGGGGTAAAAGTGAAAATGGAAGACAAACATTTGTCCCTCCAGAGTATTTACATCCACACAATTAAATATTTCAAGTTTCATCTGAACACAAGAGAGCATCTGCCCAAGGACCTGCTGTCAGTCATGGTGCAGATGCAATCTTTTAAGTCATAAGGCATGTGCTCAATAATTGAGACATAATGCTCATTTCATTCCCAGAGCTAACAGTAGGTACAAAGGCCATGATTAACATTGCAGGTAATTTTAGCTCCTGGAAACATGCTTGCATTCAGGGAAATAACATGCATTTGTGACCAAAGGATATCCAATATCCCAAAAGCAGCAGCAGAAAGGAAACAGTCAGAATAGATTGTTCCAGTTGTATTGTTTGATCACAATACAACCTTTCAGGTCCTTTGTTGTCCTGGGCCTGGTCAGCTTCCTTCAACGAGCACGTGCAGATTGATATGCTAGTACATAAAAACAAAGTTAGAGTGGTTTAGGGTTTTTAAATTTAATCTCAAATTCTATGGATGTCAGATTTAAGTTTTTTTTAAAATTAGCAACAATTGATCCAGTTTCATTTTATTTAGCAATGTTTTAATATCCCATGTTCACATAGATCTTGTTACCATGACTAACCGTGGTCTTTACTTCAGAATATTTGGCTCTCATTGTGTAAAACTACACATTCAAAGTGAAGAAAAATGTCATGATGGTGCACAGATTTCACATCAAAATAATAGAGCATTTAGTAAGGTATGTCATTCATGTGCATGCATTTGTTTTCTTTTATGGCCTGTCCTGAATAATTTTATTTCTGCACCATGACATTAAGTGCCCTCACTTACCCCATCCATTCTTTGTTAGTCTAGACATTATTTTCAATTTAAGGATTAATATTTACAAAAGTTCCCCACATGTTCACTTCATACAACAATACACAGTTTTCCCATTTTTACTGACATTGGAATTATAAAACCCTAGCTGCTCCTGTTTGGCATCAGTTAACTCAGCACAGATACGTAGACAATACACTAGCAGTAAGAAACTCCTGCTTAATATATTCAGATTTAAAAGATACCTCAATGCTCATTGATCTGATTTTTAGCCAGTTCCTGATTAGGAAATAAACAAATTAAATGACACAGACAATCAAAATGCTTCAGAATTGCTTGTTGCTGGGATTTGAAGTCACACCATCCTGGGCTCTTGTGGTGAAAGGATAACAAAAGGAAGCAATTTTCTTTTGCTAATACACTACTATTTTATGTAAGTCTGGGTTTTGCATGCTGCTTTGGACCTGATTGATGACTTACACAATTTGAAACTGCCTGCATGCACTCAAACATGACATTTGAAGATTTAACAGTCATGCTTTATTTGCCAGCAATTCTCAGCAGTACATACATATGCTCTGTGTACCCATTCCCATTGCAAGTATGGAATGTAGCAGACACTAAATTGCATGTTGAAAGGTCGGTTCAGGGATAGAGGGACAGAACATATAGGGTGTTAAATAGGGTGCTGGCAAGCAGCTCAACTCAATCTCCTAGCCATCTCTCCTGCAGCAGCTCATGGTGCTACAGCCCGGCCTAACGGTTTTCCTCTTCTCTCAGGGACTAAAGGGTCCTGGAGTAGATTCCCAAGAGTAATCACACCCTTTTTCATTATTACATCAAAACAAAAGTCTAATAAAGTAGAATGGTGCAGCACTTGTTTTAGGATGAAGTCTTCAGAAAAATTCCAGTATAAAAGTTCACAGTAACTGGTAAAATCTTCATATTCTACCTCAGAAAGTCAAGTCTTCCTGGGTGTTGTGAAAGTTCCCAACAAATTTCTAGAAGCAAATGAACAGTGAAAACAGAATGTGCCTTTTAGTAACACTCCAAATCCTCAGCAAAATGGCTGCGCTGGATCAGCTCGTCGCTGTCAGGAATGGGTGATAATTCAAGCCATTTAATTACCATATGTGGTGTTAATAAACAGTAAGGGACGGATTGTCACTGAAATCCCCAATAATGACCCTACAGGGTCCCAGTCCTTGCTCATACTTCAATTCCTTTGCCCAGAGGACACTTTGCATTAAGGAGGCTGGCAGCTCAAGACCTTAGGAATAAATATTTTAGAAACTCTTCACTATCTAATTGAAACATGGAAAATAGAAGCAGGAGCAGATCATTTAGCCCTTCAAAATTGCTCCACCATTCAATGGGGTCATTGAGTATCCAACTCAGTACCTCTTCCTGCTTTCTCCCCATACTCTGATCTCTTTAGTACAAAGAATAATGGAACAAGAAATAAATTGTCCCCCTGACATGCAGGCCCTTCGGTCTAAAAAATCCTCAAGGATCTTTAAGAACTCAAGCTACACTGCAACAGGAATGATTAATTTTTATACCAAACTGACACTGATTCAGAAAGGGAGATCATTGGCAGCCATCTCTGATCCAAGAAGATTGTGCAATCAGGGTCATAGGATTCTACCACTGGCTTTTAAAGTAAGCAATCAGGCCAATTGTCAAACCATAGATTTTTGGGCACACGAACCATGAGGTTGAGGGACCTGAAGTGAAGATCTGATCCTTTCCTTCTTTCTCTGCTTCACCATTAAGATGCTAGAACTCAAAGCATGATGCACCTTGATGGGCAAATTGCCTCCATTTTGAATAACTGTTAGCAAGTTCCTCCTGATAACTATTGACAATGCTGCCACACTCCGAGAACTTAAAATAGGCAGGATCGGCAAATATGGCTCGGTTTTAATTTTGATCTTAAAGGGGGAAAATAAAAAGAGGGATGACGAATTAACAGCAAATTCCAGAACTTAATCCAAAGATGGCTGAAGGCCAGAGTGAGGCAAAATTAGTGGACAATGAACGAGACCCTGAAGTTGTAAGAAAATTAAGACCATTCAGAGACTTAGAGCCTAAAGTCACTGGGTTAGGCAGAGATTTATGCAAAGCCAAGAATTTTTAAGAGTGAGGCATTTATCAAATTGGAAGGAACTTGGGCCAGTAAGCACAAGGGTCTTGGAAGGTGCAGAACTGGTAGAGTTTAGGGCACTGGCAACAGAGTTTCTGACAAGCTGAAGTTTAATGGAGGGAGGGCTAGCCAGGAGAGCAACAACAGGAGAAAAAGTTGCGGCTGATGCAGGAATGGAGACCGGCAATGTTAAGAAAATGGAAGTAGGCAGCCTGCATGTCAATTATGATATGCACTTGGAAGTTCATCTGAAGGTCAAACAGCAAATGAGGTTGAAAATGAACTTGTCACTGTTCACTGCTGGTCAAAGTTGGAGATTAAAAGCAATAATTCTCTCAAAATCATTGAGGAAACAGGATTTCAACTAGAAGGTATGAAGTCAGATGTTTCACCTATTCAGTCAATATCAGGATTACACCATAAATCAATTGTCTCAGCACTTAGCAGTTCTAACAACCAATAACCAGAGCTGTTTCAAACATTTGAACTACTTCCTTAACATTGTTACTTTTGGTGAATTAATTGATAATCCATTAAGAAGTGCAAGCCTATGGCACACATGGGCTCTAAAGTCCTCTGGGTGGCACAGTGGTTAGCACTGCTGCCTCACAGCGCCAGAGACCCGGGTTCAATTCCCGCCTCAGGCGACTGACTGTGTGGAGTTTGCACGTTCTCCCCGTGTCTGCGTGGGTTTCCTCCTGGTGCTCCGATTTCCTCCAAAGATGTGTGGGTCAGGTGAATTGGCCATGCTAAATTGCCCATAGTGTTGGGAAGGGGTAAATGTATGGGTGGGTTGCGCTTCGGCGGGTTGGTGTGGACTTGTTGGGCCGAAGGGCCTGTTTCCACACTGTAAGTAATCTAATCTAAAACACTGCACTAGCAGCACAAACCATGTCATTCTACTCTATCCAACACATTAGGTAATGGACCACATTAATTCTGACAGATCAACCTCATTTTACTTGAATCATTTCACCACGACCTATTGAGATGTCATTTGAAACCAGAATGGAGAGACTCCATACACATAAGCAACCATTTTGCTAATGGTGAACTGTACCAAATGTTGACTACTCAAAGCGCAGCAGGTCAGGCAGCATCCTGAAGAAGGAC
Source organism: Hemiscyllium ocellatum (assembly GCF_020745735.1). Lineage (NCBI taxonomy): Eukaryota > Metazoa > Chordata > Chondrichthyes > Orectolobiformes > Hemiscylliidae > Hemiscyllium > Hemiscyllium ocellatum. The sequence goes on from NC_083404.1 coordinate 117,035,882, forward strand.
TCATGCCCGAAACGTTGACTCTCCTGCTCCTCGGATGCTGCCTGACCTGCTGCGCTTATCCAGCAACACATTTTCGGTTCTGATCTCCAGCATCTGCAGTCCTCACTCTCTCCTACTCAAAACAATAATCACCGTGTTCATAGAGGTGCAATTTAAATAGAATGATTACCCTACATTGAGCAAATCTAATCCTAAAATCAATACTTGTTGTAAAATACATTTTCCCTCCCAGAGATCATAGATTCATAGAGCATTAAAACAGGTCAGAACTAGTCCATGCCAACCATAATCCCAAACTAAACCAGCCCACTTGCCTGTACTTGACCCATGTCCCTCTAAACATTTCTTACTCATATACTTATCCAAATGTCTTTTAAACACTGCAACTGTAGCTACATCCACCATTTCCTCTGGAAGTTCATTCCACACACAAATCACTCAATGAGAAAAAAAGCTGCTCAGGTCTTTTGTAAGTTTTTTATCCTCTCACATTAAAAACAAACCCCCAAGTTTTGAAATCCCAAACCTTAGGATGAAGTAGGTCTCTTTTTCCTATCTCTAACCCCCATGAGTTTATTAACTTTAAGATAACCCTTCAGCCTCCTACACTCCAGTGAAGTAAGTCCCAGTCTATGCAGCCTCTCCCTATTACAAGTCAATTTCAATTGACATGTTTAATCACCTGGATCAAAAAATACCATGGAAATGACCATGAAATCACTGGGCTTATCCAATGAGCCACACAGATCACAAGAAAGATTATTTACAATGAATTAGTTAATTCTATTGGGACATCACAAAGACATTGCAATTAATCTTGATTTACCAAGGTTATCCAAGCGAAATGCTCAGTGTCAGTCTTAAACTCTAACGAGTAAGCATTATTGGAAGGCCACATGTAAAAACAAGTGAGACAAATACATTCCTCTCAAATAGCCAGACATCATTCTACTCCCACACCCTAGTGTACCTCAGCATGACTCAACACTTTCAGGATTGGCAGGTTTCTCATGACCAATTAAGGATGGGCAATAAATATTGGTTTAACCAGCAACACCTAGATGCGATGAATGAATTAAAATAAAGGCAAGAAAATTAAAGGGCTGGTACTCTGTAATGAAATGAAATGAAATGAAATGAAATGAAATGATTTTCAGACAGAATTCAATTAAACTTCACTTCAATACCTTTCAAATTGAGAAACCCAGGTTTGGGGCAGCACAGTGGCTAGCACTGTAGCTTCACAACACCCAGAACTCAGATTTGATTCCTGCCTCGGGTGACTGTTTGGAGTTTGCACATTCTCTGCGTCTGTGTGGATTTCCTCTGGGTGGTCTGTTTCCTCCCATGGTACAACGATATGCAGATCAGGTGAACTGGTCATGCTAAATTGCCTATAATGTTAGATAAATATAGGGAATGGGTCTGGGTGGGTTACTCTTCAGAGGGTCAGTGTGGACTTGTTGGGCTGAAAGGCCAGTTTCCACACGGTATGGAATATAATCTAGGTTGCATTCGGTTAGAAACCAAAATAATGTAAATCAGAAACAAAAACGCAAGTTGCTGGAAAAAATTGAATTGATTTTATTGCCATGTGAACCCAAGACACAGTGAATAAGCTGCTCTGGCAGTATCTGCGAAGAGACATCAGAGATAACATGCAGGTCCAATGACAAAGGTTAACAATGACAAACATTAACTCTGATGTCTCTTCACAGATGCTGCCAGAGCTGCTCAATATTTCCAGCAACTGTTTCTGTTGCATTCATTTTGCATTTTTAAAACACTTTTCACAAGCTCACTAATTTTACAGCCTTATTCCATGTTCTTTGGCCATCTACACACCCAGGGCCCTGTCATGACATGGGCTGATGAACAGCCAAACCATGTTCACTTACTCATAGTCCCCAATATAGCTTTTCCCATTCCCTGGCTTACTATCAATCACCCTTTTGTCAGCCTCACATTCTTATTTTCTTTCTGAGCTCCAACACCACAAATCTGCTTAGTCCTTTCCTGCCCAGTCCTGTCATTAGCATTAAAAAAATCTTTTCCAAGCTACCAAGAGTGTTTGAAGAAGGGTCACTGGATTTAAAACATTAACTCTGCTTTTTCGCCAAATATAGTGCCAGACCTGTTGAGTTTCTCGAGCGTTTTCTGTTTCATAAGATCAGGGTGTTTTTAGATTAGATTGCTTATCGTGTGGAAACAGACTCTTCAGCCCAACAAGTCCACACCCAGACCCATTCCCCTACACTTAATACTACGTGCAATTTAAAATGGCCAATTCACCTAACCTGTACATTTTTGGATTGTGGGAGGAAACTGGAGTACCCGGAGGAAACCCACACAGACACAGAGAGAATGTGCAAACTCCACAGACAGTTGCCCGAGGCAGGAATTGAACCCGGATCTCTGGGCTAAAGCTCTTCGCACCCACTGAAGTACTGTTGAAGTACTCAGCATGACTGTTGCCTCTCTCTCTCTCTAATGAGACAGCAGCCCTATCTATCGTCCTGTGAGACAATAGTGAGTTTGCTTTTTATTTTTACTCGCTATGATCATGCAGGAAACATGGCAGTCAGCTGTTAACACCACCCGTCTGCGAACAGCAATCCGATAATGATCAAACAAACCTTTTTCTTTCACAAAAAAAGGTCTTGGCAAAGGATAAACATTCATCAGGGCACCACAGAGAGTTGCAAGGCTCATCTTTGAATAGTGCAGTGGGATGGGTTTACATCTCCCTGAGACTCCTCAGTTTAAAAACAGTACCGTCTGACAAGACAGTACTCTCTCAATACTCCAATGGCATGTCAGTATAAATTTTGCACTCTTTTCTGTGTCAACTAGGAGAAAGGGAGGTCTGCAGATGCTGGAGATTAGGGTCGAGTGTGTTGCTGGAAAAGCACAGTAGGTCAGGCAGCATCCAAGGAGCAGCAGAATCGACGTTTTGGGCCAGAGCCTCTCATCATGAATGAGGCTGGGAGCCTCAGGGGTGGAGAGATAAATGGGAGGGGGGTGGTGCTGGGGAGAAGGTAACTAAGAGTGCAATAGGTGGATGGAGGTGGAGGTAAAGGTGATAGGTCAGAGAGGAGGTTGGAGCTGATAGGTGGGAAGGAAGATTGACAGGTGGGAAGGAAAATTGACAGGTGGGAGACAGGTCATGAGGGGGGTGCTGAGCTGAAAGGTTAGAACTGGGGTTGAAGGGTCCCAAGGAGAGGGGAAATGAAGAAACAGGTGAAGTCCAAATTGATACCCCTGGGGTTGAAGGGTCCTGATGTGGAAGATAAGGCATTCTTTCTCCTGGCGTCGGGTGGTTAGGGAGTGGCAATGGCAGAGGCCCGGGACCACATGTCCTCAGCAGAGTGGGAGGGGGAGTTAAAATGTTCAGCCAGGGGGTGGTGGGGTTGATTGGTGCAGGTGTCCCAGAGATGTTCTCTAAAGCTCTCTGCAATAAAGCGTCGAGTCTCCCCAGCATAGAGAAGACAACATCAGGATCAACGGATACAATAAATGACGTGTGGAAGTGCAGGTGAACCTTTTATGGATTTGGAAGGTTCCTTTGGGGCCTTGGATGGAGGTAATGGGGGGAGGTGTGGGTGCGGTTTTTGCAATTCCTGCGGTGGCAGGAGAAAATGCAGGTGCCCATGGCTACCCCTTTCGAATGGAGGAAGTGGGAGGATTCGAAGGCGAAACTGTCGAGGGTGAGGACCAGTTCAGCCTAACGAATGAGAGTGTCGGTGGAAGGGTACTGGTGGGGATGTCAGGAGAGGAAGAAACTGAGGGCTTGGAGGCCCTGTTCATGGTGGATGGAGGTGTAGAGGGACTGGATGTCCATGGTGAAGATGAGGCATTGGAGGCTTTGGAAGAAGTGGAGAGCATGGGTGGTGTCTCGAACGTACATGGGGAGGTTCTGGACCAGGGCATAGGACAGGACCAGGGTAGGTGGAGGTGAGTTCGGTGGGGCAGGAGCAGGCTGAGATGATAGATCGGCCAGGGTAGTCAGGCTTATGGATTTTGGGTTGGAGGTGGAATCGAGCTGTGTGGGGTACCCGGACTATGAGGTTGGAAGCTGTGGGTAGGAGATCTCCTGAGGTGATGAGGTTGCGTATGGTCTGGGAAATGATGGTTTGGTGATGGGGGAGGTGAGGTCATGGTCAAGGGAGTTGTAAGACGAGGTGTCTTTGAGTTGGCGCCTGGCTTCAGTGCGCCAAACTACACTGCACCCCCTTTGTCCCCGGTTTGATAGTAAGGTTGGGGTTGGAGCAGAAGGAGTGGAGGACTGTGCGTTGTGAAGGTGAGAGGGTGGAGTGGGTGAGGTGGTTGGACAGGTTGAGGCAGTTGATGTCACGGCGGAAGTTTGAAATGAAGAAATAAAAGACAGGTAGCAGGCCAGTACGGGGTGTCCAGGTGGATGGAGTGTGTTGGAGGTGGGAGAAGGGGTCCTTGGTGGGTGGGTGGGTGTCTTGGTTGAATAAAGTAGGTACAGAGGCGAAGGCGGTGAAGAAACATTCAAGGTCACAGTGTGTGTCAAACTCATTAATCTTATTTGAGAGCATGTCTCCTCCTGAGATTTCCATCACCTACAAATGTACCCCACCGCCAAGGATATATTTCCCTCCCCACCCCTACACGCTTTCCACAATGAACGTTCCCTCTGTGACTACCTGGTCAGATCCACACCCCCTAACAATCCATCCTCCCCTCCTGGCACCTTCCCCTGCCACTTCAGGAATTGCAAAACCTACGCCCACACCTCCCCCGCTCACCTCCATCCAAGGCCCCAAAGGAGCCTTCCCCATCCATCAAAGTTTTACCTGAACTTCCACACATGTCATTTAATGTTCAATATGCCATTGATCCTGATGCAATCTCCTCTACGATGGGGAGACTGGACGCCTTCTCGCAGAGAGCTTTAGAGAACATCTCCAGGACACCCGCACCAATCTACGCCACCACCCCGTAGCTGAACATTTCAATTCCCCCTCCCACTCTGCCGAGGACATGCAGGTCCTGGGCCTTCTCCACTGTCAATCCCTCACCACCCGACGCCTGGAGGAAGAAGCTTATCTTCTGCCTCGGGACCCTTCAACCCCAGGACACCAATGTGGACTTCACCAGATTCCTCATTTCCCCTTCCCCCCACCTTATCCCAGTTCTAACCTTCCAGCTCAGCACTGTCCTCATGATCTGTCCCACCTGTCAATCTTCCTTCCTACCTAATCGCTCCACCCTCCTCTCCGACGTATCACTTTTACCTCCCACCTCCATTCACCTATTGCACTCTTAGCTACCTTCTCACCAACCCCACCCCCCTCCCATTTATCTCTCCACTCCCGAGGCTCCCTGCCTCATCCCTGATGAAGGGCTCTGGCCCAAAATGTTGATTTTCCTGCTCCTCGGATGCTCTCTGACCTGCTATGCTTTTCCAGCAATGCGCTCTTGACTCTTGCCTCTGGTCACCTGATTCAAAGTAACACTCTTGAGCCATTTTGGTGTGAATTTTAGGAAAGGGCAATGTACAGGATAGCACCAAGATAGAAAGAAGATACAAGAACTCTCTCGGCGGAGCACGTAACGGCTGTCTGGTGGTGTTTTTTTTAAGTCGCGGTATAGTCCAGTTATTATTTTTTTAACGGCTAAAATGTAAAGTTTTTTTAAAGCGCCTAGCGGACCCGGAAGCTGGTGTCGCGCTAGCTTACCTGGGAAGGTTTTTTTTTCTTATAAAAGCGCGCAGCTCCAAGTCTTCGGCCTCACTCTCTCGGCGGAGCAGGTAACGGCTGTCTGGTGGTGTTTTTTTTAAGTCGCGGTATAGTCCAGTTATTGTTTTTTTAACGGATAAAATTTAAAGTTTTTTTAAGCGCCTAATGGACCCGGAAGCTGGTGTCGGGCTAGCTTACCTGGGAAGGTTTTTTTTCTTATAAAAGCGCGCAGGTGAGGAACCCGAGGCACTACAGGGGTAGAGCCTCCCACCCGCCCTCCTCCTCTAACCTAATAATAAGACCCGTTGTGGTAAGCAGGTAAGTTCTGCATTTTGCTTGTTTGTTTCTTTAGATCTAGTTTTTAAAGTTTACCTTTTAGAGGGATGGCAGCGAAGGCAGTGCAATGTTCCTCTTGCAACATGTATGAGGTGGAGGAAGCCATTAGCATCCCTGCTGATTACACTTGCAAGAAGTACACCCATCTCCAGCTCCTCCAAGACCGTGTTAGGGAACTGGAGCTGGAGTTGGATGAACTGCGGATCATTCGGGAGGCAGAGGTGATCATAGATCAGAGCTTTAGGGAAGTAGTTACTCCGAAAGTTATAGAGAGATGGGTGACAGTGAGGGGGAGTGGGAGGAAGCAGCCAGTGCAGGGACCCCCTGCGGTCATTCCCCTCAAGAACAAGTATACCGTTTTGGATACTTGTGGGAGGGATGACTTACCAGGGGTAAGAAACGAGGTTTAGGCCTCTGGCACAGAGCCTGTCCCCGTTGCTCAGAAGGGAAGGGTGGAGAAAGATAGAGCGATAGTTATTGGGGACTCAATAGTGAGGGGTACAGATAGGCGGTTTTGCGGGGGCGACAGAGACTCACGATTGGTATGTTGCCTCCCAGGTGCAAGGGTACGTGATGTCTCTGATAGTGTTTTCCGGGTCCTTAAGGGGGAGAGGGAGCAGCCCCAGATCGTGGTCCACGTTGGCACCAACGACATAGGTAGGAAGAGGGGTGAGGATGTTAGGCAGGCTTTCAGGGAGCTAGGTTGGAAGCTCAGAACTAGAACAAACAGAGTCGTTGTCTCTGGTTTGTTACCCATGCCACGTGATAGAGAGTCGAGGAATAGGGAGAGAGAGCAGTTAAATGCGTGGCTACAGGGATGGTGCAGGAGGGAGGGACTCCAGTTTCTGGACAACTGGGGTTCTTTCTGGGGAAGGTGGGACCTCTATAAACAGGATGGTCTACACCTGAACCTGAGGGATACCAGTATCCTCGGGGGGGAGGTTTGCTAGTGCTCTTTGGGAGGGTTTAAACTAACTCTGCAGGGGCATGGGAACCTGGACTGTAGCTTTAGGGTACAGGACCTTGAGTGTAGGGAGGTTAGGAACATGGCATCGATCTCAAAGGAGGGTGCCTGTAAACAGGAAGGTGGCTTGAAGTGTGTATACTTCAATGCCAGAAGTATAAGAAATAAGATAGGTGAACTTGCAGCGTGGGTTGGTACCTGGGACTTCGATGTTGTGGCTATTACAGAGACATGGGTAGAACAGGGACAGGAATGGCTGTTGCAGGTTCCAGGGTTTAAATGTTTTAACAGGGTAAGAGATGGGGGTAAAAGAGGGAGAGGTGTGGCATTGCTTGTCAAGGATAGTATTACAGCGGTGGAAAGGACGATGGAGGAAGACTTGCCATCTGAGGTAGTTTGGGCTAAGGTTAGAAATAGGAAAGGTGAGGTCACCCTGTTAGGAGTTTTCTACAGGCCTCCTAATAGTCCGAGAGAAGTAGAGGAAAGTATTGCGAGGATGATTCAGGAGAAGAGTGAAAGTAGCAGGGTGGTTGTTATGGGGGACTTTAACTTCCCCGATATTGTCTGGGAAAGCTATAGCTCGAGTTCGTTAGATGGGGGTCGGTGTTTGTCCAATGTGGGCAGGAGAGTTTCCTGACACAATATGTAGACAGGCCAACAAGAGGTGAGGCCATACTGGATTTGGTTCTAGGTAATGAACCAGGCCAGGTGTTAGACTTGGAGGTAGGTGAGCACTTCGGGGACAGTGACCACAACTCGGTGACTTTTACTCTGGTGATGGAGAGGGATAAGTGTGCAATGCAGGGCAAGAGTTATAGCTGGGGGCAGGGAAATTATGATGCGGTGAGGCATGACTTAGGATGCGTGGATTGGAAAAATAGGCTTCAAGGGAAGAACACAAATGATAGGTGGAGATTGTTCAAGGAACAGCTATTGGGTGTCCTTGATAAGTATGTACCAGTCAGGCAGGGAATAAAGGGTCTTGTGAAGGAGCCGTGGTTTAATAAGGAATTGGAATCCCTTGTGAAAGGGAAGAGGGCGGCCTATGTAAAGATGAGGCGTGAAGGTTCAGTTGGGGCAATTGAGAGTTATAAGGTAGCGAGGAAGGATCTAAAGAGAGAGCTAAGAGCAGTGAGAAGGGGACATGAAAAGTCCTTAGTTGGTAGGATTAGAGAAAACCCAAAGGCTTTCTATAGGTATGTCAGGAATAAAAGGATGACTAGGGTAGGTATCGGTCCAGTCAAGGATAGTAGTGGGAAGTTGTGCGTGGAGGCGGAGGAGATTGGAGAGGCACTAAATCAATACTTTTCGTCAGTATTCACTCAGGAACAGGACACTGTTGCTGATGTGAATATTAAGTCACAAGTGATTAGAATGGATGGCCTTGAGGTATGTAGGGAAGAGGTCTGGGGAATACTGGAAAGGATGAAAATAGATAAGTCCCCTGGGCCTGATGGCACTTATCCTAGGATCCTCTGGGAAGCTAGGTAGGAGATAGCAGAGCCATTGGCCTTGATTTTTATGTCGTCGTTGTCTACGGGAATAGTGCCAGAAGACTGGAGGATAGCGAATGTGGTCCCCTTGTTCAAGAAGGGGAGTAGGGATAGCCCTAGTAACTACAGGCCAGTGAGTCTCACTTCTGTTGTGGGCAAAGTCTTAGAGAGAATTGTAAGGGATAGGATTTATGAACATCTGGATAGGAATAATGTGATCAAGGATAGTCAGCATGGTTTTGTGAAGGGCAGGTCGTGCCTCACAAACCTTATTGAGTTCTTTGAGAAGGTGACCAAGGAAGTGGACGAGGGTAAAGCAGTAGATGTGATGTATATGAATTTTAGCAAGGCGTTCGATAAGGCACCCCATGGTAGGCTAATGCAAAAACTACGGAGATATGGCATTGAGGATGCATTAGAGGTTTGGATTAGGAATTGGCTGGCTGGAAGGAGACAGAGGGTAGTAGTTGATGGTATAGGTTCATCTTGGAGTGCAGTTACTAGCAGTGTTCCACAAGGATCTGTTTTGGGACCATTGCTGTTTGTCATTTTTATAAATGACCTGGAGGAGGGGCTTGAAAGCTGGGTGAGCAAGTTTGCGGATGACACGAAAGTCGGTGGAGTTGTGGACAGCGAAGAAGAATGTGGTAGGTTACAGCGGGATATAGATAAGTTGCAGAGCTGGGCAGAAAGGTGGCAAATGGAGTTCAATGTAGCTAAGTGTGAAGTCATTCACTTTGGTAGGAGTAACAAGAAGATGGATTACTGGGCTAATGGTAGGCTACTTGGTAGTGTGGATGAGCAGAGGGATCTTGGTGTCCATGTACACAGATCTCTGAAAGTTGCCACCCAGGTAAATAGTGCTGTGAAGAAGGCATATGGTGTACTGGGCTTTATTGGTAGAGGAATTGAGTTCCGGAGTCCTGAGGTCATGTTGCAGTTGTATAAGACTCTGGTGCGGCCTCATCTGGAGTATTGTGTGCAGTTTTGGTCGCCATACTATAGGAAGGATGTGGAGGCATTGGAACGAATGCAGAGGAGGTTTACCAGGATGTTGCCTGGCATGATAGGAAAATCGTATGAGGAAAGGCTGAGGCACTTGGGGCTGTTCTCATTGGAGAAAAGAAGGTTTAGGGGAGATTTGATAGAGGTGTACAAGATGATTAGGGGTTTAGATAGGGTTGACAGTGAGAACCTTTTTCCGCTAATGGAGTCAGCTGTTACTAGGGGCACAGCTTTAAATTAAGGGGTGGTAGGTATAGGACAGATGTTAGTGGTAGATTCTTTACTCAGCGGGTTGTGAGTTCATGGAATGCCCTGCCAGTAGCAGTGGTGGACTCTCCCTCTTTATGGTCATTTAAGCGGACATTGGATAAGCATATGGGATTATTGGGCTAGTGTAGGTTAGGTAGGCTTCGGTCGGCGCAACATCGAGGGCCGAAAGGCCTGTACTGCGCTGTATTTTTCTATGTTCTATGTTCTATTTAACAGCTGTCAGAATGAACTCAACAATTTCAAATTGTCAGAGGAAGAGAAAAATGGGGGATATGATGAGTTTTACAGTCATCCCAATCCACCTGGTTCAAGACAAAAATCCACCACACTTTTATAATTGTGATTGTGCCTTTGACTGTTTCTAACTATAACAACACTCCTTCCTGGATCCTGTGTCATGTTTATGTATATGGACAATAAAGTAGATGGTTCAATTAATGAACAGACAGGTCAGATCACACCTATTTCCAAAAGAAACATTCAACCTTGGGAATTTGGCACAAATTAATCGGTTATTCAAGTCATACAGCAACTCAGACATTTGAATATACGATAGCAGCAGTCTGCTAATACAATGTGAGTCAGAAACATTTTAGATTCTGAACCTTCTTCCAGCTAAAACAAATAAATATAGCCGAAGTTCCATGGAGACACCTATTGATGTGGAGGCAGATTTGTCAGCTAAAACACAGCAGCAGGACAAAAAGCACAAGCAAACTCATAAACAGTCCACATAGTTGATATTAAGTGGCTAAAAATGGACTGTGAAGGAGGACTGTGAATATCAGGCCTGATTATTCATCTCAGTGACATTTGGAACCCAGAGACTCCCAAGGATCTCATGGAGATCGATTTGGAGGTCTTATCGGAAGCCATAATGGAGATGAGGTGGCAGGAGAAGGGGAATCGACACAGACCAGGTAATTTAGGATAGGATTGCTGTAATTTTCAGTGTTAGAATGACACAATATGCCCTGCCAAGGTGAGTACCAACAACCCAAGCTTTACAACAAGACACTGGTTGTTCACCCTCTCAGAGACACATGAGCCTAGGAGCCTCAGAGTTCAATCTACTCCTGGATATGGCAGGGGTGTGTGCCAAGGCTACCTACTCACCCCACAGAATGGGTCTGAGGCAAATTGCTTCTGTAGCTGAAAATGTGTTGCTGGTTAAAGCACAGCAGGTCAGGCAGCATCCAAGGAACAGGAAATTCGACGTTTCGGGCCGGAGCCCTTCATCAGGAATGAGGAGAGGGTGCTAGGCAGGCTAAGATAAAAGGTAGGGAGGAGGGACTTGGGGGAGGGGCGATGGAGATGTTATAGGTGGAAGGAGGTCAAGGTGAGGGTGATAGGCCGGAGTGGGGTGGGGGCGGAGAGGTCAGGAAGAGGATTGCAGGTTAGGAGGGCGGTGCTGAGTTCAAGGGAATCGACTGAGACAAGGTGGGGGGAGGGGAAATGAGGAAACTGGAGAAATCTGAGTTCATCCCTTGTGGTTGGAGGGTTCCCAGGTGGAAGATGAGGCGCTCTTCCTCCGACCGTCATGTTGTTATGTTCTGGCAATGGAGGAGTCCAAGAACATGCATGTCTTCGGTGGAGTGGGAGGGAGAGTTAAAGTGTTGAGCCACGGGGTGGTTGGGTTGGTTGGTCCGGGCGTCCCAGAGGTGTTCCCTGAAGCGTTCTGCAAGTAGGCGGCCCGTCTCCCCAAAAATAGAGGAGGCCACATCGGGTGCAGCGGATGCAATAGATGATGTGTGTGGAGGTGCAGTTGAATTTGTGGCGGATATGGAAGGATCAGGTTTACAGAAATTGCTTCTGTAAACCTGGCACAGTCACCAGACCCAGAAATAGGCTTGATTTGGAAAATAAAACAGAATCAGGAGAAGAGACCCAAGGAAGTCAGATGAATTATGTGTCTAGATTATGGGGGCACATCTCTCTGATGCATATGAAGAGCACTGAAATGTCTGGTCTGCCACAGCTAACCTCCTCCTGAACTGCAATTCAGACTCTTCCATGGTTTGATATTCCATTACTGTGATGATGTTCAGATTGGGCACCCCTCCGTTAGCTTGGTATTTTTCAGTTAAGACGATGTGTCTTTCAAAAGGACAAACAGGAGTAAAACTGGCATCTTCTAATGAAATAGAGCACATGACCTTGGCCATTGAGGACAGCAGTGCTTCATTCTGCTGTTTGCCCTTTTAAAATCAACAGGAGATTGCTTTGCCCATGTTTGAACTGATGCCATAAGACCTCATAGGAATCAAAGTGAATGTATACTACTTCACCACCACCTCTGATCAGTCTGTCCTGGTAGTAGGAGAGGAAATGGTGATGGCGATATGTGGCGTATCACCTGAAAGGTATGATTCTGTGAGTATGACTTTATCTAACGATGGCAGATCTAATCAGTGGGACAGCCCTTCCAATTTCGGCAGTGTCCTCTGATGTTGCCCAATAGAATTTTGCAAGGTCAACAATGTTGTCATTCCCAGTGCTTTCCAGTGCTCACTCACTCATGATTACTACTCATCACTACGCCTATTTGCCTCATCTGACACCGAACTGCTAGAATAAATGAGACAGATGTTTAAAATACATGAGGATCTGTGTTCTTGTGTTCCCATATGCCAGCATTTCATACATATGTAAGCTCTCCATTTTATTGAAACTTAATTGAACTGTAAAAGTGACAGCCCGATAGTGCTACGGATGCTACAATGTAACCCGCACAGTGACTAATTTCAAAGTGAAAACTTACTGAGTATCGGAGTATAGTCACCAAGTGTCTAAATCAGCTATTTGTCCAAAACCCAATCATCTTCAACTGATTCTTCCATGACCTTCTTTCCATCATCAAGTCAGAAATTAGGATGTTCACTGTTGATTGCACCATATTGAGTGACATTGTGTGACTCTTCAAGACACTGAAGCAGTCCATATTCAAATACAGCAAGGACTAGAAAATATCAAGGCTTGGGATGAAAAGTGGCAAGTAACATCCACATCACACAATTGCCAGGTAATGACCATCTTCAGGGAGGAGAAAGTGAGCACTCCAGTTGCTGGAGGTCAGAGTCGAGACTGAGGTGCTGGAAAATCTCAGCCAGTCAGGCAACATTCGACAAGCAGGAAAGTCGACGTATGATGACAGGCTTATGCTTGAAACGCCGACTCTGCTGCTTCTCAAATGCTGCCTGAGCAGCTGTGCTTTTCCAGCACCACGCTCTTCGACAATAACCATCTTCAATAAGCAACAAATGAACATCACTCCTTGACATTCAAATGTGTTGCCATTACGGAATCCCCCATCATCAACATCCTGGGGGTTACTATTAGTCAGAATTTGAAGTTTAGAAGACTGAGACATATAAGATTATGAAAGGATTGGACACTCTGGCAGCAGGAAACATGTTTCCGCTGATGGGTGAGTGCCGAACCAGAGGACACATCTTAAAAATACGGGGTAGACCATTTAGGACAGAGATGAGGAGGAACTTCTTCACCCAGAGAGTGGTGGCTGTGCGGAATGCTCTGCCCCAGAGGGCAGTGGAGGCCCAGTCTCTGGATTCATTTAAGAAAGAGTTGGATAGAGCTCTCAAAGATAGTGGAATCAAGGGTTATGGAGATAAGGCAGGAAGTGGATACTGATTAGGAATGATCAGCCATGATCATATTGACTGGCGGTGCAGGCTCGAAGGGCTGAATGGTCTACTCCTGCACCTATTGTCTATTGTCTATTGTCTATTGAACTGGACTCACGTATAAATATGTGGCTATAAGATCAGGTCAAAGTTTAGAAACACTGCAGTGAGTAACTTGTCTTCTGACTCCCCAACAGCTGTTCACCATCTAGCAGGCACAAGTCCGGAGTCAGGATGAATATAGCTCCAACAACACTTGAGATATTCGGTTCTATCCAGGACAATGCAGTCCACTTGATTGGCATCACATCCACAAACATCCACTCCCATTGCCACCAAAGCTCAGCAGAGTGTACCGTCCATGAGATGCATTGCAGAAATTTATCAAAGCTCCTTCAAAAACACCTTTCAAATCCACGACCAGTCGAAGAACAAGGGCACAGATGTACGGACTTCACCAATTTCCTCATTTCCCCTTCCCCCACCTCACCCCAGTTCCAACCCTCCAGCTCAGCACTATCCACCATGGGCAGCATGGTGGCACAGTGGTTAGCACTGCTGCCTCACAGTGCCAGAGACCTGGGTTCAATTCCCACCTCAGGCAACTGTCTGTGTGGAGTTTGCACATTTTACCCCGTGCCTGCGTGGGTTTCCTCCGGTTTCCTCCCACAGTCCAAAATGTGCAGATTAGGTGAATTGGCCATGCTAAATTGCCTGTAGTGTTAGGTGAAGGAGTAAATGTAAGGGAACGCTTGCTCTTCAGAGGGTCAGTGTGGACTTGTTGGGCCTGTAAGTAATCTAGTCTAATCTACATGCCTATCTTCCTATCCACTCTGACCTATCACCTCCATCCCCATCCCATTCACCTATTGTACTCTATGCTACTTTCTCCCTACCCCCATCCCCCTCACATTTATCTCTCCACTCTGCAGGCACTCTGCCTCTATTCCTGATTAAGGGCTTTTGCCCGAAACGTCGATTTTCCTTCTCCTCGGATGCTGCTTGACCTGCTGTGCTTTTCCAGCGCCACTCTAGTTTCCAGCGTCTGCAGTCCTCACCTTTGCCCTCATGATCAAAGTCAAGCCACAAACTGAAATCCAATCCCTGAGCATGATGTGACTAAGTGAAAAACAAGGGTAAATGTGCATCCGACGAGTTTTACCTCGTTGGGGATATTTCTGTGTATGGCAGGGCTGCATTAAATTAAAAATCAGATTTTACTGCCTTTCAATAGATTCTGCTCACAACTGAATCATAATCCATCGTCGTCAAGGTACAGTACATTTACAAAAGCAAATCAACAGGTTGAATTCAATAAGCTGATTTGTTTTTATGAGGAGCACTTGGCACAGGGCTTAAATGAAAACACTTTATGGATCACTTTGTTCTATTTACCTGCTCTCCTGCTGTTGCTTGTTGGAAATCTTTTTTTTAAGTGGACTCAAACTCTGTGCAGAAAAGCAGTTTGGAGCTCAACATTTAGACAATATGGCAATACCATGGCATACTGTGCCACGTTGCTATGTTCATGGTTCATGAAGTAGTTCATAGGGGCCAAGACCATTGTTGCCATCATTATACGTTTGAATATAAAACGTGGAACAGTTGTATTATTCAAAAAACGATCATCCCATTTAGCATGTATCTTCCTGCAGTGTAGTTATTTACTCCTCACATTACCACCCACAATGTAATCTCAGAAATAGAGAAATTAAAGATGATTTGACTTGATAAACTTAAATTTATGGAAGCTGCCAGTTTTACATTAAAAATTGCCATCAGCAGTGGGAGAATTGGACAGCCACTAGTACCAGAAATCTGATCAATTTATTTCCTATTTGTTGAAACATGCTGAGGTAAAATTAGTACATTCAAGTCATATGAGGAATCAGCCATCGTTGCACAAACCACCTTGTGTACTCATTCCAACCAGTAACTTACAATTTATAGCACCTTTAATATGACAAATGTATATTAAAAAGGTTTTTTTTAAGATTAGATTACTTACAGTGTTCGGCCCAACAAGTCCACACTGACCCGCGGAAGTGCAACCCACCCATACCCCTACATTTACCCCATACCTAACACTACGGGCAATTTACCATGGCCAATTCACCTGACCCGCACATCTTTTGGACTGTGGGAGGAAACCCACGCAGACACGGGGAGAACGTGCAAACTCCACACAGTCAGTCGCCTGAGTCAGGAATTGAACCCGGGTCTCAGGCGCTGTGAGACAACAGTGCTAACCACTGTGCCACCGTGCTGCCCACACAGGGTGTTTCACCTGTGTTCTCAAACAATATATAACGTGGAATAAGATACTAGGACAGATAACCAATTGCTTTGTCAAACAAGTATATTGTCAGGATGATATTAAAGGAGGTGAGACAGTGACAGAGGTTTCAGGATGGTATTTGTTTGTTCAACGCTGAAGCAGTTCAAAGCAGGCTAGGGAAACAAACACCAAAGTGATGGAAGAACAGGTTTGCTGCAAATCAAGAGACAGCAGAACTTTGGATCAGCTCAAATCAGGCTGGGAGTTTGAGTTAGAGGGAGAATTACTTCAGGATATCTGCTTTTCAGAAATTTACACAATTTGTTTGAATCCAGACATTTATGTTGCTAAGTGCTTTTTCTGGTTGACAAATTTAACAGCATAACAGCATAAAGTACAGCCTGACTTCCGTGATTACTAAACAAAAATTGGAAGAACGCAAATGCTGTAAATCAGAAACAAAACAGCAATTGCTAAAAAAAGCCAGTCTGGCAGCATCTCTGGAGAGAAATCAGAGTTCATATTTTGGGTTCTTTTATCCTGAGCACAGTTCTGAGGAAGTGTCATTGGATCCAAAATCTCATAGAAAACTAGCATACAGGTAAAGATAATAAATAAAGTGAATGGAATTTTGGCTATTATGGCTAAAGGAATGGAATATAAATGTAAGGAAGTCAGGTTGTCAATTTGCTCGCTGAGCTGGTGGGTTTGTCTTCAGCTGTTTCATCACCAGGAACTGCAACGAAAACTAAAAGAGCTGTTAGAAGACTCAACACTCCATCCACTCCACGCAGGAATTCCTTCACATCATCAAAGACACCTAGATACAGGACAACAAGGTCATCGTTTCCTTTGATGTGATGACTTTATTCACTTTAATAAACATCACCCTGGCCAAAGAAACACTGGCCTTACTGCTAGACAAATCAGGGATACAAATACGCGACAGCAATGACCACCAGACTACTCCAGCTCCTGAGCAATATGGCAGCCCACAAACCTACTAGCACACTTCAAAAAATCTACTGATGAACTTAAAGGACCCCATACACACATCCAGCAGAACAAATATTATATACAAAATACCCTGCAATGACAGCAACAAACATTACATTGGACAAATGGGTAGGAAACTAGCCACCAGGATACATGAGTCGAGAGTGTGATGCTAGAAAAGCACAGCAGTTCAGGCAACATCCGAGGAGCAGGAGAATTGATGTTTTGTGCATAAGCCCTTCATCAGGAATTTGAGGAAAGATGTAGTGGCATTGGAGACAGTTCAGAGGAGGTTCATTAGATTGATCTCAGAGATGAGGGGTTTGTTGTATGAAGAGAGATTGAACAGTTTCGGCCTATACTCTCTGGAATTTAGAAGTATGAGCAGATATCAAATTGAGATATTCAAGATGATAAAAGAATGGATAAAATAATATGGAGCGGATGCTTCTTCTTGTGGGCATTCTAGGATAAGAAATCATAGTCTTAGGATAAGGGGTAGCAAATTTAAAACAGAGTTGAGGAGAAACTATTTCTCCCAAAGGGTTGTGAATCTGTGGAATTCGCTACCCCAAAGTGTGGTGGATGCTGGGACAGTAAGTAAATTTAAGGAGAAGTTACACAGATCATTAATTGGTAATGGGTTGAAGGTAAATGGAGAGAAGGCAAAAAAATGGGGGTGAGGAGCATATCAGCATGATTCTGCTCGTATTGAACTAATGACCTGCTGAGCTTTTTCAGCAATTTCTATTTTTGGTCCCTGATGTTTTTTTCAAGACCTAGCTTTTGAATTCTTTAACTGCTTGAAGGGGAACTCTTTCCTGGGAGCAGAGGAATGGAACTAATTGGGTTGCATTTTTGATGGTTCCCACATATGCACGATAGGCTACAATTTTCCTCTACTCATTGACTGGTGCTGTGCAATTCTGACACATTCAGCATTTACTCCCCATCCCTAAGTGCTCTTGAGAAGGCTCTCTGGCTGCTGTGTTATTTGATCCGATGGATCTACATTCTTCATTTGTCTACAGCTGCATACATCTACATTGCTGAGATGAAATTTGTTAAGGTAGCAGAGAGTAGTAAAAACGAAGAGCTGCTGGCTGTGGCTCACGTCTGCTCCAGAATATGTGTACCGGAGAGCAAAGCATATGTGATTTGGTCAGCGAGTTTTGTTTTAATAAGTAATGTTTGTCACTGCTGCTAATGATTCAGCTCTAACATTACACAACATCAAACGAGTGACAGCATGCTTCCCCATCAGCGCTGCAGTGAGTGAAGCTAATTTAGAGGCTCCCTCCCAGTGCAGACTGGAACAAACATTGCATTGCATTTGTTAGCATATGACTGCCTGCTAACAGACAGCACCAAGAGCTCAGTCCATAAGGGCTTGCTGTCACGGCTTCGAAAAGCAAACCATCAGCACTCTACATGTTACCAAGCATTTCCAGACCGAAGACTTGTCAGAGCAGAGCTTAGTGAATAAGCGGTAGTAGCATTTTAAACCAGGCCTCCTCAAAATACAAAGTGCAAACAATGATAGTGAAATTTGAAGCCTCACAGTTAAAAAGGAGTGACAATTTATCCACCGTCTTGAGCTTTGAGTGAGCTGACTACAAAACTAAACTGCAGGCAGCGAGAATATCCCTCTCCAGAATCCTTCTACAAATATGGAAACCCTGCTATCAGGTCCTGACTGCAGTATCCACCTGAGCAAAGAAACATTAGTGGATCTTTAGATGTACACTTACAACGTCATGAAGCATGTCACAAAGCAGGAGGAGGAAACAATCAATTTTATTTTTCTTATTATTTAAAATGGAAATGCGAGCACAAGAGACGTAAAGAATATTAAACAGGAAGACAGGATCCATCACTGAAGGGAGGGTGGGCTGAGGAAATTGATGTCATTTTCTGCTTTAAAAATGAAAGATCTCCTGCCAGGTTACGGCATTTTCTTTCTTAACTAGCACCAACATGAAAACTAATAATGCTCTGTTACTGTTTCAATATTAATACTAAATCAAGAAGAAGCTCAAGAGTAATCAAAGGATATTTCAAAGGCTGTGTGGGTGAAAAGAACATTGGAACAGAAACAGACACAGTCTCTCAGGAACCGTATCTGGAAACCTTCATTTAGCTTCGTTTCTAGTCTGAGGCAGCAAGCTGTGTTGATAATGTGTTCTTGCATGAAGCAAAGAAACATTAAAAGGGAGAGAAGCACTGTGGTGATTCTTCTGTCCCAGCAATTTATGACTTCCGAGTGTTTCGAGGGAAGATGTCAAGGGGTCTACCCATAATGAACAGAGAATGTGCACAAAGCAGGCTTTGTACAGTCTGCATGCATCTCTCTCTCCGAACAATGTTTCAGCCTGCAATTGAGCAGACCAACCATTGAATTTAGCCTACAACTGAGCCCCATCATCACTCAGGAACAGAATGTATGAGTTCTCTTGTGGCGCAGCAGTGGTGACCATAGCTTGAGGCCAGAAGGCATTGGTTCAGGTCTCAGCTGCTGCAGAGGTGAGTAACAACACACTGAAAATTTTGATTACAACTATCAGATTGGTATACACTTGTACCATGTAACTACAGCCACCATGTAAACATCAAATTGGCACCCATTCCCTTCATCCAAGCCTCAAACCAGCAACAGGTATGTGTGTTGCTCACCCTGAATTATGTTGAGTTAAACTTGAACAATATTTTAAAATTTATTTCACGGCATTCTTTTATTTTAATTTGCATAACGACTTGATGAACCTTTTACTTCTGTACCTTTTGCCTGATTTTATTTCCTCCAAATTGTTTCTATAATATCGCTACTAATGCTATTGTTGCTGAAGTTTGATTAGATTAGATTCCCTGCAGTACGGAAACAGGCCCTTCTGCCCAACAAGTCCACATCGACCCTCTGGAGAGTAACCCACCCAGACCCATTCCCATATATTTAACCCTGACTAATGCACCTAACACTATGGGCAACTTAGCATAGCCAATTCACTTTGCCTGCACATCTTTGGAGTGTGGGAGGAAAGTGGAGCACCCGGAGGAAACCCACACAGACACTGGAAAAATGTGCTAACTCCACACAGACAGTCGCCTGAGAGGGGAAATCGAGCCCGGATCCTTGATGCTGTGAGGCAGCAGTGCTAACCACTGAGCCATGAATTGTGGATGACGTGCTTCAATAATGGGAAGGGGAAGGAGAAATGTTACAACATTGTTCAAACGTGGAAATAGTGAGAGAAGCAGAACCTAAAATACTTTCAAAAGGGAAGCGGAGAAATACTTGGAGAAAAGTCAGCAGAAGGAAATTAAGCAGATTCTTCTTTGAGAGCTGGCACAGCCATGATGGGCAAGCTAGTTTCTCTCATCCTAACAATTTTGCACAATTAGTGGCAGTGCCCCCTATATTGAAGCAGGGGTGGAAACTAGATTGTGTAAAATGTGCAACATCACCTTTATACACTGAGGACCCCTCCTGCTCTATTATAAAACTGTCATTGCTGCAGATCTCATGAAAGAATATAATGCAATAGCTTGCCCATTATTCTTGGTTTCCAGGATCGAATGAGTATAAGATTCTTAGCTGAAAAATCATGCTATAACTCAGAATATAGGATTGATATTATGCTTGCACAATTGATTACCTTTAATGTTGTTCCCAATGCTGAAACTAACAACAATTTGCCACAACTAGCATTTGCCTTCAGTTGCACTGGGAGAAATCATTTCTAGGCAGGAGTAGGAATCCTTTCTCAACAACAAACAGTCATCCTTCCTGGCAACTTGGATAAGGGGCACTGTTAATGTCATGGAATTGTTATAATTTGTTAGAAAATCAGTTAGCCCAGCATGATGGGTTGGGGTTTGGATTAGGGTTCCTAGTGAAGGGTTTTTGCCCAAAACATTGATTCTCCTGCTCCTCAAATGCTGCCTGATCTGCTGTGCTTTTCCAGCACCAAAATCTCGACTCTAATCTCCAGCATATGCAGTCCTCACTTTCGTCAACATGTTGGTGCCAATTCTCAAAGACCTCTTCGTTACATTCAACTACCCTATACTACTGATGTGCCAAAAACACCTCATTAATTCCTCAGCCTCTGCGTCACTATTCTTAATTCAATTGCAAAATTCAAGACTCACATATAAAGTGTACAACTATGATCATGCTCCTCTCACACAGCTTGACCACCCTAGTCCAAGGCCAGCAACTTCACACAGCTTCGGCATATGTATGCAAAAGCCAAGGAGGAACCATTTTCAACCAGAAGCACCGAGCATAGGATGAATCTTGACCTCCCACAAAAGTCTTATATTCACCATTAGCCAACCCCCAATTATAGAAGCCAATCCTCAGCTAATTTGAATCATTGCATGTGATAAAGAAACTGAGCACACTGGATAGATCAAAGACAATGGGTTGTGCTGATCTCTTGGTGGTGGTGGTGGTCAAAATCTGTGCTCCGGAATCAACCAAGCTCCCTGGAAAGCTAAGCCAGTACAGCTACAACACTGGCAATGAAGAGAAGTGCCTAGGCAAATCCTCAAAGAGAAGGCAAATCCAATCTGGCCAAGTACTCCACCTTCAGTCAATCCTCAGCCAGATGATGGAAGGCATCACTCATACTACCCTCTAGCGGAACATACCAACCAACTGCATGTTCAGTTTGTGAGTCAGCAGGTTACCTCATACAGTCTTTCTTTTGAAATAGTCAAAAGAATTGATGTCCAGAGATGAAAGTGATAGCTCTTGAAATTAAGACAACATTAGGCGTGTACAGCATAAGGAATCTTGGCAAAATTGAACATAGTAAGAATTGGAGAAAACTCTTCACTGACTAGAGTCATATCTCATACAGTGCAAAATGGTTGCAGTTGGAGATTACAGTTGTACCATTACAGGCTTTCATCAGGGTAGATATTTTTAAATCAACCTGGAGCAGGAAGAAGTTGAGCTCAGGCCTCGTGGTTCGGAGGGCCACAAAAACCCTTTTGTGTTCCTCAGTGAAGTGTCCTAGGATCAATCATAATCAGATCCTTCATCTTCAATTATTTGGACAACATTCAGGCAAAGACCTAAAGTAGCAACTAACATTCATGCCACATGAAAGGCTAAGCAACGGCCAATATGAAATCAACTTCTCTTCATATTCTAAAGTATTGCTAATTCTTAATCTATCACCATCAATATTGTAAGGGGTAACCATTGACCAGAATCATAACTAAGCCGGCCAATAAATAATAAGATAGCTACAAGGGACTTTCAGAGGATGGATGTCCTCCAAGAGCTAATGTGCCTCCTGACTACTAAAAGCCCGCTCTCTATCTATAAGGAGTAAGTCAGGATTGTGATTCAATATTCTCCGCTTGCCTAAATCAAATCAATTTCAAGAATACTTGAGAATCTTGAAACTAACATGGATAAAGCAATCACTTGTTTGGTACCACAAAATGTTTACCATCTACAAGATGCAATCCAGGAACTTACCAAAGTTCATTATTCAACCGCAGCTTCCCTATACACTGATGAGTGTGGGGCTAAATTTCATTTTAGTTCCATCTACAAATTCATTGACGACACCACTGTTGTAGGCCAGATCTCAGTGATGTGACAGAATAAAGGAAAGAGATAGTGTGCTTAGTGTAATGGTGTAAAGATAATAATTTCTCCCTCAACATCAGCAAAATGAAAGTGCTAGTTGTTGACTTCAGGAAGCAAGGTGAAGGGCACGTCCCTGTCTACATCAATGGTGGAGATGGCCGAAAGCATCAAGTTCCTCGGAGTGAGGATCACCAACACTTTGTTCTAGTCCACGTACATTGATGCTATGGTCAAGAACGCACAACAATGCATCTACTTCCTCAGGAGGCTAGGGAAATTTGGCATGTCCATAAAGACTCTTACCAGTTTAGACAAAATGCTTTCCATAGTGCATCTCTCTGGATGCTTCATGGCTTGGTATAGCAACTGCTCTGCCCACGTCAGTGAGAAACTACAGACAGTTGGGAGCACAGCCCAATCTACTACACAAGCCAACCTTCCATCAATTAACCCCATCTATACTTCTCGCACCTCAGGAAGGCAGCCAACATCATCAAAGACCCCCAAACAGATTTCTGGAAAAGCTTAGCAGGTCTGGCAGAGTCTTGCTCTTCAAAATTCAGTTCTGAAGAAGGGTCAGTCAACCTGAAACATTAACTCTGATTTCTCTCCACAGATGCTGCCAGAGGTGCTCAGCTTTTCCAGCAATCTCTGTGTTTCTGTTTACAGTATCCGCAGTTATTTTGTTTTTTTATAATCAAAGACCACACCCACCCTGGTTATAATCTCTTCCAACATCTCATTGGGCAGAAGATACAAAAGCTTAAACACACACTTACCAACAGATTCTAGAACAGATTCGTACTTGTTGTTATCAAACTTCAGAATGGACCTTTCAAATATTAAATTTAAAGGGTGATCTCCTTCTTCATGCACCGTAACATTACATTCTTCGCTCTGTTCTATTACCCCCAAGGACTTTGTATGGCATGATCTGCCTGTACTACATGCACAACAAATCTTTTCACTGTACCTAGGTACATGTGACAATAATAAATCAAATCAAACCTGCCATCTGTCCTACCGAGAAGGACATGTGCAGTTTGCTAACATCACGGCTGCAAGTTCCTCTCCAGGTCACATGCATTGGAACACAATCACATTACTTTCCTATCATGGATCCAAAATTCCTCCGTTAGAGCACTGTGGGTGTATCAGCAGCATGCAAATGCAGCAGCCTAGGTCTGCGGTTCATCACCAAGGGCAATAACAGGAATTAATGCTTACCTTGCCAGCTACACCCATGTCATGTCAACAAATTAACAACATTGAAAATTGCATGACTCCAGATGTAGTCAAACTTACAGGTTTTTTTTGGATGATGGAGCTTTTCAGTTAAAGGGCCAACAGAGAATGTACCTCTAATAATGCCAGCTGCCCTGTAGCTATTTAACATTCATTATTGGCTAAGGCCAAGGCATTTGCCCCTTCTAAGGACAAAGTCCCATTTTAGGGAGCTGCAGCACTGTCATGCAGATTGAAGGGTTGGTCACCACCAAGAGTACAGACAGTTTACAAAACAAATCAAACCTGTAATCTGTCCTGCCGACAATGACAGGGGCAGCAGGTGATTGGTAATACCACCAGTTCCTCTCCCAGTCAAATCTATGTGCTTCAATAAAGCTGAAGGGTGTGTGAGGTACCTGAAAGGTCCACCATAAAATGGGAGACAGTTAGGAGCGGGCAAGGTGGTGGTGGGCTGGCCATGTGCTGCATTTTACAAACTCCAACCCACCACCACCCTCAAACCCACCAGCAGCGGTCCAGAAAATTCCACTCAAAATGCTGTTCAATAGACAGCTTCAAGCATGGCATAATAATTCACCAATAATAGCTTAGCATGTTGCATTCTGTGTACTTAACCTACAGGTCCTATCGATGTTGCTGTCACTAGAGATTGAACAGACAAGAGCAAAGCTCTATGCACAGGCCCAAGGCTGTGTGCACAACATTCTGGGTGTGTGTGATTGCAAAAGTGTGGATTTGATTTAATTCAGTTTGACTAAGAACCATGGACCAAATTACCACTGGTGGGGTAGCGAACAGCCAGATGCAACCAATATAAGCTAGCCATAAAAAGAAACTGTATCCGAGATTCAGAAGAAATTCAGAAGAAGAGTGATGAGAAGTCGAACTCACTAATAGTTGAAGGGGTATATCTATCTAGATTAGTAAATAAAAGCAAGTTGACATTTTGACAGATGGGCTGATCAGTGGCAAATGGAATTCAATTCAGACAAGTGTAAAGTGCTGCGCTGAGGCAAGATACACAAGGCAAAGGAATCTAAGATGGATGATAGGATCCTGGGAAGCACTGAGAATCAGAGTGATCTTGATGTGCACGTCCATTGGCCCTTTAATGTATCAGGGCAATTGGATAAAGTGGTTAAGAAGGCATATGGGAAACTTGCCTTTATTAGCCCAGGCATAGAGTTTAGGAGCAGGGAAGTTATACTGGAACTGTCTGAAAAGTTGGTAAGATCACTGTGGGTATTGCATGCAGTTCTGGAATCCACATTCTGGAATCCACTGGACATGTTAGTTAAGAAGAGAGATTGTACAGACTGGGGCTGTTTCCATTGGAGCAGAGGAGACTGAGGTGGGACATGATTGAGATGTACAAAATTACAAGGGCCATAGACAGGGTATACAGGAAGGAACTTCTCCTCTTGGCGGAGGGATCAATGCCCAGGGAGATGTGGATGTAGAATCTGGTTCTCACTGCCTGGGAAGGTGTAGAGGCAGAAATCCTCATAACAGTTAAGAAGTATTTAGATGTGCACTTACAACGTCATGGCATAAAAGGTGAAGGGCCAAGTGCTGGAAAATGGGACTAGAATAAATGGGGGTTTTTTGACCGGTGCAGTGTAACTCTGTGATATAGATCTCTATGACCCTATAAGGTTAGATGAGAATGAATAAAAAGATGAATGCCTGGAGTACGGATTAAATAGGCTAACTGGACACTTTCTGTTCCATGACCTCTTTATGATTGTGATAAATACCCCACAAATCCCATTCCCAAGTTGTCCCTCTTTTCTCCATACCTATATGCTCATTCTATCAAAAACATTGTCAATGTGACATCGTTAACATTTGTCTCTCTGTCAGTTGCACAATGTTGTTTTTCCTCTTAAGCAGCAGGTTACTGTTAAATGGTTGTAAAAGTTCCCTGTCACTAAATAATTCTAACAGCTGGTTGTCAGCAGCTTTCAGCACACTGCAGGAAGATGTCACAGGACGACCTCAGCAGGTTCACTGTACACCAGTAACCTGCCATATAATGTAATTACGATTATTCAAAGACTCTTGTCGAGTGGAGTTAAAAAATTTTTTAAATCTCATCCTCCTAACTTGACTAGTTATGACAATACCCAATGAATTACAAATACCAGTTTCAGATACAGCTGCCTTTTAATGATGCACTTGCTGTGCCTTCCACTCACTGGTCTTAATTTTTAATTCATTATGCATGTGCCAGAACATTCTGCATCTTGCTGAAACCACAGCGGTTCTGTGGTTCAGCTGTGCACTGAGACTGATCAAGGATGGATTCCAGATGCTTTTCCAGCATAAAATGTACTATTGTTTACTGCAAAGTCTGCCAGGCAGGCTGACTGCTGGCCAGGTTGGTGCAAGGGATGAACTGCAACCTGTGATCCAGCTTTGTCTTGGAATTTGACTGACAGCTCAGAGGTAACAAAGATCTCTGCTGTGTTGGCTCAGCTCAGCAAAGCTACTGCCAGTGTATGAACAAAATCACAGGTGAATGAACAGAACTGTGACTGACAACAGAGTGAAAGGTTGCAGCGGGTAAGTAAGAGACTGGGGTTCAGGCTACAATCAGATCAGATCAGCCTTGATCTTACTGAATGGCACAGCAGCCTCAAGGGATTAAATCTTACACTCCTATTTCTCATTTTCTTATGTGCTCAACTGAGCTTAGACACCTCAGGCCACAGATTTTACTCCTGATGCAGCTGCACAGGCAGCAGAGGAGAATGGGAAGAACAGCTTCCTGACGTTCACTATTCAAGGTCATCAACAGAACAGCCATTCAGGCAGCAGACAGGATGTCCCAGTGACTGTGATTCGGCAGCCTTTAATCACACGGATTCATTTAAAATTCTATCTGAACTCATGTAGAAAGGAAATCCAAGAGGACTGCTTAATGACACAAACTGATCCAATTTATCTTGCATATTTCAAATTGGAAGTTCAGAATAATCATTTCCAAGCATTCTTTTGTTAAACTCAAGCAAAAGATCACTGTAGGAGAGAAAGTTCTCACAACAAATTTACAATGCCATTCCTGTGGGGCAGCTTTGACTAACAGCTAGTAATTCAGCAAGGCCAGCTCAGCGTTCTGCTTCTGTTTTCTTACCTGTGGGTCCTGTCAGTGTTGCTGTCAGCCTGTGAGGAATTCGGGGTGGGATTTTCAGAGCTGTGCGCACCTGGTAATACCTGAAAGATGGAACAGGATTGAGAAATTAGAGAAGCTTGTTGCTTTGGTTTAACAATGAAAGACATGCTGAAAATTTCATATAGAGAATAGTCTCATCACAGATCAGAGAATGCAAGAGCAGAAATAGGCCATTTTAGCTCATCGAGTCCACTCCATCATTCAATGAGAGCATAGCTGATCTGATAATCCTCAATTCCACTTTTCTGCCTTTTCCAATAACCCTTGATTCCCTTCCTGATTAAATATCTGTTTGTCTGCCTCAATCTTGAACACAGTTAATGACCCAGGTTTGACAGCCCTCTGTGGAGAAGAATTAATCAAATTCACTACCTTACAAGGGAAGTAACTCCCCCTCAGTTTTTTTTTAAATGGGTGACCCACTACTCTATGATACCCTCTGGTCCTTGACTTTACCACTAGGGTAAACAACTACAGAGTGATAAGTAGCATCGCAGTGCAACAGTATGCGTTATTTCACCTCGACTATCAAAACTCATATCCTTTGCTATAACCTGATAGGTATTCACAGCACAGAAAGAGGCCATTTGGCTCATCATGTCCTTACCGGTCAACAAAGATCAGACAACACTAATCCAGCTTTGGCCCAGAGCCCTGGAGGCTACAGCAATGTAAGTGAATAAGTAAATACTATTTAAACTTAATGAGAGATTCTGACAAATCTCTCTTTCACATAAAACAAGGTTTTTTTTTACTGTACCTAGGTACATGTGACAATAATCAAATCAAAAAGTGAGTTCTCGCCTCCCACCATCCTCTGGGTGAACATAATAGTCCTCACATCTCCTCTTAGCATTCTATGTCTTATCTTAAATCTTTACCCCTGGTTATTAATTCCTCTACTATTAGAAAAAGTGCCTTCCCATTCAGCCTATCTATGCCCTTCATAATCTTACGTACTTTTATCAAGTCCCCTCTCAAACTCTGCTGCTCTCAGGAAAACAACCACAACCTAGCCATCCTTTCCTCAAAGCTCAGACCCACCTGTCCATGAAGCATCTTGGTGAATCTCCTCTGCATCCTCTCTAGAGCAATCAAACCTTTCCAATAATGTGGTGAATAGAACTGCACATAGTACTTCAGTTGTGGCCTGTCCAATGTTTTATACAGTTCCAGTATAACCTCTCTGCTCTTGTACTCCATGCCCATGTTAACAAAGACAAGTTACCCTAAGCCTTCCTGAGCTCTGCTCAGCTGACCAGTCCATTGATAACCTATTGCAGTTTATGGTGATCCTTCTTACCTGACTAATTTTCAGCCAAATGTCATCAATGAACTTTCTGATCATATCTCCCAACAATGAAACCCAAACCATGAAAGTACACCACAAACACAAAAGTCCCAACACTGTGCCCTATGGAACACCACTGGAAGCTGTGGCTTTCAGAGGTGTACTGTGCACTGTTTTTTTTTTAAGCTCTTAAGACAGAGGTGCTGGACTATCTACTGACAGCCTGTAAATAGCTTGTGAAGCCTGTGTTTTTTTTTAAAGTAGAAACATCCTGAATGGGAGGGTCAACCTCTTACAGAACCAGGATTTTTGGTTTTAGTTTTTCATTAGTGGTGTTTGTTGCTAGGTCTTGAAGCCGGGTGGAGGCAACAGAACATCTCTCCCTGCTTTCTCTCTTTCAAGAGTTTTCTCTTGATCTTTTCCCTCTTGAATTTGAACATTGCCTGTGAGGCAAACTATTTTTCTGAATTTGTCTTTGTCCAGGGTGTGTTCAAAGGATGTTACTATATTGGAACAGTTACAGTTTAATAGTTAAATAATCTATTATTCCAATAACGTTAAGTTGTTCCAGTTTCTTCTTTTTTCCTTTGTCTTTTAACTATAGTACATAAATAAAGTGTTTTGCTTCAAACTTGGTAGTTTGACCAATCTAGTTGCATCTAGACTGAAATGCCCACAGCTTGCCCTTTAAGTAAGAAACAATTAGGCCCTGGTCCATCTTCTTAATATATTTTGAGAGGGTCTGGTCTGGCCCATAACCATACAATCTTCCAGTCACATAAACCCTCCACTTATCATCCACTGCTTCCTTCCTCTCAGCCAAATTTGGGTCCCAAATACCACTTCGTGTTGGGACCCATGGAGTCTTCCTCTCTTGACCAGTCTCCCATGTCAACAGCCTTACTCAAGTCCATGTAGACCACGGTGAATATGTAACTGTTATCAAAACTGCTGCAAAAACAAACTGATTAAATTTGTCAAACATGACCCTCCCTTAACAAATACATCCTGACTATCTTTGATTTATCTGCATGGATACAAATAGAGGTAAATTCTGTTCCTCAGAATTCTTTCTAATAACTTGTATTTTTTTTAGGTTAAATTGAGTGGCATGAAATGTCCTGGTCTATTAATTTCTATTTTTTAAATAATAAGACAATTAGCAAATCAGGACCCTCCAGCCCCCCATAGGGTCCTTGAGCCATGTGTCCTTGAGAAGCTGGCCTTACTTCATAAAAACATTTGGTGAGGATGGGGTTGGAGCTGAAGACAGGGGTAAGAGATTCTCATCTCTGCAATGGAACTGTCCAAGCCAGGAATATAAGGTGAGAGCTCACTCCATCCACCCTTACATTGGCAAAAATTACTGGCTCCAGGAATGAGGAAGGAAACCCCAGAATCAGGCCCCTCACATCAATTTAAACACTTCCAGAGTTGGTCAATCTACACAGCAATCTGACCTAAAGTGTCCAATCCAACTCACAAAGGGATCCTTGTGTTAACGGTGATGTATAATTAGTTATTGGGTTGCACACACTGAACAGAAGATGCTGAGACTGCTAAGAGGAGTGGTATTATGCCTAATAGCATATCAAAGACAATTCCAAAACTTGTAACAGTGTGCTCTATAGAAAGCTGAAGATTCCCTATTTGGGTAACAGTCTGTGTTGCTTTGGCTAATATCAGTAGCACCAAATAGGATACAAGTTCAGCTCGGATGAGTAATATGTAAATGGCTGGTGATCCCAGTCTCAATTCTACCAGATACCTGCTCCAAAATGTCAATGTGAATGAACGTTCACTGAAATTCAATCCAGAAGTTGAAATGAAATTGGTATTCTATTACTGCTTTGACAATCTTCAGTTTCCAAAGCAAATCTCTGACACAGTTTTTCATTTATCTTCCAGACCTCAGCTGAATGAACAATGAATTCACAATCACCAGACCTTTGCTGACCCTATATATTTTCAACAGATGATCAGCAGGAGTCAATTTGTGTTCTTTTTTCATTTGGAGCCATATTAGATTTACATATTAGAATTTAATTTCCTGCACATTTACCTTCCCTCCTTCCCAACCTAAAACTAGAAATACTGATACTGCAAAAACAAAAGGTTACAGTTGTTGGGAATTAGTTCATGAACAAAATCTCTATGTGATTGTTTCTCTTTGTTCAACGAAAAATGCCTACATATCTCTCAAATGGGTGGGTAATACTTCTTGATTTACGTGAATTTAAGTGCAAGTTGGCAAAGGTCTTAGGAACTTCTCTTTCTGTGTGGGATACTGCTAGCTTTTAATCAAGAAAGTGTTGGCAAAGTTCCTGTTGCACTATCAGCTAGAATCAACCTACTTGTTGAGCATTGCTTTGCAGAAAAATTGTTGGAACCGATAACAAGGTCAAAATGAAAGAGGGTGAATCCTTGGACAGTGAGTATTGAGTCATCAAAGTTAAGTGGTGTTTGACAAATGTAATTGAATTCTTTGCGAGAGTGACTAGCTAGAGGGGAATTGCAATTGATATTTTGAACATAGATTTTCTGAAAGTGCCCAATTGCAGTCCTCACTTTCTCCCAATTAGGTTTTTCACAAGAGACTTGTTAGAAAATTTAAGCTTGAGTCATAAAATCATACATCATGGAACCACATATTTCAGTCCAACCAGTCCACTTTCACCACGCTGCCAAATTAAACTAATCCCACCTGCCTGCACTTGGCCCATAGCCGTATGTGACGATGCTGCTCCTTGAGCAAGGTTATTTTGTCCTTTTTTTTCAGAGGGGACATAAAGTCATGGGTTCCAGATGTCTGGATTTATCTACTCGAAGAAGCTTTTAAGTTTAAAACAAACACTTGTGCAATGAAAGGGGAGTGACCAGTTCTCCCAGCTCAGCTTTTCTCTGGTTTGTTTTGGTTTTAGCAGTCTGGGTGTTCAGGAGCTGCTGGTCAGGTGTTAGCTGACAATCCAAAGGGACGGCTTCATGGAAGAAGGAGGTTCCATGTTGAATCTCGCTGCCATCTCTCTCTCTCACTCTCTCCCTCCTATAAGAATCTGTGTCTGATTTTACCTTTTTGCCAAGGAGGTGTTTATGGAGACCATTGCAGGTGTTTGGAACAGCATCATTAAGTTGGGTTTTCCAATAGGTTGTTATTCTATATTTGTTCTCTTTTGCTTGTGTTTCATTTGGTACTCTGTTAATAAATTTTGTTTAGAACCGAGGGGTTTTAGCCAGCTGCATCACTCCTGGAATATCCACTTTATACTTGCTTGAAACAAGTAGAAAAGTTAGGAACCAGGCTAATTCCTTGAAATGGTTTGAAAGGGTCTGGCTTGGTCCATAATACCCCAAACATTTCCTATTCATGAACTTAACCAAACATCTTTGAAATGTTGTAGCTGTATCTGCATCCGCCATTACACACACGCACTGTGTAAAAAAGTTGCCCTTCATGTCCTTTTTAAATCTTTTTCCACTCATCTTAAAAATACACACCCTTCTTTTGAATTCACACGCTGTAGGGAAAACACACTTGCTATTCACCTTATCTATGCCCCTCATGACTTTTATAATCCTCATAAGGTCATTCCTCAATCTCCTGTGCTCCAGTGAAAGAAGTCCCAGTCTTTTCACTCTATTTTTTGTATCTCAAACCCATTCCCAGCAACATCCTGATCAATCTTTTCTGAACCCTTTCTAATTTAATAATATCTTTCTTATTACCGTGTGATGAGAACTGCCCACAATGCTCCAGAAGAGGCCTCACCAATGTCCTGTACAACCTCAACATGACATTCCAACTGCTCGACTCAATGGTCTGAGCAATGAAGACAAGCGTGCAAAAATATGCCCAAAATGGATAGAAAATTGACTTCTTGGATAATGTTACATGAAACGGTTGTTGCTCAGACTTCGAATGACCCCATTTCTTGTCCAATTGTGTTCCTGCAGTATAAAGATTTTGAAACAGGCAAAAAACTCGCAAACTTTTCTCAAATTATATCATGAAACTTATTGGCAATGTGAGAAATGGTGACAATTCTCAAACACATAACCCTTTTTTTAAGTACTCTCAGCTTCTTCCAGACAAAAACAACAATAACAACAATCTG
This sequence comes from Hemiscyllium ocellatum, assembly GCF_020745735.1. Lineage (NCBI taxonomy): Eukaryota > Metazoa > Chordata > Chondrichthyes > Orectolobiformes > Hemiscylliidae > Hemiscyllium > Hemiscyllium ocellatum. The sequence continues at coordinate 117,068,007 of NC_083404.1, forward strand.
CATTCATACAGCATCTTTACCATAGTAAAGCACTTCACGATATTTCAGAGACATAATACCTGAGAATGTCTCACACCAAACTAAATTTATCGATGATGAGTAATTGCTCAAAAGTTTGCTCAAAGGGGTTTTAAAGGCTGAACGGGAAAGATTTAGGAAGAGGCAAGATTGGAAAGGAGAAAAGAGACTTCCAGTTTTTACTACCTTGGCTAGCGAAGCCAGGATCACAAACAGTAATAAAAATCAATAAAATTGTACAAGACACTAGATTTACAGTAATGCAGATGTCTCAGGCCCAGTTAAAGAAAGAAAGCTGATGGTGGCAAACTTCTATGACAATTACCACATAGTGATCAGCCGTGGGCTTAACATTAAATGATAAAATGTTTTGAAAACAATCTACTGGAACCAGGAAAGCAGCCACAAGCACTGGAAGAAACAGTCAGTCGGAACTCGTGGAAAAGCCAATGAAGGAGAAAGAGCACTCCAGGCTAAAGCCTTTACTTCAGACCTTTTGATAAGAAACATAGAAGAAGCAGTGTGGGCTAGAAACAGCTTAAAGGCTAGTCCTGCCTGGAAGTTACAAATTCCACCAGAAAGCAGTAGGATCAGTAGTTATAGGTTTAGCCAAGAATCAAACGTATTGTAGTACGTAAAGTTAAAAATTCCCGTTAGGGTAGGGAAAAACATGATATTAATGGTGCAAAAAAGAGGCTGATGGGACTAGAAGCGGGGAGAAGAGAGTACTTACAATTCACAATGAGGGTACTCTGATAGCAAGTGGAAACCTTAACCTGATAACAAATAAAATTCTGCAAAGATCGAGATGTGACAGAAGAGTTCAGCATCCAGGGAAATCTATAGATAGTTTCATTGATAAAATTTACAAAGCAATGGAAAATTGTGGCACTGGAATCAGAATTCATAAGAAATAGAAATGCGGTTGGAATTATGGATGAGTCTTTGTCAGATTCAATACAATCTGAGGAAGAGTTGAATTTGGAGGAAGCTATCCAAATTATATGAAAATCAAAAACCAGTAAGAATCACAGAGAAACCTTGAGGAGAGATGGCAATGAACAACCTAGTCACATGAGATAAACAAAACTTAATCACTTCATAAGATATAAACACTCTAAAGACATACGTGCTAACCCAACATTAAGAGTACACCCATCAACAGATACAACATTTGAGATCTTCTGTTAGGAAGACAGTGTACACTAAAGTTGTGTAAGAAGAACTCCTGGAAGAGTCCCCCCACTACAAATTTCTGAACTGAAGAAACGTATTAAAACTGTTCTGAAGAAATCATATTGGACTCAAAACATTAACCTTGTTTTTCTCTCCATAAATGCTGTCAGACTTGCTGAGCTTCTCCAGCACTTTCTATGATTGCTGTTGGCTTTGTATTGAGAAGTGATTCAGAAAGGGCTAATGTCAGAGAAAGCGTTGTGCTGCAAACAATCTGACAATGTCACACTGGCTTTGGTAAGAATAAGGTGTGCACATCTATAATCACTATTCTCATAATACTGTCTATCTTAACATCTTAATTATCTCTGATTGCTATCGTGTAATAAACCATGTCTTCTTAAATCAAGATCCTCCTCTTGTTAAGACTCAATAATATTTGGTCCTCTAGTAAGGTAAACCAAATCACTCCTTAGATCCAGCCAAGGCAAAAATGTTTGGTAACAATGTACCTCAATCCACAAATTTCATAGTGATGAGATTTTTTCTTAAGTTGAAGCTATTAATTGATATTATGAATAACATAGTATTGGGGGAAAAGTAAGCAGCAATGCACTCGCTAGGAAGGTCATTTGCCTATTGAATGATCTGACATTTGGCATCATTTCAACGAACTCCAATTCTGGGATGCCAATAAAATGTTCAACTCTTAAAAAAGGAGTTATCAGTTGCAACTGGTTCACTTGGTTCACTTATCAGAAGGGATTGTGTGCAAATGAACAACACTGGAATGGAGGCAGCTGGAGAGGTCATTCATGTCTGACAGACAATGCATAAGTCAAAAGGTGTGGCACTGAAAAAGCACAGCAGGTCAGGCAGCATCCGAGGAACAGGAAAGTCGATGTTTCAGGCATAAACCCTTCAGCAAGAATGTGGCCAGTCCTGATGAAGGTCTTATGCCCGAAATGACAATTTTCCTACTCCTCGGATGCTGCCTGACCTGCTGTGCTTTACAAGCGCCACACTTTTCAACTCTGACCTTCAGCATCTGCAGTCCTTACTTCCTCCTAGACAGTGCATAACTCAAACAATATACTCAAAAAGAAAATGAAGCGAATGTATACATTTAAATACACAGCGATACAACAGCATTATTTTCTCTATTCTTTTTTCTCCTCTCCTACACTGAATTTACCATCTCCTTTGATACATAGTTCTTAAACTGCCAGCAACCTTTGACACTTCATCCCAAAGGATCCAAGAAGCCAAACAGAGATGATGGAATAATAGTAAAGTCACCCGACTAGTTTTTGAAATGTCCAATTAATACACTTGTATCATAGTGGTGGCTGGAATTCAAATTCAATCAATTAATTAATAAATATTGGGAAATGAAAGTTAGTCTTAATAATGGTACCATGAATTAACATTAACAAAAACCTGTTAGACTCTTTCATACCTACCTAACCTATATGATGCTAGGCCAATGATAATGTGACTGACTCCTAACTGCCCTCAGACACGGTCTTGTCTCTCCATTTGAGCACACTTAGACATGGGCAACAAATCTTGACAGCAATACCCACACCGGTGAACAGAATAGAAACAAAACACCCAGGGTTGATATCCAGTAAGCACCTTCTCAAAGAAGTAACTAACAACCAGTTCCAGAATAACAGAAAGGGATGTGAAGTGATTTGAACTGTATAGGAGCTGGATGCGCAGTAAGTTAGACTCAAGTAGCCATTTTTAATATGCAAGCAGAGATCGTGAATTTCTCCAAGACTATTCAGTCATGAAAGGCATTGTGGCTTCAACTATTCTAATTTCAACCAAATTTTGTGTACATCTTTCAGAAGAAATCAGTGTGAGGTAACTCAGAATGTACGAGCAGGAACAAAGTACACAGCTTGATTAACCTTCACAGCCCAAGGACATTGGGCCAGAGTTAGCACAGTCTTCAAGCTGAAGCCTGCAAACTTAATGTAAACTATCGCAAGAGTCACCATTTAATTAAGTGTAGAGAGATGAGACATCCATTTAGAATTGAAGAGAATGGGAAATCAAGTTGACAAGCAGCTTGCTGGCTAAAATGATATTGTAATGTAGTTTCAAAGCAATCAATCTAAATGCTGCAATCTAATGTTTTGCTTGTGGTATGTCATTCCATTTTCTCCAGTTACTTTCATTTAACATTGAGATGATATTTTCTTTTAGCAATAATTAATTACTGATGGGGGGAATGGACAAATGGAGTGGAGGTTATTTTCTATTCCGCGGAACCCTTTCTCTTGTCCAACTACTCAATGGCACTGTGCCCTTTGGTAACACATATTCAGTGTCCATTTGCAGCTGCTTTCTGACACATTTTTGATGCTATTCAGATGGGAAGGGCTCACTTTAATATCTTACAAATTTTATATTTTCTTCAGAGCTCTTATTGTTTGAGGCACTGCCATGGAGAATGCAACTGGGATTTTAGTTTGGACACAGCTAGAGAATTTTGTGCAGGTCTGGAATCACATTATCGGAGGGATGTGATTGCACTGGAAAATGTGCAAAGGAGATTCACCAGGATGTTGCCTGGACTGAAGTGTTCCAGTTATGAAGAGGAATTGGATAGATAGTTATTCTTTGGAACAGAGGAGACTTAAATGGGGGTGGGGAGGGGGTGGGGATGGATAGGATTGAGATGCATGAAACTATTAGAGGCATAGATAGGGTAAGCAAATAGGAACTTTTCCCCTGAAGTTGGTGGGAATCTGGCACTCAGAATGATAGAGGCAGAAAGTCTCATAATGTTTAAGAAGTATTTAGGTGTATGCCTTGGCATCGCAAATGCACAAGACTATGGGTCAAGTGCTGGAAAATGTGATCAGAACACTTAGAATTATAGAACTTCTACAGTATGGAAGTAGACCATTCGGCCAATCGAGTCCACACCGACCTCTGAACAGCATCCCACCAAGACCCACCTCCCCTACTCTATCCCTGTATTTCTGCATTAATCCACCTACCTTGCACATCCCCGGACATTATGAGCAATTTAGCATGGCCAATCTACCTAACCTGCACATCTTTGCACTGCAGGAAGAAACCCATGAAGACATAGGGAGAATGTGGAAACTCCGCACAGTCACCCGAGGCTGGAAAAGACCAGAGTCACTAGCGCTATGAGGCAGCAGTGCTAACCACTGAGCCAGAAGTTTAGATGGTTAATTTTAATTGGTCCAAATTTAATTGTGCTGTAGATCTCTATGATCCTAAACCAGTTGGCACAGTTAGTTGAGTAGATGGAAACAGTAGTTAGAAAATTATGTAGACAAATCAGGCATGTTTGGCAAAACAATATTGAAGTATGAGATAATTCACTTTAAATCCAAGGAAGAAATATAATCATATCTTAATGCTGAGATACCAGGATCTGTGGATGAGCAAATGGATATATAAATAAGCCTTATTAATCATTAAAAGCAAATGTTTTGATATAAAGAAGAATACAAAATGCACTTGGAATATGAGTCTTTATCACAAGGGAGCTGGAATAGAGAGTTGGTTCAGTATCACAGAAGAATGAACAATTTCATTGACAAATATAAATGAAAGGTTAAAATACTGTAACATAGATCAGTAACAGGCTTGAAAACGATCACCCAAAACATGTTTACAAAAACCTAGACTGGATTAAACTTTAGATTAAAAGAAAAATGGGAAACTAAAAGGAATTCACACACAATGGTGAATACAAGTGCAAAACAAGTTCTGTTTCTGCATAGAAACTGAACCTCAGTTTGTGACTGAGCATCAAGATCAACATTGATTCTTATCTGAAGCAAAATAACTACTTTGTCTGGGAGTCTCACTGGTCACTTCATTGTCAGTCAGCCCCTGATTCTATATTCAAGTTGAGTTGACACCATCTTAGCAATTCAAGACAAAACTGAAGGAATTTCCACAGTCACTAGCTGTGTACCAAATATACATGCAGTTTGAGTTTCTGAGAAAATAGCACTCAGTGTTAGGTTGCAATTTCTGCATCACAGGCTTCAAAAGGAAAAAAAGAATGGCACACAGGAAGGAAGGAATGAACAATAAAACAAGGGTTCACGGCTACAAAGTTCATCGATCTCCAAGCCACTATTATTCACAACACAATACATTGCCTGCCAAAACACAACAGCAGTGTTCAAATAAAGTTATTGATTTATTTCATTTAATCAAATAAACTCTTTGTGATGTGTAACTATTATTAGAATCAGCTTAATTTTCTTATCATGCTATTTGCGAAACGTAACTGAAATATGAACACTTGCAACTCACTGGTCACAAGAGTAACTCTCACAATTTATAGCTATGCCTGAAAGCTTTCTGTAAAAATAAAATCTCACATGCCTCGTGGGCATTGCTGGCTAGGTCAGCATTTATTGCTCATCCCTAACTATTGTTGAGTAAATGGTGGTGAGTTGTCTTAAGACATATGACATAGGAGCAGAATTAGACCATTCAGCCCATCAAGTTGTTCTGCTGTTCAATGAGATCATTGCTGATTTGATAACCCTCAGCTCCACTTTCCTTGATTCCCTTACTGATTAAAAATCTGTCTATCTCAGCCTCGAATAAACTTCATGACCTAGCCTCAACAAAGTTGTGCAGTAAAGAATTCCATAGGTTCACTACCCTCTGATGGGAAAACAAATCCTTCTTATCCCTGTCTTAACTGGCAACCCTTGACCTGAAGTTAATCGTCTGGTCCTAGACTCTCCCACGAGAAGAAACAATGTATCATGCCTCCTCTGAATCTTGTATGTTTCGATAAGTTTGCCTCTCATTCTTTTAAACTCCACTGAGGGACACTCACACTGCTTTTAGGAAGGGAGTTTCAAGATTTCGACCCAGCAACTGTGAAAGAACAGTGATATATTTCCAAGTCAGGATAATATGTGGCTTGGAGGGGAATTTGGGGGTGACGGTGTTGCTATTGCATCTGTTGTCTTTGTCCTTCTAGGTGGTGGAGGTTGTGGATTTTTAAGGTGTTATCAGAGATATCGTGGTGAGTTACTACAGTGCACTTAGCAGCTGCCAACCTAATCAGAAATGTGTACACCATATGAACATTTTATTTTAGATCTTGACATCTTGAGGATTGAGGAGCAAGTTGGATGAAATTTTCAGGATACCAATAGGAACAGCTGGAGAAAGTGTTGAGAAAACTATTCTCACTTGTTTTAAACCAAACAGCACGATCCAAAACATAAAGCTAGACTTATCAATTATGAAATTAAGAACATTTTGATGTACAAACAGTAACACTGATTTGGAACTACCTTCCACAAATAGCAATTAATAGTACATTAATCAGTCATTTTAAATCTAAGATTTTAGATATCTTTAGATAGATAACTTTAACCAAAGTTATTAAGAATTAAATGCAAATACGAACAATCAAGAGTTAGGTTACACATCAGCCATGATCTCATTCAATCATGGAACAGGCTCAAGGGTAAAATGGCTGCCTCCCATTCCTCTGTTTCTAAGCTTTAGCAATAAATCATCCAAAGGTTACAAATAACATTTCAGCAGATAAATGCTTAACATGATTATGCGTTTAAATTACTAGTTCAATGTAAATGTTGAGCATCTCCTCCAGGACGAGAGGGCATAGCCTCAGAATGAAGGGTGCCAATTTAAGACTGAGATGATGAGGAGTCTTTGAAACTCCTTGCCACAGCCACCTGTGGGGTCTGCATCTTTGTGTATATTTAAGGTTGAAGTAAATAGATGCTTGATCAATAGGGGAAATCAACAGTAAAGAGGGAAAGGGCAGGAAAGTGGACAGAAGGAATGTCAGACCAGAAATGATCCTGAATGATGGAGCACGCTCAAAGGGATGAATGGCCTCTTCCTGTTCCTGTTGCCAATGGTCCTGTGGTCTGAAAAACCATCTATTTTCAATTGTCAATATTTCCATGAATATACTATACAAAGAGATATATTATACAAACTCATTATGCATTTGTGGTATTCATAGTTCATGCATGATCCAATTTCCTTCCCTTATGTTTAGGATTATATCAATGATGGGGATGGGGAATGATATTATATGGTCATGTTTTGTAAAGCAGAAGTAAAAGGATATTGAAAACACGAAATAAGGAACAAATATTTGTTTTATCAAGCCTTGATTCCTTCTACACGTGACTTTTAATCTATTTCACACACTCTATCTGACACATTTAAATTCATGAAGGGAAATTCTAAAGAAGCATTTCCCTAGGTAAATTAGGCAAATCTCAATAATATGAATTCATTGTCACATTTTGAGTATTAAATCTTGGCTGGCTGCCCACAGACTACTGCAAGCCCCAAACGATAAGGTTATGTCTTGAATTTATTCACTGAATGTGGCTAATACTGGCAAGGCTGCACTTACTTTTCAACTCTGTTGATGATGTGGTGATAATTTGTACTGGTCAGTGGCTTTTAAAGGTCATTCAGCCTCACTGCCAATGTAAATGCCACCACATTCAAACAGGCAGTCTGCACTCATAGCACAACAGAGCAAGCCAGCAACAAGTGGTACATTCCCTTCTTTCAATAACTATAGTAAAGCAGCCCCAAGTTTATGGCAATCATCAGCTTTCAGGTTTTGTTTTAAACATTGGCATCATTTGTCCAAGGTGCTGGACAGACTTGGTGAGGAGGGGATGGAATTATCCAGGCCAGAATACATGTAAAAGTATCTGAATAATCCAATGCAGCAACAGTTCAGGCTCCTAACATTGCTGGCTATTCAAGTATTTCATATCTCAAATCTGGCTTCCCTCCAGATTAAAATGCTAATTTGAGCAGCAATTGAATTGGGAAGCAGGGAGAAAATAAAAGCACAGACTACCTGATAGCTCATGGCAAATACATTAATTATTAATTATTATCACTGCTTTTTCTCTCTCACGCACTTTTTTCTCCTTATCGCAGCATTAATTTGATAGACAAGCAAGACGTCAATGTAATATTATTAAATGAATAAAGTTCACCAGCAATGTCAAGCACTCTAAGAATAGAACAACAAACACATACAATTCTATGCATTCAGAAGTATAATCCTGATGATTATTGCAGTTCACACACTATATTTTCATCTTAACTGGAAGCTGCTACGTACCAGTTCAAATTCTCTGCACTTCATTACGAGACAGGATTTCCTTTAAAATTCAATTTGAAAAGCTGCCCAACATCATTGGAGCATTTGTCAGCAATGCTATAAATATAATGTTTGTCCTTATTAAGAGGTGAGTACCAGTTCTGAAAACAAACCATGTTCTGCTGCAGATACCCAGGCTGAATTTAACTCTGTACTAGTCAATGCATCAGCAGCAAGTTGCACCTCACCTTCAATATAAGCATAAACACCTGGAATGCTGTCACAGTCAATCTGTTTTGATACCAGCTTTCCAAAATGTGGTCAGTTTTCTCTTTTGTAACCAAAACTATTGAGATCTGTCGTGCCAATGTCCTATCATTCTGAGTGAAATAATTTACTTCAATCCCAACATTCTTCAACGTGTGTGTGAGACACAGCAATGTACCATATAAACTCACTCAGTCATTGCGGAGAGCAGCATTGGTTAGCAATAATTTAATGTTCAATCGCACATCAAGACTTCAATCAACATTTGAACTTTTACTGGTTTGGCATGAACATTGGCCTGGATCATCCAGACATTCCTGACTCACATTTCTTCCAATTATAAGGTCAATTATAAAACCTTAAGTTATCTTGAGAATGTGGCTTTAAAAAATGTTCTGGGATTTACATATTTACATATTACATAGAAAGCTACAACTCATTCTAAAAGATGAAAGACTTAACAGCAATCTAGGTTTTCTCAATATATAACTTCAGTTGCATGACACTGTAATCTTTTGCTATAAACTCTGTCTTATGGTACTGCTCCACAGCTACCTGATGAAGGAGCAGCGCTCCGAAAGCTAGCGATTCAAAATAAACCTGTTGGACTATAACCTGGTGTTGTGTGATTTTTATCTAAATACCATGACATTGGCAATTAAGTAAGAGTATTCCTTCCAATAGTTGAAAACAATCTAATAAGATTCAGCTACTAAAATGCAAGTAGTGACATCAAGCCATCAAACCTTGTTTTACAGTTGTACCAATTTACCAGTTTGTATATTGAACTTGTACTCGCTATTTTCATTCTATGTCTGAAACTTATCTATATTGCCAACAACAGTTTGATTGATGGTGAACAAGTGGACAAAAAAGAAACCACAATCATAACAGATTACACTTTTATAGCACATTCTTGGCCATTTTTTTGTTTGGATGGTTGGCCCAAATCTAATATAACTTTTAATAAACAGTGCATCACTATATTTCTACTGATGCAGCTAGAGTTCCAGCCAACATTAAGCTCTCTTTCTCATAAATCTCTCATGGTACTTTATGATATTGCTTTGAAAAGAGAAAGAAACAAGATATAACAATAATCCGTAAATAAGTAACAGAAGTTCCACTTATCAGCAGCAACTGAGCAAAATAACCTTTTTTGCTGCAGCGTGTTGGACCAAGTCCAACAAGTAAATGTGCTTGATTGTGTGTTGTGACACTGGCCTTAAGCCAAGGGCTCCAATGTAGCCACTGTATATAATCAAAATATATGTTTACTGGATAGCTTCCACGTAAAAATTAGATAAGAAAGAATATGCCGTTCACAAAGCATTAACTGGTCCAAATTTGGTATTGGCCCGATTGAAAGCTGATGTTTTGAGTCATGAGAGCACAAAATTGGAGCAGTACAGTGGCTCATTGGTTAGCACTGCTGCCTCACTGTGCCATGAAGCCAAGTTTGGTTCAGGTGACTGTCTGTGTGGAGTTTCCATGTTCTCCCCATGTCTGCGTGGGGTTCCTTCGGGTGCTCCGGTTTGCTCCCACAGTCCAAAAATGTTTGATGGATTGGCCTTGCTAAATTGCCCATAGGGTTCAGGGATATGTAAGTTAGGTGGATCAGCCATGGGATATACAGGGTTACAGGGATAGAGTAAGGGGGGAGGGGGGGGTTGTCTGGGTGGACTGTTCTTGAGGGTCAGCAAGGTCTTGATGGGTCAAATGGCCTGTTTCCGCACTGTAGGGATTATAATAATCTGGATAAGAGCGACAAAAACATTATGCAATTACAATAGATTGCATTCTCCAGCATTTGAAACGGAAGCATGTATTGTTGTGCAGAATTGAGACTTAACTCTGGACATTGTTGTGCTTAAACAGACTTGAAAGCTTCGATGTTAAAGATAAATGCCTATTCCCCAGTGCTAACTTTCTACATCATAGTTAATGATATACAAACAACTGTTCTCAGTCAGATAATTCTGTCAAAGCTCCTTCTAATGCAATGCTTTGATTTAAATATTATAATACTTGTGTTCAATCCTTAGCCTCTTGGGCAAGGTCTTCCACTTGGGGTCAGGACTCTGACACTGAAACCATTTTCAGGTCATGTACAGAGTAATCAAAGGCCACAATTTTCCATGAGGTCGACACCTAATCAGCTGGAAGATGGGTTTGGTGGCCAATTAGCAGTGGCAGGCATGAGCTGGAGACAGAATTCTGAAAGCCCAGCCAACCTGAGGGCACAGTAGCAGCCATTGCTCAGTGGTGTAGATGCTGCTGGTGAAGTCTGGCGGGGTGGTAGGAGAAGACAGCCAAACTAACAGTAAAATAAAACAAAGAACTGCAGATGCTGGAGATCTGAAATAAAAATAGAAATTGCTGGCAGCTATACTCTCTCCCACCCTCTTCCTTTGGGCAAAAGATATAAAAGTTTGAATATATGTACCAACAAATTCAAAACATTTCGAGTCCTATTAATCTTCACAACATTAATGAACAGTCAAACCAGCAGGCTGGGTTTGGAGATAGAAGGATCTGATCAGGCATAATCGGGTCCAGAGAACCTGACAGAGTGCTATTAAGGTTTTAATGGCTTCTGTTTTAGCCAGGTGAGCTCAATGTGAAACCCAGGCCTTCAGGACTGCAGACCCACGAGCCAAGTTGTCCCCAAGGTGCAAATTGCCCTTAAACAGGGGAAAATGTACACCCAAAGTGATAAATGCCTGCCAGCAGACTCAGTACCTTTGCATTATTGAAGGGCTGGCAGTACTGATACATACAACATCCTATTTGTCTTGCAGGAAGGAAGGGTACACAATACCAGGGAGAGAATATGCATGGGAATGAGTTGCCCAAGCTCTCTATCCTTTGTGCAATGCAAAAGTTGACAATGGACACTACGAGGATGACACGATTATAAGACACAGAATGTATAGCCTATATAGTCTTACAATCGTATACTCCACAACGACCTGATGAAGGAGTAGTGTTCCGAAAGCTAGTGCTTCCAATTAAACCTGTTGGACTGTAATCTATTGTTGGGTGATTTTTAACTTTGTACAACCCAGTCCAACACTGGCATCTCCAAATCCCATAGTTCATGCAGTGTGCACTGGGAAATCAGAGTCAGTTGTGAAGGACAAGGATATCAGTAAAGGTGCAGCATCAGTGGGGAACTCAGAAGAGATGGAACATAGAAACCCAACACAATTAAGTGCAAACCTCCACCACTCATGTTCCTCATAAGAAGGCTCTCGTGCCTGACTGGAAATGATGACACTGGGTAAGACATACTCCTTAAGTAAGCAAGAAGTGGTTACTGAGGCAGATACAATGGTGGGCAGCACCTCACAAGCACAGCAACTTAACCTTTTACTGTCGCCTGAGATGTGTAGCCACATGTTCCTCGAGGCAGTTCATGGTCGCGAGCTGAAAATAAGGGAGCCCATTCTATTCATCAGCATCATGTGACTCTTGGTTTTGAACAATGGTAGTTTTCTAATGAGAGAGTAGCCAACCTTGTGAACAGGCACATGTGGCAGCACTCCTAGTGAACACAGGAACAATGCATTAGCATGTATAGGCTTAAAATTGACATTGAAGGGTCTGTGGTATTGAGTCTAAAAATACATGTAGGGAATGCCAGTAGCACACCTCCAGTGATATAGAGCACCAGCCAACGGCTGAAGCAGTTACAGAACAGCGTGAAGGTACCACCCATCATGAGACACCAAAGGTTTGGCTTTTGTGGCCTCTCTGACCAAGGGTCCATCTAACAGCAGGCCTCCATTATAGAGGTCGTTCCCACACTGGCACCTATGCAGTGTCTTCTGCAGATGCTTTCACAGTCACAAAGGTCACCACTGACATCTCAGCTACAAGATGACCCACACAAGCAGGCAGTCAGTCTCTCAGCCAAAGCCAGAAAAGGAGGAGAGTCGAAAAGTGTGGTGCTGGAAAAGCAAAGCCATTCAGGCAGCATCCGAGGAGCAAGACAATTGACATTTCAAGCATAAGCATTCCTGATGATCTCAACTCTCCTGCTCCTCCAATGCCACCTGATCTGCTGTGCTTTTCCAGTACCACTCTGGTCTCCAGCATCTGCAGTCTATCCTCCTAGAAAGGGAACATCACGTCAAATTTATTGGGTGCAAAGGCCACCACAACGATTACTGTACTGAATGGAACACTTCAGTGATTTCATTTGTAACTGTGTAAATTTTTATTCTTGTGCTACACTGAGGATCCACATGACACAACATTTCCATTCTTTAATGGCAAAGACTGAGAAATGGAAAAATTGATGAAGGGAATCAATCGTCTTTGAACAGGCATTGAAGTTGTTAGAGAGTTACGTACTTTGCATTGCCAATAAGAATGGGACATTTCATATCTTATCTGTTAAACAAAAAGGCAGTTCAAAGCTCATGCTACAGCAGTAAGTCTTAAGGATGAGTTATGTTTTTTGAAATTGTCTTGCATCAGACATTTCCTGACCAACTCTCTGTACTGTTATGTTCTGCATCATTCTCCTACTTGCCCTCCTCTTTTTTTCTCCAGTGAACTACACTAATCTAGGGTTTAGCCCTCTTTAAACTTGGCATTATTCTGAGCACCATGTTGTGAAGCATTGGAGACCATAATATGCAAGACCCTTGCAACAGTGTGCTGCAGGGGGCCATTCGATTGTTCCAAGTACGAATGTTGCATCCTCAGGAATTTAACAGTCCATTCAATGGGCATTTTAACACCACTGTACCTTCATCTCAAGATCATGTAAATGTATAAATAGCCATCTTGCTTCCTGAAATCGAGCCACAGAGTTGCCGTGATAACTTGAAGAGTAGCAGTGCTCAGGATTACCAAAGGTTAGAAGGGCTTCCTTTTGATAAATGTCCGGGCTCTCACTTATCACTTTGATGGTCACATACGCACTACTTATAAAGCCATACACTGCAGGAATCCAGCAATGGAAGTGAGTTCCACTGTCCCACATCCTGTTTGAAATTGTATGCTTTGTAGACAAATAGTACATCAGTGAGATGCAATACACATGTTGCAGGAGACAACACATCAAGATCCATCTCTGAACTATGGAACAAATCAGGGGTCAAGACAGGTATAGTTATAGGTGATTGTTACTTAAAAAACTATTTGAAATGCTACCTTTGTGCCAATGATTGAAGACTCCTCCCAGCTTGCACCCCTCAGTGAATGGTACAACCTTCTGTTGTGATGCAATTTCCCTCTATTTGGACTGCTTTGATCCATGTTGTAGATATTTTCTAATTAACGTGTTCAGAGATATTCTTACATACCTCTTGAGTAGGTGGGATTTGAACCCAAACATCCCAGTTCAGAAATAGGGGCATTACAATGTACCACAAGGGCCTTGTGCCCAGATTCATGCTGTACGCCCACGGCCTGCCCACAAAACTTATCAATTATCCCTGGGCATCCTGACAGGCTTATTAAAAAACTTAGTTCCAAATCAGAATGGTTACCAGGATACTCCCTTTTTAGTAAAATTGCTGATTGTCCAAATGGAATCAGCAAACCAACAGCGTAAAATTGCATGCCCTTCCATTCCATATGAGGACAAAAATACCTGCCTGCCATCTCTGTGACATCCTCCAGTCAATCCTGTACCATCCACACCCCTGTCCCCAAAGGTCTGATTTTTTGGGCAACCCTTTGTCCTACCACAGGGCAATTGCGCCTTTGGAAAGCTAGGTCTCAAATTCTAAAATCCTCTCATCTATCCTGCCTATCTTGCTTGCCTACTTTAACACCACCCACCCCTTAAAATCATGAGGCAGAAGAGTGCAAAGTGGAAGATTTGCTTACTTTTCTTTCCTTCTTGTCCACTGCTCCAACCCATCATTAAGACATTTGAGTCCTGACATGAATTGATGGAAGAGTTGTCTCGATTTTGAACGATTAGAAGCTGGCTCAACCCAGTCAATCATGTCAATGCTGTCATTTTTCAATGTCTTTATAGCATTTTCTTTGTCCCTCTCTCAAACACTGAGATATTTGAGAATTGAAAAAACCCAAAGGGTGAGGTGCTTTTATTGCCAACCAGACCGAATGTTCGTTTGTAGTTGATTACTTGAAGCCATTTTTTTATCTACAAATATATTAATATCATGATTTACAGTGTTTAGACTTACAGTTTATAATATTTTACTTGTTTTTCTTAACGTAAAAGCTCCTAAAGAACCTATCTAAAGATTTTACATTGGATGCTGATTCACTTCAAGCGTTTTACTTAAAATTGCATTTTAAAGGAGCATTGCTACAATGTTAAGCAAGGAATTTACACAATACCCAGTTCGAGTCACAAGGAGATTCTACCACTGAAACTGTGGTTTATGCATTGTATTAATAATTGTATTAAGGATATAAAGCTAAATGAAAGATGCTGATGAAAATGACAGTACCACTGAATTGTATTTTTATGTGCATTGTATGTTAACACTATGTTCTGCATAAGATGTTCGGTGTGACTTGATAGTGGCAAATAACCATAGCATGGAAGTGCAGCAGTTAAAAGAGTTCTCACCCTCGCTGAAAGAGATCAACGTTGTAGAACTTGTGCAATTCAACGGAAAACTCAATGGTTCCTTGTACTTCAGACATGATCTGTCCCAGAGCATCACCTGGAATCAAAGATAGCAGAAAGCAAGTTACATCGCAACCAGGAACTGTTTCAGTAACATTAAAAATGCTGCTTTAACCAAAATGTGCACTTTTAAAACTTTCACTCTGTTCCATTTTATCATAACAACAGAAACAAAAACAGAAATTGCTGGAAAACCTCAGCAGGTCTGGCAGCATCTGTGGAGAGAAAGTAGAATTAACATTTCGGGTCCAGTCACCCTCCTTCAAAATTGATGGCAGTTTGGAAAAGGTTGCTGTTTATGCAGAAGATAGGGTGGTAGGAAGGGGAGAATGAAATGATAGTTGGAGATAGAGCCCAAACAGAGAAAAGCATGAATAGACAAAGGAGTCGGTGAAGGGTCAGCCTGGGATAATGAATAGCTGCTGATAGGGACTATAGCAGCTGACAATTAGTCATTGACTATTTTTGTTATTTCCTAAGTGCTTTCTCAGAATACAGTTTGTTCTCCGGGAGAACTCATTCATTCTCCCAATGAATTTAAATGCCATCTACGTAAACCCTATCTCCCAATGAATTCACTACATACCGTTATCGATATTTTTTTTGCAAAGCAATGACTCAAGGTTCTGTACAGTCATGTGAAAACCAGTAGCCTATCGGTATCTAAAAGAAGATTCTTCATGTGCAAACCGAGGGAAGGGAATCAGTGAGAGTTTTCACAATAGGAGGCTTTGTAGCGCAACTTTCAACCTTCAGTCAATGTTCACAGACGGAAGTAGGTCATTGATCAGGAGCAGAAAACCTAATTTATTTCCCACATTTCCTTCGCTTACTCATCAGTAGTAAAGCAGTATGCATTAGCTCAATTTACCCTTGATATAAATCAGCTAACTTAGCACAGACTCAAAACAATCACTTTTTTGGTTCAGCATGTTATGAATGATGCATTTACTGATTCTGGGAGTATGCCATTCACTAAACTACTTCAATGCATATTACTGGATATCAAACTGGGCAAAAGTGAGGACTGCAGATGCTGTGGTGGTGGAAAAGCACAGCAGGTCAGACAGCCATATCAAGCTGCACTGTTACTTAAGGTAAATGACTCTATAAGCAACCTGGTGAGATGATTGCTGTCAATTTTGTTACTTGGGTTTTTAACGACCAACAGAAGTGAAGGCCAGGGGCAAAGGGTAGGTTTCAATTCAGAAGAAAATATTCATATTAGCAAACATGTTAACCAACAGTTTCAAATTGGTCAAAGCCTTGAGATTACTATTAGAGTTCAGTGAGAAACTCAGTGAGTTAGCAGAGATGGTTGTGCCTGTCAGGAGGTATTATCAGAAAGAATCAGATTCTGTGAGTTTGCAAAAAGTCACTGAATGGAAATATTTACAAGCACATCACAGTTCAGTAAGAGATTTTAAAGAGAAGATAGGAGTAATATTTCACTGGGGTTGAAAGGAAATTGCTGGGGAAAAAGTGAATCTTATTTTGCTGTTTTTGCCAAAATCTTTGTAAATTGTCAGTTATACGTTTTTTTTTGAGTAATAATTTTTTT
Organism: Hemiscyllium ocellatum; assembly: GCF_020745735.1. Classification (NCBI taxonomy): domain Eukaryota; kingdom Metazoa; phylum Chordata; class Chondrichthyes; order Orectolobiformes; family Hemiscylliidae; genus Hemiscyllium; species Hemiscyllium ocellatum. The sequence goes on from NC_083404.1 coordinate 117,084,795, forward strand.
TTGAGAGAAGTACAATACAGACTACCACAGTAAAGAAACTGCAAAAAATAAACTTATGATCTATCAAGCCAGGTTTCACTCCAGAATCTGACTTGTCTGGTATTATCATCAGATCATAACACAATTCTTTAATTTATTGATACTCATCCTGTACTGCTATGGTCTGGAGAGCTCCCAGGTTTTAGTTACATTTTACTGGCTATTCCTTTAATGATTCTACTACCACTCACCACATTGTTGTTACTCTCAGCTCCTAAGAAAATATGGACTCCACACCCAATCTGGTTTCTTTCTCTTGTACATCTATATTTCTCTACCCCATTCAAGTCCAAACCCCCAAGCCCCAGTCAGCCTACTTTCTCCCTTCCCATTCTAAATCTTAGTCTCCCCTTGCCCACTGTATGTTCCAACTTGGCATCTGAGTTGCCACTTTACAATCGCCCTCTCTTGCAACTCAATTTACCTCTCTCTCCTAATCATAACTGCTGAGCTTTACACATCCATTTCCGTGAGTCCTGAGATCCTCGCATCCCACAATGAAGAAAATATAAATTCAATTTAAAATCCTGGCATGTGAAACTCCAAGAAAAAAACAGTTCCATTGCTACCAGAGCTGTGTCAGACATTGGTGAGGCCACTTAGAATCCCTAATTTCATAGAATCTTTTTTGAATAATGCATACAATTCAGTTCACCTTGCTAATGGAAGGATGTTAGTAAACTGGAAAGAGTTCAAAGATGATTTGAAAGGATGTTACCAAGACTGGAGGGTTTGAGTTATAAGGAAAGGCTGAATAGGCTGGGACTCTTTACCAGATGACCTTAGAGAGATTTATAAAATCATAAGAGGCAGAGATAAGGGGAATAGCCAACGTCTTTTCCCCAGGGTACAGGAGTCCAAAACTACAGGTTTAAGATGAGAGGGAGAATGATTTAAAAGGGCTCTTAAGGATTTTTCACACAGCAAATAGTGCATATATGATTCCATTATCTTTTGCTTTGCTGTCATATTTTCCAATCATCTATTCAAGCCAACGAGATTGAGTCTAGTTTCTCAAACCGAACCTTAAATCAAATTCCTCATCCTTACAATGATTCTGGGAAACCTCCTCTGCACTCTTTCAAGGCTTCACATCCTCCCTCAAGTGTGATGAGATGAGAAAACATGTCTCATTGGTATGTTGTTATTATGCCGAAAGCATTCTTGAAAGGCAATAACTTTCAAAACCAAACTGGAAAAATGTAAATATAGCAGGATGCATGATGGGGAACACACTTTGAGGGGTATGGTGAAAGACAAGGTAATTGGGTAGGTGTACAGAAGTGCTGACACAGATCAAATTGCATCCTTCTATGCTATATTCATCCATAGATTCTATGTTTGCAATCTTGAATCAACTTGTATTTATCCAGGTGGTCCAACAACAATTGGTGATGGATTATATTTGAGTAGCGGAACAGGAGATCTGCATTGAGCTCCACAACAAAGTCCCAGAGGAGCATTTTGAATCACAGGAAGATATGCTGAAGAGTACGATGGCAAACTTTCCACCTACTTGCATGTTTTTAGGGAGCTTCTCTCATACAGTGTTTATCCTTTGCATCCCCCTTAGTGTTAGCAATATGTCTGCAGTACTCAATTCCCATTTAATTGGGGATAGTACGATGTATTCTGTGAAAGTAAGATCAGCTGCCTGTTTAGCACTTCCCCCTTCTGGCAGCTGGGCAGCAGAGCAAACTCCCTGCAATGATCCTCAGGCCTAAAACTGACAGACTATTGTGATCTTAACAAACTACTTTGTCAGTGGTGGAGTTGAACTGCAAATCAAATTACTAGTATACAGCACAATTCTGACGCTGTCTCTATGGGTAACTTTGTGGTTGGAAGGACAGCCACTAACAAATCCATCTGAAATGCAACCTCACCTCCCCCATATTCCTTTTTACATTCTCCTTCTCTTCCTGTAGGCAACAGATAGAGCAAGGATTCTGTACGAAAATGTGTTTTCCAAATCTTCCAAAGATAATTATAAAATATAACAATGTCAGACCTAGAGCAGAATAAAAACTTTTGAACAAGAAAAAGTGCATGAAACTACTTGCAGACCATCCTTGAAAAATAATACTGTTCCCCTTTGGATCAACATTTCCATATCCAATCTGACAAGTTGAGTGCTCTGTTTTGTACATTGAATGGCTGACTGCATATTCTAAATCAAGAAATAGCATGGAAGTCAGAAGACTGTTATTTTCACTGCACTGTAAGTATTTATAAGTTACCACCTGTTTCTAGCAGCAGTTTCTTGCGCTTGTTATAACTACGCAACAGTTACGCAAATTATAAGCAGATATCAACAATAAATTATCTCTGTTCACATATATATTGGATCAGAAGCATCGAAGAGTTACAGCACACAAGAATGTCATTTGGCACATTGAGATCACACCTCTCTGTAAGATGGCAGCCATGATGGGGAGGTGCTGGTGTTGGACTGGGAAGGTCAAAGTTAAAAATCACACGACCCCAGGTTATAGCCCAGCTTGTACTTCCAAATAAACCAGTTGGTCAATAACTTGATGTTGTGTGATTTTTAACTCTGCAAGAGCAATTCAGCTGGCCCCACACTTCCACCTCCTCTCCAAACCTTCCACATTTATTAACTTCAGGCACCAATGTAATTCCCTTTTCAACACCACAGTTGAATTGTTTTCCACATCAGAGAAGGACTCTTATTGGTGTCTAACTGAGCAGAAAGTCAGAAGAAATAGATCAGAACTGCAACAATCGCACCAAAAAATACAATGTAGCACATGGCAGACCTAACTTAAAGGAAAATCAAAAGATGTTTCATCCATACAAGGGGGATGTGTAAGAATAGGGTAGGAACTATCAAAGATGTACAGGGTGGCTTCTGCATGGCAGAAGGTGTGGGCAGGGTTCTTAATGTGAGTTTTGTCTCGGCCTCACACAAGAGATGGATGATGCAGACATCCAAGGTAAAGAGGATGAGTGTGAATTACTAAACACTATAAGCAAAAGGAGGAGTGAATTTCTGAAGGGTCTAACCTCCTTGCAGGTAGATAAATCACCAGGACTGAATAAATTGCATCTGAGGTTGTCAGGGAAGAAACAGCAGATGCTTGGAGGGTCATTTTTCCAATGCTCACTAGACAGAGGCAAAGTACCAGAGGATTGGAGCTGTATGAACATCGGACTATTATTCAAAAAGGGTGCAACGGACAGGCCAAATAATTCTGCATCAATCAGTCCGCTCAATATTGATTCTTTGATTCTAGTAGACTGTTCCTTGAAAAGGCGCACAATAATCAGGAAGAGTCAACATGCTTTTGTCTTGGGAGAAAGTGGGGACCTCAGATGCTGGAGATCAGAGTCGAAGAGGATGGCACTGGAATAGGTCAAGCAGTATCCAAGGAGGAGAGTCAACGTTCCAGGCATAAGCCCTTCATTCCTGATGAGATTTCTTCAGAGGTTCCATGCGGACTTGATGGGCCAGATGGCCTCTATCTACACTGTGGGGTGTAGGTGTTTTATGAAAATGGAAATTAGATTCAGTGGTGTTCCACATGATTCAGTGTCAGGCTCCATGCTGCTTTTGGTATATATTAAGAAGGTAGCCTTAAAGTGGGAGGCATGAAATTTGCAGACAACACAAAACTTGAATGTGCAATTGATATTGAAAATGATGGTTGCTGACTGCACAACAATATCAATAGTTTGACTGACTCGGCAGAAAAACAGTAAATGATGGAATGCAACACAGAAAAATCTGAAGTTATGCGTTTGGGAAGGGCAAACAAACTAGGGGAATACACAATAAACAGGAGGATATTGAGAGAGGTAGAGTAGTGAGAGACCTTGGTGTGCATGGTCACACCTCTGAAGATGTCAGAATGGTGGGTAAGGTGCTAAAGAAGGCAAATGGCATGTGACATTTTTTTGGAGTGAGATATTGAATACAAAAGCAGAGAGATGTAATGCTGGAATTATACAAGATACTGGTTAGATTGCAGCCAGAAAAGTGCATACAGTTCTCATCACTATATTACAGGGAGGACACAATTAGTTGAGGGAAAGCACAGAGGAGATTTACAAAACCTTTGCTTGGGCTTGAAAACTGCAGCAAGAGAAATGATTCAAGAGAGTAGCATTGCTTTCCTTAAAATGGAGGAGTCTGAGGATGATGAACAAAATAATGAAGGGTTTGGCAGGGAAGTTCATTATCTCAGCACAGAAATCAATTACTGAAAATGTGTTGCTGGAAAAACGCAGCAGGTCAGGCAGCATCCAAGGAGCAGGATTCAAGTTGGCGCACTGATCTTTACATTGCTGAGGCTAAATGCCAGCTCGCGGACACCTCCTCCTACAGCCCCCTTGACCATGACCCCACCTCCAACCACCAAACCACCATCCCCCAGACCATCCATAACCTCATCACCTCAGGGGATCTCCCATCCACCGCCTCCAACCTCACAGTCCCACAATTCCGCACTGCCCGTTTCTACCTCCTGACAAACCTGACTGCCCCGGCCAACCCATTATTTCAGCCTGCTCCTGCCCCACCGAACTCATCTCTGCATACCTCGACACTGTCCTGTCCCCCTTAGTCCAAGAAGTCTCCACCTACGTTCGGGACACCACCCACGCCCTCCACCTCCTCTATGAGTTTTGCTTCCCTGGCCCCCAGCGCCTTATCTTCACCATGGACATCCAGTCCATATACACCTCCATCCCCCATCACGAAGACCTCAAGGCCCTCCGCTTCTTCCTTTCCCGCCGAACTAACCAGTACCCTTCCACTGACACCCTCCTTGGACTGAGTGAGCTGGTCCTCACTCTGAACAACTTCTCTTTCCAATCCGCCCACTTCCTCCAAACCAAAGGAGTAGCCATGGGCACCCGCAAAGGCCCCAGCTATGCCCGCCTCTTCGTTGGATATGTAGAACAGTCCATCTTCCGCAGCTACACTGACACCACCACCCACCTTTTCCTCTGCTACATCGATGACTGTATTGGCACTACCTCGTGCTCCCACGAGGAGGTTGAACAGTTCATCCACTTTACTAACACCTTCCACCCCAACCTCAAATTTACCTGGGCCGTCTCAGACTCCTTCCTCCCTTTCCTAGACCCCTTGACCATGACCCCACCGACTCAACAAGGACATTTACTATAAACCGACCGACTCCCACAGCTACCTAGATTACACCTCCTCCCACCTTGCCCCCTGTAAAAATGCCATCCCATATTTCCAATTCCTTCGCCTCCACCGCATCTGCTCCCAGGAGGACCAATTCCAATACCGAACAACCCAGATGGCCTCCTTCTTCAAAGACTGCAATTTCCCCTCAGATGCGGTTGACGATGCTCTCCACTGCATCTCCTCCAGTTCCCGCTCCTCCGCCCTTCCAATCGCCACCAGGACAGAACCCCACTGGTCCTCACCTACCACCCCACCAACCTCCAGTTACATCGTATCATCCTTCATCATTTCCGCCAACTCCAAACAGGCCCCACCACCAAGGATACATTTCCCTCCCCTCGCCTATCAGCGCTCCGGAAAGACCACTCCCTCCGCGACCTCTTGTCAGGTCCACACCCCCCACCAACCAAACCTCCACTCCTGGCACCTTCCACTGCAACCACAAGAAATGCATAACTTGCGCTTACACCTCCCCCCTCACTTCCCTCCAAGGCCCCAAGGGATCCTTCCATATCTGTCACAAATTCACCTGCACCTCCACACACATCATTTACTGCGTCCGCTGCACCCAATGTGGCCTCCTCTACATTGGGGAGACAGGCCACCTACTTGCAGAACGTTTCAGAGAACACCTCTGGGACACCCGCACCAACCAACCAACCACCCCGTGGCTGAACACTTTAACACCCCCTCCCACTCTGCCAAGGACATGCAGGTCTTTGGCCTCCTCCATCGCCAGACCATGGCAACACGACACCTGGAGGAAGAGCGCTTCATCTTCCGCCTAGGAACCCTCCAACCACAAGGAATGAATGCAGATTTCTCCAGCTTCCCCATTTCCTCTCCCCCCATCTTATCTCAGTCCCATCCCTCGGACTCAGCACCGCCTTCTTGACCTGCAATCTTCTTCCTGACCTCTCCGCCCCCACCCCCCTCTCCGGCCTATCAACCTTGCCTTAATCTCCTTCCACCTATCGCATTCCCAATGCCTCTCCCCCAAGTCCCTCCTCCCTACCTTTTACCTTAGCCTGCTTGGCACACCCTCCTCATTCCTGAAGAAGGGCTTATGCCCAAAACATTGATTCTCCTGCTCCTTGGATGTTGCCTGACCTGCTGCACTTTTCCAGCAACACATCTTTCAGCTCTGATCCCCAGCATCTGCAGTCCTCACTTTCTCCACAGAAATCAATTAGCAGAGATCTCAGATGCAATGTGATCAGTAGACATGAAGGAAAATGTTTATACTTAATGTGATCAGTAGGCATGAAGGAAAATGTTTATACCTAGAGGGTGATGGTGCCTGGAATACACTGCCCAGTTTGATGGTGTCAGCAGAAATCCTCAGCTCATTTAAAATGAACTTGGATTTGCACCCGGAGAGCTGTAACCTGCATGGCTGTGGACAAAGTGTTGGAAGTGGAATTAAAATGGGTGGTTAGTTTATTCAGACAGTGCTGACATGATGGGCTGAAGGGCTTCCCTCTGTGCTAGAACATTTCTATGGATCTACATTCATATGCTGCACAACCTATAAAAAAATTATGACAGCAAAGAAACATTAGCAGTCTGTCAACATGACCAGCAATGAAGCAATCACTTTCCAAAAAGCTGGACGAGTATCACAGAATTTATAACGTAAAGTAGGCCAATTATCAACTGTGCTTGTGTCACATCTTGACGATCTACATCCATTGTTTCCAACATTCTCTCATATTCATATGACTGGATCTGAAATATCATTCCGTAGCGTATGCTACAGCAAATAGGAAGCAGAATGATTTTCAAAACTAAGCTAAAGTGACGGCTTGAAGAACGCAAAATTAACATGTAAAGTTGGAAAATTATAGCCTAAAATCAGACACCACTGAAACTTGCCTTTAAGTCAAGATTGGTGTTAATACTTGACAAATTTTCACCTGTACTCATGAACCAAACATTTTGATGGGGCCTGTGAACCTCTGTCTCAAATAGGCCTGTTTCCTTTACGGGATTGCAAAGAAAACATGAGGGAATATAGCAAAGGTGGACAGGAGGTGGGGGAATGAATGAGGATATGACATAATACAATATGCAAAGAAAGCATGCATAAAACATATTGTTTGTATAATATAGAATAATCTATTCTTAAGAAAGCATAGATATGACATGTGTGAACTAGCAAGGGTATAGATTATTGGTAGCAGTTAACTTGAGCACAGTAATAAAAGGTTGTAAATTGAATACTAAAGATGCCAGCCTCTGCACTGTGCAGTGGATTCTGCTCATCTGCTTACGATGAATTGCTTTCAAAGGAAGCTGAAATCTGAATCAGCTAATTGTTATGCTTATATATTATGTACTCTAAGATTTATGTGAAATAAGGACATAACTTTTTAAAAGAATGTAGAGAGCAAGTTGGCATTAAGAGTTCGGGTGACATTTCCCCCCCCCATTTTTTTTTAATCACTATTCATGTAACTGCACAAGGTATCCATATGGCTGGACAGGATATTAGAACATTTTTGGGACATTTCAGCCAGACTATACTAAAGAGCAACGAAACCTTTGTGTGGATGAATGGCTGCTATTATCCAAATATTTGCAGAAACTCAGTCAGAACGGATTTGCAGACTTCTGGGCTTTGGAGTGGGAGTTCCAAGATTGGGTTTGAGAGGAATCCCACCTTATCATAAAGATATGTACATTGATAAACTGAACACCACTGTGTGCCAATAGCCATGCCATCTGGGATCATTTGTCAGGACATGGCTAACAGGTACTCGGTCACCTGACGGACAGCAGGCTGCTTATAAAGGACAAAATTAGGAACATTTTGTGAGCAGCAGGGAGAAAAATATAAGACATTCAGACCAGCAAAAGATGCAGTACTCTATTTAACAACCCAACAGAAGACACAGAATCCAAGCATGTCATGACATGAGAACATAAGAACTAGGAGCAGGAGGAGGCCATCTGGCCCACTGAGCCTGCTCCACCAATCAATAAGATCGTGGCTGATCTGTTTGTGGACTCAGTCCCACTTATCCACCCTCTCACCATAGCCCTTAATTCCTTTACTGTTCAAATATCTTTGCCTTAAAAACATTCAATGAGGTAGCCTCAACTACTTCACTGGGCAGGGAATTCTACGGATTCACAGCCCTTAGGATGAAGAAGTTCCTCCTCAACACAGTCCTAAACCTGTTCTGTCTTATTTCGAGGCTCTGCCCCTTAGTTCTAGTTTCACACATCAATGAAAACAACCTCGCACCTTTTATCTTATCCAAATGCTTCATAATTTTATATGTTTCCATAAGATTCCCACCAGTCTTCTAAACTCCAATGAATATAGTTCCAGTCTACTCAATCTTTCCTCATAATGTAGCTCTCTCAATTCCAAAATCAATCCAGTGAATCTCCACTGCACCTACTCCAGTGCCAGTACATCCTTTCTCTAGTAAGGCAATCAAAACTGTACACAGTACTCCAGGTCTGGCCTTACCAGCATCCTATACAACTGCAACGTAACCTCCCTGTTTTTAAACTCAATCCCTCTAGCAATGAAGGATAATATTTCATTTGTCTTCTTAATTACCTGCTGCACCTGCAAACCAACTTTTCGCATGCTGCAATTTTTCACCATTTTAATAATATTCTATTTTATTCCTACTAAAATGGATGATCTCACATTTACTTAAGTTGTACTCCATCTGTCAGACCCTTGTCCATTCACTTAACCTATCAATATCTCTCTGCAGACTTTCAATGTCCTCTGCACCTTTTCTCTACTTTATTGTCATCTGCGAACTTTGACACTCTATACGTGGTCCCCAAATCATCTATGTTAATTGTACATTTTCGCAATTCCAACACTGATACCTGAAGCACACCACTAGCCAACCAAAAAAACACACATTTGTCTCCACTCTTACCTTTCTGTTAGTTAACCAATCTTCTCTCCATGCTAATATATTACCAATAACGCCGTGCACCTTTATCCTTGACAGCAGCCTTTTCTGCGGCACCTTGTCAAATGCCTTCTGGAAATCCAGATACGCCACATCCCCATTGTGCACCGCGTTCATAATGTCCTAAAAGAATTCCAGTCAATTAGTTAAACATGACCTGCCTTTCATGAACCCATGCTGTATCTGCCCATTGGGACAGTTTCCATCCAGATTTGTGGGTGGCACGGTGGCACAGTGGTTAGCACTGCTGCCTCACAGCACCAGAGACCCGGGTTCAATTCCTGCCTCAGGCGACTGTCTGGAGTTTGCACATTCTCCCCGTGTCTGCGTGGGTTTCCTCTGGGTGTTCCGGTTTCCTCCCACAGTCCAAAGATGTGCAGATCAGGTGAACTGGCCATGCTAAATTGCCCATAGTGTTAGGTAAGGGGTAAATGTAGGGGTATGGGTGGGTTGGTGTGGACTTGTTGGGCCGAAGGTAATCTAATCTAATTTCTCACTAGTTCTTCCTTGATTATAGATTTGAGCATTTTCCCCACTACAGACGTTAAGCTCCTAATCATGGAACCAAGTTAGGTGACTTGTCTCCGATGTTCAACTGCACCTCAACTGTAGTAAAGCTGGAGAAACCTGGTACTACAAGCAGTAAGTGACTATGAATCCATCTTCATTATATTCTAACTTTGAGGTTTTTCAATAGACCCCCCCTCCCCCAAACAAAAGTTATCAGAACTGCAACACTTCAAACTTTCAGTCAAGACAATCAAGTGTAACAGTGATTTTTTTTGAAGGATGACTTTCAAAATCTTATTTATATGTGCTACCTCTTATCAAATCATCTTTTCTTTTGTATGTGTGACGACAGTGTGAGTATGTCACGTGTACATCTTCACTATTGAGTAAAATATATTTTTTCATTTTTTTTAAACTTATAAGAAAACCTATCTTTATTCAGCTCTTGAGAGTTGCAACACTCAGGGAGTTGAAACAGGGTAACCAAAACACCGTCTCTGCCAGTACTTAGAAGTAACATCACTTCAGAATACTAGAAGCATCCATAAACATTACAGCTCTTACAGTATGTTAACATTAGAGATATATTATGCATTTAAAGGTTTTATGAGGATGCTGGGACAGACATCAATCCTACAATTGTATCAGGATTCTGGCTGAAACAGGAATCTAGTATCAAGACCAGCTATCACATTGGGTGGTGCACAATGTCTTATTTCAGCCTTAATGAAACAATGTGCGAAAGAACCGTGTAAAAGAAACAAGCATTGCAGTTGCAACTCAGATGGACAAAATTATGGTGCTTCTGGAACATCCTCTTGATGGTGTTGGCGATCATGCCGAACAGAAGGATCATGCCGAACAGAAGTTGCTGTCCAATCTATTCTGAGGATGGATAAAGATGAATGGTCCATGAGAATCCATTGTCAGTGAGGGAAATGGTAATTTGGTACAATTTCAACTTCCCTCAATCAGTTGAAAGGATGGATACTCTTACATTATGAAGGTTGTATTAGGGAGATTGATTTTGCTTTATCACTTACATGCTCCATGCACTTTAAAAGTACAAAACAATCTCAGTTCAGCTGAAAACTGGTTAGTTTTGCTCCAATGTATGGGAGAAAAGTAAATTATTTAACAAGTGGCAAGGTCACTGAGTAGTCTACATTCTTCTAACTCAATATTACTGCAATTACACAGTTCACTCTTGAGACATTTTCATACCTGCATAATATTCTGTATCTACAAAGCTGAAGAAAGGAATCATTTTATTAAGAGCTTGCACCTCAATGAAGAGGTTTCAAGGTTCCATCTCACCGAGGAGGCTAATTCCATACACTTCTTAAATGCATCATTTTCTCCATTCCATGGTCTTTTACAGAAAGAATTACTATCACTTAGACCTTCACCTTCCACAATCCTTCTAATCTCTAAAAAGACCCACTTGCCTCATAGTTACTCTCTTACGTTTTACAGGTTATCACAGCCATTTCCATATGAAACCTTCAGGCATTTATTTTCATATTTGTTTCTTATGGATAGAGTCAACTCTCCTTCTTCTTACTGAAGCTTAGCGATACTTTCATAGTCATCAGCAGATTTTTAATTCCAGATTCTTTTTTTCCTGCAAGTGTTCTGAAGAAGAGTCACTGGACGCACTGCCAGACTGGCTGAATCTTTCCAGCAATTTTTGTTTTTGTTTATAGTTTCCAGCATCAGCAGTTCTTTCAGCTTTTTGTTTAACTTTGGCAGGTCTCGAGGCTACTAAAGCTGGAAAAGGTTTTGAGATGTTTTCACAATTGAAATTCACAGGGCTAGGAAAAGCCTGCAGCTTTTCTGAAAACTCAGTGAAGAGTCAGAGAATTAGTCTGTGACTATTTAGCTACCTGATGAAGGAGCATCTGAAAGCTAGTACTTCCAAATAAACCTGTTGGACTATAACCTGTTGTTGTGTGATTTTTAACTATTTACTTCAGTAAAAGAGACAATCGCATGTGATGAATGTGCAGAAATTCACCAAAAGGAGACACTTGAAACCTCATCAGTTGAGGAAGAGGTTTCAGACTGAAAAATAGCAGTGATAGTTCGCTGATTAGATTCCCTAGTGTATGGAAACAGGCCCTTCGGCCCAACAAGTCGACACCAACCCTCCGAAGAGTAAACCACCCAGACCCATTTCCCTCTGACTAATGCACCTAACGTTATGGGCAATTTAGCATGGCCAATTCACCTGACCCGCACATCTTTGGACTGTGGAGGAAACCGGAGTCCCCGGAGGAAGCCCACACAGACACGGGGAGAATGTCCAAACTCCACACAGACAGTTGTCCAAGGCTGGAATCGAACCTGGGTCCCTGGCGCTGTGAGGCAACAGTGCCAACCACTGAGCCACCGTGCCACCCAGTGATGTGAATCATTATAAAGGTCGTTGCTGCGGAAAAATTAATAATAATTTAAATTTCTTTTTTATATGAACAGAGGTGCCCAGGGACTTTGCTTATGATGAGGTGGGCTAAGGGTGTACAGTCAGTGAGAGCCCGTTTTTTGTTTTTGATTAGACTGGATGTTGTGAGTTGTTAACAGCCTCTTCCAGTAGTTCCTGGAAACTTGAATTTCCAGCAGAACAAAATTATCGGTTGAAAGATGGCACAGTTCAGAACACTGCTTTGCAAACATGGTTGCCTTTGTTAGGCCAATTGTTATTTTAAAATTTATTATTCAGAGGTTTCTATCATTAATGGGATAAGAGGTGTTGGATCACAGATCAGCCATGATCTCACTAATAGGTGAAAGAGGCATAAGGGGTTAAATCTTCTGATATCAATATTGTAAAGGATGGTGTCTCCAACTTTACTTTGTACTGTGCAGGGATTTCCTTCTTACAAAAAAGAATGGGACAGGCCACATACTGCTGCATGAGCCACACAGACTTGCAAGATCATAAGTGTGATCACTGGTGTGATTTTTTTTCTTCAGTCTGGCCTGTGACTGAATGACCTAAAAAGAATCATTAGGAAATGAAGGTAGACATGGTGAAGAGTACGTGCGCTCGGGGCAAGGGAGGGGCATGTTGGTGGGTATGCCAGGGATGCAAAATAACAGGATTATAAAAAGCATGGCAGAATTTCAAGCTTCTGGTAATCATGGTACACCTCCTGATCTTGGATTGGAAAATGCACAATACACAAGGGTGGAGGTAAGAAACAAAAAGAGGAAGAAGACACTGATATGAGTAATTTATTGGCACCGTAACCATCGTTATCCAGTGGGACAAAGAATAAATCAGGAGACAACAAGGACACATAACAAGGGCAGTAGACTAATCGTGAGTGAGTTGAATCTTAACTTATATTGGGATAGTCAGACTGGCAGAAGTAGCCACAAGGAAGATTCTTATAGTGTACATTTGGAATAGTCTCCAAGATCAATATGAAATGAATTCAATCAGGCATCAGGCTATTATTGGCTCTGGCGAAAGGTAATAAGGCAGTCCAATGAATGATGTCAGAATAAAGAGCCCCTCGGAAACAGTGACCACAACATGATAGACATAGCAGTCACTTTGAGAGGGAGGAACTTAGGTTGGAAATTCGTTGCTAAGTTTAAATAAGGATTAATTGTCAAGAATTGAGGGTGGGGTTAACTGAAGTAGAGTCTGATTTGGAGGTGCCTGTGCTGGGTTGGAATGGACAAAGTTGAAAGTCACATAATACCAAGTTATAGTCCAACAGTTTATTTGGAAGTACACAGAATTCTGTGTTTTGTCAGCCTGCCCCACTAGCTACCTGACAAAAATTTATACTTCCAAATAAACCTGTTGAACAAGACATGGTGTTGTGTGATTTTTAACTTTGTTTAACCCAGTCTGACACCGGCATCTCCACATTATGTTCATACTATGCATTTCTAAATGCTCTTCTATCACATTCTGTTTTCTATGTTCTGCTCTCTAGCTACCTGACAAAGGAGCAGCACTCCGAAAATTTATAGTTTCAAATAAACCCTATTGGACTATAAGATGATGTAGTGTGATTTATAACATAGTATGAACCAGCAGACTTAGTATGGCTTCATTCAGTGGAAATCAAGTCTGACAAATTTATTAGAATTTGTTAAGGATGCAACATGCAGATAGATAAAGGGGAATCAGCAGATTTATTAAACTTGGAATTTCAGAGGCATTTGATAGGGTAATGTTGGATTATGCAACATAATTAGTGCCCACAGTGTTGGCGGCATTAGCATGGATAGACAATTGCCTCACTAATCAAACACAAAGCTAGAATAAAGTGGGGATGGCATTTTCAGACAGCAAACTCAAACTAGTAGAGTGCCACAAGAATCTATGCTGGGGCTACAATTATTTACAATATATTAATACCTTGGATGAAGAAAGTAAATGTAATACTGCCAAGATGCAGATGAAACAAATATAAGTTGGAAAGCAACTGATAAGGATAACTCTGCAGTAGGACATATAGAGGCTAAGCAAGTCAGCCAAGACTTGGCAGATGAAATATAAAGTGGAATAATGTGGGAAAATGTGACGTAATGCACTTTGGCAGACAGAGTAGAGGAACTGAATACTATTTATATGGCAAAAGCTACACCGCAGAGGGATTTGGGAGTGCATCAATCACAAAAAAGCAACCAGACAAGTTCAACAGGTAACAAATAATGAAGTGTTGCCCTTTAATTCAAAAGGAATCAAGTATAGAAATATTAAGGACTTGTCAAAACTCGTTTACTAAAGAAAGATATATGGGTATTTGAGGTAATTGAGAGAAGATTCACTAGGTTGATCCTAGTGGAGGAGATGTGTGCTTGGATTTGTCACGAGGAGAGGTTGAATCGTTCAGGGTTGTACTCATTCAAGAATGAGAGGTGTTCTTACTGAGACATGAAGATTTTTAGGGATTTCTCTGGGTGGATGTGGAATGGTCGTTTCTCCTTGTGGGAAAGCTGAAGATCAGATGGCCTAATTTAAGGCATCGCCCATTGAGACGAAAAGGAATTTCTCCTCTCAAAGGACAGTGAACCCGGTGGAACTCTTTATACTAGAGGGTTAAGGAGCTTGGGTCACTATATATGTTCAAGGCTGGGATAGGCAGATTGTTAATCATTATGGGAATCAAGGGTTAGAAAAATAAAGGCAAATATTCCTGATGAAGGGCTTTTGCCCGAAACGTCGATTTTGCTGCTCGTTGGATGCTGCCTGAACTGCTGTGCTCTTCCAGCACCACTGATCCAGAATGCAGATTCTCAGCTCAACCACAGTGTCGTTGAGAGTTGATGTGGACTTGATGGGCTGAATGGCCTACATCAGCTCCTATGTCTTATGGTCTGTTAGAAGTGCCCATTTGTGGAAATCAAATAAGGATGATATAATTCAACTAAGCTACCCACATGATCAGGCCATTCAGGCTTTAATCTAGTTGTTTGTTTGACACATTAGAATACGAGCAGTACACAATTCAGCATGTTACTGCTTTCAAAACAAGCAAGAAAATTAAAAAGGAAACGCTATTTTTCAAATTAAAAAGAATTAACCAGTGTGTGTACTGGAACAGAAATACCATTAGAAAGATTTAAGGTTTCATATAATAACTAAAGTACTATTTATCCATCAGTAACTCCCCAGTGAGCAGAAGGAAGATAAATCAGTAGGAATTTCAATGCATAAGTGTTCTTTGTATGGGGTGAGACATGTTTTTATGAATTATGAATTGCAATGCAGTTCTCCAGATGTTGGTCCATCACCTTCAACTACATCAGAAATGTCAACATAAGATCAAATTGAAATTGCACGTTGCTTGCAAATTATGTCAAGAAGCGTAGAGAAAATCTGCATCAATCTGGGACTGAGCGATCCTCAGAACTTGAAGCTTGATCTTTCCAGCAAGGAATTAGTTACAACTCCATTTATGCAGATGTAGAGCATCTACATTAGAGCATCTGATGACCAATGCCTTTGTTTCCACTGCAGCACAGAGATTACCAAATATTTGAGTGCCGAGTGCACTCAGCTTGATGCTACGCAAATTCAGACTAATGGCTATGGACTGTAGTTAACAAAAGGGTTTGTAGTTATATCACCACAGTCCAGCAATATATCATCCAACAGATTACTATGTTTGCTCAGGTGCTGACCTTGAAGAGTAGCAGTGGTTCCACACAGCACAAATTTCCCAATTCTTTTCACCAAGAAAACATTCAGCCAGTGTGTGTGTTATTGCTGCTATCAACCAACCAGACCAGATTGTTACCATCTATCTCAAGATAAAACAGCAGGGAGTGGGGTATTCCAGGCTCAGCACTGCACACAGTCATCCCCTGGGAAAGTCAATAGCTGACTACCAGTGATGCTGTTGCTAACGAACAGAAAGTAATGAGGAAAAATTATTTTGCTGACTGGAGGAAGAATCATCGAAAATCACTGCAGGAAGTTTCTCCTTGCTTACTTTATCAAAAAAACATCAGGGTCAGTAAACAGAAGTTTAAGTTAACAAGAAAATGCTTATGTTGGAAATCTGAAAGAGAAGCATAAAATGCTGGAAATAGTCATCAGGCCTGGCAGCATTAGTGGAGAGAATGTTTCAAGTCTGCAGCCTCTCGTCAGAAGAGATTTGTGATATTGGTCAAAAACACCTGAAACAAAACTTTCTGCTGTGCTCCAGAATGCACAACTTTATGAAGAAAAAGAGGTAGAAGAAGAGTCAATTGTAACAGTCAGATTAGAATTAGATAAGCCCTAAGAGAGGAAACTATCACAGAGCAACAGAAGGAGAGCGGTTGGATTATTTGGGCAACTGTATCAAAGGGACAACAAAGGCCCAGTGGGCAAAATGGCTTCCATGTTCATCAATAATTTTATGATTCTATTATTTCCAAGTAGAGGGCATGTATAATTGACATGCCCTAACAGATCTGTATGTAACTCATATACAGTTAATGCTTATTTGGCAAAAGAGCAACTAATGGTGTGAATAGGATATTCATTAGTACTAAGGAAACGTTATGACTAGGGAAGACTTTATCTTAACATTCATTTATCCTCTCAAGATACTGGCTAAGGACTGCAGTCGTTTCACTTCACTGACTCTGAAATTAGTAGCATCATTTATAGATCTATTCATTGAGGTCACCAGACGAAATTGATTCCATTACTGCTGATTCTCTGGGATTCTGATTCCCAAGGCACTGTTTGTTCTTTTTTAATTCATCCAGTTATACATCATCCCACAGTGCTCTTTACTCTGTAGAATACAATGTAATTTATAATTCAGCAGCACAAAAGGTATTCATATCAGAAATAAAACAAAATTAAACAGAAAAGGCATCTCTGTGAGGTGTGCCTTCTGAGAGTTTTTCTTTCCTGCCCCAGTATGATGTAAAAATTTGCTGTCATAATATTATGATATGCAGTACAGATATGGTGCTGTATTTAAACAATAAAAACTTCTAACAGAATCCCCAGGATACTAACCTGTGGTCACAAATCACAGCAACTGTGACAATCACAATCAATACAAAAGGAAGATCTACAAAGCTGGGCTATTTCAGTGAAATGTCAAAATCACTTCTTCACACAAAGGGTAATGGAAAATTTGGAATTCTTGATCTCAGAAAACGTAAATTTAGGCTGGAATGGTAAGAATTATATGACTAAGGGAGATAGCTGGAGTTGAGGTACAAATTACTGATAATCCAATTGAAAGGCAGAACAGTTTAAAAAGGCCTTATTATGTTGCTAATGGTCAGACAACATTTCACATGAAAGATGTGATGCTTTAAATGTATATCAATATTTCTGTAATGGTATAATTATAGTCAAGTAAATAGATTGTATACTGAAAACATCTGTATGTAGACAGTTGTACACATTCAGTTAAAATTGCATGACTGAACTTAATGAGAAATGCCACAATAAAGGAGGCAATGTTCTTGGACTTATAATTTGAAGTCAAGGAACCTCAAACTAATGAGTTAATAAAAACATGTGACAGTTATGTGTTGTGGGATTTGACGTCAGTGACTGGAGACTTGGCTGGAGAATTCATAACAGAAATGAACAGATTGCAGACCTGACAGGGAGCAAATGGATATGCTAAAGGAGAAGCATGAGATAAAAATGTGAACATAGGTCCAGAAAACTGACCAGTGTATTGAATGAATTGCTTAATTCAACTTAACACAGAAAAAAAAGTTGCAATTTCAATAACCTGCCAATATCATTATAGGTCAGCACAAAATATATTACAATGGCAGATGCAATCACATTTAGCAGAAAACCAATGTGCAATTTCAATTTGCAGGTACTGGATAGATAATATATCACCATTTAGGCAGGCTATGTCAATACATCATTAAACAAAAAAATACATGAAGTTAGCATTTCTCTATCATGCCCTTAAGTACAGTTTGAAATTCTGGTTACCTAATCATAGGAACGTTCTTCATACCATTACTCCTGCAAAGAGTAAAGAAAACCAAAATGTTTCCTTTTATCAGGAATTGAGGGCCCACTATTGATATTTTCCCCAGTTGCTTCCATCCAGATCTCAATCTCCATGTTAACCTGAAGAAGATCTGAAACGATGATTTCCAAGTCCCTTTGTGCTTTAGATTTCTGAAGCCTTTCTCCATGTAGAAAATTGTCTCTGCCTCTATTCTTACCACCAAAATATGTAATCTCACACTTTCCCACATTGTAGTCAATCTGCCATTTTATTGCCCAGGCTCGTAGCCTGTCCAAGCTCTTCAGCAGCATCTCCATTTCCTCGACACTATCTGACCCTCCATGTATCTTTGTGTCATCTTCAAACCTAGCAACAATGCCTTCAGTTCCTTTGTCCAGATGGTTAATGTATAACATTAAAACTAGTTGTGGTCCCAAAATGGGCCTCTATGTGGAACTCTATGAGTCATTGGCTGACATTCTGACAATGACTCTTTTATCAGTACTCTTTCCTTTCTATCAGTCAGTTAATTCTCTATCCATGCCAGTACCTGCCCCAAATACTATGGGATCCTATCTTGTTCAGCAGCCTCTTATGTGGTACTTTGTCAAAATCTAAATAGATCACATTCACGGCTTCTCCTTTGTATAACCTGTGCATTACCTTATCAAAGATTTCTAACACATTTTTCATGCATGACAGTCCCTTGATGAAGCTATGTTGACTCAGTTCTATTCTGCTATGCACTTCCAAGTACTCTGCAATCTCGTCCTTAATAGTAGATCCTGAAATCTTACTAAAAATCAATGTCAGGCTAACCAGCCTATAGTTTCCCATATTATGCCTTCCATTGCTTTATAAACAAGGGTGTAACATTAGCTATTTTCCACACCTTAGGGACCTTCCCTGAATCCTGTGATTCCTGAAAGATCACCATCAATGCCTCTACAATCTCCTCAGCTATCTCTGGGATGTAGTCCATCTGGTCCAGGTGACTTTGATCTTTCAGCTTCCCCCGTACTTTCTCCTTTTTGATGGCCACAAGATTCACCTCTGCCCCCTGACTTCCTTGAAATTTTGGTATGCTGCTGTGTCTTCTACTGTGAAAAAAGATGTGAAGTACCAATTCACTTCCTCCATTATCTCTTTGTTCCCTAATACTACTTCTCCAGCCTCATTTTCCAATTACCCAATATCCACTCGTGCCTCTCTTATCTTTTAGATACTGAAACAAAAATTCCTGTAATCCTCTTTCATATTACCAGCTAGCTTACTCTGATGTTTCATCATCTCCTCTCTTATTGATTTTTTTTAAATTGTCCACGGCTGGATTTTAAAGGCTTCCTACAAGACTTCATCACATTAGGTTCTACAAATAACTGTGTTCCCAAAGATGGGTAAACTCATAACGTCAGTATAAAAGATATGGTTGATGTATTTACAACAATCTTCAGAGTGAAGTGAAAAGTAGATGGTTTACCTTGGCCTCCGCCAGCACATAAAACCATTCAGTATGGAATCTGCACTTACAAAACTAGTATAAATCTACGCTTGTCGCAATTTCCAGCTCTTGACTCATCAGCCTTGAATGCTTAACAACGTACTCATTAAAAATTGTGAGTCTTCTACCTCAACTATCCTCCCAGATTCCTACCACCCTCTGGGTGAAAAAGATTTTCCTGAAATCTCCTCTAAATCTTTTGCCTTTCACCTTAAAATTATGCCCTTTTGATATGGACCCTTCAACGAAGCGGAACAGCTTATTTCTATCCACCCTGGAGGCCCCTCATAGACACTTCAATCGGGTCCCCTCTCAGTCTGCTCAGCCCTAAATAAAACAACCTGAGCCAGTCTATCCCCTCTTCATAGCTAAAGTGTTCCATCCCAGCCAATATCATTATGGATCTCCTCTGCACTCCCTCCAGTGCAATCACATATAGTGCAGTAACCAGAACTACAGAGAATATTACAGCTGTGGCTTGATCAAAGTTTTGTATGACTCCAATATAACTGTCCTGCTTTTATTCGGTAGAGCTGTTTCACAGACAATGTAATAATAGATGTGGACAGTGCCTGGAGCAACTGGATCAGGGGGCAATCAGCTGTATTTGTGAACAAAGAAGGAATTGACAGATTTATTGAGTGGGAGGTAACAGTGATTGGCCTGTAAAACAGGAGCAGTCTCAATACATTTACCATCTGCTAAAAATTCTTCCATTTACATGATAGCTTTTGAAGTGCGCTTTTGGAATGCTATTTTAGTCTAACCTGTGTCAAGAGGCTTCTACATCGCCATAGCAACTTTATTGGCTGACTTACAGCTTCTGTCAGGGAATCTGCAGAAAATCCCAAAAGATTGACCATGTCAAATTATTTCAACAGGAGCACAGAGAACGACAACACATACTTCAACCTGATTTGCATCGGGTCAGTGATAATAGGATGGTCATCAATGGGACGTAACATAGAGCAACAGAATATGGTTCATGTAACTTGGGCTGACTGTGTTATCTTGATGCGTTGTCAGGTCAAGCTAAACAGTGACGAAAGTGAATAGAAAGCTCAGTGATTAAGTCACCTTGGGCAACTTGTTTTCACCTACCTCCACTAGAGATAACAAGCATCTATAATAATGCAATGTACTGTGCTGAACATTTTGGTTATGGAAATCAGTGAAGAAAGAACAAAATAAAATCATCTAAATCCATTCCTTCCATAGGCTTTCAAATAATGCATTTGCCTCAAAAATGGCTCAACATTTCAAAATATTAATTTGTCTTTACCATCCACCTCTGGCTAAATGCTCTACACACCATCCTCCAATTCCAAAAGTGACAAAGGTTCAGTCCAACTTATTTCTGTTCGATATTCCTTTTATAGCAATGGAGATCGATACTCACTACACAGGCTTTCAAAGGACTTGCAATAAAAATGTGTATCACTTTAACTGGGGAAGTGACTATTCTTCACCATTAGGTGACCAATGTTGTCATCACTGACAGAACAACTATATCTCCTAGTCAGAGACACCAGGAGGATGTGTAGTGATAGAGAATGTCTGCTGACCTCAACCACTCCAAAATGTTCTCACTACACATTTGCAATAATCAAAGCACAGTATCCCTAATAGTTTTACCAGTGACACTATCCCATTCCATTTGCTCCTACAGTAATTCCCCACATGCATCCGCACAGGATGCATTCCAAGACCTACTGCGGATGCCCGACACTACGGATAGGAACAAGCCCATTCATTTAAATGGGAAACGTCCCTCCATGGCAGTCTCCTGGTTCCTGGTTCTGCAATATTCCGTATAATAATTTTGGGCTGCAGCAAACCACTGATAACAAACCGCGAAATCCGATTCCATGGATACGGCGGTTGTCCAGTATTTGTTGCCATTATTTGGGTGCCACCATTTTTTTTCTTTTACTCAGGCATTCCACACCAAATTGTGGATGTGCAAAAATCTTTACGTGAGTAATGTGAACACTTCAAGGGTATCAGGAGACACAAACAGGGTTGGAGGGAGGTGTTTTTTTTTTGGTAGACACATTGCTAATTGGTCTGAAAGAGTTCATTTCTGACTGAAGAGTGCAGAAGGATATGGCCAGGAACAACACGAGATACACTTACCAATGCAGCATCAATCTAGTGGAGCTACAAAATAGGACTACTAGCATGCCAAACATCATAAGCAGAAAGTGAAAGACAGGACTAAATGATTCTACAGCTACTGGATCAAAGCAGATCTAAGCTCTGCTACTGTGCCACATCCAGTTGTGAATGATGACGGACAAATCAACAATTCATTGGAGGGAAAGGTTTCATATATATTCCCATCCTCATTGACGAGGGAGCTAGGATCTTCTGGCTTCATCTCAACCAGAGGACCCCAACATCACAGATGTCAGTCTTCAACCAATTTAATCCACAGTGATATCAAGTAATAGCTGCAGACTCTGAACTTTGCAAAGATTCCTGATGAAGGGCTCTGGCCCGAAACGTCAAATTTCCTGTTCCTTGGATGCTGCCTAACCTGCTGTGCTTTAACCAGCAACACATTTTCAGCTCTGATCTCCAGCATCTGCAGACCTCACTTTTTACTCGAAAGCTACGGATGTGATAACATACAACATTAGTACTGAAGACATGTGCTTCAGCACTTGTAGTGCCTATTGCCATGCAGTTTCAGTTCAATTAGAACACTGGCATCTATGTGCCAATGTGGAAAATTGCCCAGTAGAGGACAGATCCAACATGGTCAATTATTGCCCTATCAGTCGACTCTCAGTCATCAATGAAGTGTTGGAAGATATCACCAAAGTTCTATCAAGCAGTACCTGGTCAGCATAACCTGCTCAGTGACACCCAGTTTGGGGTTCAGCCAGGGCCACACAGCTCCTGATCTCATTCCAGCCTTGGTTCAAACACAAGCAAAAACAAAACAGCTAAATTCCAGAGGTAAGGTGAGAGTGAGGTCAGATGCCACCCTGGGAATCATGTCTACATTTGGCTATATGTGGCAACAAGGAACCTGAGCAAAACTAGAGATAATAGGAATCGGGGAGAACCTGAAATTTGTTGGAGTCAAATCTGGCACAAAGGAAGATTTCAGCAGTTATTAGATGTTTTCACCTCAACTTCAGGACTTTCTGAGGAGTTCCTCAGGGTAGTGTCTAACACCCAATCATTTTCAGATGCTTCCAACAAGAGTGAAGCTCCACTAAAGACTCAAAAAAACTTGACACCATCCACAATTGGCACTCCATCCACTACATTTGACATTCTCTGTGTGCACCATCAACAGGTGCAACACAGTCAACAACTCACCAGGTCCCTCAATGGACAGCACCTTCCAAACCCACAAAATCCAGTAGTAGATGGACAAGGGAAGCAAACACAAGGGAACAATACCACCTGTACGTTCCCCTCCAAGCCACAGACCATTCTGACTTGCAAATATTTTGCATTTATATATATGCATCTTCACTCTCACTGGTCAAAATCCTGGAACTCTCTTTCTCACAGTATTGATGATGTTGTACACTAAGATGGACTGTAGTCATTCAAGACAAAGGAACAGGAGAAGGCTATGCATCCCCTTGAGCTTATTTCACCATTCAATGAGATCATGGCTGATCGATGGTCGAACTCCACACACTTAGGTAAATTAATTCGAACAAAGATTGGTTTGCAATTTTTGAAAAGATTTGTAGCTCAGGTTGAGATTTAGGTTATAAGTTAGCTTGCTGAGTTGGTAGGTTTTTCTCAGATGTTTTGTCACCATGCTCGGTAACATCATCAGTGAAGAGAAAATGAAGACTGCAGATGTTGGAGATTAGAATCGAGAGTCTGGTGCTGGAAAATCACAGCAGGTCAGGCATCATCCGAGGAGCAAGAGAATCAACATTCGGGCAAAAGCCCTTTGTTTCCTAATGAAGAGCTTTTGCCCGAATGTTGATTATCTTGCTCCTCTGATGATGCCTGATCTGCTGTGCTTTTCCAGCACCACACTCTGAACATCATCAGTGAGCCTCTGGTGAAGCACTGGTGTTCTGTCCCACTTTCAATTTATGTGCACTGGTCTGTTAAGGTGAGTGATATCATTTCCTGTACCAACAACCAGCAAAATGGATGTCATTTACAAAATAACTTGCAAGAACTGCAACAAACACTACATTCGATACACAGGCAGGTAACTAGCCACCAGGATACACGAACACCAATTAGCTACCAAAAGACAAGACCAGCTATCACTAGTATCCTTGCACACAGACAAAGAAGGACATCTCTTCAACTGAGACATCCAACCTAGGACAGGCTACACAGAGACACCCACGGAAATTCCTAGCGGCTTGGCATTCAAACCGGATCTCCATCAATAAACAAATTGATTTGGACTCTACTTACCAACCTCTGAGAAAAAGAACCACCCACCATAATTGACCAAGACACATAAATAGAAAGTGGGACATAACACCAGCCCTTCACTGGCGGCACACTGATGACGTTCCCTAGTTTGGTGACGAACCATGACAAACCTTCATGTGACTAATCTACCAGCTCAACGAGCAAACTTACAACATGTTAAGATTGGCTCTGGTCATGTTTTGCATTATTCACCATACATGTACAGGAAGGACACAATTAAAGTCAGAAGTTTGTTGCTGAAAATTTAACTTTATGCAACATGATGTCAAAACAATTTACAAATCAAGAATCATATTCCAAGCGAAATACACATTTCCATCCAAACATGTACATTAGCATTATTAAGTTAATAAAGGTGATAACCTACTGGCATTATCGTAAGACTGTCAGGCCAGAAACCAGTTGATTTTCCAGGGGCCCACTTTAAATACTGTTATGGCAGATGGTGAATTTGAATTAGTGAATATCTGGAATTAGAAGTCTAACGATGACCATGAAACCTTTGCCGATTGTCAGAAACATCCAACTGATTCGCTAATGTCCTTTAAGGGAGGAAACTGTCATCCTTGGCTGATGTGCCTTATATGTGACTCCAGACCCACAGCAATGAAAGTGTAGGAACTGTCAGCAATCTATTTACCCTATCATGAGAAAGCTGAGGAAATCAAATGCATGTATTGATCAAGCCGTGAAGTCTTGCCTTCTTCACAATATATCATCATAAAAAATCCCAATCTTTTCCTGACTATGCATTGAACTAAGAGATGTGTATTGTTGAGTTTGATTTCCACTTCTAAAGGTTAGCAGTCTTTCCATGTCCATTATAATTCTACACTGATTAATTCTACTTAATTATCCGCAAGCAAAGGATAACACTATCAGTCTAGCAACACATTTATCAGTATTTTTAATAATTATTCTCACCATTGTTGCTGGCAAGTCAAGAGCTTGAGCGAAACTCACTGCATTTTCACCCATTCCAAAGCAATTTATAATATCTAACTTCATTTCAAGTGTAACATATTTTCACTGTCTTTATTCAGCATAAAACACTTCAGAACCACTAGCCCTCTTTCTGTACCATTCTGAATGAATTTCACAGCTAAAATGAACAAATAATACCACAACAATTCAAGGATGTCAAGATGGAGATGCAAAATAACTTATATTTTGATCAAAAACAAAACTCCACTCATTTATACAAGGCAATTCAGCATCAGTTTGTTTTCAGATAATGACCAGAGATATTGCGGTTTAGTGCAACCTGGACTAATGCTTAAACTAATTTTGGCTACCTCCAATCTGAGAAGCGTGAGAGTCAGAGGGTGGAGGTGGAGAGTTGTTTTGCAGGCTGGAGGCCTGTGACCAGGGGGAGTGCCACAAGGATCGGTGGTGGGTCCACTACTTTTTGTCATTTATATAAATGATATGGATGTGAACATACGTGGTATAGTTAGTAAATTTGCAGATGACACCAAAATTGGAGATGTAGTGGACAGTGAAGAAAGACACCTCACATTACAACAGGATCTTGATCAGATGGGCCAATGGGCTGAGAGGTGGCAGATTGTGTTTAATTTAGATAAATGTTAGGTGCTGCATTTTGGGAAAGCAAACGAGAGCAGGACTTATACACTTAATAGTAAGGTCCGAGAGAGTGTTGCTGAACAAAAGAGACCTTGGAGTGCAGGTTCACAGTTCTTTGCAAGTAGAGTGACAGACAGATAGGATAGTGAAGAAAGTGTTTGGTATGCTTTCCTTTATGGGTCAGAGTACTGAGTACAGGAGTTGGGAGGTCATATTGGGGCTATACAGGACATTGGTTAGACCACTGTTGGAATATTGCATGCAATTCTGATTTCCTTCCTATCAGAAGTTTGTTGCGAAACTTGAAAGGTTTCAGAAAAGATTTATAAGGATGCTGCCAGGGTTGGAGGATTTGAGCTACAGGGAGAGGCTAAATAGACTGGAGCTGTTTTTCCTGAGGTTCAGAGGCTGAGGGGTGACCTTATAGATGTTTGTAAAATTATGAGGGGCATGGATAGGATAAACAGACAAGGTCTTTTCCCTGAGGTGGGGGAGTCCAGAACTAGAGGGCATAGGTTTAGGGTGAGAGGAGCAAGATATGAAAGGGGCCTAAGGGTCAACTTTTTCATGCAGAGGGTGGTGCGTGTAAAGAAAAAGCTGCCAGAGGGAGTGGTGGAGACTGGTAAAACTACAGCATTTAAAAGGCATCTGGATGGATATATGACTAGGAAGGGTTGGGAGGAATATGGGCCAACTGTTGGCAAATGAGACTAGATTAGGTTAGAATATTTGGTTGACATGGATGAGTTGGACTGAAGGGTCCTCTTCCGTGCTGTATACCTCTACAACTCTATGACTGCAAGAGTACTTGCTCCTCCACCTTGTCAAAGACCAAGCTTTCACAGGCTCTCAATTGGAGAGATACTTGGGCAGGTCCAGGTACAAAACAGTAGTATTGCAATGCAAAGGGAGGGTAATTGGAGATCAGAGTTAATACGATATGCGTTCTGCAGGTTGGCATTAAGCAAAAGCTTCATACATGTGTGTGGGGTGGTACTATTGGAGTGGCAAAGTCACTTGACATGTAATCTACAGTTCCAGGCTAATGATTTGGCAACATTCCCTGCTCAAGTTCAACAATAAAGAAAAATACATGGAAGCAAACAACATTGCCTGAAGGTGCAGATGGAAATGATGAAACATTTTTTCAGGCAGAAAGCTAAAGTTAAATAGCCAGTGGCATTTGTGAAAAAGAGCAGCAAGCAAATGTGGGTTGAATGGACTGACTGGCCTCCACTATCACTCTATTAAGAACAGCAAATTAGAAAAAAAAATCTCGTTATGAACATGGAATGTGCAACTTCCTTTCGTATGTGCAGCAACTTTTTGAATTTTCATTCATTGCTCATATAATTTTGGCTGAAAGCAAGAAGATTGAGTTGGGGGAGGTAAGTGTTAATCCAAAGATCCAGGTGATGGATTGGGGTTTGAAGCCCATCATGGCAGATGGTAGAATGTGAGTTCAATAAAAATGTCCTTTCGGGGGGAAAAACGGCCATCCTTCCCTGGTGTGGCCTGTGTGTGACTCCACACAGCAGTGTGGTTGACTCTAAACTGCCTTCTAAGCAATCAGAGATGTGCAATAAATGCTGGCCTGGTCAGCAACACCCTCATCCCATGAATGAATATATAGAAAATGCAATTTCAATGAGTCCCCCAATTCCAAAGAGAAGCCATTCTAGAAAACAATGCAAATACAGTGTGGTATTCTCCAATCAGTACTCCATTCAAATCCATCTCACCACTAGGAACATGGAACTGGAGAATTTACCTTAACAACTTCACACACAATTTCAAAACATTTTGAAGTGGTCCTTTCCACCTTAAGGATAGAGGATGGCCATCTGCACAAATAATAAGCTGTTTTGTCAAATGTGATGATTGATTAGCAGGTGAGCACACAATAAGTAGAAAGGAATGAATTTTTAAAAGTGCAATGGCCCACAGGGAGGCCATTTATCCTGTCAGCTCAAGGCAAAAAGCAATGGCTAGTCCAGTTCACCAATCCTTTTCCCAAATTCTGAAATATTTTTCTCCCTTAAGGTACTTAACCAGTTCCCTTTCAAAATGCACAATTGAATGTGTCTTCATCAGGTTCACAGGAAATGCACTGTTAAAAATTATCCTCAAATCAACTCTTATTCTTTTGCCAATTACTTCTTCTCAATTATCCCACCAATGGGATTGGCTTCTTTCCACCTCCTCTGTCCAACCCCTCAAAATGTTGAACGCTCAAACAAATGGCCTTTCAGTCTTCTCTTCAAAGGAAACAACCACAGCTGCATCAAACTACCACGCAACTGAAGTCTCTTAACTCTGGAACTTGTCCAATTTTCTTGACCATATACACACACACACTCTACAAACCCATACATTCATGCAGACCCTCTCTCATATGCTCATACATACACTCCCACACTCACACATGCACCCTCTAACAGACTTATACCCGTTTACACTCAAACTCACACATACTCTCTCACAGGCGCTCATAAACTTCTTCCACATGCACACATACACACTTAAGTTTGTGGGGTGAATTTGTACTTGCAGAATTACATTTTATTTTACTCAAGAATTGCAAGAATCCATAGTGTTAGATGAAGGGGTAAATGTAGGGGAATGGGTCTGGGTGGGTTGCTCTTCAGAGGGTCGGTGTGGACTGGTTGGGCCAAAGGGCCTGTTTCCACACTGTAAGTAATCTAATCTAAAGACAGTCTCACACAGGGCAGTTCACACCTTCAATGCATTATCTGGACGAACATGACACCAATTGTTAAAGTTCACTTGAAAACGTAACTTTTAAAAAAGTTCTGTGATTTACACATGAAAGAACTGAAACCAACATGTTCATTCTAAAAGATGAGAGACTTAACAAACAATCCAGGTCGCATTCAATATATAATTTCAGTTACATCACAATGTAAATTTTTGCTATAGATTCTGGATCTTATAATCTTATACTCTACAACTACCTGATGAAGGAGCATCGCTCCGAAAGCTAGTGTTTCCAAATAAACCTGTTGGACTATAACCTGGTGTCGTGTGATTTTTAACAGCATGCTGTAAGAGACGGTAACCATTTTATTTAACCTGCTTAACAGTTTGGGCACATTTACAGAGGAACTGGAGTAGACCATTCAACCCCTCAAGCCTGTTCAATTGCTATTCAATTAGATCATAGTCGATCTGTGGCCTAACTCCACATATTTGCCTTTGGTTAATATTCTTGAATATGTTTGTCTAACAAAACTTCTACTCTTTCTGATTAAAATTAACAACTGATCTCGCATCAACTGCAGCTTGTGGAAGAGGTTTCCAATCTCTACCTGACTCTGTGAGGAGAAGGGCTTCCCAACATCTCTTCCTGAATGGTCTGGTCATTTTTAGCTCTTCACAGCTCCTAGGTCCTCCATAAACTCTTCAAGGCGCAGAACCACACAACTGCTCCAGGAACTTTCCCCAGTCCCCACAATACAGATCCCTCACAGTTTAGTTGTTTAAAGGAGCACAGCTAACAGCAGCCCTACCTATCAGGGAATTTGCTTCTCGCTCCCTCTGTCACCTTCTCCAACTAAATATCACCCCGGAACCATTCTTCAGTCACAACTGAATGGTTCTGAGTGACCTACTGATTCCCGTGTAGCAGGATCTATTGCTATGGGGTGGCCAGCTAGTCCAATCAAATTAATGCATGATAAAAGGAACTCATAGCAAATATATAAACAATGTCTTCACCAAAATCTCCAAGACTTTCATTGTAGTGAAGTAGAGAAAATCTCAAAAGAACTGAGGATAGCCATCAACTCCGGCTGTGACTAAACCATAGGCTACAAGACCAGGAAACGCCAAGACTGGTTCAACAAAAATGCCCACATCATCCAAGACCTAACCAAAAGAAGAGGACAGCTCTCTGTGCCAGGCAAAACAACATTATCAAATGAGGCAAAGGCGAGAGCACATCAAACAGCAAAGGCAGAGTTACAAAGTAAAAACAGGGAAATTAAGTTAAAGCTAAGCAACTTCTTGCTGACAAGCAGAGCACTCAAGGTTTCTTCACTGCTATCAAGACAAAATAGGGACCTGTCCCTTGGTCACAAACTGGTTCAGAGTAAGATGGAACTTTTTGAGAGACAGAGAAAACGTCAGCCTCTGACGGACAAAGGACTCCTCAACTGTAATAAAATTGTTGATGATGACAAATTTGAGGAAATCCACAACCTCCCATCAAAGACAATCCTACTTAGCGTGGCAGAAGAAGTTGAAGTCACTATTAGGCACAGGAAGATTGGAAAAGCCTCAGGAGTAGACAGGATTCCAGCAGGGACTTGCAAAGTTTGAGGAGTAGAACATAGCTATCATTTCCAACAACTGTTCTTGAAAATTTAAGATAAAATAGAAATCTCTGCCAATCTCAGGAATACTACCATCACCATAATCTTCAAGAAAGGAGACAAAGTGGACAGCGGGAACTTCTGAGGAATTTTCCTACTCTCCATTGCTGGGAAGATCGATCGCGGCCCAATTACTTGCATGGTGCGCTGTCCCAGTCTCTGAGGGAATCCTATCTAAAGTCAATGTGACTTCTAACCGAGAACTAGAATGATGGACGTGATTTTCACTGCTCAGCAACTCTGAAAGAAATACTAGGAACAACACCAACCACCCCAGTTGGCCTTCATTAACCTGACCAAAGCTTTTGACTCAGTTAGTCAGGAAGCGCTCTGGAAGACCCTGACAAATTTCGCTACCCAGTGAAATTCAGCAACATCCTTCATATCCTCCATGACAAAATGTTCACGTTGGTTCTCACTGAATGGTAATATGATAGAATTCTTTGAGATTAAGCAACAATGTGTTATCAACCCCATCGTTTTCTCAACCTTCATCGCTACCATTCTTCATCTTGTCAAGAACCAACCTCCCACGGATATGGATATTATCTACAGGATGGATGGAAAACAGTCCAACCTCAACCACTTGAAATACAAGAAGTGACACCAACCTCACTTATGGAATTTCAGGGTATGGATAGCAACGTCATCTCTGCTCTCTCAGAAAAGAATCTTTAAGCCTCACTTAATTCTTCTGCCAAAACATACTAAAGTCTCAACCTCAAGATGACTCTAACCCTTTACCAATCCATTGAGGGTCAAGTTCTGGTCCATCCCTCCATTAAGATCAAAAGAGAAATTCTCCCAAATATGGGAACTATTTCTCATCTAAGGTTGACATCGATGTAGAGATTCAACATTGCATCTGATATGCAAGCACGACTATCAGATACATAAAGATGACAGTCTTCACTCCCCCTATTGATGTTAAGATCCTTGAGTATAAGGCAGTGATACTACTCATTCTTCTATATGGCTAAGAAATTTGGCCTATTGTACTTCAAGACCCTTGACATGTACCATCAATGCTGAAATCTCTGTTTCAGCTGAGAGGACAGACATCCTAATATCAATACCCTAAAAGTAATTAACAGCACCAGCATCAAGGCCATGATCATCCAAAACCAACTTCTCTGAATCAGGCATATGTGTAGGACGCCTGAGTTCCATCTGCCAAAGCAAATCTTTCTCACCCTGCTCAAGAAGGCACTCAAATGAGAGAAAAACAACAGAATCATTTCAAAGATTCCTGAAGGAATCCCTCAAGAAATATAGCAAAGCTGTTACCACAGAGGAGACAGAACAAACTGACTTGGAAGAAGCTCCTGAATGAAGGGACACAACTTTTTGAGAATAGTGGCGGCAAGAGGAAGTATGGAAAGCAGTGAGAGAAGACATGTCAATGATCTCGAGGCCAACAAGCAATTCCAACTCCAGGAATCATCTGCCAGATGTGGATGGAGTTGCAGCTCTAAGCTTATTAGCCATACAACAACCTACAGCACCCATGACCAATGACATGGAATTTCCTCGCTGGACAATCAGACTTGTTATGAATGATTGTCGGCAATGACTTCAAGATTTGTTCCATGCAAAAGTGTTGAAATTCTGCCATGTACACTCAAGCAACTGAGATGAGGTAAAATTTCTTAACCCAGGGAGTGGTGAGCCTGTAGAACTCTTTGTCACAGAAAGTGGTTGAAACCATTGGATGTTTCCAAGAAAACAGCTTGATATTGTTCTCAAGGAGAAAAGTACTGACTGCCTGGTTTCCACTTCAGAAACTGATGACACACATGGATCTTGTAGGTCTGCACAGCAGAAAACATTGTTTGATGCAGAACACCGTATCCTTGTATGCACATGAATACACATCAAGAAATGCTTCAACAATTACTGTGAAAGCTGATAATAAGAAATAAAAACAGAACATTGGACAAATACTGAGCACTTCTAAAGAGAGAAGCAGACCACATTTTCCATTCTCTGTTTTAGGCAGCTATTCAACTTGTTTGATCAGATGAAGAGCTCCCTTCTAGAATGTTCGCCTGTCTTTATTTGTCAAGCAGGGCTAATTTAAGGATCTGGAATAAATGAGTTAGAGCAGAACAGGAGAACAATATCAAATGAGATGGGAATGCATATTAACAATCAAAACTATAATACCGTCAATGATTTCTTTGGAACTTAATACCCCCAGTGGGCAATAACAGTTGTCATAGGCAAGTGCTGTATTATTGCAGGGCCAACTGGAACAATCAATATCAGAATGCAAATTGAGGTTTTGTTTTACCTGTTCAAGGTTTCAAACCTTGTCACAACACATTAAATGTACTGAAGTGTTTCAGTGGCAATTCAGTGCAATGTTGTGGATGTGCTGGCCTGTTGAAGATGCCATCTTTTTGATGGGCTGCTAAAAATTCTCAGATGAACTAATACAGACCCTGTGGTCCCAATGAATATGAAGAGCAGACAAGTTCTTAGCTACATCACTCACACAGTTTAATAAATAGCTGTTGTTGCATTGCTGCTGTCTGCAGCACGCTGTGCACAAACTGTCTGTCACATTACCCAAAGGCAACAGCATCTGCAGTTTAACATGCTCAATTAGTTACATAACTTTTTGGGGCATTCTGATGTTGAAAATCATTTTTTAATATTGCAGGATTTTTAACATATTTCTCTACTGTGAACACAAAACTCAGGCCTAATATCTCCTTGTGAGTCTACATTGTGCTCACACTCTCTCCAGAAGTAACCTGAAAGTACCATAGAAACGGCATTTCTAACAGTACTGCTAAACTCTGGGAAGCAGAGTAAAAACTAAGATGCATGTACTAGGATATTAGATTTTTCACCCAGGCATGTCTGAATTGATTGGCAGTTTAAGAATGACCTGGGACGATTCATAGGTAAAGGGCAACCTCTATCTCATACAATCTTCTGATATTATTTAAGGGCAGGCAAATTCAAAGGAGTTTCCACAACTGAACCCAATTCTAATCTGTATCGTATCGCGCCCATGATTTGAAGGTAGAGAAAGCAGATTTGCAATATTAGCAGATGACATTTACCACAATGCCACATACGCCACACCAAGACCCTGGATGCATGTAAAAAAGAGGCGAACAAGTTCTATATCAATACAGAAGGATGAGATTATTTCAGGTCAAGAACTTGAAGTTAGAATTGCAAGCTTGACTTAACTAATTAAATGTTTCAATACATGCAACAGAGTCCTCAAAGCTGTTAACTTGTCAGCTCTGTATGCATAAAAAACAGTCTCAATTAATTTTGCTACTTTAAAGTCAGTTTTGAAAATTGAGGCTATTCCCTGGTTGGGTAACAACTGTCATGACATTTTCTGGCTTGCCACCTCCATCTAAGGAAAAAGTGGAAAGGCTTCTATTTGGTGGGTGGTGGTGGGTACAAGATGGAGTTGGGCCAATGATCTCCAGATGTAAATCAGGGACTAACACAGGGGCTGCTGAGTACTAACATGGCTATTTGAAAGATTTGTCTTGGTTTTCTTGGCGTTCCCTTCAGTTGTATTTTAAACATTCGGTCTCACAGTTATGGACAATCATATTTAAGCACCCATTCACCATACCAACACATGCTAACCCATCCTTCCCTTTCCCAATGGTCCCAAATACTCTATAGGCCATGCCTCTAAGGACTGTTGGGCAGTAACCAGCAGTGTGCCACAAGGATTGGTTCAGGGTCCACTGTTGTTTGTCATTTATATCAACGATTTAGATGAAAATATAGGAAGTATGGTTAGTATAGTTACAGATTGCAAAATCGGTAGTATAATGGACTGTGAAGAAGGGTATCTGAGAGTAAAACGAGATCTTGATCAGATGAGCCAATGGGCCAAGAAGTGGCAGTTTGGGTTCAATTCAGATAAATGCAAGGCATTGCATTTTGGCTAGGCAAACCAGCGTAGGACTTGCACAGTGAATAGTAGGATCCTGGGGAGTGTTGCTGACAAAAGAGACCCAGGGGTGTGAGTACATAGTTCCTTGAAAGTGGCGTCACAGGTAGACAATATGGTGAAGAAGGCTCTGCCTTCATTTGTTAGAGCATTGAGTACAGGAGTGGGGAAGTCATGTTACAACTATACAAGAAATTGGTGAGGCCGCTTTCAG
This sequence comes from Hemiscyllium ocellatum, assembly GCF_020745735.1. Classification (NCBI taxonomy): domain Eukaryota; kingdom Metazoa; phylum Chordata; class Chondrichthyes; order Orectolobiformes; family Hemiscylliidae; genus Hemiscyllium; species Hemiscyllium ocellatum. The sequence continues at coordinate 117,118,999 of NC_083404.1, forward strand.
AATACCACATACAATTCTGGTCATCCTGCTGTAGGAAGGATGCTATTAAACTGAAAAAGGTGCAGAAAAAAATTAATAAGAATATGGCTGGGACTGGAAGGTTTGAATTATATGGACAGACTGGAGGGTAGAAGGCTGAAGGGTGACCTTATAGATGTTTATAAAATCATGAGGGATATTGATAAGGAATTTTTTCCAAGTGTAGGGCAGTCCAAAACTAGAGGACATAAACTTAAGGTGAGAGGGGAAAGATTTAAAAGGGACGTGAGGAGCAGACCTGAGGAGCAACCATTTTACACAGAGGATGGTGTGTGTATATATATGCAATGAGCTACCAGAGGAAGCGGTAGAGGCAGGTACAGCTACAAATTACGTTTAAAAAATATTTAGACAGGTACATAAATAGCAAAGTTTTAGAGGAATATGGGCCAAACACAGGCAAGTAGGACCAGTTTGGTTTAGGATTCCTGGCTGGCATGGACGAGTTGGACTGAAGGGTCTGTTTCCATACTGCATGACTCTATGACTCTAAGTATGATCTATTAAACATAATGTGCCAATTTAGTGCTAATATGACCCAAGATTCATCATCCTTTGTCCTTTTTCATTATTCGTTCAAAGATGGTGTCACAGCTACACTCAGATTTACTGCCATCTCGAATAATCCAGAGGGCTCTGAGGAGCCTGGAAACACATGTAGGTCAGACCAGAGAAGAACGACAGATTTTCCCTTCTGAAAGACATTACAAAACTCAATGGAAATTTACAACAATCAACATGGTTGGCATCAAGTCAGTTTTTTTATTTCAGTATTTTATAGAATTCAAATTTCACTATCTGCCACGGTGAGATTCAAAGCTGTGTCCCCAGAGGATGAGCCTTGGGTTCTAGATTACCAGACTAATGACACTACTACTGTTCCATTGGGACCACTTACCAATCCCTCCTCCCCCAACCCCAGCCAATGTCTACCTTCTACAGTTACTATCTGTATGTCTTGACCTTTATTTGTCCTTCAACTTTTATTTTAAAATCTATGCAATTTATAGTCATGGAATGGAGAAGTTACACTGCAGACTTCAACAATTAGTTTTTCAGGGCCAGCCAGGTTGTTCAGCAATAAATATGGCTTAATACACTGTATTAAACTGAGTTTTATTACATTTAACAACAGTGAACAATTTTGTGTTTCTTTTATCAGTGGAAATGCAGTGGAAAAAAAATTTCATTTGAGATCAAATTGCTGATGTCCATGCTGATTGCACCTGTGAAAACACCAGCAGTGCATCTTATGGAGGACTGGGGCATCATGGTCATTAACTCTGAGTTTCCATCCTCTGCCTGCATCTTTAACTCACCACACCATCACTGCAACCTCAAAAGTCATAATGATATTCATGTTATCCATTAATTCATCCAGACAAATAACAAAAACAAGAGGCTAACTTTAGGCAAATCTAAGACTCCCTAAGGAATAAATGTTCTCAGAGGCTGCAGTTACACAGAATGTATCATTGGAAATACTTTAGCTAACTCAGCCAGTGGAATATGTTCCAATGTTCCCAAGAATAAATACCATACAGGGATATCCAAAAATAATCATTAACCATCCAGGAGGCTTACTGATAATTTTTTTTTGTTCAAAGGAATTCATCTCAATCACTAAAGCTACACAGTTTTCTATCATATTTATACTTGTTCATACTGGTGATATATTGAATTAATGGTTCAAGGTGATTTACCACTAGAAGGTCAAATCTGATTCTGAATCCCATCCCATTTCATTTTAGCTCCTAATACTTGTTTCACTTTTCCAGCTCCATCATTGCGTTTTTCTACATGAATAACCCTCTTTCCCTTTTGGATCCCATGTAAATGCAGGTACTCCTACAACTGCTCACTTGCTCCTGCTAATTAAATCCTAATTTTATAAAATTGGACAACTTCATCATTTTTGTTACAGTTGATTCTACCAAATCATTAATATAGCTAAAACACAACATTTGTCTCAGAGCTAATCTCCATGGTCGACAGTATGGTGCTGGAAAAGCACAGCAGGTCAGGTAGCATCCAAGGAGCAGAAAAATTAATGTTTTGGGCATAAGCCCTTCATCAGGAATCAGGATTATGCCCAAAACATTGATTCTCTTCCTCTTTGGATGCTGCCTGACCTGCTGTGTTTTTCCAGCATCACACTCTCAACTTTGATCTCCAGCATCTGCAGTCCTCAGTTTCTTCTAATCTCCATGGTGCACCCTCATCTCCTTTCCAACTCACGCTGGTCCCTTAAAGATTACTTTGCATTATCTCAGTCAGTGACCTACTTCCATTGCTTTACCCTTCTTCTATGTGTACAACCCCCAGAATGATTTTATGTAAAGACTTTGCTGAAATTTAGTTTGTTAAAATCTGTCTAGTTATCTTAATTGAATGCAATACCTTCAAAATATTCCAATATATTTGCGAAGCAAATTTTTCCATCTCTAAGATTATGCCGATAACATTGTGACTATGTTTCTCTCGATTCCTTGCTGTTCTCACAGGAGCGCATTGCATTATTTTATCCGTAAGTTATATCAAACCCACAGGTTTACAAATCACTGGGTTACCCCACTGTCCAACTGAAGTGACCGTGCATTTGCTTCTCCCTAGACTTTTATCAGAATTTCTGTCCATTAGCCAACCTTGTGAATAATTTGAATATCTACACGTTTTCTCTCTTTTTAACCTTTTACTTCTAGGCCCGTATAGGGGAAGGCATTTTCTGGATTAAATTTGAAGTTCAAAGAAAGGAGAGCTGAGAAGGAGTTGACATATGAGATAGGGGCATCATAACATACTGCATCAATAAGCCACTATAGAGTAGGGGGTGTTTCCAGTAGTGTGCCATTCTTTAAGTAATTTAAAGATAAGATGGAGGATGAAGTCTGGATACTCTTAGGTCACATACAATGGCACAATGATGTCATGAGTATGTCTTTTGAAGATATGCTGTGATACTGTATCTCTCAAAGATATACTGGCATACTGACTGTGAGTCACAACACAACACATCTCCCCATCTAAGCTTTCAACCCACATTTTAAAGCCATGCCCTTCATCACTAATCTGTTTGATGGGGTAAAGATATAGTTCCCAACTACTCCAATCAGGATTCTCACAATTTTGAACATCTCAAAGAAGTCTGCCTGGAATTATCTCAGTTCTAAGAAGAACAAGGCCAGCCTATCTCATCTTTCCTAATTGTTGCATTTGACGCGTCCTGACAGAACGAGAATTAATCTCCCCATTCCATTTCTCATGCAACTATATCCATTCTGCCATGACATGACCTGATTGCACACAGTTGTGGTCTAGCTAGTGATTTAGACAGTACCAGTGTATCCAACCTGTTCTTATATTCAGACCATGGAAAGGCCTAGAATGAATCTGCATGCCTCTTCTTAACTAACTTATCGATCTGTCCTCCTTGGAGATTTGTGGATGTTCACTTCAAGATCCCTCACCTCCTCAATACATTTTCATATTCTTCCATTAATTGTGTATCATTTTATCATGTTTGATCTTCCAAAATGCAGCACATCACAATTCTCTTGGTTAAATTCCATTTGCCCAAGAGACTAGTCTATTGACGTCTTCCTGTGGACTACACTCATTCACACCTACAATACCCCAATAGCCAATTTTCTTTTATCGTCTACAAACTTCTTTATTAATTCACTTGCATTTACATCCAAATCATAAATATACATCAAACAAATGTTTGATGGACCTGGTCTTCATTAGTGTAAATGCCTGACACTTTTTCAAATGGCTTTCAGGGACAGATGGTAACTCCTTTTCTCTTGTTTCTGCCATAGTTGCTGTCTCACATAAAACTATGCAAACTGCCATCTGTTAATTCGTGCCTATAAAAGTAATGGTTTACCCTTTCGCTCAGAATTCATCACAACAATCTGACCGCTACTGAAGTTAGACTGATGAGCCTGTAAATATATGTTCTATCTCCCACTGCCTTTTTAAACAAAGAGCCCTTGGTAGCAAACTTACAAACTACACCCATATTTCCTCCCCCTCTCTCCTTCCCCCCGATACACGGGGTGGGGAGGGAATGCAGCAGTTCGTGACAGAGGGGTTGGTCAAAATGGCTGAGGCAGCCTTTCTCCCCTCCCTCAGTCACCTCTTCATCCCCAAATCTACCACTCCCTTGCTCTCCCCTTCCCTGCCTCCTCAGTTGGGGGGAGGGGGTGTTAGTTGACTATTTAGAATGGCCAATTCACCTGACCTGCACATCTTTGGACTGTGGAAGGAAACCTACGCAGACACGGGGAGAATGTGCAAACTCCACGCAGACAGTTGCCCAAGGCAGGAATCAAACCTGGGACCCTGGTGCTGTGAGGCAGCAGTGCTAACCACTGAGCCACCGTGCCACCCATTTCTTTAGATTTTTCCAGAAAATTAGTAGACTTCTGCTTGTCTTTCCATCAAACATTTGTTGATAGGAAAGAAGATAAATAGGGAGAAAAGTTCAGGTCCAACTAACTTGATTAAATTTTTCAAGAAGTAACAAAGAACATTGATGAGAATATGCAGTTGATGTGGTAGAAATAGATTTTGGCAAGGTATTCGCCAAAGTTCCAAATGGCAGACTGGCTTAAAAAAAAGCCTATGGAATCCAGGAGAAATATAAAATTGGCTTGGTAGCTGGAAACAAAGCATAATTATTGAGTGGTGTCTTTGGATGCGTTCATTTGCATGCGCAGCATCTGTTTTCTCTTGCAAATTGTCCTTGAGTTGGTTAGCCATCTCTTGAACTGCTGCGCACGGAGTTGCATAGGTTTGTCTACCGTGTGTCAGGGATGAAGTTGTAATATTTTGGTCCAATGACAATGAAGAAACAGTGATATAGTCATGATGGTGTGCGATTTAGAAGGAAACCTGGAGATGGAGGTATTGCTGCCGTGTCTTGTTTTTCCATTGGTAGGGATTGTGCAGTTAGAAGATGATGTTGAAGGGTTGCTATACTACTCAATTGCATACTGCATTTGGGAAGAAAAGGGAACGAATGCTTAAGGTGGTGGCTAGAGAAGCAGTCAAGCTATTTCAGAACAGTAAGTACTGGCCCAACCAGTGGAGCACACATCCCATGAATGAATTAAAAACAACATTTGGAACTGATCCGTGATCTTATTGAATGGTGGACAGGCTTGCAGGTCCTAATGGCTGACACTTGCTTATAATCTTTCAGTTACATCACACTGCAAATTTTTGCTATAAATTCTGTGTTACAATCGAGTCCTCCACAATCACCTGATGAAGGAGCATCGCTCCGAAAGCTAGTGTGCTTCCAATTAAACCTGTTGGACTATAACCTGGTGTTGTGTGATTTTTAACTTTGTACACCCCAGTCCAACACCAGCATCTCCAAATCATTATAATTCCTATGTTCATTAGCAACACGTGACCAGGAATCTGACTTTCTCCTTGACAGGATATGAATAAATAACGCCTTTCCCTAACAGTTCTACACTACGAAAGAATGACAGTCCCACATTGCTAAGGGAGTTCTAAGTGGAATCTCCTTTAAGAAATATATGGCCTCCGTCTTCCATAAAAGAAAAGAGGCCAGAGTGGCAACCTGTCACTCCTCAGAAAATCTAGCCAAATACATCTCGTGTTCATATTAAATAGAAAACATGCAGCAACTTTTGGTCAATGCTAGGTACAGCACTGCTGCAGCTAAAAAACAACTTACAATTAAGGTTTTAGGCATATCCGGTGTTTAGACATGGGAGTTGATCCTCCGTCATGCATCTAGTGATAACATCTAAATTCATGACTGTACGAGTCTTCAAAAATGTCAAATATGTGAATTTAAAATCGACTTGGGTTTCAGAGAAATAGATACCCTAAATAGTGACTTGTGCAATAATTAGCACCATGATTTCAGAAAAGAAACACAAAAACAAATCCTCAACTATAGTGATCTCTCCAGAACATTTTCAATCTTTTTTCTAGCCTTTTGTTCATTTTTTTACTGATTAGTTTCCTCTTCCCATTAACATAAAAATGACTGCACAGAGAGGATTCTAAGCAGTTATGTCTGATCAGAAAGGAAGCAAATACTTTAGAATCCATAACTAAATGTTTAAAGGAGGGGAGAAATTGAAGAAGAAAGCAGTTCCAGATCTTTTATAAAAATGTTTATCAAGGGATGGGGGGAAAATAATTACTCTGAAAGTAGATGCAATTACAAGGTTATTCTTTGACCATTCAACTGTGATGGAGAATAAATGAGTGACGTAAAGACTGGCATCAACATTCACCTTGACTGGAAGCAAGAAGTTCAGATATTTGAATGCATCTCACATTCACCTTCTGCTTTATTTTATCCGCATGAGAAATCTATCAGCTTAGTCTTCATCATAGTGCATGCAATGTGAAGTTATTTTCCTTCTCTACAAAGGACCTAAAGTTTAATAGAACAAGAACTCATTAAGCATCCTGATGGCGCTTGGCTATATAATTAAAACTGAACACAACTTTAAGAACCAGAAATATCGAAGGGAAAAAATGCCGCAAAGGAAAACAAAGAATACTAAAGTAGCTGTAAATAAAGTTAAAATTAAGAACTGTAAAGTGGAAAATGCTACGGGCAGGTAAGATTTTCCTTGGCTTTCACATACATAAAATGACATTCGTGTCCGCCATTGCAAACAGCTTGTGAAGCACACTGTGTGACGGGGACTGCATTAACATAAATCATTTTTGTTTTCTGTTGAAAAAGAAAATGATTTGCAGACAGGGAAGTGTGCATCCCATTTTCTATGAAAAACATGTATCTTTTTAATAAAAACAAACTTCTCTTGACTAAATTCCCCCTTTTTTTCATTTTGCTCTTTCTACTTATTCTGTTTCCACTATGCACTTCTCATTTCTTGCCCTACCAACAGAGTTACTTCGGTTTTGTTTTTTGCTTCCTTTGCAGTGCTTTCTCCTTTCAATATTTCTGGTTCTTGAATTTCTATTTATTCTTTAGTTTTTCTATTTATTTGTCATCCATATTTTTTTCTTCATTCGTTTGTTCAGTGCCATTTCAAAATTCAGTGAGTACTAATTCTGTGCTTTTGTCCCATTTCCCACTTTTCCAGTCTTCCAGGGTGTTTTTGTTTCATTCTTGATCACAAAGCAGGTGAATATGATATGCATTCTTGAGCCTGTTCTGACATTCAACATGGATTTCATAGGTAGTCCTCATTTCAACACGGTAAAAACAATGACTGCAGATGCTGGAAACCAGATTCTGGATTAGTGGTGCTGGAAGAGCACAGCAGTTCAGGCAGCATCCGAAGTGCAGCAAAATCGACGTTTCGGGCAAAAGCCCTTCATCAGGAATAAAGGCAGTTAGCCTGAAGCATGAAGAGATAAGCTAGAGGAGGGTGGGGGTGGGGAGAAAGTAGCATAAAGTACAATGGGTGAGTGGGGGAGGGGATGAAGGCATAGGTCAGGGAGGAAAGGGTGGAGTAGATAGGTGGAAAAGGAGATAGGCAGGTAGGACAAGTCCGAACAAGTCATGGGAACAGTGCTGAGCTGGAAGTTTGGAACTAGGGTGAGGTGGGGGAAGGGGAAATGAGGAAACTGTTGAAGTCCACATTGATGCCCTGGGGTTGAAGTGTTCCGAGGCCGAAGATGAGGCCTTCTTCCTCCAGGCGTCTGATGGTGAGGGAGCAGCGGTGAAGGAGGCCCAGGGCCTCCATGTCTTTGGCAGAGTGGCAGGGGGAGTTGAAATGTTGGACCACAGGGCGGTGTGGTTGATTGGTGCGGGTGTCCTGGAGATGTTCCCTAAAGCGCTCTGCTAGGAGGTGCCCAGTCTCCCCAATGTAGAGGAGACCGGATCGGGTGCAACGGATACAATAAATGATATTGGTGGATGCACAGGTAAAACTTTGATGGATGTGGAAGGCTCCTTTAGGGCCTTGGATAGAGGTGAGGGAGGAGTTGTGCAGGTTTTACAGTTCCTCCGGTGGCAGGGGAAAGTGCCAGGATGGGGTCTTTGGAGGTGGCGGAACACCACCTTCCCATTGGCTCCCAAATCACTTGACTTGCTATGACCAGCTGGAGAGTTCTCAAACTTTTGCAATCCTTTGAATGAAGAGTTTCTCCACACCCCAATTCTACACAGTGGGACTTGGATGTTACTGAAAAGAGGATCATGTCATCAAAGCATTTTTTTTCATTCATCAGGACAAATGCAAGAATACCAGATTACAACAATTTATAATGAAGGAGAAAAGATGGTACTAATTGGTTGGCATGTTATTTCCAATTGATTGAGACACTGCCATTGAGAAAGCAATAAGGAATTATTGGTTCCCCATGCTTCTGGGTAACTAAATTAAGGTATGAGGCTTGAATATATTTGTCTTGCCTGCAGAGAACAGGGTCCCTTTACATGGAAACGGCACAGACGACACTGTAATCATTGCTCTAGATTCCTCAATCAAGGGAAACAAAGGTCCTCTCTATCAAGGCTGTTCAGAATGTGCATGCTTCAATGAGATAACTAGTCATTCATCAAGCCTCTGTATGGGGCAGATTGTCAGGCATCTTATAAAAACAATAAAGACCAACACATTGCTTGCCATCTGTGCTAAAGCTGCATGCTAACTTTGTGTTCCTTGAGATAAGTGCAGCCAAGCCACTTTGAACATGAACACTTAAAGATTTTACACTTTTAAAACAAAGTCTGAACACTAGTCTGACCATAATCTCATACTTACCCACAATCAACTCTATCTGCCACCTTGTTGTCCACCCATTTAAACTGTAAACATCTCTGTCTAACTCCTTTGTAACGTACAGTTTAGATTACCACCTAAATTTGTATCATCAGCAAATCTAGCTATGTTACAATCTACATTAATACCCAGATAAAGGCACCGTGAGTAAATAGGCTGAGGCCCTGGCACTAATCTGATAGCTCTACTGGTCACAGCCTGCAAACTTGCAAACTTATCCCTGTTTTCTGCTTCTTGTTCACAAGCCAATCCTCCATCTAGACTATCCAGACGACAATATCATCCCTGCCTCACTACCACAGTTAATAGTTCCATTTTAACCCAACTAGTTATATCCCACAGAATTCTAGCACATTTGCCTGATTTTCATTTTGTAAAAGCATGTCGATCTCGTCAAATCATATTATGGATTTCTTCATCCATTGTTAAGAATTCCTTTTTTTAATAGATATTTTTATTGGAAATTTAACATTATTACAAGTTTACCAAAATAAAAAAATCTCTCAAGTACAAACATTGATATACAATTAAATCTTAAATAAATAATAACCAAAATTTAACAAAAGAAAAATACTGAGAGAAAAAAAACACAAAACTCAACTAACTACTAATCTAACCTACAACTAACCAGAGTGTATAATTAAGTCTCTTACATTATTCAAATAAGAGAAAGAGAAAACAAAAACCAACGGATAACACAGAAATTGGGTAGCGAGATACATGCTCGGAATGTGTTAACATCAAATGTAACAAAACCCGTATTCGTGCGGGATTCCTCTCCCAAAGGGCCCCGGACCAGCCAGGTTTGCAATCTCAATTAAATAAATGCCTTTGTTAGGACAGCCGAAATATCTGTATTTATATAATTCAAGAAGGGCTGCCATATTTTATGAAATAATTCAGTCTTTCGGTGCACCATATTTGTAAGGAAGTCAAGGGGAATACATTCCATAATTAATCTGTGCCAATTTGAAAGTCCAGGGGGGCCCTCAGCCAGCCAGTTTACCAAAATATTTTTCCTTGCTCAGAAAGAGAGAATAGAAAATAATCTCTTCCCGTGCATATCCAGGGAGGGTAAGTTCGAAAAGCCTAAAAGGAGAAATACAGGGTCCACTTTAATTTCCGTTACTAAAATTTCCGTCAGGGTACTTGATACTTTAGTCCAGTATCTATGGATCTTATGACAGGTCCATAGGCAATGCACAAGAGTGCCCACCTCTATTTTACATTTGGGACACATTGGAGATGCTCCTGCCTTAAATTTTGCCAATCAATCCGGTGCTATATGGGCCCTATGAAGTATCTTCAGCTGGATAGCCTGAGTTCTATTGCAGATGGTGATTCTTCTGGTGTTTTCCCAAATATCATTCCACGTTTCTATAGAGATTTCTAATCCCAAATCCTGATCCCATGTTTTAAGCAGATTGTCCATATCTCCCGATACTTCATCATGTAGTAAATGATAAATAGTACTGACAGAAGATACCCCCACTGGCCGTAGCACTCTACATTCTCTATCTGATTTATAAAGACTATCTAATAATGTAGTCTTCTTCTGTATATAATCTCGAATTTGAAAGTATCGAAAGAGGTTTCCATTAGGTAACCCGAATTTCTGACGCAGCTGTTCAAAAGACATCAGGGCCCCTCCTTTAAACAGATCTCCTAAACATGAGATACCCCTGGATCTCCAGAGTTTGAAAGTGGCATCTGTAAGCCCTGGGTGAAATCCCCATGCTCCCACTATCGGAGCATAGGGGGATGTTTTATGTGAGTTGCCCTCATTTTGCCGCATTATATTCCAAGCTTTAATTGTGTTTAGTATTATAGGGTTTTTACAATGATTTTCCTCTTGAGAATGTTACTTGAGAAGTCTCGATGTCTAGCCAGATTGATTGCGGGTCAGACAAGACCCAATCAGCTATGTAACTTAATAGGGAACTTAACTGATATTTCCTGAAATCTGGGAAGTCCAATCCTCCCCTTGCCTGTGGAAGCTGTAGCTTCTTCAGCTTAATGAAGGGCCGTCAATGATTCCAGATAAAGGAACCCAACCAGCCATACAATTTACGTAATGCCAGCCTTGGCAGCATCACCTGAAGCATTCTCATAGGGTATAGGAGACGGGGCAGGACATTCATTTTAATTAGTGCTATTCTACCCAGCCAGGAAATTGGAAGGTCTCCCCATCGCTGGAGGTCCTGCCTTATCCTTTCCAGTAAATGCATAAAGTTAGCCTTGTATAACTGACCAAATACTGGGGCAATAAAAATGCCTAAATATAAGAAACCCTCCAGGGACCACTGAAAGGGAAAGTAGGATCCGTCCACTAAGTGGGGTATCATAGCAAGGCCACCCATTGGCATAGCCTCCGATTTTGAGACATTAATTTATAGCCCGAGAATACACTAAATGTATTAATAACTTGGATTAAGCGAGACACGGACATCAGAGGATTACTGAGGAATAGAAGAACATCATCTGCATAAAGGGTAATTTTATGTTTACCTGTACCAATCCTCGGGGCCATTATATTGGGATCAGCCCCTATAGCTTCTGCTAGTGGTTCAATTATTAGCATAAATAACAATGGCGAGAGAGGACATCCCTGACGGAAGCCCCTATCCACACTGAAGCTATCCAAGCCTAATCCATTGATAACCACAACTGCTTTGAGATCACTATACAATGCTGAGACCCATTTGGTAAACACCTTTCCAACGCCAAACCTTTCCAATGTATAAAACAAATATGACCACTCAACGCTATCGAATGCATTTTCCGCCTCAAATGAGACTACTACTCTTGGTATCTTTCCCTGATGGCAGGCTTGAATCATATTCAAAACCCTTCTAATATTATTGGATGATTTACGGCCCTTAATATACCCCGTCTGATCCTCCTTTATGATATGTGGCAATATCCTTTCTAGTCTCAATGCTAATGTTTCAGAAAGGATTTTAAAATCTACATTTAGCAAGGATATTGGTCTGTATGACATGCAATCTTCTGGGTCTTCTCCTTTTTTAAGGATAAGAGAGATATTTGCCTCTTTTAACGAAGGCGTGAGACAGCCCTAATTGTATGTGTAGTTATACATGTCCAGAAGTGGACCAGCCAATATTCCTGTAAATTCTTTATAGAATTCAGCTTGAAAGCCATCTGGGCCAGGTGTCTTACCGCTCTCAAGTTGCCTGATTGCGTCAAGTATTTCTTGAACTGTTAGGGGAGCATTTAAGACCAATATCTGTTCCGGAGTTAGGTCCGGAAAGGTCAAATTTTTAATAAATGATTGCATCCTCTTAGTCCAATCTTAGCAATCCTGCGATTTATATAAATCAGAATAAAATTTTCTAAAGATTGCGTTAATCCTTTTATGATCATGAGTCAAAATACCTGTACTTTCCTTGATAGACGTGATAGATTGAAGACATCTCCATACATCTACTAATCCTAATTCTTTGTTCAAATCCACCAATTGTCTAGATCTGGGAGATATTCCTGCAGTACTCTTGGGAATCCTATCTATTTCCGGATCCATAATATAATTTGTCTCCCCCAAGCACCAAGAGCCATCAATTTTGAGAACGCTTCCGTTATGAATTTAAAAGGATGTGCCGGGGGACAATACATATTTAAAATCCCATATTCCTCTCCATTTATAAGGGCTTTAATCAGAATATATTGTCCAGATTCATCTTTTATCTTATTTAGGATTTTGAAAGGGAAATTCTTCCAAATAAGAATAACAACTCCCCTGCTTTTTGAGCTAAAAGAAGTATAAAAGACCTGATGAAATAATACACTCACAACAGTATAATAAAAAAACTATTTCTAAATACAAAAAATAATAAAATGCATTTAAATGGAGATTTTCCCCCATGTTCCCAGGGGTTTTCACTTCCTTTCCAAAGGTCCATCGTATCCTCTTCCAACCAGTGCCCCACCCTTGACCCAGGCACTCCTCAATAGGATGAGGAAAACTCAAATATACTACAGAGCTAGAGTTAACGGTGAGCACCCTACCCCCACCCCCCCCCACCCACACTAACACCTGGATATATTTGATAATGTTAATACCATGTATAAACATATATAAATATAAAATTACAACCTTAACAAGTAATAATTAAATATAATAATATAAAATAACAAGGGAAAACAACCCCTAGGGACAGAGGTAAAATAGAATAAGGTAACCACCTCCCCAACCAACATTAACTAGACTCCCCGGCCTATATATATATATATAAATTTTTAAAAATCAAGGGTGGGGAGAAAATGGTTAAGTAGAGAACAAATAAATAAATCCCTCTCCCCACCCACCAAAATAATATTAAACAGTAAGATAAAAAAACAGGGGGATATAAACTGGAGTGGGGAAAGGCAAACCAACATCAATTATCTCTTACAATTTATCTAAGAGAGTCCAAAAATTCCTTGGCCTTTTCTGGCGATCCGAAGTTATACACGGATCATAAAACATAGAACACAGAACAGTACAGCACAGAACAGGCCCTTCAGCCCACGATATTGTGCTGACCACTGATCCCCATGTATGCACCCTCAAATTTCTGTGACCATATGCATGTCCAGCAGTCTCTTAAATGTCCCCAATGACCTTGCTTCTACAACTGTTGCTGGCAACGCATTCCATGCTCTCACAACTCTCTGTGTCAAGAACCCACCTCTGACATCCCCTCTATACTTTCCTCCAACCAGCTCAAAACTATGACCCCTCGTATTAGTCATTTCTGCCCTTGGAAATAGCCTCTGGCTATCGACTCTATCTATGCCTCTCATTATCTTGTATACCTCAAATATGTCCCCTCTCCTCCTCCTCTTCTCCAATGAAAAAAGTCCGAGCTCAGTCAACCTCTCCTCATAAGATAAGCCCTCCAGTCCAGGCAGCATCCTGGTAAACCTCCTCTGAACCCTCTCCAAAGCATCCACATCTTTCTTTTAATAGGGCGACCAGAACTGGATGCAGTATTCCAAGTGCAGTCTAACCAAAGTTTTATACAGCTGCAACAAGATCTCATGACTCTTAAACTCAATACCCCTGTTAAGGAAAGCCAAAACACCATATGCTTTCTTAACAACCCTGTCCACTTAGGTGGCAATTTTAAGGGATCTATGTACCTGCACACCAAAATCCCTCTGTTCCTCCACACTGCCAAGAATCCTGTCCTTAATCCTGTACTCAGCTTTCAAATTCGACCTTCCAAAATGCATCACCTCGCATTTATCCAGGTTGAACTCCATCTGCCACCTCTCAGCCCATCTCTGCATCCTGTCAATGTCCGGCTGCAGCCTACAACAGCCCTCTATACTGTCAACGACATCTCCAACCTTTGTGTCATCTGCAAACTTGCTGACCCATCCTTCAATCCCCTCATCCAAGTCATTAATAAAAATTACAAACAATAGAGGCCCAAGGACAGAGCCCTGTGGAACACCACACATCACAGACTTCCAGGCAGAATATTTTCCTTCTACTACCACTCGCTGTCTTCTGCTGGCCGGCCAATTCTATATCCAGGCAGCTATGTTCCCCTGAATCCCATTCCTCCTGACCTTCTGAATGAGCCTACCATGGGGAACCTTCGCAAATGCTTTGCTGAAGTCCATATACACCACATCCACAGCTCGACCCTCAGCAACTTCTCTTGTCACATCCTCAAAGAACTCGATAAGGTTTGTGAGGCATGACCTGCCCCTCACAAAGCTGTGTTGACTGCATTTAATCAAGCCATGCTCTTCCAGATGGTCATAAATCCTATCTCTTAGAATCCTTTCTAACACCTTGCAGACGACAGACATGAGACCGACTGGTCTGTAATTGCCGGGGATTTCCCTATTTCCTTTCTTGAAGAGAGGAATTACATTTGCCTCTCTCCAGTCCTCAGGTACGACTCCAGTGGAGAGCGAGGATGAAAAGATCTTCGCAAGTGGTGAAGCAATTGCATTTCTCGTTTCCCAAAGCAGCTGAGGACAAATCTGGTCCGGGCCTGGCGACTTGTCAATCTTAATATTTGACAAAATTTTCAGCACATGAGCTTCCTCTATCTCTATCCATTCCAGCATGCACACCTGCTCTTCCAAGGTTTCATTCACTATAAAGTTTGTTTCTTTCATAAAGGCAGAAGCAAAAAAACTCATTTAGGGCTTCCCCTACCTCCTCAGACGCCACACACAAATTCCCTATGCTATCCCTGATCAGCCCTACTCTTTCTTTGACCATTCTCTTATTCCTCACATAAGTGTAAAATGCCTTTGTGTTCTCCCTAATCCATTCTGCCAAGCCTTTCTCGTGCCCCCTTCTGGCTCTCCTCAGACCATTTTTTAAGCTCCTTCCTCACCTGCCTGTAAGCCTGTAAAGCTGAGCTTGATCCTAGCTTCCTCCACCTTATGTAAGCTAACTTTTTCCTTTTGACAAGAAGCTCCACCTCTCTTGTCATCCAAGGTTCCTTTATCTTACCACTTCTTGCCTGTCTCAGAGGGACATATTTATTCATCACTTGCAACAACCGTTTCTTAAACAGTCTCCACATGTCTATAGTGCCTTTACCATGGAACAATTGCTCCCAATCCATGCTTCCTAACTCATGTCTAATCACATCATAGTTTCCTCTTCCCCAATTAAATATCCTCCCATTTTGCCTAATCCTCTCCTTCTCCATAGCTATGTAGAATGTGAGGCAGTTGTGGTCACTATCACCAAAATGCTCTCCTATCACAAGATCTGATACCTGTCCCGGCTCATTTCCGAGCACTAAGTCTAGAATGGCCTCTCCCCTCGTCGGCCTGTCAACGTACTGAGTTAGGAAACCCTCCTGAAAACACCTTACAAAAACAGCTCCATTCAAATCTTCTGCTCGAAGGAGGTTACAATCAATATTGGGAAAGTTAAAGTCACCCATTTCAACAACCCTACTACGTCCACACTTTTCCAAAATCTGCTGACCTATGCTTTCTTCCATCTCCCTGCTGCTATTGGGGGGCCTGTAGTAAACCCCTAAAGAGGTGACTGCTCCCTTGCTGTTCCTAATTTCCACCCATACTGACTCAGTAGGCAGATCTTCCTCGACAATGGAAGCTTCTATAGCTGTGATACCCTCTCTGATTAGTAGTGCTACACCCCCTCTCTTTTTCCCCCCTCCCCATTCTTTTTAAATGCTCTAAACCCTGGAACATCCAGCAACCATTCCTGCCCCTGAGAAACCCAAGTCTCTGTTATGGCCACAATATCATAGCACCAGGTACTGATCCATGCTCTAAGTTCGTCACTTTCATTCCTGATACTCCTTGCATTAAAGCAAACACACTTCAACTGATACCTTGGTTCCTTGCCAGGAAAATCCTTCCCACTAGCTGGTCTACCTCTCGCTATTTCCTCAGCTGCATCAACTCTCACCTCTGGTATACAGCTCAGGTTCCCACCCCCCTGCCATACTAGTTTAAACCCTCACGAATCACTCGAGCAAACCTTCCATCCAGTACATTGGTCCCCTTCCAGTTCAGATGCAACCTGTCTTTCTTGTACAGGTCCCACCTTTCCCAGAAGGCATCTCATTTATCTACATATCTGAAGCCCTCCCTCCTACACCAGCTGCGCAGCCACATATTAAGCTGTACCCACTCCCTGTTCCTCGCCTCGCTATCTCGTGGCACCGATAGGAAACTAGAGAACACTACTCTGTTAGTCCTGCTTTGCAGCTTCCATCCTAACTCCCTGACATCACTTTTTATGTCTTCGATCCTTTTCCTGGCTATATCATTAGTGCCAATATGTAACAAGATTTCTGGCTGTTATACACCCGATCGGAGATATCCCGGACCCTGGCACCAGGGAAACAAAATACCTTCTGGGAATCCCGATCCTGACCACAAAATCTCCTGTCGATTCCCCTAACTATCGAGTCCCCTACCATGAGTACTTTTCTATTCTGCCCCCTTTCCTTCTTTGCCACAGTGTCAGGCTCAGTGCTGGGTAGCGTAAGGAGTACTGAATATTTAAGTCCCTTAAACACTTCTTCGCTTCATCAAATGCCTTCCTCTTTCGGACCAGAGCTGGGGAAAAGTCCTGAAATAACATGATCTTAGATCCTTTATAGATCATGGCTTGGGGATCTTTTCCAAGATTTCTAAAGGCTTCTAGGAGTATCTGCTTCTCCTCAAAGCTCTGCAGCTGGAACAGGACCGGGCGGGGCACTGGTTCAAGCCGGTCCCGCGTATTGCAACCCGCGTAGGCCCATTCTACCCTTCCTTGGCCTGATCCAGCCTCCAGATTTAACAGCTGTGGAAGCCACTATTCAAGGAATACTGTAAGCTGGCCTTCCTCTTCCCTTTCGGGAAGGCCCAGCAAACGAATATTTTTTCGATGACCTCAATTCTCGAGGTCATCAATGTGATTCTCTAAGGTCCCGACTCGCTGTTCGAGAGTCCGGACCCGATCCATGGCCGATTGTGCTGTAGTTTCAGAGGTCGCGGCCTTTAGCTCCACCCCTCCAACTCGGCGCTCGACTTCCATAATGTCTCGGCCGTGCTTTTGCAGCGCGGCCGAAAGTGAGTCCCAACGACTTCGGGATTCTTCAATAAGAGCGTCGAACTCTGCATCCAATTTGGAGATGATTTCCATCAGGCTCGCCACTGTAGGTAAGTCCCCCGGGGCGGCTGCAGCTGGAGAGGGTGGGGGAGGGGTTCCTGCTTGCTGAGAGCTACGGGCTCCCTTCCCTTTAGTCATTTTTACTGAAGATTAAATTGTTTAAATTCAATACTAAACAACTAATTAAATTAAACAGCTATTTTAAATGATTTGGTGAGTGTGGTGGGGGTGTGTGACCCACTTTGCCCAAGTCTTGGGAGGAGCACTGTAGACTCAGACTTGCTGGGTCGCCGCCATCTTGGATCCCATTAAGAATTCCTTAATACTACATTCCACATTTTTCTTGGGAATTCTGCAAAACAAATGAACCAAAAATTCCCTTGTTTTCCCTCGTTCTCTTTTCTTGGATGGTGTTGTGCCATTTTCTACTTTCCCATTCAAAATTCTAAGGATCTTTGGAAAATTATATCTAGTGCATCCAACATCTCTGTAGTTACCTGTTTTAGAATGCTTGAATACAGACCATTGAGTCCTAGGTTTTGTTATATCTTAGTTGTTCATATTTCTCCAATACATTTTCTCAGCTGACATTAATTACATCCAGTTTCTCACTCTTTCTCACCTGTAGGGTACCCCGCATTTCTGACATGTAATCTTTTTTCCACAGTGAATTCAGCAAAACATTTGTTCAACATTTCTGCCATTTCCTCATTTGTGACAATAATTGTCCTGGCTCTGAAGGACCAACAATTATTTGATCCTTTTTTTCAAATTACTAATAAAAGTTCTTAAAATTTATTCTTACATTCCTGGTAAGCATGTTGTCCTTTGACCCAAAAGCAGTCCAATTATGAACTGTATTTGCTTCAAAATATCTATGAAATCTATAACTGTTTTGGAGGATGTTTGAAATAAACTCAAGGGTTGGCAACAGTTGCAAAGAGGTCAATTGCAATTTTCTTGGATAGAGAGGAATGCTGGCCACAGTTGCCTGGCAACCCTTGAAAGGTGCTAGGAAATGAAGATAAGCAGCCATGAGTTGGCAGACAAAACACAAAGGACAAGCACCAGGAGAAACTACAAGCAGAGGATCTACAGGATGAAGGTCTAGATGCAGGTACAAAGAGAAAACAAATGGAAAGAAGAGCACATCAAATTCATGTCAGGAGCAAAATAAATCACTCTAAGGAAGAGACCTTTTTTTTCTGGCAGTAAAGATCACAGGAGCTCTGTAAAGCAATGTGTGAGCTGACTAAAGAAAAGTGTCAAACCTCAAAAACTGTGTCAGTAGCTCAGAGATAATTCAGAGTTGAGTGTTTGCTTAGAAGTGGCTGAATCAGGGTCTTACTGGTTGCTTGGTTGAAAAGGAATTATGGAAATTGAAACCAGCAGGATTATAAGGAACCAAGGGATAGTTTTCACACAGCTCTGACTTATTGATGATAATCATGCCTGCAAAAATTGAAGATGACACTCAATTTTGTGACAACTCATGAAGAAAGAACAACATATCTGAAACTGTGCAGGCATATATACTGTCATGTTTAGAGTCAGTGCTGTAGTCCTGTGAGACATGTCTTCGTTGTACCAACAATTTAAAGTGAAATTTACTTTTGTACTTGTTAAATTTATGTTTCATGTATGTTGGTGTTGATCTATGTGAAATAAAAAAAGTTACAAAATGTGAATTCCTGTTGAGAATGTCTTGCCTGGGTATTTATTTGGCAGATTTTGGCTATTTGGATTTACAGTTGTGATATTAATTTATTTTGGTATACCATTCTTTCCTTTTATGACCATTTGTTTATTTGACAACAACACACAACCCTCAGACTCAGAGAACCAGCGGGATCTTGGGGTTCCTTTTTAATAGGGTAGGTAAGAAGGCATTCAGAATGCCTGTCTTTATCAGTCGAGATATAGATTATAAGAGCTGGGAGGTTATGTTGGAGCGGTATAGAACTTTGGTTAGGCCACAGCTAGAGTTCTGTATAGTGCTCTGATCACCACACTATAGGAAGGATGTTTTCGCAATGGAGGGGGTGAGGAGGAAATTGACCATGATGTTGCCAGGGATGGAGAGTCTCAACTATGAAGAGAGGCTGGATAAGCTCAGGTTTGTTTCTTTATAGCAGAGAAGGCTGAGGGGAGAGTGTGATTGAGGTACATAATTTTATGAGGTGCATTGTCAGGGTGAATAGGAAGTAGCTGTTCCCCTTCATTGATGGATCATTAAAAAGGGGCAAAATCTTTGGTTAGATCACAGGAGGTTTTCTAGGAGATTTAAAGAATTTTTTTTCACACTGATGTGAATCTGAAACAAACTGCCTGAGATAGTAGTTGAGGTGGGAAGCTTCCTAATATTTAAAAGGCACATGATGAGTACTTGACATGTCATTCCATTCAAGGCTCTGGATCATGTTCTAGAAAATAAGACTCATGTAAACTTAAGATATGTTTTGTCAGGGCAGTCTCAGCGACAAAGGACCTCTTCAATACTGTATGATTCTATGACTGACCAGTATTCTGGGCAACATTATTATCCTCCCCTTTCAATCTAATACTATCTTTAACTTTTATCAAGCTATTCATGGCTTGGTGGCTCAGTGGTTAGCACGGCTGCCTTCACAGCCCCAGGGCTTCTAGCCTCAGGCTGTCTGTGTGGAATGCACACATTCTCTCTTGGGGTTTCCTCCAAATGCTTTGGTTTCCTCCCACAGTCCATGTTAGGGGATTGGCCATGCTAAACTGCCCATAGTGTCCAGACTAGGTGGATCAGCCATGGGAAATGCAGAGTTACAGGGACAGGGGAAAGGCTCTAAGTGGAATGCTGTTTGCAGTGTCAGTGTAGACTCAGGCTGAATGGCCTGCTTCTACACTGTAGGGATTCTACATCACAGGTGGACCTCCAATGCCATTTAAAAAAAATATACTTTTTGAACAATTTGAATAATTTCTTGACATGTTTCCCAAGGTTTGTTTAGCAGCATACCATTGAGTCTGTTTAACCAAACAACCTTAGCCTGCAGCTCCTCTCAAATATAGAGTGCAATTCAATTATGTTGTACTTCCTTTCCCCAGAAGATTATTTGCTATGGATTATTAATTAAACCTGTTGTATTGGGTAATGGAATCTCCAAAACAGTTGAATCCCAACATCTGCATTGATAACAGTATCCAGATCTGTGACCTCTCCTTCCAATAGCACCTTCCTCCACTGACGAAAAGGACAAGAGACATGGGAACACCTGCAAGTTCTCCTCTAAACTACACACACTATCCTGTCATTAATTTACATTGTCATCCCTTCATTGTGCCTGGATCAAAATCCTAAAGCTCCTGCCCTAATAGCAGAATAGATATACTGACAGCACATGTTATGCCAAGAAACAAAAAGACCTTAAACAGTTGTGGAGATGCAAAGGAAGACACCAAACAAGAAATCAGAGATGCATGTAATAAGGATACAGTTGTAATCCTGGGAAACTTGAATTTACATATATTGCAGATTGGACAAACCAATGCAATGGTGTTGTGAAGGAGGACTTCCTGTGTGTGTACATAATGATTTTTGCTCAACAATACTTTGAGGAGCAGTCTATTCTAGACAGCGTACTTTGTAATGAGAAAGAATTATTAAGCAATTTTGTGTGGGGTCAATCAGAGTCTTAGAGTCATAGAGCATGGAAACAGACCCTTCGGTCCAACCCGTCCATACCGACCAGATTTGAGACAGTGTGACCATAATATGATAGAACTCTGAAATAAAATGGAAAGTGAAGTAGTCCAATCCAAAACTAGGATCCAGAATCTAAACAAAGGGAACAATGAAGATATGAGACACTAATTGGCAAGGATGGATTGAGGAACTTTATTGAAGGGGTTGACAGCAGATAGGTAATGGCTCATACTTAAAGAACGTGTTCACAAATTACACAACTATTCATTCTTATTTGGGGCAACAACTAAAGGGTTAGTATTAGATCCAAAGAGGAGACAAATAAATTTGCCCGAAAATGCAGCAAGCCTGGGAGCATTTTAGAATTCAGAAAAAGACAAAATGTTTGGTCAAGCAGAGGAAAATTGAGTAGGAGTGTAAAATTGCAGGGAACATAGGAACGGATCATAAATGCTTGCCTAAATATGTGAAGAGAACATGACTAGTGAAGGTAAATGCAGGCCCTTTACAGTCAGAAGCTGGGGACATTATAATGGGGTACAAAGAAATTGAAGAAGAATCGAACATGTACTTTAGTTCTGTCTTCACAAAAAAAGATAGAAGTAACTTTCCAGAAATGCTAGGAAACCAAAAGCTGAGAGAGAGAGGATAGAATTGAATGAAATCAGTATAAATAAGTAAATGGTGCTGAGGATTTTCATAGGGTTAAAGGCTTACAGATCACTAGGGCCTGGTAATCAATATCCCAGCATGCTAAAGAAAGTAGCCCTGGACATACTGAATGTATTAGGAGAAAGTGAGGACTGCAGGTGCTGGAGAATAGGGTCGAGAGTGTGGGGCTGGAAAAGCACATCAGGTCAGGCAGCATCCGAGGAGCAGGAGAATCGATGTTTTGGGCATAAGCCATGATGAGTGATTAAGGGCTTATGCCTGAAACGTCGATTCTCCTGCTCCTAGGATGCTGCCTGACCTGCTGTGCTTTTCCAGCACTACAATCTTGATACTGAATTTATTGGTGGCTTTTTGCCAAATTAAAGCACATGGGACAGGGGCATGGACTGATAATTGGTTTAGAGACAGGAAAGTGTGAATGAATTTTTTTTTCTGAACTAACGGCAGTGATGAGTGAGGTACCAGAAGGATAGTGTTTGAGGTCCTATTGACAACATACAGCAATGAGAGAACCAAATGTAACATTTTCAAGTTTGCTGACACTCAAAATTGGATGGGATTATGAGTTGTGGTTGGAATAAAAAGGCTTCAGGTGATTTAAACAAGTTTGAGTAAGTTAGCAAACACATGGCTAAGTGTGAAATTCTGAAGTTAGGCCTGAAATGCAGAAAGAAGAACATTATTTAAAAAGTGATCAAATGGAAGTGTAAATGTATAAAGGGATTTGGTTGTCCTTGAGCACTAGTCAATGAAAGCATACAGGCAGGTGCATCAAGTAGTTAGAAAGACAAATGGTATGTTCACCTTCATTGTAAGTAGATTGGAGTTCATAAGTGGGGATGTCTTACTGCAGTTATATGGGTCCTTGGTGAGACCACACTAGAAAATTGTGTGCAGTTTTGGTCTTCCTACCTAAGAAAAGATACACTTGCCATACAGGGAGTACAATGGATGTTTGATGTTCACTGAGCTGATACTGAGGATGGCAAGACTATCATATAAGGAGGCCTGTCTTCACTCAAGTTCAGAAGCATCAAAAGGTATTTCGATTGAAACCTAAAAAATTCTAGCTGGGCTGGAGAAGACTAGATCCAGAGAGAATGTTTGCCTTGACTGGGGACTCGAGAACCAGTGGTCACAATCTCAGGACACAGAGTACACCATTTAAGAGTGAGATGAGGAAATCTCCATGACAGAAGGCAGTAGAGGCCAAATCACTGAATACATTCAAGGAAGAGATAGATTTTTTTTTAAATGTAAAGGCAGAGAGAGACAGTAGATCAACCTTGATTATATTGAATGGTGGAGCAGACTCAAACGCCAAATGTTGCTTTGAGTCAGATTAGCAATCATTGATAAGAATCTTTCAACGGGACATGGGTATCATTGGAAAGATCAGTACTTACTGACCATCTCTAATTGCCCTAGAGAAGGTAGCATTGAGCCACCTCTTAGAACTGCTGCAGTCCATTTTGTGCAGGTACAAAAGGATTGCTGAGGCGGAGAACTCCAAAGATTCACACCCTTCCATGTGAAGACATTCTTTCTCATCTCAGTCATAAATTGGTGGCCTCTTTTCTGAGATTCTGTCCCCTGCTTCTAGATTCACCTTTCTTTCCCCAATTTTACCCTGTAATCTATGACTGTGTTCTCTCACCTATAGTGGCAGTTTATGAAACAACGTCTTGAATTTAAAATCCACATCCTTAGATCTAATCATCGTGTTGGTGATGAGTTTGAGGAGAGAGGGTAAATACTTCATGAGGCAGGGTGGTGGTATCTTTAAACACTGCCACATTCCCACCTCTGCCAAAGATAGGTTTAATGTGGGTCAGGCATGTGGTTGACCTTCCAGCTCCTGCTGCAAATTAAGGACGACCGAAGGGTCTCAGCCTATTGCTGTTCGAATCAACACAAGTTAATGAGAGACAGCCACATGGTGATATTCATAACAGATGCAGACAAGATGTCACCTCTTACAGAGCTGGGGTTGTAGATCTCTCAAACAAAGGCAACATACTTAATCGTGGGCCTGGTCATCAGCAGGGGTGCCTGCTGGGGGTTATTCTGCTACCCTATCCTCTGATCCCCTGCACCCACAATCATCTGTTCAGACATAGCTCTCAATGAAAGGAACTTCTGCCTCTCCAGGGAACCAGAGTCCAAGTGAAACCCCAATGCTGATCTCACCACTGCCTGATTGGTGTAGTAAAAGGCCTTCCCTGGAAGAAGTGGTGCAGGTCTTTCACCAGTTGTTCAGCCAATTGTTGACACCTCTGGTTACTCCAGATTATTCAATCCTTTCTCACATCCCTCCACCCCTCCCAATCTCTGTAATCTCCTCCAATTCCATCACCTACTGGAATACCTGCACTCTTCTAATTCTGGCCCTCTTGCAAAACCAATTTCAATTGTTCTGAAGAGCCTGCCATACGCCTTTTGTCGTCTCTACCATACCTTTCTTCTTTAAAGTTAAAAATCACACAACACCAGGTTATAGTCCAACAGGTTTAATTGGAAGCACACTAGCTTCCAATTAAACCTGTTGTGCTTCCAAACAAGTGTGCTTCCAATTAAACCTGTTGGACTATAACCTGGTGTTGTGTGATTTTTAACTTTGTACACCCCAGTCCAACACCGGCATCTCCAAATCATTTCTTCTTTAAGACACTCTTTAGATGAAGTGATTTGTTGCCTGTCCAAATATGGCATTATGAACCTTGGTGTCATAAAGTAGTTTGTTTTACAATGCTCCCCTGAAGCAGGTAGGGATGTTTCATTATGTTAAAGTTGTCACTTATGCTACAAAAAAATCCTATTCATACAACTGCTTCCAGCCAATTATAGAGACACAGATGTACAGCACAGAAACAGACACTTCAGGTTAACTCGACCATTCAGATAGTCTAAATTTATCTAGTCCTATTTCAGAACTTGGCTCACATCCCTCTAAATCCTTCCTATTCATATACCCATCCTGATGCCTTTTAAATGTTGTAATTGTACTATCCTCCACTATTTCCTCTGGCAGTTCATTTCATACATGCACCATTCTTTGCATTAAAAAAGGTACCCTTTAGGTCCATTTTTAATTTTACCCCTCTCACCTTAAACCTATGGCATTTAGTTTTGGATTCTGCTACCCTTGGAAACAACCTTGACTAGTCATCCTATTCATGCCCCTCACAATTTTAAAAATTTCTATAAAGTCACCCCTTAACCTCTGATGCTCCAGGGAAAATAACCCCAGCCTATTCAATCTCTGCTTATACCTCAAACCAACCAACTCTGGTTACATCCTTGTAGATCTTTTCTGAACCCTTTCATGTTTCACAACGTCTTTCCTATAGCAGGGAGACCAGAACTGAATGCAGTAGTCCAAATGTGGCCGAACCAATGTCCAGCACAGTTGCAACATGACCTTCCAACTCCTCCACACAAAGCACTGACCAATAAAGACAAATGTACCAAATGCCTTTTTTCACTATCCTGTCTACCTGCACTCCAATGTATTGACAGCTGACTACCAGAGCCACTGGTCAGCAGTTTCTGTTAACTGATTATCTTAACTGGTTTGCAGTTTCTCTTGTGAATCTTAAAGTTTCAAAATCAAATCCAAAGTATTTCTCTAAATTACAGCAAAGAAACTCTTACCTGTTTCTCTAGACTTTAATATCTTGCTATTTTTGAATTCTGATCTCCTGTTTAGGCTGGTATTCACTGGGGTTTAGAAGTCTAAGAGGTGACTTAATTGATAAATATGTGATCCTTAGGGGTCTTGACAGAGTCAATTTGAAATGGATGTTTCCACTTGTAGAAGAATCTAAAACTAAGGGTCACTATTAAAATTTAAGACAAAAGCAGAATACTTTTACACAGAGAATACTGCATCTATGGAACTCAGTTCTTCAAAAGGCAATGGAAGCAGAGTACTTGAATATTTTTAAGGCGGGGTCGACGGATTCTTGATCAGCGAGGGAGTGAAAGGTTATCAGACACAGATTAAGAACGTTGATTAATCCTAGCAGTTGTGTTCTTATTAAATGATTGAGCAAGCTCTTGCCCCCGATTTGTACATTTGTATTCTGACTCATAAAGAAAACAATGAAACACTAAAAAAAAGTCAATAGAAGGTGCAGACCACATAAAATTGACCTCAACATAAGTGATTCATTTTCACCACTTCATACACAATGGTTTACATTAAATTTACACAGATCCATAGATTATGTGGAATAATGCAACAATTTGTAAAACATTCCACAGTAACCTTACCTCTGCCTCAGTGATCACAATTACAGTCAACAACAGCACATTTCTTTGACCTATAATGAAAACACTCAGACAATGCAGCAATGAAATAGCTGCAACGCAATTATGCCAGCAACAACTTCTCTCAAGCTCTTCAAATTAGCCTTCAAGGTTACAAGTAAATCACAGTGTGGGGTGAAAATATTTTAGGGCAAGTTAGGAGATATATTTGACTGCTGTATAACAATAGTAACTCTACCAGATTCCGTTACGTACTTTCAAGTACAGTGCAAGATTGAGCGCACTGTAGATAACAGATATATCTAACTGAATATCATTCCCACTCAAACATGGTAACCTTTCAACCTTGCTCGTCAAGAATTATCTGCCTCTGCCTTACATCACCTTTCAAGGAACAAAGTTCCAAAGCTTCATGACCTCCTGAGAGAAAAAAAAACTCCTCATCTCAGGCTTAAATCGATTACCTCTTATTTTCAAACAGTGACCCCAAATTCTAGATTCTCCCACAACAAGAACCATCCATTTGTGAAGACCCCTCAGGAGGTTATGTTTTAGCCAAGTCAGTTCTTATATTTCTGAAGTCCAGCAGATAGCCTGTCAAACTTGTCCTCATAAGAGAAGCTGTTCAATTCTAAACTTTCTCTGTATTGCCTCGATATAGTTTTTCCCTCCATAAGTAAGGAGATCAATTATGTGCATCGTGCATTAGCAATTATCTCACCAATAATGTTTTTTATAGCTGAAGCATAACATACTTCATTTGTATTCAATTTACACTGCAACCAACAATAATGTTCTACCAGCTAGCCTAACTACACACTGTACACACACATTAACATTTTGTGATTGATGCACCAAGATCCCTCTGCATCTCAAAGTTTTGCAATTACTACAATTTACAAATTATGCTTTTCTGTATTTTCCTCAATAAAATTGACACTTTCAAGCTCTCCCACAGAATGTCCATTGGCCAGATATTTGAACACTCGCTTAATCTATCCATATGCATTTGTAATTTCCTTATACATTCTTCACAATTTACTTTCCTGTTGATGTGGAGAACTGTATGCAGCTTTGGTCATTTCTGGTATCTGAATCAGTGACCAGTGTTCCATCCTCTTCTTCAAGTTTATTCATCCTTTTCACAGCAATTTGATGTAACTCACTGGCTTTCGAGTCCATTTCCAAAGGAATGGAGCATAACAGTTGGGAACTTTTGCTAAGAGCTTACCAAACACTCGTTAGACCACAGGTGAAACACTGAACAGATATGGGCCCCTTTGCTGAGGAAAGATATACTAGTATTGGATACAGTTGAGAGCGGGTTCACTAGGTGGATGTCGGGTACAGAGGGACTGCTTTATGAGGAGAGGTGGAGAGGTGCATTGGAATGTAGAACAATAAGAGATGTCCTATGTGAAACATACAAGGTTCTTAGGGGACCTGACAAAGTAGATGAGGAGATGTTGTTGCCCCTTGTGGGAGAATCCAGGTCCAGAAGTCATAAATAAGGGGTTGCACATTAAATACACAGATAAGGAGGAATTTGTGCTCTCAAAGGGCAGTGAATTGTCCACCATAGTAGGCTGTCAAAATGGAGTCATTAGGCATAGTCAAATTTGAGATAGACAGATTTTTTTAATCAGTAAGAGAATCAAGGGAAAGAAATTAGGAAAATGGAGTTGAAGATTCACAGAACACCTTTCATCTCCTTGAATGGCACAGCAGGCTCAATGGGCTGAATGGCCTAATTCTGCTCCTACACAATGTGACCTTATGCTGTTACGTCAGACTGAGATCAGGAAGCACCAATTTAAGAATGAGAAAAGGAGGCATTTCTTCCCTCAGAGTGTTGAGAGTCTTTGGAACTCTTTGCCAAATACATCTGTGGGGGTGTGGGGTGGGGGAGGAAGGTGGTGGACCTTGTTTATTTTCTCAACTGAGATAGATAAATTCTTGATCAGTTGGGGAATCAAGGATAATAGGGAAAACACAGGAAAGTGGATATGAGGAATGTTGGATTCGCCGTGATCCTATTGAATGGTGGAGCAGACACGAGAGGCCAAACAGGCTATTCCTGTCCCTACTTCTTATGATTTAATGGTTACAGTCTTAAGGAATAGAAAGATTTCTCAAGATTAAAGATATCAAGAGGTACGGGGAGAAAGTGGGAGTGTAACACTGAGACCCAAGATTAGTCTTGAGCATGTTGAATACTAAAGTAGAATCAATAAACCAAATGGTCTTCCCTTCCTCCTAGTTTCTATGTTTCTGTGTTCTAAGTAGCATTGACAGAACAGTATTGCAGCATAAGACAAAACTTTCACAGCAAAAAAAAATGATTTTGGAAGAAAGGATAAAAAAAAATCAAAAAAAGGATCAAAAATTCCACAGACTCACCAGTTCTGCACGGGGTTAAAGCGACACTAGAAGGATCACAGACCTTACATTGATAGACACTGCATTGAAAAGTGAATTTACTGACCTAACCGGACGTAGGTCAGTATCTAGATAGCATGACTACGGAGAGAGCAATCTGAACGGCCATATGATCAACTCACAGGATGGAAGCAACATATGCTCACAAAAGGAGCATTGTACTACCTTCCAAATTGCTTGACACCAGAGCATAATGGAAAGATTACAGAGCCTGCACTCAGAGCGCAATTTATTATCACATTTTAAACTTCACACTTGGTTTTGGAATGCATTAACTGATGCTATTTTAGCAAACAAATCTACCATTCCATTCTGAAATAGCATCAGCCCCAAGATGAACGATTTTGCTATTATTGGATGAGGGAGCTGTACGGTCTCAGACATTAGAAGCACTTTTCTTACAATAGGGACATAAGAGACATGTCAATATTTATCTGACCGCGTGAGAGAATATTTAGCATCTTATCAAAGCGCCACATTCAAATGCAACATTCTTAGTATGCAAAAATTGCCCACTTAGTGTTTCTGCTAAAGTGCTAGTGTGGGATTTGAGACACTTTAAACAGTAAATTAATTGATGGAGCTGATTAAATATCAAAAAGAAATGAGAGAAAGGATGAAGCAATGGCAGACTAATTTCCTTTAGTTTTCAGAAAAGAATATGGTAATCAGAAAGGATGAAAGATAAGGAATAACTTAATAGATGGGTTAAAAATACAGAAGAAGGACAAATATAACAAAGTGGCTTAGCCCAAAAAAGAATGACACATTGATCTATCAAGCCAATACATGAAATTCCCCGGGAGAGGTAAGATAACAAAATCCCCAGGCAATTGGGGAAAAAAATTAATCTGAAAAATTTATCTTCAATCTGTTTAGCTGACCAAAGCCTGCATAGGAGATCATACGAACCCTGACATATAATACAGGGATAAGTACCGTGTATACACAATGATTGCTGCAATACTACCTTTTGAAGTAGTGGAGCAAATCAACCTGTTCCACAGGCAACTATTCTCTGGGCAATGAAAAATATCCAGCCTAATTCTTGCCTTAAAATGTTTGTGGGTGTAAAACCAAATGATTGTGACCATGGCACATTGTTCCATAAAATCCATCGTACCCTATCTCCAGTCTTTGACAAAAGTGACCACATCAGGCTCCTTCAACAGCTTCCCTCTATTATTCAGATGAAACAAATTTCTTTTGCCTGGTTGCATATTTACCACGGCTAATGGATTCCCACTCATTCTTCCATGCACCCTGGGTAGCTTCCTAATACAATTGTATCATGGTTGTTATTACAGCTTTATTTCAAGCCTCATTTACATTATTTGTCATTAAACTCTTTCATAAAATAAATTTAATGTGTCCACTAATGCACTTGTAACTAATGAGTTTGATGTGATAAATTGAGGATAGTGAATTTACTTTGTATTATAGCTTTAAAATGACATCTGACCTCATCATTGCAACACACAGCAGAAAGCTAAGATGAATAAGAATCAAAACACATGGCAGGTCAGTCAGCACTGAAAAATAAACAACCATCTCGCCCTGTGGAATGGATCCCTTCATCTACTGTGAAGGAGCAGACTTCTAGATAATACCGAACTTCTTCAGTCAGATGCTATTTGGCTTCTGACCATTCAGAATGATTTCTGCTAGCTTTTCTACCTTCCAGCATTTGCAGTTATTCTTTTCAATTTATGTAATGTGCTGTTTATAAACACAACATTGATGTAAGAAGAGAAGAAAAATGCAGCAAAAACAGCAATTGGGGAGGGAAGAGTTCTCTTTTAAACACAGTGTTCTGGAATGCACCATCTGCACAACTGGTGGAAGCAGATGTAGCTGTTATTCTCAGAAAAGAGTTTTGAATACAAACAAACAATCTGCAGGGTTATGGGCAGAAAACAAAGGGTTAGGGCCAATTAAGTAGTACTGTATAGATAGCCAAACAGTCACAGATTGACCTGAATGGATTGAAGATTTTTTCAGTTTGCGAGAGAGATGAACACATGCACAAATGGTATAACAATTGTAATCTCTGGAAGGGGCTCTAAAAAATGACTAGTATATCTACTGTAAAATCTGGTATCAATATGATGAGCTATTTATCGAGTTCTGTGCATGAATTATAATGTAACGGCCGTTAATCATCTGGAATCTCAATTCCCTTAATATTTAAACACACCTGCAACACAGTAAATAAACAGTCAGTAAAGCTTTGCTAGATTTTTGTTTCATTATTGTTTCAGAAGATGCTTTGTACTATTCCGGCTAATGAGTATCTCCACAGATAAAACAGATCCAACTGAGAATAGGAGTGCCAGGAAATGGGTAACTGCTGATGAACTGTGCAAAGTTATATTACTCACTGACCTTTGTACTGTTTTGACAACAGTCATCATTTTAGTTTCAAATTGCAATTTTGTGGCATTACAAACCTGTTTTCCCTCTTTAATCTTGATCACAGAAGGTCACTGGAATAAAATCAGAAAAGAACAAGCAACTTCTTTCTCTCAACTAGCTACTGTTAAACAAAAGGCTGTTTTTGCTCTTGAGATTACGAGGTGTGAAGAGAAGAACATTCTCTGTGAGAGAAACAATCAGGAAGTGTAGTACAGTAAATCAGTTTAGGGCATGTCAGGTGTACTATCCAGGGGCAGAGGACACTTAGAGACAGAATTAAACTTGCCAAATAAAAAAAAATCAAGAGTTTAACAAAAAAATCAAGAGTGCTCAGAAGACCCCATTCACACTACTACTCTGATTAGCATTATTTTTTTTGCGACAGCCTAGCACTGGGTTGCATACTTTTATCAGACAATAGGCTCTCTGCCTCAGAAGGCAGTGGAGTCATCTTTAAGGCAGAAGTGTTATCAATAGTAGATGAGAATGTGGAATTCAAAAAGAGCCATGATATTATTGAATGGTGGAGCAGGCTTAAGGGGCCAATCTGTTTCTAATTTGTGTGTTTCCATGTGCATTCAGGGTTCTATGAGTCTCATGATTGACTAGCTCTTTGTTAACATGTCAAAGTGGGCTATACGCATTCTCCAAATGGGTTTTATTCATATTGCTATTGAATTGGATTGTTTGAAGGGCTACATTAAAGCATTTCTCTGGGCCCAGAGATATAGGAGTACTCTCATTTTCAGCTTTGCCAGCTCTGAAATAGAGAGCAATGTACAGTTTCTGATCTTCACCCCAGAACATTAAGTGGTAATCTCGGCTGAAACTGACCAGAAGTGTTGAAGAAGTCTTCCATCGGCTCTTTGGTATATCCAATGAGTCAAGCAACAATCAATGAAAATTGAGTTTCTGGTATTAAAAAGGTGAATATTTTCCCAAGTGGTCTATAACACACCTTATGGAAAATCACAGTGAGAGGTGAAAACCTTTCTTCTGTGAAGCAGAGGAAAACACGGTAACATTCACTTAATAAAGACATGACAAAGCAGGGAAAGTAGCAACAGCACTGATGCTTGAGTTTACAAAGTTTCAGGTGCTATGGCATTGTGCCATGCAGACTAAGCAGGTCTTTCTGAATATACTCTGAAATAACTCAATCACTGGTGTAGTGAAGAAAATGATTCGTAGCAGCATCAGCATTTCATGAAAAGCAAAGGAATAAGTGAAAGAGAATTGGATTTTTGGAAAAATCCTTCATAACAGAGTCCCCTTGAGCATGCAGAGTGAAAGCCTCCCATTTGTGTTCCAGCTATTTATATTAGTCAGGTCATTACAGCAAGTGAACCAGAGGAGCTTTAAGAGTTTGTTTTTGTTTATCTTAACAATTTTAATCATATTACAATTATCAAACAATCACAAACAACGTGTCTCCATACTACTGAAAACAAGGCAGCAAGATGAGTGAAGTATTTCAATAAACACTTAACACATAAATGTATTGCAGTACATTTGATAACCCAATATATCTCACTATGACTATAACATGTATAGGCAATAACACTCAAGTGTAATGCATTGCTGAGCTATTTTGTCATTTCATTATTTCAATGGCAAGCATGGCTATCAGCCAACAACCTACATTAAGTATTACCCAAAACAGAAATAATTTAGCTAAGAGGATTGATTTGAACACAAGTCACTTTCTCTGATCAAACCACAGCAATAAATGTCACACTTGCTTCAAACTAATTACATTCCTATAACTAATAAGCATTGTGATTAAAGTTATTGAAGACTTAACCTCCAAGGACTAAATGTGAAATTCCCTATGCAGCACTATTCCAGTCTTCCCCCTATGACCTTCAGTAGAAATCCAAGTATCTCTACACTTCCACCTGTAACCCATCAATGCTGAGTTTCTATTACCAGTGGCATGCTAATTATGTAAGCACTTCAGTGAATGCAACTTCTAATTGTAACAAATCAGAGGTAATATATTCCCCAAGTAGCTCTCTGTCCAATGACTATCATTTCCTGTTTTTGGAAGTATGCCTCTGGGCAGACTGAGGTATCCTCTCTCCCCCAGGACCAGAACAGGAAGTCGGAGGTCGTATCTCAACTCAGTGTAGTCTCAGCCCTCTTGAAGAATACCCAACAGAGCAGGAAGCAGATTCTCCACTCGGCTAGCAGAAATGCTGCTATCTTCTCTCCAATGCCTCAAGCTCACTCTATCTCTGCTAATGTAACCACCTCTCATCAAGGATCACGCTCTATCACTCTCCTACTGCCTGCGACATCTTCACTAGCTCACTATTACTCATCCCAGCCACCAAAAGCATAAACTCTGCAAGCATTCTGTATTGCCTACTCACTCACTTGGGACACCTCCCCACCTGCATCAAAGGTAACAGTTGTGCCACCCACTTTGCTCTCCTCGAATGTGTGTCTCTCTCTCTTATTCCAGGAGGAAAGAATCAGTACACATGGTGACCCGCCCAACATTCTCCTCCTCACCCCGCATGAGGACAGAATCCTGTCTCTGACTCATCGTGTCCAAGTCCCTGGACTGGCAATAGAGTCTGTCCTTGCTGGGACATTGAGACATGACTCAGGGTCACTTCCCTTGACTTGAAGGAGGCTGACAACCATGACCAGCTTCCTGTGTTTGTGTTTGTGTTTCTGTCTGCACTAAACAACACAGTAAGACAATAATACTGTCAGCCTGGCACCCCTGGCTGAGAGGCAAGGTGCAAAAAGTCAAGGCAAGGCAATACGCTGAACATCCAGGCAGGCTCAAAGTGAATGCTATGACAGCAAATGAACAACTGAGAGGAGTAGTCCAGTCTGCTTCTTGTGCTGGGTACATGTCCCTGAGCAGTGTCTGTGTAGCAGCATTACAATGATAGTGCTGTTGCAATCCGAGGTGCAGCATTGAAAGTACAGAAGCATAATTTCAGTGGTTTGGAGATGTGTCATGAAGCTTCTTAAAGGCTGTGACATGTTGGATGGCAACACATATGGACAAGGGGTGTGTGTGGCCATTGCCCATGGAGCAGGCCCTGAGATTTTGGAGTAAGTGGTGAGCTGAACCTGCTCTGAATTCCATGCCACTAATATTTGGTGGATTGGCAAAATAAAAAGCTGCATATTCGCAAAATCCTTCACAAGCAATAATCCCTCTTAACAGGCATCTTGCTGCTGCTTAATGAGAATCTCACCTCAGCGCTCAACATTTGCATAAAAGATGCAGCAAGATGTTCCTGATGGCAAGATAGGCCCCATCTGACTTTTCGCATGTTTCAACCATATTTCGCACCAGAGCCCATATTGTCCTTTGAGATTCCACTCCACATTTTTTGGTTGTTTAGCATTATCTGATAGGCCTTGCACTTATTTCTCTAATACTGGGAGCTCAAATTTTGCTTTTTCGCTTGGCATGAGGAAAATGCTGGCAATTTATTGTCCAAGTGACCTGGTAGCATTTAGATTCATTCAGACACAATGGCCTACACCTCACACCAGATCCAAACAGGTAGGCAGAAGAATGTAAGTGAATAGCATCATTCTTATGATGCTAGCTCACACTTTACTGGATTTATTGAGCTTAACTTTACAACATGACATGGTGGGTTCCTAGCTCATAATCTCCATGTTACTTTTGCTATGCCTTAGCCACTGCATGTCCAGGGTTAGACAGTTGTGTGAGATGGTGTTACATCCCTTAACATGTATGTCACTTGTTTCCAATGTTAGACAGTGCATTATCAATCATTTTCATATGAATGCTTTTTCCATACTCAAGTTCAGATCAGCGATTAAAAAAAACACTTCAACTCCGATATGTGAGGTGTGGCTCATTTTTGTCTTCAAGGAATCTCACTAACCTGTCTTGAACCACAGTATGTTTACCAGCACACATTTATTTCTCAAGCAGGTGACTACTTGTAATGTGTAAACTTAAAGACAGGAACACAAGAATTCAAGCAGCAGTTGATTAGTTGGCACTTCAGGCCTCCATCAGTTAATAAGATCACACCTGATTTGATTGTGGCCTTTAACTCCTGTTCCTGTCCACTCCCCATGACCATGGAGTCTCTTACTCATTAAAAAGCTATCAAACTCAGCCTTGAACATATTCAGTGAACATATTCAGGTCTTGTAGGCTCTTCAGAGGATGCCACAGCTAAGCTTTTTTCTATCAGAAAGCAATCTGATTTGGTGGGACTTTCATAGAAACATAAACAACAGGAGCAGAACTGGACCATTCAGCTCCCGATCATCCAAATCAGCACCCAGTTCTCGTCTTTCTCCTATATGCTTTGATCCCTTAAACCCTAAGAACTATATCGAACTTATTCTTAAAAACATTCGATGATTGGCTTCAACATTAGGGCCTCACAGTGCCAGGGATCCGGGTTCGATTCTGGCCTCTGGTGACTGTGCAGAGTTTGCAAATTCTTCCCATGTCTGCTCTGGTTTCCTCCCACAGTCCAAAGATGTGCAGATCAGGTGAATTGGCCATGTTAAATTGCCCATTGTGTTAGGTGTATTAGTCAGGGGTAAATGTAAGGAAATGAGTCTGGGTGCATTGCTCTTTGAAGGGTCGGTGTGGACTTGTTGGGCCAAAGGGCCTGTTTGCAAACTGTTAGAATCTAATATCTAATAACAGATTTCATGACTTTCTTTCCCTTTCAATCAATCATATCAGATGAGTTGGACGATGGCTGCAATGAAGTAAGTCAACAGCCAACCTAAATCCTTGCTGGTGTGTGTGCTTTTGTATCATATCAGAGAGCACAATTGCCACCTATATCGCAAAATATGATTAAAATTTCAACTTAACTTGTTATCCATCTGTTCACCTCTAAATACTCTATTGAGATCAGGCTAAAGGTTTATTTTGTGATGCTGAGTGACCGCCAATTGTTGAGATTTAAAACAAATGCAAATCAAAACCCAACAAAAAACTGTTTCACTCCAGTGCAACAGCATTTCTGACGCTTCCATCTGGAGTCAGCAACCTAATGCCCGAAACATTTCTGGATCCTGAATCTATATCATGGAGACTGCAGTTCTGCACTCAATTGGCAATGCCTAGGGCTGCACGGAAGCATGATACTGTTCCCAAAAGCCCTTTGCGAAAGGCCAATGGCATCCATGATGGGACCAGAGGTAATGAAGCAGCAAAGACTTCAAAGTATGAGTGCTGGCAGAAACTGGTATCCACAGCAGCACCATCTATCCTACCCCTTCCTTTGGGATCTGTTAAACGGTGCAATAGTAGACAGGTAGAAAACTCCTTTACCCAGCTTCCCAAAGATGAAACATACTCAGACACACAGGGAGATTGTGGATGGAGTTGGTAACAGAGGTCAACAGTTGAGGAGTAACAGCAGAAAGATGAGGATCCTGTGTAAAAAGAGATCCAAAGAATTGGTAAGGTTTGCAAAGGTGAGGGGCAAATTATATCCAGGATGACAGATCTCTATGTCTGTACATGGGAGCATTCATGTGAGCTAACCTGAGTGCCCATAACCTTCCTTAAAGCTATCAGATCAAGAATGCAGTTGTGTCATTGTGACATGTGCAATATTCACACTGTACATAATCAAACAGGAGGAGAGCTACGTCTCAGGCACACGTCAGGGAGGAATAGGCGAAAGAGCAGCCTTCTCAGAAGCCTTTCTCTCCACAGCCTGCGGGAAATGAGTTTGTGCGACTTAGTGGAAATATTTCGGATGACAGCAATGTGTTATTTGACCAACACTCTGATCCCATTGAAGGGGGCAGCTCTGGAACTGTGCATTGCTGTCATCTAGGCTGTATGCAAGACCAGTGGCTGGGAAGAGCAAGGCAAGTCAGGCGACTCAGGTGACTGACTGTGTGGAGTTTGCACATTCTCCCCGTGTCTGCGTGGGTTTCCTCTGGGTGCTCCGGTTTCCTCCCACAGTCCAAAAATGTGCAGGTTAGATGAATTGGCCATGCTAAATTGCCCGTAGTGTTAGGTAAAGAGGTAAATGTAAGGGAATGGGTGGGTTGCGCTTCGGCGGGTCGGTGTGGACTTGTTGGGCCAAAGGGCCTGTTTCCACACTGTAAAGTAATCTAATCTAAAAAAGAAGTCCCTCGCTCTACTATCAGGCATAAAATGTATGGAGCATATTGCACACTGTATCTACACAACTTCCGTCAGTTAGGCTGAGGTTTCAGCTGAGCAGCCAGAGTTGTCAAGACCACTTTTTGTGTTTTCCACAAGGCTAACCACAGAGGGGGAGCAGAGCGTCCCAACCTCCAGCCTCCTTTGTGGAGAGAGAGTTCCCACGGCAGCACCGCTATGTCATTCCTCCAGACCTGCCAGCAGCAAAGACCTCCTCCTCTGAAAGGGTAGTACTGGATGATCATGAGACGTGCATACAAGAGGGGGAGGGTGAGACAGAATCAGCTATAGGCTGTGCCCTTCAGGGATAGAGGGCAGATACCTCAATGGGCAAAGCGATTACAACTTGTGTGTCACAGAGAGTGGTTTTCTGGCAACTGAGATTTAAAATGTTGGAGATGCCTGAAGCCATGTGAAGCCATTGACAGACAATGGAGGAATTTAGGTAGCTCATGTGCTCAGATATCTGATTTATTATTGTCACATGTAGCTAGGTTCAGTGAAAAGTTTTGTTTTGCATGCAGTACTAGCAGATCATATTGTACAAAGTGCAAAAGCGTAACAGAACAGAGCGAGGAATACAATGTAACGGCCGCAGAGAAGGTGCACAAAGAGCGAAATCAACACTGGATTTGAAATTTGAGAGGTTCATTCAGACGTCTAATAACAGTGGAGAAGAAGTTTTCCTTGAACCTGTTGGTTTTAGCTTTTGTATCCTCTGCCTAGAGGAAGAGGTTGGAAGAGATTATAACTGCAGTGGAGGGGTGGGGGGGTGGGTGTGGGGTGGCGATGGGGGAGGTTGGTGTGTGATGACCATAGTGGCCTTGGATGATGTTGGCTGCCTTTGCAAGGCAGTGAGAGGTGTAGATGGAGTCAATGGATGGAAGGTTAGTTTGCATGATGGACTGGGATGTGTTCATAACTCTCTGTAGATTTGAGAGATTTGACAGCATGAGCCTCTTCACTGAGAGAGAGAGAGAGACAGACAGAGATAGAGATAGAGATAGAGATAGAGATAGAGATTGAGAAAGTGAGAAAGAAAGAGTGTTCAAACTCTTGGCAAGACATATGCAGCAACACTTTAGTTGGGTTCAGTAGCAGCATAATGAAACACATTTCCATTTACCACAGAGATGCTTGGACTGGATACTATGTCAGCAGCTGGCCTCAGTTGGCAATTCAGGCTCCAGGAAAGGCTTGAGGCTGTCGAAGAAACTGATGAGTGGGACCATCCCTCACAGGCACTGGAGTTATCCCTCCTCTTCTCGGCACCCCTGCCATTCCTGCCATCAAGTCCCGTGATGAAGGCTGCCCTGCAATGTTGCAGCTTTTTAAGAACCTCCAAGGCAAGTATGAAAGCCTTGGACGTCTCCACGTCAAGCAGCAATAAGAGAACGGGCTGGTTTCTCCACCTCATCCTCAGGCACAGAAGAGCGGGCAGGAAACCATGGCATTACACACGGTTTAGAGCACCTGGGTGATGTTATTTTATCTTTGTTCATTAACTTTTCTTGCAACATTAATTCATCACACCTTTGATAAAAGCTGTGCACTATTATTGCTTGATGTTAAAAAGGTAAATGGATTTAAGGGGGATGGAGAGAGAAGAGACTGGGTTTGTTGTGGAAGGGAAGGAAAAGAGACTGGGTTAGTTGTGGAAGGGAAGGAAAAGAGGCTGGGTTTGTTGTGGAAGGGAAGGAAAAGAGGCTGGGTTTGTTGTGGAAGGGAAGGAAAAGAGGCTGGGTTTGTTGTGGAAGGGAAGGAAAAGAGGCTGGGTTTGTTGTGGAAGGGAAGGAAAAGAGGCTGGGTTTGTTGTGGGAGGGAAGGAGAAGAGACTGGGTTTGTTGTGGGAGGGAAGGAGAAGAGACTGGGTTTGTTGTGGGAGGGAAGGGGAAGAGACTGGGTTAGTTGTGCAGCTGTGGCCTGTGTTGTGAAATATGTGCAAGTCTCAGAAACTTACAATGGAAATTCTGTGAAGAAAAAGATTAAGAGTTTCAGGTTTGTGCGAAGATTTGTAGCTCGGGTGCTTGTTGTTCTGGTTCTGTTCGCCGAGCTGGAATTTTTGTTGCAAACGTTTCGTCCCCTGGCTAGGCGACATCATCAGTGCTCTGGAGCCTCCTGCGAAGCGCTTCTTTGATGTTTCTTCCGGTATTTATAGAGGAAGAGGAACACCTATACAAGGTATTCGCCAAAAACGGATACCCGCGCAACTTTATCAACAGATGCCTAAGAGACAGACCACGGAACGAGGACATGCCACAACCAAAAGGACTAGCCACACTACCATACATCAGGAGCGTTTCAGAACTGACAGCCAGACTACTGCGACCCTTAGGACTCATAACAGCACACAAACCAACAGCCATGCTCAGACAACAACTCACTAGAACAAAGGACACGATACCCAACATGAGCAAAACTAATGTAGTTTACAAAATACCATGCAAGGACTGCACAAAACACTATATAGGACAAACAGGAAGACAGCTAACAATCCGCATACATGAACATCAACTAGCCACGAAACGACACGACCAGCTATCCCTAGTAGCCACACACGCAGACAACAAGCAACATGGGAAAATACTACTATCATAGGGCAAGCCAGACAGAGAACAGTCAGGGAATTCCTAGAGGCATGGCATTCATCCACAAACTCCATCAACAAACACATCGACCTGGACCCAATATACCAACCACTACAGCGGACAGCTGAAACTGACACCCGGAAGCGGCAAGGACAGACCACTATAAATACCGGAAGAAACATCAAAGAAGCTCTTCGCAGGAGGCTCCAGAGCACTGATGATGTCGCCTAGCCAGGGGACGAAACGTTTGCAACAAAAACTTCCAGCTCGGCGAACAGAACCACAACATTAAGAGTTTGATCCAGTATCACATGATTGTTCCTCCTGTTAGCTAATATTTTCATGTTTTTTTATTGATTCTTATTGTATTATTAATGCTCCCTTTGGAGAATTTTGCTCACTGCTACATATGTGATGCAGAAAACCAGGTTAATGTTTTATTTTGATTGTTATCTGATCAGTAGAAGTGTATGAAAAGTAGAACTATCATTCATGTGGTGTCCACCATTTAATAAAGTCACTATATCTTTTTCCTGGCTGGAGCATCTGCGCTATGTATATACTTAGATCACAGCTATTAATAGCAAAGTTTATACCTTCTACTTGGCTTTCTGTCTTAAGGAATTGCACATAAGCTTTTCCTAATAATCCATCACAAACCAAAATTACCTTATTCATCAACTGTCATGAAACAATCCCTTGAGATGGCTTTTCTTCCTGCTCTGTACCTCACACTGTGCATGTGTGACTTCCTTTCAACCCAAAGTCGCACATAACATTACTCAAAAAGCTTGTTCTAATCAAAGCCCAGCATCAGCCTGAAGCATCGGCCTGGATATGACCAGAAGTGGGTTTACATAAATTAAAGGGTGAAGTACAGACTGAGTCTGGGTCCGCGCTTGTTTAAGTTGTAAATTTCCTGATGGACTGGTTTGGCTTCTATTTGAGCAGGGAGGAGAAAGCAATAGGAAAAGGCCACAAAAGCAGAAAGGCCCAATTCACAATCCCAGAGGTCATTAAGAATGTTTGGATCTGTTCCAGGGCCTTGAATAGTGCAAAAGTTACAATCCCAGGAATAGTTGCACTCATTAGCACATTCTGGCATGACTCACACATTGGCAACTCACCCAATGCCAAGAAAAACAAGGGTATTGGGCTCCTCTGTTGCCCTTTAAAGGTAGCCTGTACGTCTGGATCATAGATCATAGAATTCCTACATTGCGGAATCAGGCTATTCAGCCCATCAGGTCCACAGTAACCTCTGAAGAGCATCCCTCCCAGACCTATGCTCCTCCCAATATAACCCCGCATTTCCCATGGTAATCTACCTGGACATTATGGGAGCAATTTAGCATGGCCAATCCACCTCGCCTGCAAATCTTTGGACTGTGGGAGGAAACCGGAGCACCCAGGGGAAACCCAGGCAGACATGGGGAGAGTGTGCAAACTCCATACAGGTAGAAATCGAACCTGGATTTCTGGCAATGTGAGACAGCAGGGCTAACCACTGAGACAACATGCCACCCTAGAGACATGGTGTACTTTGATTACTATAAACAACCAATTGCTGTACAAACTATCAAAAGCAGCTGCTGTGGGGGCTTGAGTTTCTCAGGTGCTGCCCTGTGAACCTTAGCGAGGACAGTCCAATAGAGTGCGGTATTATCCCTGCCACAGTCTAAAGACCATCAAGCTAACAGTTCCACTGCATGGGCTAAAGGCCACGGAGATCATTTGATCTCAACATCGGTCTAAGTTTAACAGCTTAACCAGGGTTGTTAAAATGTGACTCCTAATTTATACATTACTCTTTCCAAAGCTCGACGCCATTTGTAGCTTCACTTCGGGTATGCATACACTTTGAGAGTATTCTTGGAGACACATATGATGAGGGACTGTTGGTACCGTTGGAAAGGAGAGGGATTCTTTGGACAAACCTCTCAGTTATTTGCTACTATGCAGCTCTGACAGAAACCTATAGTACAGATGAAGGCTCTTCAGCTCTCCATCATGTCTGCACTGGTCACAAACTACCATAAAACTCATGTAATCCAATTCCCAGCATTTGGCTTATAGTCTTTTATGCCTTGGCATCAAAAGTGCACATCCAAATACTCCTTGAATATTATGGTTTTCTGCCCCTATCAACCTTACAGGCAGTGAGTTCCAGATTCTCACCACCCTCTGGGGACAAAATGTTTTCCTCACATCCCCTCTCAATCTCCTGCCCCTTATGTTTGTGTCCTCTGGTCACTGATCACCCCATCAAGAGGTACAGTTTCTTCCTGAGTAGACCGTCATCATTTTATACCCCTTAAAAATGTCACCTCTCAATCTCCTCTGCTCTAAGGAAACCAACCCCAGTCTGTCCAAATTCTCTTCAAAACTGAAACTCTCCAACTTAGGCAGCATCCTGGTAAATGTTTTCGATACTCTATCCCAACTCTCCTAGAAT
Organism: Hemiscyllium ocellatum; assembly: GCF_020745735.1. NCBI lineage: Eukaryota > Metazoa > Chordata > Chondrichthyes > Orectolobiformes > Hemiscylliidae > Hemiscyllium > Hemiscyllium ocellatum. The sequence continues at coordinate 117,161,082 of NC_083404.1, forward strand.
GGAATTCCTTTCTTTCCATTTTCTTCCTCATCCTGCAGAAAATTCTCCTGCTCCATGGGGTCAGTTAGTTCAATTGACTGGATGGCTAATTTGCAATGCAATGTCAACAGTGTGGGTTCAATTCTTGCACTGGCTGAAGTTACCATGAAGGATTCATGTTATCAACCTCTCCCTTCATCTGAGGTGATCCTCAGATTAAGCCACCACCAGTCATCTCTCTCTCATTACAGAGTAGCCCTGTGATCTGTTAAGACCCAGGCAACTTTACCTTTTACCTTCTTTTCTTTCATTCTTGCTTCCACTGTGGTTGAATCACAGAATTCCTATCATGTGGAAACAGAACCCTTCAGCCCAACAGGTCCACACTGACCCTCCAAAGAATAACTCACCCAGACCCATCCTCCCCTATCCTATCTTTATGCCTGACTAATGCACCTAGCCTACCCATCCCCGAACATTATGGACAATTTAGCATGGCCAATTCACTTAACCTGCACAGCTTTCGACTGTGGGAGGAAACCGGAGCACCCGGAGGAAACCCATGCAGACACGGGAAGAATGTGCAAACTCCACACAGACAGTTGTCTAAGGTTGGAATCGAACCTGGGTCCCTGGTGCTGTGAGGCAGCAGTGCTAACCACTGAGTCACCATGCCACCCTCAGGAGTGATTTTAAGGAGTGGCTCCTGAGGACGATAAAGATATGGAGTGAACAACAAAGAACCAGAAATCTGCAGACTCTGTCAGGGAAGTATAGCAATATTCTTCCAGAATAACCCAAACCAGGAAGCTCAGTCTCGGAACTCAAATAATGCTTGTAAAACATCTGAAGACATTGCACATTTTCTACTTTCAGTTTATAGGCTGGAGCTATGACCATTATATAGCCAGCTTACCATATCCCTAAGCAGCAATCTGATGGGTTGAGTTTAAGAGATAGGATAATGAGGACTGTCAGGCTTTTTTGGAGGGCTAATAATCCAGAGAGAGTGACTAATAGTCCAGAGATTGCAAGTTCAAGTGCAACAATGGCAGTTTGAGAATTTTAATTAAATTTATATCCAGGTAAAAAGGTGGATTTAAACAAATAGGTGAATGCGAAGCCTTTTAGGGAACAATTCAATCTAACTATACATGACTCCAGTTTAATGCTTAAATTGTAACTTCAATCATCAAATGACTCAAGAGGAAGATCCAGAAACACCATCTTCTCAGAAGCATAAGGGATTGCAATAAATGCTACTGACACATTTCAAGAATGAACAATAAAAGGATGACATCTTCTTGGCTACTCTCAGGACAAAGGGCACCAGCATGTAGAATTTGCTGCAGGCTGTCACACTTTTTTTTATTCACTCATGGGATGTGGGCATCCCTGGCTAGGACAGCATTTACTGCCCATTCCTATTTACCCAGAGGGTAGTTAAGAGTCAACCACATTGCTGTGGCTCTGGAGTCATATGTAGACCAGGTAAGGATGGCAGCTTCTTTCCCTAAAGGTCATTAGTGAGCCAGATGGGTTTTTCCAACAATTGATAATGGATTAATGGTCATCTTTAGACTCTTAATTCCAGATTCTTTACTGATTAAAATTCGACTTTCTGCCATGACAGGATTTGAATCCAGGTCCTCAGAACATGAACTGAGTTTCTGGATTAAAAGTCTAGCAATAAACCATGAGGCAATTACCTCCCTACACTGAAGAGTGGAATTCCGTACTAGCCATGCATACCCAGATCTGAATGTGGAACTCACAAGGCAATGTGTGTGCAGTTTATTATTCTGTGCACTGTTAGGGAATGAGCAACGCTGTTTTCTTCAGCTTCACTTGCCTTAACCAAAATGAAGTGGTTACTTGTGGGTGACAGAGCCTCATTGTATTTTGATACTGAAAGGGACAACAAGCGAGGCTGCAATGCTCCTGGCACCTGTTGCAATGCAACATGTGCCACAGGCCATAGTTATCAAACTTTTCAATATCAAGGCACAGTTCAATGAGACAAACAACTCCATTGCGCACCCAATTTTGAGGTTTGGGTAAGCGCAATCGATGGGGGCACCTGGTGTCAGCAGATACCACCTTCAGTAATGGACATCGAGGTTCCAGTGGAGATCGGAAGTAGAGAAGCAAACTTGGCATTCAGATAAAACAGCACTGCTTTCCAAGCCTTTTGCGGCACACTTCTCACTTGGTAAGTACAGAGGCTGAAAACCATTGCCATAGACATTAAGGACCAGGGTTACCTTAAGAACGATAGTATATGTTGTCATGCTCGAGTGTAGGATTGCAGATGGTACTGTATCAGATGGCAGTTCTGTCACTTTCTTGTAGCCTTACTTTCCATTACGCAATGGTTTGCCTACACAATGGTTTGCTTCATTGTGGTCAACTCTGTGTTCCTCTCCAGGATGCAACCCTGTGTAAAATGTACCCCAAATGTTGGGTCTACCTCTCAACCTCCCAAGTGAATCCAAAGGAATGGAAAGCACTATACGGACTTGGTTGCAGGAGAAGCTGAAAAGATCACATATTTAGATTTTGGTCCATCTTTGGGCTCCACACCAGAACCTAGATCAGGGTTCGCTCCCTCAGCTGTCAACTTTCCTGAGGTACCTAACAAACTCTGCCCCATCTAAGCACCTGATGCAAACAGATTCCCAAGTAGATAGGAGGAGGATGAAAGAACACAACAAGCCAGGCAGCATCAGGAGGAGGAGAAGTCGACATTTCGGGTATAACCCTTCTTCAGAACTGGAGTGGGTGTAGGGGGAGCTGTAGACAAAGGGGGTGATGGGGCTGGGGTGGTGAAGTGGGGATAGGTGAAGAAAGGTAGAGGGTATAACCTGGTTGGTCAATGAAAGGAATGAATCCAGTTGGTGGTAGGGAGGAGTGGAAAGGAGGGGGAGGGGCTGAGAAGGGAGTCAGGGGGAAGGGCTGAGAAGGGATGTTATTTGAAATTGGAGAACTCAATGCCAAGTCCTCTAGGCTGCATGTTTTTGCCAAGGATGGTCATGACAGAAAGAGAGTGGGAAGGGGAATGAAAATGGGCGGTGACAGGGAAGTCAGTAGGCCCCTATGTGACCAGCTGTGATGCTCGACGAAGCATTCCCTTTTTTACGTCGATCTCCCTGATGTAGAGAAGGCCACATTGGGTGCATCTGATGCAGTAATCTAGGTTGGAAGAGAGGCAGGTGAACCTCTACCTCAACTGGAAGGACTGTTTGGGGCCCTGGATGGAGGTGAGGAGGGTGATGTGCATCTTTTCCAGTTGCAGGGGAAGGTACTGGAGGTTCAGAGGATGTCGGTGGGGAGAGTGGCACAAACCAAGAACTGTTGAAGGGAATGGTCCTTGCAGAAAACAAACAGGGGTCGGGAGGGGAAGATGTTCTTGGGGATGGCGTCTAGTTGGAGTTGGCAGAAGGTTTAAGGATGGTCATTGGATGTGAAGACAGTGGAGTTATAGGTGAGATCGGTCTTTATTGCGCTGGAAAGGCGAGTTGAGAGCAGTGGAATGTGGAAGAGGGATCTCTGGATAATAGAAGGAGGAAAAGCACGTTGTTCAAAATAGGTGGATATCTGGGATGCTCGTGAGTGGAATATCTCCTTGTTCGAGCAGATATGGAGGAGACAGCAGAATTGGGAGAATGGAATGGAGTCCTTGCAAGATACTGAGTGTGAAGAGATGTAGTCCAGGAGTCTGTGGATTTGTAGCAAATGTCTGTCTGGAGACTGTAGCCAGATGCGGAAATAGTCCTGAAGAAGGGTTACATCCGAAACGTCGACGTCTCTATCTCCTGCCATGTTGTGTTCTTCCAGCCTGCTGCCTGACTACTTTGGATTCTAGCTTCTGGAGTTTTTTTTTGTCTCTTTCACAAACGGATTCCCAGGCAATACTAAGAAAGTTAAAATCACCAAAGACAATAAACCTGTTATTTTTACATCTTTCCATGAGTTGCTTACATATCTGTTCCTCTTTCATTTGCTAGCTACTGGGAGAGGCCTACAGAATAGGCCCATCATAGTGACTGCACCTTTCTTACTGCTGGGTTCTACCCATTTGGCCTGACACTGGAGGGACCATTGTCAAGACTGCCTCCTGAACCCCTTCAGTAGCACGGATGAGGACAGTCCAGTTAGACTTTTGGTCACTCTGTGAGTTGCACATACCAACAGCTCTGTGATTGGTTGCACTGAAAACAGCCCATATGATGACAAGCTGCAAATGTGTTGCTGGTCAAAGCACAGCAGGCCAGGCAGCATCTCAGGAATAGAGAATTCGACATTTCGAGCATAAGCCCTTCATCAGGATGACAAGGCCTTGTTTCAGATTTCCAGCACCTGCAGTTTTTTTTTGTTTCATTCAAGCTCTGAATAGATCGACACATGGTGACTGGTTGAAAAAGATGTTCTAATGTTTAGAAAAGCATGCAATTTCATGAACATATTCAAATAAGTAATATTTCAATACTTTGTAGTCAATTTGGGTTAAAGAGTAGAGATAAATTGTCTAGGTCCAGCAGCATCGTAAGCCACAGGAAATTTGCCATGCTTCGGACTATTTCTAAGCTCAGTTTTACCTGTTTGAGTGAATCATTACAGTAAATTGATATCAAATTTGAGCAAAGGAGTCCATGGTTTTAGTCAAAGGGATGTGATTAAGCTCTTAAGCTAGTAAAAGTAAAAGTACAACTCTTATATATTACAACAGATTCAAAAAGATTAAGCTAGCATATGATGCCTCTCCATTTGGACCTCCATATCTGTTGAATAATCGTGAGGAGAGATTAATTGCACTTGCCTGAAATACTCTCTGTGCCAAATAACAAATTTATGTTCAGTTAGAACATGAAGCACTGCCTTTGATTTTTGAAATAAGGCAATTTAGTAGATACATCTTTTTGATAAAATTGATAAGCCACTGGTGGCTATTTTCAATCTGAAGACAGTATCTAGCTTAGCTGCAGCTTGCAAACATGACATTAAGTACAGACGATCAGATCATTGCAACTCTGATGGAATGTCCAGATTACAATATGTTCTGGTGTACAACCCAACACGATATAGAAAAGTTGCCTCTTTCATCAGATGACATCAGAGAGAGAAACTGTAGGGACCCTGTATCATTCAGGCTATACAACTATATTACAAGGGAGGGTATCTCAAATGCTGAGATGAGGAACCAGCCATTTTTTAAAAAATCTGTAACGATGAATTGTTAGTCGATAAAGATTGCATAATGTGCGGAGCCGGAGTTGTAAATATGGAAACATACAGATCACAATTGCTACTTGCCTTTCATAATTAACACTTAGGGAAGAGCCTAGTGGAAAGCTATTTTTGGTGGCCAGGGTTAGACAAGGGCATTGAAGACACAGTGAAACAGTGTCAAGTGTGTCAAGCTGTAGGAAAGCTGCCATTAGTACAAGCATGGAAACAGACAGCAGGAAGTAGGCTGCTGCTACACTTTTTTTTTGCAGAATTTGAAAGGCCACAAGATAGATATGTCGCAGATAGCCACTGAAAGTGGGCTGAGGCATTTCTGATGAATCGAACAGCCAGCAAAGCTTTGGAGATGTAGTGTAATTGGATTGCAACTTATTAGCTCCCCGAGGAATCTGTCTAACAGTAAAGCTCAGTTTCAGACAGAAGATTTTTCAAATTTCATGAGAATGAATGGAATAAAACATGCTCAAATTCCATCATAGTATCCTGCTTCAAATGGAGCCACAGAGCATATGCTGCAAAATCGTTAACAGTGCTCTTGTTAAATATATACTAGATGCAAACCGGAAGTAATGTCAGACATCATTGAATCAAAAATTGACAAATATTCTGTTTATTATAACACCTCACACTGCTACCAGGAGAACACCAGCTGAATAGTTTCTTGCAGACATTAGAAAATAAGATTTTCCATGCTGAAACCACATTTAGCAGTCCGTAGAAGAAAAGAAACAGAGAGAGAGTCATGAGTCAGGAAGACTGGGCAAAGTAGTCTGAAGATGAACTGAGTGAAAAACATTATCATTAGTGGTGAACTAGCTGACAGGAAGACTTGTAAAAACATGTGGTCCCCACACACATTTAGGCAGTTGGTTGTTATTGGAAAGATTCAGTTTTTACATGGTGGTGATCAAGTTTTACCTTCAGAGGTTCATGAAACAGAGAGTTGGAAAGGATTAAATGAATCTGATGAATTGCATATTTTAGATGTAAGTGGAGTAGCAATAGTTTTTCCAGCAGAAGTTGTACGTAAAAAATGTTCAGAATTAAGTCAGAGACAGACATATCTGAAAGACCATAAGAGGAAAGGCAGAGTGGGCCACTCACCCTTTGAGTCTGTTCTGCCATTCAATGAGATCATGGCATATCTAATAATCCCGAATACCACTTTCCTGCCTTTTTCTCATAATCCATGATTCTCTTACTGATAAAACAAATCTGTCTATCTCAGCCTTGAACATGCTTCGTGACATAACCTGAACAACCCTCTGGGGTAAACAATTCACAGATTTACAGCACTGAGAGAAGACATCAGTGCTCATTTCTGTTTAAATATGCAAAAACCTTACGCTGTGCCCTATCCCCAAACTCTCCCACAAGGAGAAACAACCTTTCTGCATCTACTGTGCTAAATTCTCCTAGAAACTTGCATGTTTCAACAAGGTCTCATTCTTCAATATTCCAATGGGTATAGACTCAATCTACTCAACCTCTCCTCATAAGACAGTCCCTCCATACCTGGTAACAGCCAAGTGAACCTTCGCTGGACTGCCTCCAATGCCAGTATATCTTTCCTTTAATAAGAATGAAGGAGAAAATTCAATTGAAGGACAAGAACAAATGCATCCCTAGTTCAGTGTTCATACTCTGTACGCTTCAGCAGTTTTTAGTCTGTCCATCAAAGAGGATACAGGATATAGCTAATTAACAATTGAAAAACTACTCGTCTGCTGTACACGCTATGATTTACAGCGAGAATTTCTTTTTAAAATGAAGGATCAAGCATTAAGCTGAGCAGATTTCAGAAACGAACACTAACATAGCCTAAACATCACAATTTCAATAATGTAATTAGCTTTGCACTGATTTCAGGCATGCACAGAGAACTTGAGATTGCCCACATCAATGTGGATATATTGATTACATGCAATTAGTGGCACAAAAGGTAGTTTTGGACATGTTTTATGGACAAAAGAAAAGTACCATCTAGCTTCACTCCGAGCACAGCATCTGTCAGCAATCTTTCACAACACATTTTATTAGATCTCCAAATACTGAGTTGCACATTTAAGATTAATTCTTGGGTATGCATCATGATATGTGTTTATGATTCACTTGCCTTCTGTCTGTTTTTCATTCTCTGTTTTACATCCAAGGAAAAAGATAAAAATATAAACATGAAAACTGCCGTCAAGTAAACACAGGTTACAATTAGAGCTTATTTTCTTTCTGAAAAGCAACAACATCAAATGAAGAAAGGTACTTTGTCTCTCTAACTGCTTTTAGAGAGTAAATTATTTACATTTTCTATTGTTGAAGTACGGGCTGACAATCAGATGTGATACTTAAAGGCTGCTGCTCAAATTCAATTGCAAAACAGCTTAATTATAATTTCCAAGCTTACTGCACTTTTCCAAGTTAGTAGGACACAAGTCAGAAGCTACAATACAACACAGTAAAAAGTATAAAAGTTACAAAACTTGGCAACATTCCTGCAGTAGGCCCAATGCTCTTTAGAAAGCACCTTCCAAACACAATCACTACCATCTGGAGCAGATACTTGAGAACATCATCAAGTTCAACTCCAAGCCACACAACATTCAGAGTTGAAAATATTATCATTTCTCCACTGTTGTTCAGTTGATATCCTGGAACTCCCTCACTAACAACATTGTGAGTGTCCCTACATGAAGTGGATGTAATTGTTTGAGAAGGCAGCTTATGTCCACCTTCTAAGGTGCAACCAGGGAATGGCCAGTGAATCCCACATTCCCTAATGAATAAAGAAAAGTAACAATAGAAATGCTGCTGATAAAACAGCAAATACGAATCTTATCTAAAGGATTTTGAATGTTGTTTTTCTTCAAAATAAAGTGCAAGTGTTAAAATGTTCCATTAAAGCAACTAAGAAAAAGGCAAAGGTGGGTTGGTTTGCTTAGTTGGCTGGACAGCTGGTTTGTGATGCTGAATGGACCAGCAGCGTGGGTTCAATCCCTGCACTTCCTGAAGTGACAATGCAGGACTCTTCTTCTCAACCTCTCGCCTTGTGTGAGGTGTAATGACCTTCAGGCTAAACAGCCACCAGTCGTCTCTCTCAAATGAGAAAGCAGTACAATAATCAGTAGGGTTACTGTGACTTTACCTTTACCCCTGACTGTGATGCATCATGGCAAATTATGCACATAATAAAGGCACAAATTACCCAAACAAATTTCAAAATTGCAGCTCTGGTCAAAAATATTTATTCAAACCCAATATTTTTGGGATAATCCTTTAATTAAAATCATAATAACAAAACAAAATTAAATAAAACAACTAAATTAAGAAGTTTAATTGCATCATTTTGAAACACCATTTTTTTGTTATATTACACACTAGAAATTTCAGTTTCTGAGGAAACTAATGGCCAAATTAAAATGATTTTAGATTATTTTGACCGAGTTGCGGACATTTTGATTGCTCGAGTGTGCAATGCACCCTATGTTTAGACGGTTAAATCTATTTTAAAAATTATGTTTGGAATTCAGAAATTTACGTCGGACAGCTACATGTACAAATGGTCACAAAATTGTAACAACTTAGAGTCAAAGAAGTCTAAGTTATTTTTGATTGTGGTCAACTTTAAATTTTAATGCCACACTATTCACAAATTGGTGTTAATATTTGTGTCGGTTAGAGTGTTGGCATGTATAGTTTGGGACTCTGGATGACAGGAAAGAGGTGTACACATTGTAGAGAGTGCAGGAACAATTTACAAGAATGGTGCCAGGAATGAGAAACTTCAATTTTGCGGATAGATTGAGGAACTTGGGATGGTTCTCCTTGGAAAAAAGATGGCTAAGAGTTTTGATTGAGGTTTTCAAAATCGTAACTGCACTGGATAGAATGTATAGGGAGAAGCCATTCCCAGCCATAAAAGTAAAAGGGCACTGTTTAAAGTGATGTGTGAAGGAAGGAAGGAAGGTTAATGTCCGAAAAAAAAGTTTTGTTCATGGAGCAAGTAGTTAGGGTTCAAAAGCACTGTATGGAAGTGTAGTGGAGGCAATCTCAATTGAGGACTTCACAGGCATTGGATGCCTATTTGAGTAGAAAATGTACTCAGGGAAATGATGAAAAAGCAGTAGATTGGCATCTGGTAATGATGCTCATTTGAAGGGCCACTGCAGGCAAAATGGGCCTAATGGCCCCTTTTATAACAAATTCTGTGATTCAAGTTGAGCAGCCATTAAGTGTAAAATTTTAAACTGTTATTATAGACAGTTACCTATAAATATACTGCAGTACAACTCAGGCATGATCTTGAATGACCAAGAAGGATCAAGAGTCTGAATGGCCTATTGCCTTGTTTCACTGAGCTTGGCACATCTAATGTATCCTGTCAGCAAAAAGTAACTGCTCCAATTGTGAGAACAAATCAAGCATCTTATCATTTATTGTTGCCTTTTAGTTATTAACTTTAGGTTGAGTTGGAAGTTGTGGCACGATGGTGGTGGTGGTTGTTGTGAGGAGTGGTATGGGATCTACACAGAGGGGGCACTAATACCAATGTTCACATAATGAAGCAACACAAATCATTGAAGCAAAGCTGTATCTTTCTCAGTAAAATGACTGAATGAATGTGAATATTCAATTAATCATGTTCTCTGTGCCAACTCAATCTTGCATATGGTCACAGCTGCCATTGCTGTAGGGAGTATCATGCAAATGACCATTCATCACAAGAATGAAATTTGTTTGCAGGCTATTCTGTTGTGGTGGAGTATCAAAATCATGCCCAATCATGTTCTCAGTTCTGCTCTTTATATCAAGGTTACTAGATAGCAGTCAAGAGCAAGACTCCAAATTAATTGTTCCTCTCTTCTGACCAAAGGCCATTGAAGCTAACTACAATTTGCGCATCACAGGACAGCTTAAATCATAGGGCAGAGACTGAAGGGGAGTCCTTGTGTAGCTGACTGTTTCTAATTACTGAGCCGATGAATAGATTCTACATCTTGGCATGCATGAACATTTTATGAATCACTTTTTTAAGAAAAACTAAAACACTGGCCTTAAATTGAACCCAACCATGATAAAGGTGAGGGAGACGAGTGGCTAACAAAAAAAAAGCCACAGGTATCAAGTTGTGTGAGTGTACTTGTTTGGACAATCAGACAATGCATTCACCGATTTAAATCAGTCTACCACAACCCAATTATGAGACTGATTCACATTTCCTGCTTCAACTCAGTTCTCCTGAACTTGAAACCCCTGCAACAAAATGTAAGTCAGGTCCGAGTTGAGTTGAGTTCTAAGGAAAGGTCACCAGACCCAACCGATGCGGTCTCCTCTACTTTGGGGAGACTGGACACCTCCTAGCAGAGCGCTTTAAGGAACATCTCTGGGACATCCGACCAATCAACCACACTGCCCTGTGGCCCAACATTTCAACTCCCCCTTCCACTCTGCTGAGGACATGGAGGTCCTGGGCCTCCTTCACCGACGATCCCCCACCACCCGACGCCTGGAGGAAGAACGCCTCATCTTCCGCCTCGGAACGCTTCAACCACAGGGCATCAATGTGGACTTCGCCAGTTTCCTCATTTCCCCTTCCCCCACCTCACCCCAGTTCCAAACTTCCAGCTCAGCACTGTCCCCATGACTTGTCCTACCTGTCTATCTTCCTTTCCATCTAACCACTCCACCCTCCTCTCTGACCTATCACCTTCATCCCACCCCCATCCATCCACTGTACTCTTTGCTACCTTCCCCCACCCTCCCCCTTGACTTATCACCTTCATCCCCACCCCCATTCACCTACTGTACGCTATGCTACTTTCTCCCCACCCCCACTCTCCTCTCATTTATCTTTCCACCCTTCAGGCACTCTGCCTATATTCCTGATGAAGGGCTTTTGCCCGAAACGTCAGTTTTCCTGCTCCTCGGATGCTGCCTGAACTCTGTGCTTTTCCAGCACCACTCTAATCCAGAATCTGGTTTTCAGCATCTGCAGTCAATGTTTTTACCAGACCCAAAACATTAAGTCTGATTTCTCTGCAAACATGCTGCCAGACCTGCTGAGCTTTTCCAATAATTTCTGTTTTTGTTTCTGATTTACAGAATCCACTTTCAATTATTAAATGTAAATAAGATTTGTTGTATTGAGAAATATTTTGATAACACTCCCAGAGGAGCAGAAGGTACATGTAGACAAAGTGGTCAAGAAGACATATGGGATACTTGCTTTATTAGCCGAGACATACAGTTAAGCAGGGAGGCTATGCTGAAACTACATAAAATGTGGTTAGCACATTCAAGACTATTATGTGCAGTTCTGGAAGCCACATTATAGGAGAAATGTGATTGCAGTGGGGAAGGTGCAGTGCAGAGATTTACCAGGATGTTGCCTGGGCTGGAGAGTCTTAGTTATGAAGAGAGACCAGATAGACTGGGGCTGTATTCCTTGGAGCAGAGGGGATTGAGTGTGTACATGATTGAGATATATGAAATTATAAGGATCATAGATTGGGTGTAGACAGGAAGAAAGTCTTCCCATTGATGGAGGGATCAATGACCAGGGTCACAGATTCAAGGTAACAGGTAAAAGGTTTAGAGAGGATATGTGGAAAAAGATTTTCACCCAGACAGTCATAAGAATCTGGAAGTCAATGCTTGTCCGGGAAACCCTCATATCATTCAAAAAGTATCTTGACATACACTTGGGATTCCAAGGCATACACGTCTATAGGCCAAGTAGTGGAAAATGTGATTAGAATAGTTAGTTAGGTGTTTGCTTCTGACTGCTGCTGACTCAATGGGCCAAAGAGTCTTTTTCTTTGCTGTCGATCTCGCTGGTACTCTTGCTCCATTACAATCAAACGGTAAGTATTGGGATTACACAATCACACTGAAGGAAGCCACTCGGCCAGCATGGGTTGATGCTTTGAAAGAACTAACAAATAGTTCCATTCCCCACAGCTCAGCAAATGTCTCCCTTTCAAGTTTCATCTTGCAAGTTACAACTGAATCTGCTTCCACCAACTTTGCAAGCAGTGTGTTCAAAGTTACAGTAATCCACCGTAGAAAATTCTTATCTTCCTTTGGTTCTTTTGTCAATTAGCTCAAATCTGTGTCTCCTGGTCCCAATCTTTTTTTTCAACAGTGGAAATGGTTTCTTCTTTGTTTGTCTCTTCAAAAAAATCATAATTCCTCCCTCTAATAAATGTCTCTTAATCGCCATACTTTGTCCAAGACCAAACACTGCAGTGCTAATTCATTCAATTTCTAATGATGCCTAACCTGAATGATTAACAAATGTAATTTGATGGCTGGAAGTTTACCAAGTCATAGTTAGCTGATTAATAGGAGACATATCACAGAATAAGCATCTGTACACTCAGTACTCCAATGCAATCGTTAGTCAGCAGATACAACACCAACAATGTGATTTACACAGGCTGTCAGGAACTCAAACTCTGCATACTTTATAATTTACAGCATATCTTTCTCAACCTAGATGATGGCTTGCAATCCAAAAGCCTTCCATTTTTCATGTCTAAGCCAGCCAAATGTAACTATCAAACACTATACCAATTATTCCCACATTAATTTTAAACGTGATAAATCCTGGAAATATGAGTCTCTGTGTGCTTTGACAACGGTGAGGACACAGCTGCTCTGCCTGTTTCGGTGAGGCAGCCTTCAGTTCAGACAGCACTTTAAAATACATCTTCTGTTCACTTCATCACATACCGAGTTCATTGGGCAGATGCTCAAAAGACACAGTAATGCAGTTGATAGTGCATGTTGAAAAGGGTGGCGCTGAGAAAGCACAGCAGGTCAGGCAGCATCCAAAGAATAGGAGTTTGAGCATAAGCCCTTGTTGTCCATCTCACACGCTGCAGGCAAGGATGCCCTGAGGCATGGTACATTGGCGAGACCAAGCATACGCAACAACATGATTGAATGGCGGAGTGGACTCGATGGGCCTTACTTCCACTCCTATGTCTTATGGTCTTAACAACAAATGAACGGACACTGCACAACAATCACCAGACAGAGGTGTTCCCTCCCAGTCAGGGAACACTAGAGGGACATTTGGCCTCAGATCCTTGGATGACCATCCTCCAAGTTGCACTTCTGGATAGGCAATAACATAGAGTGGCCAAGCAGAAGCTGATAGCCGAGTTCGGTACCCATAAGGTTGGCCTCAACCAGGACCTTGGGTTCATGTCATACAACAGGTGACCCCATTACACTGTACACACACACACACACACACACACACACACTCGCATACACCCTCTCACAGGCTTATACTCCATCACACTCACACATACATTCAAACAAGCACACGCACAAGCAAACACACATTCTCTCACGCGCACTCACACTCACTCTCTCTCTCACACACAAACACATATGAGTCTTTGGGGTGAATTTGCATTTGCAGAATTGTAATTGCAGATACATTCTATTTTGCTCAAAAAGCACACAATCTGCATGCAGTCAATCCATGTAACATTTTATAAATTCCTACTTTGGAAATAGAACCAGTCTGAATCAAGATTGGGATACAGACAGACTCTAACCTCACACCATTACTGCATTGCCTGAGCTAGGGTGTCATTTTTATTTGTAAAACCTTAAGTTTTCTCAATTTCGTGATCTAAAATAAGTTCTGGGATTTACATATTAATGAACCAAAACCTGCAACCCATTCTAAAAGATGAAAGACTTAACAGCAATAGGTTTGTTCAATATATTGTTTCAGTTGTATATAAATTCTGTGACTTATGATCCTGCTCCACAGCTACCTGACAAAGAAGCAATGCTCCAAATGCTAGTACTTCCAATTAAACCTGTTAGATTATAACCTAGTGTTGTGTGATTTTTAACTAAAACAGGAGGTTGATAATGGATGTCAACCATCAAAAGGAGCACTCTGCAATCCTTCATAATTTACTAGAGTTTTGCATTTGTTTTACAAATAGAAAAGTAAACTTTTCAGATAGCAAATATGTTGTTTCACTTATCAATGTGGAAGAGTTTGCCTCAAATTCATAACAACCTGGAGTAAAATATGCCTATACTCTCTGGAATTGACATTAATGAAGGGCGATTTAGTTTGAAAGACAAAGGGCAGGATTTCTTGGAAAGTGAGGTCTCAAACTCAGCCTCCCAATGAGCCAACATGGAACACATTTCACTAATGCGAGTGATCCAAAGCTTCATAACATTCAATTATGGTATGAGGCAGAATTTTAGTGGCAAGTGCTCAGTTTCCTAAGTTCTTTGCCTCCTGCCTCAGTTTAGTTGCTGGAAATCCTACAGGTCGGGTATCTGCAGAGTAAAGAGAATTGGACCTTCACTCTGGGTATTGAGACTGAATGGAGCTCTGTCCTACTGATGTCACAGTAACTGGAACGGCAGCATGGGTCTGTGCAGCTCCATGAAAACTATCCTCTCCCATGTATAGTTATATTCAACAAAGTTAGTTGAAAGTCACTCAGTTGAGAAAGTAGATCTCCCAGACAACAATGTACCCTCAGTCTGTGGTAAATTTTTATTACACCAGAGTAGATAATAATTAAGTCCCAGCCTGCTTTTTTGTGGTAGCTACACCTGTGACTTGAATCCTGCACTTTAAACTTAAAAAAGGATTGAGTTTCTGGTCTTGCTACTTTAACACCATGATGACCCCTCCAATCCTCTCCTGCCAACAGGAGAAGGCTTTAAATTGAACCAGGACATTTCATCTTCATATTCTCGACCTTCTCCTTATCCTGAAGTCATAGACATTGGGGTGTCCACCAATACATTCCTTGTGTACTCATTTGTGTGGTTACCTATACAGCTACTGCAGACTGTTAAACTGGTTCAACATTTCAAACAAGTAAACTTCTTTCTCCAACTGTTGTTTTAAATTCATTCACGGAAAGTGGACATCATTGGCCAGGCCAGCGTTTTAACAGTGAACCACATTGCTGTGGGTCTGGAATCAAATGTATACCAGACCAGATAAGCGTGGCAGTTTCCTCCCCTAAAGGACATGAGTGAACCACATGGGCTTTTCCCCAATAATTGATTGTGATGCCATGGTTATTATTAGATTCTTTTATTGGATTCAGATTCCACCATCTGCCGTGATGAAATTCAAACTCAGACCTCCAGATCATTACCTGGGTCTTTGAACTGAATAGTCTCATGATAGCACCATTAGCTCATTGCCTCCCCACACTCTAAAGTTCAAGTTCCCAAGCACTAGCTATAGGGAGGACTGGATAGTAATCACATCCAAGAGAAACCACGCTCAATAGTTAACATCAATGTCAATGGGAGGCAATGGCCTAGTGTATTATTGCGAGACTACTAACTCAGCGGCCTAGACAATGTTCCAGAAACTCTGGGTTCAAACTCCACCATGGCAGATGGTGGAATTTGAATTCAGTAACAAATGTGAAAGTAAGAGTTTAATGATGATCATGAAACCATCGTTGACTGTCAGGAAAAAGATATCTGATTCATTTTAGGGAAGAAAACTGTTCTTACCTGGTCTGACCTACATGTGACTCCAACAATATGGCTGGCTCCTCATTGCCCTCTGGCCAATTAAGGATGAACAACAAATGCTGGCTTAGCCAATGACACACACATCATGTGGATGAATTATTTAAAAAACTGATGGCCACAACGGTAGCCTTAGTCCAACAGCGAGAAAGACAGGGGCCATTTCCAGAGCTCTCACTATAAAGATGTTACTGGGTTTTCTTCTTCTGTAAAGGCAGAGATTCCACCAGGAAATTGGAGGGATGACAGCTCTTCAGCTGTACCACCGGGTAGTGGCAGCCACTGCTGGGACTATGATCAATCCTCTCCCAGAATGGGGGAGGCTCATTCTGAATCGATCACAGCAGCCACAGTGAGGGGATGGAATCAGAGGGTGGTGTTTGATCCCAAGGACTTCACCAAGTCCACAGACAGCAGCGATTACTGAGTGACCTCCCAATGTAGATCACTACACCCTGAAAACCCCTACTCCACTCCCATCAAACAGAATGTGTGCAATGCTGTATGAACTGCAGCAGCTCCACCAAGGACATACAGGTCCTTGGACTCCTCCATAGCCAGACCATAACAACACAACGGTTGGAGGAAGAGCGCCTCATCTTCCGCCTGGGAACCCTCCAACCACAACGGATGAACTCAGATTTCTCCAGTTTCCTCATTTCCCCTCCCCCCACCTTGTCTCAGTCGAATCCCTCGAACTGAGCACCGCCTTCCTAACCTGCAATCTTCTTCCTGACCTCTCCGCCTCCACCCCACTCCGGTCTATCACCCTCAACTTGACCTCCTTCCACCTATCACATCTCCATCGCCCCTCCCCCAAGTCCCTCCTCCCTACCTTTTATCTTAGCCTGCTGGACACACTTTCCTCATTCCTGAAAAGGATTTATGCCCGAAACGTCGAATTTCCTGTTCCTTGGATGCTGCCTAACCTGATGCGCTTTTCCAGCAACATATTTTCAGAACTGCAGCAGCTGTCAATGAACTGCTTATCAGGACTGATTGAAGTGCCAGCAGGAAAATCATCCCCCACCCTGACTCTATTGTGAAAAAGGATCCAAGAAGATGATGTATACTCCACTCTGCACTTTGCCTCCTGATTCGAAGCACCTCTACCCTAACCCCAATCCTTGCCCACCTCCCAACCCATCTCTAATGGGCAAAGCCACACAAAAAGTGCTTGATTTGTCCTGGCTGAACTTTGCAAACTCAGCAGAAGTCAGAATTCCTCCTAGACTGCCTTGCATCTCAGTCAGGACAATAGTCTCTTGCAACATTGCTATCATAACACATTCTTTTAAAGAGATTAAGTATTTCGGATATAATTAATAAGCTGGTGTTACAATATCATGTTTACAAATTCATATGTAAGCATTTCACTCTTCTGTCTTAATTACTGATTAAATGCATTCTCGTGGCACGAAGGCCTGGAGGATCAGCAAATTTGCACAAGGCGTAGGCTGTTTTGTGCTGCGGTAGAAACTGCTTTGAGTCTGACGGAAATAGCAGGCTAGTACTGCAGGCAGAGTCAGCCTGGGGTGTCAGTGATAACCTCTTTAACAACTGCACCAGCAAACCTGAAGACTAGGAAGACATTAAATCATCCTTTAAGAACAGAATCCTAGAATCAAACAGTGCGATGGAAGTCCAATTGGCCTCTCAAGTCTCATCCAGGCAACTGGGGAGTATCCATCTGGGGGGAGTCAAGAGGCGAGTTTTTAAATGCATGATTCCTAGCCTCCAACCAGCTCTTATGGAGACAGTATTTATATGGCTAGTCCAGCATAATTTCTGATCAATGGTGTTGGCAGTGTAATCGTGTTATAATCCATACACATTTTAAAAGTTTGTGCTTTAGAAAGTGTCCACAATTTGTCACTTGTGTTACAATGAATTCACATTAACGAAACGTTCGTTATAGCAGACCTGGAGTGAGGCGCTGCAATTGGTTAGGTACCTGAGTGAAATATTTAGCCAGGAGAAAAAACAAGCACAAAAAGGAATGATATAAATGGCACAAGGCACTAAAAAGTACAGCAAGACATGCTTGAGCTCCAGACTCAACAGACACAAGGAGCCAGGATGGAGCATAGGAA
Source organism: Hemiscyllium ocellatum (assembly GCF_020745735.1). Classification (NCBI taxonomy): domain Eukaryota; kingdom Metazoa; phylum Chordata; class Chondrichthyes; order Orectolobiformes; family Hemiscylliidae; genus Hemiscyllium; species Hemiscyllium ocellatum. The sequence goes on from NC_083404.1 coordinate 117,178,946, forward strand.
GCCACCAAGACAGCACGGGGGATCAGTCATTCTTTTCTTAAAAGTAATTCAAATTAATGTGAATGAAATAAATGTGTTGCCGTCTGTGTACGTGCTGGTGCTGATGTCAATGCACACATCATCAACACATGCACGAAGCTTGGCATGGGCAGCTGACATCACCGGCCCCATGTGTGCATGCATCGAGACCGGTGTCCATTTTAACAGCTACTCTTGCATTTGGAGTAATTGCTCCACTTTTAAATTGTCCACCGGCTTTCAAGGGCATGCCCACAGGTATCATGAAACATCCAATGGTCACACAGCTCTTTGCTCAAAAACATCCTTTGTCTTTCTGATGAAAATCCTCTGCCTCTGGCCTGATGATCTGCATTCAACCTGCCAGAACACCAACCACCAGCCCTAAGCACCAATTCCTCACCTTCATGTATACAGAGGCTCTATTGTAAGCTCCAACTCTTTTTCTCTCTCATACACTCCCAACTTTTTTTCCCCAACAGTGGTGCTATTTCTGGTATCACCTAAGCAGAGATTGGTTCTTTCAGAACAATGGGGGAGGGTGGAAGTGCTACAGCAGGCAGCACTGTCACCACCAAGCAGAGATCGCTAGAAAATGGACCCCAGTGATGCGACAAAGTAGCAAGGACATCCACAAATGCATGAGATTTAGAGGGTGAAATTGTCACAGCTTGTTAGCATCAATGCTCGTGGTACTCTTGACCAAATCTACAACAAACAGACAATACAAAAGGGTCAGCAATCCAAGGTACTACATGGAGATAAACTATCAGTAACCATACTACAATTCTACAGAAGTTGAACAACCAGGATTCCACTGTTGGAGAAAAGTTTTCTAATTTGTTGTATCTCCCAGTTTTACTTGAAAAATAAATACTGAGAAAGAAGAGACTGGAGTTCATTGTACCTACTGTCAGATTTTAATCAAGCTAATAAAACAGTATTGTTTGTCAGAAAACAACAGAAAACAGGAGAAGCTAACACTAAAACAATAGTTTACAATGTCTATTCTGTGACCCTGCTATTAGCTACAATTGAAATTTAAACCCACACTTTATAATAGATAGTGGAACTCGTCTCCTGAACATGCCCATTCTTGTTATCACTTGCAAAGTAACTTAAACTCAAGTCAATGATTTCAATCTGAACTAATTGTAGTAGTTTCTCTAGCTAGAGGCAGTTTCAGGGAGTTTCAGATTGCCTAGCTCTGTCACTGATAATGCCTAGTTCAGTTCATCTCCTTAGGAAAGGTTCCAGAATCCAACAGTTACCGAATCTGTATTAACCAGGATCACTCTGAAGATACCTAAAAAGAACTTATATTTTTCCAGCACCATATCATGATTATCAGGATGCCCCAAAGTGCTCTGTGTACAATTAATTGTCTCAAAGTGATTCATTGCTGTTACGTAACAAACAGTCACCAGTATGCACACAGCAAAGAAGGACTAAAATTGATCTATTTTTAATGGTACTGACAAAAGGAAAAACATCAAAATGTCCAAAGGAAGAGGATATTTAACCATTCAGATTCTTTCTTTTATAGAGTCCAGGAGTGATTATTCTACAACACCTTTCCTTCTCATGCTACTGACTGATTATCTACCTTGAGCTACCACAGCAAGATGACTCCCTCCTAAATAAGGACAGGATAGGGTCTCTGTGCAGCATTCAACATTGGGCCTTTGCTCAAACCCTTTTGCAAAGCACTTTTGCAAAGCTATAATCAATGCTTTCTTTACACAGCGGGTTGTGAGTTCATGGAATGCCCTGCCAGTAGCAGTGGTGAACTCTCCCTCTTTATGGTCATTTAAGCGGGCATTGGATAAGCATATGGAGGTTATTGGGCTAGTGTAGGTTAGGTAGGCTTCGGTCGGTGCAACATCGAGGGCCGAAGGGCCTGTACTGCGCTGTATTTTTCAATGTTCTTCTATGTTCTATGCTGTACATTGTCCAACAAGTGTCCCCCGTACAAAGCAGACTGATTGCATAACCAGCTTAAAATCAGCAAATAAGGAGGCCATCATTTAGTTTCAGGGATCTGCATTTGCTAAGTAAAAGGGTTAACCCGCCCCCCCCCGCCCCCCCACTAGTTTAGGGAACACCAGACATACTTCCAAAAAACAAATGTTGTCAAGGCATGAAGAGAACTCTTCTCCTCACTGTGCAGTTGTGCTGCAGTATCTCTCACCCCAACTGGTAGTTGCACCATCACATTTAAAAGACAGCGACTGTGACAACGCAACATCCCTTGATCCGGTAGTGAGGTGTCAATTAGGATTAAATGCTCAAATGATTGAATGAACATGAACAAAGCTGGCAGGTGCAGGAACTGCCTGTTGTGACACCCAACCAGCAAAACAAAGAAATTGGGCATTAAACTGGAGAGAGCTAATAGCTATCAAGCATAAAATAGTGCTCCCCACCCACATTTCAGCTTTTGCTTCACTAAAATTAACACCTGGAGCAAAAAATAAATACTTTGGTGTTACTTCATATTCCAATGAACGTGTTCCTCCAGATTCACACAACTTGAGTTTGAATCGGCAGTCTTCTCAATACTCTAATGTGTTACAAGCTTGTAGCACAATCCTGACAGTGCTGTCGCTGACATATTAATTCAGCAGTGTGGTGTCGCTTACAATAGCATAGTATCAGTGGTGTAACACTGCTGGGGCAAAACAGCTGAGAGGTTCCTGCCCACCTCATAATTCACATCAATCAGAGTCACTGCACAGACACAAAGGTGCACTGAATCGAATATCTCTAATGCCATACCAACGTGATCCGAAAATCTTCAATAGAACATGCAAGGATGCTATTTTCTCTACGTTTTTCATCAAACTAATGTTGTAACCTCAGAAGCACTTATCTATCATTGTATGACACTCCAACTGTATTCTCCCTAATTAGTCCAAAAAACTTCTCAAATTTAATCTTAAAAGCTATATAGGAAGGTTAAAGGCAGAAAAAGGTCTTAGATAACCATCTTTGTTTATCGTTATGCACTGAAGTGCACTCTTTCTGGCTAACTATGTGTAGGCAATTGTTTCATTTCCTCCTACCACTCTCCCATATTCTAGCGAGTCAAAAGAAAATGTTTGTGATTAGATTTTAGTTTTATTTAATTATGTTATCCATGCAGTTAATGTGTGATACAGCACTCGACCCTTCTCTCTCCTGTACATTGCCCATCCAACCCCTACTTCTATTTCCTCTCCGTTTCTACCATTCTCACTGCTGGGTTGAGTTGAGTACCACGGTACAGCTCCACAAATAGGAACATTCTCGTTCAGTAAAAGAGTTTGACATAACTTCTTGTGAACAGAACATCTATTTGTCACAAGGTTACATAACTCTACTCAATCCTGTCCTGACTTGGCGTCAACATGATTTTCCCACTCCCAATACCCCTTCCCTCCATCATTCAAAAGCTCTTCTTAACATTTTCTAAAGGACTTCTTTCAGAGTTCTAGGGGCCTCTTCAAATAATCATCAAATTCTCTTTTGAGTCTTTTCCTCATGTCATCATTGATCTCACTGTCCGTCACCTTAAATCAGAGTTCTCCAGTTCTCGACCTGCTACAGTGGGCACAGCTTTTCCTCCATCTGTTCTGTCCACATCCCTAAGCGTTTTCACACCTCTATATCATCTCTTTTCCAAGAGGACAAACTTAGCTTCTCCAACCTGCACCACAGAAGTCCCTCATCCCAAGATTTATCATCATAATTGTTTCTGCACCCTCTCTAATACTACCATACAGTATAGTCTGCAATGGAATTTTACCTTCCCCAAACAAACATCCTGTCTCCAGAAGAGATAATAAAATAAAAACACAATCAAAAGAGAAATGGTCTCATTCAATTTGAGAAACTAATGAAGTTTGCTGTCTTTGAGTTGTCAGGCGTAGAAAGTTACAAATAAATGGATATTTTTTCCCTTGTTGCCATTTAGTTCAGTACTGAAATACCTGAGGGACCCGGAACAATATATGAAAAAAATACATCATCCAGATTTAGTGTTTCTGCTGGCTTCATTGCACCAAGCTTGAAGTTGGCACTCCTTCTGAATAATCCATTTGTCTTAGTGGGAAAAAAAGCTCGGCTCCCTAAAAGCTGTGCAACTGTTCAGAATGCTGCATAGCAAAATCCAAAGCCCCAGCACTGTCACCAGTAGGGACAGAGTTACCTGATTGCAGCCATCACAGTTAACTGGACAATACAACTAAACTCAAAGCATAGAGAGGAGGCAAGTCAGCTAAAGTTCTCACATGCGATTAGTGTGATAACAGGAGTACGCTGAGTTGCACATCCCTGAATTACAATCTTCACCCACAGTCGGCTGCTGGACAGTCCTCGTTCATCCAGTTCAAACCTGTTCTCCCTTCTCCTCACAGGTATACCAATGATTGGGTTATCTCCCTCAACCTATAACCCTTTAGCTTTCTTGTGTACTCTCACTTTCTGAAGCTCAGTGTATCACACGGTTCTGGCTTTGTATGCCCCTTATTTTCCAGGTTTCTCACTTTCAGGCACATTTTCCATGCCCATTATTTAGAGCTGGCTCTCAATTGCAGTTTGCAGAACGTTGCATATAATTGCACAGTATCATACTTTGGACGGAACTTCAAAAAGCGGCCTCTGATTTGGACTCTATTCCCCACCACATCGGTTGTGATCTAGGCAGTACTATTAGAAGATCCTGAGGTCTCCAAAGAGATAAGCAAAAAAATCTAGGTTGATGCAACATTGCAATATAGAACAATACTACACCGTTGGAAGTGTTATTGAGATGTCTGCATGCTTGCACTGATTATAAGATCCCTTGACTGTTTTCAAAAAGGAAGCAAAATCTCTTTGATATTCTTCCAAAAAATTGATCCTTAAATGAATATCTCAAAATTAATTCATGTGGTCATTTGGTTTCGTACCATTTGTGGGAGTTTGATGCATACAAATTGGCTGTCACATTTCTCACATTGCCTTAACATAGACAACATTTAAAATGTTTTCTGTCTGAAAAATGCTTTGCTAACATTTGTTGTTCATGAAAGGTGTTCTTTAAAATCACAGCCTTCTTTCTTTGATTATATAGTTGATATCAGACATGCAAAATATGAAATTATAAATAGAGACTTCCTGAAGAACTCATTCCTACCTTAATGCTTCTAATGCATATCACATAATGTATAGTGTTTGAACCGAACAGATTCAAGATTTGTTTTCAAAGACTCACATAACAATGTATTTTTTGTCTCACCCCCACAGGGTGTTGCCATCATTGGCAAACTGAAAGAAGAGCAGCCAAGCACAGTGCCTGGAGTAGGACGAGTTCATATTATATGCACTTGGAACTGTAAGGAAAGGTTTGTATGACAACTAAGGACCTACCATTCCAAAAACAATTACTACAAGTAAAACACTTTGGGGCACAGTTTATTCCTGACAATACGAAGATTGATCTGCATCAGTTATGCAGCAATTTGAATTAAGATTTAGATTACTTACAGTGTGGAAACAGGGCCTTTAGCCCAACAAGTCCACTCCGACCCTCTGAAGAGCAACCCACCCAGACTCATTTCCCTCTTCACCTAACACTATAGGCAATTTAGCATGGTCAATTCACCTAACATGCATATTTCTTTAGAAAGTGGGGGGAAACCAGAGCACCCGGAGGAAACCCACGCAGACACAGGGAGAATATGCAAACTCCACACAGATTTGAACCCGGGTCTATGGCGCTGTGAGATAGCAGTGCTAACCACTGTGCCATCATGCCGTCCCCAAAGAAGTAGAAAAACTACAAGCTGGAAACTCAAATCCCAAAAAACTTGAATTATTAGATTGTCTGAGTAAGACTACTGGACTAAGACAACAGTTCAAAATTAGAATTTAGATAATCCATCACTGATCACAAGCTTGTCAGATGAGATTCTCAATACACTCAGCTGGGAGACTGACTTAGCCTCAAAAAGCTTCAAAATTGGGAACACAAAATATAGACTAGCAGAGTGTTTTACAGAGTACCTACATTCTGTCTGGAAGAATGACCCTGAAACCGCCATTTCAACATAACACCATGTTCCTTGGCCAATATCTCTGTCTCAGGATTGGTGCTGTGCTCCAGTTAGGATCAGTATGATCTGGAAGAATAGCATATCATTTTCTCTTCAGAGACCCTGCAGCCTTCTGGACTCACTGTCGAGTTCAATCATTTTAGGGCCTAAGTACCTTCTCCCATGTCCTTACCTAAACCACCACACATCAGACATTGTCATTATACAGACTTCTACCACAAACAGAGTTGAAAAATGTGGTGCTGGAAAAACATAGCAGGCCAGGCAGCATCCGAGGAGCAGGAGAATCGACGTTTCAGGCATAAGCCCTTCTTCAGGGCTTATGCCTGAAACGTCGATTCTCCTGCTCCTCAGATGCTGCCTGGCCTGCTGTGTTTTTCCAGCACATTTTCCAACTCTGGTCTCCAGCATCTGCAGTCCTCACTTTCTCCTAGTTGATCTGCTACCACGAACATCCCATTGTCAGCCGCGGACAATCCCAATTAGTAATGAATGATTTCAAACTGAACAGCACCCATTCTTTTGTCTGACCAACTGTCGTTCTGTCTCTCTACCTCCATCTTCACCTGTTGTTTACTCCTTCCCTCTCCCCACACCCGAACTTCGGCATACATACCAACCCTTTCTTGGCTAAAATCGATTCTGAAGAAGAATCACTGGACCTGAAACATTAACTCTGTTTTCTATCCACAAATGCTGCCAAACCCATTGAGTTTTTCCTACAATTTCTGATTTTTTTTTAATTTTGAAAAGGACTGAGTTTTGGAAACTGAGTGACTTATTTACAATAAATTAACAAAACACGTTTATTTAATGATTCAAGGCTATGGTATGTACTGAAATCTCTGAAATAAAACATGAATCTGCGGATAATGTTACTTGCACGACTGCCTCACCTGTTAAAAGGGCATGTCTGAGAAATGAAAAAGGAGGCACTGAAAACCACATATGTGGCCCTTGAGAAAATCTCAAGCTAAGCTCTTGCAAAAAGGTTGCTTCGCTCCTGTTGTCAGGTAACCATGCTGGAGTAATTTGTTTTGGAAGATATAATAATATCGCACAACTTTGGAAATGTATTGGTCTAATTTTTATTCCAATGAATCAATGTTAATAACATTAGCAAGTTTTACCACACCATCACCCAAAATGGAACAGAGTTACTGAATTATGATGCTACATTTGATGAGCTCAATGTGGATTCAGAATGGCTGCATTGCCTTAATGTCATAGAGTGAGGGTAGGGTTTGGAGGAGGAGAGGTGAAACCACTTCTTTTCTGGTACCCATTTGAAAAAATCCAAGAGATATCTATTCGCACATTGCTTGCTACATCCAAATATGAAGCGATAATAGCAAGAAAAAAGATGGGTTTGTGTCTTGGTTAAATACAAATATGCCCCAATGAAATAATGAAAGCAAACAGCACCCTAATTAAGTTGCTTCATGTTACTGTTATGTGCTATTCTTGTTGCTTTCCACCCTGCAGATAATAATGATTGCAGAAATAAGGCTAATCCCAATGCTGCAGTCTGGCTTCTTAGCCTGAATAGTCTCAGAGAAATTCTTATTTATGTGTATACACAAATGCACAGACATCAATATGTCTGCAAATATGTGCACACATTTGTGTATAATGTATGCATGCACTCATATGCATATAAATGTGCATACACATTTGTACACAAAAACATATGTACATATATACATTTCACATATGCACATATCTATATGCATATATAATATAGATGTATGTAACCAGAATCACATTTTAATGCTCATGCATATATGGATATATAAACACCTATTTTTATTCACATTCACACAGGCACACATGCAAGTCCACACAGAACAATGTCAATAACATGTATGTGCACATGCATGCATCCATGCACACATGCACTTATTCACAAACTCAGGTACCCACAGAAGAATACATACATATTTGCATACAGACATAGTGGCATAAATGCATGTAAATGCATATTACACACATTAGATGTCCGAACATTCTGTGGACACATTGATATATAAATTAATAGATATTGCATTTATGTACATGTATAAACACAGTCACATACTGACTGACAAGTTAATGGTCAACGTATTTCGTTAACAATCACAGTGTACTACAAGTGAGGCAGGTAAGATCGAAAGGGGCTACGCAATATTTAAGGCATGATTTGATGCACGGTACGTGGTCTGAATGATATCATAAGCATATATAATATAGATCCTGATGATGTGGTACATTTCAATGTAAATAGAACTTTTTTTATATATAAATCAAGCTTCAATATCAATAGACAAGCCAAGACGGAATAACACCACCAGGTAATACAGAAGAAAAAAAATCTAAAGCAATCACACAACGAGACGGTGATGATATCTAACCTCAATTTTCTTTTTCTCCTCTATCGAAAGCTTACTAGGTCCCTCTACATTTTAACTTACAGTCAACCCCCAGCTTAAAAAAAACACATTAATAACTCACAATGCCAAGATACGTTCAATGCATAACTTTAAATAAAAGACTGATATTAGGTTTGACGGGAATAAAATATGACTTTACTCAAACTACTTGTTTATACCAGGACTGAGCTTTCAGATTCCCTTGTATCTCTGGAAGAGCAAGCGGGTTTAATGCTTAAAAGTCAATTGGCTGTGTAGTATCGTACAGCCTTGCTGTTTATGCATTTCGTTGTCTGACACACTAAGTCGCCTACACTGTCGCCTCCAGTTGCTCCTTGTGTCATGTTGCAACCCGCAGTAAAACAACGCCACCGACTGCAAACACAGCCAGCCCCAGATTAACACTGAATTCATCAGTCCACTACAATGCGTGCTGCTCCCGCTAAACCATTACAATATCTTCCAAATTATCCTTCAAATGACGTGACATACGCATTTTGCAAAGTTGATCCTCATCTTCTCCGCATTGTGCCAACTTATGTAATGACATTGATACAATTTTCCCTATGAACACGTGGACGAAACCATTACTGTACCTATAGGTCATCACAATCACTCCCTCCTACCTGTTTCCAGGGATCTGTACGATTTTCTTTTTGTCGTCCCTTCCAAAAGAAAGCTTGGCTCTCCTTTTCTGTTATTTCACTCTTAGTTGGTCAATGTTCCTGTTGCCATGGTTATCTTTCTCTTTCCAGAATAGAGAATGTTTCACATGTTGCCCTCCTCTGGATCAGACTCTCTCTCTCTCTATTGCTAGTGCCCTGTCTCGCTGGGTACTGGAGATCTCTGTTGTGAAGGAAATCTCTTCTGGACTGCTGACGTCACGTCAGTCACAGCAACAACTAAAACACGGCATCCAAAATGATGAGAAAGTGAAGGAGAGTGCGGCCAACTGCACCAACACCCGGAGTTCTCTCAGCTTATCCTGATTTCTGCCTGCCCGATCCCCTGGTGGGTCTGCTTCCTGAGCATCTCCCACGGTGTGTTCGCGTTCCTCCGAATTACACACCGAAAGCAGCAGTTAGCAAGCGCACCGACCAGTTGTGGCTAGCCTGCATTTTTGGCCCGTTCACACAAAGAGAAAGAGTGTGTGTGTGTTTTTTTGTATTCATTCAAGGAATGTGAGCCTCTCTCGATCTGGCATTTAATGCCCAGACCACAGTTGCCCCTTGAGCCGATGATAGTGAGCTCCCTTCTTGATCCTCTGCAGTCCATGTGCTGTAGGTACACCACAATGCCATTAGGGGTGGAGATCCAGAATTATGGCCCAGTACCATTGAAGGAACCGTGATATATTTCTACATCATGGTGTATGGCTTGGAGGGGGATTTGCAAATGGTGGTGTTCCCATGTCCTTGTCCTTCCTGGAATTTTGGTTAAAATCTGCAGTGTGTCTTAGAGATGATACAAACTGCTGCTTCTAAGCATTGGTGGGAGAGGCAGTGGGAGTTGGTGGATGTGGTGCCAATCAAGCAGCTGCTTTGACCTGGACAATGTGGAGTTTCTCGAGTGTTCTTGAAACTGCATTCATATAGGACAGATGTCAGAGGTAATTTCTTTACTCAGAGAGTAATAAGGGTATGCTTTGCCTGAAATAGTGGTAGATTCGCCAACTTTAAGTACATTTAAGTCGTCATTGGATAAGCATATGGACATACATGGAATAGTGTAGGTTAGATGGGCTTCAAATTGTTATGACAGGTCAGCGCAACATCGAGGGCCGAAGGGTCTGTACTGCGCTGTAATGTTCTGTGTTCTATAGAGAAGTGGGGAGAACTCCGTCATATGCCTGGATGGAGTATAGTGCAGAATATCATGTAACAGGTCTGAGACTGATCAGTATGTGCCAGTTAACTCAGTTGACTAGGCAACTGGTTTATGAGGTAACAGTGTGGGTTCAATTCCTACACCAGCTGAGGTCACTATGATGATCCTACCTTGGTAACCTCACCACCAGTCAAATCTCTTTAATGAGAGAGTGGCTATCTGATGACTTTAACTATAATTTAAAAGAGTAAAGAAATGTGGGTGTTCTTGTACAGCACCAGTAACTGAGAAAAGCAATATGCTGATGCAGCAAGCTATATTTTGACTTTCTGGATCAGTGGTGCTGGAAGAGCACAGCAGTTCAGGCAGCATCCAACGAGCAACGAAATTGACATTTCGGGCAAAAGCCCTTCATCAGGAATAAAGGCAGAGAGACTGAAGCGTGGAGAGATAAGCTAGGGAAGGGTGGGGGTGGGGAAAGAGTAGCATAGAGTACAATGGGTGAGTGGGGGAGGAGATGAAGGTGATAGGTCAGGGAGAAAGGGGTGGAGTGGATAGGTGGAAAAGGAGCTAGGCAGGTCGGACAAGTCCGGACAAGTCTTGGTGACAGTGCTGAGCTGGAAGTTTGAAACTAGGATGAGGTGGAGGAAGGGGGAATGAGGAAACTGTTGAAGTCCACATTGATGCCTTGGGGTTGAAGTGTTCCTAGGCGGAAGATGAGGCGTTCTTCCTCCAGGCGTCTGGTGGTGAGGGAGCAGCGGTGAAGGAGGCCCAGGACCTCCATGTCCTCGGCAGAGTGGGAGGGGGAGTTGAAATGTTGGGCCACGGGGCGGCATGGTTGATTGGTACGGGTGTCTCGGAGATGTTCCCTAAAGCGCTCTGCTAGAAGGCACCCAGTCTCCCCAATGTAGAAGAAACCGGATCGGGAGCAACGGATACAATAAATGATATTGGTGGATGTGCAGGTAAAACTTTGATGGATATGGAAGGCTCCTTTAGGGCCTTGGATAGAGGTGAGGGAGGAGGTGTGACCACAGGTTTTACAGTTCCTGCGGTGGCAGGGGAAAGTGCCAGGATGGGAGGGTGGGTCGTAGGGGGGCGTGGACCTGACCAGGTACGGAGGGTCTTTGCGGAAGGCGGAAAGAGGTGGGGAGGGAAATATATCCCTGGTGGTGGGGTCTTTTTGGAGGTGGCGGAAATGTCGGCGGATGATTTGGTTTATGCGGAGGTTTGTAGGGTGGAAGGGTCTATTGAAGGCCCTAAAGGAGCCTTCCACATCCATCAAAGTTTTACCTGCACATCCACTAATATCATTTATTGTATCCGTTGCTCCCGATGTGGTCTCCTCTACATTGGGGAGACCGGACACCTCCTAGCAGAGCGCTTTAGGGAACATCTCCGAGATACCCGCACTAATCGACCACGCCATCCTGTGGCCCAACATTTCAACTCCCCCTCCCACTCTGCCGAGGACATGGAGGTCCTGGGCCCCCTTCACCGCCGCTCTCTCACCACCAGACGCCTGGAGGAAGAACGCCTCATCTTCCGCCTTGGAACACTTCAACCCCAGGGCATCAATGTGGACTTCAACAGTTTCCTCATTTCCCCTTATCCTAGTTTCAAACTTACAGCTCAGCACTGTCCCCATGACTTGTCTGGACTTGTCTGACCTGCCTAGCTCCTTTTCCACCTATTCACTCCACCCTTTCCTCCCTGACCTATCACCTTCACCTCCTCCCCCACTCACCCATTGTACTCTATGCTACTCTTTCCCCACCCCCACCCTTCCCTAGCTTATCTCTCCACGCTTCAGTCTCTCTGCCTTTATTCCTGATGAAGGGCTTTTGCCCGAAACGTCAATTTCGTTGCTCGTTGGATGCTGCCTGAACTGCTGTGCTCTTCCGGCACCACTGATCCAGAATCTGGTTTCCACCATCTGCAGTTATTGTTTTTACCTTGTATTTTGACTTTAATAGGATTCAAGTGAAAAAAAATTTAAAAGGCTTGTTAAAATTGAAAGACCATAGCTGGATTTCTGTGTACTGGAGGGACATTAAATTCAATTCTGGGAGGAGTTTTTTAAATTCTGTCATTCACCGTGAGTGTCACTGGCAAAGCCAACATTGTTTGCCAATCACTAGTTGGCTTTGAGGAGGTAGTGATGGGTTGTCTTCTTGAACCGCTGCAGTTCCTTTTGTGGAGGCAAACCAACTGTTAGAGAGGGTCTATCATGATGTTGACCCAGTGACACTGAAGGAATGGCAATATATTCCCAAGTCAGGATAGTGAGTAGGTTGGAGGGGATCTTGAAGGTGATGGTGTTTCCATGTATCTGCTGTCCTTGTCATTCTTTGTGGGTTTGTAAAGTGCTCTCTAACAAGTCTTGAAGAATTTCTGCAGTTGTGTAGATGGTAAGCGTTGCTGCTGCTGAACAAAAGTGGTGAAGGGAATGGATATTTGTGGATGTGGTACCAATCAAAGCTGAGTACTTTGTCCTGCGTGTATCAAGCTTCTTGAGTGTTATTGGAGCAGCATCCATGTGGAGTATTCCATTACACAACTGACATGTGCCTTATCGGTGATGGACAGGCTTTGGTAGTCATGATGTGAGCTGTAACGATGTCAGGAGCTGAGTGGCTCCTGGTGGAACTTGAGCTGAGCACTATGGAGAAGGTTATTGCTATGTAAGTGCTGCTTATTAGTGTACTGTGAAGACATTATCCATATCCTCTGCAGTTAGAGCATTTAAAAGGCATTTGGACAGGTACATGATAGGAACCAGTTAAAGGGATATCGGCCAAATGCAGGAAAATGGGACGAGATTAGCTTGGGAAACTTGGTTGGCACGAATAAGTGGAACCAAAGGGTTGGTTCCATGTTGTATTACTGTATGACATTATCACAATTAGACAGAAAGGGCAGTAATTGGCCAGGTTGTATTTGTTCAGTTTTTGTGTACATGACATATTCAAGCAATTTTATACATTGTTGGGTACTTATCATAGTCCCAGGGAACCACACTCTCATGGGAGAGAGACTTAACTTGTTGTGAGTTTAACCTGAGAGTCACCTTGCCTCAAGCAAGGGGCGAGTTGCAAAGGCAGGAGTTTCATGGTAACCTCAGCTGGTACAGGAATGAGAGACTACATATGCACTACCCTTGCTGGAATGTTGCCAGAGCCTATAGGCTTTGCAGTGTCCAGGCCCTCCATCCATTTCTTGATATCATGTGGAGAGAATCAAATTGGTTAAATCTGTCAAGCTGGGGACCTGGGGAGAAGGCTGAGGTGGATCATCCGCTCAGACCTTCTAGCCAGAGATTGTTGTGAATGCAACAGCCTTACCTTTGCACTGATGTGCTGAGTGCCCCTCGTTTTCAGGATGAAGGATTTGTTGAGCCTCCTGTTCCAGTGAGTTGCTTAATTGTCCACCCCTAATCACGACTGGATGTGGCAGGATTGCAAAGCTTAGATCTGATCTATTGGTTGTGGAATCGCTTAGCTTTGTTCAACTCTAGACTATTTTATTGCCTCTGGATTAGTGGTGCTGGAAGAGCACAGCAGTTCAGGCAGCATCCAAGTAGCAGCGAAATCGACGTTTTGGGCAAAAGCCCTTCATCAGGAATGCACCAGGTTGACGCCTCATGTTTATGTATACCTGGTCCTGTTTCTGGCATGCCTTCCTGCACTCTCTATTGAACCAGATTGATCCTCTGGCTTGTTGGTAATGATAGATTAGCAGATTGCTATGGAGTATAGTTCTGCAATTGATAGCCAGTAGTAGCTCATAGTTGCTCAACCTTGAGTCACTAAGCAAGCTTGCAGTGCATCCCATTTAGCACAGTGATATTGCCACACTACACATAGAACATAGGACATTACAGCGCAGTGCAAGCTCTTTGGCTTTTGATGATGCACTGACCTGTGAAACCAATCTATAACTCATCTAACCTACACTATTCCATTATCATTTATATGTTTATCCAATGACCATTTAATGCCCTTAATGTTGGCGAGCCCACTACTGTTGCAGGCAGGCATTCCATGCCCTTATGACTCTTTGAGTAAAAAGACCTACCTCTGACATCTGTCCTATGTCTATCACTCTTCAATTTAAGGCTATGTCTCCTCGTACTAGCCATCACCATCTGAGAAAAAAAGGCTCTCCCTGTCCATCCTATCCAATTCTCTAATTAGGTTTTATGCCTCTTTCAAGTCACCACTTAACCTTCTTCTTTCCAATGAAAACAGCCTCAAATCCCTCAGCCTTTCCTCAAAAGACTTTTCCTCCTCACCAGGCAACATTCTGGTAAATCTCCTCTGCACACTTTCCAATGCTTCCACATCCTTCCAATGATTTCAATGTGAAGACAGGGCTTTGCCTCCACAAGGAATGTGCGGTGTTCTGTCCTACCGATATTGTTAGGGACAGATGAATCTTCAGCAGGCAACTTGATGAGGATAAGGTCATGTATACTTTTATATCTTATTGGTTCCCTCATTGCCTGCTGCAATCCCAGTCCAGCAGTTATATCCTTTAGGTCGCGACCAACTCAATGAGTGGTGGCGCTGCTAAGCCACTCATGGTTGATGTCCTGTAATAAGACACTAAACTGGGTCTGTATTTACTGAAATTTAGAAGAATTAGAAGTAACTTTATTCAGACATCTAAGATTCTGAAGGGGTTTCTGAGGATAAATGTTTACAGTTCCACTAGACAGAGATTCTAAAACTTGGTGTAGAAGCCAATTGTCTTAGAAGCCAATTGTTCAGGATTGAAATGAGAAAAACATTGCTACTGCCAAGTCATTGAATCTATGAATTAAAGAGTCATAGAGATGTACAGCTTGGAAACAGGCTCTTCGGTCCACTAGTTCATGCCAACCACAGATCCTAAATTAATGTAGTCCCATTTGCCAGCCTCCTCCACCTCCCCTGGCAGCTGATTCCATACACTCACCACCCTCTATGTGAAAAAGTTGTCCCTTAGGTCATTTTTAAATCTTTCTTCTCTCACCTTAAACAGATTCTGTCGAGTTTTGGACTCCCCTATCCTGGGGAAAAAACTTGACTATTCTCCCTATCTATGGTCCTCATGATTTTATAAAGCTCTATCGGGTCACCCCTCAGCCTCCGACACTCTATTTATCTTACTATTGTTTGAGCAATTTAGCTGACTTATTTCCCCACCAGATTCTAGATTAGAGTGGTGCTGGAAAAGCACAGCAGTTCAGGCATCATCCGAGGAGCAGGAAAACCGACGTTTCAGGCAAAAGCATTCCTGATGAAGGTCTTTTGCCCAAAATGTTGATTTTCCTGCTCCTCGGATGCTGCCTGAACTGCTGTGCTTTTCCAGCACCACTCTAATCTAGAATCCAGTTTCCAGCATCTGCAACTCTTGTTTTTACCTTATTTCCCCACCACAGTGTCTACAAAAATGTGGGCAGAGACTTTTTTTTTTGTTTTAATCAGAGGTGCATTGAGATTTTTTGGAGTATTACGTTAGCCCTCAGACTAAGCACCAGGGAAGCAGCAGAGTGACCATGATCCACTCAGAGACATGAATCTCCTGACTGAGAATAACCTCAACTGGACCCACAGCCATAGCCTTAAAACACAATGTAAGTCTAATCATCCAGAGTACAATGCTGTATATCAGAGAGTTGCCACAATGGTCACGATGAATCAGCAGATTCATGATGCCAATGTCTGTGCCCATTCATCATGAAGTGGACTGGAGTTTTGTCACAGGCAACATGAAGGTTATTCAGACCCAACGATGAGCTGGATTGGCCAGGTACATACTCTGATTTCATTGTCCAGTTTTCCTGACATTGAGAGTTTGGTGAGTTTGGTAAATTGAATGTTGAAGAAGAGGATTGTGGCATTAACAAGGTGTTTAGCAAGCATTAATCCCCATCAAATGACATGTCTCACAACGCCCTAATGAGAATCTCACCATGTCACTTGTGAAAAGCATAAAAGGTAGAACAAGATGATTTTGATGTTATGCTGGGACATGTCAGACTTTACATCTGATTCTGCAACACAGTCTACATCGCTGTATTTGATTCCACCCTATATTGGCTTTGAAGTGCAGTTTGTGGTCTGTACTGAAATCATGCAACGTCCAAATATCAGTTCTTTATTTTACTACAAAAAAAAGAAATCTCTCTTTTACTAATAAAAATTGGAATTCTTAAACAAAAAGAATAGCAACATTTGGAAGCACACAGATCAGCCAGGATCTGCAGAATGCAGTTAAACTATCAGGTGCATATCCTTCCAGACATGTTAAATTAACTGCCAAAAATAGAACAATTTGCAAAACTATAGGGCTACTGTAAGGTCCAAATTTCTAAATATAACAATGGGCTGCTATCCTTAGCGATCTAGATGGTGACTATTCAATGGGGGCACTTTAACCATCTGAGTGTAAAATAATTGATACTCAGTAGCTCAAACAGATAAATGCATGTTAAGAATGGCAAAATAACAGGCAGTTTTATTTATTTTCTTTAACTTATTTTTCTAATCAAAAGGTTTAGAGATGTTGTTACACACTTGACTTATACCTGGGCTTCCCAGTCCAAGGAGTGGGGACAACCCACTGCATCACAAGAGGGTCCCGAGAAACAGTTTTCTAAATACTGGTGTTAACTAGTCTTTCTAATTGGATAAGGACTGGCTCTACATGTAGTGTTGCTATTACGTGATAGTTGCATTCTTGAGTGAGCCTGTGCTACACAAAATTCGCACAATAAAAATACACTTAAAGTATTGGTGACGTAATCACGTTGTAGCCAACACACACTTTAAAAGTTCATGTTCTAGAAAAAGCATTCCCTGTTCACACAATCTTATTAATGAAAGACTTGTTATAGCAGAACTGCTTGTACATGTGATTTTGTCGAAGTATTGTGAATTTGCTATCTGACTGGAGAGAAAATAAATCAAGCATGTGCATATCCAGAATTGAAAGAATATGAATACTATCCTCCTCAATGGCAGAACAAGAGTTAACTGCATTATTATCTGAAGTTATAACTGAGTAATTGTTGGCTGGTCAATGTGAGAAAACTACAAGGGAAGATTGGCCAACTGAAGACATATTCAGAGTTGCAATATGAGAGGAAACCATCATTTCCTGAGCACAATTACTAATTATCTCTCTTTATTATTACAGAATTGAGGAAAACACAAAGGTTGACTAACCAAGGTAATTCCAAGATGGCGGCAGAGGAGAAGCAGCGTTTAGCATAGGTCCTGAGCTCAGGACCCGTCATTTCCATCAGGCTTTGTTTTTTTTCTCTTCTTTTTACTTTAGTTTTTGTCTTTTTCTTCCTTTTTCAGTTGGACAAGTCCCCTTCACAGTATGTCAGCAGCGGCAGGAGCAGTTCTTTCCTGCGGGAGTGGTCAGCTGCAGCGGGTTTCTTTGCTAAAATGGCGTTCCCAGGAGGTGGCAACGACAACATTGTAAGCCAGAATGTGGCACTGGCTGCTTCAGCCTGGTGGGCCCAATATTGAGTTTGTGCCCAGTTGGGACCCCGACTGCTTCAATGGCAACCGCATTGCTGAGATTTGCCCAATGTGGACTCATGGTGGCAAGGACATCAGTGGAAGTAAGATGTTGTCAAACAATGGCGAAACGGTCCCAGCGGCTGTGGTGCTGCTCCAGGTCATTGCTGGGCCCGGTTACCTGATGACGGAGGTGGTGGCATTCTGGCTGATACGTCATGGGGGATATCAGAGCACCTGAGTGTTGGCAGACTGAGGATGGATTTTGTGACTTTGTTTTTTCTGGCAGAAAGACTCACACCAGAGGCAGGGGAGCGATCTAGAGACTTCCTTTTCTTTCAGCTGTTTCTTTTATTTCTGCTTCTATTTTAAATCCTGCCATTTATATACTAAGAAGGTGCTAGAGAATGGTGACTTGGTCCACTTTTCACTGTACTCGTGTACACATGACAATAAAATCTAAACCTAATTCGAACCAATTACGTTGAACAATGAGAAAACTGAATTCAATACATAGCCAACATTTAGAGAGATGTTTGCTGCCATGCAACTGGAGGTGACGGGGTAGGGATAGTGTTTTCCAGTTCCTGCAGTTGCAGTTCCTGAGACAGTAGGGGGAGCAGTGAGAGGCTGACCAACAGCAAGGGATGTTGGGATGGTGGGAATGGGAAGGGAACTACAGGTGCTGGGGTGTTTTCTTGTAATTGTAATCTTCTTGTAACTGTGTAAGACCTTGGTGAAACTACTTCTAATGTATTATGTGCAGTTTCTGACTCCTTATCCATGGAACAATGTGTTGGCTACAGAAGGGGTGCAACTAATATTTGCTAGGACTGATTCCTGGGTGGCAGGACTGATGTATGAAGACAGACTGGATCGGTTAGGAGGACATTCACTGGAATTCAGAAGTACGAGGGCGGATTGCATAGAAACCTCTAAAATTCTAGATAGATAGATGCAGGAAGGATGTTCCTGATGACTGGGGAGCCCAGAACCAAGAGAGGATGTGGGGAAAGTCATTTGGAACTGAGGTGAAGAGAAATTTATCAATCTCATTCAGAGTATCGTAAGCCTGACGAATTACCTGCCAGAGAAAGCAGTTGAGGTTAACACATTGAATGTTTAAAAGAAAAACATTCAATAAAAACAAGTTCTGAAGTCTAAAAGATATGGGGGAAAACACAAAACTAGTTGGATGATCAGCCTTGATCATATTGAATGGTTGGTGAGGCTTGAAGGGCCAAATTGCCAACTCCTTTGGGCTTGTGTGGGGGTGACCCACAGGATGGTAAGGTGTGGACACAAAATAATGACACAAATGACACTGACTTGCTGCTCATCATTGAGAAAGGAGCAAGTGATAGACTAAATGCATTCTATTACAATTCCAGTAGGTACCATTAAAGATTTTAAATACCCAAATAACCAAAATAAATTACTCCACAAGATTTCACATATTTATCAAAAACTTCATTGCATATATAAACAATTACAACAAGTGCTGCCAACTTCACATGACAATTTGTAAAGAAAATGCGATAAAC
The DNA here is from genome assembly GCF_020745735.1 of Hemiscyllium ocellatum. Taxonomy (NCBI): domain Eukaryota; kingdom Metazoa; phylum Chordata; class Chondrichthyes; order Orectolobiformes; family Hemiscylliidae; genus Hemiscyllium; species Hemiscyllium ocellatum. The sequence goes on from NC_083404.1 coordinate 117,198,337, forward strand.
TCAGTGCTGATTTAGTTGGATTGGGGTGTACAAAGTTAAAAATCACACAAAATCAAGTTATAATCCAACTGGTTTATTTGGAAGCACTAGCTTTTGGAGCACCCCTCCTTCATCAGGTGGTTGTCTAAGGAGCAGCGCTCCGAAAGCAAGTGCTTCCAGATAAACTGTTGGACTATAATCTGGTGTAGTGTGATTTTTAACTTAATAAACTCAGCTCTACATTTTACTCCTTTGCCTCACCTCTCCTGCACCATTATTTCTCTTAACTTAAAACTTTGAAGGTCCATTCACTTTCCTAGACAAATACCATGATTCTGCAGAATTAATTTTAGTTTCTCCGAAGTATGAGATTTCTCAGGGATCATTCCCTTAGCTTTTGGCTAAGTGATCCTCTGATTTTTCTTTAAGAACCTCGCAGTTAGGGGCATTTCAGCTCGTTGTCCCAAACTTGCACCTGACTTTTTTTCCCTAGTCTGCTACCACCATTTCTATACAGCTCTTTCCAACTTAACCATTGAACCTAACTGCTTTCTGCCACTAGGCAAGCTGCATTTCACTGCAGGGAATACTGTATATTTCTTTCTCAGGCTTCAAACAAGGATAAAAATCACATAACACCAGGTTATAATCCAACAGATTTATTTGGAAGTAGTAGCTAGTGCTTCCAAATAAACCTGTTGAACCATAACCTGAGATTGTGTGAATTTTAGCTTTGTCCACCCCAGTCCAATACTGGCTCCTTCACATCATTCAAACAATGGAGCTGTTCCAGCATCTGTCCCCCTTTATAAATTACAGACTAGTTCAAGCTACCATTCAGATAAAAGCGAGGTGCTGCATTTTAGGAAAGCAAATCTTAGCAGGACTTATACACTTAATGGTAAAGTCCTAGGGAGTGCTGTTGAACAAAGAGACCTTGGAGTGCAGGTTAAAAGCTCCTTGAAAGTGGAGTCGCAGGTAGATTGGATCGTGAAGAAGGTGTTTGGTATGCTTTCCTTTATTGGTCAGAGTATTGAGCACAGGAGTTGGGAGGTCATGTTGCAGCTGTACAAGACATTGGTTAGGCCACTGTTGGAATATTGCCTGCAATTCCTGTCTCCTTCTTATTGGAAAGATGTGAAACTTGAAAGGGTTCAGAAAAGATTTACAAGGATGTTGGCAGGGTTGGAGGATTTGAGCTATAGGAAGAGGCTGAACAGGGTGGGGCTGTTTTCCCTGGAGCGTTGGAGGCTGAGGGGTGACCTTGTAAAGGTTAACAAAATTATGAGGGGCATGGATACGGTAAATAGGCAATGTCTTTTCCCTGGGGTCAGGGAGTTCAGAACTAGAGGGCATAAGTTTAGGGTGAGAGGGGAAAGATATAAAAGAGACCTACAGGGCAATTTTTTCATACAGAGGGTGGTACATGTATGGAATGAGCTGCCAGAGGAAGTGTTGGAGGCTGGTACAATTGCAACATTTAAGAGGCATTTGGATGGGTATACAAATAGGAAGGATTTGGAGGGATATGGGCAGGGTGCTGGCAGGTGGGACTAGATTGGGTTGGGATATCTGGTCAGCATGGACGGGTTGGAGCGAAGGGTCTGTTTCCATGCTGTACATCTCTATGACTCTATAACGCCACCTACATATAATGAACATGATGATTTATATTTTCTCTGCTTGAGGTAGTGTATCTAACTAACAATTACTTTCTTTTGCTCCCCTAATTTACTGAGCTGCAGCCTACACAAGACCGAAAGTACAACTCCCTTCTTTAGGCAGCACAGTGGCTGTGGTTACCACTGCTGTCTCACAGGACCAAGGACCCAGGTTTGATTCCACCCTCGGGCAACTGTCTGTGTGGAGTTTCCACATTCTCCCCATTCTAGTTTCCTCCCACAGTCCAACGATGTGCATGCTAGGTGGATTAGCCATGGGAAATGCAGGGTTACAGGGACCGGCGGGGAGGTGGTCTGGGTGGAATGCCCTTTGAAGGGTCAGTATGGACTCAATGGGCTGAATGGCCTGCTTCTGCACTGTAAGGGTTCCATGATTGTATGAGATTGAGATAAATTACACAAAGGAAACTTGTCCATCTGAACCACAACGTGTTGTCCTTGAGATGTTTCAAACAGAAATACAAATTAAAAATGAAAGCATTAAATGCTGAAGAAACTCAGTGGATTTGGCAGTGTCTATGGAGAGAAAAACAGTTGACACTTCCACCCAATGGAGTCTCATCAAGCACAAAACATTAACGTTGTCCTCTCTGCAAAGATGTTATCAGGTCAGCTGAGTTTTTTCTGTAGTCTCGGTATTTTTTCAGATTCCCAGCATCCGCAGTATTTTGTTTTTATTAAGATGTCAATGAATTATTTTTACCCATGACTCCTCTGAACTATTTATACCTCGAGTGGAGTTTTATAAGTCACTTTCCCAGAAATGCGAGCTAGTAACTTCTTTTATTGAAACTATAATATACAATCTTTACCAAGCTCAGATTCAGTCATTCCTTGATAAGTTTTTACACTTTTAAATTTGACCTTGTAAAGTAAACATAAGTTTTTCTTTGATGTAATCAACATTAATCATTTTGATTTGTATTTATTAGATGCATATCAGTTTCTTAACCAAGAGTTTCATCTTACATTAAACTTCTGAAATTAAATGTTGTATTCTAAAAAAATGTCACAAATGTACTGTACATTTGGAACAATACATCAATCTGAAAGGAATGCTGTACCCGAAGAAGCAGTTTGTCTGGTTTGTAACTGAGATTCTTAGCTATTCCAGAGCTGAGCAAGAAAAAAAATAAACAATAATAAATTAATTACTGACTTCTTTTCGTTGCAGAATTGAATTAGAAATTTCAGTTGTGAATGTTTTCTAATTATAAAATATAGGAGACAAAATACAATTGACGTAACTTTGCAGCATTTTTGTGAACTTTCATGTCTTTCGTGTTGGCACTATACACAATAATATGGCCCATGTTTAACAATTAGCCCAGATTGCAGTAATTACTTGTGGAATGTGTTCAGCAATCTTTGTCACATCCCACTTCTCAATGATATATTACAATAACGATTTGCATGTTTAACCTGTTGAAATATTTGAAGGTTAACCTCTGGCCATATTTGATATTGAGCCACCTAAGGAGGTATAAGGGTACCTGATAAATGGGCAAGTAACAAACATGTGGCCACAGATTTAATGACAAAATAAGTAAAGGGCACAAATATATAAAGGTTTTAGAACTTTACAACTTAGGCTCTTGGTAGTTAAGTTTTTAAAATAGGAGATGCTCAATAAACCACAATCCTGACTTGTGATTTGTGGATAGACTTTGAGAAGTTAGGGAGTGAGATACTCACCACAGGATTCTGAGCTTCTGACCTGCTCCTCTAGCTGCAATGTTTATACGGCTGGTACAGTTCAGCTTCAGGTCAGTGATAACCCCTCGGATATTCCAGGTGCAAAATTCAACTGTGATACTAATATTGAACATCATGGGGTGATAATTGGGTTTTCTGGTTTTGAAATGCTCATTGCCTGGAACTTGTGTAGTGCAAATGTTATTTGCCACTTCCCAGCCTAGGCCTGTATTTTGTCTAGGCCTTGTTGCATTTGGACAAGGACTGGTTCAATATCTCAGGAGTTGTAAGTGGTGCTGGACATTGTGTGAATGTCACTGAACACCCACACGTCTGCCATAAGATGGAGGGCAGGTCATTAATGAAAATCGTTGAGCCTAAGACCTGAGGAACTCTCCCAGTGATGTCCTGTATCTTGAAATAGTTGAACTTCAAAGCCATATCCATCTTCCTTTCTACTAGGCTCCAATAAATGGAAAGATTTACCCATAATTCCCATTGACTCTAGTTTGACTAGATTGTAAATCATTTGTTAATAATAATACCAAGTATAAATTATTGTGATATTTAATTACAGTATCACAAATTATATCACAAAGAATGGTCAGATTGGTTGCATGCATGCACCTGAAATCCAAACTGTTTTCACAGTTCCGTATGTGTGGCCTTTGTGAATGTGTGTGTACTTACTTACATAACGAGTGGTTAGGCTCTGGAATGCACTGCCTGACAATGTGATGAAGGCAGGTATTCATGAAGCAATTAGATTATTGTCAGATAAGGAAGAGTGAGGAGGGCTGCAAGGACAAGGCGGTAAAGTGATACTGGATGAATTGTTCTTTCAGAGGCCCAGCAGTGATACTGTGGGCCAAACAACCTCTAATGTACTGCAGCTGAAAATGTGTTGCTGGTTAAAGCGCAGCAGGTCAGGCAGCATCCAAGGAACAGGAAACTCGACGTTTCGGGCAAAAGCCCTTCATCAGGAATGATGAAGGGCTTTTGCCCGAAACGTCAAGTTTCCTGTTCCTTGGATGCTGCCTGACCTGCTGCGCTTTAACCAGCAACACATTTTCAGCTCTGATCTCCAGCATCTGCAGACCTCACTTTTTACTCTAATGTACTGTAAGCATTCTATCACCATAGATTCAGAAATTATCTCTTGTTTTATTTTCCCAGAAATTGGCTGACCATTACTGACAACAAAAATAACTTTGCACGATGAAAATTCATCACTGCATCACTGTTCTGAAACAGGAAGATTTTCTGAATCATGTTTTTGTTTTGTTAGTGGGACTTCAAATAGACAGATGAATTTAATCATTTGCCTTGATAGGTAAGGGGTCCTTTATCTTCACATGTGGGGTAACAAGGTAAATTAGAAAATCCATGGGTGGAACAGGACGTTGAATCATGATGTTTTTATCTGGACCATCAATGTATATCTGTAATATCATTCCATGTGAAAATGCCAACAACTTTGAAACACTAATATATGCAAGGCTGTCAACTACAAAGAAAAGAAATCCTTTAGAGTCAGTTGTTGAACGATCAGAAGCATTTCAGACCAATTGAAGTATATTAAAAATATCTTTAAAAAAAAGATATTGAAATTTTTAACATGTTTTAACAAGTTTACAAAAGAAAACTGAAAAAGAGACCCAAGTATAAACATTGATATACAGTTAAATCTTAAATAAATGATAACCAAACTCTATCAAACAAGAAAACAGAAATACCAAGAGAAAAAAAAGACAAAACTCAATTAACTACTCATCTAACTTACAACTAGCCAGAGTGTATCATTAAAATTCTTACATTATTCAAGAGAAAAAAAAATCCAATGGATAACACATAAATTGAGCAGTGATATACATGCTCGGAATGTGTTAACATCAGGTCACGACAAAACCTATTTATCCAGAACATCCCGAGCATAGAGCATATAAAATTCACAAAAATAAAAGCTCCTTAGTGCATTCAGATCAATATAATTAAAAAAAACTTTTCCTAAACAGTAAAAAAAGTATAAAACGTATTTAAATGGAGATCTTCCCCCTTATTCCCAGGGGGCATCACTTCCTTTCCAAAAAACCAGTCATAACCTCTCCCAACCAGTGCCCCACCCTTGACCCAGGCACCCCACGATAGGATAAAGAAAATTCAAGTATACTACTGAACTAGAACTAACAGTGAGTACCCTATCCCCCACCTCCCCCCACCCCCCCAACCCCACCCACACCAACACCTGGATATATTTGGTAATGTTAATACCATATATGAACATATATGACTACAAAATTATAGTCTCAGCAAATAATAATTAAATATTTTAATACAAAATAACAGGGGAAAATAATCCCACTCCCGAGGACAAAGATAAAATAAGATAAGGTAGCCACCTTCCTCCCATCTACATTAACTAAACCTCCTGACCTATATGTATATATAAAAAGGGGGAGAAAGGATGAATAAATAAACCCTTTATTTCCACCTCCCCGGAAATAATATTAAACAGTAAAATAATGAAAGAAAAAAAGGGGGGTAAAGCGGGGTGGGGTAGGGCAAAACAACATCAATTAACTCTTATAATTTGTCTAAGAGAGTCCAAAAGTTCCTTGGCCTTCTCCGGTGATCTGAATTTATACTCGGACCCTCATGGCTAAAGCGTAGTATAACTGGGTAGCGCAAGGACTATTGAATGTTTAAATCCCTTAAACGCTTCTTAGCTTCATCAAATGCCTTCCTCTTTCGGACAAAGCTTGGGAAAAGTCCTGAAATAACATAATTTTGGATCCTTTATAAGTCATGGATTGGGGATCTTTCCCAAGATTTCTGGAGGCTTCCAAGAGCATCTGCCTCACCTTATAGCTCTTCAGCCAGAACAGGACCGGGCGGGGGCACTGGTTCAAGCCAAGCCTGTGTATTGCAACCCGGTAGGCCCATTCTACCCTTACCTGGCCTGATTCAGCCTCCAGATTCAATAACTGTGGAAGCCACTGTTCAAGGCCTTCTTCTTCCCGGTCGGGAAGGCCCAGCAAACGAATATTTTTTCGATGGCCTCGATTCTCGAGGTTGTCAATGTGATTCTCTAAGATCCGGACTTGCTGCTCGAGAGTCCGGACCTGATCCACGGCCGATTTTGCAATGGCCTCGGAGGTTGCGGCCTTTAGCTCCGCCCCTCCATCTCGGCATTCAATTTCTTCGATGTCTCGGCCGTGCTTTCGTAGCGCGGCAGAGAATGAATTCCACCGACTCCGGGACTCTTCTATGAAAGCATTGATCTTCACGTTGAGTTTGGAGATTATTTCCGCGAGGCTCGCCATCGTAGGTAAGTCCCCTGGGGCGGCTGCGGATGCCTCTGCTGCACCTGGGGAGGGTGGGGGAGGGGCTCCTGCCTGCTGAGAACTGCGGTCTCCTTTCCCCCGAGTCACTTTTACAGGAGACTGAACTACATAAATTTAGTACTAAACCACTAATTACATTAAGTAAAAACTATTTTTAATTGATTTGGTGAGTGTGGTGGAGGAGGGTGTCCCACTTTGCCCGGGTCTTAGGAAGAGCGCTATAGACTCAGACTTGCTGAGTTGCCGTCATCTTGGATCTCCCCAAATACATAATCTTAGGCCTTACTTACATTCTAAGAGAAAGTGTTTGAACATGTGCCTCTGAGCTTATTGGTTGCAGTCTGTGTAATTGATCAATTCAATCGATTAGTGACCTATGTTTAACATTGGGATCCTTACAGCCATAGTCAACAGATACTTTGATTGATCAAATGAGTCAACATCCCAATAGCAGGATCATTCACAGAATAACGGCAAAACTTTATTGGTGATCTTCCAATATGCAGCCAATTGGAATCCTGTTGACAAGGGAGCCAGTCAATAATAGCCATCTAGTCATTTCACAACATCATGTTTTCAAGCCAGACAAAGCCTTCAGTCAGGCTGCACAAATAGAAGGGAGAGGAAAAGAGACAACCAACATGAGCCTGTGAAGCAATAACTACATTGAGAAGAAATGCAATGTTAAATCACAGCTCTCTGCTGATATTCAAGGCATAGTGCAAGGCTAAATTCCCATTGAAGGTAGCTAGGCAAGCCAACAGCCTCAGGAGGTTTGCATGAACATGGGGTGCCAAAAGAGATTCAATGACCTTGTGAATTCTGACAAGGTGAATGGCAATGCATAATGGCAAGGTCTCCCGTGTTTTTTTTGTGGTGCTCATGTGAGATGCAAGACAAGGGCGGCTAACCCATGCGTAGTGAATGACCAAGGACTGATGTGTTCAAAGGGTCACAACACTCATTGTAGAGAAAAAGATGAACAGCCACGTAGCACCAGCCTCTGAGTGGCATGATGGTAACTCTTTTAAGAGACACAGAGCAACAATACTTGAAGAGTCACAGGACAAGTGTGACACTGTGTGCATTTCCCTCATTGTAGGAGGGATAGACTCCAAATGGTCATATCAGGAGACATTTGGAAAATGCTATGTCCTTCATTGCTGACGTCAGGCCCACAGAGGCTGCAGGCCTCCTCACCTCTGTTCCATTTCAGATTCATGTTGCTGGGGCATCTCAGCCTACTGCTTCCCCTTTCCATTCAGTGAACGCATTCTCTATCCTGCTGTTGGCCTCACTGGAGGAAGTCTCTGAGAGCAGAGCGCCCATTTATCTTCAGAGCCTTGATAGTATAATGGCTCCAAAATAACTCCACAGAGGATGGTACATATCCCCAAGGTACCCTTTATTTACACATGAACAGTCCTTGACTTTAGTACGGCATCATTTTGAGTCAGGTACCAAAGTGTCAGCATCTCTGACACTCCTCTTTTAATCTGTCAGCCAGGTCTCCCTGATTAGTCCAAAGATGTGCAGGCCAGGTGAATTGGCCATACTAAATTGCCCGTAGTGTTAGGTGCATCAGTCAATGGGAAATGGATCTGGGTGGGTTACTCTTCGAAGGGTCAGTGTGGACCAGTTGGGCCAAAGGGCCTGTTTCCACACTGTAGGGAATCTAAAAAAAAATTAGACCAGATTAACAACCCCAAACAGAGTACTCCTATTCCATAAGGCCTAGCCAGCTGACTTCATTACAATCTCCACAGATTCAGCCTTTGATGCTGGGATCTGGTTGTAATGCAGCTGATTTTAATGACTGGACATTTCAGCAAGTATTTGCTGCTGAGATTTTGCCTCCTTTGAGAATTTGGCACGGTATGAATCTCATATCTCCCGGGGAAATGGTAAAACTGATGGAAAATCTTATTTCAATATTTCATTAATAACTGTAGTTGCTTCCCACCACCAGTATGCATAATTATAGAGTCATAGAGATGTACAGCATGGAATCAGACCCTTCAGTCCAACTCATCCATACTGACCAGGTATCTCAACCCAATCTAGTCCCATCTGCCAGCACGCGTCCCATATCCCTCCAAATCCTTCCTATTCGTATACCCATCCAAATGCCTCTTAAAGGTTATAGTTATCCCAATCTCCACCACTTCCTCTGGTAGCTCATTCCAAACAGGTACCACCCTCTGCATGAAAAAGTTGCCCCGTAGGTCTCTTTTATATATTTCCCCTCTCACCCTAAACCTATGCCCTCCAGTTCTGGACTCCCCCACCCCAGCCTATTTATATGTCTATTTATCCTATCCATGCCCCTCATGATTTTGTTAACCTCTATAAAGTCACCCCTCAGCCTCCAGGGTAAACAGTCCCAGCCTATTCAGCCTCTCCCTATAGCTCAAATCCTCCATCCCGGTAACATTCATTTTGCCAGAACTCCTAATTCCCTTACTCAATAAAAGTCTGTCTACCTCAGAATTGAACACTGTGTGACGGTGAATATTTGAAATTACACAGTCTAACAAATCTAGATGGGCCACCGGAGAGATGTGATAGTGCATTGACTCTCCAACAATTATGGGTTTCCATCCTGAAAATGCCCCCTTATCTCAACTTTCTGTCTTCTATTAGTTTGCCAATCCTCTATCCATGTTAATGTATTATCTCCAATACCATGGGCGGTAAAGAAGTAGTCTTATTGTGGCACCTTTTCAACACCTTCTGAATATCCTAAAATATTACAACCATCGCTTCCCTTTAGCTATCCTGCTTGTTTCCTCCTCAAAGAATTCTAATAAGTTTGTCCGACATGAATTCCCATTCATGAAACTTTATTGACTCTGCTTGATCATATTATGGGTTTCTTATTACTCTGGTTTTACATCCTTTACAATAAATTCTATCATTTTACCATTGATAAATATTAAGCTAACCGGTCTAAAATTAGCAGCATTGTTTTTGTCTCCTCTTTTACCTAATCACACCTAGGAAGGTTGAGTAGTAATGTGAAGAAATATGGAATTCATTCTGACAATCTGTCACTGTTTTCCCAACATGCTGCTCACCCGCCACCAAACACCAACCCCCACCCCCCACTCCACCCCAAAAGCCCCAGAAATTCCAAGCCTTTCACTACAGGATTGGCAAAATTAAGTCCTTCATTTCTATCATTCAAGATCGGATTTCAATGAATATTCCAAAGATATATGGATACTGGAAGATCAAATTGAAGTAATTATTCACAGCAATGTCGATTCAAAGTTGAAAAAAACCCAATAATTAATGGCAGAAGAGAAAGAGCATAGTATTAAGTTGATTGTTTTCAAAAAACAGACATAGGTAACATTGATAAAATGCAATATTAATACAAGATTTTTCAAAACACACTGGCAATGTAGTGTCACTATAAAAATGAACATGAAATAATGTGTATCTCATGAATTAAAATGGAAAAATAATTGTAGGCTTTCTGGACTACTAACTCAATTATATTACACAAAAGTCACAAATCATTGGTTAAAAAGTGGTGGAGGCTGTTACAATTGCAACATTTAAAAGGCATTTGGATGGGTATATGAATATGAAAGGGATATGGGCCAAGTGCTGGCAAATGGGACTAGATTAGGTTAGGATATCTGGTTGGCATGAACGAGTTGGACGGAAGGGTATGTTTCCATGCTGTACATTTCTATGACTCTATAAATGTCAAGAGCCTGCTTATGAAAATTGCCTTTCTCCATTACACACAAGTCAAGAGAGAACAGGAAAGCCCAGCATAAAACTGATCATTATTTCCCTCCAAGGGACAATACTAATTATATCAATTCAGAACTCAATCTAATTAACCTTGTCTAACAAGCTGCATGCTTAACATTTTTAATACAACAGTGAGAATTTTGAAATGTGTGGCATCAAGATTTTGATCAATAATATAAATTGGAAAATGAGTGACTGCTACATCATGTGCAAACATAACTTCAGTTGCATGTTGATTCTTAACAAACTCCAGAAATTTATCATCATTTTCTGTTCAACATCAACTTTTAGCATTGTACATCATGCTAGCTTTCTAATTTTCCCATATGAGGTTCTATTCCTCAGGTTTGTTCTTGCATAGAGTTTTCTTGTGTCCAGGTACATTCCATCACAAGCTGAGGATGTCTTTCAGCTTAGCACACATATTAAACACTAAGATCTTGCTCAATATTTCAGTATTGGTCACTATGGTGTCCTCACAGCCTGAAAAATAAAATCTGGTCTCAGCGCCTTCCAAAATTTTAATCCTCAGCACTATTCAAAACTTGATTGAATCATGGTCATATCAATCTTACGCTGCATTATTGCGTCCGCAGCACCTATTATTTCAGGAGTACATGTGCTGTTCAGTCCCAAAAGTGTACATATGCTCAGTATATCACAGTGCAAGAGGAGAGCAGCGAACTTGGTATTAAGCAGCATGACAGGAGAACAGTAGACATAATAAGCAATGTGACAGGAGTGTGATGAATGAGGATAGAACAACGTGAGAAAAGAGCAATGAAAGCAGCACAAGTAGACGACAGTGAACTCAATGTGTGATAAAAGTTAAAAATCACACAACACCAGGTTATAGTCCAACAGGGTCATTTGGAAGCACTAGCTTTTGGAGCACTGCTCCTTTATCAGGTGGTTATAGCGTATTCAAGATCATAAAACACAGAATTTATGGCAAAAGATTGCAGTGTCATACAACTGAAATGACATTTTGGGCAAACCTGGATTGTTAAGTCTTTCATCTTTTAGAATGGGTTGCAGGTTTCAGTTCGTTAATATGTAAATCTCAGAACTTATTTTAAATCACCTCCTCGAGATAACTTAAGGTTTTATTACAAAAGGTGACATCTCAGCTCAGACAATGCATTAAAGGCGTGAAGTCAGAGTCTGTCTGTATCCCAGTCTTGAGTCAGACTGGTTTTATTTCCAAAGTGAAATTTACAAAATATTACATGTATTGACTGCCTACATTGACTGCATGCAGGTTGTGCATTTTTTGAGCAAAATAAAATGTATCTGCAAGTATTCTGCAAATACAATTTCACCCCATAGACTCTAACATCACACCTTTAATGCATTGTCTGAGCTGTGATGTCAGCTTTTCTTAAATATAACCTTAAGTTATCTCAAAAAGGTGACTTAAAATAAGTTCTGGGATTTACATATTAATAAACTGAATCCTGCAACCCATTCTAAAAGATGAAAAACTTAACAGCAATCTAGGTTTGTTCAGCTTATCATTTCAGTTGCATGACAAATAATCTTTTGCTATAAATTCCATGTCGTATGATCTTATACTCCACAACCACCTGCTGAAGGAGTAGCACTCTGAAAGCTAGTGCTTTCAAATAAACCTGTTGGACTATCACACAACCTGTTGGTGTTGTGTGATTTTTAACTGTGTACACCCCAGACAAACTCCACATCCTCCACATCAGGGTGTGAAGAGAGTGCTGAATTCAGTGAGTTAATGTTGGTAGAGGTGTGTTTTTAACTAGCTTTAAATTAGGATGCAGCCGGATTAGGATCAGGTGAGTACTTCTACTTTATAGTAATTGAACTGCTGTAGCCTATGAGCTTAAATAAAATAAAGTCTTTTGATGATAGTGAAAATATTCAGATTGCAACAATGGACAGTATATTTAGTATCTTTAGCATCTTTTAAAGAATAACTGATGTGCTTAATCTAAAGGACTAAAGATGACAGCAGAACTCCCATCTGTGATAAACTCCTCCTGTGCTTTGTGGGAAGTTATGGGCACATCCAGTGTTCCTGGCATTTATGTGTGCAGGAAATGTGCCTAGCTACAGCTACTCACTAAACACAATTTGAAGGTGAAGGCACAGGTGGATTCACTGTGGAACATCTGCGATGCTGAGATTGTCATTAGCAGCACATTCAGTTAGGTCATCACACCATGCCAAAAGACTGAATGGATAACAACCAGGCTGAGTAGACAAAGGCAAGTAGTAGAGTCTCATGTTGGAAAATATTATTCATTTTTGGAAGGGAAAACAAAATAATGAACTATTATTTTGATGCAGAAAAGGTGGAGAAAGCATCAACACAAAGATACTTGGTGATACTTGTGCACAAAACCCAATAAGCTAGCACACAGGTGAAGTAGGAAAGCTAATAGAGTCAAACATTACTGGAGAAATTCAGCAGGTCTAAAAGCAACTTTGGATAGAAAGCTGTGTCAATGTTTTGGGTCCTGTGAACTTTCATTTGAATGAGCAGTAGGTAGGAAAAGGTGAAATATATACCGAAGACAGGTGAGAGAGGTTGGGAAAGGGATGGCGGTAAAGGAGTGAGAGGATGTGGAGACAGAACTCAGAAGGGAGAGAGAGAGACAGCCAGACCAAGAATGGATAGTGGGATGCCAGGGAAGAACAAAAATTGATAATGAGCATCATAAACAGTCAGAAATGGGGGAAAGTATAATGGGGAGCAAAGAAATAGCAGAAGAATTGAATCATGGTTCTGTCTCCACAAAAAAGAACACAAATAATTTCCCAGAAATGTTAAGAAGGCAATACTTTAGTGAAATGGAGAAATTGAAGAAAATCATTATTAGTTAAAAAAAATCTTGCTGGAAAAGATAATGAAGTTAAAGGCTGACAAACCCATTGGGTTTGATAATCTGTGTCCAGAGTACAAAAGGATGTGGCCCCAGAAATGCCATGTTCCAAAATTCTATAGACTCTCAATCAGTTCTGACAGTTTGGAATGTGGCAAATGCAAGGAAGCAAGAAAATTGGAATTACAGACCAAGTAGCCCCACGTCAGTCGTGGAAGAAATGCTGAAATCTGTTAGAAAGGTTTTGATAACAGAACACTTAAAATGCATTAACAGGGTTAAACAAAGCCATGTTTTATGAAAGGGAAATAAATCTCAACTAATTTAGTGAATTTTTTTGGGAGGTGTAACTAGTAGAATAGACAAGTGAAAACTGGTAAATACAGTGTATTTGGATTTTAAAAAGGCTTTTGATAAGATTCCACATAAGAAGCTAGTGGGTAAAATTAAAATGCATAGGAATGGGATAATATATCACCATGGATTGCGAATTTGTTGATAGATCAGAACAGAGAGCAGAAAATAATTGGATCTGTTTCCAGATTTCAGACAGTAACTAGTGGTGTACTATAGGAATCAGTCCTTGGGCCCCAGCTATTTATGATATGCAAAAGAACTTGGATCAGGAAATCGAATCCAATATTTTTTCTCTTTGCTGATGCTGCAAACTTGGTGGGATTGTAAATTGTAAAGAGAATGCAAGGATTATTCAGGGCAACAAGTTGAATGTATGGGCAAACACATATCAGATGCAGTATAATATGGATAAATGTGAAGCTATACATATTGATGTGAAAAACAGAAAGACAGATAAATACTTAAATGATAATACATTGGGAAGTGTGATGTACGAAATAATCTGGGTGTCCATATAGATCAATCAGTGAAACCCAGCAGAGAGGTGCAGCAAATAATGAGACAAAAGAATAGAGAAACCTGCTCATGCTTCCTGATGTGAGAAAGCGAGGATTGCAGATGCTGGAGATCAGAGTCAAGAGTGTGCTGCTGGAAAAGCACAGCAGGTCAGGCAGTATCCAAAGAGCAGGAGAATCGATAGTTCAGGCATAAGCCCTTCATAAGGAATGAGCTTCCTGATATGTTCTGAGTGTGATTTCATATCCTCCACAATCTGACCATTAGAAGATTATCAGACTCTTGTTCCTCTTCAACAGCAGATTCCTCTACCAGTTCTTGGCCTGGTGGCAGTGTGTCTGAAAGAAAAAAAAGTCATGAGGGTCAGGTTCAAGTGAACGAAGGGTCGTATAGTGGAGAGAAAATCTGCTGCATGTAAGTCTGAAGAAATTTCAGGATGATGGGAAGGCAAGATGTGAGGAGTTTGTTGAGCTAAAGTACACCAGCAATTCTCTATGGAATCAATCACTCTGCTGGTGACAGGCTTTGTCAAGGCCACCCTAATCAATTCAGTTAAGACAACCACCTGATTAAGGAGCAGCACTCCAAAAGCTAGTGCTTCCAAATAAACCTGTTGGATAATAACCTGGTGTTATGTAATTTTTAACTTTGTACACCCTAGTCCAACACCAGCACCTCCAAATCACAATTAAAGAATGGCTTCTCCATGGGGGTGAGGATTTGCAGCTATGCCTGTTCCCTGCTGCTTAGTCTGCTGCCTCTCTTACAAAGCACTGTGTCCTGCATAAAAGAAGAAAGTGTGTCAGGATTCTTTTTTTTAATGGAAGCATAGGAATCCTATTGACTGGCTGGAGAGCAAGGAAGGGACCTGTATTGTCTCCATCAGGATGGTCTATCAGTTAAGCAGCCAGCAGTGGGTTTTCCCTGGCATCATGTTTCCTGGGAAGAACATAGAGGTCAAAATGCTATCTAGTGACAACCGCTGACCAATCAGAGACTGGTAGCTCATTTGAATGCAGAGTCACTGTGGCGCTCGTAGGCTCTTGTCAGAATGAGGCCTACTGGAGATGCAGAATCAATGAACAACCCAAGCCAGTGGGAAGAAACCACAGGGGGAATTTTGTGGGGTGAGGGTGATGGCAAGAAGAGCACAAGGGAGTCAGCAGCAAGTGCAGGAGGGTGTGGTTCTCACCTTCACCCTCCTATACTGATGACCAAATCCCATGATCAGGCCCAGAGAACAAGGGACAATCTCCTCCCCAACCGCCACACTACTCCCCCAGTTCTAGAAAGCACAAGTTGATTGCATAGTTCACTTGACATGGTAACAAGCCATGCTGTGGAATAATCTCCACACTGAAATCAGTGGCATGGGATTAGAATCTCAAGTGCTCATTAATTACCCTTATAAATGCCTCAGTTGATGGTGTGTTGGAGAGTCCAATCACAACCTTTCTGACTTGATGTAATTCTGCTGGAGATGGAAGAGTGGTGGAAGTCAGGCATACCACCATCCCACCTGATTAAATGCCATTCCTACTTCCAGTCATTCAGTGAGTGTGGTCCACCATCTGGGCTGATGTGCCTACTACAGTGGAGTAGTTGGTAATATGTGCGATCTATGAGATGGAAGTGTGAGGGTTTGCAGAAGTTACATTATGGTGAGGTGAGGCAATGAATTTTGACTATGAGTCATACTGGATTGAGAATGTTGGTTAATGTGTAAAGTGGGGAGGATGCGTCTGTGATGAGTGGAGCAGTTACAAGTCTAGTTGTAAGATGGAGGTTGCATTTGTTCATACGTTCCTTAAAATTGACACTCACGCTTGGGAATTGAGTATTTTGTGGGACTGTTAACCAGTCCCCCCACCCTGACTGATTGCATTAAGATGTTAGCAATCTGCTCTGGTTACTTTTATACTGTTTTCTTTGAGGGCCTCTGAAGGAAAAAGGACCATTCCACTTTCCACCTCCAGTAGTCACCTACTCAGTGCGGAATTCGACAAGTTTGGGGATGGATGCGATCTGAAACATTCATAATTTTTGTTCCTTCTTTCCATTCTTGCATTTCCTCTTAATCATTTCAGGCAGCCACACATCCTCTTGAAGAAACACAATCTTGGCATCTAGACATGCAGGACTGCTACAAATGCTAGTAGCCTCTCATTGTGCCATTTGGCCCAAGAAGTCCTCACTGATCCTCTGAAGAATATCCTACCCAGACCCATTCCCCTCCACTATTGCTCTACATTTCCCATGATTAATCTACCTAACCTACACATCCCTGAACACTATGGGCAATTTAACATGGCCAATTCACCTGATCTGCCCACCTTTGGACTGTGGGAGAAAACTGGAGCACCCGTAGGCAACCCACACAGAGACAAAAAGAATGTGCAAACTCTGCACAGGTGTGCAGCCATTCAACTGCAAGCTAAGCACTGGGCTGTGAGAAGCAATCACTTAATTTATCAAGAATACATCTTGCATTGAGATCGCTGAACCCGATCAGAAACCTTATCCAATTATTCTCCCTTAGGGACTTTTCTATTCTTTGTGAAACAGTTCCAGCATCTCCCTTTGCCAATGTCACCGACGCAAAACAATGCAAGAATTCCATCTTCCATCAATGTTCTCTCACACCATTGTTCCGTGATCTGCCATGCACAAAAGACATAATTTTCAGCACTTTAAACTTCTACAGGATGTAATGCCTGAATTTTCTGGAAAGTGCAAAGTGTCAGCATTCAGTATTGATTGCACAGAAAAATCTATCCTTAATGTTTTTGTGATCTACACTGGCAACTTTCTCTTCTGGGAGCTCATATCAGAACAAGCAGTGAGATCTTCCCATGTTGATGTAACTATATTCCCTGATGAAGGCACAACTCCTTAGATCAGTTTATTGCTGAATGGTAGGCAAGTTTTTAAACATAATTGTGAATACTCTAAACAATTGGCCTTAATGATTAATTATGTATCAACATTGAAATATTTTTAATATTCACTCAGCAGTTTCAAAATCAGACAGATTCGGCCCTTTCAATAATCATAACTGTCTCTTCTTCTAAACTTCCTGATATTTTTTCTGATTTTTCCAATTCCATGGCTCCCTTTACTCCTCCGGATTCCCCAAAACACAGAATTCCCTCACTCCTGCTTCTCTGAAGATTGTAAGGTATAGAAGCAAGAGTAGGCCAATGGGTCTGTCAAGTCTACTTCACCATTCAGAGATCTCATAGCTGACCTGATTGTGTCTTAGCTCCATTTTCATGCCTGCATCTCTCCACCCATTCCCCCCAGAAGTATTGACTCCCTTGTCAATCAAAAATTTGTCCAACTCAGACTTGATTGAATTACCCAACCTCTACTGGCCTCTAGAAAAGAGAATTCCCAGACTAACAGCTCACTCATTGCCATCTTAAATCAGAGACTCATTTTAAAATCATGATCTCTAATTCTCAATGCCTCCACATTGGGAAACATTGTCTTATTAATCCACTCTGTCAATTCCATCAAATATTACATATTCAATAAGATCCTCTCCTTCTGTTAAATCCGAATACATGTCAGCCTGACCTGCTCAATCTTTCCTCATAAGAAAATCTTTCATCCAAGCAATCAGCCCGATAAACCTTCCTGATCTGCTTCCAGTGCTGGTCTTCTCATCCCTTAAATAGTTTAGATGCACCAGTGTCAGGAAATGTGTTGTACAATTTTTTTACTTTGAAAATCCATCTCTCTTGATATGAAAACCAACAGCTATTGGCCTTCCTAATCACTTACAAGTTAGCACTTGCTACTACAAACACTTTGTGACTAATTTTACAAAACACTCAAATCCCTCCGTACTGCAACACTTGGCAATCTCTCACCATTTGATTAATAGTCAGCTTTTCTATTATTCTTGCCAAAGTGAACAACTTCACATTTTCACACATTGTACTCCATCTCCCTATATCTCTTTTCAGATTCTGTAACCTCACAGCTTGCTTTGTATTATCAGCAAATTAAGCTTTAATACAGTTGGTCCCTTCAAGTAAGTATAAATGGCATACCTTGTGACACTCCATTAGTTACAGTTTGCTAAGCTAATATTTGCATATTTATCTCAAATTGTAGTTTCCTGTTAGCCAATCCTCTACCTGGGTTAAAACATATTCCCAGCAATATAAACACTTCAGAGGAAACGTCTCTCTACAGATGCTGCCAGGTCTGTTGAGTTTCTCCAGTATTCTCTGTATGCCTTTCGGATTTCTAACATCTGCAGTATTTTGTTTTTACTTGAGCATAAACTCTTATCATGTGCAATAACCTTTTATGTTGTATCTTCTTGTATGTAATGTTATAACTGCATTCATGGGATGTGGCTACACTAGCTGGGCAAGCATTTATTGCCCATCCCTAGTGGCCTTTGAGAAGCTAGTGAACTGCCATTTTGAGTCGCTGCAGTCCATTTGATATAGCTCCACCAGTATTACTGTTCAGTGGGAGTTTGAGAATCTTGGCCTAATGATTGTGAAGGAATGGCAACATAATTTCGAACTAGGATGGTGAGTGGTGTGGAGGGAAACATGCAGATGATGATGTCCCATTTATCTGCTGTCCTTGTTCTTTCAAGATGGTAGTTGTCATGAGTTTGAAAGGTATTGTCTAAGGAGCCTTGGAGAATTTATATAATGCATCTCAAAGATGCTGCTACTACCATATATCGGTGGGAGACAGAGTGAATATTTGTGGATGTGATGGCAGCCAAGTGGGCTGCTTTATCCTGGATGGTGTCAAGCTACTTGAGTGTTTTTAGAGTTGCACTCATCTTGGGATTCCATTCCAGTCTTGACTTGTATCTTGTAGATTGTCGACAGGCTGTGGCAAGTCAGGAGGTGAGTTACTTCCAACAGGATTCCCAGCCTCAGACCTGTTCTTCTGCACACAGTATTTATAGGGCTTGTCCATTTCTGTTTCTGATCATTGGTAACACGCAGGATGGTGACAAGAGAAGATTCGGCGATGCCATTGAATTTCAAGGAGCAATGTTTAAATTCTCTCTTAATGGAGAGAATTGTTGCCTGGCACTTGTGTGGCATGAATGTTACTTGCCACCTGTCAGCCCAAACTCGAATGCTGCCTGGGTTCTGTTGCACTTGGACATGGACTGCTACAGTACCTGAGAGGAGCTATGATTGGGGTCGATTATCGTGCAGTCATCAACAAACATTTCCAAATTTGACCTTATGATGGTCGGAAGGTCATTGATTAACCTATGATTGGGCCTCAAGAACTCCTCAAGGCTACCCTCAAGAACTCCTGCAGAGATGTCCTGGAGCGGAGATGACTGAACTCTAACAATCCCAACCATTTTCCGATGTGCTCCAATCAGGAGTGTTTCCTCCAATTCCCATTGACTCTAGTTTTGCTGGTGTCATGTGTGTTGTTTTGTTGTGTCATCACATTCTTACCAGACCATAGGGGCTGCTCTCTCATTAGAGGGAGAAGCGACTAGTGGTGCTTTAACCTGAAGGCCACCAGAACTCAGGCAAGGGAAGAGATTGAGAAGGAGAGCCCTTCATGATAACCTCAATCTGGTAATGGGAATTGAACCTACACTGTTTGCATTACGTTGCTCTGTAAACCAAAAATCCAGCCAACTGAGCTAAACAGATTCCCACTGGAACCCTAGGAACCCTAGGGACCCTTGGAACCCTCCAACCACAAGGGATGAACTCAGACTTCTCCAATTTCCTCATTTCCCCTCCCCCCACCTCATCTCAGTCCCAACCCTTGAACTCAGCACCGCCTTCCTAACCTGCAATCTTCTTCCTGACCTCTCCACCCCCACCCCCACTCTGGCCTATCACCCCCACCTTATCACCCTCACCTTAACCTCCTTCCACCTATCACATTTCCAACGCCCCTCTCCCAAGTCCCTCCATCCTACCTTTTATCTTAGCCTGCTTGGCATACTTTCCTCATTCCTGTAGAAGGGCTCATGCCTGAAACGCTGATTCTCCTGCTCCTTGGATGCTGCCTGACCTGCTGCGCCTTTCCAGCAACACATTTTCAGCCCAGATTCCCACTGGTGTCATGATGCCATCCTTGATACCATGCTCGGTCAAATGCAACCTTGCTTTCAAAGACATACACTCTCACCTCAAAACTAAAATTCAACTGTTTTGTCCATGATAACATTGCAATGAGGTCAGGAGTTGGACAGTCTTGGTGGACCTAAGGTGAACGTCAATGAATAGCTTCTTGCTCAGCAGTGCTTTGTGGCCTTGTTGATAATCACCTCAATTACTCTACTGATGACTGAGAATATCCTGATGGGGTAGATTTATCTGGTTTTATGCGTCAGGTGAGGGGAGAGGTAGAGAACAGACAACGTTTATGATAATCTCAATCAGTGTGGGAATTGAAACTGAGCTCTTGGTGTCACCCTGTATTGTAAGCCAGCTGTCCAGCCACCTGAGCTAACCAGTGTTACAGCAGTATTGGAACAGCTTGGCTGTAGGTATAGCAAGTCATGGGGCACAAACCAGAATGTAGTTAGGAACCATAGCCTTTATGGTGCCCTGTTGCTCAGGTTGCTTCATGGTACCACATGGAGAGTGAATTGAATTGACTGAAGACTGATATCAATCATACTGCAGACCTCTGGAGGAGTCTGAGACAGGTCATTCACTCAACACTTATAGCTGAAGATTATTGCAAATCCATCAGGCTTGTCTTGTGCATATTTAAACTGGATTCCCCCATTACTGAGGGTGGGGCTATATTGGGATCCTCCTCCTGAGAGTGTTTAATTCTCCACCACCATCATTCAGGACTGAATGTGACAAGACTGCAGAGCTACGATCTGACTCTGTTTGACAATTCCTGTTTGTCTTTTAGAAATTCAATGATACTATGTTCCCCCTTTGCCCTTTATCTGACCTATTTGTCACATCCTTAAGAACTCTAATAAATTTGTCAAGCATGATTTCTCTTTCACAAAACCATGTGGTTATTTCCATGACAAGTTCCATTTGCCCAGCTTAACTTCCCAGGCTGGTTCCACAGCTCAGCTCCTCCACATACCTGCTGTCCGTGTTTCCTTAACTAACCTGATTCAGGCTTGCTCAAGTCCCTGGGATTACCTGTGAGCCATTACTCTTTAGTTCCTCTGGCTCCTCTCTTCCTGTTGATCTGTCTGTTTTTCTCAGCTTTCTATTCCTAGCTTATCCCAGCTCCCATCAGCAATTCTTGTTCCATCCTCCAGTTCCATAGCTCCTCCACGAACCATTCGTAGCATCATAGGATCCCTATAGTGAAGATAGAGGCCATTCAGCCACATTAAAGACCATCCCACCCTATCCATGTAACCCTGCATTTCCCATGGCTAATCCACCTAGCCTGCACATCCTTAGACAATGTGGACAGCTTAGTATGGTCAGAGCTGAAAATGTGTTGCTGGTTAAAGCACAGCAGATTAGGCAGCATCCAAGGAATAGGAAATTCGACGTTTCGGGCATAAGCCCTTCGTCGAATTTCCTATTCCTTGGATGCTGCCTAACCTGCTGTGCTTTAACCAGCAACACATTTTCAACTCTGATCTCCAGCATCTGCAGACCTCATTTTTTACCTTTAGCTTAGTATGGTCAGTCCATATAACCTGCACACCTTTGGACTGTGACTGGAAACCGGAGCCCCCGGAGGAAACCCATGCAGAGACAGGGAGAATCTGAGGTCGAAGTCAAACATTCACCTGGCACCTAACCCCTGCTGACGGCTCCCCAACTCTTCAGTCTTGCCAAATAGACCATTGTGGACTGAGAACCTAGGGCGCTAAGGGTGGTTAGCTGGACCCAGGACAGCCAGAGATGTTACAGGGACAGAGGGTGAGGGAAAATTCGAGAAGAGGGGCAGGCAGTGCTGGGGGACCTAGAGACGGGATTGATTATAAACTTGCAGAAATGGAGAATGAAGGGAAGAGGAGACAGGGGATCGAGATAGCTAGAGAAAGAAGGTGGTGCAGAGGATAGAAATGTGGGATGAGGAGCTGGGAGACACACAAAGAATATTTTAATTACCAATAATAATAGTTTACAGAAATGAAACTTCCACTCATTCCTGACATATTTATTTTTCACTAATTTTGTTGACTTACACCTATGATTATGAGCCTCAATGTTTTGCACAAACTAATAAAATGAAAATTGTGGACAAATAAACAAAATTCTTCAACTCCTTCCAGAATAGGAAGGGTGCTACCAGCCATGTGACCTCCTCCCCCATTCAGCACAGCAACCGAATTTCAGGGTAAATCAGATCCTAGCAAGTTTGGGCAATTACATCTCTCATTGACAGCAAACAGATGAACATTTGCCTGAATTGGAAAAGGAAAATCAGGGCTAATATTCTTCTCTCAACATTTTACTTTTTAAGGTTGCAGGATTTGCAAATCAATTTCACCCAAGCATGCATTTCACCCATTTCAGTTTCTTAAACAGGCGTGGTCTGCCTCTGCATCTGAAATTATAACCTTTACCAAACAATTCCTCATTCATCCTGTACTGCAAGACAGTATTAATTAAGGTGGGAGGCTGGTTACAGCCAAGGGGAAAAAGAGAGGCAGGTCAACCTTCTAATTATTTAGAAAATAACAAATCATGAAGAGGAGGATGTTCACAATCTTCAACCTTCTACAGCTCAGATTAGACATTTAATAGGTGAGTGATTGCACTAAGCACATTCTCATAGATATACCATGGATTGAATTATCTGAACATTCAAAATGGATAGTCATACAAAAGAATGTGAAGTTGAGGGCAATATTGAGCTAGCCTGAAAGAGGAGTTGAGGTCTGTGGCAAATCAGCCATGATTATTATTGAATGGCTGAGCAAACTTGAGGGACCGAATGGCCAACTTCAACTCTTATATCTCATGTTGTCATGAAGCCTGTCTCATTAGTTGCAACAAAACACCATGATCCTTGATCTTCTGCACTTAGCAGCAGCTGCCTATTATCCTGGAAGCATTAACAGATTTAAATGAGTATTGGGAGAGATCAGTGACCATGAGGTGCATCATCTAATGGGCCAACTACACTTTACGCACACTGATAGGGAACTCCCCCATTACCTTATAGATCCCTTTTTAATTATTTGTAGTTAGTTCCCTTATATAGGCTTTTAGTTCAAAATTCTGTAAATCGTCTTAACTTCAAACCTGTTTTCCTGTTTGCAAAGAGTATATTCAGATGGACTACAGGTTTTGTTCAAGGAGGAGGCTCATCATCACTTCCTCCCAAGCTAAAATTTGATCAAGCTCAAGGAACAAGAGAGAGAAAAGGTGACCAATACACAGTTATCAAGAATTGGCAGTTGGTGGACTTTAAATTCAGTTAATAAAGTCTGCAATTAAATGCTAGTCTCAGTAATAGTGATTGTGATCATCATTTTATTTTGTAAAAACACATCTGGATCAGTAATGTTCTTTAGGGAAGGAAATCCAATGTTCTCCGTAGAAGGTAATCTGTCATCCTTACCTGGTGTCGGGTACATCTGACTCCAGATCTATAGTGATGGTGTGAGATAATAAAACCAGACTTGATAATAGAGCCAGTGCGGACATAATGGACTAAATGGCCTCCTTATTTACCCTAATAATTCTGGTATTCTATAAGATGGATTGATGCTTAACTCACCTCACAAATAGTCTAGAACACTTTTCAGTTCAAAGGCAAATTTTATACTAAGAAGTAGGAAGTAGAAACAAAAACAAAAATTGCTGGGAAAGCTCAGCAGGTCTGGCAGCATCAGTGAAGAGAAGTCAGTGTTAACATTTTGGGTTGAGTGATCCTTCCCCAGAAGGCAAATCAACCATCATTTGTCTGTCTGTTTCTTAGGGAAACCAAGCGATTAGGAAACAGGCTGATTATTGAGTCTCACATTGTACTCTATACATAATGCAATTAATAGTTAATAAAGGTATAATCGTTTGGAAAAATTCAGAGTTTTCAGTCATTGATACCCAGAGTAATCCTTCCAACCAAACAGAGAATAAGCACCGAATAAAAATAGCCAACTAGCCAGAAGGTAGGGAAAGTACCAAACCTGGAATGATGTGCAAATGCTAGTAGAGATCTGTGGGTAGAAGGTTGGCAGTGGCAGATATGCTAAACCATGGAAAAGCAATCCTATTAATGGCCCACAGGCTCCTAATTCGTAGATTGGCTCCTAACTGACTAGCTATCCAAATTAATGATGATTGCTATCTGATTGAAACTTCAGTGCACACAGTCAGGATGTTCACGTTGCAGGATTTATAATCATTGATCTTTTCAGCTTTGGACAGCGACCATTTTATATAGAATGACTGGGTGCCCAATTACCCAATTTTGCATTAAAAATTCCAAGTGCCTGTGAAAAAGCTGCTTTAAGCAGATAGCACAACTAATTAATTGCATCAATAAGATATGACTTCCTCAGCAGAAAAAAAACATTTCCACTTTCAAACGGATGTCTCTTCTGGTTGATTCTTATTTTATCAAGATCAAGGCTATTTATGTCTGTCATAAATTAAATTATGTTGGCTGAGTCTATTGAAATCATCAATTTCAGTGCCAAGACAACAGGCCTTCACATCATGCCAAGATATTCTCTATGTGTTTTTGGAAAGCATTGTAAGTATAATCTGCATTGACAAGTATAGTGAAGCATGCTATTTGCTCGATTGGATTGCATTGAATTCTTATACAATGTACTTTAAAAATTGCATGAATACTGTGTATTTTGTGTAAGCAAATTCAGTAGGTCATCATATCGAAGAGCGATTTTTAAACAACCATGTAAAAGATCTGCTGTGACATAAGATGCATGGTATGAAAAGGAATGCAAAAAACTAGGCTGTAGAAAACAGAATTGATGTAAACCAATGTTTTTGAATTAATGAGATATGGATAAAGGTGCCTCCCTGGGATCTGTACTGCAATCTCTTTTATTTTCCAATTATATAAATAGACAGAGGAAATATAATTTTGACATTCCCAAATAGAAATGCAGACTGTGAAGTGAAAGCATTCGATTGTAAGTCATGACAGTTAGGGAGTAGAAACAGTTCAACAAAGAGACAAAAATAGAAATTGCTGGAAAACC
The DNA here is from genome assembly GCF_020745735.1 of Hemiscyllium ocellatum. Lineage (NCBI taxonomy): Eukaryota > Metazoa > Chordata > Chondrichthyes > Orectolobiformes > Hemiscylliidae > Hemiscyllium > Hemiscyllium ocellatum. The sequence continues at coordinate 117,223,673 of NC_083404.1, forward strand.
TCAGCAGGTCTGGAGGTTTTGGAGAGAAATGGAGAGAAATCTATGGAGAGAAATCCAAGTTAAGTTTCAGAGAAATCAGAGGCAGCATTTTGGGTCAAGTGACCTTTCCTCAGAACTCAACTGTGTTCTGGGGTAGAGTCACTCAACCTGAAAAGTTAACTTGGATTTCTCTCCATAAATGCTGCCAGACCTGCTGAGCTTTTCCTGCAATTTCTATTTTTGTGTCTGATTTGCAGCATTCGTAGTTCTTTCAGTTTTTATTCAGTTCAGGAAATATATGGTATTACACTTTTGGAGAGAGAATATTGGAAGCAAGAGATCCCAAACTTTAAAGTTAATGCCAGCACGGAGGGACAGGAAGGTTTACAGCAACTGTAAATAAAATCAACCTCTTTGAACGTGGGAACCCAGGTAGAAAAAGTAACAAATGTGTTAAATAACTTCCACTAAATTTGTAAGCATTAGATAGCCCACAGCTGTAGTCTTGCTTAAAACTCTGGGAATTTTACTTAGGAAGCATTTTTTGATTAGATTCCCTACAGTTTGGAAACAGGCCATTTGGCCCAATAAGTCCCCAATGACCTTCCGAAGAGTAACCCACCCAGACCCATTCCTCTACCCTATATTTATCCTTGACTAACACACTAGCCTATTAATACTATGGGCAATTTATCATGGCCAATTCACCTGACCTGCACATCTTTGGATTGTGGGAGGAAACCCACACAGACATTGGGAGAATGTACAAACGCCACACACAGACAATCGTTCAAGGCAGGAGTCAAACCCAAGTCCCTGGCGCTGTGAGGCAGCAGTGCTAACCACTGAGCCACCTTGTTGCTCATTTTAGAGATATGGAAAAATCTGTTAGAATTAAAATAGAAATTGAAAAAAAATACAGTTTTCTGAACTCACAGATAGTTTAGGCTTTGATTTGGAACAGAGAAAATGAAGAGTGGATGTAGTAAAGAAACATGAGATGATGAAAGGTTTCTAACCTGTAAATCATTAAAATGTTTCCTTTCCCTCATTGAGCTCAGCAGGATTTTCCTTAACAAAAGCAGAACTTACTCAAGAAACTCAACAGGTCTGGCAGCATCTGTGGACAGAAAAGCTTTTGAGTTCCGTGACTTTTCTTCAGAACTTTTCTCGGAAGAAATTCTGGAATTAAGAATCTACTGATGACTGTGTAAGCATTGTCGATTATTGGGAAAACCCAACTGACTCACTCTTTTCGTATAGGGAAGGAAATCTGTCATTCTCATCTAGTCCGCATTACATGTCAATTCTGACCCACAGAATGTGGCTGACTCATAAGTGCGTCTGAAATCTCCAACCAAGCCAGTCAGTTAAAGGGCAGACAGGGATGGGCAAAAAATTCTGGCCAACCAGCAAAACCCTTATCCCACAAGCAAATGAAAATAATTTCAACATTAAGAAGACTGGTATGTTTTTAACATCTGCCACACAAGCCTTTATGCAAGTCCATACCCTCGCCACCTTAAGTTTGTTTCCCTTCCCAGTTATTGTCAAGTGCCATTTTTGGTCTCAGAATTTTATTCCATCCCAATCTGACTCTACAAGTGGAATCTATTTGGAGTTTGAGTGATGAGGACAATTTGTGATAGAATTGGGTGAGAAATCTGGTGAAACCAACACCTAGAGCAATTCGTTCATGCATTTGCCAAGTGGCTGCTGAGTTGCCATTTAATGTGGACTATAGCTTATTAAATGTTAAATCATTGATGCAACTCACACCATCAATATTCAGCTTCCTATCTTACCAAACAAGCTGAACATGTTGAACTTCAAGAATTCACAAAAACTTCAGCTGACTGCTGGATTTGACCCTCCATGTTACTCAGCATCTTAAGGCACAATCCGCAGATACCAGCCACACAAAGGCCTCTTTCCGTGAGCATTAACATTTGACATTTGACATGACCATCAGGGCAGCCCTCTTATTCACTTAGACAATGCTTAGGAAGCACCGATCTGCATGGCACAACATGCCAGCAAAAGCAATGAAAGTCTGCTGTATGGGCACTCTACACAGTTCCACGGGCACCAGCTCAAAGATTGGACCAAGCTATAACTCAGTCTGCATGCTTGCTTCACTTAGTGTCTGCTAACTTTGCCCCCAAGGTTCACAGTTCCTTGAAAGTGGAGTTGTAGGTAGATAGATTGTGAAGAAGGCATTTGATATGCTTTTCTTTATTGGACAGGATATTGAGTTTTTGGGAGGTCATGCTGCAGCTGTACAAGACATTGGTTAGGCCACTTTTGAAATATTGTGTGCAATTCTCGTGTACCTTCTATAGGAAGGATGTTATGAAACTTGAAAGGGTTCAGAATAGAGTTACAAGGATGTTGTCAGGGTTGGAGGATTTGAGCTACTGGGAGAGGCTGAATAGGCTGGGACTGTTTTCCCTGAAGAGTTGAAGGCTGAGGGGTGACCTTATAGAGGTTTATAAGATCATGAGGGGCACAGATAGGGTAGATAGACAATGTTGAAAATGTGTTGCTGGAAAGGGGCAGCAGGTCAGGCAGCATCCAAGGAGCAGGAGAATTGATGTTTCGGGCATGAGCCATTCTTCCATATTGTAGTCCTGAAGAAGGGCTCATGCCCGAAACATCGATTCTCCTGCTCCTTGGATGCTGCCTGACCTGCTGCGCCTTTCCAGCAAGACATTTTCAGCTCTGATCTCCAGCATCTGCAGTCCTCACTTTCTCCTATATAGACAATGTCTTTTCCCTGTGTTAGGGGAGTCCAGAAGTAGAGGACATAGGTTTAAAAGGGACTTAAGGGGCAATGTTTTCACGCAGGGGGTGGTACACATATGGAATGAGATGCCAGAAGAAATGTTGGAGGCAGGTACAATTGCAGCATTTAAAAGGCATCTGGGTTGGTATATGAAGACAAAGTATTTAGACAGATAACGGCCAAGTGCTGGCAAATGTGACAAGATTAGGTTGGGGTATCTGGTCACCATGGACAAGTTGGAACGAAGGGTCTGTTTCCATGCTGTACATGTCTATTACTCTGTGACTCTATACCTCATTCACTTCGTGAGTAATATCCATACCTTGCCTTGCCAACTTGCACAGTTAGACAACAGCTTGCCTTGCTGCTCTGCAGTCCTCAGTCCAGGGGACAAACATCTTGATGTACAGTGCACATCACACTTGTGCCAATGCCTTATGTGGCAAACGTACTGATCACTTTGTGTGCCAGTGGCTTGGTAGGGGGGAGATAGGTGGAAGGTGAGCAGGTGCACGTTCATGTAAATAGGTTGTGTGATGCCATGGGGAGGTGCAAAATCTATAGATTAATGAGATCAACAGAAATCTGATCTGAATGGTCAGTAACATGTAGAGGCAGAGGTTGAAATCCACAGGCAGAGGACCGCGCATTATAACCATCCACCATGGTGGAGGTTGCATGTATCAATGACTGGGACCACAGTCAGTGTGAGCGGGATAAGTATCTTGATCTTTTAAGAGCAAGTTGCAGGATGCACTGATGTGAGGTCCTTTTAAGACAAACAGCAGTACATGCAGGCCTAAGAACTGTACTGGACACAGACTTATGGGATCGCCAATAATGTGGCACCTTATCAAATGCCTTCTGAAAATCCAAATACACACACATCTATTAATTCCCCTTTATAATTTATGTTTATTATATCTTCAAAGTAATACCGAGTAAGGGACCCCCCCTTTAAGACTGAGATGTGAAGGGATTTCTTCTCTCAGACAGCTATGAATGACACGGTGGTTCAGTGGTTAGCACTGCTGCCTCACAGCACCAAGAACCCCGGTTTGATTCCAACTTCAGGTGACTGTCTGTGTGGAGTCTGCAAGTTCTCCCTGTCTCTGCATGGGTTTCCTTTGTGTCTCCGGTTTCCTCCCACATTCCTCCCAGATGTGCAGGTCAGGTGGATTGGCCATGCTAAATTGTCCAAAATGTCCAGGGATGTAAAGGTTGGGTAGATTAGACATGGGAAATGTAGGGTTACAGGGATAAGGTAATGGATGGGATGGTCTTTGGAGGTGGGATGGTCTTTGGAGGTCCTGTCTGGACTTGATGGGCCAAATGGCCTACGTCCACCCTGTAAGGACTCTATAGATGTCTGGAATTTTTTTTTTTACTCCAGCAAGTTGCAGAGGCTAGCTGATTGAAAGCAACAAAAAGGTAACCAATTTTTTTGAAATACTGGGGAGCTGAGTGCTATGAGGAGTTAGCACAAAAAAGCAAGTGAGGCCTGGAGCAGATCAGCCACGATTTTACACACCAGCCGTGCAGACTTGAGGGGGCCAAACAGACTACTCCTGCTTCTGTTTTTTTCCTCTTTATTTCATAGGCTGATGGTGCTGCTGGCTGGGCAACTGACCATCTCACTACCCCTTGAGAAGGTGAGAAGTGCTTTCTTGAACTGCTGCAGTCCATTTGATGTGAGTACACCCACAGTGCCAATAGGGAGGAAGTTCCAGGATTTTGACCCAGTGATACTGAAGGAATACTGATATTTCTAAGTCAGGATGGGGAGTGTCTGGAGGAACTTGCAAGTGATGATGATCCCATGTATCTGATGCACTTGTCCTTGTAGATAATGGTCCTAGATTTGAAAATGTTTTCTCAGGAGCATGGGTGAATTTCTACAGTTTAGCTTGTAAAGAGTACAAACTTTGCTGCTAGAGAGCATTGATAATGGAAGGAGTGAATGTTCGTGAATTTAAAAAAGAAATAATTCACAGGATGAGGGCTTCACTGGCTATGTCAGCATTTATTACCCATCCCTAATTGCGGAAGGCAGTTGAGTCAATAACATTGTTGTGTATCTGGAGTCACATGGAGACCAGACCTGGTAAGGGATGGCAGTCTCCTTCTCTAAAAGACGTTATTGAACCAGATGGATTTTTCCAACAATCAGCGATGGGTTTATGATCAGCATTAGACTCTTAATCTAACTTTTTTTAAATTTGCCATAATGAAATTTAAGCCCAAGATCCCAGAACATCACCTGGGTCTCTGGATTAACAGTCCAGCAATAATACCACAAAGTCATTGTCTCCTCTAAAAGCCAATCAAGTTGGCTGCTTTGACCTGGAAAGTGTCAAGCTTCTTGAGTGTTGTTTGAATTGCACCCACCCAGGTAAGTGGGAATCTTCCATGCACTCCCAACTTGTGCCTTGTGGATGGTGGACAGGCTTCGGGGAGATTCCTTGTCTCAGACCTTCTCTTGAGGCATTGCATTTGTATGGCTAGTCCAGTTCCATTTCCAATCAATGGTAACCTCCTATTATATCTTGATTTGCTAGTTATGGTTTCAGTTCACACCTTGCAGACAGCCCTCTGTTTTGTCTATTATCCATTTCTAACAGTCTGGCCTGCTGCTCTTGATTATTAATCCACTCAGTAAAATGTACTATACTTGTTTCAAATGTAGATCCACACACCTTTCTACCACAGAACATTTGGATTTGTATTCTTCTGGCTTGAAGCCTTCCTTGCTGAACAGACAAACTAAACAATCCATATTCTCCAGAAATATATATCCACTGGGCAAATTTGGCACACAAACTTTGCAATAGTGTATCACATTGACAAGACTGTTTACTACTTCTGACATTATATTGATTCGTTCACTGAAGTGTTCAATTTAAGTGACCAACTCTGGTTTTGTCAACAAAATAGGAACTTGTAACAATTTCAGAAAGTGAATTGATAAACTTTCAATTTATAATTAGCAAAGAGAAAACAATTGCTTGTGTAAACAGTGTTCATAAATCAAGAAAAGGCCAAAAATGGTGACACTTTCTTTGTTCATCATAAAATAGAATCACAAAATAGTTGCAGCACAGAAGAGGGGTCATTCATTCTATAATTTCCCTGTCGCTCTCTGCAGCAACAGTTGAGCCAGTCACACTCACCTGCCCTTTAACTATAGCCTTCCAATTTTTATCTCTTCATGTGCTTATCCATTCCCTTTTGAACACCTTGATTAAATCTGCATCCACTACATTTTCATTTCAGATTATAACCACTCGCTGTGTATATAAAAGATACATTGAGTTCCCCAATCTTGTCCAATAATTCTGTTACCATGGTTATGCGGTCCACTTAGCTCTTCAGTCAGTCTCTTACTATAAGCAGTGTTCAAGCCCTCATTTTTGAGATACTCAAGACATAGATGGCTGAAGGGCCTTCCTTCACCTAGGCTTCCTTCACAAAATGTCCTTGCCCAGCAGAACTAAAAACTATTTAACTAATCATTTTATGATCCCACAAACAATGACTTAAAAAGACATTGTGAGCATATATTCCCATAACTAAGAACATTTGAAAAGAGGTCAGGACCTCAGGCTAAGTCAGACGTCATGCTTATATTGTCCAGTAACTACTACTCCATTTCTGCTATTGTATCAAAAGATAACTTGCAAAATGGCACTGCAACACTTTGCTCATCATCTCAATTTACTTTCTTTAAGTTCTTAATACTTTTCTTATCATTGCTAATTATTCATGGATACATGGGTTTTAATGAACAAGCAATGTATTGGCAATTAATTTCTGATTGAACAATAATATTTGAATTGCATTGAATAAATAATGGGTATGATTTGTTCTTCTGCTGACCAACTATTAACCAGGACCAGCTCAGTGGTTAGCACTGCTATCTCACAGCACCAGGGACCTGGGTTCAATTAACGCCTCAGGCGATTGTCTGTGTGGAGTTTGCACATTCTCCCCATGTCTGTGTGGGTTTCCTCTGGGTGCTCTGGTTTCCTCCCACAGTCCAAAGATGTGCAGGTTAGGTGAATTAGTCATGGTAAATTGCCCATAGTGTTAGGTGCGTTAGTCAGGGGTAAATATAGAATACAGAATGGGTCTGAGTGGGTTTCTCTTCGGAGGGTCGGTGTGGACTTGTTGGGCTGAAGGAGCTGTTTCCACACTGTAGGGAATCATCAAATCATAACTAAAACAAAAATCTGCCTCAAAGTATGAACTGGGTCTTCTTCCTCCCCTTCCTTCTCCCACACATCACCGTTCATGCACATTAAGCATTGAAAAGACCATATAGCAATGACAAATTGAGAAATGATGCTGTACTTTTCACTTCACCAATCTTTGATGATGAATTTTAATTATTCTTGATGGTATCTTTACTTCAGAGAACACATTTTAATTAGAACTGACAAGCATCTAATTTAGGTGAGGACATTTTGTTTTTAAAGGAAAGTACTGAGTATTGATTAGATATCAATAAGAAATTGTCATATGTAGAGGCTGAACAAAGTGCAACAGCAGCCAAGAAGCGTCAATCTGCTTTTGATGTTCAAGAATAGGAACTTCCTCCCTGTAGTTGCAGACTTAAAGTTAAAGTCATGACCATTTGCATACTCAGTTGTCAACCCTCTCCCATTAAGATTGTGTGGTCAGAAAAGGCAAAAGGTAAATGGGCTGACGATGGGAGTTTGAAACGTTCAGGGCTGTAGAGAATCAGGAGGAGACAGGCTGGATAGAAACCATGACATAGGAGGGAGGGGGAAAACTCCAAGGTGACAATGGTACTATGGAGCGTATGGAAACCAATCAACCTCATTGAGTGGTATTTGCATGAAGTTATGAGTGATTTAATGTAGAATTCAAGATGTAATGATTGTCAAACAGACATCGCATGTTGTCAGATCCTGCACCAGTTAAAGTTGGCCGCTCTGAGGCCAGGTGTCAGATCTGCCTATGGACATCAACCGTAGTCCGAAAATGGGGATTTCCTTGATTTGGATTGACCTTGGATGGCAGTGAGAAGGGGAAGAGGCCATCATAGGACCGTGGAGGGATAGGACTCTAAGAAAGGGAAATTAGTCTTCTGTTGGGCTTTCAGCAGAACGGGGGATTAGTCTTCAGCTGGGGATGCAAAGGGGTATAGCAATTAATTTTAAAGGACGCATTAACACTGGAGCATAAGGGGGGATTGAGTCCAAGGACAGTGTAAGAGTCAAACAGAGATCAACTGGCTTGAGCCACATATTCCCAACACTGGTGGACCCCCACACAGAGGAAAAATGGTACAAAGGAAGGGAGGGTCAGGCACTGGAGTCTCCAATGTAGTAGCAGCAACAATAGCTGAAAGTAGGACACTTCCAGCTGGGCAAGCGTCATGACGGCACGTAGGGATTGGCAACAGGAAACAAGGGCAAAAGGTCACAACCACACCAAGTTTCAGTGGTCTAACTGCATTAATCAATGGTATAAACAGGACAACTTCAGTGAAGACTGACTGTTAGAGGAGAGCATCACTGACTTGTGCTATGCCTTTTGGACTCCTGCAGTGTATGCCGGTCAACTGTGGGTATTTCTGCATGGCAATTTGGTCAGCCTGGAATTCCTGTGCTGTGTGCCAGTTAGCCTCTAGGTTTTGTTTTAATTTGCTCGTGGGACAGGTATCGCTGGCTGGCCAGCTTTTATTACTTGTACTTTGTTACCCTTGAGAAGGTAGGAGTGAGCTGCCTTCTTAAACTTCTGCAGTCCATATGCCATAGCTAGATCCATAATGCCCTTAGGGAGGAATTCCAGTGACAAGGATATATTTCCATGTCAGGATGGTGAGTGGCTTGGAAGAAAATTTGAAGGTGGTAGTGTTCCCATACATCTGCTGCCCTTGTCCTTTTAAATGGAAATTGTTGTGTTTTTGGAAGGTACTGTCTGAGGATCTTTGGTGAATTTCTGCAGTATACCTTGTAGATAGTACACACAGCTACAATTGAGTGTTGATGGTGGAGGGAATCAATACTTGTTCATTTGGTGTCAATCAAGCAAATTGCTTAGCCCTGGATGGTGTTAAGCTTCTTGAGTGCTGTTGGAGTTGCACCCTCCAGGCAAGTGGGGATTTTTCTATCACATTCCTGACTTATGCCTTGTCTATTATGGTCAGGCTTTGGGGAGTCAGAAGGTCAGTTACTCACTGTAGTTTTCCTAGCCTCTAACCTGCTGTTGTAGCCAGTGTGTTTATATGGTGAGTCCAGTTCAGTTTCTGGTCAATAGTAACCCATGATATTGGCAGATGGGGGATTCAGTGATGGGAATACCATTGAATGTCAAGAGACATTGGTTTGATTGACTCTCATTGAAGAAAGTCAATGCCTGGTATTTGTGTGGCATGAATGTTACTTACCACTTGTCAGCCCAAGGCTGGATATTGTCCAGATCTTGTTGCATTTGAACATGGACTGCTTCAGTATCTGAGAAGTCGCGAATGGATATTGTGCAGTCATTGGTAAATGTCCCCACTTGTGACATTGTGATGGAGGGAAGGACCTTGATGTTTAGAAACAAAACCAGAAATGATACCACCCATCTCAGCAAACCAGCAAGCACATAAATAGCAAGCGGGACAGAACACTAATGTTTCACCAAAGGCACAATGATGATACTACCTAGTATGGTGACAAAGGAAACTTGCCAGCACAGTGAGCAAGTCAACTATCTCATTTCCTATTTACCAGGTGTGACTCCAACCGGAGGAGAATTTGCCCCCTGATTCCTATTGATTCCAGGTTTGTCAGGGCTCCTTGATGCCACAGTTGGTCGAATATGGCCTTGATGTCAGAGGGTCTCATTCTCATCTCACCTCTGGAATTCAATGCTTTTGTAATGAGTCAAGAGCTGAGTGATTCTAGTGCAACCCAAATTGGGCATCACTGAGAGGTTATTGCTGCACAGGTGCTGCTTGGGAGCACAGTTGGTGACACCTTCCATTACTTTCCTGGTGATTGAGAGTAGACTGATAGGGCAGTAATTGGCTGGATTGGAGTTATAGAGTCATAGAGTCATAGAGATGTACAGCATGGAAACAGACCCTTCAGTCAAATCCGTCCATCCCGACCAGATATCCCAACTCAATCTAATCCCACCTGCCAGCACCCGGCAAACCCTTCCTATTCAAATACCCATCCAAATGCCTTTTAAATGTTGCAATTTTACCAGCCTCCACCATTTCCTCTGGCCAGTCATTCCATACACGTACCACCCTCGTGCCCTGTTTTTACAATACAGAACAACTTTCCACATTGTTAGGTAAATGCCAGTGTTGTAACTGTACTTGAAAAGTTTTACCAGTGCAGCAGCAAGTTCTGGAGCACATCTTCAGTACTATTGCCGGAATGTTGTCAGGTCCATAGCCTGTATAGTATCCAGTGCCTCCAACTGCTTCTTGGTCTCATCTGAGTGTATCGAAATAGCTGAAGATTGGCTTCTGTGATGTCGGAGCCACTGGAGGAGGCTAAGATGAATCCTCCAATTGGTACTTCTGGCTGAAAACTGCTGTGGATGCCTTATCTTTTGCACTGATGTATTGGATTTCTCCACTATTCAGGATGTGGAAATTTGTGGATCCCCCTCCTCCAGTGAGTTGTTTAGTTTCACAACTGGATGTACTAGGGCTGCAGGGCTCAGAGCTGAACTGTTTGTTGCGGGATTGCTCAGCTCTGTCTATCACTTGCTGTTTATTGTGATTAGCATGCAAGTAATTCTGCTTGGTAGCTTCACCAAGTTGACACCTTATTTTTAGGTATACCTGGTTTTGCTCCTGTTATGCCTTCTTGCACTCTCCGCTGAACCAGGGTTGATTCCCTGGTTTGATGGTAATGGTTTGAGTGTGGGATATGCTGGATCATGCAGTTGCAGATTGTGTTAGAGTACAATTTTGCTGCTGTTGGTGGCCCACAGTGTCTCACTGATGGCCAGTCTTGAGTTGCTAGACCTGTTGTAAGTCTGTCCCATTTAGCACAGTGCTAATGCCACACAATGATGGAGGGTATTCTCAATGTGAAAACAAGACTTTGTCTCCACAAGGGCTGTGCAGTGACCACTCTTACCAATATGGCATGGACTGATGCATTTACAGTTAGCAGATTGGTAAGAATGAGGTCAAGTATGTGTCTCCTTCCTGTTGATTCTATCACCACCTGCTGCAAATGCAGTCTAGTAACCATTAGTCTAGTGACCAGCTCAATCAATAGTACTGTTATCAAGCCACTTGGTGGTAGAGATTGAAATTCCCCACCCACTTTGTGGTGGGCATTGAAATACCCCACCCTTGCCATACTCTATGTTTCTCCAAGAGCTGTTCAACATGGAGGAGCACTGAATCATCAGCCGAGGGAAGTGTGTACATGGTAATCAGCAGGATGTTTCCTTCCCCATGTTTAACCTGAAGCCATTAGACATTGTGGGGTCCAGAGTCAATGTTGAGGACACCCAGGGCAACTCCCCCACCCTGACTGCATACCACTGTGCCGCCATCTCTGCTGGGCCTGTCCTATTAGTGTGGTGTCTGGCATATGTCTGTAAGATATGATTCCATGAGTATGACTGTGTCAGCTGTTGCTTGACTAATCTGTGAGACAGCTCTCCAATTTTGGCACTAGCCCCCAGAAGTTAGTAAGGAGGAGTGTACAGAGTTGACATAGCTGCTTTTGCCATTGTCATTTCTGGTGTCAAGGTTAATGCCTGGTGGTTCATTTCTTTGTTGAGACTGTGTAGTAATTGATACAACTGAGTGGCTTGCTTGGCCCTTTCAGAGGGCACTTCAGCTGTGGAGCTGGAGTCACATGTAGGCCAGACCAGGTGAGGATGTCAGATTTTCTTCCATGAAGACTTGAGTAAACCAGTGTTTGTTTTTTGACTATTGATCATGGTTACGCAGACATCAGTAGATTCTAGATTTCAGAAATTTTTTTTGAATTCAAATGGTGGGATTCAACCTAGGTCCCCAGAATATGCGCTGAGTTTCTGAATTAACACTCAAGTAATTAAATCTCGAGGCTACTGCCTCCCCCAGCAATAAACACTGGTCAGCCTCTGGGTTTTCTGTAGTGAGTACTGATCAGATTCTAAGATTATATTGTACCCTGCACTGGTTTGCTGTATATTCCTGTTCTGTGCACTGATTAGCCTCTGGGATTCCTTCAGTGAGCACTGGTTAGTAGAATTCCTGTAGTGAGTTTTGGGCTGGCTGGGATTCTGGGAGTGATCTCTGTCTTTTCTGTAGTGAGCCTTCAGGTTGGAGGTGTTGGATCGACCATTTTTGGAGGGCTACCATGCTGTTTTTCATATTCAAAACAGAGTGAATACAGGTCTGACAGGCTTGCAAAAATGACACTAGCAGCCTCCTCTCTGTCAGGGGATACCAAGAGCAGCACCTTGCAGCTCACTCCTGTACTAGCCTCCAGTTCATTAAGTGGTTGTGAGATTATGGTCAGCTGGCTACATTTCTCCAAGGTGATAACGTCACCCAGTGCTGCAGCCTCTACTGAGATCATCTACTGAATTCGATGAAACTAGGCATTATGCACTGTGACGAATGCACAATAGCACTCAGTTCGTGCATGGTTATTAATGAGAATGAGAAACTATCTTTTCACAGCTTCTGTTACTGCCTTCCAGAAAGATAGCTTGCCATTTTAAGGTCACAAAAGTGATCCAGGCACTACTTCAGGTCTTAAGTCTGCTCAGAATCAATGGATAAACATTTAAGAGGGTAACTGTGCTAAAGGTAATTGCTATTTTATTTCATTAAATTAACATGTGACTTCAGCATACTCGCATTTTATCAATTTGCACAGTATTTTAACAGAGGCACCAATCTCTCAACCTATGATTCTAATAGTCCCGAGGGAAGATTATTAAAGATTGTTGTTTAACCTGTATTTAATAGCAGCTTATTATGGGAGTTAATTGGTCCTCATCAGTTGTAGAAGGGGAGTGCATGGGATCACTTGGGAAACCCATCATTGTCCTAAGGTAAGTCTGATTGTGGAATACACACCACCTCCTGGTGGGTCACAGAAACACAAGAAAAATGAACAAGACTAGATGGACCACACAAACCCTTGCTTCTGCTCTGTCATTCAATAACACTTGTGCACCATTCAATAACATTTTGGCTCATCTTCATCCCAATTCCATTTATCTCTACATTCTTTGGTCTCTTCAGTTCCCCAAGAATGTGTCCATCTCAGCCAGGTGTATACTCAACAACTTTGCTGCTCAAAAACAGCTTTCACAGGTTCTTTTAGAGCTATTGTTTTAGTTGCTGAGCCATTGGTTCATGCATGGTAACAGAGACAGTTATTTGCTATTGAGTTCTGAAAAGGAGCTTGAATCAGACAGTAGCCTTCTGTTTAATAGCTGCAAAGGTCTAAGCTTCAGTTACTTTCAACAATATGGTGAGGAATGTAATTCCAGCATGGTTGATGCTTGAGCACTTCACCCACTTTGCTAATCCAGTAAAATCCACTGCATTTTTCAATTTCTCTGATGTACATTCAAGAAATCATGAATATATTCCCAAAACCATTCTTGTTTTAGAAGTGCTGGGCATCAATTAGCTTTTGGTTCATACAGTGGTGGATATTCAGAGGCATGGCTGCCCTCTCACCTTATGGGTTGCGGTCAGAAATAATTTGTGCTTTGTATTCAATGTGCACTATTAACAAAGTGATTTGCATTTCAATTTCTTCCATGCAATTATAATGGAACTGCAAAACAAAGATGTGTCCCTTGGACCGCCTCTCAGTTGATTGTTGTGCAATTTGTATCACACTACTGGTGCAGATTCCATTTGATAAAATAGATAGGTTACATTCTCTATTTTAAAAATAACATTGTCAGATAACAAAGGAGCAACAGCTAATATTCACAGATTGGTCAAATGCCAATCATCAATGGAAAGACGGCAAGTAAGAAAACTGACGAATGGAACAAAATAACTCTTTGCAAATGTTACTTGTCAAATTGAATAAACCTGAAAGTAACACTCTAGAAGTACCAGTTAAAAATTTAACACCTTTGTGCTGAATTTCTTTAACCATCATTTAATAGGGGTATTAAACATTTTAATATGAATGTGCAATTATTTGTAGGTTAAGAATCAAGAACTATTGTTCCAAGGTTATTTCACCAAAATTGTGTACTATTTCTAAAATGGGGCATTGTGACTATAGAGTCAATGCTGTGGGCAGATCATGCCTGAGGATTAGTCTTACCCATATTCAGTTGCTCAGTGATAGGAGACCCTGACAGAGTGTCGAGCCAGAGACTTTGGACCCAACATATTCTCCACCCCAAGCACCTGCCCTCTTCCTCTCTGACTCACTCCTGACTGACTTGACACTAAGACCCTGAAAAACAGATCAGTGACATCAGCACTTCTACTTGATTGCATAGATGGACTGTAAGGGTGTGAATCCTCGAATTTTCATAGGATCAACTGTCTGACTGACCACAGCCAACCTTCCTGCTGAGTAAAGTATTCCAGTCCTGACTGACTCTGGCAGTGCCCCTTTATTGACTGGACCTTGCACTTGCCCTGCTAAGCACACATCCTCTTTGACTTTCACACATTGCCTTTCTGTTCAAGAATATGCATTTAACATTTCTGCATAAGCTTTTGCCTCATGCTGTCCCTTGTGTTGCTAATTTAGAAGCATGGCATACAATGAAATGTGCCTCTTTGCCCCACTGTTATAAGTTTCCTTCGTGATTCCCACGGCCACAAGGTTGCATTAAAGGTCTATCTCACAGCCAGAGACTCCTGTCGACGTCTGTCCACAAAAGCTCCTGGTGGGAGAATAAGGGCTGCCTGAGCTGGAACCAGAATAAGCAACCTGACGCTATGAGGCTGATGCATTGCCATTGCCCAGTTGTGTCGTTAGATGGTCCAAAGTCTGGCGATGTTTACATACCAGGGAAAGCTCCCAGACTGATGTCATTCTGATGGAATTGATGCTGGTTTGAAATGACTGCTTCCCTTTCAATATTCTAACCAGTGCAGAATGCTGATTAATCAGCAGCACAAACTGCTATAGATGCATCATTCATGGAAACATGGTGTCGTGGTTGCCAAGGCAGACTTACTCATTTAAAATGCAATTGTACAGTCAATTGTCATTCTAAAGATTTTCTGGCACACACCCATTAAAATGTTTTCAAGGAATAAGAGAATGCCAACGTAAGGGAAGGTAGCCAAGGGAGAAGAAATCGATGCTTGTGGTTTCTTATTATTTAGGGCAAGCAGACCCTTTCTTTAAAAAAAAGTTTAAAAACTTACCTCGAGCGCGGGAGTCCTCCATTTCTGTTCTTCAGCGGCAGCAGCAACTTGAAGAGTGGAAGCTTGCACCAGGGGCCTGCTGGGAGTGGTGAGTCACTGATTTGAACATTTAAATTTGAAATCAGAGAGCAGAGGTTTCTGGGAAAGGAGGGATTTCTTATTTTTATTTCCATTCAGCTATATAAGTCAATGTTTTCTATTCCTGAGAACCTACCTTTGCAGGACCTCCCACCCAACCACCTCCTCTAACCTGAAAGACCAGGGACACATCAGGTAAGCGTCTCCTCTTTTTTTACTTTGTGATAAGTGGACTAGCAGGGATAGCAGTGCAGGGAGAGCAATGTTCTTCCTGCATGATGTTTGAGGTGAGGGACGTCATTAATGTCCCATCTAAGTACATCTGCAGGAAGTGCACCTAACTCTCAATCCTCCAAGACTGGAGTGGGAGCTGGATGAACTTTGGATCATTTGGGAGGCAGAGGCTGTGGTGGATAAGTGTTACAGCGAAGCAGTTACTCCTAGGCACAATAAAATCTGAGTGACTATTCGAAAGGGGATAAAACAGTCAGTGGAGGGATCCACTGTGATCATTCCATTGAAAAACATGTATATTGTTGAAGGGAGGGATGACTTACCAGGGGTATGCAGTGGGGCCCAGGTCTCTGGCACAGAGCCCGTCCCTGTTGCACAGAAGGGAAGGAGGGAAAGGAGGAGAGTGTAAGGCATTGGGGACTCAATAGTTAGAGGGTTAGATAGAAGGCTTGTTGAGAATGAATGAGACTCACAGTTAGTGAACTGCCTCCCAGACACCAGAGTCAGTGATGTCCCGGATCGTATCTTTGGGGTCCTGAAGGGAGAGGGTGACCAGCTCCAAGTCATGGTCTATGTAGGTACCAACAACACAGGTAGAAAGAGGGATAGGGATGTAAGGCAGGATTTCAGGGAGGTAGGGTGGAAGCTGAGAGCTAGAACAAACAGAGTCGTTATCTCTAGTTTGTTACTCATGCCATGTGATAGCGAGGCAAGGAATTGGGAGAGATATCAACTGGACACGTAGGTACAAGGAAGGTGCAGGAGGGAGTGTTTCAGGTGCTTTGATAATTAGGGCTCATTCTGGGGAAGGTGGGACTTGTACAAACAGGACGGTGTTCACTTGAACCAGAGGGGTACTAACATCCTGGGTGGGAAATTTGCTGGTGCTATTCGGGTGGGTTTAAACTAGCTCAGAAGGGGGATGGGAACTGGAGGTGTAGTTGCGGTGCACAGGAGGATGAGAGTAGGGAGGACAGGGGCAGGATTTCGCAGTCAGAGGAATGTGCTGGCAGACAGCAAACTGATTTGAAGTGCATCTACTTCAATACCATAAGTATCTGAAATAAGGTAGGTGTCCTTGCAGCATAGATAGGTACCTGGGACTTTGAAGTTGTGGCCATTTCGGACACATGGATAGAGCAAGGTGAGGAATGGACAGGAAAGGCGGTAAAAGAGGGGGAGGTGTGGCCTTGTTAGTCAAGGATAGTATAACAGTGGCTGAAAGAACTTTTAACGAGGACTTGTCTACTGAGTAGTGTAGGCTGAGGTTAGAAACGGGAGAGGAGAGGTCTCACTGCTTGGAGTTTATATGGGTCTCTGCAGAGATCCAGGGAGGTGGAAGAGAGGATTGGCAAAATTATTCTGGATAGGACTGAAAGAAACAGGGTGGTCATTAAGGGGGACTGTAACTTCCCCAACATTGACTGGAAATGCTATAACTCTAGTATGTCGGATGGATCAGTTTTTGTCCAATGTGTGCAGGAGTGTTTCCTGACACAGTATATCGAAGGGCTGACAAGAATGGAGGCCACACTGGATCTGGTGCTTGTAATGAACCAGGCCAGGTGTTTGATTTAGTTGTAGGCGAGCACTTTGGAGAGAGTGACCATAATTTGGTTACGTTTAGTTTAGCGATGGAAAGGAATAGGTACATGCCACAGATCAAGAGTTATCAATGGGGCAAGCACAATTATAATGCGATTAGGCAAGAATTAGGATGCATAGAGTGGGGTAGCAAAATGCAGGGGTTGCAGACAATGGAAATGTGGAGCTGGTTTAAGAAACAGATATAGCGTGTTCCTGATAGGTATGACCCTGTCAGGCAGGGAGGAAATGATAAGGTAAGGAAACCATGGTTTACTACAAATTGCATCTCTTGTTAAGCAGAAGAAGGAGGCTTACATGTTGATAAGACAAGATGGTACATATGAGGCGATGAAGAGTTACAGATCAGCTAAAAAGGATTTAAAGAGAGAGTTAAGAGCAAAGAGAGGATATGAGCAGTCTGTAGCAAATAGAATAAAGGAGAACCCTAAGGTTTTCTATAGGTATGTGAGGAATAAAAGGATGAGTAGGGTAGGAATAGGGTCAGTCAAAGATAGTAGTGGGAAGTTGAGTGTAGACCCTGTGGAGATCAGAGAAATGCTAAATAAACATTTCTCATCAGTTTTCACTCAGGAAAAGGAAAATATTGGAGAGGAGAAGAAGGAAGCATGAGATATTAGACTAGAAGTGATTGAGGTTAGTTACGAACAGGTGTTATCAATTCTAGAATGAGTGAAACTAGACAAGTCCCCTGGGCTGGATGGGATTTATCTGAGGATTCTCTGGGAAGCTAGGGAGGAGATAGCAGACCCTTTGGCTTTGATATTTGAGTCATCATTGTCTACAGGTTTAGTACCAAAGGACTGAAGGATTGCAAATGTTGTGCCCTTGTTCAAGAAGGGCTGTAGAGATGACCATGGTAATTATAGACCAGTGAGCCATATGTCTGTTGTAGGAAATATTTTGGAAAGAATTATAAGAGATAAGATTTATAATCATCTAGCAAGCAAAAATTTGATTTCAGATGGTTAACATAGTTTTGTCAAGGGCAAGTCTTGTCTCACAAACCTCATTGATTTTTTTTGAGAAGGTGACCAAGCATGTGGATGAGGGTAGGGAACTTGACGCGGTGTACATGGACTTCAGTAAAGCCATTGATAAGGTTCCACATGGTAGCCTGCTAGAGAAAATGCAGAGCATGGGATTGAGGGTGATTTAGCAGCTTGGATTAGAAACTGGCTTTCTGAAAGAAGGCAGCGAGTGGTGGTTGATGGAAAGCATTCGGCCTGGGGTCCGGTTACTAGTGGTGTGCCACAAGGATCTGCTTTGTGACCACTGCTGTTTGTAATTTTTATAAATGATTTAGATGCAAACAGAGGTGAATGGGTTAATAAGTTTGCAGATGATACTAAAGTCGGTGGAGTAGTGAACAGTTTGGAAGAACGTTACAGGTTGCATGGGGACTTGGATAAACAGCGGAATTGAGCTGAGAGGTGGCAAATGGAGTTCAATGCAGATAAATGTGAGGTGATTCACTTTGGGAAGAATAACAGAAAGGCAGGCTACTGGGTCAATGGAAAGATTCTTGATAGTGTGGATGTGCAGAGGGATCTTGGAGTCCATGTGCATAGATCCCTGAAAGTTGTAACCGAGGTTGATAGTGCTGTTAAGAAGGCATACAGTGTGTTAGGTTTCATTGGTAAAGGGATTGAGTTCCAGAGCTGTAATATCATGCTGTAACGATACAAAATGCTAGTGCAGACACACTTGGAATATTGTGTACGGTTTTGGTCGCCATATTTCGGGAAGGCTGTGGAAGCATTAGAAAAGGTGCAAAGGAGATTTACCAGGATGTTGCCTGGTCTGAAAGGAAGGTCTTACGAGGAAAGACTGAGAGACTTGGGTCTGTTCTCATTGGAAGGAAGAAGGCTAAGAGAGGATTTGATAGAGACATACAAAATGATCAGAGGTTTAGATAGGGTAGACAGTGAAAGTCTTTTTCCTAGGATGATGACTTTAGCTTGTACAAGAGGGCATAACTACAAATTGAGTGGTGATAGATTTAAGACAGATGTCAGAGGCAGGTTCTTTACTCAGAGAGTGGTAAGGGCGAGGAATGCCCTAACTGCCAATGTAGTTAATTCAGCCACACTAAGGAGATTTAAACAATCCTTGGATAAGCACATGGATGATGATGGGATGTTTAGGGGGACGAGCTGAGAATAGTTCACAGGTCGGCACAACATCAAGGGCCAAAAGGCCTGTTCTGTACTGTGTTGTTCTATGTTCTATATTATAAATGTTGAATGTAATGCTGTAGAAATGTGGAAGCAAGCATACAGCAGATAGATAAAATTAAAAATCACACAACACCAGGTTCAACAGGTTTATTTGGAAGCACTAGCTTTCGGAGCGCTGCTCCTTTGTCAAATGGCAACCGCGTGATGAGGGAGTACCACTCCGAAGGCTAGTGCTTCCAAATAAACTTGTTGGACTATAACTTTGTGTTGTGTGATTTTTAACTTTGTACACCCCAGTACCGGCTCCTCCACATCAATGGCAGATGGATTAGAAGGAAGAAGAAACTGATGTTGAGCCAGAGGTGCAGGAATGAAAATCGTGAGAGAGGGAAGGCAAGGGTTAGTCAGCTGTGGCAACATATTTGAAAGATGGGTAGGGAATATGTTGTATTTAGCAAAGATAGATAGTTCACAGATGGCTTTTTATTTAGTAACAGGAAATCCAAAAGTAGAGCAGACTCCTGAGATTACTGACAAGCATGAACTCTGGAGTATTGCTTAAATGGATAGAGAATGGAATGAGTGGAGGCGGAGTGTCATGGCCTTAAAGTGAGTAGCTGTGGTGGAGATGGAATCAGAATACCAAAGGTTTGTCAAACCGCGATGATCTTTGTACATATCCAGCACTTATCACCACTTCCAAAACTCAGAGTCTGCTCACAAGATATAAAATAAAGAAGTGCTGGAAATCTCAAAGAAAAATAGAAAACAAAGCAAATCATGAAGTTTCTGTGCAAAGAAGTGAGAAGTTAACATTTCAGGCATAAGCCTTCATTGACGTTTTGCAGGTTTTGATGAAGTGATATGTCCGAAACATTAATTTGACATTTCTCTGCACAGATGCTATGATTGACTTGATGCTTACGTTTCAGTGATCACTTTGTATGAGTAGCTAGCCTTTTGTTTGTTGCTTTCAACTCAATCTTTTTATCTGTTCTTGTTTGATCTCTTTGCTTTGACAAGTCTTACAGAATCACTCTCCACTTTTCCAGCATTGGTTTTGTGCAGCAACACAGCAAGTCTCCTGTTGAATCTTACTATCTGATCTAAGTGCATCTTCAGAACTTTCTGCTTTCATCTCAAATTCTGGTGCATCCTTTAAAGGAACTACTTATTCACCCACAATGTCATTGCTATTGTATACATAGCTTGGACTCATTGAAGTAAAATTACCATAATCCCATTCCCTCATAGAGGGAGAGATAATGCCTGGTGGAACGTTTATCCCGAGGGTCACCACACCTCAGGCAAGGGGCAAGGTTGAGAAGGCAGAACCTTCATGGTGATCTCAGCCAGTGTGGGACTTGAACCCACGCTGTTTGTATCACTCTGTGATACAAACCAGCCATCCAGGCTAACAAACCCCCATACATTAGGAGAAAGTGAATGCTGCAGATGCTGGAGATCAGAGTCAAAGAGCGCGATACGGGAAAAGCACAGCCAGCCAGGCAGTATCCAAGGAGCAGGAGAGTCAACGTTTTAGATAACTCCTCATCAGGTATGTGGCGAGGAAGAGCTTATGCTCGAAACACTGACTTTTTGACCATATATTTGGAGTAAAGCTAGTTGTGGAATATACTACAATGAAGTTCATTATTATTGTTAGCATCATTAACATATAGGAATGAATTTTTCCACCCTTGTGGGGTGAACTTGGAAGCGAGACAGCCAGGAAAATGGTGGGCAATCAGGCAGGATGTCTCCATAATGCAATCCTGAGGCAGAGGAACTTTTCCAGAGACAGGTTGGAAATCACATTGACACAAATTGCTGGAAAAACTCAGCCTGGCAACATCTTTGGAGGCAAAACAGAGTTATCACTTTGGGTCCAGACACCCTCCTTCAGAACACTTCTGAGAAAGGGCGACTGGACCCAAAACGTTAACTCAGCTTTGCCACCAAATTTGCTGCTGGGCCTGCTGAGCAATTTCTGTTCATGTTTCCGATTTCCAGGAGCTGCAGTTCTTTATTTTCTTTTCTGAGAATCATTGCCGCATACTTCACTGAGGCTGTATTTTGGACTAATTTTGTTGCCTCTCTGTGCTTTTGCCTTTCAGGGGTGTGACCTCTGACTTTTGCTGCATGTAGAGGCCACTAGCTCAGTGGAGAAGGCTTCCTTGTGGTATTGTATGAATGTCTGTCGCCTCAAGAAATTTCTATACGTTCAGTCATTTATTT